>NC_141693.1:344880455-346259205 GCF_964263255.1 Lissotriton vulgaris
CAGGGCCGTGGCACCCGACCCGGGGCCCGGCCGGGCCCCTGGACCCAGCCTGGGCTCCCAAGCCCGGCGGCGCAGGGAAAGCCTCCCTGGGCCCTCTGGACCCCGTCCCGGGCACCCTGCCACGCAGCAGGACCAAGGACAGCGCCCGGGATGGGGAGGCCGCCCTCCCCTGGACCTCAGGCCTCAGGCCTTCCAGGTAAGCCCGGCAATCTGGTCGCCCCGTTGGAAAGCATTGCACGCTACTTTTGCAAACACATTATCTACCGGACTTGCTCTAGATGGCGCTCCAACATAAGGAATGAACCAACACCTTCCCTACTGGAATCGTGACGAGCTAAGGTCGTCAGCAGCACCGAAGGGGTTAAATGTACCCATTGTCCTTTTTCATATTGGCACATTTAAATTCGGAAAAGTGAAACTACAATTCCCAGAATGCAACACAACGTTGGCGGAAAAGCCCAAGGTAGAACAAAGTGTCTTAAATGAAAAAGGAGCAATTGACAGCCATACATTGTTAACATGTACATCCAAGAGACAATAATTCACTCATTACTACAACTAGTATAAATAAAAGGAAACAACTGAAAATAAATTGGCTACTGCTGAGTACTATGCCTTTCACAATATGTTTTCGAAAGCTAGAACAATCTGGAGGCCACACCGATTTTAATTTTTTGCAATGTAGCACTTTCTTGCTCTAGACAGCTAACATGCAATACACTTAAGCATAGAAACGCATGGAATTGGCAAACATGTTTGCATGTGAACATATCTACTCAATTATTTGAAAGTGATTCATTTGTTTTTCGAAGTATAAATAAAGCTGAGCAAAATAAAGTGCTTCTGCTTCACATGAAAGGTTCAGTGAACTGGATATTTAAGCTCCCACATTAGAAATGTACATCACATCATTAAAAAATTTTTTTTTTAAAGAATTGTACACCGCAGATGTCAAGCTCTCATGCCATTTGTGATCCCTGTTTTATGTCTTTTTTTTTTTTTTTGCATTATGGTACTTTGAGGTTTTACTTTTCCTGTTATACATAAAAAATATGCAAACACTAGAATGCAATAGATGAAAGGAAATTGGATTAACTGCTCACCACAGACATGGAGCTATGTGAGGTCTCTGTGTAAATCTGCAATGAAGCGTGTCTAGAGCAAATTAAGGGTACTCGATCAATCTTCATTGAGCCTCTTAGGTATGTTTGTGTTTTGATAATGGCAGCCCCCAAAGCATGAATATACATTACAATTCTTAGTAGTTTCAGATTTTCAATAGAGGCTTTCTGCCACATGAATGGCATGGCAATCAGTAACACCATCGCAATGTAGGGTGCAAGGGCTGGCAGTGATGAGGTCCATGAACCTGTTTTACCAGGGGCAGCTTCACCGCTAAGGCGGATGAGCATCACCCCACTGCTCTGTGAGCAGTTTGAAAAGGAAAAAAAAAATGATAACGCAGATATAATCATTTTATTGTTCCGTTCTGGCTCAGCTGGGGCGGGCAAGGCTGTCATAGGAGGAGTGGTGGGCACTCTCTTAAGTGCGCATGACGGTTTGGCCAGCCAAACAGTCATGCACACTTTGAATGTTTTCCACCAGGCTGTATTCCATGCAACATCTCCCAGTTGCTGTCTGAGCACTGAACCACAGCGCACAGACCAATCACATTACTGCTGATGACAGCAGTGGCGTGATTGGCTAGGGGAACCTGGGTGCTTTCTGCGTCGAGGACCGAGAGGCGGAAGTTGGCCTGAAGGTAAGTGGATTTTTTTTCCCACCCCCCTCCTCCACCTTTGTTAGGCATCCGCCGCACTGCATTTTACTAGGTGATAATTGCAGGTGCCTTTCAAAACAAGCATTTGCAATGCAATAGGTCTCGCATTTACGCAAATTTAAGCTATTGGCATTGTAAATGACAATGCCTTTTGTTTATGTTTTAAAAACTAAAACAAAAATAAAAGGCATTGTTATTTGCAAAGTCAATAGCTCATACTCGTGTAAATGCGAGACCTATTGCATTGCAAATGCTTGTTGGAAAGTGTGTTTTTTTCCACACCCATTCCCGTCCCTCCCCTTGTCTCCAGTGAACTTTCTTTGCTGGGTATGCTGATGAGCGTCCGGAATGCTCAAACACACACAAGGAGCTCTCTGGTGAAAACAAACACACACAGCCTACCACCCTGACTCATGCTTGTGTTTACATTCAGCTGTGATGCCGCTGCAGCTTGGAAACTGTGACCTTTTTAAAAAAAAAACATAATGTCCTTCAAGGAAATGTGCCACCTAAACCCAATACGTGAAAACAAATGGCGCTGATCTCAGCAGCTCGACGGAGTGGAGCTCAAATTGCGATGAGTAGTGAAAGAGGTTAGGATTGGATAGGGGATGGTTTTAGTACGTAGCAAAATGGAAACAGCCTTTTAGTCTCAGGTTCCTCTGTTGCACACCACAAACATCCCTACCAGAACTGACACTGTGTCGTACATTACTGAACAACGTTATTTGAATATTTCGCCATACGTAGGCAATATGTCGGCCTGCTGAATCAGCAATAAAGTAGGAACATGTGTATTACCCTTCTGCAGTAAAACAACAAAAAAACACTTTTCCAGGAACTTTCTGTCTTTGTAAGAGTGATGCAGAGCTGTAGACATTTTCGATGTTAAATTTAACAAGTTCTTGCCGTTGCGCAAAGGCAGACGCTTGTTTATATTTACATTTTGCTTTCACTTTAGCACAATTCAAAAATAAACATGAGGTCGCCCTTGCCAAAGACGCCTGAAAAAACATAGTGCCTACTACTGACTAATGAAGGAGACCGTGTAACACCGCAAGTAAACAATCAAGTCCGGATGGGCCATCCAAAAAGGAGACAGAGCGGTAACAAAGAAGCCTCATTTTGAATCACAAGCCAGCATTTATCATAAACGATGATGCCAGCCAATAAAAAAGAGGGGGGGGGGCTTCAACTCCACTTCTGAAATCTACTCTAAGACAATATGCCTCGCAGAGCGAGCAGCACATGCACGTTGCAATGCTAGGCGAGAAATAAAAAAGTGCTTACCCACTAACTAAAGGACACCTGTAACACCGCAAGTAAAAGATCCAGTCCTGATGGGCCGTCCTAAAAGGAGACAAGGCAGTAACAAGGAAGGACTAAGTAGCCTCAATTAAAATCGAAAGCCAGCGTTTAGCATGGACGATGAAGCAAGCCAATGAAAACAAGGGGTGGGGCTTCCACTCCACTTCTAAAACCTATCCTTCTACAATATGCCTTACAGAGCGAGCAACGCATGCGTGCTGCAACGCTACACAAGACCTAAAAATTGTTGCTGGCAGGGGAATCTTGATATTGTGGGAGGCCACAATGAAGTCAAATTATGAGGACCGCTGGGCGTACTTCCTGCTGCTGTTATCTTATGACCTCTGCTAAGGGTCAGTAAACATGCCACTGGGAGAAATTCCTACAACTACTGCATGAAATATGTCTGCTTTGTTCAATGAATACGTTTGGAATAAAGTGTTACTCAAAGTATCATACATAACACCTGGAAATGTCACACATAAGCATGCTGGAAACTTGGTGGCTTTGAACACATCATGGAAGCACAAGGCTATTAACAGACGTAGGTCGGACAAGCTTTCACCTACAATGTACCTTGATGCGGCACCAGCAGGGCCACTAGTATTATGCCATTCTGCAGTCAAGGTATTTTCACATAATTATGGATTTGATTTTTTTGCCTCATAATCCATCTGCTGCTGCATAATCTGCAGATTTTAACATTAAAATGTTGTTTTTAAATCAAACGGTTCAAAGGTTAATAAGATTGGGGTGATTCGCATTGCTGCCCAGTAGAAAGCCCTATGCGAATGTTTATTGGTCATATTTCTGTGGCTTATTACTATATTTGGATGTTAAACTGGTACTAATAAGGTGAAACCTTTATCCTGGCAATGTTTTCATGTGACAAAATTATGCAGTATATTCAGTGCTAAATTTGAGCCGGTGGATTCCGGCAGTTGATTGTCAACACCAGAATTTAGGACAGCCTGCCACATGGTGGCACTTTTTGCCTCATTTAGAGATGAGCTCAACAGTTGTTTATTAATAATTCTAATGATTCTAAAGACTAATACCTACCACACAAGCCATTGCTATAGCTCTGGGGACCTGGAATAGTCTGATTTATCACACTTGTAATGGTTAGTAGTTGTGTTTGTCAGTAACGTAAGGGGCAATAGGTGGTGCAAGTTGTAGTGGCTTCCTGACGAGGGCCCTGGCATATATATATATATATATATATATATATATATATATATATATATATATATATATATATATATATATATATATATATATATATTTTTTTTTTACAAATTAAGCACGGAGTATACTACCACAAAATATGCTGCATTAAGCCACATAATGTGCCTTTTCTTGCCACATTATTTAGCAAATGCTGCCATACAATTTGCACCTTCCGTGCTGCATAATTCCAGTTGCCCTGGGCACCTGTAACCCCATCAGCAATTCACCCTGATCTTCACAGGGGCAAGCATTACCCAAAAAATTAAAAAAATAGGATGTAGTGCTGAAAATGAGCCTTGCCTAGTGCACCAAAGGACCTTGAAAAGCCACTAGTAGGTATTTCTTAGAAGCTACGGCAGTACTATTTTACAACTTTTAACAAAAAGTGAACCACTTATTAACATCTCTGAAGCTTTGTGGTGCTTTATGATAGAAATGACGCATACAGATGAGGAATCCAACTTGCAACGGATCGTTTGCTAATTGTTTAAAGCCAAAAAATGCTATATTTTTCAATCAAATGAAATATCTACACACGTTTTAATCAGGATGGGACACGCCTACTCTATATTGGTTGAAAAGTCATACATATACACATAGTGCCCAACTAAAAAAAATCCCTAATTTCTGCAGTGGAGGGATTAAAGCTGATCTCATTTATTTTCAGATGCATAGCATTTTAATATTTCAGCTATGATATCATTTAGACAGCAGAGGTAATGCTGGAAGCTAAGGCACTCAGGTGCAAGTTACATTAATGTAAGCTCTGGTGTGCTTTTGTGCCCGATGTATACCTCACAGTTCTAAACAGGTGGTAGTAACTGCTAAAAAATATTTTTGCACCCATTTTTCCTACGATATTTAATCATTTTTAACACAAGCTGAAAGGTACTGTAAAACGTCTTGCCAAAAAAAAGAGCAAGTTCAATTTGTGCATAGCTCCTTATCCGCAGCTGTCCTAAACTAGTGACAAATTGCGTTGCCAGCTTTTGTGCTGGTTTTAGCCGTACCACCATGTCTAATTGCTCAGAAAGTATCCATTTATTGTGGCGACCAAATAATTTAACTATTAGTCACTTGGTTGCAAGTTCGTGAGTTAGCTATTATTATAAAATTGTTTATGATACATACATCTAATAGTGTTCAACTAAGCAGTTTACCTACTTAAGTGTGGAAAATACGTTATCCCTATATCGTTAGAATTTTTAGCACGGTTGGGTTGTTTTTCCGAAAAAGTACATTTGGCTAAATCCCCTTAATAGGTTCAGGATTAATGCAGCCAACTGAGATTCTTTTTCATCTGGGTGTGATGGGCTTCTTTTCATTTCCGGGGCCAGCCAAGAATACTACCGCAACTCCTGGCCAATGAGCATTGCTCGAATCCGCCACCTCGTGGAGTAATTTCCTGGCTACTTAGCGAGCCCTGCTTTTCTTTCTTTCAAAGAAGTTTTGTACGCCTAGAGTCCTGGAGTTAATCTTTAAAGCCGAGGGCGGTTAAAGTTACTTGTGCTTCGCCAACCTTTCGTTTAAAATGTTAAACTGAAAGGACCAGATAAATACAAAATAGGGATTTACCAGATTTCTTTAAACGAGAAAAAAGCTTCCGGTCGCTCCAATCCTTTGGCCCTTACCTCTGCTTATGCTCAAGGAAACTTAAAAAGAAAAACTTCGAATTGTCATAACAGATGCCTTAAAATTCATTGAACACTTTGCGCGAAAAAGAGAAGGAAGAAGAATGCAAATAAAGTATGGAGCGTTCATGTGTGAAATGAAGAAAGGGTTAAATGTTTCTCGTACTAGGACACAGTTGACACGAAGGGAGTTTTTTTTCCCTTTTAAAGACTTAATTGGACTGATGACGGGGTCTGCCCTACCTCTCCCACTACCCTGTTTCTGCAATCCCTGTCACCCACTGCATACCTCATGTTAGAAGAGCTAATGGGCAGGAGGTTGTGCAGCAGAGTAAGGCCAAGTAGCAGGATACATCCGATCTTAACAGGCAGCCCACTCCACATGGGGGTGATTCCACTCTATTACATCTCCACCCTAAATCTGCACCACTAGTTGGGGTTTTAAAGGGGCTACCCCATTTAACCCACATGCAAGAGTAGCAGCGGGAGATCTCATGTGTAGTGTGATCAGACCCAGTGGCGCTTCTCCACTAAGGTGGAGAAACTTTTTTGCAGTGAAACTCGGAAAAAATAAAATATATATATTTCTTTTTTTATGGAGTTTTACATAGCGTTTCCTTGAGCCGGTACCGGGTATCAGAGGACTTTACATAGCACCAGTTGCGTTTATTTTCTCCTACTTCCACCCACAGCTTTGCGTGAAGGGGCGGGGACAGGGGAGGAGTAGTAGCACCCTCCTACAGTGCGCAAAGACAGCTTGGCCTGCCCTCTCGGGCTGCCCAAAACAGTCTTGCGCACTTTGCAAGTTATCCATGCAGGCTGCATTACAGCCTACGTGGAGAACATGCCCAGGCCCACAGTCAGCGTCAGAGCGCTGAAACAAGGCGCTCAGACCAATCACAATGTTGTGCTGGTAGCGTTGTTATTGGCTGACTGGGAATCTGGGCGTGCGTCCTTTGAGGCCGAGCGAGGGAGGACTATGGAGGAGAGGCACGTCAAGGGAGAAGGGAGGTTTTTGTTTTTTATTTAATTTTTTATAGCCGCTTTCCCCACATCCTCCTCCCCTCCTGCATCCTACCCCTCAACCTCATGTCCCCCCTGTCCCTACCCCCCTCCTCTGATCCGTGCCGGTGCCGCTGATCAGACCCTTGTGTCACCACATATTATGACGAGAAGAGTTGATTGGGTGGGAGGTAAAGGGAAGGGTATTGATAGGGACTGTATCATAGTTAATCTAAGGTATCCAAGGTTTGCAATCAAGCTCATTCAGAGTAGCTTTATTGCCCTAGACAAGACCACAGTGATTAAGGTTCATCCCTTGCAGTATTTTTATCCTCCTTTCCGTTCCACAAAGATGGTAAAGGGGGGCTCCCACAGTAGCATCATGTGTCAGCAGGCAGTTCGGCTCAAAGTAGGAAAGTACCACTCAAGGAAAGGTTTGTGCCTTTGTGTTGGCTGGTCCACAATCACTGACTGAGGCCACCACAAACAAGACTCTCCAACCCCAGGGATCAGGGAAAGCTGGGTGAGTGTGCTATCTTGATTGAGCCCACGTTTGGCCAGAAGACCCTGTTAAACGTTATGACCTGGAATATAGCTGGTTTAAAAGCTAAAAGGGAAGATGTAAGGTGGTTGAAAACTCTTGGTGGGAACCATACCACGAGCATTCAAGAAACATGGGATTTAGAAAATTATTTTTAAAAGCTGCTTCTTCCTCACCCTCGGGGCGTGAAAAGGGCTGCACTCATTTTTTAGTCTCCCTCAAGTTTCCCTGTACCTCTGCCCTGGTGGCAATAGACTCTCCCAACCTGACAGCAGTAGAGTGGGTATTTAAGAGCAAACCATCCTTGTTGGTGGTAAATGTTAATAATTATTTTACCAGGAGAAAACCCTTAGAACACATCGCCGATCTAAGATGTTTTCTGGATGGATATGAGGAGTAAACTTCTTCGCATTATCAGTTTATAATTCCAGGTGATTTTAATGTTCACTTGTGTCAGCAAGGTTGTGTTTTAATAAACGGGCCCTTTGAGGTTAGTCCCTCTGTAACACATTTTAAACATTCAGAGCTGGGTGACTTGCTGGAGGATATTATGGCGAGCAGCAATCTGTACTCTATTGGACAGAGAGGGAAGGGTGAAGTCATTCCCTCATTTACTGGTAGAGGTTGTTATTCCACCATTGATTTCATTATTGTGCCTGCATCCCTGGTTCCTTAGTTAAGTCTCCGAGGGCAACCTTTTTTTTTTGGTGCAAGACGTTTATTAAGTACCGTTAAGTATACACAGCATACTGCCACAACCCGGAGGCCGGCTGCTATAACACAAGTCGTAAATCAGGGAAAGAAAAATGGTCAAATATCAATCCGCCGTTGCAGAGCTGCATATAAGTACAATATCGAAATTAACAGTACAGGCATAGGTAAGGCATATAAATTTGTCTCACTTTTGAAGTTTTTGTTGAATAAAAACAGTAAGAAAGAGAACAGAACAACATCTGAGCATGTGCACCACAAAAAAAAAAAAAAAAAAACACACATTGGGAGGGGGGGGCGACACCTCGTGGTGACCATGTGGTCTACGGACAGTTACGGTACATGGTAGAATGGAGACTTCCGAGGGGGGGAGCTGTGGGGGTGGGAGGGGGGAATTCAGGGACAGTTCGAAGGGAATAAAGTGCATAGTGCAATCACGAGTCATATTTAGCTGCAGACCATCCCGCAATATCCCATCATTACCTCCTCCCCATTCCTAGAACAACAACCGCATCTTACAATTCATCACTATTTGAAGATTCCGTTATCAGGTAGCATTGCAGCGGGGCCCAGATATCAGTAGGCCTGGATGAGAGCGGCAGCAACTCTGCATACGTGTGAAGTTGTTCCTGACAATATACCAGGTCTCTCACCCATTCCTTAAATTTGGGCGCTCTTCCCCTGCCCCATCGACAGGCCACCCTTCGCTTGGCCAACAGCAAGGCTAACGCTACATATTTGCGGTGAGCCGCTTGTAAGGGCTCCACATATCCCAACAGGGCCATCTCAGGAGTCGGCATCACCTCAGTGTTTATCATTGTAGAAAGGGCCTGAAATACCTGGTCCCAGTACTGATGTATTCGGGCGCACCCCCAAGCAAGATGCAGAAAATCAGCCCCAGTGGCCCCACACCTGTCGCAGGTATCATCATCCCGTAGGCCAAATCTGTGTAAGCGAGCCGGGGTATAATATAATCTATGCACAAATTTGTAGTGGATGATCCTATACCTGCTGCTGGATGAAATACGTTCTGTCTGTAGCAAACAGAACTCCCATTGTTTATCGGTGAGGGGGGCAGGCAGTTCCGTATCCCATTTCGCCTTGGCAGGAAGCGTGGTGTACTCAATGTGGGCCCTAATGGATCTATACAGCGTAGACACCAGCTTGCGGGGGTTCTCTAATTGTAGTATGTGTTGCAGGGGTAGTAGGACAGATGGCTCACGTGGAAAGTCGGGTGTGAGGGCTCGTAGCCCATGCCGCAGGCGCATGTAGTAAAAGATCTCCAAGGAAGTAGGGTGTATGCCTCCAAATAAGTGGTCTCTGGTGCGGAACTCGCCATCGTTATACAAATCCCCCCATGTGTGTACATGAATTTTGGACAGCAGATTTCGGAAGCCAGTTTCCTGCAGCAGCGGCAGTTGTGGGTGATATGTCAGGGGCATAAGTGGGGCGTAAAGGAACTGCAGTCCCAGCGAGTCACAAATGCGCACCCAGGCCGTGACAGTGCTAGATAGAGTGTCAGGGGTCTTATCCCTACCTTCCACAATGGTGTACAGTGCTCCCTCTATAGGCTTGGGGTGCGCCAGCCAATGCTCCGCAGCCAGTTGCGGCATGTACCTAGGCTGCCTCACCCAGAAATAGGCATAATGCGCTTGGGCCGCTCGAAAGTATAGTTCGAAATCAGGCACTCCAAAACCACCTCGCACATAAGGTCTAGTCAGGACCTCCCACTTGAGCCTAGATGGTCTCCCACCCCACACCAGTTTAAGCATTTCCGACCGAAGCCTTTTAAAAAAGTATGTACCAGGGTGAAAGGGTATGTTGAGGAACAGATAAAGCAACTTCGGAAGCACAATCATTTTAACCAGAGAAGCTCTGCCCGCCATCGACAGGGGAAGCGTTATCCACCTCGAAACCTGGTCGCCGATCTTACTGATGGCCGTGCCATAGTTTGCCCTCATGAGTGCCTCTCTATCCTTCTCGATGTGAATACCTAGATACTTAAAGTCGCCTTCAGTCCATGTAAGCGGGTATTCCAATGGGAAGGCCTGCGTGGATGCAGTGAGGGGGAAGATACAAGATTTGGCCCAGGTTATTTGCACTCCCGAGAGGGCCCCGAACCTAATGAATTCCCTAAGTAATGGGTGTAGATTGTCCCGTGGATGTCGAACATACAGTGTGATGTCGTCTGCGTACATGGATATGAGTATTTGTCTTTGGAAGCATCTTAGCGCGCTGTCCTTATAGTGTTGCCGCAGCTTAGCAGCTAGTGGTTCCGTGGCGATGGCAAAAAGTAGGGGGGATAGGGGGCACCCCTGCCTGGTCCCTCTAGAGACCTCAAACTCCGGGGAGAGCTGACCATTAATAAGGACATTGGCTGCGGGACGTGTATATAGTAGTTTTATCCAGGAAATGAAGATGGCTGGAAACCCCATGCGACCCAGCACCCCAAAGACATAGTCCCACTCCAGCGAGTCAAATGCTTTGGTGGCATCTAGAAAGATGGCCGCCATGGGCAGATCCTCATGTACGGAGTCATATACTGAGAAGAAGGTACGTAGGTTGTGGGACGTAGCTCTCCCCGGGACGAAGCCCGCCTGATCGGGAAGAATAAGGTTTGGCAGCAACAGACTAATTCGTGTGGCAATGAGCTTAGCCAGTATCTTTACATCGCACGTCAGTAAGGAGAGGGGCCTGTATGAGTCACAGTGCGAAGCAGGCTTCCCTGGCTTAAGTAGGGAGATGATCAGCGCAGTCCTCATGGATGCAGGGAGATGACCAACCTCCAGGGCATCCTCATATACTTCCCGCAGTACCGGGGCCATGAATTCAATGTAGGTTTTGTAAAACTCGACAGGGATGCCATCAAGTCCCGTGGCCTTGCCTGACTGCATACCGATGATCGCCTCTTTGACCTCATCAAGCTCAAATGGGGCACTCAAAAAGGCCCGCTGAGCGTCGCTCAGCCACCCAAGCGCGACATCTGTGAGATATTCGTCTAGAGACGGCCCTCCCGATCCCCTAGAGGTGTATAAAGTACCATAATGGCCGACAAATTCATTAAGTATTTGCGTGGAGTCCCGGAGCAGCAGCCCCTCGGCAGTTTCCAACTCCAGAATAGCAGTAGGCGCTCGCATAAGCCTGACTGTAGCGGCCAACGCCTTCCCGGGCCTCTCACCTTCCCCGTATTTCCGCGCCACCCAATATTTATGTCTAAATTTTGCCTCGCGCGCAGCTTCATCCGAATACTCAGTGACTAAATCTCTGATCTCTGCAAGCGTGTCACCAGTAGGGTGTGTGTGGAGGGCTTCCTCCGCCCGTCTCAGTCTTGCCTCCAATGCCTTCAATCGATTCAGGATAGCTTTAAGCACCCCAGAGCCCTTCGCAATACAGAAACCTCGCAGTGTGACCTTAAAGGCCTCCCAGATAGTCTCCACAGCATTCACAGAGCCCTTATTTCTTTTAAAAAAATCCAAGCATTCCTCACGAAGTGCCTCCTTAAACTCCTCATCTAACAGCATTGCAGTCTGCATGCGCCACGCTGTAACAGGGGGGCCCAGCTCCGCCCCTCGCAGGGCGATAAGAACTGGGGCATGATCAGAATATGTTCTGGGGAGGTGTCGTGCATAGGTCATTGAGGCATAGAGGTGTGTAGTCAGAAAAAAATAATCAAGCCTAGCCCAGGACTTAGCCTGCGCCGTAAAATGCGTACCTTCCCCCTTCGGCCCGCAGTGTACGCGCCAGGCATCTACAAGGTGGTTCTCTTCCAAAATGGCGCGTAGTACTTCCCGCCCTTTCGTGTAGTGATGTGGAGCTGGGGGTGAGCGATCTAGGGTCGGGTTGACAGCAACATTGAAATCCCCCCCATATTATGTGTTGCGACCCTGTGTCCAGTATAGCAGCCCAAAGCGTTTCAAAGTATTGCGGGTCGTCCACATTAGGGCCATAACAACATGCAAGGGTCACTGTCACACGTCCCAATCTACCCCATACCAGACAATATCTCCCCTGTGTATCTGCCTTCGAGCCAGCCATATGAAAGGGAGTAGATTTCTTCACCAATATCACAGTACCTCGGGCATAGGAGGAATACGATGAGAATGCAGCACATGAAGCCCATCTATTACCAAAAGCGTGCGTCCTGTGAGGTGCAAAGTGAGATTCCTGCAGAAAGGCTATATGTACATTATGCCGGTCTAAGTAGCCCAGAACGTGTCGCCTCTTCCGATGATCCCCCAATCCCCGCACATTCCAAGTAAGAACATTCAGACAGGTGTCCCCCATCCCGAGAGTCTACCACATAAAAGAAAAATCAATACGAACCAACAGTCCGTGCAGCCAACAGTGTTGATGTCCCATAGCAGCCTGGTCCACCACATCCAGCGGTCTACGGTCCCCCCCTTCATAGCAATATCAGTGTACCATCCCATCCCGCAGTAGGCAGATGGTCGGTGAGGTAGAAGTGCACATGCTAGACAACAAAACAAAACCTCAAACCCAGTGCAAACCCAGGTGTCCAATGCAAGAAATCGCAAAGTATACGGTTCAACAAGCAGGCCCCTGTGCCTGGCAGGCCATTCGGTATGCAATCTTACCCCTCCTGTGCACAGATACACATGAAACGGAGCAGTCAGCATCCTCGCAATTATATGAGGGCACAGGCCCACCTTGTTAAAAGTGAGATTCATGGTCCAGGCCAGCACAAACGTATCCCCTGCAGAACTTCCCCCCTCCCCCACCCACTGAAGCGCCCCCAACTCGCCAGTACCCGGTGCCCCCCCCTCCCTTAGCAAACCCGCAACACAACAGCAAAAGTGCATTTAGCAAGTCCAGTGGGGTACACCCGCTCGGGGTTCTAGAGGTGCACCGTCGTCCACCCCCGCCACTCCTCACCGCAGTCACCTCCATTCTTACCGTCTCTGTCCGGGCGAGTGAGAGAGCATGGGGGGGTGGGGGCCTGGCATGCTACAGGACCTGCGGTCCACCCGGCCCTAGCCTCCCGGGGGCCATTTCAGGAGCTGTAATCCAATGCAGTAGTCGATATGAACCAGCAAATGTGGAGTGATCAATCCGATTTATTCCGCTCCAGAGTCATGTCCGCCGTCCGCCTGTGCAGCTCTCTTGTCTCTTTTAGGCAGGGTTTTAATGTAGTCTTCGACTTGTTGTGGGTTCAAGAAAAAGTGTTGCGTGCCCCGGTGGGTCACACGCAGCTTGGCGGGATAAAATAATGCATAGTCAATATTCAGCCCTCTCAGTTTCCTTTTTACGGCCAGAAATTTCCTGCGTTGTTCCTGGACTACTGGGGTAAAGTCCGGGTAGATGGAAAAGGACACTCCCTCATAGGCTAGATTCTGGTTCGTTCTGGCCGCTTTCAACGCCGCGTCCCGGTCACGATAATTTAGCAGTCGTGCAATGATGGGCCTTGGTGGGGCGCCTGGTTGAGGTTGGGGTCCAAGGGAGCGATGGGCACGTTCCACTATAAACTGTTTGGAGAGGGCCTCCTCCCCCACCGTGGCCATGAGCAATCGTTCAACATAGAGCTCCATCCGCCCCGTGTTTGTGGACTCCGGAACGCCCGTGATTCGGACGTTATTCCGCCTGCTCCTTGCCTCCAATTCTTCGTTTTTGGCGGCTATCACCCTCAGCACATTGTCCATGCGAGAGAGCCTCGTGGCCTGCGATGTCGTGGCATCCTCTGTTTCGGATATTCGGCGCTCGGCCTCCGTCAACCGCTCCTCATGTACATCCATTTTTTGGACGATGCCGTCCATCCGAGCGGAGAGCCTGTCCACCTTGTCTACCACCGTGGCAAATCCTTGCCGCATCTCTTGTAGCATCGTTGCTATCTCGGGGACCATGGGGGCCACCTCCGCCGCCGGGCTCCTCGGTTGAGTGCTATCCCCCGTCTGTTTAGTCCCCTTCTTTTGCGTTGCCGGTTCAAATTGCAGCTTGGGCTGCCGAGTGTCCGGTTTCCCCATGCCGGGACAGCAGCAAGTGTACCGTGGGTCCGAGCCGCACTGTTAGGGGTCCCGCGGGCGGGCAGCACTCAGTGGCGGACAAGATCCGACTTCCAGTAGTCGGGCGGTGGCCGCCTCAGTTCCAAATGCGCCACAGGATTGTATCCGGCATAGAAATCCACCCGGTGAGGCAGAATCTCACAGCCGGGGCCACTGGGTCCTGGCTCGTGTACTAGCGGCGCGCGCGGCGCTGTGCGGCCCACACGCCACGTGTCAGTCCTGGGCGTCGCGTGAATCTCAGTGCCGCCGCCAGCGAGGACCAAGCGCGCGGTCTCCGCCGCTCCAAATTCACCTCGGCGTATCTCCGTCACCGTAGGTCGTAGGATCACCAAACTCGGACAGAGTGTGCAGCAGAGCTATATCTACCCCTCAGTCGGTTTTCAGGCGGGTGGTTGCAGATTTAAAGGATTAAAAGAAGGATAGGAATGCCAGGCGGCCGGAGCCACACTAGAGTGCGGCCATTCAGCTCGTGCGCCCTCTAGCGCCCCAGCTCCGAGGGCAACCTTGAATAATTTTTGCTCATAACCCCTATAGTGTTGGAACTGGACTGGGAGCTAGATTTGGAAGGAAACTCAAGGAAAGGCATCCCGAATAGTGAGATCAGCACCAAGGATCAGACGCAGGAACTTAAGAGGGATAGGGTTATCCCCGAGGTATTTCTAGAGAATCTTTATACGGTGAATGCAGTGGATATTGCCCTGCGTCTAGAGAGTGGCATGCAGGATGATGTGGTTCTTAATGCCTTTAATAGGTTATGTGGGCAGATCTCCTCCGATCTAACGACCCGATGAAGATATGGTAATAGTAAGGAGGACAAGTGGTTTGAGAGTTCTGTTCCAAGATACGCAGAAACCTGCTGGCTGCCCTGAAGCAAAGGCCAAGGTATGAGGATAAGATTAGGGCTTGCAGGAAAGCTTATAAATCTGCAACTTGTTCACGTAAAAACAAAATTAAGGATCAAGCCTGACAGGAGTTACTGCCGCTTAGTGTCTTAAGCAATAGTGATAAATTAGGGGAAATTGTAAACTGACCAATCTTTATACAAGTTGCAAGGGATGACCCGCAATGCTTTCAAACCTTCCCCTTTATTGATTTGGCCACAAAAAAATGGCGAGGGTGTGCTGGAGCTATCAATAACCTGGTCTGATAACAGTGTGATATCTGAGCTTCAATATGGTTTTAGGCAGGGGAGAGGGGCATTGGACCAGTGCATTAATTAGCAGTTGGTGTGGGTAAATGCACTATAGCTAAGGGGATTGTCTACACATGGTCTTTATGGACCTTTCCTCGGCCTTTGATTGAGTAGAGTTCTAAGCTTTGGCCCCTTCTCCTAGATCTGGGTATAGAGGTTGAGTTAGTGGCCTTTTTTGCATATTCTTCATACTAACCTCTAGGTCTCGGTGAGCTACAATGAGGACGGTAGCCTGTCTGTCCCTTGGTGAGTCCAAAAGGGAGTAGGTACGACAGGGGTGCATTTTGGCACCCCTGTTAGTTACCCTATTATATAATCAACTTGGGAAAGTGCTTTTAACCGATTGTAGGGATATACCTAGGGCTGGATACAAATGAATTGCTGCATTATTGTATGCAGATTATGTAGGCTTGATGGCTAGGACTGCAGTGGGTCTTTGATGTCTTTTGGACATCAATTTTGATTTAATAGACTCACTGGACCTTTCAACCAACTATGCTAAGTCAGACATAATGTCGCTCGGTCACCTAAAGATAGTTCGGAATACATTTTTCGGTAAAGGGGTAGAACTAACCAAAGTAGCTAACTTCCCATACCTGGGTGTACTTTTTGATGACCAAGGATCTTGGATTTCTCAAAAGTCCCTCAAAAAGAATATCTTATTGATAGCAGTGGGTGCAAAAGACTTGGGGCCAAACTGGTGCAGTCCTTGGTTAAGGTGTACAGAGAAAAATGTATCCCAATGGCAAGTTATGGGTGTAAGAAGCCAGAGAGCTCCAAGAAGTAGAAAACTTTTTGTGCAGGCTCGTAGTGGTTCCCGCAAGCTCCCCTTCTTTTGTGGTCCCTGAGAAAGTAGACTTGGGATACATTTCAGATCTTATTGCTTTGGCTTCCGTCAAGTGTTGGATTACAATCTGGTCTAATCCTACACTTTCACTTAACTAGCTTATGATTGAGGACTGTAGATCACTTGAAAGACCTCTTCATATTCACTGGCTTAGTTATGCCAAAGGTATTCTGGAGAGATATGGGCCATCCAGAACTATTTGCTAACCCTAAATCGCTATGGTCAACGGATTTGCTGGAGTTAAAAAATATGTTTCTCTCTCGTAGGATGATGAAAAGAGAGGAAAGGGAACTTCATGAATCTTCAGTGAAACATTTTACTTGCTCTTTGGGTGAACCATACTTCGCGACTATCAATAACTCCCACCACTGTATTATATTGACAAGGTGCAGGCTTAATTTAATACATTGGTTTTTAGCTGTTCCAAATGGGTTTCAGTAAAATTGCTGAGTTTAACCCTGTCCCTGTGATAATCTCTCTGAGCAAGATACTATGCATGATTTATTGGTTTGTGATTTTTACCGGATATTAAGACACCTTTTTATTATTCCCTTGATAAGAGATAATCAATTTGCACAGGTAAAGCAGTCATGTTGCATTTAAAAATGCTCCCATTCCTTATAGCCTGTTTTAGGGGCGCACATTTTTTTTCTGGTGTTCCTAGGAAGACGTTGTTTAGTTACTAGGGGGTCCCCACTTATTGAGCTGTCAAACTTCTTGTTTTTAGTGATTGTACTGTGTTTTTTATATTTGTAGTGATGCGTTTTTCTATTTTAGATATATTTATTAATGTACATGGTTTTAATGGCATTCTAAACTTTATATGGTTTTGAATTACAGTGTAAAGTATTACTGAACAGGCCAGAGGGCTGTACACCCTGTAGCATATGGTCATCATAGACCAACTCATTCACCTCTGAACCTGTAAGATCCTACCCCCAAAAACAAATCAACAAAATTGATGTAATTTTTGTTACATAAAAGTACAGTTAGTCAATCGGAGTGGAAAACCTTAAAGAGGTAGTTTGTTGTTCAACATCATTCAAAGATATGAATTCCGCCTGGGAAAGCCCACGCACAGCTCAGTCCGGCCAGCCGCCATTCCGCTGTCCCTGGCGACACCCGTTACTGCAGCAGCGGAGTGGGCGGAAGGGATGTGCGTCTTTCTTTAAACCTGGAACTCTACTCCGCAAAAGCTGGGGGGGTGCTCTTTCGCACAGCACACCACACTTTACCGCAGTTCCTGGCCCCTAAGAGGAACTCCTGTACTTTTGCCCGCTCCCTGGAGGACGCTACTAAAGACCAGTGGCGGTCCCGCGACGCGGGAGACCGCTCTGCCACGCACAGACACCGCACTTTACCGCAGTTCCTGGCCCCTAAGAGGAGCTCCTGTACTGTTGCCCAGCTCCCAAGAGGACGCTACTAAAGAACAGAGCCGGTCCAGCGATGCAGGACATGCGTGGAATCAGCACGGGCGAAGGCCGGGCTAAGACGGGGGAGTCCGGAGGAGGCTGGGCTGGGCCAGGTCCCTTGGTTTCAAACTGTATGTATGCCTCTTTAGCCCCTGATAGTACCATAGAGAACAATGAATGTTTAATTGTCAGAGTTTGCGTGATCTTGTCCCCTTTAGGAATCAAAAAAGGAAGGGGCGTAATCTCTGCCGCTGCAGAATAGACTAATTTTGTAAATAATTGACATTTACTAGATACTGAGTAGTAGAAAGAACATATTTGTGTTCTAATTATAAGAGGTAGTAAAAATGGGGAAAAGAAAGCTAAAAAACGCGAGCTTATTGCAATCTAGTGGCAAAACAGCAGATGTAAATAAGACCATTTTGAACTATCTTAAAGGGGCGGTTGAAGCATTAGATAAGAAAAAATCTACGGTTGAGGAGCCCCTAAAAGGGAATTCCCAGAACATAGATACTACGATCATGACCACGATTACACAACAGAAGGAGACTGAAGAGGCTGGGGAGAAGGGTGGTTGAGGAAATCCTAACGGGGAGCCCATAAATGGTTGCATCCAGGTTACAGGTGTAGAGACCATCATCAGTTACCTGGATGTGGAGTTGTCCCCCCCCCCCCAGCCAAAAGATGCTGTATATTGAAATCAAAAGAAGGGCTAGAAGTCCACAGGTCCCGATACATAACGCTCCACCAGAGCCCAACACACAGATACTTGCTGCAAAGAATAAACAGGGGAATGGTAATTCGATACAATTTAAAAATAAAGGTCTGACCAGGAAAACTAAAAAAAGGGGGCAAGGGAATTATAATGCAGAAACAAAAAGTATAGGGAACGTCATAGCCGACTTACGCAAATACATTAAACAATAATTTGCCGCTATAGACTCTAGATTAGTCAAGATAGAGCTGGGCCTGGCATCCCTGGCAGAGAATAGAGATAGGCTCTCGACAGTGGATAGTAAGGAAAATAAAAATGAAGTAGAGAAAAGGGGAGACACCCTTAATCCACGCTGCCTGAACATAACAGATAATAATACTGTGTTTCCAGAGAAAATTGGAGGAAATAGGGATCACACTACGATGGCTATAGGCCCCAAAAAACAACTTAACACAAACCATATTAGAGGCTTGGGGAATGTCAATGAACTGCCAGGAAAGAGCAGTGACAGAACGAACAAAGGTCAGGATAGTAGACATCAGAGGGAAATGGGCCCTAATGTAGGGAAGGACGAATATAAATCATCAGAGCAGTTAGAGAATCGTCAAATTTTAAATTTACCCCTCGCTGCACAACCTTATACGGTGGTGCTGACTAACGTCCCCCACTATTTGAAGAGGAAAAGGAAACATGGGAAACACTGAGGAATATAACAATTAATTGCTTGGGAACTAGAACAGCCCTAACTGTGGATATGTTTTCAGCCTTTAAAATGGTTAGACGGGTCCCCTGGGTAGGTACAATTGGAAAATATACACAAGGGGACTGTAGTTCTCTCCCTAGGAAGTCCAACTTTGGTATGGGAATTTTTCTGAAGGATGGGTAATAATAGATGCAATTTGGAAGTAGGCATAAAGGTTTTTCCCTTGAGATACTTCTATCAACTAAGCCCTGTAAAATGCATTAGGGATAAGTACCCCCATCCACAGACCACAAGCGAGCAGGCATATAGGGATAAGTACTCCCATCCACAGACCATAAGTAAGCAGGCATATAGTATTGAGGTTTCCAATAGCTTTATGCCGCTTCAATCCCTGGATGAAAACAAATGACTTCTGGTTATTGGCAATGAGGACAATAGTGTTGTTAAAGAAGTACCCCCAGAATTGAGTGTGATTATACTAGAGAGCGATACTGGGGGCCGTAACATCGTACCAACCCGTGATAAAGGATAATAATGATGAAGTGTATAACGTAGCGAAGGACGATACCAGCGTGGGATGTCCAATAAATGTTATTGATGTTAGCGAGATTGATGTACACACCAAAGGAACAACTACCTCTGCTAGTCCAACTGTTTATATTTCTGAGGGAATACGTGTGCTCTTTTGGAATGTTGCTGACCTATATTCTAAAGTACATAATCCCATCTGGATAGATTTTATCTATCGTTTGGACATCCTATGCTTTCAGGAGACCTGGTTACTGAAGCAGATTAACCTAGATGGCTAGAAGACCTTCCATATACCTGCTGTTAGATCTATGCATGGAAGACAGAAAGGAGGTTGGTTTGTGTGTTTATATATCAAATCTGATTAAGGTTAGAAAAATAGAAAAGCTTAGTTCTACGAGCTATTATCAAATGCTGGGCATCCACTTGAATTCTCCTATTGTATTGTGTATAGTGAACTTCTATAATAACATCGAACAGGGTGAACTGGGAAAAATCATAAGTTCACTGAGCGAGGAAATGCATAATGTAAGGGTACCAAGTGACACTGATGTAATCGTCCTATGGGGAGGGGATTTCAATACTGGTATATGTGCTAATACTGAAAACGGGAAATGTGGAGTACATGATGAAGCAAATGTATATACCCCACATTTCACGCACAATATAAGGGGAGAAATGTTCAATGATTTTATGGCAGGGCATGTTCTGGGTTTTGTAAACTCTTTGTGTACACCATGTGTTGATTTTACCCCTACCTTTATTGGTAGAGTTTTAGCCTCACTGATAGATTTCATAATCATCTCCAATAGATATGCAACCTGGTTTGATAAGTTTATAACTCACTGCAACACCCTTAGCGACCATTTGCCACTGAGCATTGGCTTAACTGTACCCAAAACAGCTGAACAACCAAACAGTAGCTATCTGGCATTGTCACAAAACATTACCTTAGCACGCCAGAATGGATATTCTTTACTTTGGGGCAAGATAAAGGCCGAAGAAGTGATGAAACAAATCATAGTTAATGCAAATGATCATATAGTGGTATGTCTTCAAGAGAGTGCAGATTATAATGATATTTTAAGGGCCTTTTGGTCTATTGCAACGGAGATCCAAAACTCATTAATAGTCAAAAAGAAGGCCTCTCTCACAAGGACTAACAGTTGGTTCAACACTAAATGTACAAAAGCGTACAATATGCTGAAGGTCACCCTCCATAAAAGTGAGAAAAACCAGGAGGAAATAAGCACACGTAGAAAGAACTATAATTCGGTCTTAAAAACCAGGAAAAAGAAACTAAAAGAGCAAGCCTGGAATCTACTCTATGAGGCTTCACAAATAAGGGGTTGTGCTGCGTTTTGGCGGGCAATTAATGCCCCCTTCCTTGCAAACAAGGAGGGACCCAGAATTGAAGTTGCCATTGACGAGGAGTCTTGGATTACATTTTTCTCAGGTGTATATAGCGGTAGGGGGACCAAAGAACCCATTACTGAATCTGATCCACAGTAAAAAGGTGGGGTGTGTAGTGTTGTGCCTACAGGGTTAAACGCCACACTAGACGAAGTCACAACAGCTATTAATGAAAGCAAAGGTGGTAAAGCGCCTGTGCCAGACGGCGTGCACATGGATCTACTTAAGAACGTTCCTGCACTTTGGTCCCCACTGCTGACACGGGTATTGAAGGCCTGTTGTGAGAAGGGTTTTATCAAAACATGGTCATAATCCGTGATCATGCCAATTTTTAAAAAGGGAGAACGCGATAACCCCGCATGTTATCGTCCGATCTCACTTTTGGACTCCCTCGTTAAGGTAGTGGGTAGAATAGTCCTGAATAGACTTCAATCTTGGGCCGAGGATAATAATATTTTATGTAAAGTGCAGTATGGTTTTAGACAGGGGCTAGGGACTATTGAGCAGGTGTTGCATTTTATAATGATAACAGGGAAATATACCCACGCTAAAGAAGGGAGAATGCACGTAGCGTTTGTGGACCTTGCGTCCGCTTTCGACTGTGTTAAGCATAACAGACTTTGAGATATCTTACGGGACTTAAAGGTAGACCCAATTCTAGTCAAGTTCTGGAGGCAACTGTATACTGGGGCCACAGCAAAAGAGAGACATGGTATAGGGGGCGAATGCACTGTGTCGTTCGGGGTGGAGAAGGGTGTGAGGCAGGGATGTATCCTGGCTCCGTTTCTCTTCTCTCTTTATACCAACCCTTTAGAAGAGCAACTAACGGTCAGGACAAAAGACCCTCCTCACTATAACAACAAGCCCATAGTATCACTGCTCTACACGGACGACGCAGTGCTTATGGCCAGAACTCAGCTGGGTCTACAGAGTGCTCTTAAAATGTACACTGACTTCATGGACAGTCGGGGACTAAAACTCAATGTCAAGAAGACATAAGTGATGACATGTGGGAAGGAGAGAAATAGTTGTAAAAGCTTGCCGCTGGGGAAGGATAGGATCGATGCGACCAATACATTCTCGTATTTGGGTGTCTAACTAGACCATTCTGGGTCATGGATTCCAGCGGTTAAAAGCAGAACTCTCCTTTTTAAACGGTCAATTGGGGCATTGATGAATTTTTCTAACAAACTGGGCAAAAGACCACCGGGGATCCTCCTTAAGATTTATAAAGCAAAATGCTGGAGTGTAGCAATGTATGGGGCTGATGTCTGGGGATACCAGGATGTGGCTGTATTATAGAAAGAGAAAAATAAGTTTTTACGTTGTCTACTAGCAGTACCACAGAGCACATCAGTTTATATTTGCCATAGCGAATTGGGAATTTCTTATATCACCGATTTGATTAAGATACAGCCCCTGATGTTATGGCATAGAGTCTGGACGTCCAATAACACAGAGCTAAACAGAGATATTATTAGAGATGCCATGAGTTCTCACACAAATAAGATCCCCTGATTAATGTACATTAGAAGATTTGTAACAGATATGGGTAAACCTGACTTTTATAGTAATCCTGGTACATTGATTACAATTTCTAGGAAGGATTTTAGAGTTTTTGTCAAGATCACCTAGAGGCTTTAAGGGCGGCCTCAGAAATGCAGAAAAGCACGGTCATCCCTCATCAGTTAACCCTTGTTTCACCCACCATTCAAGCGTACCTGGAATGGTGTACATAAAGTTATGATAGCTATGTCCTCACAAGACTCAGATTTGATAGTTTTCATCAACTAATCAGCTTCTCTACACATTTTTCTCTACACAAAATGAATGGACTAGTGAACTTTGTAGGTGCCCCTGCGATGAAATGTCCCTTCAGACAACAATTCACGTGATTTATTTTGCAAATTTTACAGGGAAGAAAGATTAAGATGGATTTTGCCAATGCTGAAGGGTGGGGGCTGGAGGCAATCCCGCCCTGCCTACCTTTAGCTACAGAAATTGGACAATGTTTACTGTGGAGCTATGACTGGACTTTTGAAGTCCATATTGAAAAAAAGAAAAAGAATATCATGGGAAACCCAACATGAGGATGACTAATGTATAGAATACCGGTTACGATAATTAACTGCAGATATGATTTTAAGATTTTAGTGATGTATAAAATAGACAGTAAATTCTATAATGTGTGACTTTTATGATTTTTAATCCTAAAATCAAATAAAGTTTATTTGATTTGATATGAATTCCCAGGGGCGCATGCGATCAGCAAAATCAGGTCTAGAACTGTCATAGAAAAAAAGAAACTTAAAATTACAGAATAAACAAGAAACTTAACATAAAAGACCAAACATTATCAGCTAAGGCAAAAAACGGTGTTTCACGTAATACATAGGAAAGATGTAAATATTAGTTCCTGACGTGGTAGAAGCAGAACACGTGCTTCTTAGTTAAGTAAGGATTCTACTCCTACAATGCATAGGATTGTAAATCAAACATCATGTGTTTGACAGCACTGATAACACTTTACTGCAAATTAGACCTACAAGAAGGCATCAGACCCTTGAAGTATTGTATTGTAATTGCATTTATACAGCGCTTACTACCCTTGACTAGGCATTGAAGCGCTTTTTCGGAAAATAGCATGCTACTCCGGAACCCATAAAGGATTAGTTTTGAATTAGTATATTGAAATATTAAAGTAATTTGAGTGGTGGATAGGTTAGTCAGTTATTTAAATTGAGAAGGATAGTGAAGGGATAGAAGAGGGGAAAAAAGGTTCGCATTTATATAGCGCTTGCTAAATAAGTATATCCATACAATAGTGATAATGGCAACACAGTTTCTTTTTTCTGTGGAAGACACAGTATGACATCGTTGGTGAAAGTTTAAGAGCCGCTCTACTTTTAATGTTACCTAAAATTATTTCCCAAATTGTCTCCTAGCTTCCTATTAAATGCAATGAAGGGGGAACCTAGAGGTCTTGTATCTGTTTAGTCAGAGCTACAGAAATTATGCAGCAGAGGGGGACCAAATGATGCATCAGTGTTGACTAAATTGTGCGGCAAGAAAAGGCAAATGCTGCAGCATGAAGCTGCACATTTTGTGATGATATTACTTCACTATTTTGTCATTTATTTTTATGGTAAAACAGTCTGGGCAAAGAAACCACCTTTTTAGTACCAATTTAACATACAAATACAGCAATACAAAAATAAACAACCGACAGATGACCAGTCAACTTTTGCGAAGGGCCTTGCAGTATGGAGGAACATGTTTTTAGTAACTACTGATTTGTTTGAGCTATAAACAAAATTTGTTGGGTTAAAATCTGTAGATTATGCAGATGATGAATTATGCCACAAATGAGAGAAATCTCTACTTGTACCAATACACCGCAGCCAGATAATCGATAAATCCAGTCGCTCTATAGTAGTGTAGATATTAGTAAATATGCTTCTCTAGGTGCCAGGTTGCATCCCAGGAGGTTCCATCCATAATGGGAGGTACACAGTTATTTTTCTAGTTTTCTATGTGCATTAGTGTGAGTATTTATGTATTTTATGGGCAATCCAGAGGCAGTGAATAAAGCACAATCAAACAAATCACTCAGTAGGCATAGTGATGTCATCAGTGAGGTAAAAAGTGATGCCATTTGTGAGGTCATAAGCAGTCCAATAGAGGCGAGTTGTGGTTCGTCCTATCTGAGAAATTTAAGAGCCTTTGACTGAGAATTGTGCTGCAGTGGCGTCACTAGGGTTGGTGTCACCCGGTGCAGGTAACTCATGGTGTCACCCCCTCACGACTTACCGCATGGACCTCCTCGGCTCGTAGTCTGCCAGTGGACACTGATGGCAAATTCCCAGAGTACTGACATAACCACCACAGCATTTTCATGAAAAGTTACGGCTGGCCAATCAGAACGTCAATTACGGCAGTACCATACCAGGTTTTGCAGTACCCCATTGACTGACTGGAAAAAATGCTCCCTCAGCAAGTAATTTTTTATTTTTAGTGCATAAATGTCCAGATATCACTACCTTTTCTGAAAAATGTACCCCTTCATAAGCACACCAAGGACTTATTTCAACAAATATTTCTTAAACCTGCTAAACAGATTTACCATAAGTAATAGCATTCCTTCTGAGTAAAATCCTAACTTCTGTCAAGTTGTTTTTTTCAGTATCAGAGAACAGTTTCAAATGGGAATTAAAATGGAAAATCATTGGGGCATATTACCAACAAGTAGCGATAATTATCACTATGTTGGTTTAGCGGCGATTTTTATCGCTTAGGAACCTTGCTATTATCAAGGTTTATCCCCTAAGCAATAAAAATCTGCCGAAATGCATGAATATCGCTTAGCGCGAATATCTCCAAAAGTTGGCAATAGGAGATAGCGATGTTAGCGACTGTTTCCAGTCGCTAACATCTTGGCACGCCCACTTTGCATGTCATTAGTGATAAATATCACTGACATGCAAAGCGGGGCCCAAGATGGTCGCTATCTCCTACTAGCTGTCGCTAACTGGTGTTAGCGACAGCTAGGTAATAGGGGGATAATTTTATCTCCGCTTTCTTGGCTTTTAAAGCCAAAAAAGCGGAGATAAACCCCCTTGATAATATGCCCCATTGTTTTTAGACTTCCCTTTTTTCTTGTACCAGTACCACGTTTAACAGATCAGTGGGAAACCTAAGAAAGAGCCAAAGCAAGAGAGCTTGTTTTTTTGGATCATTTCGTGCAGTCACACATAAATAATGTAGCAAACACCAGCTCTGAAATAAATCATGATTAGAGATTGCTCCTTGACACGTCTCTTTAAAGCTGAAGCTCTACTTTTCAATAGCACTGTGGGTGTGACTGTCTGTCTCTTCTTGGGCCGGCCTTGGGGACTGTCTGGAGGGAAACAGCCATTACAACGCGGGCTTTACACCGCATTACCATTACGACGCAGCTTTCACAACTCAAGTCGCTACAACGACTTGCGCTGGATGGCACTATATACTAAGGAATAGCATGATTTACTATTCCAACACCTTCCCTACTGTTACGTGGGCTGGAGTTGGAATAGTAAATCATACTATTCCTAAATCCAGCGCCTTCAGCGCAAGTCGTTGTAACGAATTGCGTTGTGAAAGCTGCGTCGTAATGGTAGCGCGGTGTAAAGCCCGCGTTGTAATGAGATACATCCCTGTCTGGGAGTAATGCGATTGCCGCGATCTGAATCTGATTGTGTGCCTGCACTGCCACATTTCTAACCAGGGCCGGCTTTAGCACTGGTGGCGCCCTGTGCGACAATGTTTGTTGGCGCCCCCCCAATGACCACCTTTACCACAGATTCCCTCACTACCACCATTTGATAGTGCCCCTCAACTCTCCATAACCACTATCTCTTAGATTCATTTCGTTTTATAGCACACACCACTCATGCCAGTTTAAGATGCCAACATTTTTTACATTACACGTGCATTGCACAGGGACAATCATCGCTGTGAAAATCAGTATATAGGAAATGTTACATAAGAGAGACCTACAAGGGGTAGGAGTCACATGTCATCTATACTGGTAGGCAGTATAGTTTAAGAGTTCTTGGACTGGAAAAGCACGAATTCAGAATTTAAAATTTAACACCATTGTTAGGGGTTTTCATCAGGCCCGGACTGGCCATTGAGGGCACCGGGCAATTCCCCGGTGGGCCGCATGGTTGGGGGCCGGTTTTGGGCCCCTGGGGCCGTTTTTGTTACAGGGCCGTTATGCTGCAAAAACGGCCCTGTAACAAAAACGGCCGAAAACTGGCCCTTTCACAGAGCGCGGTCGCACCTCTCCCCCCTCCCCTCTCCTCCCGGAGGGGGGAAGGGGGGCCGGCCGAGCACTTTGCCAGGGCCGGTTCTGGTTCCCAGTCCGGCCCTGGTTTTCATTAATAAAAAGTAGTGATTTTTACCCAAATGACACCCTTTTGCAATATTAGGGCAACAAACGTCTGGGCAAAAATGATATTGCTTTAATATTTTTCTTGCCGTTTGCATACAGCTTGTGATGGCAGTTAATAGCTCACTGCTCGATATTAAGATTTTAACTTATAAACTGAAAGTAAGAAAAGGATCTCAGACCAAACTGGTAACCCATTGACCTATTTTTTTATTATATGCACTTTGTGATGTTAATGGGATACGCACTTTGCAGCAGGCATGTTAAACCTCTGCCCTACGATCTGTCAATACTTGCAGTAGAAAAGGCTCCGGACTCTCTCCAGGAAGAACATTAATCACTGGAGCTGTCAATTTTATGGCAGGGACAAAGTATGTGGCATCCGGTGCTTTTAAAGCGTTGAACATGGTGCCCCCACAACAAGTCAGCGCCCGAGCCAGCCAGCATAACTAACCAGATTGGTGTCACCCCATGATGGGGTGGCACCCGGTGCGGTCCGCACCCCCCCTAGTGACGCCACTGTTGTGCTGTTTTCTATGTGTGCATCAACACTGAACTTTACTGGGTGAGACACCCACTGGTGAAGCCTAAACTAGGAACAGAAATACTTACGTGGAATATACACAAATATAATATGATGTACGGCATAATATGCATAACACCATAAACCATAAACAAATGAACAAAAATCATCAGTACTTACATAAAATCAGGCTGATAATATGTCAATGTTAAACTTCCTCAAATGATCGCTTGGGGGCCGTATTGCACAAAGTGCCCCATGGGCACAACGGATGTATGTGCCTGTTTGTGCACGCCAGGGCACTTTGGTATTACAGAGGCTGCTACAGACACTTGTGCGGCCTCTTCTGCAATACTCATAGCGCAGGTACACAATCAGAGCTAGCCCTACAGCGAGGGAGTTCTCTCATTTGCATGCGGGCATGGACTGCAAAGCACACTGAACATGTTGCACCAGTCCTCCTGCAAAGGATCATGGTAGATGCAGTCACTCAGTTCATTATACTTACATTTTAATTGCTTTAGTAATCAAGCACTCGCTCAGCCAGTGCCGGAAATACCTTGACACGTTTCATGATTCTTGCCACTCCTCAGAGAAGAGCATTCCTTCCTTTGGGATGTTTATCTGCGGATTCTAAGTAGCTTCAATATAACATTAAACTAAGTGCAGATCCAATCCCACTGATTTGGACAACTAATGGACCCCATCCTGCTCAGGAGGTGTCTTTTGATACTCTCCAGTTGTGGGAGGACCCTACACACGTCGCTTGACTCCTTCCACGATGCATTATGGTGGATACTCTTCAATCAGAAATTTTACACGTATTTGTTTTAGAATTCAAGAACTTGCTGAGACAGTGCTGGAAATCTCCTGAAATGTGGTAGCTGCCACAAACATAAGAGTTTCTTTCATTTGGCAGTGATTACAAGCTACCTACAAATAATGGCCTACAGCCTTGATCAGGTCTCCTTCGCTCATAGGAAGCCTCATTGTCAAAGCACTTTGAGGTGCCCCCAGCTTCCTTCTCCTTCAAAGACTCATTTACCCTCTCACCAAATGCATTCTTCTGAAATTACTTCTTGATCCAGCGGCAGGACTCAGCCCTACATGCTACCTATTTTATTCTGTCACAGGAGTAAGTGAAGTGGGACAGACAAGATTAGTAGATGTTAACCGGCTCAACTTCTACCTCCAATTGGCCCAAACTTCACACCCAGCACGCCAAACCCCCAGAACACTCACAAAGCTAAACTGCATGTTCAGGAAAAAGCACACAAGATGCCACACCAGAGAAGTATGCCTATCAGTGGTGCAGCACGTGCAGAGGCACTGGGCCCTGTGGGGTGAAGTGCCCACTGCACCTCAGTTGTGGCCGTCTCTTGCTACTCAACCAGGGTCCAGGGACCGCATTTCCCTTCCTTGCGATAGGGCACTCTATACCTTGGCCTACCACTGCAATGTGAGCATTTGGGAGGAATTTGTATTAGTAGTGTGTGTTTAAGTTGGGGTATGTGAAACTAAAAGTGAATTAAAATGCTATTCGGGTGCATTGATTTGTATCAAAATGAACAGAATTTTAAGCCCGACTGTCTCTAACTGTAAAGCAAGGGAGCGGAGATTCCAAAATGGATGCTTGGAGTAAAATGGATTACGATGGAACAACCTTTTGTTTGTAAATGTATAAAGACTTCGTTTTAGTATAACTTACATCGGATTTGTAGCGTTGTCTTCATAAATTATAGTAGGTTAAATGAAAACGTTTTGTAAATCATCATGCGCATAAGATTGTTGGTTCGATGGGAAACGTACATTTAAAACGGAGCTCAGACACGCCAAAAGTCCCAAAGCGTTCGAAGTACAACAGTGTCACCTTAGGGAATATTAAAATAGGACACCAGGAGAAAAATAAATTGTTCTTTTTTTTTTTAATTGTCTTGTAATGGGGCTGCAAAGTGGAAATGTGTACAATGTTAGGTACAATGCTGATATATTAGTATTAAATGAGCATGGTGCAGTAGCTAAACGAGCGATCAAAATGAAATACTTGTGTAATTTCACCAACCGTGCATACTGCGGTACATACCAAATTAATACACAACTGGCATAGAAAAATTTACAGTTAATGCTTTGGAAAAAAAAACTGTACATAAGTAATTTATAAAACAGAAGCTTAATAAATATCGCAACTTTATACACAAAAAACACCACGTTTCTAATATTTAACATTAAACTACACATCTGAATTAGGCAACTTAAAAGTAACTCGTAATGGCATGCCAAGATTGCATTTTGAGATGCCGATGAGGAATATGTGCAGACAGCGCGAAAGCATGGGGTCCACATGGTACTAGGAGGCCTTAGGTGCAAGACTTATTTTCACACCAAAAAAAATTGTGCAATCATCTTTTTTGCTGCTTGTTGAATACAATACAACTTCTATGAGTTAGGAAGACATGTATACCAAGTGAATTAAAATACAAGGTAACCAGTGTGATGCCCTGATCAGACGTGAGACATTGTCATAAGTGCCAATTGTGATTCTAGTACAAAGTAAAACAGTACTTTTAATAATCAAGAAAAAACAGAAGTGTGGCACAAGCCTACCGATTTACTGTGTATCTTAGATGTGACTGTGGTCAACATTAAATTACATTATACAGAAATACTGTTATTCATGGTGTAAGAGAACCAGGGTGCCCATAAGATAAAAAAACAAAAAAAACAAAGTGACCGTGAAAAAACAGCAGTTAGGCCTCTAATGCCATTCTGAGTCACACGGGAATACTGCATAGCTATTCCCACACCCTGATGTATTTGTACTTCAGGGGAGGGTATTATACTGGCCTATTACAAGTATGCCCCTGAGAAACATGAAATAACATGCAGAAATGGGTGTTTCCACATCACATAGACACCCGAGTGTTTCTCACTATTTTCGAGCTCTTTTTCACCTAGACATTTAGCATGTTTCGATAAGTGTGAAAATATCGAAACTGTCCTATTCCATTAAAACAAGTAATTCCTGATTTCACTATTATAGCAAGTTACCATCCACTCCAGGAACCAAAATAGGTTGGTGACAAGTGTGCCCATTTGCAATGTCTGACAACATGCTAGGTTACTTCTTTTACAAATGAACTGGGCTTGTGTTCTTTTTTTGAAACTACACTTTTTTGATGGCAGGATGTTGCCATTTTTCTAAGCCAAGTGCTGGAAAGCCTGCCCTTGCGTGTCAATCACAGCTGATTGATTGGGTCACGAGCTGACTTGTGCCACCAGAGGTATGCGACTAGGGTTGATTTCTAAAATGCTGCTATTCAAGAAGCAATAGGAGAATGGTTAGAAAGATTTATATAAATACACAAGACTTTGCTCCTAAAAAAGAAAGTATAAGAATGCTCCTTGTTTATTTTGATGTGTTTTGTCTGTCAAAAAGCGCATGTCGTTTTGGCTGAAAGGATTCGTTTTTAGAAATGAAAGGAACAATACTAATTAAAAGCCAACAAGGAAACACCCAATTGTATAGTTAGAAAATTCAGTTTTTCATTTGTTCTAATATAATTATTGTTCAAAGTTTGTTTGCAAAGAAACGAGTTTAAAGATTTGTGTTTTTACACCTATTTTGTAGAACAAACTTTCACCCTCCATTCTCAGCATAAACAAAGTGTGAGGTATCTTTCAGGTAAGAAGTTGTGATGAAAATCAAAGATGCTACAGGGACTCCGAGATGGTCCAAGCTCAGAGTGATTCGTGTGAGGGGAGTTAATCCTGCTGATTCCACATCACCATACATGAAGGTCTGGTCTCGGAGGAGTGCCAACTGCAACTTACATCTCTGTCCTTGGTAAGACAACATTTTATTTAGGGGGCTTGTGTAAGGCAGGCAAAACCTGCTAGCGGAAGAGGTAGATCAGGGCAAAAAGGATGGAACAGGGATGCTTTGGTAATGTCACCCACTTAAGGTGTAGTGTTACCTCATGACTTCACTACCCATTGTCACCAAACAACTTAAGAAGTAGAAATTCAAGTTTTTGTATTTGCTTTTTAAAGCGGTTTGACACCCATAGACACATAGTGAAGGAAACAAGACAGGTTTATGGTCATTTACTGTTAGTAGTGATTTATCGGATCTGCACACTATGAAGTGATCAGTGGTTCTTGTGAACTTGGCCTGTGATAGAGAGTTAACAACAGCCATGCAATTTGCTGCATGATTTGGGGATAGCTTATTTGAAATCAATAAGTTGCTTGTGCGGTCATTTCCCCATGATTTATGGTTAATCCCTGACAAAAGAGCTGTCACACAGTGAATTTTTGAGTGCTGATAGAATTATGGTTTTCCAAAATACACACTTATAACTGTATCCAACACCTGAAATGTCTGCATAGATACTTAAACAAAGTATTGTTATGACCACGGTCAGGAAGAACTGTACACCTAGGATATCCCATAATGTGCAATTTGAAATGTATGTAAATATATGTGCAATTTATTAATCAATGTCCATTTCTATTTTGGAATTGTTAAATAATGTACCAAGAGTTGCTGAGTAGCACCATCAGCATAATACAGAAGCGGATCCTCAAATTCTTGCTGTTTCTTTACAAAAATACTGCCGCTATCTAAAAACCATTCAAATACCGCGAGTATTACTAAAGAAAATATCTTTCATGTGTTACCATGTGTGAAACAGCATATTTCCTACAGTAACGGAATGTGTATTTTTAACTTGCATGAGCTTTCAGACGCCTACCCCCTTTGCAGCCAGGGCACAATTTCCACCTTGAACAAAAATACACTTGTGAAAATACTTTATTTATCACTGCCTAATGTCTATGAGGTTTGTTCCACCAATTCTGCAATGGAAGCTTCTGCCCTGGATAGACTAAACATCTAAAATAATGTTTCCACCTGGCAAAATCTGATGCAGAATAATTCCATCATGGCTACAGAAAGAGAAAATGTGTTCTCTTCCTCTTATCAACCTCCATTTGACGTCTTTTCTTAGGTCATGCAGAAAAATAAAGTGCACCAAACTGGGGCACGTCATCCCCAGTACTTACACAAGTCTTTGACAAAGCCAAAAAAATTGCTTCAGTACAGAAGGGGCCTACATTGGCCTAATATCCGTAAACTTTGTTTTTCAGGTAACCGTCCGTAACACTTTCTGTAACCATACTCATCCTTTCAAGAAGCACATTACACAAACGCTATTCTTACTTACAGAGAAAATTCCGTACCGTCTCTCACTTATTTAAAAAAAAGGAAAAATAACTGAATTGGCATTTTTGAGTCACATCGATCATCCATCCTGGTAGCCACTCTACAAGTATTGGACTCGGTGTGAATATGGCCAGTAAACTTTGGAAAGACCAGCACCATGTGGATTCCCCCAATGACATCCAACTTACAGCCATCAACATAAATATTACTTTTTTTTGGACATGCTCTTTTAGTACATCTTTTCAAACCTAAATACGCTTTCAACTAAGCAGAGGAGACGGCTACCATTTTCTAAACGGAATGGTTAGTGGCAAAGGCCTTGTGAAGTTGCTAATAATAAAGTGGTCCATTGAGTATTCCTGGACCCCGTTATCGCAGCCACACGTTTCCTTAGTGATGGCACGTTTGTTCTGCAATATTGGAAACTGCAAAGGACTTGGATCCTGGCTGATGATTTCTTTAGAGTTCAGTAGTCCCCAGGTTTCTCCAAGAAGCAGCTGGCCTCTGCTTTATTTATGACTTTTGCTCCAAATGCTCTCTGCAAGTCTTGCTCACTCATTCTTTAGTTGCTCCAAGTGCAAATAATCAAGCTCTGTGTAACACAGAGTCCTGGGAAATTCAATGTTCCCTGCCGAAGTTCTTTTTGCTTCTCTCAATTCAGATTCCTGAACTGAAATAAATCTGTTAATATTTATATTGTTATATTTATATATATATATATTTATATTTTTAAAGGTCCATACATACAAGCAATGTTCAAAGCCTCTATATTGCATCGCCAAAAGAAGGTCCTCGGCAGCATAAGCAGACAGAAATGTACGAATGCCTTGGGCCTGTCTGCTACATTGATTTAAAACATTTACAGTTTCCTCTTCTTTCTTGAAATGTGCCTGGATCCTGGTGAGTGTATATACTTTCCACCTCTTATACCTCCCTGCAACGAACAAGGAAAAGAGAATAGTTAGAACCCCATTTAAAACAATAGACGTAATCGGCTTTCCTCTGCTGGGAAATAGGTCATATACTTAAACATGATTCCCTCAAATTCACGTTTAGACTTCAATGGGCAAAAACATATCAGATGTGCGGCTTTTTCAGATCTGTTAACTGGAAAGGGCAAAACACAGGCCAGGCCGATAATAAAAATGGCCAGTTGGCAACCCTAGGTGCAATGCACAACCAACTTCTACAAGTACCTAGAAGGTAAATTGACATTACTCACAATATCCTTTTGCTTGAGGAGGAAAGGGAAGGGCTTTTTAGGCTTTGACACGATAAATGGTTAATACTCAAAGTATGGCCCGGGGACCACTTGCTGCCCTCTTGACCTTTACATGTGTCACCCCTGGTAAACAGTAGCACGAGATGCTGTTTACTTGCTGAGCACGAATATTAAGATTTTTTTTTTTAAATAAACAGGGAAGCATTTATTTGCAGGTCAAATTAAGTAGCTACGGTGGTATCCTGCGGCACTTGCTTTAGTTAACGTGCAAATAAATAATTGCCAGTTTTGTGTTTTTTTAGACCTCCTTACACAATCCCTGACTCACCAGACCCATTACCGCCACAGTGCTGCCCTCGGTCACACCACAGACCATAAGTTGTGGCCCCTCGGCAAATGTTTATGAGTACCCATGAGATAAACAGTGTTTAGTTGAAAATCATTTGGTGTGTACCAGTACTATTTCGGTTGTATGTTGTTACAACGCATTTGGTTGCAACGCATGCCTTTTCCACGCATGCGCTACAACTGAATGCTTTTTTAACACATAACCTTTACCACGAATATTCCTTTACCACGCACACCTTTACAACGATTTTCATTGTAAATGCATACATGGTAACGGCATACTCTTGGTAAAGGTTATACCCCTCCCCGGTACCCTTACGTGACTCCCCAGCCCCAACCCTTCTTCTTTTTAACCCTGCCCTTAACCCTTAATCCTTTTATATATATATATATTTTTTTTTATAATACTAAAGTTCCCCTTACCTCTTCAAGTCGTCTCCTCTCCATCTTCCGTGGTGATGTTGTATGTTGTAAAGAGGAACCAGAAGTTTCTTTCCATTTCCTCTCAAATGACGCATATTGCCTGCACTTCTCAACGTGACTTCAGGTGAGTTTTTTTTTTTGGGAGGGGGGTTGGGGGGGGAGGGGGGAACAACCCCCCCAGCCCCCTATTCCCCCCACTTTTTGTTTTTTGTGGAGAGACTCCCCAAGCCCCCTTTTTCTAATTTTACCCTTTACTACACATGCCTTTTTTACGTATTTCGTAGTAAAGGCATGCGTGGTAAAGGCTTTTGTGGGAACCACACGAGTTGTAATGCATGCGTGGTTAAGGCTTTCATGGAAACGGCTGCGTTGTAGTGGCTGTTTCCCTACTATTTCCATTCTCCTTCATGATTTCATTCTTCAGTTTTCGCAACATGTAAAATGCATAGAAGCCTACCGCAATATGGACGTGATGCCTATAAGCAATAGGGAAAGTTGACAAAACCACCATGCACTAAGTTGATGAAAGCAGAGCTGTTTAGGAAACAAGATACTTACGAGGCTGTTAGAGTGGAGTTGAGGAGCAGAGTGGTTCTGATCTTGTACAGCTGTGCTAACGTGAGCTTCCTGTGTTGTGCAGCCTGTGGCTCTGACATTGTCCGTCTGGAATTTGCAGCCAGTTCTGAGTCTGTTCCAGCCCCAACATACTGCTCCGTGAAAGAGCTACTGTGAGCCCTCAAGGTCACGCCCAAACCCTCAGACTTAAAACTGCTAAGGAGCTGTCCGCTTTCCGTTAGTGCACTTTGTGTCGTTGTGTCATTTGTTGTGTAAACAGTCCTTTTGACAAACCTTGTGTCCTCGACTTCGGACAAGTCTGAGGAGCTGCTACTGCAACTACTTAACGAAGGGTCTACTTTGGTACCAGTGCAGTCTGACTGGGACCTGGGTTTTACAACCTGTTCAGTTTCAGGGTCTCCTTGGCTGTCCACTGCACTGGTAGTTCTTTGAAACCCATTGGTGAGTGCAGACTGCGTGGCCTCCTCATCTTCGTCCTCGCACGCCAGGCGCGCCTCAGCCGGAGAGGAGTAAAGTTCGCTCAAGCTCTTGCTCGATAGGAGCTGGGACTCCTCAGTGATGCAGGATTCTAAGGAAACAGACACTAAGTGCAGAAGATTGGCCTCAGATTTGGACTTCAGGACTTTAGACTTGCACGGCAGGAGCTGCACGGGTGTCCGTCTACGGAGCTTGGGAGACGAAGAGCGCTGCGAATGCGTGGACTCCCTGTCGTCCTCTGCGGATTCCTGCTGCTGTTGCTCTGCAAATTCCTCAATGGAAGAAGGGGAGAGGGTTCCGTAAGCACTGTCAATGGAAGAGGACCTGCAGCCTTCGGGCTCCAAGGCCAAGCAGTGGCTGTCTACAGTGGCCGTGTGCGCCTCAGGAGTCTCTCCGCTGTCGAACATCTCCCTGGTGGGAGTGCTGGAAGAAGCCGTGGTGCTGATCGAGGTCTCATCGGACTGAGAACCAAACGGTCCTCTCTCCACCTCTGGGGAAGACAGTTCTTCACTTGCATCAATGACCACGACGGATATCGTCTCAGTAGAACTGCCAGAAGGGCTGAAAGAAAAGGTAGATGGCATTATTTGTCTGCAATTACATGTTGGTGGACTTTTGCATTTGCGTCTATTTAATTGGCTAACATTATGAATGAGCAACTGGTAGAGAACATTTACATTTTCACATATTGGTCGAAAAAATTGCTATTCCTCATCAAAACAAAAGACATTTTAATCATATACTTTGCAAGTACATTTTGCAACCAGACAGGCAAGTGCCTTCATTGAGAGTCTGCAAAAAAAAATGCAGCTTCTGGGCGACAATAAGGCCAATAAAATGTCAAAGCGTGCAGGGGGTGCCTTACAACGCTACCAGTGGAGGGCGAGAGGTGACACCAGATTGTAGCTAGAAGATGCAAATACGGCATTTTTTTTAAGGTGCATCAACTGCAAAATGGCTTTTTTTTGTCAGCAGCGCCAAATGTGGAACGCATCCTATGTGTGCACCTTACGAAAACGTCTTTGCCTGGAGAGCATGAAAGATGTTCGCTCAGCATGCAACGGAGGACTTTTATAAAAATTAATCGCAGAGCATTGCTGCTACAACGAAAAGGGGACAAAGATCTAAAGAATGCGTGAATCATCTCCATTTCATGGGGATGCCACAAGGGGTCTGATACCAGAAGCGTTTTTCTAAGTTTTTAATCTATTCCGAAAAATACCACTAGATGACAGCAGCAAGTAAAGCTTGTGTCTGTCTCTTCTACAAACATCAAGTTGCAAATCCAATGTTACAGGTAAATAATGTGCTTTCCTTTTTTATTGGTCTCCATCTTCCAACAGGTTGCCCTGCTGCATGCTCCAGACCAACATGCTTTAGAAATGGGATGCCCCAGCCCGTTGCAGGCACCCTGCTATTTTATAGTGCAGCAGGCGGTCCCAGATCATTCCAGGCCGCATATAACGTGGCCCCAACAGAAGTTATGCTCATGCAATGAAGCCTGCACTGCCCTTCACTCACAATCCACAGAAACGCGACTTGTTTTGAGGCAAAACAGTAGCTAACGAGTTTGCGTCGGACTGCCAGCGTCTTCTCTGGCTGGACTTCAGAACCATGAAGGCCCGTATGTTCATCATCCGGTCATGGCAGCCTTGGAGAAGCGCCTGGTTCTTTGCGCCTGCTCCTGGAGTCATCCTTGGCATCACCCTGCTCCCTCTGATCTCCTTCTCTGCCTGCCCCATTTCTCCATTCAGCCAAAAACGTTTCTTGTCCAGGTCGGGCACAGCTTTGGTCCTCCGCCACCTGAAAGGAGTTTGGTCCAGCCCACTGCATGGGAATCAACCAAGGGCAACGGTGTGATGCAGGAACCGAAGAGCTGGCGGGAAACATCTCGGATGGAGATGGAGTGACACGGCCTGAATGTAAGCCTGGGTCAGGGTGGAGGCGGGTCAGGCTCATGGCCAGTTTGCAGGTGCATGCTTGCGCCAGGGTGGGTCAAGCCGGGTGGTCCTAGCTAATGGAAAGCTATGGCTGTCTGATGCTGGGCTCGGCCCTGGTGATGCTGAGGTCGGGTTTAACTAATTCCAGGCTGAGATGGGTGATGTCGGGGTGGAGTTGGATAAAGGAGGGACGGGGCAGGATGAAACCGGCCGGCTGCCTGTCTGCTCCTTTCTGCGGTGATCATTATCATGAAATCTAGGTTTGCGGATGATGGGGGTGATCCTCCGTGCAGAGTGGCTGCACGCCACTTCACAGAGAGGGAGTGAAAAGACAGAGCTGCAACAGGAAAGACCTAGGAACTGGCAGTCTGCACCGAGAGAAGTACTGGTAGTACTGGGTACTGCAAAGGCTCCCCTTAAGCCTACCAAACTAATGAAAGCTGAAGGGTAGAGCAAGGTGGCCCACGCCTAACCATCCGGGGAAGAGCATGACGGTGACACACAGGTAGAGAGCATGGCGTCCACCCTGCTGGCGAGCAGAAGAGAACCGCTCCATGACACTTCCATGTGTTTTTATCTTGGAATTCATTTACACGAAATATATTAGACATGGAAGAATTCAGAAGTCCAAAAACACAGAACTACTTTTATGCATAACATTTTAAAGCCTCTCACGCCACCCAAATGTTAACTGAAGCAAGGCTTCCTTCATGGGGTGGATCCCCAATTTTCCCTTCAGTTTTGAACAGGAAGGCTTGGAGCGGGGCCTACCTTTGGTGCAAGTCCAGGCTGTTGCTGTTTTTCCGTAGGATGGTGGGGGAGCTGGCGGCTGAGGTCCCGCTCTCCATGTCCTCCTCTTCCTCCTGAAGTTGCTGCATTTGCTGCTGGCTGCGCTGACACTCCTGGAGGCGGAGTCTCTGGAGCAGGTTCTAAGCAGCGGACAGAAGACGGGTTATGATTGGGCTTAAACCTAGAACAGTTAAGTCCACACGTATCATGGTCTTCAAAGCAGGTTGTTTACACATTTGTACAAGTCTTCTGACAAGACGACCTCATGTGAGGTCACCACTGCAGGGAATTACACAGAATAATATATTCAATCACTGTGGGAGCACCAATTTTGAACAACAGTCAAGATCTCATCAAATTTCAAATAATTTCCATTAAATGCCACTTTTTCGGAATCAGATGCTTGTAAGAACATTATATTTCGAAATGTTTTTCCTTTTTATAGAACCAAGTGCATTGTCTTACAGCCAATTCACAGGAATTTGTGAGAAATAAAATTGGACTCACAGCAAGGGAGTAGCCAGAAAATGTAAATGCCCCACTTAGAACGAAACCTCCAATGACACAGAAAGAGTGAAGCAAGTAGATCAGACCCTTTCTAGAATTGTTCTTTATACCCTTACATCCTCCCATCATTCCATCCACCTCAATTCTTTCATGCCATTTCACCTTTGAGGCTGAAAATCGAATGACCAGATAGTTTTAGATGTACATTACCAGAATAAGAGCAGGCCACACATAATATTGAATATTTTGAAGGAATGTATTTGAAGTTTTAAAGTTTGTAAAACTTCCAACTGTACATTGGTGGCAGGATATATGCTTATTTCGAAGAATTACAACTTGTGATTTGCTACAGATTTCTAGTTTCTCCCTCTGTCGAACCTATTCTGAGAGACTATTGTTTTAGTAACCATGTTGTTCCTCTCTAAAAAAGTGAAACGTTGATTTGCCCAGAGACCCTTCAGAATTGGTTGGTGCACAAACAGGACATCGCTTCAAATAGCAGGCAATGGCTTCTCGTCAAGATGTACCTGTGCATTGTAAAGTGCTTCGATCCATCCTCGACACAGTGACTGCCCGCTCGCCTGGAAGGTGTATGCACCAACAGCACTTCGGAACTCATTCAAATAGATCAACAGGAAAGACCCTTGAAGAAGCAAAAAAACATGTCAGCAACAAGACCTCTTCACCAAATGTCTTTCAATGAAAGGATTGGGAAGACGAGGGGGGGTGGTGGGGAGAACAGACGTAAACCATACATACACATACAATTTAGAACATCCCTAATGTGGTGCACTGGAGGAATGAATGAATCTATACATATATATATATATATATATATATATATATATATATATATATATATATATATATATATATATATATATATATATATATATATATATATATTTATATATCTATATATACACACACATTTTCTACGTATATAGTCTACAAAAGCTGTGGCGAACAAAGGAAAATTTCTGAACAGATTTGCTTTTTCACAAGTGCTTAACCTTGCAAGATTTCAAGGGATTTTTGTAACAAAAGCCCCAGATTTGTTTAAAAGGAGTTTGAAAATCTATGTAGCAGAACAAGGGTGCTACCATTGGGGTATGTCAAAGGCTCAGCAGGCCGCAACTAGCAGGCCACCTACTTTAATGTAACACGAGGGGGGCATCGGATATGGTGCAGTCACATCTTAGAAGCCTAGGACTGGCTGTGTGAAGCGTCAGATGAGAGGCTCATTCTGGGCTTCTTAAACACGCTTGCCACAGGGGATGCCATGAACACATGATTTCTCCAGAGTGCACACACTCTAGGAAGCGTGTAGTGAAAGTGTTCTTGAAATAGAACAATGACTAATTGTCTGGTGCAAACAATCATTTTAATTTAACCAGGAAAAAAATGCACTTCCTTGGTTGAGTGACCATTGATCAGAACTCAGAAGTTAACCTACGTAAGAAACATTTGTGGTCCACTGTTTGCTAAGCGCCAGAGCAATAAGAAAAGGATTAGTCTATGGGCCTGGGGACACTCACCGGGGTCTTTGAGCTCTCGGCAGACAATTTTATCCACCAACAAAGGCTGCCGGATGACTTTGGTCCGCTCGGCTTTCTTCACAGATTTCGTGATTAGAAAAAGGTCAGTGAAAAGGAAGCAGTAAACATCCATCTGTGCGCAAAAAGGGAGAAGAAAACATTGCAATTACTTCACAACACTTTGGCAACAGCTGGTGGCCTATGTCAAGAAAAGATTTCACGGTGGCAGCATAGGCTGTCCCAAAATATGCATTTGTCACCATTCATAACTGCAAATAAGCCAGAGTTTTCATTCTGGATTAACATAGATATAAATAATATTATCTAATAATGACTGGGTCACAGTGACCATTTTTTTCAACCTTTCCCCCTTTCCCCCAGAATAGATACACTTTAATAAAATTCTAAGTTTTTACTCATCTAGAAAACACAGTGGCAATGTTTTTGGTAACAGTACACGTCAATTTCCCGCAAAATGAGGGATTTTTTAAGAACAGCAGCACTTCTGTTTCTGTGTGAAACCTGAAATGTACAAAATGCTATTAGGTAACTTGTTACCAAATTTCAATTTACATTTGCGATTTAGTATTCGGAAGGGGCATCTTTTGGGCAAATTCCGGTCACAAAACATCAATATTTTACCACCACTTTAAAAGTAGTGGTAACCCATTTGCAAATGCGATTGGGTCACTTTGTGACCCCTTTCCCTTTAAAAATGTAGAATTATTTTTTTTTTGGGCAGTCGTTGGTCCGACGAAGTAATAACTACTCTTAAAATATGAAACTTCAAAGTTTGATTTTTTTTCTTTTTAAAAGCATCCCATTTTCTTTTAAGGAAAACGGGCTGAATTAAAAAAAATTGCTTTAATAAAAAGCAATCGAAGACATGGTGGGCTGCTGACCTCAACAGGCAAATACCACAGTGATGGCTGCGGCGACCTACCTCATTAATATTTATGAGGTAGGCAGATTTGTGACATGTTTTTCTTAATTTGCAATTCATAGCATTTCATACATTTAGAATAAGGACTACCAAATAGCGATTCAGAAAAGAAAAAGAACAAAAAAAAGACTATTTGGGAATCGCGTTCATCTTACCCATGATTCTAAACATTTTCAGCATACGTAATTGGCGGATTTGCTGTGTTTTGGTCACTAATTAAAAAAACAAAACTATCCAGTGCTATGTCAAGTCTATGATAATGCAACTCCTTTATCAGAAAGGATGTGGCTCTTTAGGCTTTTACCTTGCTGTCTTTGCCTTCTTTCATTTTCAAGCTTCCTTCCAACATTAGTTGCCTTGTATCTTCAGAGGACGTACCCATCATGGGGGCGGTGAGATCAAACCTGCAGAATTCTTTCAGTATCTGACCAGAGAAAGCAGAGGAAATTGATCATAAACAGTCCACCAGCAAAGGTAGGCAGCTGAGGGAAATACAACCGTAATGTTAATGGTTCTTTACCTTGTCCACTTCATCAGTGCTGCTGTCCACAACTTCATAGGAGTCGATGCGACTGGTGATAGCTACAAGCCTCTGCTGTTCCTGGCGCTGGTGCATTCTGGAATTGACGTGGTTGATGAAGCGCTCCACCGAGGTGATCTAGAATAAGACATATCATGGCTTAATAGAAGCAGACTGGCTATGCTACTCATAAAACTTGAAGGAGAATATAAGCGCAATCTCACGTCTTCCCACAGGTTCCCTGTGCAGCCAGAGTAAAATGCTCTTGAAGAAAACCCTGATCATTTCCTTTGTGTAAAGTAAGAGAACCAATGTATCAATGTTGTAGATGAAATACAGTAACATTTTGAAGAACTACAAAAGTGCATATCACAATTAATTTGAAAAAAATATTTTTCATATTCTTTATTGCATTGTAAGTGCATTTATATAGCGTTTACTACCCCTGATGAGGTGTTGAAGCGCTACTCTGGAACCCAGAGTTAGTGGTTAGTCCAGTTGTGATTAGGCTTGTTCTTTGAAAGAAACTTTTCCATGTGTTTACTCCAGTTTCCTTGAAGTACATTTATGAATTAGGTCTGAACATTAGTGGAGGTTACGCGGGAAGCAAATGGTTAATGGAATAAATGGATATATTGTTAGGTTACAGAACATGATTTCCCAGAAAGAGACTAAAGCAGACAGGCATGTGACTGAAGAGAGTAGTCTATATACTCAGGAGGCATGCAGAAGGTGAAACGGAAGGACAGGATAATTCAACAATATTAAAGGGGAGGAAAATTGAAGTTTAAGTCAAGGCCAATTTTTCAGGCAATGTTTTATCAATATAGCAGCCAGAGGTTTTTTGAAATGGCATGCAATCTGTGGATGTACACCTCCTGCTTTTGTGCTTTACGATATTACAAACTATATTTCAGTGATTGTGAAATGGCCATTGGCGGAAAAAAATAGATTGTGTGAAGCCTCCAAAGCATATTGCTCAACTGCACAGATCTTGAGGTAGTGAAGGGTAGGTGCTCATTGTGCAGGAACATCACCCACACTGTTATTTTATTACACTGGTCTCAAATATGCCAATTAACTGTGAGAAATAAAAGCCTTCCACCAGGACTGCCTACGAGCAGGAGCGATAGACATACATATCCCATCCAACCGTTGCAATATGTCAAGCTAGTGATCTATACATTTCCAGGCCAACTTCCAAGAGTAATGCAGCTCTTACCTCAATCCCTAGTTATTTTCCATATAAACATTTTCGTGAAGCAACGTAAGAGATGCATTAAAGAACACAATACAAATTAGCATGAGATCCTTATACTTTGTTAATAAATGGGATCCTGCGATTCCTGTATAAAAATTGGTCTCTAATGTCCTTATTACAGGCGGTTTGTGACACACTTAGCCACCGGTAATGAAGTAATGATGTGGCAACTCAACTGTAATAACTTTTTATACTGGAGTTCTGAAGTCATAATACCAGCTGCCAAAGCCAGCAGTCAAGGAGAAAGGCGGGACACTGAACAGAATTAAAGTTGCAGTTTAAAAAACATGAAAACAAAATGCCTTTTCCCACTTCTGCTCTTTTTTGCTTTTTTAAATGAAGATTGACAAGTAGGAAGGAGTTATTCATAGCAACAGGTTTATTTTTGTCATGCCTTAGGTAACTCTATAAACGATAAAAACATTCTGCATTTGTCTAAACATTCTGAAAAGCATCATTTTTTTTTTAATCTGAGTTGTATTAAACTGATTTCAATATCTTTTTGCACCAAATATCTGGTGTGTTTAACTTTGTAACAGATATTCTAATTTTATTCTTCATCTTTCCAAACATGCCATCTCTTTCATATTAAAGAACCATGCACCAAGGATTTAAGTGGATGGCTGGAAAAGAGATGGTGAGACATGGTGACATATTTTAAGAAATAAAGTACTGCTTGCCTTATCAGAGCTTTCAAAACTGTGTGTCCTGACACAGTACTGTGTCGCCGCAAGTGGTGGGTGTGTCGTGGGATGAGCGCTCTTAGCACATAACTGCTGCTAATTAAGAGCAACTTAAGCCACTTTGAAATTCTAAGATTAATCAGGTGCGCCGGCTGGCAGCTTTATGGTTCTCTGTTGTGGCGGTTTTACAAACACGAGTATAGAGCAACTTGAGTCAGCTTTCAATAATTAGTTGCACTAGCTGGAGCCATGGCCCACACAGAGCTTTATGTCTCTTTATTTTTGCAGGTTTAACAACAGTTTTACATAGCAATGTGAGCTTCTTTTAATTTGTGAGCTCATATAAATGGCGTTAGTTGCAACCATGGCCCCTACGCAGCCTTCTGTTTTTCTGTGGCAGTTCTAAGAACGCGTTTATACAGCTACGTTATACACTTTTTATTTGTTAGAATAACACAACCTTTGCCCCCTGCACCGAGATAACAGGACCTGCCACCTTACAATCACACATGCTGCTGCAGGCTAATGAACGCCTTCCGACATTTGGTTAACTTTTTACTTTACTGGTTTCTTATCGAGATGGTACCACATGCTGTTTACGGCTGCTTGACGCTTTAGAGCACCATGAGCCCAGACATCTTTGACCATAGTGCCTGCCTCACTGTCGGCTTTGAATTTAGAAAGACACAGCACATAGGCACTGTATTTTCGGTACTCTGTCACCATTTACAACGCAGTCTCCAGGTTCTCACTGTTTTTTAACTGCGTTTTTTAATTCTTTTCACTCAGCTCGGTTGCAGTTGACTTTCACTTTTCAGTGCATTGATGAGCGGACATAGGGAGGGAGGGGGAGGGAGAGAGATAGGGAGAGGGAGGGAGAGAGATAGGGAGGGGAGGGAGAGATAGACAGAGGGAGAGAGAGGGTGGGAGGGAGAGAGAGGGTGGGAGGGAGAGGGAGGGAGCGAGAGAGAGAGTGGGAGGGTGGTAGACAGAGAGAGGTCGGGAGGCAGACAGAGACAGAGAGAGGGAGGTAGGGGCAGAGAAGGGGAGGGAGAGAGAGGGAACAGAGAGAGAGGGAGACAGAGAGATAAATAGAGAGAGGGAGACAGAGAGAGAGAGAGACAGGGAGAAATAGACAGAGAAAGACAGAGAGACAGAGAGAGAAATAGAGAGAGAGATGGAGATGGAGATGTGTGTATGCCGGGTCTCACGGTTAGTTTTTTATGTTCTAGCCCTGCCCCTTCCCCACTGACCCCGCCCCCACCGGTGCAGCCCCCGGCCATGAAACCACACTGTCTACACTGCCTTACTGTGTCCCAAAATGATGCATCTCCAAAAGGTGTGTCACCAACATGAAAAGTTTGGAAAGCTGGGCCTTACATTATAAGGACATTCCAAGTACCCTTGAAGGTAATGAACTTGTAAAGAAACTCTGCCTTCTGCCTCATACCTTTATATGGTCACAGAAATCCACAGTGACAGAAATATCCTAATAATTTACAACACGGCTACCTGATTCCCAAATATAATGCTATGTCAACATGGCATGATCTCAATGGGCGCATAACCACTGATATAACTGAATGTTACACGCCACATCTGCTACTATAATAAGTGTTTTTTTATGTGGAAGACTTGATTTTACTATCTCCAAAACAACAAACCTCTTTGGATTACATTCCGAAAAATACTGTCAGCAAGTATTTATCAACCCAGTCAGACAACTTCACAAACCGCAATAAAATCACTCTGCATAAATCATGTTGCACGATTGCCTATGGCAGGTGGGCTGATCAATGATGACAATTTGTTGCCAGTCATCTGTGACTGCTCCCTTTGACTAGGCAATATCTTATGCACCTCCACCTTGTAGTTGCATATTACAAGATACGGTGATGGGGGCAGTCCAGTAGGAACATTTCCTATCTTGCCTAAAGTTCTGAAAATCCTTGCACATCCCAAATTGCAAGCATAATGAGCAATACAGCAAACACATAAAAAAATAAAATATGAATAAAATAACAATGCCTGCTTACCATGATGTGGATGGCCTCCCGCACTTGGGAATCGTCAGTTTTCTTAAGTATTGACTTGAGCAAAAGGGGATATTTGGTGAGACGTTGGTGAGGTTTCACCAGCATATCGTTCAGTTTCAAGCGGTTGCACTGCTTGTGCTTCTCTGCCCACTGAAAGACAGCAATGCCAAGATTACACAATACTGTTAAGGTTAATTCAACAGGGAACTCCAACCCACATTTTACTTTTCACCTGCAGCATCCCAGTTTCCACAATTTCCTGAAATTTGCGTCATATGCTGCTAACGACCCACATGAACTGATCTGAAATATCTGTGATTTTTTTTTTACTTCTGAAGTACATTTTTAGCCTTTTCTATCATTTAGAACAATAGTTTGTTAAATGGTTATGTTTCAGGAGATTTTACAGTTATTTTATTTATTTTGCAATTGACGTAGGGTTTCTTCACTCATTGCCATGATGTGACTTCTTATGATGTCAGCAGCATCAAAGGTCAAGTGATGTCTCTATGTGCTATCACTGGGTCAAACGTTCTGCGAGGTCCCCACAAGTGATGTCAAGGTTGGGGAAATAGTTACGAGTCTACTATGTCATTTTATTTTTGCCTGTAATTTTGGTGGAATGACACTTGTTTACATAGCTTTGTTCACTCAGCTTTCTTGTGGGGCACATCATTCATCTTAAAAACAGTTCTCATCAACACTAAGGGGTCTATTACGAGGTCGGGCGTAAAATCTCTTACCAAAGGTCAGGGGCTTTATGACCGGCATAGTCAGTTTCAATTCTGACAGGTTGATTACAATACCCCCGGTCAGAATTGAAACCGGCTGGTCATTCCGGCTGGCTTCCAATGGCTCAAGGAGCCCATCGTCCACTCGTAACCGGCCCATAATCCATATGGGGGTTTTACGGCGTCCAGATTACGGTGCACGGTTTCCGGCAGGCTTCCCATGCTGGGCTTTCCGACATGGAAAACCTGTCGGAAAGCGTGTTTGGGGGAACCTAGCAGGGCCCCCTTTCCCTTGCGTCCTCTGGTGTGGGGCTGAGTGGGCACCTATGATGCCCACCTGTTAATACCTGCACCTTGTGGCAGGCACCTGGAGGTCCCTGCCACAAGGTGCAGGGATTAACACAATATCTCATTTCTTTATAGGATTGTGTGTTACGGTCGGCTTATGGCCATAACACGAGCTCCCATAGAGAAATGGGAGAATGCGACCGCACATGGGAAGTCGGGACAGCCGACCCGAGGTCAGTCGGTCCCGTTACCGTCACGGTGTCGATCAGAGGAAACGCCAGCCAACATCCTAATAGGCCGCATAGTGATTTGATAGCTATCTTTTATGGTTTACTTTTCACTGACAGTTCTTCCACCTGCACTTTTACTTTCTCGTAAACGAAAGATTCCTCGAAATTGGCAATTTGAGTAAGTTAAGAAATTTTGTATTTTTGGCCCATAGCACAGACTAAAATAAGCATGTTAGTAAACATTTTGTGCTGGAATTATTAAATTTTAAGTACACAGGACATCCCCATCTATTATTATGGTTACTCTTGAAGATGGATTGTTGACAATGATATATATACTTACAGCTACGTAAACTCGGAAGAGATCATTTTCCCTCAAAAGATTCCTCATGTATTCCATGCACCCCTCTTCCTCCATGCAGTACCGAATGTATGGCTTGAAAAGGGTTCCAAACTGTAGGGGATGGTCACACAAGCAAAAGGTAAGCTAAATTCTTACTTAACATTTCTCAAATTCTAACATAAAACGACAGATAAATTGGCCTAACAAATACACAGACATTTAATATTAGGTTTTCTTGCAATAACACTGTATGCAGGTATATACACATTGCTTAATATGCTCCAGCCTAGGCAAATGTATTAAAGAAGGTTTCTGGTGACCAGTACTTGTGTTCCTCTCCTCTTACTAGGCCCTGCATCAACTTCTGCCAGTTTTATAAATTAATCCTTCCCCGACTCCCGTGTAACATATATATGTGTTTCTGAATTTAGAATTGGTGGACACCTCACCATTTTGAATCCTTTGAGGAAATCTACAGGGTTCAGAAGAGTCCTCCCCTTCCTGGCGTTCTCCAGCACCGGCACCATGACGTTGCTCCAGAGGGACTTGTGCAGTTGGATGATCTCCTGAACATTGCTGAATAGCCTCACTGGTTCCACCTGCAATGAAGCGAAGCCCGGCATATGATATGGGGTGACATGAATACACATCTCACTGCTCCCGCTTGGCCCTCACCGAAGCAAGATACAGGCATGCGTCACCAATATCCGCTTACATCCTCTGGCTGATCTGATATTATGACTGCAAAATTTTTACTGATGATCTGCTGGCATTAACCCAAATCCAATTATATGGTGAAATGAATTATGTATTATTATTATTATTAATCACAGGAATTACACATTATCTAAAACGTTTATTTTAAATAAAAAACTAGACTCAATACCACCTCGTCTGTCAACCTCGCACAATCCGTAGTTGAGTCGTCACTCAAGAGACAACAGCACAACTGTCAACTTTATATTTTAAATAAAAAGACTAATTTTACAATAATCCTAAAATGTTCTACTGCCTGAGCCGGTCTCATTCATGATCTAGTTCCTATAAGAATCTAAACATCTTTAATATCTAAGCTACTAAAATGGTCAGAAAGATGTAGTGCATCAATCAGCTATGGAGCACATTTAACCCCTTCGATGCTGATGACGAGCTCAGCTCGTCATCAGCCACGGTGGTCGTGTGCGGCCGACGAGCTGAGCTCGTCATCTAACGCGGCTTTTAGAAAAAAGCCGCGTAGCGGAAAAATAACTGCTGCAGCGATGCGGTGAAGAAATTTTCTCGAAGGATTTAATGCTCTTTTATCACTTGAATGTTTGGTCTTTCTTTTTGTTTCATTATGTTTGTAGGTATCAAATATTACTCTAACACAAAAGAGCTCTAAATATGTACGAGTTCAAATTGGTCACCTAGGTTGGGGCCTGGCTACATAAGGAATCTGTCAAATGTTGTGCTACATTGTCTTTACTAAGTCACACTTTCGTTTAAGTTCCAATATTACATTTCTCGGCAGAAAGTAATGCTCTTAAAATAGCCTGTGCTAAGGAGCTCATGTGATGGTATTTCATCTCAGTACAGTACGCTATTTATACACTGGCTAAAAAATGTAATTTTGCTGCACATCTCTGACATTTAAAGAATTATTTTTTTGTCGGTGTATAAATAGCCTACTGGGATGAAATAATGTCACATGATATCCTTTGAAATGTAATATTGCAGCTTAAGCGAAAGGGTGCTATTAAACACTTTCAATACATATAAATGGACACTACAAGACAAACGTGAAAGAACGCCTCACATACTTTACCATATAAAATATGAAAGATATCAGGTATTCATCTGCAAGTCTAAAACTTGAGAATAAAAACTCATTTGTATATTTCACAGAATCGATTGTGGTTGCTAGCTCTGGGAGGCATCTAACTTTATACAATAGGGCAATAAATGGTTGCGTATTATTACTGTATGGCTTTGTTTTATGTATTGTTAAAACTGAATAAAAATTTCTTAAACAGAAAAGTCCGAAGAACCCAGATTTTCAGTGATCATTTCTAATTTCTATTAAAAATTTGCTCATAGGTATATATAAAAACTGTGAGAAACACTCAACAGATGCAAAACATGCCCTTTCAGTTCAGTATTTTTTCAATTGACAAGGTCTCCATTAATTGCACGAAAGCTACAGAAGTTTGGCGAGTTCCAGCTTCGGAAATGAAAACGTCAGTAAAGCAAAATTTCACAGAACTCGCTGGTCATAGCTATGAACAAAACGTGGAGGCAGTGCTTCATTTTCAATATGTGCATGTCATTTAATGTCACTTTTTTCACATTTTAGATTTGAAATATTTTATGTCACAGAAATACAGGAGAAGCTGCAGGTGCGTACGAGCACTTACCTCGCACAAGAGCCCGGATTCCTGGAGGTTTAGCAGGCAACAAAGGAACAGCTGTGGAGACAAAGCAGAAGGCGCGTGTTTTAAAGGGAGGCTCTGGCGCGTCATGTCAGCTCGAGGCTCTTGGCGCGTGCGGCGCAGCGGCGCGAGCGGCAGATTCACAATGTTTTCGAAAGTCGAAGATGATTAATCCACGCTGCTGTCAGCCCCCTGAGCTGTTTGTACAGCCACCACCTTCTCCCTACAAAAGAGCTCATTCATGGAAGGCGGCGCAGGCTTCCCAACCCTGGCCTCGGATCGCGGCTCCCGCTTTTAATAAAGGTCAGAGCAGACATCAGGTAATGAGAGGCAATCACTCCACAATGGGCACCTGAGGCCCACGCGCTCCGAGGTATGCGCTGACGTCACTGGGGTCTCGTGCAAACTGCGTCATCTTCCAGGGCCGCTGGAAGTGTGAGCTGCATAGGAGGGTCAACAGGCAGCCATGCAATGCTGGCGGCAATGACAGATGCAGGCCGTAGACCCCGATGACACCAGTGGAGTACAAGAGTTGGCAATGTTTGGAAGAATTGGGGAGTTTCTGAATAAATGTGTTTGTGGTTTGGTTGATGCTGGTGCTTAGTTGGGGTGTTCTTCGGTGAAATTGGGTGCGTTAATCGTGGCTGCGGGATAGTATTTATGACTGAGGCTGGCATTAAAGTTATTAAACAGGTTATTAAGTTGCTTAGCCGACAGACCGGTCCTAATAAAATAACCTTTTCAGTTTGAACTTCTGAATCTGATTTTCTGTTGCGTCGTCTCGTCTGATATGTAATGAAGAAAATGCGCCAGAAATGTTGGGTTTGTCCTTTGTAAATGAATGTTAAAGGAAAATTTTAAAAACGTGTTTTCTACCCAAAATTAGAACCGTTCTTGTTTTACCGAACCCAGCCACAAGGTGTGTTTGTCTGAAATAAGTGGTCATATGGCGGCAAAGGTACTGGTACAGCATGAACCTACCTAGGCCGCAATGGAGCGATGAACAGCGGGTGAAGCCGAGGGGTACGGTTCAAGATGGTTGTGTTTTAGAGACAGGGTTTCCAAAGGTTCCTTGAAAACGTGTGATTCGGCATCTTACTAAACTGGAGGGGGGTAGGAGCATTCTTGATGTTCGAAAGTAATCCATATCACGGGATCACAGATATGGAAAGCCTGCCCTGGCCTATTTTGATTGCAGCACATGTCTGTCTCACTGATAGTGTCTGCATCATTCACAGGCGTACGGTCTTCTTTCCCAAAGCTGTATGGCTACCTTCGCCAAGCTCTATGTGGCCATTCTGAATCAGTTGTGCGGTCTTCATTCTCACAGCACTATGTGTGTCCTTTCCCACAGTGGTGTATGTGGCCTTCTTAGTGTGTGTGGCTTTCTTCCCTATAGGCAAACCCGCAGCCTACTTTTGAATAATGTAATATGTGCAGAATTCTTTCTTGTGTGTGGGGCGAAGGAGTGGGAGTGGCAGTCTGTGCAACCTTCATTCCCAGCACGGTGAGTCCTCCCTTTGCTCGAATTTAGTGAGTTTAGCCTGCATACCCAGTACAGCCTTTATTTAAAAAAATAAAGCTATATATGCAGCCGCCATTTGCAAAGAAGAATCAGCACTCTTCGTTCCAAAAGAGGGCAAGATGGGAGGCCAAAATATTGTGTGAAGCTGTTGTCAGAGAAGCCGTCTGTGCGTCTTTCTGCTCAGTTTCTCCATTTTCTCCCGTATTCCCTGGCCCCAAAGAAGAATGTCTAGTTGAATTAGATTACTGTCCTGCCTCCGCTCCATCTTTAAGGCTGGAACAACCAACAGCAAATGAGCGGCATTTGGGGAAAGAGGAACTTTGGTGAAAGGACCTGCTTAGTCATGTAACTGGGCAGCTTTTAACCCCTTCGCTGCGGCGGCAATTCCGCCGCAGCGCTGGGGGGGGGGGGGGGGGTTGCTGTGCTCATGATGACGGAGCGGTTCCGTCATGGCCCCACCCGCTCAATAGAACGCGCCGCGCAGGCGCGAAATCAGCGCCGCGCGGCGGCAGGGCCATGACGGAACCGCTCCGTCATGAGCACAGCGCAACCGCGGCTCATGACGGAGCGGCTCCGTCATGAGCATGCAAAGGGTTAAAGGCTTATCAAATGGCAGTAAATGTTTAAAACCATATAGTATACAAATTGGAATAGAAACAAGCAAATCCATCACATGCAAAATATGCAAGGTGGGGCCAGTGCCATAGCACTTCATACAGGAATTTCGACCCCCAAGATGGAGGAGCCCACACTGAACCACAGGGCATTTTATTAAGGCAGGGTTCTTCAACTTCACATCAAACAGTGATGGTCCCCATAGCAGTGAGCTAAGTTACCAACTTTTGGTGGGGTTAATAACCTATAAGGAACTCAAGACTGCTTCACAAATTCTACACCTTGATCCTCTTTCTCCCCATATGTACATATGCGGTGTGAAGCAGGTTTGGACAACACACTCCCTAAAAGCGCAGCTATAGATAATACCCAGATCATACAGGTGGTACACAGTAATAGTGGTACTTCCGAATGTTCCTAAAGAGAGTGCAAACTCACATCAGTGATCACTTTGAGTTTCTTGATGTAGGTGGCCTCTGTGTGTAAAAGCTCCCAGATCGCCTCTTGCTGATGGCACTGCCGTCGAGTCAACGTCTGCAAGAAAAAAAAAAGTAGAGGTAATGGCCAAATAGTTGGCGATAATCTTGTCAGTTTTCCATCCCAGGCCAGAGGCAGTAACCTTAAGATGGTTAGATGGGCTAAATTTGAAGTCATTATAACCTAGGGCCTAAATCTTGTAACATGGGTACAGAAGCTGTTTACAAAACACAAGTCACCTTCGATAGACAGAATAAAATAGAACTCAACCAGATTTTGGAAAATCAAAATACTTTGCTAGTTAGCGACTGGGGCATGATCTCCTTTGAAAACACTTTTATATTGTTTCCCCTGCTCAGAACATCAAAAGGTATGTCAAGCAACGTATTTTAAAAAAAAACTCAATTTCAGTCTAAGAGTCCAAGTACAAGACTCACAGCTAGGCAAGGTGGCCGACAGTGATAACATCCTACCTAGATCCAGCTATTGAAACAACAACACTTTTACCTTTTCTTCGTGTTTACTATATATTCTTAGAGAAATGTGGCTTTGAAGTTGCTGTGAAACAAGACTTTAAGACACCTTTTGCGTGATATGGATTTAGATGGTGGCGGTACTGCTGATATCTCCACTGGAGATATCTCCTCATGGGAGGGTCAGTTGGTGGAATGGTCTCTGCTGTACCACAGCCATGGCCGGGATGATTGCACCAGCAGATTAGCAACTGATGGATGTGTGAGATGTTCCACAATCAGATTTCCTTAACTACTCAGCTTTAGGTCTGGCCCTTAGGGTCTGTAATGTAGACACTGAGTTCCCCTGTGGCTTGCTGGGTTGCTTATAGCTTCCCTCGCCAATTGCAGAGACCGTTCTTGCACTCCAGTAGACCAGAATGGCAAAGGGCAGGAGCCTAGTGAGATTTTCAAAGGGCCACAGGAATTGCTAAATCACTACAAGCAACAATATTTTATCAGTAGGGATGAACACGCAAGAAAGCGCCAGAAGCAAAGAAAAGTAAATGGCTCGTAACATACGTAGATTTCGTTGGTACACAACTGAGCAAGACAACCTTGCTGCCTCGAACAGGGAGTGGATGGTAGATCCTCTTACTAGACATCGCCATGTCTAATTGCAGAACAAGCTGCACAACATCATAAAGACGAGGGATTTGAATTAAGATCAGGTGTATGTGCCCCATTGTGCAGGATATAAGACCCTTCAAATAGCCGGGGAACACAATTGAGAAGTTACAAGAGTGTTTCTGTCATCTCTGCGAGATCAACATTCTTTTAAATAAAAAAAAAAGACCAAGGAAGGTTAAGAGGTGAGACTCCTGTACACAAAACAGGATTTCACAGGTATTCGCCTTTGGCCTACTCTGGAGCTTCCCACCTTCCACTCTCCTTCCACACCATGGCTCATTTCAATGGCTGATCGCCCCAAAAACCCTTTAAATAACCAGACAAACACTATTAAGTGAGAAAGTGCCACCTCTAAAAATTGAATAGCACTGGGACAGACATCCCTTGCAGGCTCTGCATAATGTATGACTGATTCGCCTCTAGTCCGACCCATTTTTAAATTGAACCAGATTGTTGCAAGATCTCCTGGTTTTCTAATAGGCCAGACGGTTTCTCGGGTTGGCCCCAGTACATTTAAATTGTTGAGAACTCCGCTAATCTTCTTAAATATGCATGTTAAATGACGAAAGTAGATAAAAAGAGTGCTTAACTGCTCTTCTATTTGTGAATGGTCTTCTTACCTCGGGAGCCTTGATGATTTCTTGCCAACTGTCCTCAAGACACAGGTGGGTGTCATCCTCTTCTTCCTCCCAAGAATCCTGGTCAAAGCAGAGCTGTTGTGGCAGCTTCGGAAGCCCAAACATGCTGTAGGCGTGGAGTTTGCCCTCCAGCTGTTCCATCTTGTCAATTTCCTGGAAAAGGCATGAAAATGCACACATGCAATGATCATCAAAAACCAAAGATGCAACAAAATAAGACTCATCTTCTAAGTAAATAAAAGACCAAATGTTGGATCAACAAAACACTGCATCCAATACCCTGTGATGCTAAGTTACCACATCAATAATAACAAGAAAGCAATATATAAGTCAATGTATAAGTTCTTCTTGCCTATGATGATCTACGGTCCGGGTCTTTTTCCTAAACATCTAGTTTTCCATCTTAAAATGCACGTCTGTAGGGGTATTGTGTGCACATTTTAATCCTCCCGAAAAACGGTTTTAGGGAAAAGCCTGTCTAGAATCAGACTTCCTATGCTCTCCTGCTTTCAAAGTTTTAGGAAGGGAACAGCACAGTGCAAAGTGCACAGATTTTGCACACACTATCTTAAAATATATATAACTTGAGCTTTATAATACGCTATGAGGCACCTTTCAGTATGAAATGCCAATCACACCCTATGGCCTCCACACAATTCAAACCATAAGCACCTGTGAGAATCCACAATGAGACCACCATAACATATCGCTTTGACATATCCCGATACCTTTGACATATACTTCAGATTCAGTAATCTGTTGAGTTGCACTCTGTTTTGTGGTAACATGGACAGAAGCTCTAGAAATCCCAGAGAATGGGCAGTAGTGTTGCTTCCAACAGTGTTACACACAAAGAAATATTAAGACAAACATAATAGAACCTGCTGCACAGAACATCACACATGCATACAAATTATCACGAATGTGCTATCGATCCAGCAGTCCTGTACCACTTAGACAAAATGCAAAACTGCTCAGACGTGTAACAATCTCAGCATAATCACATACAGATTAACCACTGGGAATCTCACTCAGCCTAGAGATCATATGCAAACAGCGAAGCACATCCTCCCATCACCAAAGGATTCATTCCAAATAGTAAGACATTGCACCCAATCAAATATGTCCATGTGTGGTCCTCCTCCAGTGGAACAGAATGTCAACCTTCATAGGACAGAATGGACCAAAAATGGCCTAGAACAAAATACCTACAACACAATATCATAAAAAGACCAGACTCTTGTCAGCAGTGCATCACATGAACAATGTGAAGAAACACATCTGCAACAGTCCACAGCAGTATGAGGCCCTAGTAAAGATCAATGTGTCTGCTATACAAATGCTGAGGACATTAGAAACTGCAGATTGTTTTATATGGACCCCACCGGTTGCTTTCACCTCCTAAGTCCTTTTTGGTGTTGATTTGAAGTTTGAGATAAGCTATTTATTTTGAAATTCTCCTCCGTCACCTCTTTGATGGGACATCTGAATTCACCTGTTGGCCAGAAATGACTGTGAAGATGTTTCCCTGCACCTTGCTTTAGGCTCAGGCTGCCCATCACTCACATATTTTGGAGATTTAAGACGGACGGATCCTCAAACCTAAAGCCCGTGATTTTGCCATCTGAGAGTAACATGCCCCTCTCTCATGGCGGTTCACGCAGGCAATGTCAGTATCTCTTCCTCAACACCTCAAAACACTCTGCAGGTGGCACAGTTGCAAGAGAACACCAGGTGCCTGGAAAACAGATCAGGCTTAAGTGCCCTATTTATAAGAAGAAGACAGCTTACAAGTAGTGTGCATTTATAATAGTGTTGTTACTCATTGTGGCTGGTGTGGTCTAGGCTGCATTGCAGGGCATACAAAGTGGGCTTTATTAGTGCCATTCGCTGTTTGGTAGACCTAGACACCAGGCCATTCTAAATCCTTGCATCTAGAAGATTAGACCCCGACTGCACCACTTACTGACTGGATTCATCACTGATGCAACTAAACAGCCACAAACGTGTTGGCGCCAACTGAAGACTCCATCATCCAATAATGCAAATGAGAGACAGCGAGGATAATGTGATCAGCAGGAGCGGAGCGATGCCTGGGGACACAGTAGATTTCCCTTTTTGTTGCACCACTACCACGGCTCGTGTGGGGACATTGGGCCAACCCCGTGGGACCGCCCCGGTCAATAGAGCAGCTGCTGTGAGTGGGCTGGACGCCGGCGGATAAGTGAGCGACGAACAATTGAAGCCCGGCTTGCATAGGAGGGAGAGTGACATTATAACACCATGCCAGAAACAAGAGGGGAGCCACTTATGACAAGGGGAACAAAGGCTCCTTTGGACATCAACACAAATTGATGGCCAGGGGATTCTATGTAACGCTTATTTAATTTGCGCATGTATTTGGACGCATACATTGAGTAAGCGAGCTATTGTTCAACCTTGGTGTGGCAATGAGAGCACGCATATCACTGCAAGACTATTGAAAGAAATGATGACCACTCACATTGCTAGTGAAAGCACACAAAACACACACACACAACACAAACATTAGATCTTGGACATCGGTGTCGGATACTCATGAATAAGCTATGATCCTGCACTCTAGCGAGTTGTCAGAAAAGTACCGGAGGCATCAGCTTCGTAGACTGATGGTAGCCCAGGAACTATCCATGGCCCCTTCAGTACCCCCTACATTGTAAAGAGGAGGACACGACTCCAAAGGGGCAATACATCAGATCCAATAAAGGAAGGTTCAAGTCTAGTTACATGTATTGTATTGTAATTGCATTTATATAGAGCTTACTACCCCGGATGAGGCGTCTAAGAGCTTTTTCGGCAAGTAGCACGCTACTACGGGACCCATAGAGGATTAGTGTTGAATTTGTATAGTGAGACATGCAAGTACAATTTAAGTGGTGGGTAGGTTAGTCAGTTATTTGGATTTGAAATTATGGCAGAAGGATAGAGGAGGAAAAACGGTTTGTATTTATATAGCGCCTGTTACCCCTGATGGGGTGTTGAAGCACACTATTCAGGAAGCCCATAAAGGATTAGTGGTGAATTATAATGGTGAAATATGAAAGTAATTTGAGTGGTGGATATTAGTCAGTTATTTGGAGTGAGAAGGATAGCGGAGGGATAAAAGGGGAAGAAAGGTTTGCATTCATAGAGCACTTGTTACCCCTGTTGGATGTTGAAGCGCTTTTCTGGCGAGTAGCACGCCACTCCGGAACCCATAAAGGATTAGTTTTGAAAATTAGTATAGTAAAATATGAAGTAATTTGAGCAGTGGATATGTTATTCAGTTATTTGAGTAGAGAAGGGTAGGTGGCGGGATAGAAGAGGGAAAGAGGTTTGTATTTATAAAGCGCGTGCTACCCCTGATGGGGTTTTGAAGCGCAAGTAGCATGCTACTCTGGAACCCATGAGGATTAGTATTGAAATAGTATGGTGAAACATGAGAGTAATTTTAGTGTTGGATATGTTAATTATTTGGATTGAGAAGGGTTGGGGAGGGGTAGAAAAGGGAAAAGGTTTGCATCTATATAGCGCTTGTAAGCCTGATGGGGTGTCGAGACGCTTTAATGGCGAGTAGCACGCTACTCTGGAACCCATAAATGTGGTGCTCTTTCCTGTCTGGAGAGGTAACTGGGGCAGACACAGTGACTCAATGTGTGGGTACAGATGAAGCCGCTGTGCAACCTCTGAGAATTTACTTGCCAGAGGAGAAATGATCATACCATGCACGCGCCACTAACACACGGTGTAAGCAATCCTTTGGCACTTGTAGGTGTTGCAGATTCTACGTGAGCAGTTGGTTTGCTGGGTTCTGGTCGCCCTCATTCGTACCCTTTTGATAGCGAAGCCCGGTTTATAACGACCACAGCTCATGTCCCCGTGTGCATGTTATAATGGTCCTGAAGACCTGTAAACATCGGGCAGTGTAGGCCTTGCAATGACTGGGAGTCGGCCAGGCACCCGAGAGCCGCCATTTGCTTTGTTTTCAAGGGCTCCTCACAGCACGCAATGTAAAACTGGCAGATGTCACAGCGCCCCCTTACACCGACGGTCACACTGCAGCTCCCTGACAAACAAGTCAGAACCAGCCCTGCCCCTAAGTGCTTGGACCCAGATTTGCAAGCCAAGAGAGTTAAGTTCCTGTCCTCCCCTCCCCATCCTTAGACTTGCAGTCGTCCCACAATTTATTCATTTTTATTTCATTTATTTGAGTTTTATATAGCGCTGACTGGAATTAAATTAGCGACGGGTATTAGAAAGATTCACCAGCTCAAAAACAAGCACGGAGTGGTGACTGCAAATGAAAGCGGTGAAAATTAGCCTTTTTAAGGAGAAAGTAATGCCTTTGCAGGTGGGGCCGTTTTATGGAGCCTGCAGCCCTAGGGGAGTATTACACCAATGAGCACCTCTTATATTTCTGCGAGTCCCAGTGACAGCAGTAGTTGCAACCCTGACCTAATTTTGCGTGGATGGCGTCAGAAGGTACGAGCGTGCAGGAACGGCAGAAGTGTTCAGTGTGGCAGCTCCACTTCAACACGATGCCTACACTTTCAAGGCACAGAGCGAACTCTACTTTTAAACACACAATATGATCAGTGAGAAAGCACAAGAACTTCTGAACATGGAATCAGTGATTTGAATAGGACGGTGCCAGCAGCATGCCTGCCTGCTATGCTTAAACAGGGCAGTAGAAGCATAATCTCACGGTAAACATATCACACGTTTAACAGGGTACTATAGAACCTCATAGTAAGCATATCACACATTTAACAGGGCAATACACGATACAAGCAGCTCATAGTAAACATATCACACGTTTAACAGGGTACTATAGAACCTCAGAGTAAGCATATCACACATTTAACAGGACAATACAAGCTACAAGCACCTCATAGTAAACATATCACATGTTTAACAGGGTACTATAGAACCTCATAGTGCGCATATCACACCTTTAACAGGACAATACAAGCACCTCGTAGTAAGCTAGTAAGCATAACACACTTTTAACAGGAATGCAAGCATCTCGTACTGAGCAATTACTCTTCTATACGGGTAGTACATGCACCTCACAGCTTTAACAGGGCAGTACAAGCACCTTGTAACAGGATTATTATAATTTTAACCGGGCAGTACAAGAACGTCATAGTAAGCATATTGCATTTTAACAGGGCAGTATAGCGACCGATAGTAAGCATATTACACTTTCAAACAGGCAGTACAGGCCCTTCATAGCTTTCTACCAGGGCAGCAGAAGCCCCTTGTAGCATGATTATTATACTTTTAACGAGGCACCAGAGATTCCTCAAACATGCATGCTTTACCGTGAACAAGGCAGTACGAGCATCTCGTAGCATTATTATGCCTCTAACAGGGCGGTACAAGCGCCTCATATTAAGCATATTGCACTTAAAACAGGACACTGCATACAGCTTATGGGTTTTTAAAATGCACTACAAGCACCTCGTAGCATGGGTATGATACTGTTAACAGGGCAGTAAAGCATTAAAGCAACTTGAAGCATTAGTTTAATATTTTAGTAGGACAGGAGCTTTCTTTTTTACCACAATGGCTGTACCCATAACCATTAGTTATTTATTTGTTGCCAACCACGGCCTTTCGATTCGAAATGCTGGACATAAAGAAGTTGAGGGTGTCAGGTATACAGGAGGTTTGAGCTTTTTAAATTAAGCACAAACATGAATTGATGAGGTGAGAGTACACAACGAAGACAGATGTTTTACAAGCATACTTTATTCCAATATGATGCACGAGCAGTGATATATATATATTTTTTCCCACAAGACAAAGGCCGTGTATTAGAGGGTGCTGCCACTTCTTAGCGCAAATGGAATGCATTTTCTTTAGAAAACAGCATTCACATTCATTTGTGCGGATTATACTTTCAGTGTAATGGGGACAGCAGTTCTCAGTAGCAATGTTCTTTATGAAACAGGCCGGTGCATGATGGTTAGTCACAGGGCCTACTTAGGTCCACTGTGCACTCTCGCTGCTTACGGGGCAGTCTGGTTTGCGGGGTCATGTAGCGTCCGCCTGCTGTTGGTTATCCTAAGGTGGCTTCAGCAGTGAATCTGGCACGTGGACGCGATGAGGACACACTGTGCTATCATGGCACAAAGATTACAAGCTTAAAACCGATGTTCTATTAATACCTTATAATACGCCAAGGGAAGGCAGGCTGGTTCCCTACCATGCTCCTCGCCGCCCACGGCCACCTAAGGCCAGGGAAACAGGCTGAGCAGAACCCTCTGACAGCAGAACCGTTCAAACCAGGCTGGATCAATGTCACAAGCTGCCCAGGGCACAGATTCATACATGATCCATCTAGGAACCGGAAGTAGCCTTGCAAAACATTTTGATACGATCTCCTTATTTCTCCAAAGTAGTACAGTGAGTGCAACTTCCTTGTGAAGTGTTTGGCGGGGTGCAGCAGGGTTCAGTTGACATGAACATTTTTTTTTAAATGGCCCTAAATTTGCGTTTTAAACTCTAGGTCTGACCATGTACACAAGAGCATGATTCTTCAGCAGCAGCAAAACCAGCCCAAACAGTACTAGCCCGCTGGTAAAGCTCCCGCTTTCTCTGTGAAGAAGGTTTCTAACAGTAACTCTGGCTCAGACAGCAGATATCCCCACTAGGCCAGCCAGTCCAGTACCTCTGCCCACCCTCGATCATGCCTCTAGAATAATGGGGTAACCCAGTGCCCCATAGAACCTGGGTGTATATAATGTAAAGTAATGTTGGTTCTGTCGGGTACAGAATTGCTTTACCACTTACTAAATAATAGACAGTGAAGAGAAAATGTATTACTCCAACACTTAATCAATGGAAAAGAGAAAAAAACAGTAAAAACACACCAGTCATGAATAAATCAAAAGAATGTATTAAACAATTAATCACTTTTTTACAATATTTGTGGTATAGCAATGACATGGTAAGGCTGTCACAGGCAATAAAAGATATTTTGAGAATGGCACAAGGGTGATTAAATGACAGAAGTGCAAAAAAAAAGTGCTAAATATACAATATATACAGTGCTGTAAGAATGGTTAATCAAAAATCATCCATCCCTAAGTACATGAAACTCCAGTCCAACTAGGACTTAGTTTGCCTTTCACATGGAGTGGAGAGAATAGGGTTTAGCTTAGACAAGCACGTCGACATTTTGACCCAGAAGAGTGCGTAAATTGGAGTGGAGAGAATAGGGTTTAGCTTAGACAAGCAGGTCGACATTTTGACCCAGAAGAGTGCGTAAATTGAAGGTGGTCAGGAAGGGTCTTCCTCAGGACGAAGGAAACAAGGACAGCCCGAATGGTGGTAATAAATACCAAAGTAGATCTTCCACAATAGATCCACCGTAGGCTGGATTCAGGTCAGTTTTCGTGATTAATCATCTTCCGCTTTCCATTCTTCAAGCCGCACCATTAGAGCAATTGAATAGTGCCGTTACCGTCCCCAGTTTTGAGTCATCACGAAAACTGACCTGAATCCAACCTATGGTGGATCTATCGTGGAAGATCTCCTTTGGTATTTATTACCTACATTTGGGCATTCCTTGTTTCCTTCATCCTGAGGAAGACCCGTCGTGACCACCTTCAATTTATGCAAAAGTTCTCAAAATATCTTTGTTTATTGCCTGTGACAGCCTTACCATGTCATTTCTATAGCACAAAAAATGTAAAAAAGTGATTAATTAATACATTCCTTTGATGTATTCATGATTGTTGTTTTTCTCTCTCTTCCATTGATTTAGTGTTGGAGTAATTAATTTTCTATTCACTATTATTTATTAAGTGGTAAAGCAATTCTGTACCCGAAAGAACCAACATCACTCTTGATAATGGCACGTTCTTCAGCTTTACCCTTGCATTCTTTGTGGTATTAGTGCCTTCCGTCGGTCTTAGAGCCAGCTTTAATGCACGTGCGAGCTAACTCCGGCTGAGCCGAAGCTGGACCTTCCATATCTTGTGTGTGTAGAACAATATGTTATATAGCGTGGACTCGGGAATGGTGCTTGCTCAGGCTAAGAAAGTGCACACTCTTGTGTCCCACTACCCTCCTGTCCTCCATTATGGGCAAGTTAAGATTATTCTGCCTCTTTACAGTGGCCTTCTAGTTTGATGAACTTTGCAGTGTTTATCCACCATCCAATATTATGCTTCAAATGCATGATCGAAGATACATGATGTTCACTCCACTACGTACTATAAAGTCACACGTACAGAAGGTTTTACCAGCTCTGCTGAGAACTCTGCAATTCTAAGATAAAGACTTCTGGGCAATCAAATGTAAATATTAAAACAGTGTAGACTACTTTAAAGTCCAGGGTTTTTTGTGCTGGCTCTTGAGGGTGTTTCCAGGGCTCGACTTGTGAAACCTTTAGCTAGATCACCAGCTTCATATTTTTCCCAAAAATATAGATCATTAAAAATATACATCCCTGAACAAACATCAAGGGTCTTTAAGTAAGCAATCTTCAGTCAATGTTCTACTCAACTGCCATTCATATTTTGCCTCTGCCACCACAACATACAGCATGGGACAATGGGGCAGCTCAACAATTGGCTCTCTTGCATTGTAAAGGACTGCTTTTGACGGATCACAGGTGGACAGCCATCTATTAAGGAATGCACTTCAGAGCTTGGGCTAGTGTGCCTGGGCTGTCCTTTATTTTGTATACTTTGTGTATATTTGACAATGTTTTTTGCATATTGCCCAAGCATCCTTGACAAGGCGAGATCGATTGGTTTTGCCAATGCTTGTTCTACAAGCACCTCAGATTGTTGACAGCAGATTCTCATATCACTCTTGGCCTCTACTAGCACCCTCCAGTCTCCTATCTTGTCCTTGTGTTATTTCCTACAGCTGAAAAAAACTGCTTGCTGCTTTAGGATTGGATTGCACAGTATTTATATTGCTACTAAATATACAATATCCTTCCATTCACAATACGCAGATGTAAGCTACTGAGTCCCACCAGGCATAGGGAAGGTAAACCAAGTAACATGTAGATAACATTAATATACATACACAACACCCATCACAGACTCTGATCAGCCTTCTGGTGCCTACATAAAAAGCAATAAATTCTAGGTGCGAAATGGATGATTGAACTCGGATTGAGTCGCTGAGAAGACCATCAACGCAGAACTGACAAGGTTCATTGAACATAATGCCATTCTCGACCCTTCTCAATCCGGATTCTGCAGCAACCACAGCACCGTGACCACCCTACTCGCCGCCACAAATGACATCCGCACCCTCCTCGACCAAGGGCACAACGCAGCACTGATTCTACTCGACCTGTCAGCAGCATTCAACACAGTCTCCCACCGCACACTCGCCGCTAGACTACACTGGCCGGCGTACAAAGATCCGACCTTGACTGGATCTGATTGTTCCTCACCGGCAGAAACCAGAGGATTAGACTGCCACCCTTTCTCTCCGAACCCACGGAAATCAACTGCAAAGTCCCACACGGATAATAAAACTCAGCCCAACCCTCTTCAATATCCACATGGCCCCCCTCACCACCATCGTCCGACAGCACGGCCTCAGCATAATATCCTACGTTGATGACACCCAGCTCATCCTCTCCCTCACCAAGGACCCCACCACCACCAGACTACTTCCAGGAAGGAATGCAGGCGTCTCAGCCTGGATGAGCAACAGCTGCCTAAAGCTCAACTCGGAGAAGACCGAGGTCCTCGTCCTCTGAGCCACCCCATCGGCATGGAAAAACACCTGGTGGCCCACTGCCCTCGGCAGCCCACCGACTACCAAGGACCACGCCAGGAACCTCGGCATCATACTCTACTCCTCCCACTCCATGAACAGACAGGGCAACACTGTCACCTCCAGCTGCTTCAACACCCTCCACTTTCTCCCTAAGACTTTCAAATGGATCCCTCCCTCCCCAGTGTCAAGGAAGAAAGTCACCCATGCACTCAACAAACATATTTATTCGATTTCTCACATTATAAATCATAAAAGTAACATATTTAAAATATATTTTCACATGGACTATGGAAACGCCTTCTATGCAGGCATAAACAAGTCTCTACTCCGCAAGCTCCAGACGATGCCGAACACCCCCACCAGACTCGTCCTCTGTATCCCTCGACACGAGCACATCAGCCAACACCTACGTAAGCTCCACTGGCTCCCCGTCGAGAAGAGAGACCCTTTCAAAATACGCACACACACCTACAAATGGCTACACAACACCAGACCCCAATACCTCAACGATAGAATCACCCTCCTTCACCCAAAAGAAACCTCCGATCCGCCAACCTCGTCCTCGTAGAAACCCTGTGCTTCCGCTGAGTCAAAGCAGGGGGAAGATCCTTCTCCTACATCGCGGCCAAGACCTGGGACGAGCTCCCAATCAACATCAGACACACCCCCTTCAGGAAGGCTCTCAAGACCTGGCTCTTTGGCTGAACGGATCTGCCAACCCCCGTGCCTTGAGACCCTCAGAGGTGAGTAGCTCACTTACAATTCCCTGATTGATTGAACTCTCCCTGCATTAGTGGGAAAATCGGAAACTCCTTTACCACGCCAACCTAAAGTCTTACATCACTACAAAGATCTTCCAAGATCAAACTTACTGCATTTTCACACCAACATAAAGCATTGCAAACTTAGACACTGCATGAAATCACTACTATTCAGACACAACCAAACACCAACATACTAATGGACACTATCAAAGGCTGGTTCCTCCAGCCCGATGGATGGCTTTCGCAGAGCCACATGAAAGGACGCGCAGATAGAGCAATCCCCAATGATCGTTGGGCCTTAATAAATGCATATACATAGAAATGTGGTAAGACGGGAAAGAGCATCAACCACGAATAAAGGTAGATTTGGATAACTTACCCGCCCAAAAGGGCCGGTGGTCCCAGATCCGAAGAGCCCGCTGAAGCGGCTGGCCGCGCGGTTCTTCCAGGTGTCGATGCCATTGTTAGGGAGTGATCCGCTCAAGTTTGGCAGCGGTTCCTGAATGGGGATATTGGAATCACCGAGGAATTCATTCATGTTCTTCCGCCTCCTTCCAGGGGCCTGAAAGGCAATGGCAGTCTGGTTATTCTCAAGACATGAATAGAGAATGAAGCAAAAGTTAGGTCACGCAATCCCCCCAAAAAAGCAGAGTCCATTTTCAGAACATAAAAACAAATTACAGTACGAGTTCTTGGCTCCATCCCTTCATATGAAGGAAGAATTGCAGCAGCAGGCAGAACATCTCTGCCCAACTCCCCGCTCTGAATGCCCTTGGCACTCCCTGGAGCGGAAAAGCGCAAATCCCCTGCTTGCTGGAGTCAGTAGCTCGCTAATCCCAGACACTGCTATTCATAAGGTGTCACCCAGCTCAGGAGCCAGGCCCGGCACCGTAAGGACGTGTGTTCTTCACCGAGGCGTGTGCCAAAGGCTTCAATTACTGTTGGGCCGCCTTTGGCAGGCAAAGTCGCTCATGGCTTTCTGTCCCACAGGTCACTGATGAACTGTGTACCCGGGTAACCCAGAGGCACCCAGAGCTCTCAGAATGTACCCACATGGCACTGCTCAAACTGTGCACAAAGATAATCCCTTAAAACCAACACACTACCTTCCAGCGGTCACAAATGGACACTAGCATACCCTGACACACCTCTATATGGTCATGTACAAACCCATGCATAGTTCTGCCCAAATAATAGTCCCTCAGTCTGAAACCTCAACATGCCCTCAAATAGAAAGCTGATAAAAACCTTCACACTGAGGCCCTACTTTCTCTTCAGATCCCACATGAAAAACGTGTATATATATATATATATATATATACATACACACACCAGACTTCGAGAATGCTTCTGCCTCCATCAACAGAATGTATCATCCTGCAATCCACAACCGTCGCGCTGTTTGAGCTTAAGCAAATGATAGTCTGTCACTGTTTCTATATGTCCTTGAATGGGACCACAAAGTGAAGTGGGCTGAGGGCCCGCCTACAGATAACCCAAGAGTCTCTAAACTCCATGGAGCCCCCCTCATTGGCTTTCATCTCACCAATGGAGATTGTTATTCACGTGACAAGTTATCTACTAACACCACTTGTAAGTATTCATTAACCCCCCACCCTCCACACAAACACACGTACAATGCTTTGTTAATTCCGAAACGCGCTAATGCCTGGTCACCCGCACTACTCGGAACGTAAAATGGCCGAATAAACCAGAGAGACGAGAATTACAAAGTTCAGTCTTATTACAAGAGGTTTTCTTTATTCGTAAGCGTGGAAGGTTTCTCAGTCGGTCCATTCTGGAGGATTCTTCCAAAACAAGCACTGTTTCTGCCAAAACCATGCGGATCCTCTTAATGACCTCCCCAGAGAATATGATAAGCCCCGCCCAATACCCTAAAAAGAGCATTCAGCTCAAGCTCTTCAATGGACCGGTGCATGACAAACATAAAAAAATGCTCGTCAACACGTTGAATGAATACCAGTCCACGCTATGTTCCACTTTACGTTGCATTTATAAAGCCTTTGCCGGTGCAGTCCCCGCCCACAGCCAGGCACAGGGTCTCCCTCCCAAGGTGAGCTGCCTGCAGGCTTGGACGTTCAGCAGACTCTCAACGAACACTTGCATTAATATGCACACACAATAAGAAGGCGCTGTTTAGCATCGGCTCGCCTCTGTCGGAGCGAGTTTTAAAAAGTGCACACCTGAAGCAACCTGGTAGAAGAGCTATGATCACACCGGACCGGAGCAACCAGGGAGTTATCAGCAAAAAAAAACAAAGTGAATGGCAAACTCACCTCGACCTGGCAAAGCAGCGCGCTGGGCAGAGCGAGGATCATCCCGCTGGTCAATGCACGCGCTGGTTATGTGAAGCGGTTCGTTCGAGGGGGCTGCAGCTCCCTGGGAGCGGCAGACGTGGGACCCGGGGTCTGCTCTCGGGAGAGGCTGTCAAACATTGGAGCGCCTCCGCTCACAGCGCGGAGCATGTGGACAGGAAGGGGCGGGGCCACAGCCCTGAGTCAACACTGCGTGCAGACGCTGCAGGCATGACTACTGCTCGCATTGCGGAGATGGGGCTGGTGATGTCATGGCGATGGGGACTCCGGGCTCTGCCGGGTCTGTGCTCTGAGCGGAGGAGAGGCAGAAGGACGGGTCACGGGAGTACAGATAGCGAAAGCAAGGGTAGAAACGGAGGTAAAGAACCGGAGAGTCAAAAACGCAGAAACAGAGGGCAGGGTGTGTATGTGTAAATATGATATATATATATATAATATATAGAGAGAGAGAATCGGATGGCAATTAATTGAGGCAGGGCGATAGAGACGGGGGCAGAAGGAGGTGTGGGAGAAGCCAAAGCAGTAAAATAGAGGCAGGGCGAACCAAAATATCCCCATCTTTTTGGCGGACAATGTATGGGAAAATATAAGACATAATAAAAGCACAGATCCCCTTGCTTTCTGGTTACAAAAAAAATATTAACTGCCACTGAATAACGTTAATTTGAACGCAAAAGTTGTTTCCATGGGAACCTTCAGAGGGTTCTCCGCTTCCGACAGATCAGCCAAATGAGCCTTAACGATGTGTGAGCTCGAACACATTTTCAGACTAGTCGCAAATGAGTAAATGTTGCCCAGACAGATAACCATGAATGAGTGTGCCCAGACTTGCTCAGCTATGCCTCACCCCCAGGACTCGAAGTCTGCTGTGTCGTCACAGCGACGTACCAGCCCCCTGGACTGATCATCCGAGTTCATTAGGTAGCTCAGCGACGTAAGCGCCTGCTGGAGAGATCTGTGTGTGACCGGCAGGAAATTAGCCCCAAATCCGTCAGAGTCGAATCAGCCTTTCATACGTCCCAGGATGATAATAGACGAACGGCTGCACCGATGTACATATCACTCCTATTAACAAGGCGCTCTGTAACTGGCCTATGGCCATGTAAACATCGCTGCGACGACCTTTCGGCTGTGCACGATTACTGCCCCTGAACAGGTACTGTCTTTAACCTACTTGCAGCCTCCCAGAATTTAGGGTTGCCCCGAGTCTCCTCTAAGTTAATAAAGAGCCAGAACTCCATAAAAAAGACAGAAAATAATTTCCAACATCCCTGGAACAGATCCGCGCATTTCCATGAAAAAGACAGAAATGCTGGGTATAATTAATGCGTTATGGGATGAGTGCTAGATACCAAGATGCCTGGAATATGATTCCAAAAGGGCAACCTGCAACTTCAAATGGTGGCCGAGCGGCCAATCAAAACCCTGAAGACACTGGAGTGCGGCCATCTTTCCAATAGATCACAGCCATTTCCACATCTGCTCCTAGTTTCTGGAGTTAAGTTCATCAACAAAGGACTGCCATGCGGCGTGGTTGAGATAGGAAATGTTCCTTTGTTAGCTAAGACAGGGTTTGGGAGGGTTTTAGTGCTATTTTTTACCATATCATTTATAATATTTAACAGTTTAAGGAACTCTCAGTTACGTGTAGAACTGGTTTCTCTACATCGGACAGGGAGATTTCAGGAGTCAGGACAACCAGAACGACCCCTATAAATCCAAGGCTTTGTAAGAATTTTGTGCATAAATTACAGTCAGATATTTGAACCCAGACTCCGCCTTTCATTGCTCAAACGTCAATAAAACGTGTATCATCGAGTTGGGGAAACGACAATGCATTATGTAGAGTGTTGTTTTTTTTTTTTTAAATATCCAGCCAATAGTCAATGCTATAACAACGCACACGAATCACGGACCATTCAAAATCTCTCACATATTTTCAGCAAACCCCAAAAGACTCCGCGGGTGGCGCTCCCTGCCCCTGAGGCCTGTCCAGCTGGCACTGGCCTGCCCCATTGTCGCTCATGCTGACACTCAGCCCCTGACGTCACGCCATGCTCTCGCCCCCAGTGAGGGAGGGGGACAGCTTGCGTAGGACTCCTGGGTTTATTGACGCGGTTCAGTGAATTGGAAAATATCCTCAGCTGCCCCCTGACCTCTCCCCTCGAAGGTCAGCCCAAACATCTCTCCTATTGGCTGACTGGCGTCAGCAGCACAAGCCGTGCTGAGAAGGCGGCGGATACTGGGCACAACAGTTTCACATTAAGGGGCTAATCCGAGCAGTGCGCAGTGTTGTGACGGTCCTGACGGACGCATGTGCTAGGCAGATATTTACATTCATTCGAGGAGCTAGACTTTCACATTGGGTGGTTGAGCGGCAGAGGCATGTGCAATGTTACAAACTTGGTTAGCTCTCCCCGGTTGGTATCCTGCACTGCCCCCGCCAAGTCTTGACCACACAAACACTACGAAGGATAATTTCGCCAACAATATATATCCTGGCGACGACAGGAAAAATGTCCCTCATTCCAGACAGGATTACAGCCGGACATCACCTCTACCATCTTGTGGAGGGGCTCGCGTTTGGAGTGTTGGTGGCTATCTGGTAATCCGCCTTATACAAATACCACACTCGACCCCCTCCCCCCGGTGCTTAAAAAAACAACCAAGAAAACACATTCCAGGGGTGCCTTTGTTTGCTAGCTGCATGGTCTTGGGCTAGCCCACTAGAAAGATAAGAACGCTTCTCCTAGTGGCGTCTAAATCAACAAGTAGTCATGTCAGCCGCTGCACGCTGGGTAATAGGAAGGGGCAGCAACCCGCCAACCCTTGCGCAGCAAGGAGGAGGTTTCAGGCACAGAAACAACATCACAAAATCCCCCACGGCCTCTCCCTCCTTTTAGATGGGGTTTAAGAGCAGGAATGTAATCCTGATTTACTACCAAATCCATTTGTGTTCACGTTTTAGTAAACTGCATACCATTAGTGCAATTATGGCATTATACATTAAAAGAAACACAAAATGTCAAGATTCTAGAATAACACACACACACACACACACAGTGGAGACCTCAAGACCTAACTTTCACCACAAAAACATATGCATTCAAAATCTTCATCCATTTAAAATGTCGTGCCAATCCACGTAGAAAAGATAGCTTCACAGTAAGGATGAGACTCGACGCTGCCCCACCATACAACGCCCTAGGCTCGCCTGTTTTATTAGTTCGTACTTGTCTCATTTCTTTACCAAAATCGCACTTATACATTTTAGGAGCAATGTCCCTCCGATACTTTGCTGCTGTTACTAGCAGGTGTTTGAGAGGCAGACAGAAATGGGTTGCTAACCTCTCCTCTCAACAGCTGGGTTTCCGTTTCTGAAAACCTTAAAGCGAGAGGTATATTGGAAACACATTTCCACTCGCCTTGATCCTGGCACTTACACTGCGTGGAGTTGCCAAATAAACACAGATTCAGATAAACCAGATTTAAGTGTTTCAAAAGAATTCAGTAAAATCGATTCTCGGAGCAAGACCTTACAGTTTTCATGCAGTCAAAGTTTGGGGTACTCTACCAGCAGCATTTCTGCAGCATATGCTTGCAGTAATAAAACAATTAATCATAATAACAGGCCAGCTTCCCAAATTTCAGAGTATTGGCTTTGCCAGTGTTGCTTGTTTGTTCTCAGAGCCCCGAGTTTGGTGTTGTTTTCTACCGCCCCAGGAAACATGGCAGGTTAATTCTATCTGCGGAGTGAAAGGCTGGAGGTGTCAATCATCGGATCGCCGAGCACACAATTTTAAGATACAATCTTCAGGCTACAAAGGGTAGCCCCTGGCTGCAGCCTAGAAAACTGCACACAAGGGCCCCTCAGATGTGTGCACGAGATAGGAATTCAATCACAGAAACAAAGACGAGGCGCTACAATCTTCAGGCTACAAAGTGCAGCCCCTGGCTGTAGCGCTAGAACACTGCACATAAGGTATCCCTTCAGATGTGTGCACGAGATAGGAATTCAATCAATTGACAAAGACGAGGCGCTTTTCAATGAGCTCAGAAATCGGGGTCTTAAGTAAATACATAACAAAGCCAGAGCTCAGCTCCCAGGAAGGGCGGAGTCTGTGACGCAGCCCCATTAATACACACGGGTCTGGATCTTTAACTGTCCGCTTCTGGAAAAGGCCAGCATCCCCCCTCTGAAGCAGAGGCTGCCAGAGCGGTGTAAAACCCCAGTAAACACTGCACCTGCACGCGCTCCGAGGCTGCAGTAACAAAGGTAACCTTGTGAAAGCCAGCGCACTATTCTAGCGGGTGGCCAGAGGACTATAGCACCAGTCTGCCTAATGTCCAGTACTGCAAGTCTGGCAACGGGAAGACTGGTGATGGCATGCATGACTGTCCCTTCACTGCCAAACAAGATTGCTGGAAAAGACGAGATGTGTCTGGCTGACGTGTACTTTGTGATACTAGTACAGACAGACACTGACGGGGCGCGTGCACGTATGCATGAGACGAGCATCGGACGTAAACAGACGTGACATGTGTAATGACAGGCACATTGTTGCGTCATCTACTTACTGACGGGGGTGGGGGGCGGTGCAAGAGCTTTACAATGGTGCGGCCGCGAAGGCTTTGCTGACAAAGACCCCATTCACCTAACCCAAGCGGCGTCTGCTGTGACACCCTGCATGCAGTGACACGCATAGCTGCACGTGACCGCTGTCAGTGTCGTCAGTGATGCAACCTATGAAAACGTCGGAAGCAAGGCCGCACTGTAAGTTACTGGGACCCGTTTAGGCGCTGCAGCCTCCGACCCTTCCTGTCCGTGTCTCGCTCCCGGCACAGCCATAATCTTGGGCATGAGACTGGTTGCTTTCATGCCTCCTCCTGTGAAAGCCTCAAGTCCCAAGGAGGGAGCCCGGGAATCCACCACCCAGCTGTAGTGGCACAACCCTTCACTGGAAGGTTAAGGTTTCCAGGGGCTCCTTGTTACCAGGGCCACCATCATCACCCCTCATTTCGACTAAAGCGGCTGACAACGCTTTGTAAAAGCAAACCCGGGCAGGACCCCCGTATCCGTGATGACGTGGCCTCATCTTGTTGACCTTAAAGGAATAAGAACACGCGCATGGATTTCGGACGAGTGACCTGTGCTAGAGAGCGCTGCCACGAACGTGACCGCCTCTAGGAGCCCCTCAAGCTGGCTGATGTAGAGGGAGATGCCCACAGCCCAGGATCACACAATGTGACTAAGTACACCGAGATCAGACCTCGGACCTCCTAGTTCGACTGCAGTTTAACCCCTTTCGTGTTTCCTGAGAATGAGCAGGAGACAAATAAATAGGAAAGGGGTTCGAGAGTTCGCAGCAGTAATGTTAGTGTATAAAGCGACTGAGCAGCGCCGTAAGGGATCTTCATGACACAAAAGAATTAAACACCCCTTTTGCATGTCTTGCTCTTGACCATTTCAACAAGTTCTGCAGATAATACGATGGACAAAAGAAAGTAAAATAAAATATCTGGGTAAATATCTCTAGATATCAGGGTTTGTTTTTGTATCCTGACACATGGAGAGCATTAGATTTCTGGACACAAGTAACCCGTTCAAAGTATGCAACAAGTAAAAATATGTTTTAAAAAAAGTAATAAATGGAACATATTGAAAAGCGCCGCATTGTGCGCTTGAGAGAAGTAAAGAAGGCGCTGCCCCCACTCACCCCCAGCTCGGCCTCGCAGGCGGGGTGCAGCGCCTCGTCCAAGGCGCACAGCTGGTCCCAGCTCCTCCACGTCAAAAGCTTGACGAACTCCGTCTCCGGCTTCGGCTTCATGTTGGCTTTCGACGCCCCGATCCAAACAGAGAATCTTTAATAATTCAGAAACGCTCTGCCCCCCGCTCAAAGCGATCGTCGTCAGTTTTGGGGTGCACCCGTCTGCCCCATCGTAGCCCTGGAGCGCGTGGCCCTCTCTTCACCAGTGGAGAGCTGCTATGATAGTCCGCACGGTCCGGCTGCTGCTGCTGAGTCTGCTGGGATGAGCTCGGATGCCTCCCTTAAGCCGACGCGACTCGGGGGAGAGGAGGAGGCAAGCCTTGTCTATGAGTAAGAGTATCCCCTCAAGAGCCCTCACCCCCTCCCCTCACAGTGGGGCTAAACAGATTTCATCAGTTCGCCATCCTTGGAGCCTAGGGGATCAATGCTGCGCGGGGCAGGTCTCCAGCGCGCGCCTCCTGCACTGTCTGCGGGCACCATATGGCCGGCCCCAGACACACTGATGACCAGGTGCGAAGAGCCAGTCCACTCATTATGCAAATCAGGTCGAGCCCCTCCCCCCTTTCTCACCCAGCTAGGCACAGCGAGGAACCGACAGGACATGGACGCCGCGAATCACCCGTCAGAGTGTCACCTTTAATTGCATCTGCGATCCCACACTCGGGCAACCAAATGACAAAGGCGCGGGGAGAACAACACTGTATCTACACACTCTTTTATTTCATCAAAAGCCACTGATTGCTGAATAACAGGATTGTGTGTAGGGAGCTGTGCGAGACCCATCAACTTTTTTTCAGATTTATATAGCGCGAACTCAACCCGAAGGTATTAGAGCGCTTTATATTATCTCCACTTACATTATACATTATTATATTATACATTATATGTACAGTCATCGTTTACCCGAAAGTTCGACAGAAAAGATATTCTAGCTATTGCTAAATTGGCTCATTGCCCATAGCGCCAAAAAGCCGATCAATAGTCCGCTCAATAAATATCCAATAATCAGGGCCACTAGAATTCTGCGATTCTGCGGCTGCAGCGTTGTATGCCCAATTATGGATTTGCCGCATAAGCCACACAATTCATCATCTTTCTATTTCAAATGGACTAAAAGATTATATAATCGCAGTGACCGGTGTTGCCACAAAGTGAAAGGCCCTATGCCAAGGTTGCCAGTTGCTTATTACCGTTTCTGGATATTAAACTGGTACTACTGAGGTGAAACTGTTGACCAGATAGCGTTAACGTGAAAAAAATGACATTATCAAGTGATACGATCACAAAATGTTCCTCATTAGGTCGCAAAACTTGCCTTTCTTGCTGCATAATTTAGTCGACCCTGCCGCATAATTTGGTCCTCCTCTACGCATAATTCCAGTGGCCTACCAATAACCTAACCTGATGCATTCAGCTAGCCAGAGTTGAAATAACCAAACAACCAAAGTAAACACCAATGTGGCCTGAAATAATCAAAACTATTTTAACATTTTCCAATACACACTGATCTTCCATAACAAGACATAAAATAGGAAAAACAAGCATTGGTAAAGCCAATAGGTCTCCCATTTGAAAGGAGTTACAGACTATTAGGCATTGCCAATGCTTGTTGCAGATGCTAAACAGCACGATAAAAAAAAATTCTTGTCCCAGCATGATGATGTACACATGCAACACCAAGCATGCACACACACATCATGACAGGGGAGGGCATTCTGGCTTTGGCCCCAGCATGCTGACATATGTTTGTACATGCATCACTACACATGAGTACGTCATGAAACGGCAGATATGCATAAAGCCAACACATGACAAGTAATATGCTGAACCAAGCCCTCTTTACATGTTTGTCTTGTGCTTAACAGGTCCTCCAACAAAAGACAGCCAAAGCGGTATGTATACAATACCTAAAAATAACTACCAAATGACTCTATGCAAGTGGAGTACTTTTAATCAGGCCCTACTTTTTAGTCAATAGCACATTGCATTGTTTCATTTTTAGGTTGAACAGAAATATAAAACTAACTCCCAGAATGCTGGATAAACAAGCATTAGAAATGCAATAGGTCTCGCAGCATTAGAGTTAGTGCTTTTAGAATTGTTAATGGTTTTTTTTGTAAATCTTTAGCATGAGGGTGAGGGTGAGTGAGGGTGGGTGAGGGTGGGTGAGTGAGTGTGAGTGAGGGTGTGTGGGTGAGTGTGGGTGAGTGTGGGTGAGTGTGGGTGAGGGTGAGGGATTGAGGGTGAGGGGTTGAGGGTGAGGGGTTGAGGGTGAGGGGTTGAGGGTGAGTGAGGGTGAGGGGTTGAGGGTGAGTGAGGGTGAGGGTGAATGAGGGTGAGGGGTTGAGGGGTTGGGGGTGAGTGAGGGTGAGGGGTTGAAGGTGAGTGAGGGTGAAGGTGAGTGAGGGTGAGTGTGGGTGAGTGTGGGTGAGTGTGGGTGAGTGTGGGTGAGGGATTGAGGGTGAGGGGTTGAGGGTGGGTGAGGGGTTGAGGGTGGGTGAGGGTGAGTGAGGGTGAGTGAGGGTGAGTGAGGGTGAGGGGTTGAGGGTGAGTGGGGGTGAGTGAGGGTGAGGGGTTGAGGGTGAGTGAGGGTGAGGGGTTGAGGGTGAGTGAGGATGAGGGGTTGAGGGTGGGTGAGGGTGAGTGAGGGTGAGTGAGGGTGAGGGTGAGTGAAGGTGGGTGAGGGTGAGGGGTTGAGGGTGATTGAGGGTGAGGCGTTGAGGGTGAGTGAGGGTGAGGGGTTGAGGGTGAGGGTGAATGAGGGTGAGGGGTTGAGGGGTTGGGGGTGAGTGAGGGTGAGGGGTTGAAGGTGGGTGAAGGGGAGTGAGGGTGAGTGTGGGTGAGTGTGGGTGAGTGTGGGTGAGTGTGGGTGAGGGGTTGAGGGTGGGTGAGGGGTTGAGGGTGGGTGAGGGGTTGAGGGTGAGGGATTGAGGGTGAGGGGTTGTTGGGATAATTATATTTTGTACAGAACAGCGCAAGTGTGTGTTGAGGGTTTTTATCCCTCATCCCTATGAGAGAGGGGTTGGGAGGACGGTTCAAGCAGTGAAGAGGGCGTGGGGGGGTGAGCACGCAAATACAACTGTGTATCGAGATAGCATGTGCTTGCGGTTGCAGAAGGAACAGCTTCAATAACCCAGTGATAGTGCATAGATGGGCAGCCTTCCCAAGTACCACGCACGGCATCTTAATTGCAGCGAATACGCACAGCGAGCACTAACTTTTATTTTCAAGCCGCCTTCAACGCTCACGTCTTTCGGCAGCTTAATTTATGCTAATATCCACTCTTAGCTTTAAGCCGCCTTTGCTCATCATGTTCCCAAAGATATTTAAATGTAACCTAATGAAACAGGTTACCTTTATATATATGGCGAGTCAGCATTAAACTCTAGTTCTAAGCCGCCTTTAACATCTATGTCCTTGAGCACCCTCTCCTAAGCAAGTGTCTCTGCGAGCTCCGCTGTGTTAATGTATTTTAAACAAATGAGTTAGTTTAACTCCACTCGCACCTTAATTGCAGCGAGAACGCACAGTGAGCATTAACCTTTATTTCCAAGCCGCCTTTAAAACTCACGTCCCAGAGCAACGTAACTGATGTTAATATCACTTTTACCTCTAAGCCGCCTTTGCTTATCGTGTTCCCAATGATATTTAAATGTACGGCGGGAAGGGGAGGGGGCGGAACGGGGGCGGAGAGGGGAGAGGTGCGAGTAAAATAAACAAAAAAAAAGAAGCCGGAGGGAAGAGAGGGGAGGGGGGAGGAGAAATGCGACACGGCGGGAGGGGGAGGGGGCGGAACGGGGGCGGAGAGCTGAAAAGTGTTGCTGCAACGTGTGGATGCTTGTGAAGGACATCATGTAGTGAAGATGCTCCCTTGGCGTAAGGAGCATAGTAGAGAAGACGTGGTGAGGAGGCTGATAGCTGGTGAGTTCAGGATTTAGCATGCGGCCTGTGCATGTATGTAGGGGACATGCAAAAAGACCAGAGATGTACTTCGATCCTAGGACAACAAGTGAATGGGGTAGCTGGTTAGTATTTTAGAAAGGGTATATGCTGGATCTGTGTCACACGGCGGGTAAAATAAAAAAAAAAAAAAGAAGCCGGAGGGAAGAGAGGGGAGGGGGGAGGAGAAATGCGACACGGCGGGAAGGGGAGGGGGCGGAACGGGGGCGGAGAGGGGAGAGGTGCGAGTAAAATAAACAAAAAAAAAGAAGCCGGAGGGAAGAGAGGGGAGGGGGGAGGAGAAATGCGACACGGCGGGAAGGGGAGGGGGCGGAACGGGGGCGGAGAGGGGAGGAGCGGGTAAACAAAGACGGACATGCACGCGCCCGTGACTTTTAAGGTCAATGCGCATGCGCATAAGCTTAATGCGCATGCGCATTGACCTTAAAAGTCACGGGCACTGCAAGGAATCGCCACGATTCCTTGCAAGTTAGAAAAGAGTCGATGAGCCCCTATAGTCTCGCTTGCTCGATGCGCATGCGCATCGACAGGCGAGACCTAAAAATATATAATTGAAACAAGGGGTGAAAGTATGGCCCCACTTGCTAGCTATGAAAATGGAAAGTAGGGACTTTTGGTTGCGAAACGGAAGGGGCAGAATCCAGCTCCCAAATGAAATTTCCCAAAGTACGGATTAAAAAAAAAAATACAATAACATGGTTAATTCCAGGACTCACAAGAAACACTCTTATGGAAGAACAGTAGAACTACTAATGGATTCACATCCAAACGATAGTTAACTTTTTCTAAATTATAATGTTAGTGGCGCAAAAAAGGCAAATTTAATAACATATGTGCAATATGAAAGTTTCACTCACATTTTGATCTTTAGATATGATAGAAAACTCTAGTGTTTTTCAGAGAAGGGAGAGCGAGGCATCAACATACTTTAAGGAAGAACTGTAAATCACGCCTATTATGGAAGGCACAGAACCTCTTAAAGATGGAGGATCACCAGATGCTGTCAGTATAAACCTCCAAAACCACCTCCTTGAGAAACAAGGCACCAAACAGAGGTGGAGGAGCACTGGGCATTACCAACAGCAACCTCACGCCCCTCCTATTCTGCAAATCAAGGCATTAGTTATGGATGGAGCATCTTAGATGCAACCAGGAGGATCTGCAAACACTGCTATACTAAGATCGAGACATCATCCCCCTCGAATCCACCTCGCATCAAGTGTGTATTACTAAATTGCAGATCAGCCAGTAAACACGCCGCTGATATCTTTGACCTCATCCAACATAATGATTTAGATATTATCTTCCTCACTGAAATTTGGCTAAATACTGCTTCAACTCCTATTTTAGACCACCTAGTACCTTCCACTCACAATATAGTCAGGCTTGACAGAAATCTGAAATTGGGTGGTGGTCTTGCTTGTATTTACAGGAATACTCTCTCGATCTATCAGTTGCAGTCCTCTCCCCCCTCCTCCTGCGAATATCTTTGTCTCAGCATCTCTAATAAGAACCTAGCAATCTGTAAACCTCACGCATTTTATCACCCACCGAGGATAATCTCCCTTTCATTGAGCACTTAATGGATATCATCTCTAGCAATGTTGACTCTGCAGTAGCACAAATCTTCATAGGAGACTTCAATCTGCACTGGTCCAAACACAATGACCCAGCGGTTTCCTGCCTTAAATCTTTTCTAAATGATCTTAATCTGTCACAGCACTGTGATCAACCTACCCACACGAAAGGGGAAGTCCTTGATCTCATCATTTCCACGGAACGGACCATCTCCTTAGAATCCATATCTCCTTGTGATTGGTCGGACCATCACAGCATCCTATTCTATATTAACAAGGAGGTGATATTGAAGACGGCTCAACCTCTTAAATCAAAGATTTTGAAAAGAGAACGCAGATCAATAAATCATGACAAACTAGCTGCTCAATCTAAATCAGTCCTTGCCTCTCAAGCTGACCTGTTTGAGGTTCAATCTCTCAGGGACCACTATAATTCGAGCATCGCCAAGATCTTGGACGACATTGCTCCACTCAAGCTTAAAAATACCTCATCAAAAATGTCCAAACTGTGGTACAACGAAAACTTAAATTCCGAACGTCACAATCTTAGAGCAGCTGAAAGATCCTGGCGTTCCAATCCTTCTTCGGATCAACTAAAACTTCTGAGAGATGTCAAAGGCCTCCACAACAAACAGGTCAAGAAAGCTAAGGTTGACTACTTCAGTTTACAACTAGATCAAGCAACAAATCGCCCAAAGAAACTCTTCGAACTGGTCAAACAGCAATCTGTTTCCACGCCAATCCTCTCTGATTCAAATGGTAATCCTCCCTCCTGCGATGAATTTGCCACTTTTTTCATGGAGAAATCTCGATTCATCTACGCCGACCTCGCCTCTAAGAAGGCCCTTTTGCCCCCTACCTTAACTGCCTCGCTCCCCGACCTGCCTGAAAAGTGTATCCCGACCGTCGCTGGCGCTAAGAACAATGCTTCATGGGGCTCCTTCTCCTCTTTTAGTGAAAAGACATTGAAAATATTCTCAAGACTATCAACCTGTCTAACTACTTCGGTGACCCGCTGCCTCCGGCCATCTTCAAAGAGATCAAGAGCGCTCTCATCCCCACCTGGGCCAAGATTGTAAATGCCTCCTTATCACAAGGCTTGATCCCCGATTTCCTAAAAGCAGCTCAGGTTTCACCTATTCTAAAAAAACTCAATGCCGACAAATCGGATCTCAATAACTTCCGTCCCATCTCCAACATCTCCACCCTAGCAAAACTTCTCAAAAAATGTGTTCAATCCCAGCTCTGTGCTCACATTGAGAATTACCAACTCTTAGACCGTCATCAATCTGGTTTCAGGAGGGGTCACAGCACTGAATCGGCCCACTTACACATTTTTTATGACATCCTGAAAATGCTTGACAAAAACAAATCCTGCCTCTTGATGATCCTTGACCTCTCATCTGCTTTCGATACGGTCACGAATGACATTCTCCTATCCATCCTACAAAACAGAATGGGTTTCTCTGATCTGGTGCTCCGCTGGTTCTCATCCTTCCTTCTCCACAAATCTAACAGGTTCAAGTCAAATCACTCTCTCTCTCAGCCCTCCCAAGTACTCATGGGAGTCCCCCAGGTTCCGCCCTCTCTCCTATCCTCTTCAATCTTTTCTTGGAACCTCTTACTAACCTACTTAACTCTATGAATATTCTCTTCCACATGTATGCAGATGATACACAACTCTATCTGAAAATGTCATCCCCGGACAACATCATCTCACTAAATTCTATCCTCACTTCAATACAAAATTGGTTAACAGAGAATCATCTCCTGCTCAACGCTTCTAAAATGGAATTCTTGCTCATCTCCCTGCCGAACCACACCCCCAAGATTGATCTCTGGTTACCTCACCTCACGACTCTCAACTGCACTCCCATCATCATAGATTCAGCCAAATCTCTTGGAGTCACATTGTACAAGCACCTGAGTATGAAGGCTCACATCAGCAACGTTTGTAAGGGAGCAAACCACCTGATGAGGACACTCAGAATGATCAACCCTTCTTGCCTCAAAAGGATTTCAAGCAGGTCGTACAAGCACTTGTCTTATCAAGGTTAGACTATGGCAGTGCAACTCTGTGGCCTTCCTAAATACGCCTTGGCTCCAGTTAGTGCCTTGCTGAACTCTGCAGCAAGATTGATTACAGGTTCCAAATGAAACGAGCACATCTCCCCAGTCCTGAAATCTCTCAACTGGCTACCCTTTGAAGCACAAATCCAGCTAAAGTTTGCGATCCTGACGCACAAAGCCCTGCACTTCAATACTCCCACTTATCTAGCGCAAAAACTTGAATTATCCTGTGGGGAGAGGGCTTCCTGAAGTTCCTCTACTCTCCTCCTGAAACCTTTCATCCTTAGCAAAAAGAGAACTTGTCACCAAGCCTTCTCTGGTGCTGCCCCTAAAACATGGAACTCTCTTCCTCCGGATGTACTCTGACTCACCTCGATGACAGCTTTCAAACTGGAAGCCAAGAGATTCTTAATGAGCAAATTCCTACCATAAGGGGTTGTGATACTCATAAGGTGGCTATCTCTTGGTTCCTAGCTCCATAGCACAACTAACAGTTACGGTCCATATCGTCTGCTTAATGTTGGACCCGCTATGTGTACCATTGTTCACTGTTTATCATTGTTTTTTTCCCCTCACAATTGCTGTGTATATTTCATTTTGTCCTCCCCACCAACTTATTGTAAAGCGCTCTGATATCCTTCGGGATCTTGTTTGCGATATATAAAACTTTATAAATAAATAAATAAAAATAAGGCACTGTTGTAGAGGGGGGGGTGGTAGGGAGGTAGGACAATTAACCACCACCAGGAGGAAACCCACATCTCTCTTTTTCAAAGAATCAAGCCATTCCTCATAGACAAAGCATCTATGCATACCAGCAGGAGGTACACCCAAACTCTTCTATTTTGGGAATCAAGGCACTACTCAGAGATGTAGCATCACAAGATACAGCCAGGAGTCTATGAACCCTAGGGCACGAGTCAGAGCCAACACAACACTAGAAATAACCAGGAGAAAGCTCTTAACCCTCTAATTCTAAGAATCAAGGCACTATTGAGATACAACTGGGAGGAAACTAAATCCTCATATTCTAAAAATCAAAGCACTATGCAGATTTAAGGCAACAGTGCATACAACTAGAAGTAGCCTCCAAAACACTTCTATTCCTAAAAACTAGGCACTACTCAAGAGACAGGGTGTCGCTGGATACAACCAGTAGGAACATCCTGACCCTCCAATTCCAACAAATAAGATACTATCCAGATGCACACCATCAATGGATACAGCCAGAAGGACCCACCACACCTGCATTCTAAACAACTAGTTAGAGGCAGAACATCACTCGATACAAACAGCTACTTGGAGTTGGAACATTTACTGAACAGAAACAACTGCTTGGATCCGGAACATCACTTGATACATCCACGACGAACCTCCAACCAGTCTCTTCTAAGGAACATAGCTTCTCTCATTTATGATAGAAAGTGCTGAAAGACACCACCAAGTCAAATCCCAATTCTACTTTCTGTGACACCATGCAGCATTTGAGAATTTGGACAATAAAGCACTACACGTTTCTTTCTTTTTTTGTGCTTTTTTTTTTAGGAAAGTTTAAACTGTCCTACGATAAGGAAAAAAAACTACTCAGAGCAAGAAGACCATTACAATCCACTTGAAAGAACACCAAATCAACCCTTAAAGAAGAAATAGGGAACCTTTGACTGAAAACGAAACCGGACAGCAGATAACTGCAAGAGTGACATTAAAACCCTATGAAGAAATGCTATGCAGCTCTTAAAAATAATTAACAACAGGCCACACTGATGGGACCCTTGCAACCTTCCAGTTCTAAAAAACATAATAACATACTACTTAGATAGAACAACTCGTACAAGAAGGAGGAACATTGCAACCTTAAGATAAGCAACAGACACCTCTTGGAACTAGAAATGAAGTAAATACCACCAGGTGGAGCCTTACACGTAGACCTGGGTGAAATGTTAATTTTGCTGGCAACATTAGTAAACATAGCACTATCTGAAATTAGTTACATTTCTAATTTTGTGTAATATTTGCCAGTGGGAGACTTCTTCATCGAGAAAATGTCTCATGAGGCTTCAAATGTTCAAACTAGTCTCCTCTCGGCAGTTTCACAGGACTTAGATGCCAGCTCAGGTTAAAAAAGAAAATCATATGAGATTCCGGCAAGTCTCATTTCACACTGAAAGCGTAATTTAATGTCATTTTCATAGAATTTAGTGAACTTTTTTGTTAAAGAAACATTGTGGTGCACTACTGTTTGCAATCTTTTTATTCTTCCAAATAAAGAACCTCTCCGAGGACGGACCGGGAGACAACCTGTAAGAAAGACAGAACCTCCATAGGCCGAGAATGAGCTTGCAGGATCAACAGGAATCCCACAACGTCTAATTTTAAGTAAATCAGACATGGAGGACCACCACCCATCTCCAAGAGGAACAGTTTAATCTCTGGTACCCTATGAAACAGAGAACCTCTCCAGGACATTGGACCACCAGCAGAAATCCCACACAATTATCTTGTTTTAAGAAACATAGACCCTCTCTGAGAAAATCTCTGACAGATAGATATATGTGTTGGGACTGGCATAGCGCCAACCTTGCTGAGGAGCAATGAAGCATTCTATATAGCAATAAAGTGGTGCTATGTTGATTACATTTTTTGCTTTGGCTACCTCCTCAAAACGTAAGGGGTTGCAGAGTTTCTGTTGCCTATAGACATCCGGAAGCTGCTTTGGAAATCGCTGAATCTGACGCATATATGACAGCAGCCACTGACAACCACATTTGAACTCCCGCGAGATAACAGGGTGATTTATGACATCCTTCCCAGGAGGAAAACACTTGATTGCGCTTCTGATTTCATAATACATTAGTGCATTTTTTAATCTAGTGTTGCAATGTGTGACCTGCAGTCTCGTGCTTCTGATCAACCTGTAATGTGAAAATGTAATGAGTGGGCTGGAATGGAGTGCTGGCTCGCCCCCTAGGCCTGTGCATTGTGATATTAATTAGAGAGTCAATAGCCTCCAATAAGCCCTGCCTGGGATATAATTGCATATATAGTGCCCTGCTCTCGCTTTCGGTGCCTTGACAGTCTGGACAATGAAGAGATGAGCGAGCAACAAATCTTTCGAGGCAGGAACCTGATCACGTCCGTTTTGCACACAATGCAGCCATTAGCGCAGCGCAGTGTTACGGTGCGTCATGACGCCCCTGATGGGTTTTCCGCGTTCGTGAAAATTAATGAAAACGAGGTGTGGACCAGCAAGAGGCTGCTTCTGTTGGTGACAATGGCCGTCTCGTGGGCATGATCAAAACATAGCGAAAAAGGTATTGTTTTTTGTTTTTAATGAAATAATTATGTTTCAACGTCTGCACTGCAGTCAGACTGCAAGTGTCACAGCCTTCTGTGGTGAAATGCTGAGCCACCTGCAACAGAGAGGCCTGAAAGGAGGAGAAGAAAAGGAAGGGCCAGTGGTGGGGAGAAAACGATATATGTGTCAGAAAAGAGGTGGGGCGAGGAGAGACAGTTATCGAAACAATAAAACTACCCGGTTGATAGAGAATCTGGATGTTATATCTGAGCGAGAAAGGGACGGGCGTAGAAAGATGGGAAGACAGAAGAGTATGGCGAAGGAGAAGGAAAGCTATAGACCGAAACAAAGAGAAAACATGTGTGGAGAATATGACTAAAAAGAAGGATGCCGAGAGAGAAATATGATAAAAAATATGGAGAGGAGTAGAAACATAAGCTTACGATAAGGAAAGGTGTGCAGCAGAAACATGATGAGAGAAGTGCGTGGAAATTAAGGAAAAAAGAATGACATGGGGAAACTGAGCGCGAGAGACAAACAGGTGGGAGTGACAGACGAGTCACAGAGGCGAATATGAGGCTACGTTGAAGAAAAGTCTGGGAGTCGAAAACGCGAGGGGTTAAAGATGAGAAATAAAGACGGGGTGCGAGAAGTTTGGAAAGAACCAAACGAGTTTTACATTAGAAAATAAATATTGTGAGAGGAAGAGGAAGGAAACAAAGACAAGGAGAGGAAATGGATACACAAAGATGGAAAGGGACAGAAGGAATGAAGAGGAAAAGAAAGATGAGATAGAGAGATGTTCTCATTTCCAGTTTCAAGGCTGCTGTCCGCTGCGCTCCGTCCGACAAAGTATAAACCCTAGCTGATATGACGGAGCGCAAGCACCAGGTCATATGTGAAATGGTTCTGAGGCAGAGCTGACTGTCGCCCCAACTCGTCTCATTCTCACTCGCACGCGCCTGACCCAGGCGGCTAAAAGTCACAAAGGTCAAGTAAACCGTAGCGTCCGTCCGAGTAGCCCCAAAAATGAAAAGTAATACACGCATATTTTTTAACGAGGCGCTATAAACGGATTTCTCTTTTGTCACGCAAATCCTGTTTTACTATATCCGGCTGCAATGGAACACCTGCTATTGACCATGCAAAGGTGAAAGACTGCGGCAACCCTACTGCGAGTCAATCACGCGACTTGCAAGTCACAGAGCTCTGTATGCAACTGGTTATCTCTTAGGCTTATCAATTGATCATTGTATTGCTTGTTTGCATCCCTCCTATAATCCATCCCGGTGGAGAGAGGCCTTGAGTGCTGTGCTAACAGGCTCCGCCCACCTTGCCCTACAGGAGAGCCGCTATAATGGCGACTTGCCCCAGACAACTTTTTGTTGTCAAAAGACCTACAGCATACAATAACAATAAGTACCGTGGGCTCCGAGTCAGCCATTGGCTCCTGATTGGTTGACTTTCGTGTCAATTACATTCTTGCTTCCTATTCACGGCTTCCGATCCTCTTCTCCTGCTTGTCCCTCCCCTTGAGCATTGCTTCTTTATCATCCTTTTGATTGATAATTTATATCCTTCGACTGCTTACATTCTCAGAACATTTTTTTTGTCTTTCAAAATTCCATGGTAGTGGAAGAGTTGACTTGCTCTCTTCCTCCGACTGCTTCACCCATACTCACCAGACGGTGCTTTTTGTGTTGCTAACCCCCCTGCCCCCAGCTCATCTATGTTCCCCTGTCACTTTCCTACTCTGCTTTTTTAAACATTTTTTTAAAACTCACCTCCCCAGCACCTCTGTAACTTGCTCACCGGCCCCTCTTCATCTCCTATTTTTAATTTTTCCGGAGGGTCAAGTAGCTCCAATTTGCTAACACTGCTCCTTTCTTTGTAATGCGCTTTTATTCACCTTTTCTTGTGTTTTCCAATTGCCACTCTGTCATCTTGCAGTAGTAAGTTTGAAAAGGTCACAATAATCACCACATGGGCCTGATACATGTGTTTGCATGCGTATTGAGGCATTTGTATACACTAGCTCAACACACAGCCGGGCCATTTTAGCTTTTTTTGCCAATGCTTTACTGCACTCGCAACAAAATCATTTGTCTGTCAGTTCTGTTCTACATTGGCAAAACCAAAAGAACAGCTAAAAATGATACAGATTTACTCTTGTGCACTTGGGAATTAGTGCCCATTGCTTAAAAATAGCAGTGCAACATAGCACCTCAATTTGTACATTATGTGCAGTTGTAATACAATTTTTTGCTTAAGAATTTGGGATAATCTAATATGTAAGCAATGGTCACAAATCTCAAATTCTAGCTTTATTTATTCAACTCTAATATGTCCGCCGAGACCACATTCTTGTCCTTGTTGGCACCAGAATGAATGTATTTATTCGCATTGTATTTACCACCACAGTAGGCAGTGGGTTCCATGTATTTCCCCAAGTCTCCTTTTACAAAGTTTTTAGGTCGAGCCTGGGCATGCGCCTGCACTACTCTACGAGACATGCTGTATTCGAGTATAGACTTTAAACCCCACCCATATTTGTCATTGGCTTGAGTCAATGTCCTTCATAAATAGGCTTGTTAGTTCCTGCTTAGTACTGTCTTGTCTTCATTTGTAGCACTCGCCTTAAAATTGCCTGTTTTTCCCCACTTCTGAGGTATCCAGGTTGTTAGCATTAGAGCGGTCCAAGAACTGTTGGTATCCTCCTAACACTAGTTTGTGAGTGAAAACAATATATGTGGACATCATCTATCCACATGCCTTTATTTGCTACAAGTATGGACAAACATGTACTAGAAGAATGATTCAATAAATTGCTTCACTATTGTCACAACACGCTAGGGAATTTCACCTACACCCCCGAGTTGCAACGAGGAGTCGTCTGCATTTTGATATGATCCCTTAGCTGTATCGAGGCATGTAGCTCTCTACTGGTACGGACAAACGTTTACCAGAAGAGTAGTTCAATAAAGTTGCTTCACTCTTGTTACAACACGATAGGGAATTTCACCTACCCCCTAGTTGCAACCAAGAGTTGCCTACATTTTTGATATGATCCTTTAGATGCATCGAAGCGTGCAGCTCACTACGCCGTTCCATCACTCGCATCGCGATCAGCGGACTGTGACGCGAGTCTTTAGATTGGCTGGCCCCTTGCTGGTAGATGTGCCCTTATACACACGGAGATACGTCCCTCATAATCCTCTGGACTCCATGCAGTGTTTGGACAGGTTTCCGGGGGGCCGTAATTAAATGACAAGTAAGTGACCGAAGATTCAGGCGGGTGGGCTCTGCAATGCGCACAATACTGACGTGCAAGAACGGGCGTTTTTTCCATGATGTATCTTGTTACACCCCTGATCCTAACCCTGACTTCCAAATTTTCTCTATCGCCAACAGAACGCTCATTTAAAGGCCCCCCACGGTATCTATGGGGTTCAACTAGAATTATTTTTAAGTGAGTCCATCGCCTTTGTTGGGTGTACTTCTATATTTTAACACTTTGATTGGTAAAAAAAACCGTGGCTCTCTCACCCATGTCGTTTTGATACAACGTGTGTAATATCACAACATGCCTGTTTCAGAGACATTAAACAAACAATTATGACTAGTCATACAGTGCTCCTAAGAATCTAAGGAACACATGAGGCCACTTGTAGAATGGTGACTGTGATGAGGGTATGTACTATAAAATGGAGGTACATAGATAGATCAGACAAAGTATGCACGTCAATCAACACTATACCACTGCATGCATGTCTGATGAGTGCAATTGCACACCCCGTGCATTGGTTGGGGTGCACATTATGTTACACGGAGAAAGAATGCAATCTGGAATGGAGTGATTTACGCAGAAAATGTGTCCCAATATACAACTATTTTGTTTTGCTTTATTATTTCAGATTTTCTCTTACACAGAAGGCTGTAAGCATGCTGAACCGTAAGTAGACAGTCAGGCACTTAGCTGAGTCAGGGACGGCTGCGCCCTAGCGTGCGCAGACCTCTCGACTCACCTCACTTGGTCCTGACGAAAACCTAACAACTACTGAAACAGGTTGAAACATGTTGACCATTTTTTTCACTATAATGCTGATACTTTCTGGTCAAAACACACCAGTAGAAGTATCCCACTTCGTTTTTAATTGTGTCACATGACTCTAGAATAAAAGGTTATAGGAAGTACATGTAGAACACTTTTTAATCCACCTTTCACAACTCACAAAGTAACCAGCTCCGCTGCAGTTGCAGGCGTCGAAGCACACCTGAGTGACACTCGGTCACTCGGGTGGACTCCGATGATGAAGCATGTCACCAACCAGGTTGGTGAGTGAGGGGTTTACTAAAAAAGAAAGAATCCTTTCTTTACATGCATTTCTTTCCCTCCATTTTTGATCACTAGGACACTGTGTCCTGGGGATACTCCTCTTTTTGTTTTGTAATTCATTTGTAACCTCCCATGAGGACTGTTCCTTTTCTGTTGTTACACAGTAAGTCCTATTTAGTAATTAAGCACTATTTTCTTTAATGAGTTTCTCCTACTCCAGGCACAACATGCTCCCCTGCAACATTCAGTGCTCCATGTGTGCCTTCACTTTCCAAGCAGCCCCCGGACAATGGCGGCCGCTTATTTGAAATTAAATAGGTCTCGCATTTACAAGAGTTTGAGCTATTGGCATAGAAAATTACAATGCCTTTTATTTATGTGTTCATTATCAAAACAGATAAATAAAATGCATTATGTAATCATTTACAATGGCTTAAACTCTGGCAAATGCGAGACCGATTGCATTGGAAATGCTTGTTAATGTTATTTCCGAGACCAGCCGCAGTAGTCATACTTTGTGATTTACAGTACTCTTGTATAAGAGAGCCTTTTGAGTCTCTTCCCCTTAGGTAGCTGACTGCCCCTATCCTGGCCCCATTCCACTGTCCCCTTAAATAGTCTTACATTTTAAGCCATTCTTCCTAGGACTAGTGGCATACACCATTCCACATCTCGGCTATCCATCGGGCATTCTTATGGCTGCGAGGTTTACATGTATCAGCAGAGCTGATCATGATATTAAAAGCAGCAAGTACCAACAGAAGTATAGATGCAATACAAATGTAGTCATACCACTCACACATGATGGGCAAAGGGGGCATATTACTGTTTGGCTGGCAGTGTGCAATATTGATTATTCTTTGCCTATAAGTTACATGAGGTTGATCTGAACTGCTATAGTGAGTACATTGGCCAGAATAAGCAGTGTAGGTGAATTCCAGTGGAGATGTCTTAAGAGATAAAGCAACTGGGTTGTAGAAGTGGAACAGAGTAGCCTGTGTGAAGCTAAGAGGTGCTAATTAGCATATCATAAGTTATAGGTGGTGTGTATCACAGGGGTAGTTTGGGACATGTACAGCTTTGAAAACCTGAAAATATCTTTGTTTAGGGAAGAGATCCAGACAGCCTGGTGGTGATAATGTAATATATGTGGTGTGTCTAGGGAGGTTATATAAGGCCCCGGTGGACCAGAGGAGAGAGCGACAAAGAGGAGGAAGGGCCTCTAGTAGACTATTGCAATAGTCCAGCTTGTCGAGCACTAGTAATTTGATCAATACCTTAGCTGTAAGGAAAGGGATTGATGGTCCGAATTGTTAGTGCTTGGTACTTTGCAGCAGTGGTTGTGGGGGCAATGAAAGATTTAACCCCCACAGAGGGATTAGAAAAGAATACCCTGATTTCTTGCTGAGGGGGAAAGTCGTGTTTCAGCAAGAAAATAGACTAAGACTACAACTGAGGTAGAAGTGGGCGAGGTGGGAAAGTGTATACTATGAGTTATCTGAATAATGGTAATACTATTTCTGCTATTGCCCCTCAAACTCTACGTTGTGCCTTTGTGATGACTGCTCTTCTCAGAGTCTGCTGCATTTTACGATCTTTTGTAATTTTTATTCGGATTTAGCAAATGGTTTTATTCCTAATTATAATAAAATGGAGAATCAGAAGGTCGAATGAGGCATTGGAATAGCTGAACATCCTGGACACTCCATTTAATTGTGTTAATATATGTTCTTTAGGTCTCGCCTAGAGCGCAGCGCGCATGCGCTGCTCTAGGAGAGAGCCTCTTGGCATCGGTACAGCTTTTTGCAGCTTTTCTTGAAGCTCGTACGTGTGGTGCTCACACGCTATTGGGCTTTGTGTGCATCTTTATAAAAAGACAGCACGCAATTGGACAAAGGAGGGTGCATTTCCCACCTTTGTATCCGCCCACGACCTACGGCTTGCGAGCAATAGCGCCATCTGTTTTCAATTATCGCCCCCACGCTCGAGTTATTTTGAACAGGCGCTGATCGAGCTGGCCCTCACCATTCATGGGATGCTGCCTAGCACGCGGGCTCAAACCTACCACATTCAGACTTCATGTGTATGCCTTTGCTTTTTAAATGGCTGCAGTTATAAATGGCATCGGACAAACGAGAGGCGCGACCAGGAGGAGCGGTAAGGTGGAGGCGGCAAGCAGGTAAGTAATTTAAAAAAAAATGTAACCCCCCCAACTGCCCCTCACCCCTGATCTGTGCCAGCTGTCGCTGGTTCCAGGATGCTTGTTTCCAGTCCAGGGAAGAGCTGGTCCGGTAGTTAAGGCTGGACTGCTCCTATGGGGAGCTGGGTCAAGATCTATTTGCATATGGTGGGTCTAAACTGTAGTGGGGTGGTATGAAAGAAAACAATGAAATAACCCCAGATCTGTGAGTGAATGATTGATTTGTTCAGCATTCCGTCCATACTCTGTACTTTTTCCTTTAGATTATATTCAGATTTTTGAACTTGCTCTCCAATGCTTTAGAGGCAGTGTTAGAAATCAGTTCACCTTTGTAAGTGATACGTTCACAGGCAAACATCCTTTCAGGATCAAACACACCAATTTTTTTAGAACAGGATTTGTTTAATTTCATTAGCTAGAGAACAAAGCTTCCAAACTTCAGAAATTAAAAAGAGGAGAGTCAGCAAGACATGTTTCAAGTTCTGGAAAGGGAAGCTCCAGGCTGAAGGGGAACTGGAGGAATCCAGGACAGCCATGGCCCTTTAAAAGGGTGGTACATTTGGATATTCATTTACATATCAGGCACAGGTGGACTGTGCTCTGAATAAATGAAGCATCTTACAACAGACAGGCCTTCCACATTGGTAATGGGCTGTGTTGGGATGGAAGAGTCTTCTGCAAGGTAACGATGTGTGCTCCTGCCATGATTGCCCAACTGTAGTGTTGTCTTTATCCATAATGCTGATTTTATTTGTCATAGGCAAACACACCCCAAAGATGTGCGCCATCACACAAACCTGTCTCACAGATTGTGATCTTGTTGGACCGGGAGGGGCCCCCAAAGCTCTACCCTCATAGCGGTAGAAGGCCACCACCTTCACCAGGAGTTAAGCACCACAAGCGCAGTGGCGGCAACATACAGTAAGGTGATCAGTTTTAGTGAAGAGGACCTTTTTACTGTGTCCCTGGAGTGAGGCCTATAGGCTCACTCAGCTTTTAAAAGATCAGCTGCTGTGTGTTTAACTCAACCTTGGCCTACATCAGGTAGATGTGGTGTGCTGCCTCTCACAGGAGTAGTGACTCTGTGCTAGTTGCATATGTGCCTAGGAAGGATACAGTACAGGGATAGAGCAGTACTGTGCAGTGCATGTGCGGTTAGTGCATATAGTGGGTCTATGTATGCCTGTGAGGAATACAAGTCATGGAAGATGTAGTGCTGTGAAGTGTGTGCGCAATGAAAGCATATGCTTGGTGTATTTGTACTTTTACGAAGTCCAATGCATGAAAGGTGAAGTGTTGTGCAACACACACATGGTGAGTGTGTGCTGACAGTGTGTGTGTTTGTAAATAACATATCAAGGTTAAAGACAGAAAAGCTTAAATTCTGAAAAGTGCGCACAGAGTGAATGTGTCTGTACTGAATGCATGTGTACATGTGAGGGTACAATGCATATAGAGGTAACAGCGCTGGTCCGAAATTGTGCTGTGAATGTGCACTGAGTAAACATGCTTGCAGAGGTACATTGTACGGAGGACCCAGGGTTCTATTTTGGGAAGCCCAGGCTTGCCTGATGAAGACATGAGAAGAAGAGGTACCCCCAGAAAGATTTGTTTATTGCTGCATCATGTGAGCTGGGAAAAAGAAGAGACTACCTTTATGTTGTAAAAGAGAGCTCTTTTATTCAGTGATAGCTCACAAGGAAGGGGCTTGGGCACATCTCAGGAAGGAAATGGGGCTGACAATGGAATCATAAAGAGTAGGGCTGTGGGGGGCTTGGATTAACCGTTTGAGGCACAAATCACTGGGGCTGACTCCAGGTGTGAAATCTGCCACTCCCATGAACTTTCTTGTGGGACAATCAGCTTCAGAGTCTTGCCTGCTGTGACAGACATATTTCATGAGGAAAGAAGAAAAAGAGAAGTGTCCACTTCAAAAGAAGCAGCACCCCAACATAAAACTTTAAAGACTCAGACCTTTAATCACATTTGGTGTATGGAAAAGGTCCATGAGAAGGGGAGCTTGAGTTCCTAATATTTGTCATCTGCCAGGCAACAAGACGGACTTTGTGAGAAGGGGATGTAAATGTAAATGTACAGGAATTTATATAGCGCAAATCACGGAGCGGTTTCTAAGCGCTTACTTAGGGAACCCGTCCTGGTATTCCCCTGTGAGATAACCCCGGCAGGGTATCCGCAAGGTGAAAGCCAGGCATCCCGCCGCGAGGGGCCGTTGTGGAGATTAAGCAAGCTATTGCCCAGAGTCGCAGAGTGTGAACCCGTGAATCGAGTATGCACCGGAGCGAGAATTGTCGAGTCCATGGACATTTTTAGGACTCAAGACCCCGCCGAGCCGGGAATTGAACCCTGGTCCCAGGCTGACCTCTGCTTCCCGGTCTGCCTCCTCTAACCAGTGAGCCATACTTCTCCACGGGATGCTCTGCATGACTTCTGCCTGTGACAAGGACCGGGTGCAAAGACTAACTAGTCTCCCTGTTGGATGAGGGGACATCACCCATGGAAATTAAAATCACGGGCCCTGGAGCCTGGAGCACCAGCACCTGCCTACTTGCCAAGACCAGTGTTCACTGTGAAGAAGAGGAGAGCATTGGAGGGAGCAAGGTCCAGTGGGGAGCCCAACCTTGAGGACTCCCTGTGTGAGGTGCAAGTATTAGACTGTGCATTGATCGGGCCGTTTCCCATGTGCAGGATGTTTTTGGAGACCCCCATATGCCAGGAGAGGGCCATAGTAGACTGAGCAGAGTGTTGAGCACTGTGTTGGTTTTGCTAAGCCTTTACCCCATGCAGCGGTGAACACATATGCCAGAGAGGACAACTAATAAAGTTACTACATCTAGGAGTGCCAAAACGTCTTATCACCTGGGCCTGGTCGCTTGTGCTGAAAGAGCCTGCACCCATATTACTAAGTAGCATGACATCCCTGTAAGCCAAGAGGGGCTGCAGATACCAATGTTGCCAAAGAGTCTGGGTTACAGCCGAAGTATAGACTGAGGGTACAATCAGCGGGTTGCACCTGCACTGCAATAGAATTGCCCCGACTCACCACCGAAGACTGCCAAAGACCCTGTGGACGACATCACTAGCTCTTGAAGAACGGATTCTGCCCCTCCAGAGGGTGAATGCCAACTTACTGCATCTCCAAGAGCTCCTCTGACAACTGAGAGACCTCCAGCAGCGCTGCTCAGGTGACAGGAAAGACAGCCTGTGCCACCAGGTGCTACCGCATGGGCTACAAGCAGGCCAAGCTCTCCGATCTGATTAGGACTCGCGAATGCACATTGAAGGCACTCGCTGCACTGCTGAAGTCTTCCGTACTGCGAGAGCAGGTAAGAGATGAACTGGGCCAGTGGGCCTTGAGAGACTCACTGCTAATGGTACTGTGGTGCCATTGTCCCTTCTGACTAATATCCTAAAGAGTCTTAGGGGAACTCTTGAGTATGGCCTAATAGTGAGCATTCACTGGACGTAGCCGCCGGTGAATGGGGAATAACCCCACAAATGTTACATGAAGGAGGGATTGGCCTGACAATAACTAAAGCCCGACCTCAAGGTGACAGTGTTATTACTTGTGAATTTAGTCTTACTTTGCATGTGTATAGTTAGAAATAAAATACTACTTGACAGCTCTACTACAGTTACCACTGGGAATCACATGTGGAAGGGATACTTGGTCAGTTTAGCAGGTTTCTTAGTAGGTCAGGTCCCGGAAAAGCAGGAGTAAAAGGCCACAATCACCATGATTGGGCACAGTATCCCCTGCATGCCACGTGGCCCCCTGAAAGGGGTTCTGACATGCAGTGACAAGCAAGCACCCAGCATACATTTTCAGAGTCAAATACATTCCTTGAACAGAAAATGCAAACTTTACAAAATAAAGAAACCGCATGGATGAAAGACTGAAGAATACTGGTGGATAATGTGTGGACCTGACCAGAAGGTAAAGCACTGGACTCTTAAAAATAAACATTAATACTGTAAAACAAATGGTAAAAAGAATAATAGTTTCAAAAAAGCTTTCTCGACAACTGAAAAAAATGCAAAATTCTTAATAAAGTAAAATATAATGATTCTCAACAAGGAATCATAATTGATCGATAAGCACGATAATTTGTTCCAAATGTTTGCAATGCTTTTTGGTCAACGGGCAAAAGAGATGGAGAAAACCTAAAACAGGAATGTGGAAAAGTGGCACTGTTGTAACCCCAAATATGATATGAGAAATAGTAGCACTGTTGTCATCTTAAACTTGGTTTGAGAAATAGTGGCACTGTTGTCATCTTAAAGATGGCATAAGAAATCTAGGGGCAGATGTATCAAGATTCCATTTTGCGATTTCAAAATAGCGATTTTTAAGGAATCGCTATTTAGAAATTGCAAAATGGGATGTATGTAAAAAATCGCTATTTTTTTGCGATTTCTTAATCTTCCTTATTTGCGAATTCGCAATTTGCGAATTCGCAATTAAGGAATAATTTCCCATTCATTCCTATGGGCCAGGAGGCCCAAAGGAATTATTGTGAAATTAATCTCAATTTGCAATTCGCAATTTGCTAATCACAAATTGAGAATAATTTCAAGGGTGCAGGGGTGTCTCAAAGACACCCTGCTGCACCCCTGAAATGTACATGTGTGTGCATATGGCGCACATACATGCCATATGGGCATGTGTGTGCGTCACATGCCACCGTCAAAAATGCCAAATTGTGCATTTTTAAAAGAATTCGCAAATTAACATTAACTACAAGTTAGTGTTAATTTGTGATTTCTTAACCAAAATTCGCAAATGAAAAATGCTACATACATAGCATTTAAGGAATCGCAAAATTGCGATTCCTTAAATGCTATGGCAAAATAAGGAATCGCAAATTTTTGCGATTCCTTAATTTGCGAATTTTTGATGCATGCCAAAACATGCAAATAGACCGTTTGCGATTCGCAAACGGCTTGATACATCTAGGCCCAAATGTAATTTAGTTAGGAAACAGGAAGGTTTAGAAGCTGATTAGACACTACAGCCGGGAATTGGGTGAGGTATTTACCCCACCAGCTAAATATCAATATCCTCGAGTGAGGTATTTACCAGGTGCAGAAAATACAGAGGTTTCCTCATAAAAACGAGAAGTTACAAGCAAAAACTTGTACTTTCTGCACCAAATGCTGCATGACTCAGATTTCTCCCACTCCGAAAGGTATATTTCGACAGGTTAGACCCGCCAGAATGTACCTGAGGAAAATTTTGCGATTCAGTGTGGAATAAATATTGCACATTTACTTCTGATCCCTTTCCAAACCTCTATGGGCGCAGGCCTTAGAATTTAGCCCATAACTTGTAATTGGGGTCCATGTAATGTAGGATTTGCATAATGTCATTATATGGGCTATCAAAACAAGGCAGGCAAGTCTGACCTAGTCACTACACTCTACATTATCCACATCTGTATAGCATCTTCAGCCTTTAGTACGGCAGTGAAGAAGGGCAGGTGCGTGCTGTAAAACAGTGGTCATGGCCATAGCACAAAAAGTGTTGAGGCAGTGACTAGAAAAAAAGACAGCAACTATCTGAAACCTCCCTAAAGGAAAAGACCTGTCCAGATCTACAGCCCTGTCTTTAAGGCAAGCTTCCTCAAGTTTGTCAATGAGGAACAAGTCATGAGGACACAGAACCTATGAGGGCAGAAGAGATGCCAGGTTTAGGACTTAGTAAGGTAAGCGCGTATAGAACAGCTCTACCCTCTTGTGGCAGCAAAAACAGTAAGAGAATGCCCAAGTCTCCAAAAAGGATGTCATAGGGGACCTCTGGCGACAGAGAAGCTGGGGCTGCCAGTCCATCAAAGAAGCATAGATAAATAAATAATATCGAGGATGAGGGTAAAGATTATTATAATAGTTTTTTTTTTAGAGTTATGTATAATAATTAATTGCTTTTTGTACAGTGATTATAACTGCAGTGTGGTTATTTCACAGCGCTAAAAATAACAGATCATATTAATGCCCAGATAAATGGTGCTCTTAAAAAAAAATCCCCTGGACGAAATGCTGAGTTGGCCATGCTGAGATCAGAGGCTTACTACATAGGGAGTGGCCGAACTCCCCAGCCGCTGCTGCAGATGGCAAACGCCTCCCTTCGATTACGACCCTCCGAGCTGCAACCCATGATGCATGCAGTCACGAATACGGTGACAGCGCGTTTAAACATGCATTACAGGGCAAACGTCAGCACACCCCGGTAAATCAGTTTATTCTGAACATCCAACAAATCCATGTCCGTATGTTGTCAATCAGCAGGAAGCCGGGCCACCAGCCCCTCCCACACACAGATGGCCTGCATTGAAACCTAAGCCCCCCATTACTGTTGACATGTAAACTGTGGGGCAAGCGAGGAAATCTATCACAGCAAACAGCGCCCCCTCCCCGCCCCAACCAAACAAATGCTTCCGGGGGTGCCCAACCCAATGGGCTTGTTGCTATGGCCGTCTCCATCCCCACCACAAGCCTCCTGTGTACATAGGAAAGCGGTGAATCTAGTCCAATATTTGTGTCTAGGAAACGACCCCTTCCCTATAAATGAAATCCATCCAGGATTTTTAACACATTTTGAAAAAACACGTCCATCAAAAAGGGCAAAACAAACATGAGGGCAACTATCTGTAGAGAAACGATCGCAGAGCCCGACTCATTTCCATATCAATATAGATGGAATCACACTCAAAGGGAAGATGCACAGAAGGAGCAATTATATGACGAATGAATATTTAAGAAGTAATCACCGCTCTGCTAAGAAGGAAGACAAACGCCTTCCAAGACAATCTGGCACCACACAGGCACCCTGCAGCCATCATGGGGTGACCACAGACTAAAGGGACAATGAAAGGGTGATGGGACTCTATATTTCCAAAAGGAAACACCCACATTTTAACCTTAGCGTTTCCAACTCATGATCTGAATTGCTGACATTTGCTCAGGGTTAGTTAACGATGGAGGGTTGTACACTGAAAACATGAATCCAACCAGTTTGTTTCCCTTCCACGTGCACATTTTCCAAATTAAAACGGGGAATCATGTTGAATGGAGTGAGAATGGGAGTCCTTGTCATCCCCACCACCCTACATGCAAGCGTACTCCTGTGGTGATGTGGACCTATGCAACGAGCTCCAATATTTTACTGATATCAGGGTCCTTCTGTTCACCACAGGTAAGCAGGATCACTTACAGCTGATGTTGGTAGTGGCTGAGTTTTAGGACTCTTGCAGGCTTTCCCCTGGGCTGGGATCAGCATAAAAGTTTAAATCACCATGTTGGCAACTGCCGCCTTGATCTCATTGTTCACAATAGGGGAACCTTCTCATGGGAGGCTTCACTTATTAATGCCTTATTAGAGTTGGCTGATGGAAAGTAATTGGCTTATTAGGATATTGTTTTTGTTGTTGCTCCTCTCCTGGTCACTTTATGTTATTTGAAGCAGTGACTGGCTTATAAAGAGAGATGGTTTTGAACGTTTTGTTTATACCTTTGCTCACTGCATTTTAGGACCAGTGAAGGCAAGTATTTAAATAATTAGGTCGAAGCCAACCAGACCGTGCAGCTGTCTGTTTGCTAAAGATGTCTCGGGGACATTCTACTAGCTGAACTAAGAATGCATTCCATCCATTGCTTACGGGCTGTCTAACTTACATTTGCGTGCTTTCTATTTTCTGGCTTTATTAGTTTTAGGCTGTCCAGCATGTCTTTGTTCCTCCCGTTGAGCATAACCTGTTTACTGTATTCTTCCATGAGTGCTTGCTTTCTGTAAACAGGCATTAAATGTTGTTCTTATCTTGTCACAATTGATGTGCATTCAAAGACAGAGGTCAAATGTAAGGCTCTGTCTTCCGAGGGAGCCTGGTGTTTACTTTTGTTTCTCTGACTTCAGTGTGAGAGGGGTTATCTGATAATCTGCAGGTGTAATGAAAAATCTTTTTTCTAGTGCACAACAAAATTTAAATATTTATAAATGAACTGTGCAAATATTTCAGAATATATCAGAATGAAGAAAGCACAAATGAAACACATTTCTTCTAATTCCGAGGTGTGGTGGAAACAAATATTTTAATACAACCAAAACGGATCACTACACCAGGTGATGTCGTTTCCACACATTTTTGTGCACTGTATAATTTTAATCAGTAAAACGTGTTGGTCATTTCAATTGAAAATGTGCTGTCTGTAATGGTAGTACAATACCACACAATGCAGACTCCACTCTATGCCACTCCACTCCATGACCCTCAACTCTACGCACCTCCACTCTACAACACTCCACTGCAATCTATGCCACTCTAGGCCACTCAATGCCACTCTGAGACACTTTATGCCACTTCACTCTAGGCCACTTACTCCTCTCTATGCACTCCACTCTACAACACTCTATGCTACAAGACTCCACTCTACTCTATTCTACACAACTCTATGCCACTGTACTCCATTCTACACCACTTCTCTGTATAACACTTTACTCCAAGACACTTTACTACACTCTAAGACACTTTACTCCAATCTAGGACACTCTAGGACCCACTCTACAATACTCTATGCCACTCAAATTTGATCAACACCGCTACACTCTACAATACTTTATTCCACTCCACTCTACTCTACACCCCTCCATTCTACGCCACTCCACTCTACCACACTCTACGCCTCTCCACTCTACTCAAATCTACAACACTTCACTCTATGATACTCCACTTCAATCTATGTCTCACCTCACTATGCCACTCAATGACACTCTACTCTAAGACACTCTACGGCACTGCACTTCAGGCTACTCTACTCCTCTTTATGCCTCTCCACTATGCGACACTCCACACCACACCCTGCTACGACACTCCACTCTTCGACACTTTACTCCATGCCACTCCAAGAAACTTTACGCCACTCTTTGCTATGCCACTCTACTCTATGCCACTTTACTCCACTCTATGACATTCTACTCTACAGCATTTTACTTTTTTCTGCACCTCTCCTTTCTTCAACATTTTCCTCCATAGTATACCACTCCACTCCAATCCACAAAACTTTACTCCACCCTACAATATCTATGCCACTGCCCTGTACAACACTTTACTGCACTCTATGACACTATCCTCCACTCCACTCCAGACCATTCTATGCCAATGCATTCTATGACATTCTACACCACTTTATTTTGCTCTACATCTCTCCACTCCACGACACTTTACTCCACTCCACTCTACACCTCTCAACTCCCCTCTATGACCACAAACTCTGTGACTCACTACGCCACCAACACTCTACTCCACTGTATCCCACCCCACCCCACAACACTCCACGGCACTCAGCTTCACTCGATCCCATTCCACAACACTTTATGCCCATCCACTGTATGGCATTCCACTTTACATCCCTCCTGTTGGACAGGCCACGTGACGGGCCGCTCTCCCCCGGCTCGACCAAGCCCGAGCCAGTCATACAAGCACCACACCCCACCATTGCACGTCCTACGTCCCCTCAGGGACACCTGCCCCCGAGCATGATAACCTCGTGGGTCCGATCCACGGCCGGCCCACGCGCCCAGCCCGGGCCGCCATCTTGGACACTTCGCCACGAGGCCGCCTGGCCCCCGATCGACCTCAACCCTGGGCCTAGCCCGGCCTCAGACATTCCGGCACCACCCTCCACCCAGGAGGTGAGCGAGCTACTTGGCCAGTCAATGGGAGAAAGAGGTGTCGATGGTTCTCCCCCGGCCAGTGCCGCTCGCCCATCGCCTCCCCGGGCGCTGGCTCCACCCCCCTGCTGGGTGTCTGGACTCCCTCATCCCGGACCTCCCGACCTCCAAGTGCGAGGGTCCGGACATCAAAGCACGCCAGCCCTATAACTGGGGCAGCTCCAGAACAGGAAGGCAGTTGTATCTTGGAGTCGAGAGACGAAAGAAGAACTCATCCTGGACGGACTACTGGCGCTGCCGTAGCTCTGTCCTGTGCACCATCATCCTGCCTGTTGGCGCTGCCACAGCCGTCGTAACCTTCATCCTTCACCGTCGTCCGGATCTGCTGGCGAGGCCGCGGACCGTTGTAACTGTCATCTGCATCGGGACCTGCTTGGCTTCTCCACGGCCCGTCGACCATCCTTCATCCATATCGGGACCTGCTTGGCTTCTCCACGGCCCGCCGACCACCCTTCAGCCATCTCGGGACCTGCTTGGCTCCTCCACGGCCCGACCAGCAACCACGCCGAGCTCGAGGATTGAGAGCTATTGAACTCATTGGTAACTAAGACTGTCCCGCTACCCTTTTCCTCAACCAGAGATCAGAACCGAGGGGACCCCTGAGTCCAGACCTCCTTGTATTATATCAACGTAACCTAAGAAGTGCATATAAAGTCTCGTTAACCTTCAATCTTGTGTGGTGTCCGTCTGTGGGGGGGAAGTTACTTATCTGTACAGTCGTTGGAGACGGCTCTCCCTGGAGACCTCTCCCCGTAATCTCGGCCGACCCTCCCGGTCCGTCTAACATTGGTGGCCAGCGGCGCGATCCGAATCACCGCATAACGTACAGAGAGTAGCTCACCCCACAACGAACAACAATGTCGACTAAAGAGAGCGGATCAACTGAGAAGTTCCAAATGGAAAAGCTAGAGGAATACAGCCATCGTGAACTAAAGCAGTTCTGCATCGAACTAGGTATCGCTACCACCGGACTAAGTACCAAGGACGATTTTAAGCATGCCCTAGAATCTTGGGCAGAGACCGGGGATGTCGAAGCCCCGGAGCAAAGCACCGCGAAAAAGACCAACACGGCCCCTGAAGAGCAAAGAACGGGTCTCTCGCAAGACGAAATCCAAGAAAGAGAAAAAGCCCGACTACACGAACTTGAAATGGCCCGACTCAAGATGGACATAGAACTCAAATTGGCCGAGCAAAAAATAAACTTAGAGCACCTTCGCCTCCGAGAAGAAAGAGAGGAGAAACAGAGGCAAAGGGAGCTCGAGGAAAAAAGACTAACGTACGAGCACGAGCGGAACCTAGCCGAGATCAACCTGCGCAAACAGAATAAAGAATTAGGGGTGCCCGACAGACCGTCCACCCCCGGGACCACGGACAAAAAAGTGCACATCCCCAAGGATGTGGTCCGAGAATATTTTCGAGAAGACGACATCCAGCAATGGTTTAAAGCATATGAAATCGCGATGACTGCGCACCGGATCGATAGAGCCGACTGGGGAGCCGGCCTATGGGGCAAATTCCTCAATGAGGGCCGCGATACTCTGTTACAGCTCCCAGACCACCAGATGACCTCCTACGACCATATGAAAGCGGCCCTCCTCACTCGCTATGGCCTCACGCCCGAGATGTACCGTCAGAGGTTCCGAGACTGCACACGCATTCCAGGTACAACTTGGGTGGACTATGTAACGTACTTTAGCCGAGCCTTCGAAGGCTGGATCAGAGGGAACAACGTCACGACCTACGAGCAGTTGTTCAATCTGATGGTATGGGAGCATCTGTCCAACAACTGCTTCATTGAACTACGCCAACACCTCCTCGACAGCAAGTTAACCGATCCCCGGCAGCTCGCAGCCGAAGCTGACCGGTGGGAGATCACCCGAGTGGGCCGGAATGGGTCCTACGAGCAGAACAGGAACAACAATGGTCACCACCGATCCAGAGGAGGAGGAGGGGGCCAAGGACGAGGAAGAGACAACACTCCGGCCGCCCCCACTACCAGCACCACCCCCCCGGCCAACCGGGGCAGCACCCCGGCGCGACCGGGATACAGAGCCAATGTTACATGTCACCGATGCCAACGAGTCGGCCACTATGCAAATGACCCAAGCTGCCCGCAGTATCAGAGCCCAAGACCCCGCCAGGTGACCGCCGCGGCACTAGGGGAAGAACAGATCTCCGAGGAACAAGAAACAGACGAGCAAGAGTATCAAGGGTGGGAGCCAGCCGCCATGACTCTCGCGTGCTTAGGGGGAAGAGACATGGTCCCGCGGGTCCCCCTACCCGCTAACACCCAGAAGTACGGCCAATGGGTGAGCATCAATGGACAACGGGCCGAAGCCCTTCGAGACACCGGGGCCAGTGTGACAGCCGTCCGCTGTCATCTGGTGACCCCAGAGCAATATCTACCGAACATTCTCTGCCCTGTACGATCAGCCGACAACTCGGAGAGTCTGTGTCGGATGGCCTGCGTCCCCTTTGAATGGGGAGGGGTCTCCGGCATGTTGAAGGTAACGGTCCGAGACGACGCCCCCGTGGACTGCCTCCTCGGAAATGACCTGGAAAGCTCCCCGTGGGCAGCCGTGGAGCGAAAAGAACACTTGGGGATGTTGGGCGTCCCAGACTGGGCGTGCGTCACCACCCGGTCTATGGCCGCCCGTGCCAACCATCACCCGGAGGAACCAGAATGGCCGGCGCCTCCGCCTCCGGTCGCCCCCGCCGAGACCCCCGACCAGTGCATCCCCCTCGAACCTGCTCAACCTTCCGACCTTGCTAATCTCGACCAGTGGGCTCAAGAAGGGGGGCCCACACAAGAACAATTTCGTCAGGAGCAGAAGACCTGTCCCTCCCTTGAGGGACTCCGACAACAAGCGCTCGCCCAAAGCGCAGGGGATACCTCCGGAGCTCATTGGGTCTACTGGGACAATGACCTACTGTACAGCGAGCAACGAATCGCCGAGCTGGGGGCCAACCGAGTACTAGTGGTGCCACTCCGCTTTAGAGACTTCCTGCTAAATCCGGCCCACGATGTCCCCCTGGCAGGGCACCTGGGACAAGATAAAACCTACAGCCGCCTAGTGACCCACTTCTTCTGGCCAAAAATGAGAAACGATGTGCACCAGCATTGCCGATCTTGCCCCACGTGCCAAGCCAGTGGGAAGAGCGGCCGCAAATTAAAGGCCCCCCTGCAACCCTTTCCCGTAGTCACAACCCCATTTGAGAGGGTCGGAATAGACATTGTGGGACCCCTAGACCCACGTACAAGACAAGGCCATCGCTTCATCCTAGTACTAGTGGACCACGCCACCCGCTACCCTGAGGCTATTCCTCTCCGGACCGTCACAGCCCCAGTGGTCGGCAGGGCCCTGATGGGGATCTTCTCCCGTGTGGGGTTCCCCCGAGAAGTCGTCAGTGACAGAGGCACGAACTTTATTTCCAAATACATGAAGTCCCTCTGGCAACAGTGTGGGGTCACCTACCGCTTCACGACCCCCTATCACCCCCAAGGAAACGGACTTGTTGAACGGTTCAATCGCACACTAAAAGGGATGATCGGGGGATTGGAAGAACCCCTCCGTCGCCAGTGGGACGTGCTGCTGCCGTGCCTCCTCTTCGCCTACCGGGAGGTCCCACAGAAGTCCCTAGGCTTCAGCCCATTCGAGCTGCTCTATGGGCACCCAGTACGGGGGCCACTCAGCCTGATCAAAGAAGGCTGGGAGTTGCCTCCGGCCAAGAGTCCTCCAGATGTCTTCCGGTACCTCCTCACCCTCCGCAACCAGTCCCAGCGGTTCAGAGACCTAGCGAAAGCCAACCTAGAGGCCAGTCAAGAGGACATGAAGAGATGGTATGACCAGAACGCCTCATCTATTGAATTCGAGCCGGGGCAACAGGTCTGGGTAATGTCCCCCACAGAACCGTGCGCTCTCCAAGACAAATGGACGGGACCCTTCAAGGTAATCGAGCGCAAGGGACCCGCCACCTATCTGATCGATATGGAGTCCGCCCGGAATCCGCTCCGAGTCCTCCACACCAACAGACTGAAACCCCACTTTGCACGAACAGAACTCAGCCTCTTGATGGCCACAGACAACGGGGTTGAGGACGACTCCGAGCCTCTCCCTGACCTCTTGCGGACCCAGGAGCAAGACGGCTCCGTGGATGGGGTCCGACTCTCGGAGACCCTCACCCAGGAACAACGCCAAGAGTGCCAAGCCCTCCTATCACGATTTGCCAGCCTGTTCTCCCTCACCCCAGGTGTCACTTCCTGGTGTGTGCACGATGTGGACACCGGAGACAGCCCTCCTATCCGCCACCGGGCCTACCGCGTACCTGATCGGGTACGGGCCTGCATCCAGGCGGAAGTAACTAAGATGCTCACGCTCGGGGTCATCGAGCCCTCCGACAGTCCATGGGCCAGCCCGGTCGTACTGGTCCCCAAAGCAGCCGCCCCCGGAACCACACCCGAACTCCGGTTCTGTGTCGACTACCGGGGCCTGAATGAAGTCACCAGAACGGACGCACACCCCATCCCCCGGGCAGATGAACTGGTCGACCGAATGGGCGCTGCCCGTTACCTCAGCATCTTCGATCTAACGGCAGGCTATTGGCAAATCGGCCTCACACCCCGAGCACAAGAACGTTCTGCCTTCTCCACCCCCGATGGCCACTATCACTTCACGGTCATGCCCTTCGGCATGAAAAATGCCCCAGCGACTTTCCAACGGCTCGTCAATCAGGTCCTGGCGGGGCTCGAAGAGTTCAGCGCCGCCTACCTGGACGACATCGCTGTGTACAGCCACCACTGGACCGAGCACCTCCACCACCTCCAGGCAGTGTTGCAAGCCCTTCAGCGAGCTGGCCTCACGATCAAGGCCAGCAAATGTCAAATTGGACAAGGGTCAGTGACCTACCTCGGACACCAAGTGGGAAGCGGTCTAGTGGCCCCTCTTCAACTGAAAATTGCCGCCATCCAGAACTGGCAACCCCCTAACACTCAAACTGAGGTGCGAGCCTTCCTGGGCCTCACGGGCTACTACCGAAGGTTCGTGAAAGACTATGGTACCATCGTGGGGCCTCTCACCGAACTCACGTCGAAAAATCAGCCCAAGAAGGTGAACTGGACCCCAGAGTGTCAAGCGGCCTTCGAACAGCTAAAGGCCGCCATGTGTTCCGCTCCTGTACTCCAGGCCCCAGACTACAGTCGGGAGTTCGTCGTCCAGACGGACGCCTCCGACCAGGGCATTGGGGCGGTCCTGTCCCAGGTGAACACCGAAGGCCTTGATCAACCGGTGGCCTTCATCAGCCGGAGACTCCTACCACGGGAGCAACGCTGGAGCACCATAGAGAGGGAAGCCTTCGCTGTGGTATGGGCCCTCAAGAAGCTCCGACCCTACCTTTTTGGCACCCACTTCCGGGTGCAGACTGACCACCGACCCCTGCAGTGGTTGATGCATATGCGGGGGGAAAACCCAAAACTGCTACGCTGGTCCATCTCCTTGCAAGGTATGGACTTTACCGTTGAACACCGGCCTGGGTCTGACCACGCCAACGCGGATGGCCTGTCCCGGTTTTTCCGCCTCGACGAAGAGAGTCCCCAAGAGGATGGGTAACTCTCCCCGCCTTCAGCTGGGGGGGACGCATGTTGGACAGGCCACGTGACGGGCCGCTCTCCCCCGGCTCGACCAAGCCCGAGCCAGTCATACAAGCACCACACCCCACCATTGCACGTCCTACGTCCCCTCAGGGACACCTGCCCCCGAGCATGATAACCTCGTGGGTCCGATCCACGGCCGGCCCACGCGCCCAGCCCGGGCCGCCATCTTGGACACTTCGCCACGAGGCCGCCTGGCCCCCGATCGACCTCAACCCTGGGCCTAGCCCGGCCTCAGACATTCCGGCACCACCCTCCACCCAGGAGGTGAGCGAGCTACTTGGCCAGTCAATGGGAGAAAGAGGTGTCGATGGTTCTCCCCCGGCCAGTGCCGCTCGCCCATCGCCTCCCCGGGCGCTGGCTCCACCCCCCTGCTGGGTGTCTGGACTCCCTCATCCCGGACCTCCCGACCTCCAAGTGCGAGGGTCCGGACATCAAAGCACGCCAGCCCTATAACTGGGGCAGCTCCAGAACAGGAAGGCAGTTGTATCTTGGAGTCGAGAGACGAAAGAAGAACTCATCCTGGACGGACTACTGGCGCTGCCGTAGCTCTGTCCTGTGCACCATCATCCTGCCTGTTGGCGCTGCCACAGCCGTCGTAACCTTCATCCTTCACCGTCGTCCGGATCTGCTGGCGAGGCCGCGGACCGTTGTAACTGTCATCTGCATCGGGACCTGCTTGGCTTCTCCACGGCCCGTCGACCATCCTTCATCCATATCGGGACCTGCTTGGCTTCTCCACGGCCCGCCGACCACCCTTCAGCCATCTCGGGACCTGCTTGGCTCCTCCACGGCCCGACCAGCAACCACGCCGAGCTCGAGGATTGAGAGCTATTGAACTCATTGGTAACTAAGACTGTCCCGCTACCCTTTTCCTCAACCAGAGATCAGAACCGAGGGGACCCCTGAGTCCAGACCTCCTTGTATTATATCAACGTAACCTAAGAAGTGCATATAAAGTCTCGTTAACCTTCAATCTTGTGTGGTGTCCGTCTGTGGGGGGGAAGTTACTTATCTGTACAGTCGTTGGAGACGGCTCTCCCTGGAGACCTCTCCCCGTAATCTCGGCCGACCCTCCCGGTCCGTCTAACACCTCCACTCTATGCTCCTCTACTCTGTGACACTGTACACCCCTGTAGCATACTGGGCAGCTTGCAGATGCTCCCCCCACTTGAATTGCTAGATGCTGTGGAAGTTGATATGTGTTTGTGCTAGGACCTGCTAACCAGGCCCTTAAATTGTAAATGGGAATTGTATATTCAATTGGCAAGTACTTTTATACCACTAGCATATGGTACCAGTGGTACCCAGGGCAGGGACGTCAAAGCGGTACCAGGGCTGCACCACTTATTATGGCAGCCTGAGTGACCCGAGTAAAAACGTAGTCTGAAGGTCTGCCATGTGAGACCTGCATGAGCAGCTTGCCTGCTCGAGTTTGACTCTGCACACACCATGTGTGAGTGACACGATCACTCCACTGAAGTTAATATATGTCAGTCATCCCTAAGGTACGCCTCTTATAGTACAGGAGGCAGGGTGCATTCTGTAAAATTTGAGGACATATGAGTGCAAGCATATACATCCCTGTGGTAGTGTTCTAAACTTAATTCTACCGCGAGTGACAGGTGGTCCATCGGATTACATGGGCTGACATTAGGGTATTACCTATATGTCAAGATCTATGATGGCTGGCCAATTTCTTTTGTGTTTTGTGTCAAACAGCGTGCTTTTTAACCACTGACACACTGGTGGTGACGAGGTTTAACCAGAATGTACCCAAGTGGCACTTTAGACAGTGCCCACATAGTTTAACCAGTGATCCCCTGCCTTGGCGGGCTTTTACGAACCCTTCCACCATAAAGCTGGCCTTGGATCAGGAGGCTCCAGGCACATCCTTTCTACCTGATTCGGGGAGGCTCGGATGCAGACGTGCTATTGGCTATCAGTGGTGCTGAACTGGATCTGCGACAGGGGTCCTGGCAGGCGTGCCACGAGAGGGTGAAGACAAATGCTGGACCTTTACAACGGAGGTGCTGAGCTTGATATCTCCTCTTAAACCGTTGTCGAGTAAAGAAGTTAGTAGTCGGACTGACCACAAACAAGCCCTGGCACCGGCAAGCAGTAGCCAATGGGCATCTCCTCCTGCGGCTAACCTAACCCAGTAGTAACAACATCCTATGGGTGCATGTCCCTAAAACTAGTCAGAACCTGTTTCTAAGCCTAAATTCAAGATGGCCAGAACCAGCCTCCGTCATAAACCTCAGCTGCCAGCCCCTAGAGGTGTGGTCAGCCTTGTGGAGTTGGTTGCCTCCTGCATAGCTAATTTCCGGTGAAAAACAGTGCCTGGGGAGGATTTGTCCTCAAGTGGGGGACAGGTCCTTTGGTCAGTAGCGCCATTGAAGCCTTAAAGGCTCACAGCCACACCAATGCAATTCACTAGCCATCCTGTGTGGTCGGAGGTGCCACCTCCTCCTCACACAGGTTCCTTGTCTCTGACCTCTGGGAGCAATACAGACTTCCCAGCATGAGGTCAGACTTCTTTTTTTGGGTTTTGATCAACTCACCCCGTAAGTATCTTTTTGCTGAGGTATCTTTTTCAGGACCGCAAGTCTGATTGACAGCTCCATTTACAGCTAAAATGCTCGTCTGAACCGTGCTTCTCTGAGCCAAGTAAAATTGTGCTAGCTGTTGTGAACTGCTCTAAGGACTCCCGAGACCTTTTTTCTGAGTGGGTTCCATTGAACTCACCCTTTGAAGTATTGATTGCATATAAGTTTTTTTCCCCCATTGTCCGCAACGTTAATGTTTTTCACGTATATGTGGGTGATGTGAAATGCTTAACATATGTTCCTCTAAGTCACTTGTCTGCTCTTTGCCATTCTACCAGGGCTGAGAGAAGGTATACTGACAGAGTACCTGGGATCCATCTTTGTGTATTGTGTTAGTATTACATGGTAAGGCACCCCTGCCACACCACATAATACTTCCACCTGGCAATAACCCACCCTACTCTACTCCACTCTACGCCAAACTACTCAACTCCACTCTATGACACTGACGCTCTACCCCACTCCACTCTATGACACTCTAGGCCCCTCTACGCCACCACACTCTATGACTCCACTTTACGACGCTTTATGTCACTCCACTCTACTCTATGACACTTCACTTTGCTCTACACCTCTCAACTCTACAACACTTTAATCCACTCTACTCTAAGAACCTCCATACCTCTCTATTCCACTCTATACCATTATATGCCCCTCTACTCTATGCTATGCCACTCCTCACCACTCTGTGATACTCTACTCGAAGACACTCTATGCCGTTTCACTCCAGGCCACTCTACTCGTCTCTATGCACCTCCAAGACACTCTACATCATTCCATGCTATGACACTCCACTCTATGCCTCTCTACGCCACTTCACACCCCTTTATTATATGCAACGCTTCTCCACTTTAAGACACTTAACTTCACTCTCCGCTATGCCACTCCACTTAATGACACTCTATCACATTCTAGACCACTCTACGACCCTTCTCTCTATGCCATTCTACGCCACTCCACCCTACGCCACTCCACACCCCTCCACTCCATGACACTCTACTCCACGACACACTATCCCACTCTACGCAACTCCCTGTACTCCACTTTACTCCACTCTACACCACTCCACGATACACTACTCCACTCTATGCCACTCTACAACACTCCATGATACTCCACTCCACTGCACTCTGCCAACCCACTGTATGACATCCTAAGCCACTCAACTCTACGATACTCTAAGCCGCTCTATACCCCTACACTCTAGAATATACACTCTAGAATACTCCACAATACTCCATAACACCCCACCCTTCTCCTCAATACAACACTCCACTTACTCCACGACACTGCATATCCCTCTATTCCACTCTACGGCACTCAGCTCTATGACACTACTCCATTCCACTCTATGGCATTCCTCTCCACTCTCCTCTATGCCACTAACGGTTAACCATTCTGAACATCTGCCACACTGGTGTACAACATGGCTAAACACATTGGCAAAGACAAAAGCTCTAGCATAGGCGAGACCTATTGGCTTTGCCATTGCTTGTTTTTCCCTAGATGTGGTCCAGGTCTTCAGGTCCCAAAGGGCAATCTGGTGTCACCACTAACTTTCTGTCTGCCACCCTTCCTGTCTACAGAGAGAAGATGACAGGTCTGTACCAATCAGTGGTGGCCGTTAAAATTAAGAGGTGGTAGGGCATAGCAGCGCAAGAGCGCGCAGGGACGTAAAAATTATAAAAGTTTTTTAAAACACGCACCTTAACCTGCTGGCCATCTCCAGCATTGCGTTGTGCCTCAGTGAACTTCCTTGTCTCAACAGGCACTGGGGCAACATCACAGACTCATCAAACCCCACGCTGCTCTCATGCTTGAGAGCAGCGCGGAGATTGGACTGAGCAGGCTGAGAAGACCCACCGCTCGGGTCAGGGAGTGTGGGGTTTCTCCAGCCTGGCTGCTCAATGCAGCCGGGTTGGAGAAACCTAAGTGCCCATGTGTGCTTGGCTGGCCAAACACACGTGCACTTAGAAGTGCATACAAGACTCCTACTCCCCCTTCCATGCCCCGCTCCTCCCTGCACAAGCTGGCTCAGAGCCAGCAAGGAAAAAATAAAACAATGGTAAAATATTGTTTTATTTTTTACGTGCTGGCTCTGAGCCAGTGGGGCGATGCTCCTCCGCCATTACGGAGTAACCGCCCCAGGTACCAATGCATAAATGCACTTATGGATGCACAAGGACAATCTGTGCTAAAAAAAAACATTCTTAAATAGATTTTGCTGTAGATTATTTGCAATCCCAGTGGCAATTCATATCAAGATTGTCTTGCATTTTAAAAAAGAAATACCAATATTAACCCAAGTGCGATTTTCCTCTCTGCGAACAATGTTGCATGTGTGCAACACATAGTTTTGGGCCCTAAGACTGTTTCCGGCTGATGATTTTTGGCCATGGTGTGTGTGGCCCACAGCTCGGCGGGTGCACGGCATATGGACTTTATCCAATACAGTGTAACCTGCTTGTGCAGAATACTGAAAGCGAGGCATGTCGTATAGGTTAGGTACAAGCATGTATAGCATGCATTGATCTCTGGATGAGGCTCTGCAGTCTCAGTCATCACCACTCTTTCAAAACAAAAGAAATGAATGCCAGTCCTCTAACGACTGACAGCATGCAAGTCTTTACAAGGCCAGACTACTCATGTTAGACAAAGGGGAGAGCATTCCAGACCCTCTGGCTTGGACATTGCTCACACTCAGGGCTGCCTCTGTTTATTGGCCTTTGCAACACTGGAGAAATCCCAGTCTGACTTGTTATCAGAGATGTTTGAACATGACTTTTTCTTGCCAATGAACTTTGGCCAAAGGGCACCTGGCAGTACCAACTGCAGTGAGATCAAAGATTATATTTAATAATAAAAAATATAATGTGACTTCTTGGACAGAGAAGTGGCAGATTAAATGCTGCTAACATTGTGTAACTTGTTAGGTCCTGATTAAAAGTGCCCCAAAGTGGTCTGGAGATCATTATCTCCAGGGCCGGCTTTAGGGCAGTGCGACTAGTGCGGCAGCACTGGGCGCTGACCTGTGAAGGGCGGCGCTGACCTCAGTGGAGGCGCTGTTTAGAGTAATAGCTTATGATTGGAGAGATGAGGGGCACTTTTGCCTGCTGGTATGAGCAAATCCGAGGGCGGTCAAGGGGTATGGGGGTGCCAAAAATGAATGTTGCACCGGTCGCCACCAGCGCAAAAGGCGGCCCTGATTATCACCCTATATAAAATTTATATTGTGGATTGGAATTTAGCAGTTGTGGTAGTTATCACCTATCACAAGACTAGCCAAAGTAACTGGGCAACAATGCGGATTGTTGTCCCCTAGAATTTTTCCCAATATGTAGTGGCATGTGTACCCTTCCGATATGTACTTGGGGAAAATTGTGGCTAATTACTGGTTGCAGTCAACACCACCCAACTCATAATTCCAACTCCTGGGCTAACTCAAGTTTGCACAGGGTTAAGAATTATGCATCCCCCTCGCAGTTAGGGCCTTACATAAGGAAAAATAGTAACCTAATTTATGAGGTCGGGGAAATTAAAATCCATTTCAGAGCTGCAGTCCACTTCATGAGCCCTTTTCTTGACCTCCATGCAGCTGAGCTTTTTTTGGTCCCTGGGGGTAGACACAAAGTAAATGGTAACAACTTGCATAACATGATGTCTTCCACCATGTTGTTGAAGAAAGGATTTCCTGGATGAATATCAAGGCACTGAATGGATTTCAAATGTGTTTCACATGGGCACCATAGTCCATCGTCCAAATATTACATCTCCAAAACCAGTGCTAGATAGCAGAGGGGTCCCCCGTGTGAAAATACCAACATCTTCTCTATGTGTCAACATAGTGACAGTCCAGGGGCATGGCTGGGTACCGGGACTAGAACTTAACAAATGTTTTCTTTACTTTTTCAACAGTAACATTAAGTAATAAAACAGCCGCAATACATGTTATACAATCAGTTCAAAATCCACTGTCCTTTTCGCTAGAAAAGACCACAATCCGAACTATGACGACTGTTTTGTAGAAAACGGCATTTTCACTTTTTTCAAAAGTTTTTTCAGAAACGACCTGTTCAAAGTGTAATCTTTCTCGGAGCTCAGGAATAATATACACTTTTTAATGCAGCGCTTAGTTCGGGCGTCGAGACGGTTTCTAAACGCTACCCGTTTTGGGAGATAAAGGACGCAAATCACGGAGCGGGAACCCCATGATTCAATAAGGGAAGGGGGGACTGGAGGGACTGCCTGGCATCTGAAGATGGGGATACATGGACGCACAGATTATTTGGGACAAAGGCAGAGGACAGGAAACGAGGGTGCAGAGTTTAAACATGGCATCTATATTCCAGGATATTACTAAAGTGCCAACTGGCCCCATTCCATCAGGGTCATCCTTTACCCAGTCTAGATGTTTAAGCCTGCAGCACTTTGTATTTTGAGACTCGTAAGTGTGTATCCACCTGTATATGTTTTAAGCCCACGGGTCTGGGTTAGCCATGTCTAAACTATTACATTTCGTTCGCACTGTTTTGAGAACTGGACAAACTGCGCATTGAGAACTAAGGAAACAGTCTTCTGTGAGCAGAAATTACCATCCAAAAAAGATTTGCGGAAGATTTACGAGTGGACTTTTTATTTTTTTTAAAAGGTGGGTTTTTCAGGGAGGGTTTTTTGCCACAAAACCTGTTTTGGCTGGATTTCCTCACAACTCCTACGGTCCGATGCGTCAGAATGGCCAGGGACCTGTTCGCAGCTGTGAAACTGCGTTTGTCATGCTACATCAACAGTTACTGGAGGCCTGTGGCACAACAGCCACATATACATGCATAGAAGGGCAAACGGGTACACGCACGCGCAGAAACCCACAAGCACGCACGCGCGTGCACACACGCATAAAGGCGCGCGCGCACCCTGCTCTGCGTGAAGCAAACGAGAGCGCAAACTGACGGTAATTAGTCGCTTTGATGTTGAAGCGACGGGCTCCCAACGCCACCCGTCTGTTCAAGGAGAGCGAAGGTATTCGCTGTAACTAATCACTTTTATTAAGAAAGTCTGGCCTCTGGGGAGCGAGTGGCAGGGCTGCTTGTGGTCAGAGGGGGGCCTTGTTCCTGCTCCTTGTTCTGACATTTGTCATTGGTGGCGGGGCGGACGCCTCCAGCTGCTGACACCTCATAAACGGCTCCATAAATAAAAGCAGCCGGTGCGCAGTCACGGCTGGGCCTCGGAAGGGAAGACACCATCACAGATGGATTAACTGAAGGCACGTTAATGGAATTTATCACAGCACCCAGGGCCTAGGGCTAAGGTGGGGAGGGGGAGGGGCGGGATGAACATGACACATTTAGTCACATTCACAAAGCTAATTGCGCACTAAATCCAATTTAGGTGTGCGGATAGCTGGGCTTACCAGAATAAAGGTATTTTTATTATGAAAAAGTAGATATACGTGCGCATATATTTTTTGTGCAGGGGGGGGGGGTGTTCGAGGGTACGGATGCTCTGAGAAGTTGTGCATTCTCAAAAACTAGCATGCTGGTGGGTTTTCACAGACTTGTCCATGGTCCAGAGTCATCCCACACATGTCAAGATATTTATGTATGCGCTGTAATGTAAATTAATTCCATAAATGCCGAGGTGTAGATGAAGATTGTATTTATTGAAGATGGTAATAATCAAGTATTAAAGAGTCCTGAAGATAATAGTGCGAGCCCCATCAGGAGCAGCTCCCTTGCTGCTCAGCCCATGCTCCCAACTGACACTCATAGACCAGGCATACCCAACATTCCATTACATCACTCGCACCAGCATTCCATAACACTTTCACTCTGGCTGAGCAGCAAGGCAGGGAAGTAGGAAAGATGCATGGTGCTAAATACAAGATACCACAGTATGTCAACTCTAATCCAACAGTGAATTTGAGAAGGCGCCACCGGGACTCGGGCACATCGCAACTATGGCGGTTGTGCCGGTCCCCTGACGCCATAGAGGGACGGGGCTGGTGACGCGGCTGGCACCAGCCCCGTCCTTCGCCCGCGGATTTGCCGTAAAGAGGACATGCTCTGGAAGCACCCAATCTGGATCCTGGCGGTTTGCGGGCCGTGATCGCGTACCCTTTAAAAAGGACTGGGGAGCGGCGGGCGTTCTTTCCCACGCCGCTCCGCAGTTACTATTGCCAGCTCTGTTCTACGCGATGGAGAATTTCAATTTACCCACCCAACATCCCCTGAGACAGCAGATTTAATGAGAATTCCGTTAAAGGTTGTTTGAAATTTTTCTCTTTCAGGTTGTAATCGGTTTGGTCAGGCATTTTTGGTACTGTTTGCATAACAACATTTTTCTCTTGCAGTGCGGCATTACTGTCGTATTTTATGTAATGGTATCCTTGGTCTGCGGTATGGTCATGATTGGTGGGGCATTTTTATGGTCCTTAGTAGACATCACCATTGTTAATGGAGACTCCTGGGGGGAGGAGGGGGGAGACACTGGTCCCTCAAGGAACTCCGGGGGGCATTTACGTCCGGTAGGCTGGACGTGCAGAGGTGGAGAAGTTCTGCATCAGGCAGTCCCTGCACAGGCGCATGGGCGCCAAGTTGACATAACAGCACAGCCTCTTGGATGTAGTATTTGAGGGGGGCATAGGGGGGTGCTCAAGGGAAGTAATCTTCTGGGCAACCAGGCCTCCTGCGCAAGGTCACTCCGATAGGAGGGGTGGACCTAGCACGTACTTGGACCAGTCATGACCATGCCCGTTTGCTCATTTCGGTGAAAAATGTACATAATTTGTAGTTATAAGTTAGGAATGGCTATGTTTTAGACAATATGTTAAGGTTGGCCATCCAAAATAATTGGAAATACATTGTAAAAGAAATTTGGTTGATGTATATGCTGGTGGGCGGGTTTTCTGTGTATTGTAAATATAAACAATCCTAAATAGGTTTTTTATTGTTTAATTAAATACGGCCAGGGTTCTTCCGACCCCTAACCCAGACAATGGTGTTTTGATCTACAGCTATGCCTTGGGGAGAGGAGAGGAGGTTTGTTGTACCCAGGGGATCATGATGGGAAGGAATGTCAACCTGGGGCAGGGGACTCGGCAATACCTGGCCATATACACTAAATTACTTTGCACGCAGCACTTAGTCTTGACAGGCACTACTAACATCTCCAGGTGCTCCAAAATGTGGCTGCTGATCTGCTACTTAGGTTGCCTCGCTGGACCCCAATATCTGAACAACGACATGTTCTACGCAGGCTTCCAGTTAAAAAAAAGGGTGGTTTTTAAGAATCTTCGTGTCAGCTTTAAGTCATTGCTTGGTAAAGTTGCATGGTAGAGTTCCAGACAAAGGCTTTCTAGACATCACCCCCATAGGATCTGCCTCAGCATCACTGTTAACAGTCCCAAAGATTAGGAGGACAAGACTAGGGGGCTGTTCTTTTTCCTAACAGGCAGCAGTGGCCTGGAATGCTCTGCCTTTGGAGATCAGAAGCCTCTTAGTCTTCCGAAAATGTTTAAGACTTGGCTCTTTAGGACGTAGTAATTACAATTGGGTAGCTGCTATAAGTATAATGTAGGTTTCTAATTTAGCATTCGGGTACCCTTGGGTAATGTTACGCTCTATAAATAAACTCTATAACTACACACATCTGTAATTTAAATAATGTTAAGGTTTAACAATACTGACTATGGAACTATACAAACCAAGTCTTTTGGAACTGTATTACTTCTGACTCTGCTATTCTTGCCACTATAACTGCAGAATGTTTTTGTAGCTATAATATTTCTGTACATGTTCTTTTTCGTAAGTATACTGATATTTTAACTATGTAAGCAACGTAACTATAAAGGGTAAATAAACTGCGGGAATACCAATGAAACAGTGTTACTATTCTAACCCTATAACTATGTTGACTCTCAATGCTAACATAATTAACCTAATAATTTAGCAATTAGAACAAGCACTGGCGTTGCCAATAGGTCTCGCAGTAGGAAAGTTGGAGCTATTACAATTGCAAATAACAATGCCTTTTATTTTTATTTTGCATGTTAAAAACATAAAGGGATTTGTCATTTACAAAACCAATATCTCCAACTTTCCTACTGCGAGACCTATTGTGCACTGCACAGTGTGTGTGAAAGTGGCACTGCGTGGGTGTGAGTGGCTTTGAGTGAGTGTCGTTGCGTGGGTGAGTGGCGTTGCATGTGTGAGTGTTGTTGCATGGGTGAGTGGCGTTGTGTGTGTGAGTGGCGTTGCGTGTGTGATTTGCGTTGCGTGTGTGATTGGCATTGCATGGGTGAGTGTGGCGTTGCGTGTGTGAGAGTGGGCTTGCGTGGGTGTGAGTGGCATTGTGTGTCTGAAAGTGGTGCTGTGTGGGTAAAAGTGGCACTGCGTGGGTGTGAGTGGCGTTGCGTGTGTGAGTGGTGTTGCGTGTGTGAGTGGCATTGCGTGCGTGAGTGGCATTGCGGGTGTGATTGGCGTTGAGTGTGTGAGTGGCGTTGCGTGTGTGAGTGGCGTTGCATGTGTGAGTGGCGTTGCATGTGTGAGTGGCGTTGCATGTGTGAGTGGCGTTGCATGTGTGAGTGGCGTTGTGTGGTTGAGTGGCGTTGCGTGGTTGAGTGGCGTTGCATGTGTGAGTGGCGTTGCATGTGTGAGTGGCGTTGCATGTGTGAGTGGCGTTGCGTGGTTGAGTGGCGTTGCATGTGTGAGTGGCGTTGCATGTGTGAGTGGCGTTGCATGTGTGAGTGGCGTTGCATGTGTGAGTGGTGTTGCGTGGTTGAGTGGTGTTGCGTTGTTGAGTGGCGTTGCGTGTTAGAGTGGCGTTGCGTGTGTGATTTGCGTTGCATGTGTGAGTGGCGTTGCGTGGTTGAGTGGAGTTGCATGTGTGAGTTGCGTTGCGTGGTTGAGTGGCGTTGCGTGGTTGAGTGGCGTTGGGTTGTTGAGTGGCGTTGGGTTGTTGAGTGGCATTGCGTGTGTGATTTGCGTTGCATGTGTGAGTGGCGTTGCATGTGTGAGTGGCGTTGCGTGGTTGAGTGGAGTTGCATGTGTGAGTTGCGTTGGGTTGTTGAGTGGCGTTGCATTGTTGAGTGGCGTGGCATGGTTGAGTGGCGTTGCATGTGTGATTGGCGTTGCATGTGTGAGTGGCGTTGCATTGTTGAGTGACGTTGCATTGTTGAGTGGCGTTGCATGTGTGAGTGGCGTTGCATGTGTGAGTGGCGTTGCATGTGTGAGTGGCGTTGCATGTGTGAGTGGCGTTGCATGTGTGAGTGGCGTTGCATGTGTGAGTGGCGTTGCATGTGTGAGTGGCGTTGCATAGTTGAGTGGCGTTGCATGTGTGAGTGGCGTTCCGTGTGTGAGTGACGTTGCATGTGTGAGTGGCGTTGCGTGGTTGAGTGGCGTTGCATGTGTGAGTGGCGTTGCATGTGTGAGTGGCGTTGCATGTGTGAGTGGCGTTGCATGTGTGAGTGGCGTTGCATGTGTGAGTGGCATTGCATGGTTGAGTGGCGTTGCATGGTTGAGTGGCGTTGCGTGGTTGAGTGGCGTTGCGTGGTTGAGTGGCGTTGCATGTGTCAGAGGCTAAATGTAGCACAGGGAGACCTCCAGCGGTAAGACAATCAAAAACAACTTAGAAAACATTTCACAGTATGAAAAGATCAAACTCATGAACGAGCGTGATACACCTCAGCTAAAAATCATGATAAATAACAACACACATTAGAAGTGATACTGCAAGTACAGAAGGACCAGCTTTGCTTGTTTAAAACTCAGAGGCAAAAGAAGAGGACATATGTACTTATGACATATGCTCTCCCACTTCAGGCAGATGAGTGTAATGTGTAAAGCGTCTTGTGGAGCAACCATGTCACATGAGCAGATCGTGGAGTCTGAGGGCTTATGCCATCCCGCTAAGAGTTGTGGCAATAAATGAAATAAATAAATAAAACGCATACACCATGAAGCAGACACAGGGACGTGGACACCGCGCTAAGCCAAGAAGATAAAGAATGGCAGCCGAAGCAAATACAAACAAGCAGCAATTGGCCACGGCCTGCCTGCGAGGCTCAAAGTGTTAGAAGGCAGGTCTTGGGCAGAGGCAGAGTACTGACTTAGGAATGACTGTGAGGCGCATTGGTGTGAAGCACATCAAAGGGCTTCTCCTCCCCTAATTAGGTGAGGAGAAGCCGTTTCGGGAAACTGAAAGTACGGCTGGCCTGCGGCCGGCCATGAATAATTAGGGGAGGAGAAGCCCTTTGATGTGCTGGGCTGGCCCTGAATGCGCGTGCATGTTTAATCACGTGGTTCACGTGAACTGCATGAAAACCGCGGGGCTGAAAGCCCTTTGGTTTGACGATGTTTTCGCCACTTGAATTCTCGCTCCGCTCGATGCGCTTCCGCACATCGATAGGTCGCGAGACTTAAAAATAGTGACTATGACTGTGAAACTCTGCCATCTTTGAAACTATGCTAAATGTATTTATATTAAATATGGTGTGTCTAATCATGCCCACAAACTATACTCATTTAATATGCCCATGTTATGCTAACTATTTTAACTTCTTAACTATTCTAACTAGGCAACTAGGCTAAAAATAGAAATTGGCATCCATACAAACTCTGTGACTGTACAAACTCTATCCCTCTCCTTATTGTGTAACTGTACCAACTCCGTATGAAGGTGGGAAAATATATATTTGTCCCTTGACATGACTAAGATCCTGGACCTGACTTTTGACCTGAAGGGGCACTCCAAGTGTGCCCTCATTGGCAGACCGAGGACACCATACTGGTTGTGTGTTTAGCACATGGAGCTGTTGCGGCATTGTACCATGTTCTGTGAATCCATGGTTGTGACCAGACCTTGTTATCTGTGTCAGTAGAGTGGACGACTATTGTCCTATTCATGTAAAGTTCAGCTTCTATGCGCTTACCCAAAATTCTAGTACTAACTTTCAAATTGTATGTGTATATAGTATCCGTGTACATGCATGTTGTGTGCGTGAATGCCAGAGCAATGGAGGCCTGTGGGATCCATTTTGGATAGCCTGGCCTGACTTTTTGCTCAAGATGGAGGTAATATTGTTTTTCCAGACAGTGGAATTGTATTGATGACGTTCCTGAAACTGGATGGAGGAGACCTACACAATAAAGGAAGAGAAAAGGAGTGAGGCTTTATTAGAAACGCATCTAGGCCTTTTGCTGACCAAGGAGCTGTTGATTAGTCTTTTGAACTTAGTGAATAACAGGGGTGAAGTTTGGGACTGCAGTCCCTTTAGGTGAAGCCCAGCCTTTTTCTGCGGTCAAGAATCATGGTGTCATCTGCATACTGATGTATGATTATTTTTGCAGATCCTACTTTGAGTGGGAAATATCTAGCTCTTAGAATTCTGCGCCCATATCTGAAGTGTACAGGTTGAATAGCAAAGAGCCCTGGACTTTCTATTGGTATATATTCTGCAGGAGAGAAAATTGTCCTGACCCAATTTAATTCTAACCCAGTTATTAGAGTACAAAACCTGAATGACTCTTAATAATGGGGCTGATGTGCCCCATTTATACAACTTCTGCCCCATGAACATCCTATCCACCCCATCGAAAGAGGTCATAATGTCAACAAAACAATTTTTTTTTGGATTATTTAGTGCACCAACATGGCAAGGGCAGTGATTTCATCTGTGGCTTTGCACCATGGATAAAATCAAGTTTGAAAGAGTAGAATTACATTTTTGTACTCAATCCACTAAAACCCCTCAATAAGTGGTATGCATAATTCTTACTTAAGATTATAGAAATGCAATCTTGTGGTATGAGTTTGGCGATCCTTAATCTCCTTTCTCATGACTTGCGTATTGGCCCACTTTTAACGGTCGGTAGACGAAGTCCTCTTGTGCATCATACCCAAAACTTGCAATAGGCTAAGGTCCCACCCATTCCTTACAGGGCCGGACGGGGAACCCAAAACAGCCCAGGCAATTTTCGTCAGCCGCGCCTCCATACAGCGCATAGAGGGCACAGCGAACGAGCCTGACGACTACAAAGTAGGACATTTGGGGGCTTCTACCCCCAAGAAAATTTGGGAACAAATGATGCATTCTACAGTACATTTGTCAATATATATTCAATTGTATTAGCTTTTAAAGCATAGTAAATGATGAACTTACTGTACACCAGAATACGACAATCTTAGTTGGAGCTCTTCCATGATTCCCTCACTATCACCCTCTAACAGTACCTCTCATCTCTCCATAGCCCCTCTCATGCATGTATCTTATTTGTTTTATAGCAGCTCCCATACCAGTATAGGGTGTTGGAGCACTTTACATGACACACATTCAGAGACAATGAATGTGTATCTCAATTAGTGTATTCAAAATGTTATCGAAGGCAAAGGGGACTACAAGGTATATGAGTCACAAGTCATCCATACTGGCAGGCTTTTTTTAAGAGTGCTTGGTCTTGAGATGCACAAACTCAGGATTCAGAACATAACACAGTGGTTAGGGTTGACTTTAATAATAAAAATGTATTCTACCCAAACAAAACTTTTTGTAGAAACATCAGGATAATGAAAGACTGGGAAAAAAACATAACCTAGCTAACCTGTACCATGCAGCGTGTATGCAGCTCTTTGAAGGGCAGTTCCTACCTCAATGTGCTAGATTGTGAATGTAGCTTATGAACTGTAAAGTAACAAAAGAATCTCTGTGACAAAACGCAGTAACCCACTGAGCTATGCACATAGAATACTGTTCTTTGATATGCATGGTACACGTTCTTCGCGGCAGGCACATTAACTCTCTGGGCTACCTTAGATGAGTCAAAACTGCCACTAGACAAAAGTCCAATCTCTTTCTTAGAAGATACATTAATCACCACAGTTATCTTGACACTTTTATTGTTGCCCAAAACCTGCTGGATGTACAAGAGCTTTGCAGAGCTTTTAAAACTGCTACTCTGCTAAAAATCAGCCCCCACTGACAGAAACGGCCTGCCCTTCCAGCCTCCCAGGGAAATGCCCAATGCCCGGTACGGTCAGTCCAGCTTTGCTTGCTTACCGTTAGTTGATTTTCTTGACACTCTCATCTACTTGCTTCTTATTCAATGACTTGTTTTCATCTTCTTGTATTTGTTTCTAAGCTAGAGCATAGTCTTTTTACCATCCTTTGATTGGCTGGCTTGTATCCGTCCAGAGCTTAAATTTTAGTGAGCTCATGGTTTCTTTTTCATCAAGCACTCCATGAGAATGCTTGTGTTTAATTTCTCTCTCTTGTGCACCTTCCTCTCTCCCCAACTAGCTACCCCTATTGGCTCCTCTTCAGCTGCTCCTTTGCTCCCCAAATCATTAAAAAAAACACATACACGGTGCCTATGTCACGCCAGAATATGGAATGACCTAAAGAATCAGTTTTTAAAGTTTTTTTGTTGCTTTTTGCTGATACTACAGCGCATTGGCACAAAATTTCCCAAAAACAATAGGTTGGCAAGGCAGGAAATATTGGCTTTCCCAATGCTTGCTGCACAAAGGATGCAACATTGATCCTTGCCACGAATCTGGTATTTGCCTCAAATGATGCCTACCCTTGAACAGCTGCATCACAACAGAAGACTAAGTTCAGAATTTAAATATCACATTATGGATACCTTTTCGCCTTGATGGTCCAACCAGTCTTCATTGGTCGGTTAATGAAGCAATATCCCTGTGAATTATCAAAACTCCATATCTTCATCACATATAGTATTCGGAGGCCAACCATCTGTGCCAAAGTCACGTACATATGTTTTATCGAGACTGTAACTCAATTGTAACTTTGCAAATTTGCTATATGTTAACATTATAGTGCAAATATACTCTCTCGAACCACAATAATTTTGTAACTGTGATACCAGTATTTAACTCCTTTACTGTACCAACAACACGGGTGACTATCCGAACTCTCCAAGTGTTTTCACAATTTGGAACCAAGCAACTATTTTAAGTAGAGTGTGTAACTATACTAGCTCTGGACCTATAATGTTCCAGTCACATTTCGAAATCACTATGTTCTTTGTTACAATTTAGACTTCTGCAGTACGTCACAGAAGGCTAGCCCATAATGAACTGGACATGATGCCTAATATAACCACTGTGATTAGGATTTATGCGAGGAACAAATGTTATACTTTTTGTGGAAGCCTTGTTTTCCCTAATACCCTCAATCTATCTCCTTAAGCTAAAGTTTAACTCACCCTCTATATTCCCTCAAGAGTCCAGAAGTGATTTAGTTTGCGGTGTGCAATGAACACAATATGCAGTGCACTAAAATGCCTGGTCAGATCTTGGTGCATTTACATCAAGTCCCTCTGAAACCTTTGCTCAAAACACCTTACACTCAATCCTAATGGCACGTGCTCTCACTCATCATTTCGCTAGCAGTGAAAGAGATGATCGCTAGATGAAGCCTCTTTTAATAAATGTGAAATTTCATATTTTACTCGCTTGCTTGCATGGTGGACATCAGTATGATCCATTGTCTAGCTACAAATACACTTTATACATTCCTGTTACAAACTCGGCCTCAATTTTAAGAAAACAACCAGATTTAAATAATTCTTCCCTTCATTATTTCTCTCGAGATGCCATGCTTCATGGCTGGCAAAGACATGAGTATTTGACATGTTTAAGCAACTTGAAGGCTTTGCACTGTTTAAAGAAAGCGCCAAGCTTGTCAACGAGCCACTAATATCCGAGTTCGAAGTCCAGCTCCTAAGCAAACAAGTGAAAGCCACTGCCTCCCTTTCATAAAAGGGCCCTATTGTAAACTTGCAGATAATCATCTCCTTCGAGTCTTATTGCATTTCTTAAACGTTGGCTTGGAAAGAACTATGAAAGGTCAGGATTTTGTGTCATCCTCTAGGAATTAAATTCCTTTTGTGCATGGTGATTTGCATCTACAATTTAATTTGATGGAGTTTCCAGCGAAATAGAAATTCCTGGTAAATGAACTGAATAGTGTACACCAATGGATTCATGGAGCATGTCTATCATTTTGAGTGATCAGAAGTGACAACTTACTTTTTATCGATTCAGGAATTTTTGTATATGCTACGTGAATAGTGTTTCTGTGCTCCACAGCATTATTCACAAGTACCTTCTGTTGAGTGGCGCTTGCAAGTATGATTGGGAGGAAAGAAGCCTCCATTAATATAGCAAATTTTGCACTGTACAAGTGTTAATTCACAATAAAAATACAAGTATTGAAAATTGGGTTAGTCTATGCTACAGGTTTGCATAGTGGTAATCGAAGATAGAATAGCCATATACGTCTATCAGTCATTGCAAACGTTTGATGAGGAATACAGATTGGTTTGCAAATTACAAATTATGACATTACTCCCATTTTAAAATATGACACATGTGGGCAGTAGGAACTTCCCACCATGGTAGACCAGAAGAATGGGGTGGCAATGACAAAGGTAATAGTGACTGAAGGTCATTGAAATGCTTTATTGACAATGACGAAGTTAACTGAACAAAGACTTTCTAATTAATGTATTTGTAAGATCGTACCATCCTAGGGGTTTTAATGGTATTGAATTGGATTATGATGACATATTTCTGCCTATTAATATTGTGACATCCGGACAAAACCTGACATCCTGCCATTGATCATCAACCCCCCATATATTGTTTCTAATATGTGTTTGGGGTATTGTGGTTTTATTGTTCTGGGCTTGGTTAGTGTATTGTACTGATAAGAGGGTATTTCCACCTGCTATTATGCGTATATTTGTAAATTAATGCTTAGTACTGAGTAGTGGGTCTGTAATAAAGTTATTTTCCTTCTTATAAGTAAAGGCACTGACTGAGCAATGATTTATTGGCTGTTGGTTGCGTCCCTGTGACTGGAATACTAGCCCACCTCACCTTCCCGGAGTAGACCCTGGACTGTCTTGCCTAGCTACGCTGAGAGTTCAGTTTTACAAAGGGGTATCTAGTTCCCAGTAAATGGAAGGTTCTGCACTTATTACATGAGAAGTATCCACATTCTTACTAGTAACCCATATTTTTACATTAGTCATTGCTCATTTTGACATCCCTTCTTCAAATTAGAGGCCTCCTATCAATTGGAGGCATCAGCTACTTGGAAATATCCCTTTTTCCATTACACGTCAGTCCCTTTTTTCCACTTGCTTTCTCATTTTTATTTCCAATTCACAAATCTGCTCAAAAGCACAAAAGAACACAAAGCGACAAATGCCCCGGCCCTGGAGGGCTGTGCGAGTGATGGCTTATTAACAGCCACTTGTTTTTCATTTAACCTTTCCGCAGCATAGTCCTCAGGCAGTTCATCAACGGTGGCCATTTGTTGGCCCTCTCTCATTGCCAAGGCCTGAATAAAGTTGCTAACTGCTGATTTATGACTATTTCGACCCCATTTTTGGATCTCTTGTGTTTCGTGTTCAACACAATGACGGTCTTTGTGTCAATGACAAAATGTTGGTGACGCAAGTGCCTCGGTCACCCTGGCTAGGGTCTCACACTGAAATTCCTTCATCCTCGCAGCGCATACTTTATGTTCAAAAAGCTCTTGTCAATAATTGAAAGGAAATAAAATAAAGAGCTTGGCGAACATAAAAATGAATTTGCACATGCCAATTGGCTATGTTCTAATTTTCCAATTTTTTCATTGTTATTTGTGCTTTAATTTTTTTTTAATTATCAATGTCTTATTAAGCTTTCCATAACTTTTGTCCTGTAACGTTAATGTGCGCCCTCCCGTTTTATCTGGTCTGTGGTGGTATTTGGGGTTCCACAGTGGGAAGCTTACTGACCACCAGGGACTTTTTAACACTGAGACTGGTAGCAACACTCCCTGTTTGTAGTCTTCTTCAAACATTAGACTTCTGCAGGGGCCCATCCCAAGCGGTTATATGTTAGATTTAGAACTGCAGGGGAATGCATTGTACCATGAAATGAAAGCGCATGCACCCAAGTTAATGCTTGTGTCATGTCGTTCACGCCAGAGGAAGACACACAACAGAATCCTCACTCTACATCCACAGAACCTCAACTTGTGAATTGTCAAACCCTAGTGTTTTTCATTACCAACACGGAGTCTGAGTTTCGGGCTTAGAACAACGAACACACGTGGGCTTGGATTTAGGTTTTAGAGGAAGCCTGGGTAGCTTATCTCTCGCTGGAGCCACTACTGACATGTTTTCATCCTTTCCTGTTTCTCCCCTTAAGTCGGGTATGTTTCCCTCTCCTGTCCTTCTATTCCTCCATCTGTTCACCCTTCTATCTCCCTCTCTGTTGCTATAAACTTCCACCTATGTTCTAATCTCACTATTTCATTAACAGTCTAGCCAAGTGAATATGTCCCTTTGTGGGCTTCCTGTGAGTCAACAATCATTGTCAAGTGGAAAGCAGCACACTCCTAAGACCTACACCTACCTTCACCTCATGAAATGCATACTCCTAAATCAGTCTGCTGCTGATGTTGTCTGTATTTTCTGGACTCCATGTACCTTTAAAAGTTTACAAAACAACTCCACACAATTAATTTCACCTTACCTTTCTCCCACTCATTCCACATGCACCAAAATCATCAATTTCCCTCTTTTGTACGTCCTATCTTATTTCCACACCTACAATTTCCCTTTCTTCCAATCTCCACAAATTTCTTCTCATGACACAACCCATTCATCTCCTCCTATACCCCCCATTCTCCCTCACTCTCAAGAGCCTTTCACTGATCTCAAGTGGCTGCAAGGTGGCATGCAATCAGTATGTAAAAGACAGAATATTTAATAATGAATACACAAGCGTGGTGGTCAGGCCTCCCCCTGTAACAAGCCTCTCTTCCGGAGTAGTGTAATGGAAGGATTCAGACGTGTCTACGCTTGTCCCTCACTGTCACTGAACAAGGATTCAGTCACAAAGGAACACTTTGGGACCTCACACGCCTAACTTTTTCCCCCCAACACATTTGCTTTCCTATATACAAACCAACTGCTTATGCAAATACATGCAACAAGAGAAGGATATACAATTCTGTCCTTTTAGGAGCACTGTCGCAAGTCTTACGTACTGCCGAGGTACATTTGCTTCCTTGGCTAGTCAAATATTCGTACAAAAAACACACTGACCAAGTGTCTCTCTGTCTACCAGTCTACTAAATATAGCCCATACCTGTCCACCTATCAGAAGTCACTCTTCAAGGTATGCCTTGCATAGACTAGAAAATTATTAGAATTGTAAAAACAGAATGAACACTGCTACATGACAGCCCTTTGTATATTACAGCTCAGCTTGTCTTCAACATGGATAGATCCTTTGGCAATTAGCATTGTGAGCACATCTTCAAAGGTCTGAGGGCTAGAAGCTTCCTGGTTGAATCATTGTATGTAGTGGATCCAATGATTATGCTTTGAGCTCACATAACAAGGGGCTTCCTAATGGAAAGGTAGTGTCTGGGTTTATGATCCAATAGGACGATTGCTTCTGTGGGAGGACAGGTGGAAGGTAGTTCGCTTGAAAAATTAGAACCAAAGAGTAGCGCAGACTTTGGTTTGCAATATCAATTATTTCTGAATTAAATAAAAAAAAGATTCTAAAGAGGATCTAAAAAATAACTGACTCCTAGAGAACATTTTGGTCTGCGTGGGAGGCATGGATAGCTGGTTCTGAACCAAACGGTCTTAGCCCCTTTTAGTCACAGGAGCATCCCCCAAATAGATAAGCGTGTTGCCATTAGGTTTCTATGCTGAGTTCAATACTAGCAGTTCGACAATTATGTTTCAAGGGCGGTATTTCAAGGTGCCCTAAAGCACAGTTTGTAGGGTTTCCCATCATTTTGTGCTACACAACTTTACGATACACCTATACTTGCTTCCTCCCAACTACTTGCCACCCCAAGGTCCCACCAAGAATACTTGCATTTAGTTGAGGTCTCCTGATCGAATTAACAACTATAGGTTGAAGAGCTAGTAACCAAGAGGAGGAAGTGAAAACTGAAAACCAAAGTCTGCCTTCCTCAGCAAGGACAAAGTACTAGAGGGCACGAGGTTCACCTTAAAGAACCAGGAAATGATAGCAGAATTCCTGGGAAACCAGAAGTCACAGGAGCGTGTAATCCAGTTGCTTATTATTTTTTTTTACAAAGAATGTTAAAATTCAACTGATAATGAGATTTTGGGCATGGGAATTTCACAGTCAATGTGGCCATTAAGACTGACCAATAATTGTCTTTGATTTTTAAAAATCTATGTGCAAAACATAGCATTCTAAAAGTACTCTTCACCACTTCACCCTGTCCCATAATTAGTGTGTTGCATTTCACGTTCTTATATCTTAATTTATTAGTTGAAGGATTGAAGGGGGACGCTTATTTGAACACTTGCCTGGACATGGGGCCCAGAGACTACAAACCCCAGCATCCTACTCGGCGCGCACGCCCCTGCACCAGCTGACAGCGGCGGGTGGCGCTTAAAAGAGGAACAGGGCTCCCGCAGCGCGGGACGCTTATTTGAAAACTTGCCTGGACATGCTCACTGCTCATTGCCCACTTGAGGAGGTTGCTTGCTGCTTTTCCCGCCTCCACCGCCGCCAGAGTCAGTCGAGGCCCAGAGACTACAAACCCCAGCATCCTACGTGGCACGCACGCCGCTTGCACCAGCTGACAGCGCCGGGTGATGCTTAAAAGAGGAACAGGGCTCCCGCAGCGCGGTACGCTTAATATTTAATTTAGTTGAAATCTCACTTTACACATCTTTTCCCATATCATTTCAAATGTTTACAGAATATGGGCAATTTATTTACAATTGAAAAAGTAAACACTCTTATGCATTCAAAATACTAGCACTGATGATTTTGCAAACTACACAGAAATCCAATATTTATCTTGTTTCTATAAGCAACATTTACTATGAAGTGGGGTAATTTAATCCTTTCTAAATGTCCTTCTATGTTGCATAATACAGCTGTAGAAAACATAAAACAGGCCCAGCACTATCATTGGTTCTTCCCGGTTATCAATTTCATTCAATGGTTTGGAAGTTAATAATTGTGTTATTTCCAATACTACTATATGGATCTATGAGTGAATGCTACATAAAACAAGCATTGGAAATGCAATAGGTCTCGCATTAGAAAAGTTGGAGCTATTGGTCTTGTAAATGACACATATTTTATTTATTTGTTGGTTTTTAAAACAGCTAAATTGATAGCTTTGTGATTTACAATGCCAATAGTTATAACTTTCGCGAATGTGACACCTATAGCATTTGGAATGCAACACTGATTAAGAATTCTATTTTCAGACTGCCATGTAATGCTAAAAAGAAAGAAAATGAACGTTGTTATCAGGTAATTCGAAATAAAGGGAGACACGGCCTGGCGGCCGTGAGAGAGAGGGGAGGTGCAAAAACAAACAGAAACAAGTCAGGCGGCACAACAGGGGCTGAAAAAAAAGGGGAGGCTGAAAAAATAACACGGCCTGGCGGCCGTGAGAGAGAGGGGAGGTGCTGGCGGCTGGGGAGGGGGAGGAGAAATGCGAGCAGAATAACACAGCCTGGCGGCCGTGAGAGAGAGGGGAGGTGCAGTTGGCTTCAAAGCAAAACAACTACTAGCAGCATGGCGCCCATAATTGACAGCTATTGTTTCCTAAATTAGCACTCTAGTTCTTTCTCTAGCTGCTATGATGCAGGGCTTTTTTTGCATCAGGAATGGTTTGTGATACCCTTGTCTGCTTCTGCGATTGGCCGTACATTAACATGTTTCTCTGTTAGCTTACTTAGATATGGGAGAAGTGAGATGGGGCGGAGATTCAATAACTCTGTCCATGTAGCATTGGAATTCTTACGAATGGGTCTCACCTGGGCCACCTTCCAATCCTGCGGCACCCGCCCCCCTGTGAGGGAGAGGTTGACAAGGTTACAATAGGATCCAGCTGCTTGGACAAGGATGGGAACATTTTTGCAGGGATGCAATCGGAAGGAGAGCTAGACTTAACCAGGCCTACTAATGTTTCAGCCTCAGTCATAGTGATGGTAGGAAATTCAGTGAGTAGTACAGGGTTGGGCAGCTTAGATGTCTGTAAAGGCACGGGATTGCCCACTAGGCTTCCTGTCCTTGTCATTTTGTCATAAATCACCTCTATTTTATGAGAGAAGTATGAAGAGATATTGTCACACAGCTGTTGTGAGGGCAGATCAAGGCTTTCACATGCCTTAGGTTTGTTAAAGGATTGTAAAATCTGATACAGTATTTATGATGAATTTCCGGCCTGTGTTAATTGTGAGTTTTTTGTGCATGTTTTATATTTTTGTGATAGTTAGTCAAAGAGAGGTGGAAAAGGTTTCTATCCATCTCAGAGTGTGTGGTTCTCCAAACCCTTTCTAGCTTCCTACACTCTTGCTTTTGCAAGCGCAGCTGATCTGTGAACCATGCCTCCTGGCGCTGGTTGGGACGTTTCATACATATTTTCACGGGGTCTATCTGGTCGATCGCCTTAGTTATGGCAGAGTTATATTTGAGTAAGGCTACATCAATATTATCAGATTCTTCAAGTTGGGGTTCAATAAACGCATTTTGAAAATTTTCCAATGAGACCTTATGCCACTGTCTCCGCGAAAAAGGGATTGCCGGAATCCAGCTTTTTGGTGTAGTCAGATCATACATGAGGAATTCAATCACAGATTGATCTGACCAATTCACTTGCCTGGGAGGGTCGTATGTAATTTTGGATGAATTAGAGAATATCATGTCCAGGGTATGACCGGCTAAGTGTATTGGGCCCTCATTATGCTTCGTTAGTCCTAAAAGGGACAGGTCAGTCAGAAGCGTCTGGGCATCAGGGTTGCCTATGAGGTCACTGTGGACATTGAAGTCTCCCAGTAACAGAAAGTTATTTCCTGATTTAAGATGTAGGGCCAGCAGTCCAGAGCGATAGGCCAGAAGTCCAGAGTGATTCCAAGAGGTCGTATTCCTAGAGCAGCACATGCGTGCTGCGCTAGGCTCGACCTAAAAAGTAAGGACAGAACCAAAGCCATCCGAAGCTGGAGGATAAAGGACATACATTCTAGGGATTCCTCAGAAAACTGTTATGACTGGAGCAGGGTTTTTCCCGAGTGGCATATGATTAACTCACTGATGGACTCTGTACCAGCCCTGCTGTGTTCCAGAGGCACCAGACTGTAAAGGACTCTTCCTTCTATTCCTCAGGCCCGTCTGCTTCTGACAGACTCAGACTCTGCCAAGGGTCAGCAAAACTCGAAGACCGAAGTGTCCACTCTCAGGACTCCTTATTACTGGAGAATGGTGACACTGAGAGGTACCTACAATAGGGAGGATTGCATCGTGTGCAGATTTTATCAACATTTATTTATTTTAAATGTGTTTTCATTGAGATTTTAGAACATAAACAACATACAGCATTACGTCTGCGAGCAAACTAGCTGTCTTGGACGACACAGTCTTCATTTATTACAATAATACTTATTCAGCTCACTCTCATTGTATCAAAACTTAAACACTTACAAGAGCAATGTAACCACATAGGCACATTCTCACTATGTTGTTACAAGCATTCATTATCAAACTGTGAATATCAATCATGCTGATACTGCATGACCTACTAATAACACATAGTGCTGAAAACATTGTAGAGATTAGAGAGAGGTTTTCCTTATCATTCATAAAACGACTTCCTTGGTGTAAGTCTTTGCCCACATGCATCTCCGTGTAGGTCACCCCTATGCAGTGCTTAATTTGAGCCTGTGGTTTCCGGTGCTCAGCACCAGCACTTAATCCTCAACACTGGCGCTTTTCATTAGCGCCAGTTAAGGACACATTCATTTTTGATAGGCACAGGGAGATTAAGTGATTTGCCCAGAATCTCAGAATATTGAGGCAACGCTGAGACTCCAACCTGGTTCCCCAGCTCCAAAGTTGGCAGCTTTGGCCATTATGCCACATCCGCCCCCCACTTTCATGGTTAGTAGTTGATTCTGTTTTAGGCGGTGCTACCAGGAGAAATGGGCTGGTGCAAGCTGCCTCCTGACGAGAGCCCTGACACCTATTTTTATTTTTTTTCACAAATTAACCACTGCCGCTATATCGAACCATGATTGGTACTGTCTTGCAACTACCCACCCAACTACACTGAAACAAATGCATGCCTCAAAAGTACAACACTGGAATCAAAACATCCACATTAAAAACAGAATCATCGCCAGTGGTTTCTCTATGACACAGACAAATGTCCTAGTTGCCTGGACTCCTTCCCTGGACCAGGCTGGGAACAGAAATCTGGCTTGCTAAAGGGTTCAAACCAGCCTCCACACTGCAAGGTACCATGGGGGCATTTTTGGGTCATGCTAGCTCACACTGTTCTGAAATCAGCCCTTACTCTGCAATCCACCAGAACAATGGTCAGTCCAGCCATCTGGTTCTTCTATCTGAGCTGATGGCTCTCACTGAAAGAGTGATACCAAGTGCTATCTGCCCCGAGGAATTATTCACCAAATGTCAAAAATATCTTAATGTGCATAATTCATTTTCTCACACATACACGTCAGCAAACATCTGGCTTTCCACTTAAGTGATCATCTGAAATTCCTGGAGCATGAGTTAATTCAGCATATTTTGGAAAGAACGGAACTGCGAAATAAGTAACAATTTCTGCACGGTTACCCCTGTTGAAATTCACGGTCCAGCCCTTCTCTGCTCCTAAAAGGTACACTCTAGGAATTACACAGACAGCAGCATCCCCATCGAGGTGCTAGGATTGTACAAAGGCATGTATCAATACCAGGGCTCACGGATTTATGGTATTGAATTTTTTGAAATTTCCGTCAGTATTTCTCCATATTTCTTTTTTGCTAGTTTTTTCTGTATTTATCCATTTTTAATTTGTGTTTTCTGTATAAATGAGTCAGAAAAGGGGGTGGTGATGGACAGAGTATCTGAATTAAGCAGAACACTCCTACCGAGTCCAAAGATCAGGGCTTGATCCATCACCGTTTTTTAGCTCTCTGCACCATCCCAGCTCAGAACCTGGCTATATGCAAATTAGTCTGTCCCTGGCCCAGTGCATCATGGGAACAGGGCAAACCAAACTACCAAGCCAATTCTTATACTGGGAAGGAAACAAGCTTCCGGGGACCGGTTTCTGGCATTTCAGCCGTCTTCGGCCCGGCTTGCTTGAATCCTGATGGTGCAGTGAGCAAGGGACTCACATCTGAGTATACCCTTCCACGCTTATGGTGGACAAAATGATTCAGAAAAGGGGGTGGTGATGGACAGAGTATCTGAATTAAGCAGAACACTCCTACCCAGTCCAAAGATCAGGGCTTGATCCATCATCGTTTTTTATCAGTGAGATACATAACGGTGATGGATCAAGCCCTGATCTTTGGACTGGGTAAGAGTGGTCTGCTTAATTCAGACACTCTGTTCATCACCACCCTCTTTTCTGAATCGTTCTGTATAAATGAAGCTGCAATGGGTATTGTTCCCCTTTTATTCAACTGATAGATGTATACTCAAAAGTGAGCGGCCAGAATGTTTCAGCAGTAAACAGCGCAATAGCGTTTTCTGAAAACGCTTGCATCATAGAATAGCATAAATAACCGTAGATCTGCACCTAATTAAGCTTAATTTGGAAATCTATTGTCATTTTTTTTTATATCCCCCACTTCTCAATCTGTACACCTACTACCTGGCACTCATGACTGACAGTAGACAAAATCATCCAAAGAAAGCCTATTTTCATGTATTTAAAAATAAATACAGACAGGAAAATAAATAGTTTTCTATCTGTATTTATCTGTAAAAATCGTTAAAAATGGAAAGCTGGGAGCCCTAAACCTAACTAACGTGGCTAATCTTATATCTGTGTGACCCACTTACCTCAAAGTCCACGCTCTCTTTCCTTTTCTCCCTTATCAATTTCTGCCGCATCAGCGCCTCGCATGGAGCCAGCTCTGAGGTCCTCTCTTGCAAGGTCCCCACTCTTGCATTGAAAAGCCGTGTCTTGCTTTCCAGCTCTGGGGTCTTCTCCTGCAGGGTTCCCACCCATGCATTGAAAAGGCGCGTCTTCCTTTCCAGCTCTGGGGTCTCCACTTGTGGTGTCTCTACCCGTGCATTGAAAAGCTGGATACGGTCCACGACAAATCCAGGGTTGACCACCAGCCGGGTGTCCCTCTGTGGACTGCGAGGAGGGAATTCCAGCTCCTGCGTGATGGACCTCAAGCGGATAGAGCGGCTGACCTCCTTGCTGTCCACCGCCGGGTCAGTCTGGACGTGCCAGGTTCTCGTCCGGAGGCCTGGCATGGTCTCTTGCCTCGGACACTTTAATGCCTCAGATCACAAGACAGCACGAAACGCACAGAGATTTTCTTTTTCCCCAAACTATAAATTAATGTGACAGGGATCCCAAAAAACCTGCATATATTCAGCATAATACGATACTCAAACCCAGGAAGGGTGGAAAATCAGCAAAACCATAATCCAGGAGAAACTCCGCTGCCGTCCTTGCGCCTCGGGTAACTTTCACGGTCTCCGGAGCTCTCAACTCACAGAGGAGCGCAGGCACTTCACCTTTGATACTAAGGGTTGTTCACGCGACGGCAGGGATATCTGCAAGGAGCATTAACCAGGAAGTATGAGGGAAAAAAGATAACCTGAAGCCGATTACTTTTTCTAGTGGCTTACAAAAGAGCGCAGCACGGTCTTTTTCAATGCTGCGCAATGAAAAACAACATTTTCAATGCAACAGGCCTAGCATTTTTCGAGCCAGTGCTGGAAATGGAAAAATAGAAGTGCAGGTACTCTAACGTTTGCGTTTTGGTTTCTAGTGTAGAGGATGTATGTGGTGTGGAGTGGAATTATGTGGTTTGCATTTGAATTGCTAGTTGTACAATTCTGAGTGGTGCAGAGTGGATTTGTGTAATGGAATTATGTGCAGTGGAAAAAGGATTATGGGCATAACAGATACTGGGAGACACAGATAGTGCGAATGGCTAAAGAGAGAGAGAATATAAGGAATGAGGAGATACATCTATGAACTTTGGGCACTTGTGAGGGTGAGAAAACACTTGAAATGAAAACATCTTGAAAACAAAAGGGTCACTAGGCAATAGGTCTCGCATTCTGAACGGTTAGAGCTATTGGCATTGTAAATGATAATGTATTTCATCTATGTGTTTGCCTATGAGACCTTATAAGTGTTTAGCCATGCAGCACATTGTCCATAACTTCTGCACACAACCACAGATCGGGAGGTGCACTGCAGAGTGAGTCAGTAGCGGCTGCTACCAGACGGGGATAGTGTGGCAGTGGCGGGGGAATAAAGGACTTACCTGGAATGGCCGACCGCCACCTCTCCTCCATCCCCATCCTCGTCCTCATACTTCTATAGGCCTGCCCGGCAGCAGGAAGCACCCATGCAGACAGACTCCCCTAAGCCAATCACAACGCTGGAATGCAGCATTTGTGATTGGTCTGAGCGCTGTCATTCAGAGCTCAGACTGGGACAGGGAGCCTGTGCATGTTCCTCGTCAGGCTGTGTAATGCAGCCTCGTGTGGAACATGCTAAGTGTGCATGACTGTTTGGCCTGCCCAAGAAGGCAGGCCAAACAGTCATGAGCACTTAGGGAGTGCAACAAGTGTGGCATGACATTTGCACCAGACTAACGAGAATACTCTGGAGGTGGCCAGACGGTCTGGTAAATGGATGGAGTGTGTCAGCCGTGTGATGTACTGTGGTGTTCATGCTCCAAAAGGATTTTTTTAAATAGTTGTGCCAATGACGTTTCCTTAAAGTCAGCTTTGCCATGTTGTTTCATAATTAGGAATCCCAGTTTTTTATTTTTGCACAGAAAATAATATATTTCCCAATCTCTGTTTATCATAAAATAAAAAAAACAGCAGGTCTTTTGATTTGCTTCCCATGTTGTCATTAAGCTTTTCAGAGTAATGGCTATGGAAATTCACAGCTTAGAGAGTGTATCTCCATTAGGAGATGCCCTCAAATGAGTCCTGTCTCAATTGTCATTCCACGCCCTGTGCCCTTTACCCTGCTGTCTGACTGCCAAGAGCCCCTTCTGCTGCCGCCATTATGCCTGCGAAATACTTTGAGTGTTTCGAAATGATGATTCATTAGGAGTACATTTCTTAGCAAATAAGCAATGACAAAGCTAGGGCGTCTGGCTTGAACTTAAGTCCAGAGTAAAACATCAACAACATTAAAAAGCAGTGAAATAACAAAACTTTATTGCTTTCTGTATCCAAAGCAAGACACAAATAATGTAATTTGCAATGTTTAAGAGTACTTGTAAGATGTAAAATAGTCTCTCATGCATTTTAATGCAAGCACTCCATAGTAGGCAGAATTTTACAGCAAAGAGCCAATAGGATGAGGCCAGGGCAATATGCTCCTTTAGGTGGAGCAAAATCCCACTTTTTGTTTGCTTAAAGAGTTGGTACAAATAGGTCCTTCAGAGAACTACACTGTGAAGTCAGATCTTAAAATATAATCTCTGATTGCTTGCGATGCACCCAAGGACCAGAAGGATCAAGGTTTTGAGCAGAGTTATCTTTACTATTTTCTCACCCCTTTAAGCGCGTCTCTGCATACAGAGTGTGAGGTGGGAGCACAAAGATCTTCGGGGCTATTGCAACAGCAAGTAGGCTGGATTCATGCCCTCTTTTTCTGGAGATGACCTGCAGGATATGTCTTACCACCGTACCAGCACAATAAGCCTCTATGGGAAGTTGGAAGCCAACATTGATGGGTTGTATTTGACTCTTCCAGCAAGAACTGTGCAAAAAGAGGATGAATCTGTTTCACTCAAGAACAAACCTGGCCCCATTATGGTGGGCATGAGGCAGCGGTCTCGACTGTAGGAATCTCTAATACTGCAGTGCTCTGCAGGACAATATTGGTAGCAGGAACAAGTTCCCCATTTGGCATAAGAGAACTGTAGGCACACAGGAGGTCCAAGCTGCCCGGTTTCAAACAACTGTCCACCTCGTGAGACTCACACGTTTAAACGTATCACAGGGCAAGTACAACAACTGCAAAGCGGCAATGCCTGCAATAGCAATGGCTGAGAAGCGCCGCCCGGCTCCTTATACTGGCTCCTGTTTATTTTCCTACCCTTGGGTTTAAGTGCATCTAGGCTTGTTGAAGTGGGGTTCCTTCAGCCAATGGCCATTGTTTACAGGGCAGCCCTATTTACATGCAAAAATGTAAACAACAAAATATGCAAATAGCAAGACCTTGATGATATTGGTTTCAAAATTTATCAAGTAAAAATCAGGGCTGATAACATACATGGACCAATTGACTCTTCTCACAGAACTGCTGCGGTACCATAAGAGACTTAATTGTGATAGTTTGCTATAACATCAATCCCTTTGATGTCTTGGTCTTTGTAATCTGGTCTTATCTGGACCCCACACACGGTATCCTCCTTAGTTTGCCACCTTGTGCCTACTGAAATAAAGTACATCTCTATAAAGCGCTTCACCTTTCCTTGGCCCTCGGGTCCATTCTATAGCAGACACCTTGAATAAAATGATGAATGCAGCTTTTCCATTATGCTGTCCATTCTAAATTCATTGGGAACATTTTAGATACTAGATAGTAGAGTGTAACCCACTTAGGTAGCGATATTTTAGAAGTCATTTGCAACAATACAGCAGTCAGGCAGGTACTAGGGATGAGAGGTGCAGTGTGATGTACTGGAGTTAGTTTAATTTAAAAAGCAATTTTTAGGGCTGGTGTTAACTACGACTTTTTGATTTGACTAAAACTACATGCATAATACACAATGGTTTTCTTGTCATATTCATCCTTCACTGACAGTCCCTAGCAGGCCACTTTCCCTACACAGCACTAGAAAAGTACTCGGCTGATTGGCATTTACTACATTCCGGGATACTGGAATTCTGGGACAGGAGAAGACCAAAATAAGTGGCAGGAAAAGACTAAATATATGGCGTAATGGAACACATTTTGTGATAGCATTACTTTCTTATTTTTTTATATGTTACAACTGTCTGGGAAAAGGTCATGAATACTAGTTTACCACCCAAATATATCAATTAGCAATAAAAGGCGGAACAGTCAACTTTTGGAACGGGCCTTCCACTGTGCAGCATCATGTGTTGCAGTGTTTTTAGTAACTTTTGATCTATTTGAGCTAGAAACTATTTGTTGTTAAAATCTGCAGATTATGCAGCAGATGAAGGATTGTGTAGCAAATCCCTAAATAAAAATCGCTGTAACAGCAAGATCACTTAATTCCAGTGGTTCCGACTATAATCAATGAGCACTATATATTGATCTTGGAGGAGAAACAATAGTTTTCTTATGTCAATATGCATATTGAAAACAGTAATCAGCCAAACACATTACCAGTGGCTAACCAAAGTTTGAAGTAAAGTACAGTAAACTCTCTGTATCTAACAACATACCAGAAACAATAACACTTATTAAAAGTGGAATCTGAGGGTTTCCCCTTGGCTTTCTGGACCTACTCCATGTGCTTGTACCCTGCATCACGTAAAAACAGGCTTAACGAGTGGGTGAAACGCTGGGGCCCACAGGCACTCATTTGGGACACTGGGACTTTCTTTTTTGATTTTTATCCAAAGCAAGAGGTGTAAAGTCAGAAAAGGGAGAGATAGAAGGAGTAAGAGCAAGACACTAAAAGAGACAAAGTAAGAAACAGGCATGGAAAAGAACCTAGAGGCTTTGACCAGGGCTTGAAATGGAAAAATATAAGTGCAGGTGCTCTGTAACAGAGTGCCTGCTTGTTTCTGAGAAGTGCTGGTACTGTCCAATTAAAAGTATTATATTTCCTCTGAGAAGTGCAGGTACTCTCCCTCTCACAACAAAAAGTGCCGGTACTCCGTACCGGTCAGTACCGACCCATTTAAAGCACTGATTTTGTCAAAAAGAGACAGGAGTGCAGGGTGCTGGGAGAAAGTGGCATGGGGTGGAATACATCCTAGGCAACTTTTGACCCCGGCAGTTATTTGCTTACTTAATTATTTATATTCCAAATTGAATCCCGTCTGTGTACAGTGTAGAGGAACTCGCAGTGCTGTAAAGAGGCGGGGCGTTTTTCACCCAGCCCCAGGCACATTCGCTCCATGACGAGGGCTGGCCAGCCGGGCCTCGCAGCTGTCTGCGGCCATCTTCCGTGAGCCCCGAGTGCATTCATACACCATTCATGCGATGACTCAGGCAGCTGAAGGAAAGGTGTTTTCTCCAGAGCGAGCGCCTCACAACATCCGTAAGGCGGGAACTCCTCAAGTGGTGAAACACCTCGTCTGGCAGCGGCAGTGACTCCCCTGCGTGGGGCGAGGGCTCGGCCATCAGTCATGCTTTTAAGAAGCACAAGGGATGAACTGTTGCTTTCAAAAATAGCTCCAGACAACTTTTTCCACAATTTACCAATTGTTTCTAATCAGTATTGCATTGAAAGTTGTTCCGCTCGACCAGTCAGCGCCAGAGTGCACAGATACATGGCCCTATTAATAGAATCTCGGGTGCCTCGGGCAGCTCGGCAGGGCAAAAGGAAGGGGCAGTAACATTTTAGAACTGGGAGAGGCAGGGGTGACTCACGCGCCGTGTTTTCAAATCAAAGGTAAGTAGAGGTAAGACTCCGAGTCCAGTGTGCCAGCATGTGGCTGACCAATGGCTGTGACTTAATCTTACTATCCCTTAGGGACAGTAAACTGCCAGCAAAACATAGCAGTGAAATCATCTCATTTCATAGAACTGACCATCATCCAGTCCTATGTGTTGTGCTACCCGCACTAAGCATTCTGGGACTTGTAGTTTCACCTTACTTCTCATAAGTAAGCCTAAAGGCGCCAACGTGAAGTACTGCTGGTTGGAAACCGCGACAATTGGCTGCGCTCGGGTTAGATGACAGCTAAAACAAAAGCCCTGATTCCCCCAGTGGCCCGAGAGATCACAGGATCCCAAACCGGAGCAGGTGTTATACTGCACTCAGGCAAACAAAGGCGATCCAGAAAATAAGTAAAAAGGAGGCAGTGCGAGCAGTTTAAAAGAATACATTGATTGGAGTTTTGAAACAGGGTGACAAAGAGTCAGAAGTATTGCTCAAAGGCAGGTCAGCTAATGTTGTACACAGAGCTCGCGAGCAGCTCTGTCAAAGTCCAGTTCTCAAGATTCTAAGACAGGCAACATTTTTAATTCACTCTGAAGAAACTGTTGACTACAGACTATCAAACTCTGACAGACCCAAGACCTGCTGACCTTCAGGAGGATACCCAAGACCTGGCTGTTCGATCAGTAGCCCTCCCTCCCCCCCCCAGCGCCTTGACACCCTCGCGGGTATGTAGTGCACTTTACAAATGATTGATTGATTGACCAGGATGGCCATTTTAACCCCTTGCATGCTGATGACGGCCCCCGTCCGTCATTCATCACGGTGCTCGTGTGCTGATGACGGCTGGGGGCCGTCGTGAACCCGCCCACTCAATAAAAGTGCTGCACAGGCGCAGAATCGTGGCCGCATGCAAGGGGTTAATAACATGACATTGTTTTTATGTAGCACACTCTTCTTGCTTCGAAGCGCTGCAAAGAATCAGTGTTACTGTTACCCAATTTAATGGTACCCAGTTGACTTACCTTGGGAAGGATGAAAAGCTGAGTTGGCCTTCCCAGAAACCTAATGTCACAGTAGACGTTAACAGGAATAATGACAGACATGACGATAAAGGCACTTCTATGCTGTGATTCTATGTAGGTTTTAAGAGGCTCTGTCCCATCGGTACAGTCCTTCTATACCGTGCTTTTAATGAAAGCGCTATTTTTTGGGCTGCCTGGGCAGCAGGTGTTTTGAAACTTTTGTAGAAGACAATCAACATTCTACACATCTGTCGGGTCATCTAGGATCTATCTTGTATTCAAGTTGCAAGCAAGAAGGATTTATATTTATTTTGATTGGTGATTTTGATCATGTATGTGCGTGATGCTTTGGGACCCTCCCGTGCACAATGACATACATCACAGAATCAGCAGTGACCTTTGAGGAGGGTACAGTACAGCAAGAACCCTGCAGATAGGTTTCTTGAAGGATGGCCCTTTGAATCCGGCGGGAGAGAAAGAGTTAGTTCAGGGCTGCATTCAGTTCTTGAATGTCACACTAAAAGCTGCACCATGTAAACCACCATGGGAGCTGATCCACATTCAGCTCGAAAACCGGCCGGTAGTGAATTAGGAGTCTGCGGGTTATATTCGGTCCTGAATTCGTCTTCATTCACTGGGGCAATGCTTTTGTCAAGAGCGTTGTTGTGCAATTCTCCCTTCTCTAAAGAATCCTCCCAATTGTAAGCAGGTCGATTGGAATTATGAGCAATTGTGGCTTCCTCGTTTTCCGCATAGGTATAGATTGACCATATTTGCCACATAATCCATCATCTACTATATGATCTGAAGATGAAAAAAAAAACTGTGTCTAACTCAGACACCAAAAGTTACTAAAAACGCAGCAATGTGTTGCTGCACAGTGGAAGGCCCTTCGCAAATGTTTGACTAGTCATATTTCTGTTGCCTATTGCTGTATTTGAGTGTCTGACTGGTACTAATGAGGTGAAGTTTTTGCCGGATAGATAGTGGTAATGTGTGAAAATGATAAAATAGTGAGGCAATACTTTCACAAATGTGCTTCATTATGCCGCATAAATGGTCTTTTGTTGCCACATAATGTAGTAAATCCCGCTGCATAACTTGGTACTCCCCTGCCACACAATTTCAGTGGCCCTCCTCGTAAGTGTCGACCAGTGGGTGGATATGGTGAGAGCCCAAATGATAATCATAGACTTCTGGACGCCGTCTGCACTCGGCTTCCGAAGAAACTCATCATTGTAGTGTATTGTGATGTGGCTTCTAACACATCAGAACTAAGCCCCCAGAACATGCCAGGGCCTACCGTGCTGCTGGCGCCCATCATGTGCAAGAACAAAGTTCAAAGCTCATTGTACCGTGGACACGGCTCAATGCGGCAGAGACGCAGGATGCTTGCAGACGCTGAGCACCATCTACCTGGGAAACAAAATCCTGTGATCAGCAAATGCAAACCTCATCTTTCAAGGTCAAAGCAGACCTCCGAAAGTCCAGATACCCAGACTGTGAAACCAAGTACACCCAAACCTCAAGGAAAAGATAAACTACTGACAAGAAAGTCCTGAAAACTCAGCTGTAGCAGTATGCCCTTTTTTACTAAACCCTACAGCTTCAAGGACAGCGAATCAGGAATATCAGCCTGAGACCCTTGCCTCACTGCAGTCTAACTCCCCTCTTTCTGTGCTTCACATGTCTGTATTCCAACTAGCGCTCTGAAGCACTAGGAATGAAACATGTAGAGCACTAGGAACACCCTGAGCACAAACATTGCTTGCCCTGCAGTTTGTTCCTGCTCTTTGCACATGATGGAAGCTTGCAGTGGGGCTCTTAGCGATATGAGCACTTATGTACTGCAATATGAGCTTGTTCCTGCTCTTTGCATTTGACAGAAGCTTGCAATGGTGCTCTTAGCACTAGGAACACTCATGCAGAGCATTAGAAACATTACGAGTACAAACTTGCACTGCTTTTTGTTCCTGCTCTTTGCATGTGCTGGAAGCTTGCGGTGGTGCTCTTAGCACTATGACCACTTCTGTACAGCACAAGTAAACTAGGAACACAAACATTGCTTGCACTGCTTTTCGTTCCGGCTCTTTATATGTGGTTGAAGCTTGCAATGGTGCTTTTAGCACTATGAGCACAAACGTAAGTCACTAGGAAGTTGTTCCTGCTCTTTACATGTGATGGAAGCTCATTGTGGTGCTCTTAGCACTATGAGCACTCATGTAGAGCACCAGGTACACTTCAAGTACACACACTACTTGCACTGCTTTTTGTTCTGGCTCCGCATGTGATGGAAGCTTGCAATGAATCTCTTAGCACTATTACTACTTGTGTACACCACAAGTAATACGAGTAAAAACATTGCTTGCAATGCTTTTCGTTCCGGCTCTTTATATGTGACAGAAGCTTGCAATGGTGCTCTTAGCTTCTGAGCACTAACGTAAGGCACTAGGAAGTTGTTCCTGCTCTTTACATGTGATGGAAGCTTGCAATGGTGTGCTTAGTACTATGAGCACTCATGAAGAGCACTAGGTACACTTCAAGTACAAACACTACAAACATCACTTGCACTGCTTTTTATTCTGGCTATTTGAATGTGATTGAAGCTTGCAATTGTGCTCTTAGAACCATTAGCACGCATGTAGAGCACTATGAACTTGTTCCTGCTCTTTCACAGGATGGAAGCTCGCAATGGTGCTCTTATCACTATGAGCGCTCAAGCAGCGCACTAGGAACACTCCGAATACAAACATTGCTTGTACTGATTTCTGTTCCTGCTCTTTAAACGTGGTGGAAGCTTGCAATGATGCTCTTAGCACTATGAGCACTCATGCAGCGCACTAGGAACACTCGAGTACAAACACTGCTTGTACTGCTTTCTATTACTGCTCTTTGCACGTGGTGGAAGCTTGGAATGGTGCTCTTAGCACTATGGGCACTCGTGTAGAGCACTATAAACCAGTTACTGCTCTTTGCACGTGGTGGAAGCTTGGAATGGTGCTCTTAACACTATGGGCACTCGTGTAGAGCACTATAAACCAGTTACTGCTCTTTGCACGTGGTGGAAGCTTGGAATGGTGCTCTTAGCACTATGGGCACTCGTGTAGAGCACTGTAAACTAGTTACTGCTCTTTGCACGTGGTGGAAGCTTGGAATGGTGCTCTTAGCACTATGGGCACTCATGTAGAGCACTGTAAACTAGTTACTGCTCTTTGCACGTGGTGGAAGCTTGGAATGGTGCTCTTAGCACTATGGGCACTCGTGTAGAGCACTGTAAACTAGTTACTGCTCTTTGCACGTGGTGGAAGCTTGGAATGGTGCTCTTAGCACTATGGGCACTCGTGTAGAGCACTGTAAACTAGTTACTGCTCTTTGCACGTGGTGGAAGCTTGGAATGGTGCTCTTAGCACTATGGGCACTCGTGTAGAGCACTGTAAACTAGTTACTGCTCTTTGCACGTGGTGGAAGCTTGGAATGGTGCTCTTAACACTATGGGCACTCATGTAGAGCACTGTAAACTAGTTACTGCTCTTTGCACGTGGTGGAAGCTTGGAATGGTGCTCTTAGCACTATGGGCACTCATGTAGAGCACTGTAAAGTAGTTACTGCTCTTTGCACGTGGTGGAAGCTTGGAATGGTGCTCTCAGCACTATGGGCACTCATGTAGAGCACTGTAAACTAGTTACTGCTCTTTGCACGTGGTGGAAGCTTGGAATGGTGCTCTTAACACTATGGCACTCATGTAGAGCACTATAAGCTAGTTACTGCTCTTTGCACGTGGTGGAAGCTTGGAATGGTGCTCTTAGCACTATGGGCACTCATGTAGAGCACTATAAACTAGTTGCTGCTCTTTGCACGTGGTGGAAGCTTGGAATGGTGCTCTTAGCACTCTGGGCACTCATGTAGAGCACTGTAAACTAGTTACTGCTCTTTGCACGTGGTGGAAGCTTGGAATGGTGCTCTTAGCACTCTGGGCACTCATGTAGAGCACTATAAGCTAGTTACTGCTCTTTGCACGTGGTGGAAGCTTGGAATGGTGCTCTTAGCACTATGGGCACTCATGTAGAGCACTATAAACTAGTTGCTGCTCTTTGCACGTGGTGGAAGCTTGGAATGGTGCTCTTAGCACTATGGGCACTCATGTAGAGCACTGTAAACTAGTTACTGCTCTTTGCACGTGGTGGAAGCTTGGAATGGTGCTCTTAGCACTATGGGCACTCGTGTAGAGCACTGTAAACTAGTTACTGCTCTTTGCACGTGGTGGAAGCTTGGAATGGTGCTCTTAGCACTATGGGCACTCGTGTAGAGCACTGTAAACTAGTTACTGCTCTTTGCACGTGGTGGAAGCTTGGAATGGTGCTCTTAGCACTATGGGCACTCGTGTAGAGCACTATAAACTAGTTACTGCTCTTTGCACGTGGTGGAAGCTTGGAATGGTGCTCTTAACACTATGGGCACTCATGTAGAGCACTGTAAACTAGTTACTGCTCTTTGCACGTGGTGGAAGCTTGGAATGGTGCTCTTAGCACTATGGGCACTCATGTAGAGCACTGTAAAGTAGTTACTGCTCTTTGCACGTGGTGGAAGCTTGGAATGGTGCTCTTAGCACTATGGGCACTCATGTAGAGCACTGTAAAGTAGTTACTGCTCTTTGCACGTGGTGGAAGCTTGGAATGGTGCTCTCAGCACTATGGGCACTCATGTAGAGCACTGTAAACTAGTTACTGCTCTTTGCACGTGGTGGAAGCTTGGAATGGTGCTCTTAACACTATGGCACTCATGTAGAGCACTATAAGCTAGTTACTGCTCTTTGCACGTGGTGGAAGCTTGGAATGGTGCTCTTAGCACTATGGGCACTCATGTAGAGCACTATAAACTAGTTGCTGCTCTTTGCACGTGGTGGAAGCTTGGAATGGTGCTCTTAGCACTCTGGGCACTCATGTAGAGCACTGTAAACTAGTTACTGCTCTTTGCACGTGGTGGAAGCTTGGAATGGTGCTCTTAGCACTCTGGGCACTCATGTAGAGCACTGTAAACTAGTTACTGCTCTTTGCACGTGGTGGAAGCTTGGAATGGTGCTCTTAGCACTCTGGGCACTCATGTAGAGCACTATAAGCTAGTTACTGCTCTTTGCACGTGGTGGAAGCTTGGAATGGTGCTCTTAGCACTATGGGCACTCATGTAGAGCACTATAAACTAGTTGCTGCTCTTTGCACGTGGTGGAAGCTTGGAATGGTGCTCTTAGCACTCTGGGCACTCATGTTGAGCACTATAAACTAGTTGCTGCTCTTTGCACGTGGTGGAAGCTTGGAATGGTGCTCTTAGCACTATGGGCACTCATGTAGAGCACTGTAAAGTAGTTACTGCTCTTTGCACGTGGTGGAAGCTTGCAATGGTGCCCTCAGTATAGCAGCTGCTGTGTGTGCATGTGTGCAGTCAGCTTCCAGAGTGTGCACACTGCCCGCCGCATACACACATCCTGTGTGGAGGGCTCTTGCTCTGCTGGTGACACTGCTAGAGGGGCCCTTAAGCTCACCGACATTTAAGAAAACCCTTTCACGAGGTCAAAGGGGAAAACCATGGGCTTTACCAATGTTTTAAAATAAAGTGATCGAATACACACCTTTCTTTGATTCTAGTACTCATATTTCTGGTCGCTCATAGGAGTTATGGCGTGCAGACTTTATGTCGTGCTCTGTCCCAAATAGCAAGAATATGTGATATCCAAGAATCTTGGCATATCCTCAAGCGCCAACTAAACATCGCACAGCCTTAGACCAAGACCTTTTTCTTCATCACAAGAACCCAATTTACGTCCAGTACTTCACTTTCATCCATGTTTTTATTCCAACCTTCCACGTTCAATCCATTCACTACAATGACAGCGTAATTCCACTATTTCAAATGCAACAGACGTGCCCATCCAGGCCTTCACTGTAGCACAACATAATTTAATTATACATCGTGATATTGCGTAAATACTTAACATTATATCCTCCAGTGACTCAATTTAATGGGCCATTGACCCTACCCGTCTTCCTGTAAAATCATACTAAAGCAAACAAAATTCTACATTCTACGTGCAAAACAAACCCGTACGATATCACCCTGTATCATGGAATTACTTAGAATAAAAACACGATTTTTAACTGCTTTCCTTTAGTGAGTTACTGTTTATCCTTTAATCGTAAAGGGGTCCCCATTATACGTCCAGAGCCATGTGGCAGAATTTAAGGCTGACCAACGACTACGTAAATAGTAGCCACGTGCATTTGGTTGTATGCGGAATTCAGAGCCTTCAAATACTGAGGAACAATTCCAACTAAACTGTTCAATCAAAAAACTGTTGATGAATGCTTTAAATCTGGCATCAGGATGCTTTGCTGAATGGTAGGCTCTTGGAATGGCAGACACACCTGCAAATTGATTCAGCGCGCGCCTGGTGGACTCTCGGAGGTGTGTGTCGCAGGCTGTCTGTCTCTCATAGCCCGCAGACGCCAGTGGGACCTCTCTATGAGAGCGGCCGAAGGAAAGGTGCAAACGGCCCCCCGCACGGGCAGGGGGATGGGGTGTCACGTGCCGGCTGCTCACGGAACTCGCGTTAACAAGATCACGGCCCCACGGCAGCTTTCTGCCGGTAAATTACATCACCTGGCGTCAAGAGTTTGGGGAAGACGGGTCCTTTTCACACATTTCTAGACCGCAAGAGGAAGAGCTGGTGATTCCTTTGATGTTCCCCAAAGTGGTCCAAGTGTTACCGGTTGTGGAAATCGTGAGGTCAGGCAGCTCATTTGTATATATAGCAAGCCTTGGCAAAGCCAATAGGTGTCGTCTTTGGGTCCAGTTGGCTTTGCAGTGGTTTTTAACGATGCTGTACTAATGTTGCATAATGCTGTGCAGCATGGCTAAAGAAAAAGTAAAGCCATCGTCATATCATTATTTAGGAGCGTGCACCGCACATGCGCACTTATAAAATTATGCAGATGATTTTTTTTCTTTTTCTTTTCCAATCCACATTTAGAGCAGTAAATTCAAAGACAAAAACATGCATGAAAGCATGTTTTTTTTAAGGAGGCAGAAGCAACACGGAGGTGTAGGCGAAGGGAAACAGAACAGAGGACGCGTGTGCGGGAAGCAACACGGAGGATGTGGTTGGGTTGGATAAAATCAAGTGGCAAAAGAGAGCAAGGTTGAGCATGAGCAGAGCAAAATGAGATATAGAGACAAATGCAGCCTGGGAGAAAACGTGGGCGAGAATGCAATGCTGGAGAGAAACACCTGAAGGTGAGTGCATCATGGAGGGCAGTGGGGAGACGCCCAGGGGTGAGAGAAAACAACATGGACTCATGGAGCTCGGTGAAGGGAAAGGAAGCACACCTGTTAGGCAGCTGGAAAACACATGTACTCTCATGGACTGCTTAAGACAAAAGAAAAAAGTAGTTCCCTAAAAGTAAGCAGCAAAAGGCCGCAAGTAAATTGGCAGTGTTCCATGGGAGGGAGAAACATGAGATGTACAAGGCAGGACATATAATAAGAAGCCGGCAAATGGGAGTCACAGTGGAGCCACCAATGGTAAGCAATGTGCGGGCTGCAAGACCCTGTATATTCTACGTGAGTCCACAATATGTTTTTCACAACCAGTCTGTCCTGGTACCTTGCAAGCTCGACCTACAAATAAGATACTCAAGAAAAGACCCATGCATGACGGGTGTTCTATGGCCATAATTAAGTTTAAATTTGGTACAAAACATCCTAGGGGGATTTAAATGTGTCCAACGCTCACAGTTTTCAAATGGATGCATTCAGCCACTTCAGGTGTGGGAGGATTCTTAGCGAGGAGCGTCCACATAGCTGAAAATCTTATAGTGTCGGGTTGGTAACTGAAAATTCACTTATCATTTTATTCCTTGTTCCTACACATGGAACACATACATACTGAAATTGAAATCTATACTTTTCCACAAATACTGTCTGTAATCATAAGGGTGCTCCAGACACGTTTCCATATGTGTTGCACCACACACCATTTTCCTTTAGGTTTGAGTTCATGGTTGCGAATAAATGTCGGAAGGGCCCTGCACATGCTTCTAAAAACCATCACAGTAAACAAGTTCTACTTGTTCATGTCCATTGCACAGACCACGACAGACACCCACTAGGTGGCACTTGCGCCTGCTGAAGAAATGTCCACACTCTGGACTTCCTGATAGACTGAACACATTCATAAGTACAGCAATCCTCCTATTCTTAATCAGGAACAATTTTTGGATGCAGAGAATTTCGCTTTTTCACATGCAAGTCACTCTTAGGAACTGGGACCCTATGTGTCTCTGTAACTATATGCTTTGCTACCACTTTCTGCACGCCAAAGCACACCGGGGTTAGTGCTTGAATAAAAGAAAATGTATAATACCAAAGGGAATCATGTGAATATGTGGTTGGGACTTCTTCCTCTAGACTTCGAGGCTCCAGTGCAGGGCTCCTATGGCTAACAGTGTGCGGACGTACACAGATCTGTCATGGTGCAGGAGCAGGCCAAGTTTTGATGCATTTCTGGTAAATGTATATAATCCTGCTTAGAAAAAAAGACTTGTGCTTGATACCTATTTCTTACACACCTTGAGTCTTTTTGATCACTTCTACTAAATATGGAGGGCTCATTTGAGTTATTTTTGCTTTATTAACCAATTCATTTTTCAATGAGTCAGTCCATCAAGGCCCCACCTGACTGACCGGAAACTCCAGGCCACATTCTACAAATCTGACTGACAAATAACTTGACCAAACAGTGAGTGGGCTGCAGTTATCAATAGGACCTGGACCCCCCAGGTTGCTCCTGGCCCCGCCCCCATCCAAACACACAAATCAATACTTGCTGACCAGAGCTGTGGGTAAAAGAGGCCATGTTTATTACAAACCATCACACAAACAGGACAATATATGATTAACACAATTTAAATTCCATACGATATGGAGTCCCCTGACCATGGGGCCGGCGCCGTAAGGAAGAGAGGACGAGGACCTGGGCAAGTTGCCCTAAATAGGCGTCCCCCCCCCCCTCTGCCAGCCCTGACCGGAAGTGACGTCACGTCATTTCCCCGGATGTAATTCTTGCCTTAGTCTCGCCCAATCCGCTGATGAAGAGCCATGAGGGCGTGGGCGGGTTCCTGGGGGGGAGTTAATGTTATGGGGAATTTATAAAGCGCACGGCTACTGAAGGGAGTGTCCCGGCGCCAAGTGGTCCCCCTTGAAAAAGAAACAGTATGCACTCTCATCCTAACGAGTCCCCATTACTGATGGAACAGCCAAGTCTTATGTTGGCACCTGAAACTAAGAAGCTTTTGCTCTTGTCTGATGGGGCGCTTCCCTATAGTACGCGTTTTTCCAGAAGCCTTGTTAGGACTTCCATCCATAGGCGACCTTGGAATTTTCCATAGGGTCTTTTGGGTGCCAGTTGTACTGTTTTTTCTATCCAAATAAACTGTATTTGTGTGGCATTCATGAGTGGGACACCCAGACCCAGGGATGATGATCACTGGACTGCTGTGGGGCAAACAGTGCCTAAATGACCAATAACGCATGAACAACTGTTAAAGTCTGACGAGTCACCCTCTCAGGAAGATAGGAGGCTCTTAGCCCCGAGGTAACAAACAGAAGAAATGTCTCACTCGGCCGAGTCACTCTTGGAAATCACAAGCGCTAATAACACAACGCTTTAACAGTTTGCCTGGGCATTAAGAGCCGATCTCTGTCCAGAAAATGTAAATGCCGAGTGTTTTGTGTATTTCTAATTCCCTTTCATCTGTGGTAACCACATTTCTAGCTCATGCTAGAATTCAGACCCTTTTGTTAGCATAAAAAGCCTGTCTCTTCTGTGCATTGGCAGTGGATTGACTCGTATCCCACCACCGCCCGAGGACAAAGCAGGGGGGAGGGGCCGAGGCAGAGGATGCCGCTTGCAAGGGCATGTTTGGGGACATCCAGCCTGTAGATGATGAACCCCCACTGCGACGCCGAGCACCAGCACAGTGTTCCACCACACACTTCTTACTGTCATAAACTTGTGTACGTTAAGCATAATTCACAGATCAGAAAATCGCACGTAATGTACTTGCGACTGCAGGGCGTACGCGTGGGGTGGAGAAAGCCACGGTCAGTGCGCATTGGTAGCCTGGCTTGTAAATTGGTCTCTTGGGGAGACTGAGCGCATTAGGTTACACCCAGGCAGCCAGTCACAACTTTGTAGATATTCACAATCACGCAGAATGCATTACACACCTGAGTTGCACCTCATTGGACCAGGCGTACGAGGTGCAGGAAGCGTGTTTGCTCTGACATGAACTACCGCATGCCTCGTGTATGTAAACAGCAATGCGAACCCTCAATCAATCAATCAATCAATCAATCAAGCGAATTTATATAGCGCGCTACTCACCCGGGAGGGTCTCAAGGCGCTGGGGTGGGAGGGGTCCGTTACTGCTCGAAAAGCCAGGTCTTGAGTTGCTTCCTGAAGGAGAGGTGGTCCTGGGTCAGCCGTAGGTGGATGCGGAGGGAGTTCCATGTCTTGGCGGCCAGGTAGGAGAAGGATCTTCCTCCGGCGGAGGCTCTGCGAATGCGTGGTACGGTGGCGAGGGCGAGGCTGCTCGATCGCAGCTGGCGGGTGGGCGTGTAGAAGGTGAGGCGGTTGTTGAGGTGCTTGGGGCCCAGGTCGTGGAGAGCCTTGTGTGCGTGGGTGAGGAGTCTGAACGTGATCCTCTTGCTGACGGGGAGTCAGTGCAGGTCTCAGGTGGACGGAGATGTGGTTGTGGCGGGGGACGTCCAGGATGAGTCGTGTGGAAGCGTTCTGTATGCGCTGGAGTCTCTTCTGTAGTTTGGCAGTGGTTCCCGCGTAGAGGGTGTTCCCGTAGTCCAGTCGGCTGGTGACGAGTGCCTGGGTGACCGTCTTCTTGGTTTCGGTGGGGTTCCATCGGAAGATCTTACGGAGCATGCGCAGGGTGTTGAAACAGGATGACGAGACGGCGTTGACTTGTCTGGTCATCGAGAGGGAGGAGTCCAGGATGAAGCCCAGGTTTTGTGCGTGGTCCGTTGGCTTGGGGGTGGTGCCCAGGACGGGGGGGCCACCAGGAGTCGTCCCAGGGGGAGGGGGATGATCCCAGGATGAGACTTCCGTCTTGTCCGAGTTCAGTTTCAGGCTGCTGGTCTTCATCCACTCTGCAACGTCTTTCATTCCTTCCTGGAGGTTGGCTCTGGCAGTGGCGGGGTCGTTGGTGAGGGAGAGCATCAGCTGGGTGTCTTCGGCGTAGGAGATGATGTTCAGGTTGTGTTGGCGTGCGATGGCTGCGAGGGGGCTCATGTAGATGTTGAAGAGGGTGGGGCTGAGTGAGGATCCTTGTGGTACGCCGCAGATGACTTCGGTGGCCGCGGATCTGAACGGGGGGAGGCGGACTCTCTGGGTTCTTCAGGCGAGGAACGAGATGATCCATTCCAGTGCCTTTTCTTGGATTCCGATGTTGCTGAGGCGCTGTATTAGGGTGCGGTGGCAGACAGTGTCGAATGCTGCAGAGAGGTCCAGGAGGATGAGGGCAGCTGTTTCCTCGTTGTCGAGCAGGGATCTGATGTCGTCGGTGGCTGCGATGAGGGCGGTCCCGGTGCTGTGGTTGGCTCTGAAACGGGACTGTGGGGTTCGAGGGATCCGTTCGTCTCGAGGAAGGCAGCGAGCTGTTTGTTGACGGTCTTCTCGATGACTTTGGCAGGAAAAGGGAGGAGAGAGATGGGGCAGAAGTTCTTGAGGTCGGTGGGGTCCGCTGTCGGTTTCTTCAGGAGGGCGCTGAGCTCGGCATGCTTCCAGCTCTCCGGGAATGTGGCGGTGTTGAAGGAGAGGTGGATGATGTCCCGGAGTTGGGGTGCGATGATGGAGTCGGCCTTGTTGAAGACGTGGTGGGGGCAGGGGTCGGATGGGGATCCAGAGTGGATGGTGTTCATCGTGCGGGTGGTGTCTTCGGTGCTGACCGGGATCCAGGCGCAGAGGGTGGTGGTGGCGGCGGGCGATGGTTCGGTGGTTGGGTGCGTGGTTGGTGCGCCGAAGCTGTTGTGTATGTCGGCGATCTTGCTGTGGAAGGAGGAGGCGAGTGAGTCGCAGAGGTCTTGCGAGGGAGTGGTGTTCTTGTTTCCGGCGCTGGGGTTGGAGAGCTCTTTGACGATGCTGAAGAGTTCCTTGCTGTTGTGGGTGTTGTTGTCCAGTCGTTCTTTGAATGTTGCCCTTTTGGTGGTGCGGATCAGCTGGTGGTGTGTGCGGGTGGCGTTCTTGAGGGCAGTCATGTTTTCTGTAGTCTGTTCGTGGCGCCTGGCTTTTTCAAGGGTGCAGCAGTTTTTCTTGGATGTTTTGAGTTCGTTGGTGAACCACGAGGCTTTCTTGCTGCCGAGTCTGCTGGGAGGGTTCTTCAGTGGTGCGAGGTCGTCGGCGCAGTTGGTGAGCCACTGTGTGAAGATGCGGGCTGCTTCGTTGGGGTCCGTTGCGCTGGCGGGAGGGTCCTGGCTGAGGGAGGTGGTGAGCTGGTCGGCGGTGATCTTGTTCCAGCTCCTGCGGGGAACCAGTTGCGGGTGGTGGTGGGTCGTGGTTCTCCTGAAGCTGAAGTGGACGCAGCTGTGGTCAGTCCAGTGAAGTCCGGTGGAGTGGCTGAAGGAGATGTGCTTGTTGGAGGAGAAGACTGGGTCAAGCGTGTGGCCGGCGTAGTGGGTGGGGGTGTTGACCAGTTGCTTGAGTCCGAGGTTGGCGAGGTTGTCCAGCAGGGTGGTGGTGTTGCTGTCCTTGTTGTTCTCCAGGTGGAAGTTGAGGTCCCCTAGGAGGATGTAGTCGGAGGAGGTGAGGGCGTGCGGGCTGATGAAGTCTGCGATGGCTTCGCTGAATTGTGTGCCTGGTCCCGGGGGTCTGTAGATGAGAGTGCCTCTGAGGGTGGTCTTGGGGGTCGGTGTGTATCTGGAAGTGGAGGTGCTCGGCGGCGGTGAGGGTGTCGTCGGAGTTGGTCGTGATGCGGATGGTGTTCCTGTGGACGTTGGCGATGCCTCCTCCGGTCTGGTTGACGCGATCCTTCCGGGTGATCTTGTATCCGTCCGGGATGGCTGTGGCGATGTCGGGCGCTGAGGAGGCGTTTATCCAGGTTTCCGTGAGAAAGGCGACGTCTGGTGATGTTGTGTCGAGTAGGTTTTAGAGTTCGACGGCGTGTCTCTGGACGGAGCGGGTGTTGAGCAGGATGCACTTGAGGTGGTTGTTGCTGGTGCCTGGTCTTTCGGGTGCGGTGCAGGTCTGGGGGCAGATGAACTTGCAGGCTTGGCAGGTGAAGGGTCCGTGGGTGCGTTTCGGGGTGGCTCGGTAGCAGGCGGGCTTCCGGTCGGGTTTGAGTGCGTTGAGGGTGGCGGCGTCGTAGGTCCGTCGTGTGGGCTGGCAACGACAGAGGCCAGGGGTCCTGGCGCTGGGCGCGGTCCAGGCGCGGACGGGCGCAGACGGGCTTGCCTTCGGTGCACAATTGGCGGGCCCGCTGCGCGTGACCGCTGCGCGTGGGCTCCATATGAGGCGAAATGGGAGGGAGGAGCAGCTGGGAGCAGGGCGGCCAATGGGTACAGAAAGAAAGTAGGCGGGGCCGCGAGGGAGCCGAGGCGGGAAGCCGGGAGCGGGGGGGGGGGGACACCAGGGGTAGTATACCAACAATACAATAAAGCGATAACAGGAAAATAAAGTAATTTACAAAACAAAGCACGAACACTGAGGGCAACAGCGGTGAAAAACGAACAGTAGCGAGGGGGTGCCGAGGTCAGGGGCGAACCTGTGGCCTCAGCTGGCGATCCGTGCGGCGTGGGGGGTGTCCTGGGGCCAGTGCGGTGTTCCTCAGATCAACATGAGAAAGCACCGCCCACTGAAGCCTCACAGAACAAAATAAACACAACAAATCTGAATGCGGATGCCTGCCATTTGCCTACGTCACTGTTCGTTTCCTTATGTCTTGGGTTTTGCTAAACTTTTTTGTTTTGGAAGTTGCTGTAGTCGCGTAAAGCTAAAAAAAATGGTAAATCATAAATATGATTTCAAAAAGCATACATTCGCATAGGCATCTCTGTCACTGCAGCGAACGACTATGTGCGTGGATGCTGCCATCACTCACAGTAAAGTTAGCCAATGGCTGGAGTGGGCTGAGCCATTGCACCATGCTGTAGGGTGTAGTGGGTGGAAGATGTGAATAGCACAACAGACCAATAGATGAAGCTGTCTGTCCGAAAGCCTTTATAAGCAAGTATAATATACATATAATGAGGGCTTTAAGTGGGCCGGGTCTCACCAGGTCTGAGCACCAGCAGTTTTTTTAAAGGGGGCCTCAAAACGGGTCTCTATCGGGCTCTGTTTTGTGCCTGGCACAGGCGGTTCGTTTTTTCCACACTGCAGTGACAGCAGGCACATCGATGCGCACTGCTCACACTGCTCACTGATGGCCTTTTCAGTTGATGTTACCTGGGGCTATGTCCAAGGATACAGAAGATATAAAGCCCCTCTCCGATGTACAACAACACGGAGAGGGAACCTCAAGCCCACATACACATTCAATATCTCCACTGCGGTCTCTGCTTGGCAAGTATCTAGCACTCTCCGGGAAAAAGGCACATGTCCAAGCCCTAGAATAACCAGGTTTGACTTCAGACGCCATTTTATTGGCAGGAGCTCTGAAGAGATGGAACAAACTGCCCATTGAAGGAGATTTATGAAATATGAAGATGTATTTCTACAGCATCATCATGCTGTTAGCACAGTGCCGAGTACACCAATTACATACAAATAAGTTCAGTGTAATTCTAAAGCTCGAAGCCTTGAGTGTCTGTCAAACAAATAGGCTGTACACACCTGATGGTATTCATGACCTTTAACCTCTTGTTTCAACAGATTTGCTGTGCTCACCAGTAATGGCTTGCACTATATAAACATGTACATACAAAGGCTGCACACTTGATCCATGTGCCTAGGCGCGCCATGAAGTAGCGATGCTATCTGAGCTCTGCCTTCAAGGACTCGATGCTTCAAAGGGTGTTTACTTTGTGCTTGAAGGAGAAACTCCTTCAGACAATGGCCTTATTGCAAGCTCAGAAAAAGTGCCACTTACACTCCGGCTCATTAATGAAAAAGGGCCATAATAGGGAGGCAGTGAGCTCTGGCCCCGGTGTGACTATACCTGCTGCACTATTGGAAACTAGGCCTCTGCCTTCAGAAAAGTAATTTTTTTTCAGTGCAGCACAAGTGTTGCCTTATGAAAGTGCTATTGAAAAGAAACACCAACGGCTTTGTTAGCATAGAGCCCTGGAGCACAATTTGAGTTTTTGGGTCTTTCATACCTCCCTAGGACACTGGCATTATGCATGGCGCTGCGGACCGATCTGTAATAGTCACTGTGCAGTTACTAAGTTAGTGACACTCCCCATTCACCTACGGAAGCAGCACCAAATGTGTGAATTCCTTTGCTTGTGCATCTGCACCAGATAGCAGAACTATGTAAGCTAGCGTCCTGAGGAGAACCCACAAAGAGACAGGGGTTCGAAACACGTCAACCATAGTTTCACCAAACAAGTGCACTTCAAATCATTACTATTGGAGCCGGGGGATGTAATTGGTTGTTATGTTTTTCTTCCTGAGCCCCCTAAAGGCACTATATATGGTTACAGCCCAAGGAGTTAGGAGCCAGGAATAGTGATTATAACAAATCAAGCACCTTAAGGGCAACAAAAGAGTCAGAACGTGGCCACAAAAAATCTTTCTTGTATGTTTTGCAGAGTTGTTTCATGTTCGCATATTTGGATTGGATTGAATATGTACATTTATGGCCATTTTAATAATGTTTGTGCTGTATATGTGCAATGATGAGTGCGTTGTTCTTGCATTTTGTTTAAATTGTGCATACAAGCAATTATCAAACGATTACCAAAATAAGTGGTGATCACAGCAATTCAGTTGTGTGGTCACGGATACAAGTGAACATGTGAGTGTATGTCAGTACTAGCAATTTTGTTGTTATTAGAGATTTGGGTGGCCTACCCTTGCCAACTAAATGCCCAACTCTGGTTTGTTTATGCAGATAACCGATGAAGACACATAGGCAAAGTGGCCCTCGAGAGTTCTGCTGTGTGCCACCATGAAGGCACTGCACAGATAGATAAGTCCCCCAAGATGCTTGAAGGGGTCCACTGAACTCTGATTATTGCTGAATTGTATTATTCAAACAGCAGCCAGAGGGCCCTTATCCTGCTTGAAGTAGAGTCCATGACACACTGATAACACTACTGTCGATCTGTAGGCTGACCTTGCACCCCAAACTCAGAGATGGGCCCTGAAGAAGTCTGTGACTCCACCAAACCTTGGGGGATGCTCTGATGCCCCCTCAAAGTTTAGGGAGCACCTGCATAAAAACACAAAGTACAATTTCATGCTTGCTGAGCTGCTTAGCTAAGTCAGGGCTCTTATCTTAAGCAGGAGCACTGTCGGGGCCTTTACACACACATTAAAAAGTGTGCACTCCAGGGCTAACTGAGATTGTGTATCCAACAGCTAGCTAATGCAGGCCCTAATGTGGAGGGATTACCGAACATTGCAACAGAGGGACCAAGCCAAGGACAGGAAGAGAAGGAATTCCCCACAGATGCCTGGATGTTTTTATGCATTGGCAAAGGGGAATCCCATCGACCTCCGTTTGGTCCGTTCCTGTCGCGGATACTAGTCTCAGCTACACAAGTGGTGCTACATTTTTATCGGCACAAGTGGGGTAATGCTGTGTGGTAGAATTTGTGTGGATTCCAGAAGTTAGCATTGCAGGAATGTAAGGAAAATTTGCGATTTCAGGCATAGATTTATTTATTTATTTATTTGTGAGTTTATATAGCGCTTGAATCACTCCGCCAGGAGTATCTCTGCGCTTTTTGACCGGTAAATCAGCAGATATACAGAGGGATGGGATTAGATTTCGTTTTTGAATAAGATAGTTTTTAAATGTTTGCGGAAAGTAGAGCCAAAGGTAATTTGTTCCACATCTTTGAGATTGAGGTTTGCAGGGCATTGTGGGTAAGAAAACCTCATGGGATCCAAGCAATGCACACCACCCTGTAATCCCCTGGTTGTCTAGTTCTCCAAAAGGTTTGTGGTTTGCATTGTTTTTTTGTTTTTTTTTTGGAAAACCTTTATTTGTAGAAAAAGTACACCGCTATTCAGCCATACATCCCGGAGGCCAGGCAGCATTGAGGTAGCAGGTAAGACCATGTACAATACTGTGTGCAGAAGCAATCAGGTTTAATTTTCAATAACATCGAACTTAGTATAAATAAACCAAAGAATAGGAAAGCCTCGAAAAGGCTAAGAGAGAGAGGCGTGCGCTAGGCACGAAAAGAGGTCAAAGAGAAAGAGGTGTGGCTGAGGACAGTACAGAAATAGTGGAAATGCGCAGCGGGAGGGGGTCGGGGGCCGCATACCCATGGCAGTACACAACAGCAGTGACAACAATGAAGCACGTGGGGGGTAACACACCAGGATAACCCATCTGGAACTGCGGGAAGGGGCACTACGGGGAAGGTTGGACTTCAGAGTCAGTCTCCATTGGGGGGGTCACAAATGTCACCTCTGTAGGAGTTCCAGGCTCCCCACACAGACCTCCACATTCTAGGTTTGCCCCTGGTCACGTATACCGTCTTTTCACGTAGCATGCACCAGTCCATGTTGGTTTCCCATAAGCTGAGGGAGGGAGGAGCAGGCGCACCCCATTTCTGGGCGATATCCCTTTTAGCCACCATATTACCCAGGGTGACCCAACGGGTCTGGGCTACACTGTAATCATTCGGACACCAAACATTGAGGAGACACCGCCGGGCCTCAGCCGGCAGGGCCACTCCAGTCACTTCCGCCATCACCTCATGCACTCGCGTCCAATACCGGGCAACCCCAGGACACTCCCATATGATGTGCAGGAAAGTAGCAAGCATACCACAACCCCTCCGACACAGGCCATCTGTGGAAAGTCCCATATGTATGAGTCTAGGGCCAGTGACATACACCCTGTGCAGTATTTTCAACTGCACAAGGCGGAGTCGCGCTGATATGGCCACCTCCCTGGGGGAGGAGATCGCTGACTGCCACTCCTCGTCGTCCATCTCTATACCATCGTTCACCCAGTGCAACCTCAATCGCTCAAGCAGATCCACTCTCACATTGATGAGTTTTTTGTACGTCAGGGAGATGGCGCTGTCCGGCATGTGGCCGTCCAGTACCCGATCTTCCAGGGGTGATGACTCAGGGATCGCATCTTCATCGGATATGTGAGGGGAAAGGGCATGACTAAGCTGGGCGTGTCGGAAGTATTCCGTCGGCGCCAGCTGATACTCAGACTGTAGCATGTCAAACGTCTTGACCCTCCCCCTCGCCATCATGTCCCCAACCTTTGATATCCCGATGGTGTCCCACCGGTCGAAACCTTTAGTGTTCCACAGCCTTCCCAGTATGTCCGAGTCATATAGGGGCGTGGCCAGGGTAATCCTATCTTTCCAGCCCAGAGTGTCAGTGACCGCACGCCATATATGTACCATCGTTTTGGTGGGGCCCGTCAGCTTCCGGTCCAAGGACCTGGAGTATAAGGCTCTATAATAGTTCCCGTCGTTCACAAGCCACCGATCCATGGCGTAGCCCGGGCTGGCCGCTGGGCCATAAAGGCCGTGGTTGATAGCCGCAAGCTGGGACGCCCAGTAGTAGCGTCGCATATCCGGTAGGGCGATGCCCCCGTCGTAACACGGTATGGTCAGCTTGAGCAACGAGATTCGCGGCCTCCCATCCCACAACAGTGCCCGCTGCAGAGATTCGATCTCTCCAAAGTATTTGGCCGGGACCGGATCTTGGGTGTTTTGCAAAGCGTAGAGGAAGCGAGGTAGCGCCATCATTTTGAATAAAGCGGCTCTGCCCATCAGGGAGATCGGTAGCTTCTTCCATCCCTCGACATCCCTGCGTAATCGCGCAAGCGGTGGTAAAAGGTTGTGTGAGTATCGGGCTCGGGGGTCGCGCGACACATAAATGCCCAGGTATCGAAAGCCCTGCTGGGCTATCTGTATTGAACACCCACGGGGGAGGCGCGGAGTATCTCCACACAACGTGTATAGTGAGGATTTAGACCAGTTGATCACCAAGCCGGAATGAGTCCCGAAAGTACCCAGCAGGTCAAAAACCACAATAAGTGAGCGGCAAGGAGAGGTGAGATACAAAAGGATGTCGTCCGCGTAAAGTGACACTCGGTCCTCGAGACCAGGTGACCACGTAATCCCGGAGACATCAGGATGCGTCCTGATCCAAGCCGCCAGGGGTTCCAGTGCCAGAGCGAACAGCAGCGGTGAGAGCGGACAACCCTGCCTGGTGCCCCTGTGCAACGCAAAGGAGGCCGACAGCCGACCATTGACAACCACATTTGCCAACGGTGCGGTATACAGCAGTCGGACCCATCCGATATAAGTGGGCCCAAATCCCAACTTGGCTAGGACAGCCCACAAGTAGTTCCACTCCAACGAGTCGAAAGCCATAGTGGCGTCAAGCGAGGCGAGAACTGCAGGCTCACGAAGCAGGTGAGCACGCGCCATGACCGCGTGAAGTCTCCTCAGGTTGAGCGCCGTGTTACGGTGCGGTATGAAGCCGGACTGATCCGGGTGGACCAAGTCCGCGATCACACCCACCAACCGGTTGGCCAGCAATTTGGCCAGGATCTTAGGTTCGGCGTTCAGTAGTGAGATGGGCCTATAAGACCGACACAGATCACGCGGTTTTCCTTCTTTGTGGATCACCACAATGGTGGCGAGTCTCTGGTCGAGGGGGAGTTCTCCCGTCTCGCGGGCTTCAAGAAACATATTAAGCAACGGTGTGGCCAGCGCATCAGCCTTGAGTTTATAAAGCTCGACCGGGATACCGTTAGGTCCCGGTGCTTTGCCGGAGCGTAGCGAGCGGATCGCCAGGGCCACTTTGTCCACGGACAGGTCTCGGTCCATGTCTTCTCGGTCAAGATCCGAGAGGCAGGGAAGGTCAATGTCCTCCAAAAAGGAGGCCGAGACAGACTCTGGGAGAGGATCGGTGGAGGCATATACCCCCTCAAAGTACTCAGCGAAGGACCCAACTATAGCAGCCGGGTCCGTCAGGGATAGACCGTCCTCACCCACCAGTTCCGGGACCACCCGGGACGCCAGTTCCCGCCTATCTAGCCATGCCAAGAGTTTGCCCGCCTTATCACCCGAGTCATATATCCTGCCCTGTTGTTCCCTACTCAAGGCCTTCGCTGCATCAGTGGTGGTCGCCCGGAGTTCGGACTGTTTAAGGGAGAGAGCGTGAATCAAGTCGGGAGACGGATCCAGCTCCAGTTGGGCGCTCAGATCAGCGAGTTCAGATTCCAGCCGCACCACGTCCTGGTCCCGGCGGCGACGAGCCTCCGCAATCAAAGAGAAGGCCTCGCCACGGAGCACAGCTTTAAAGGCCTCCCAAAGGGAGACAGCGGAGTCAACGGAGCCAGTATTTTCGACAAAGTACCGGTCCATAGCTTTAGTCAGGAGAGCCCTGGTCTTCGGGTCGCGGAAGTACCACAGGTTAATGGGAGCCACTCGCGAAGACGCGGGGATCTGGAAGTCAAAAGAGACCCAGACCGGCGAATGATCTGAAATACCCCTAGCTAAGAGACGCGCGGTGGACACAGACTGTGCCTGGGCAGCCGGGGTGAGGACGTAGTCTATTCTAGAAAAGCTAGCGTGGGCACCCGAGAGAAAAGTGTACTGCCGCTGGGTAGGGTGTAACAATCGCCAGCAATCAACCATCCCCATGGAACTCAAGAAATCAGGCAGCCAAGACTGGGAAGGGCGAAGATCCCTGGATGGAAAGCGGTCCAGCTCCCCCGAGACTACAGAGTTGAAGTCCCCACCCACCAGCAACAATCCCTCGGGGAGACCTAAAATGGCGCCTCCCAGGTCCCTGAAAGTAGTCTCCTGCAGCCCCGGGGGAACATAAACCGAAACCAAAACTAGCGTGCGGCCCTCCCACTTGCCCACCAACGCCACATATCTGCCCCTTTCATCAGCAAGTACAGACTCCACCTCCAACGGGAGGGACATGCGCACCATGATGCCCACCCCTCTGGAACCCGAGGAGAACCCTGAATGTGCCACCATTTTGTATCCCCGCCTATTCAAGGCCTTACAGGCATGTCCCACCAAGTGGGTCTCTTGTAGAAAAACTACATCAGGCGAACAGCGCTTGAGCATCTGCAACACAACACCCCTCTTAATACGGTCCCCTAACCCGTTAACATTCCAGCTCAATAAATTAAGAGATTTACCCCCCATCGTCAAGGATGATCCGCGCCCCCTCCCCCACCCACCATAGCGCCCACAGCAATAACATTTCAGACCAGTAGTTCCTCAGCCAGAACAAAGAGTAAGACAAAGAGAAAGTACGAAAAAACACACCCCAACTACCCACCACCCTGCACCCCTGCATCAGACTATAATCCACCCCAACTAGCAGTGTGCCTGTCGCCCCTTAACTAACCTACAAGAAGCCCACAGAGGAGAAAGGAGACATCCCATCCCCCCCCGTCATCCCCCATATGAATTACCAAAAGAGTCAAAGTAATAGCAGCAATGTCAAAAGCCGAATTCCCTCGCGGCAACCCAGCTCTCGGAAGGCAAGTAACCAAACAGTCATTCCCGTGCTTCCGCGCCTCCGGTGGTCTCCTCCGTCTGGTCGGTCGGCTCATGTCGTTCCTGGGGTAGGGTATCAAGCCAGTGTCCCACCTCATCCGGGAAGTCAAAGAAGAAGGTCCGGTGATCTCGCTCAATGCGAAGCTTAGCCGGATAGAGCATAGAGTAGCGTAGGCCCATTTCCCTCAGTCTCCGTTTCACCCCCGTAAAGCTCTGGCGCTTTTTCTGAACAGCCTGGGTGAAATCCGGGAAGAAGTTCACATCAGAGTTCTGGAAACGGAGAGGGCCCGCAGTCCTCGATGCTTGCAGGATAGCGTCTCTGTCCCTGTAATTGAACAGCCTCGCGATGATGGGGCGAGGGGAGGCACCCGATTTCGGCGGCCCACCCGGGATCCTGTGGGCCCGTTCCACCGAAAAGAACTTGCTCAGGCCCCCCGGTGCCAAGTTCTTAACCACCAGTTCTTCCACAAAGAGCTCAGTCGAGTCTTCCTCGGCCTTTTCCGGTACACCGGTGATGCGAACATTTTGGCGCCGCGCGCGGCCCTCGAACTCGTCCAGTCGACGCGCCAGCATTCCGTTGGCCATTTTCAGGTCGCGCACCTCCAACTGCATATCAGACACGTCCGTGACCAGGCTGGAAGTCTTAAGGTCCAGCGATTTCACCCGGTCATTAGTTTTCCCGAGGTCGGTCCTGATGAGGTTTAACTCAATCTTCAGGGAGTCAACCTTGCTGGACAGTTCCTCTCGGAGAGTGTGCATCTCCGTCTGCACCCCCGATATCGCCCCCATGACGTCCCGAAGCGTTATCTCGGAGTCGTCCGGCGATTCATCTCTACCTGAGCCCTTAGCACGAACCACCAGTACCGGCGATCCCTTGGACTGGGAGAATCGCTCCGGAATGGTGGACTGGGACTGGGATGGTTTCCTGTTGAGCCGCTGAGATTTGCCTACGTCCGAGCCTCCCTTGCCCGCCATGTTGGCACTCTCGGGACGGGGGGATACCAGGGGCGGAAGAGTCCAGTGCAGCACATCCAATGCACACGATGGTATCTCCAAAGTCCAGTGTTGAGGTCGCCCAGCAAGACGCTCAAGGGTCAGAAGCACCCATCAGGATGAAGAAGCGTAGGCAGGGAGGTACCATGTGGAAACACCGCTGTACCCACTACGGTCGCCAGTGATGCGGGCGGAGCCTCCGGGATCCGTCGAGCTAACTGAGTCTAGGAAAGTCCGATTTTCATTCCGAAAGCGGGCGCCGCCTCAGGATCGGCTTAGCAACCGATTCCCACAATCGTGGGACAGGATAGATCACAGGATTATTGCGGAGGACCGGGAGGTCTTCGGAGCTCCGAGCTCACGCGGCCATCTTGGTTGGCAGCGAAGCTCCTCCTCCTCGTGGTTTGCATTGTTGGCACTACAGCATGACCCAAATACCGCAGCTACCTCAATTGCTTATCTCTCAATGTAGCTCTTTTTCTATTTGTGTTGTGGTCTCCTAGCCTACCCACACAAGTGGGGTACCGTTCCTATCGGGAGACAAGTAGGAACTTAGAGTGGTAGGACATATGTGTCATCCCGCAAAGTCAAAAACTTTACAGCACAGAAATGTAAGGAAAATGTGGCTTTTTTTTCCACCAAAGTTTGATGTTTGCAAGGGACTCTGGGTAAAAAAAGCTGGTTAAAGCCACGCAAGTCACCCCACCTTGGATTTCCACAGTTGTCTAGTTTTCACAAATGTGCACGTCTGCTAGGTTTCCCTAGGTTGCCAGCTGAGCTAGGGCCCAAAATCCGCAGCTACCTACTTTGCATAGAAAGGTTCCGTTTTGAGTGGAAAAAATAGATATATCCATGTTGCTTTTTGGGCTGTTACCTGTCTCAGGCATAAGCCTATGCACACAAGTGAGGTACCAGTTTTGCCAGAAGACTTGGGGGAATGGTGGGTGGAAGGAAGTTCCCCACAGATAGCAGAACTTTCCATCACAGAAATGTGGGTAAAATGTTTGTTGTGTCCATGTTGGGTTTTTGGCCTTTTCCTGTGGCAGGCACTAGGCCTACCCACACAAGTGAGGTACCATTTTTATCAGAAAACCTGGGGAAATGCTGTGTGGAAGGAAGTTTGTGCCTCCCCACAGACTGCAGAACTTCCCACCACAGAAATGCGAGGAAAATGTGTTTTTTAAGTCAAAGCTTGATGTTTGCAAGAGATTGTTGGTAACGCAGCCTGGTGACAGCCACAGTAGTCACCCCACACTAAATTTCCCCAGGTGTTTAATTTCTAAAAATGTCCAGGTTTGCTAGGTTGCCCTAGGTGCTGTCTGAACTAGGGCCTAAAATCCAGAGCTACCCACTTAGCAATAAAAGTGCCAGTTTTCAGTGGAAAAATGTGTTCCGTACATATTGCGTTTTGCTTCGGTTCCTGTCTCAGGCACTAAGCCTATCCACACAAGTGAGGTGCCATTTTTATAGGCTTATATGCACACTTGTGTGAGCATAAAATAGTAGAACATTTGTTATTGCCAATTGGATTTAGCTGCATTTGTGCCTTCCAAATGTCAGCCAGTGTGTAAGGACGAAGACATTTTGAAAAATATCCTCTAAATCATATGCTAGTACCCACAAATTCAAAGATGTACATATAACTACTGCTCCTAAACTCCATATATTGTGTCTGTTTCAGAAATACATAGGCTTCCTTCATACCCATTTTTCACTCTACAGATTTCACAATTTGAATTTCAATATACTCCGTACACTATGTTGTCTCTGGGTACCTTGGGTTCTTCGAGAACCTACAAACGCTATAGATCCCCGCAACGGGAAGGGTCTAGCAGACGCAATGAAATATTGCTTTTGTAATTCAGCCATTGTGACAAAGTGACAGATGAAAACGTCACAAATGGCTGGTTTTCCTACGCATTTTCAGTATTTCTTTATTTCAATATTTCGTTTCTTTAGGAAAACTTTGAAGGATCTACACACATATGCCCCGTTGTTGGATTTGGAATTTGTTTCTACTTTGCAGAGATTTACAGCTTTTCTGGATCACCCATGGGTTTCCCACTGGTATTCGCCACAAGCTGGAAGTGGGTTAAGAGCACAATAAATAGCAAAAATAGGCTACCTCTTTGAAAAATGCCAAAATTGTGGGAGAAGATGTGTTTTTTTAATTCAGCTCTGCATGTTCCTGAAAGCTGGTGACTTTAGCATAGCAAACGGTTGTTGACAACATTTTTAGGAAAAAAAACAGACACTTTTATTCAGAGTAAGTTTTTCTATTTTCCCTAAAAACACTCAAAATGTAGCTATATTTTACCTATTTTCTCCGTCCTCTCTAAGGGAATCAACAAACCTTGGGCACTTTTAGTAATCCCAGGATGTTGGAAACAAAAGTACACAAATTTAGCGAGTATACCGTATGTGGAAAAAAGTTATGGAGCCCTAAACATGAACTAGCCCAAATAGCCACAAAAGTACTCAAGCAAGGGGTGGGGGAGTGGGCACCTAGCGGTTAACCGCATCGCTGCGGCGCGAATTCCCCGCCCATGCTGACTCCGCCTTGCGCGGGCGGAGTCATGACGGAACGGTTCCGTCATCCGCACAGCTCACCCGACGTGCATGACGGAACCGTTCCGTCAACAGCATCGAAGGGGTTAAGTGATTAATAAAATAGTGTCTCTACAAAAATGTGGAACAACTAAACTACATTAATAATCACACTTCTAAACATCATAATTAAATCATTTTAAGTGCAACATTTTTAATTCATCAGTTAGACTCTATTCATAATAAAAATCATTAGAATGCACAAATTATTTGGTACCCAAACTTGAACATGAAACAAAATGTTGACAATGATGTCTCTCAGCTTAAGTTCTCTTTTGGAATATGGTGCAGGAATAGTAGGGTACACTACCCTGCCTTTCTGGATGATAAACTTGCACTAAAAAAATCCAGAGATTACAACTTTTCACCTGGAATGGGGAATAACTACAAAAATCTGGTAATACTGGGTCCTTCTTCATGCATTTCTTCCCAATTCACTAGAGAAAACTGCTGACATTTAGTACCAGCTCAAAACAAGCATTTACAATGCAACAGTCTCGCCTTTGAAAAAGTTAGAGCTATTGGAATTGTAAATGACAACATTTTTATTTATGTGTTGGTTTTGAACAGATAAATAAATGGCACTGTCATTTGCAATGCCAATAGCTTAATCTCTCGCAAATGCCACACAAGCACACAGACCCACACAGAGTCCCACACACATACATACCTACAGAGCCACACGCAGAGCCACACACACACACACAGAGCCACATATTTATTTATTTATTTATTTAATTTCTTGTATCGCGCTGGACTCGACCCGTAAGGGGTATCTCCGCGCTTTGTTCGCCGTGGATAACAGACTTCAGTGCTTCTGCGGGAAAGCTATAGAGGGATTATATTTCTTGGAACAGAAGTGTTTTTAAGGTTTTCCTAAAGGAGAGGTGGTTGGTGATTTGTCTGAGACTGATGGGAAGTTTGTTCCACAGAGTCGGTCCTATAAGTGATAGGGCACGACCCCCTTGTCTGGTCTTCTTAATTAATGGAGTTTCCAGTAGAAGTTGGTTGCTAGATCGTAGAAGACGATCCGGTTTGTATAAATGAAATATTTGAGCAAGATATTTGGGGCCATCTCCAAAGAGGTATTTGTGCACTGTACAACAAATTTTAAATTTAATACGTTGCCGTATTGGTAGCCAATGGAGCTCCCTCAAGAGGGGTTTAGACGGAGTTCTTGTGGGGGCATTAAGAATTAATCTAGCCGCCGTGTTTTGGACCACCTGCAATCGGTTCAATGCATCCTCATAAGCTGATATTAAAAGGCCGTTGCAGTAATCTAACCGACTTATCACCAAGGCCTGTACAAGGGTCTTTCTGTGGATGTCAGGTAGAAGAGGGAAGACTCGCCTCAACAGACCAATTGTTCGAAAACATGCTCCTGTAATAAAATTTGCATGCTCTTTTAGGGTTAGATTCTGGTCAAGCTTCACTCCCAGGTTTTTGACTGGCGGCTTTGGGCAGGGTACAGGTCCTAGATCTAAGGGCCACCAGTCGGGAGACCAGAGTATACTGGCTTTCCCAAAAAGCAGTACCTCGGTCTTCCCGACATTGCACTGGAGGCAGTTGGAAGCCATCCAGTTGGACACTGCTCTCATGCCCTCGGCAAAGTTGTTCTTAACGTCAGAAGTAAGAGAGTGGAAAGGAAAGAGGAGTTGGGTGTCATCGGCGTATGACACCGGTGTGAACCCATACTCTCTCACAATCTCAGCGAGGGGGGCCACGTACACATTAAATAATGTGGGGCTTAGGCATGAGCCCTGTGGCACCCCCTTAGTGAGCACCCTAGAGGTGGAGCGATAGGGGCCCAAGCTGACAGATTGTGAGCGGCCGGAGAGGAAGCTCTCTAGCCAGGACAGTGCCACACCTCCAATACCCATCTTCCGCAAACGGCCAAGAAGAATGTCATGAGACACAGTATCAAAAGATACACAGACACACACAGCCCCCCCTCCCCCCGTTGGGACGCACCCTCCAGGGCCAGCATGGACGGGAAGTCCTTGCAGTTGAAGATGCCGGTGGAGTCGGTGATGCAGGTCTTCCACAAGTTGGACCAGAAGGTGGCCTTGGTGATGACCGTGCCGTCGATGCTCGACACCTTCCAGTAAGTAGTCTGTGGGCAGCGTGGAGCAGACCAGCACCCAGCCCGACAGGGCCTGCAGGAAGGCCACGATCTCCCCCGCCGTGCTGGCCATGGTCACCGGCGAGGGTCACAGGGCACAGGTGACAGAGCTGAGGGCACGGGTGAGGGCAGAGGGCACAGGGGTAAGAGCTGAGGGCAGAGGGGCGAGAGCTGAGGGCACAGGTAAGAGCTGAGGGCACAGGAGTCAGAAGCGACGGCCTAGGAAGAGCTGAGGGCACAGGGCAGGGTAAGAGCTGAGAGCACAGGGCAGGGTAAGAGCCGAGGGCACAGGGATAAGAGCTGAGGGCACCGGGGTAAGAGCTGAAGGCACAGGGGTAAGAGCTGAGGGCACAGGGGTAAGAGCTGAGGGCACAGGTAAGAGCTGAGGGCACAGGTAAGAGCTGAGGGCACAGGAGTAAGAGTAGCGGGCACAAGAGTAAGAGCTGAGGGCACAGGGGTAAGAGCTGAGGGCACAGGAGTCAGTGATGGCACAGGTAAGGGTGCCAGAAGTGAGGGCCTAGGAAGAGCTGAGGGCAGAGGGGTAAGAGCTGAGGGCAGAGGGGTAAGAGCTGAGAGTACAGGGGTAAGGAGTGAGGGCCCGGGGTGAGATCAGATGGCAGAGGATTCAGTGCTGAGGGCACCTGCGAGGGCAGAGAGCAACGCGGCTTGCAACTTTAAGGAATGCCTGGAAAGTTGGAGTCCCGCTCGGGGGACTCTGAATCAGAAACTGCCCAAGAGCCTCTCACGGGCTCTAAAACAATAATGCCCCAGGATGCTGTGGCGGAACGATGGAGCGGCCCTCTGCCCTCTGGGGCCGCTCTAGAAGCACTGTTGGGCACCCAGGCGCCCACACTGACCGGGCTGCTTTGGCGGGGGCTCCTCGTCGTTCCCGCGCTGCTCCTCGAGGCGGCGGCTCCCTTCACTGGCTGCGTGGCTCTCCCTTTACTCTGGGAGCCTCACGGCTCTCGCGGTTGGACTTCTCTCCCTCCTCTCACTCCCGGGGCTCTCCCACGCTCTTGGGAGCCCAGGGGGGGGGGGTTGCGGCAGCAGTATCTCTCCGGACACAGCAGCTTCCAGAGGAGGCGGGGTGGGCTCCCGGCCTCTTCCTGTGGTCCCGCAGTCCCGCCCTCGGCCTGCCTAACTTCCGGTTCGGGCGCCGTGGGCAAACGAGGGGTAGGCACCCTCTCTAATTTAAATATAAACAGATGCCTTACCTTAATCACAACAAAAACGGAGCATACATACCGGGCAAAGACGGAAGACGGAGACAACAGCCACGAGCCAAGCACGACGGTACACAGAGACAACAGGGGACAAAGACGACAGCCACGCACAACATAACACGGAGACGACAGGCACAAAGACGACAGCCACGCACGACGATAAAGGAAATCAGCAACAGAAATCGCGCAGCCCATCCATGCAACAGACACGTTCCAAATGACAAAAACATGGCTTGAAAAAAACAAAAAAAAACAAACGCCCACCGCCCCATGACGGTAAAAAGGGGGCGGGGCTAAAAAAACACCGAAACTCACACGAATCTGCTCCGACAAGGATTGGCATTATTCTCTTCCAATGGCTAGCCTCCATTTATGGAGCTAGCCAATGGGAGAGAGAGTCGGGTTCAACCCCACTACGGTTAAAACAAAATTTCTCGAGCTGCGCGACACTGCTGCGCTGTGTACGCCAGTCGAGACCTAAATAGGTGTACATTTGTAGCAGGAAAACAGTGGGAGGCGATTCAAGGTAATATTCAGATTATCTGGGGAGAGCAATATCTGCTCCCCCATGCTGGCATATGTCGTCAGGAGCAGACTGTGCTGCTACCCGCAGACCCTGTAGCTTGTAAAATGGTTTGGTATCTCTCGGCCCAGAAATATTGTGTCCAGAGTTTACAGACTCAATAATTATGGGCCCTGAGGCACTTGGATGTTCGAGTGGCAGTATTCGACCCAGAGTTATCGCTCAAGCCATCACTCGAAATTAGAGCCACAGGGTCCTCACTGTCCAACAGACCCACAAAAAATCTCACAGCCATTATGATTTTCAATCACCCTTATCATCAAAATCCAAATATTTGAACTACAACAACACAACTACAGAAATCAAACCAAGACATTTAGCGTAAGTTAATGGATTCTTGTGCCTATGTTTTCAAAAGACAGCAAGGATTTCACAACACTTTGAACTATTCATTGGCCTTATAGCTGCAGAGCCAACTCATTTGAGTAGTAGGCTGTGTTTGCCCCTCCCACACTTAGGCCGTCCCAAAAGATGTCTGAAATGTCTTGGTATATTAGTGTCACTGAAGCCCGCCTTCCTAACATGGACACCTCTACAAAGCTCTCAGCTGCCTGCAAAGATATTTAATTTCAAAGCCACAGGCATACAAACCCACATTCTGCCAATGAAGCCAGTTCCTCAAATCAACATCTGTAGCCACTGTACGCTGAAATGTCAATGCCAACAAATAATTACTGTTCTGAAATCTAAACCTTTACATATTGAATATTCTGCCCACCACCTCAATTTTTATTTAAAAGAATTAAAAATATGAACACTAAGCAAAGTTGAATCTTAAACAAATGTCTACAATATTCAATCATATGTGAACTATGAAGCGAATGGTTACATCATCTGAAAAGGTTCTATTTCCACCTGCCCCACATTTCTTACACATTACTTTCAATGTACAGAAGTCAATAAACTCTACTGCAATAAGACTGCAATCGACTGGCAAAAATTATTTTATTGATCACTTGTGATGTTGGAAGGATTACTTCCACATCACCTATTTGTTATGTTATGTTATGTTGAGTGAAATTTATTAAGCGCACATACACCGAGAAGGTTTCTTGGCGCTACAATGTCTTCAGAGCACGAGTTAAAATGCATAATTAGAAAGCCTGGCAAAAAAGCCAAGTTTTGTCTGGCATTCACCTTTTTGCTCTTCAACTTGCTTGATAACTTAGATGTATAGGCAGTGTACACTTCTCAAGATTGGTCCAAAATCAAATATGGGCGACGCATGCTCTTAATACACACCATTGAGTTAAAGGAGAGCACACTCTACCAAGAGGTTTCTCCAACTCTGAAACCCTTGAGACTTGCCTTCCCAGATTTCTCCCTTTTTTAAGACATTCTCCTTGGACCTCTGACAGTCTATGGTTATAGGTTGCTCATCAAGGAAAAAACTCTGATATGATTGACCAGGCTGAAAAAACGAATAAAAAAATAAATAATTGTTTCACAAGACTGCCACCTCTTTGATGCAGAAGTTCAAGTCAAGGAATAGTTTATGTTGTGTCGTACCGACCACATTGGTTACCAAGGAACTGTTTGCTTTCTCAGTCAATTACATTTTTTCTGTCCAGAGTCGAAACTGATCATGCAAGCAGTATAGGAAGCGGGTTCCTAGTGCTTCCCCCTAGTCCCGTGAAGGGACTTAAATGGGGTTTCGAGGAGAGTTTAGATTTTGGACTAAGATGGCAACTAGGGAGATTTGTGGGACCCTGTGGTTGACCAGCGACATGCCTAGTCAGGCATGGTCACCTGGTAGATAGCCAGTCACCCTTGTCTGGCCTCACCTTGTTTTACTAGTTTAGGACAGTAAATATTTGTAAAACTAAAACATGTTAACTGTTTAACATGTTTGTATAAGAGATGAATGCTGAGTTGAAACTACTACATATATACTACAATAGAAGAACTTTGGGCCTTACACAGCATGCCACAAATGTGACCCTCAGGCTACAATTGAATTGAACTGCTAACCTCATAAAAGGCAATATGCAGGTGTACACCCAATGGTTATGCATTTCCAAAACAAATTAATTTGCATACGATCAATAATGAATGCAGATTACAAGCCAGGGATAAGTTTAGAGCGAGATGGGGGGATAACTGTCACTGATCAATGAATTACAGGATACAGATAATAACGGAAGGATTTGAGGTTTAACTATTATGATTGTCTTGAACCTGTCTTGATTTCCTCTAGGCAACTCTGATCTGGCTGAACCAAAGTTTAGGGGGCAGCTTCATCTATGAGACTCAATACAGCTAGTAAGAGAGTGTTTATCTCTATAAAGAATCAAATTGCTTCTAAGAAAACATGTTTGTTACAGCCTTTTGCTTCTTAAATATTAAGATGTCCAGATAAACATTACGGTCCGTCAATTCGATAGGTCCAATAATGGTCTTCAAAAGAACAAAGGATTGATAATCAATGAATTAGAGTCCAAGATGCGAAGATACCGTTTGAAGATAATATTGGACCTGTCGGATTGATGGACCATGATACTTGAACTTTGGAAATGTTTATCATGTTATCAATATTTGAAAGTTGACTCTTTCTGATATTTGTTATACACTAGATTGGTGACTCAGTGTTGTATGTCCATTCCAGCACACGCTAAATACTTTTGGTTTACATTTTTTACTTCTTCTGAATTTGTGATGTGCGAGCTGAATTATTTGACCACTTTCACCACTTTATGTCCATATATTATGGTGTCCCTTAGCTAAAAAGTGGTAAAGTGTTGCACCCGGCAACTACATTGTGTCAGAAAGTTGAACAAACATTAGCTAAGCCAACAGATATAGCCTTCTGGACTTACTGGTGTTGCCAAAGTTTTTTTGGCATGCTGTACAGAAACCCACAATGCTGTGCAACATGGCTAAAAAAAAGAAAGTCTATTACACGACCGCTATGTAATTTCTGAGGAGGCGAGTGGCCAGAAGCCCCACGGAGGGTGAGCGAGAGATAGCAACGTGGAGCACAGGGGGAAGCCCACAGTCTATCAAGATTTAAAAAAATGTTTTGTTGGAATCATCCAGGGAGAAACTTGCGATCAGCACATCAAAATCAGCTCATGGTGCCTAGACCAAAAGGAAGAAATGGGGTGACAGCATTCTCAATTGCGGCAAGCAGACTTTGGAACTCCCTACCGCAAAACTTGAGGGCTATCCCTCAGCTGATGCCTTTCAGAAAGGCACTCAAGGCCTGGCTGTATATGTCATAGACAATTCTTCCTAAACTCCTATAGACTAAGCATGGTTCTCCGGACCTCTAGTTTCATACTTGTTTTTTGTCATTTCTAAAATAAACTATGGCTGTTTGTTTCCGACCCAGCGGGAGAGAGAGACAGATCCTCCCAGGGATGCATTGATAGGCCAGGCAGAGGATTTTCAATGTGATCCTTTCTGCAAGTATAATTCCATAAAATTCAGAGTGCCCAACAATCAGGGCCGGACTGGGAACCAAAACCGGCCCTGGCAAAGCGCTCGGCCGGCCCCCCCCTCCCCTCCACCCGGGTGGAGGGGGGGCCGGCCGCGCTCTTTGCCAGGGCCGGTTTTCGGCCGATTTTGTTACAGGGCCGTTTTTTCAGCTATGCTGCAAAAACGGCCCTGTAACAAAAACGGCCCCCAGGGCCCCCAAACCGGCCCCCACCCGTGCAGCCCACCGGGGGATTGCCCGGTGCCCGCAACGGCCAGTCCGGGCCTGCCAACAATCAATTCAGAATGGGATGTGGGCCAGACCGTGCGGTGGGGTCGAGTCACAAACAGAAAGAGAACTGACGAGCTGCTGTGCCCTTAAATGTACCTCTGAACCAGGACATGGAGGCAGAGCAACAGGACGGCCGTGTGTGTGGCAGAGATGCCCACTCGGCCCTTCAGCTTCTAGTAGCACAACATATACTGCTGTGTTGCATCAGTGTGAGTCAGGCACATGAAAGCAATAAACGTATGAAAACAAACAACACCTGTGTTCAGACTGTAAGACTGACTACCTCAAAGAGTCGAGAAGTGAGGATGTATGTCACATTAAGAACAAGATTTAAGCAAGCATATGTTCGGTATCATCTTGTGGCAGCACCAAATAGGCACTATTGTTGATTCACATTCACAATTCGCTATACAGAAGTACAGAATAAAAAGCACAAGCAAGGAAAAACAAAATCAGAAAGAGGGAAAGCCTTCTCCTGCCAAGATCCAAGATTCTGGAAAGGCTCAACACCATCCAAACATTTCCATAAAAAAATGAAACCTCACCTATCCTGTGTCAACATAAATGACTATTCTCAACAGCCCGACATAACTAAATTCAACCAAAATGTTAGATCGCAACTTCGGGATTTATGTCCTATAAGTGCAAGTTTACCACTGAGGATATGCTCACAACACACCTTCCCTACACTCTTCTCCCAAGAATTTTCACCCAGAATCAGGACTGCGGTTACGGGGAGGATCACAGAAAATGTGTAATGTATACTCTACAATGTCTGCACATGCTACAATCTTCTGTGTGTGTGTTTGGTGGGTGACGGAGTGACTGTGTGGGACAGGGAGAAGGCAGATTGCATTCTGTAACTTTTCAGACACATTATTAGTCTCCTAATCCATTGTTTTAGAAAGGTTTAGCTAAAAATACCAAAGAGAGAAAAGCACGAGTAATTAGGTTCAAATCACCAATCAATGGCCTCAAAGCCATCCGAGATGAGGTCAACATTACAATATTAGGACAACTCACTTCCTAATCAGGATGAAGAGTGTGTGCAATTCTTCAAAATGTGCATTAACAGGGTGACAACTACAAATGCCTATGGCGAAAACACCAAGAGCAGTGCATCGAATACATGACAGGGGAGGGTCTCTGAATCAAACTTCAAATTCCCAGGCAAAAACACATCACAGTCTAACCGTGCATCAATTCGGGGGCACACGTCATCGCCCTATGCTCACATGTTTAGAGAGGAGTATAAACATACACTGTTGATTTTCAAAACAGCAACAGGTACACATGTGCGAGCAGCCATGTCTTTGCTAATGGCCACCCCGCACGCGTGGGGTTTACGCGCGCCATTCGCGGATTAGGCAGCCTGGGTTGTAACAATAAGGCCCACATTAAAGTGGGCCTTGAAAGCAAACTGAGAAAGCTCTGCCGCGTTGCTATTTGCTCAGCGCTTCTACTATCAGACAGATTAGGTGGAAGAGACCTCCCTAACTGGCCCTAGATGAGCAGTGAGCAAATAAACACCTGATAAAACTGCAGTTACAGAGGAGGGCAGGGCACTCCAAGGTTCAAGCAAAGCAGGGAGCCAAGCGATGGTCTATAATGTGCAATAAATTAGGGGGACAACAAAGCCGTCTAATGCACGAAGGCTCAGCAAACAGCAGAAGGCCTCCACTCTCTTTTCAAGAGTGATCAGGAATGATTTCTTGAAAGAGACAATGCTTTGCACACCTCTTTGGCTGTAGACATCAGCAGCTGCACTGCAGGTCTGCAACAGCAAGCCTACAATGGCGGAGTCAAGATCCCAAGACCAAAATGGGTTGATTGATGAGAAAACTTTTCACTGTGCTTAAAATGAGGTGTATGAACAGTTGCACAAGGGTTGTTATCGAATTTTCGAGTTGTTGCAACTGCCTATTGTGGCTCTTTATGTTTGATGTACCTGTCTATACCTATCATTTTGTTCAGATACCCTTGGGTCATGTGCGCACTTTATAAAAAACACTCTAAATAAAATAAATAAAAGGCAAATATCAAACCCCTGAAATTTTCTCCGAGGTGAATTTGCCAGGTCAAATTGGCTTAAATTAACTGCGTAAAAATGCCTGGTAAATACCAGACCACGTGGTTCTTATACAGTAAGCACGAAAATCGACACGTTTTGCCCCGTTTTGAAGGCAAAACTTACACCCTAAAATTCCAAACTTTGCCATGTCAGATTTCAACAGGTGTGAAACATTTTGCATCCTTCATCTGGGCATTCGAAACAAGGGCCTAAGAGATAACAAAGAGGCCTATACATATAATAAAATGCTGGTCCCACTCGCTAGCCTCATTCATTATTTCCACCTTCAAATATGTCCTCTCCTTTTATTACCAGTTACTGGACAAGAAAAGGGGTGTTGCTCCCAAACAGCAAAGCTCCAGGTTGTTTTACCTTTTAAACTTTATTTAAATGATCAAACTTTATATACTTTTAGGAGCACAAAATCCAAGCATTTTAACGTCCCAACCTTGCATAACTACACACTGGCAAGTTCAGCCAATACATCTCCCAAAACAAACACAAAAAAAACATTCCGCAGTTAGGAAATAACATAATATTTTCCCCATATTTCATGAAAGGTATCTGTACGTGCCCGCACCGCTAGAGTCACTTTTGCCAGAGGCCTCATTTTGCCAATTCCCTACAGTCATTTCTCATTCCTACATTTTTTTGGGAGACTTCAAATGTTGCAAAATTTATCTTTTAACTGCTGCAAAGACAGTTTTGGTCTATATTTGTTTCACCCGGTGAAGCCTACATCTCCCCTGTCGAGTGAGTAAAGAAGAAAGTTTCTTAAGCAGTCACAGTCCTCCTTTGCTGATATGCTGGTAACAGTAATAGGACTTTCCACCGCGGATACCCACTGGATCACTCCCAAATGCCACCTCAATCTGGCTTCTAACAGAATGGCTTAACGCTATGGGAAATATTGTGCATGGGCCAGCCAGCAAGGGATTGGAGTAGAAATACTTAGGCGCCAGCATAAAATCAGATCATTCATGAGCAGCTCAAGGCCCACACGCTAAGTCCATGTCTGCAGACTTCTCATATGACAGGAAGCACATTGGATCTCTGGTCTGTTCTGCGGAGCCAGCAGCACCCGAGGCACCACCTAGAGTTCCACCTGCAAGCAGGTGACAGATGATACAAAGGTCCCTAACTGGACATCTCTGGGTACACAGGACACTTTGTGGGGACTGATGCTCACTTTCCTTCCTTGGTCTTAAGTTATGCCGGACTCCGAGCTCAAAATGGACCGCCAGATCAACTCTGTCTCATCTTCCTGCTTCCACACCCTCCGCCTCCTTCGTAAGACCTTCAAATGGATCCCCCTCGAACACCGAAAGACAGTCACTCACGCCCTGGTCACCAGCAGACTCGACTACGGCAACGCACTCTACGCCGGAATAAACAAAAACCTCATCCGCAAGCTACAGAACATCCAGAACGCCGCCGCAAGACTGGTCCTCAACCTGCCAAAACACTGCCACATCTCCCAGCACCTGCGCACACTCCACTGGCTCCCCGTCGAGGCGAGAATCACCTTTAAGATGCTCACCCACGCACACAAGGCCCTCCACAGCACCGGACCAGCATACCTGAACAGCCGACTCAAATTCCACGCACCCCAAAGGACCCTACGATCAGCCCAGCTTTCCTACGCCGTGGTCCCCCGCACCAGAAAGACCAGATCGGGAGGACGCTCCTTCTCCTTCCTCGCGGCCAAAGCATGGGACGCCCTTCCGCTCCACCTCAGACAGACAACATCGCTTCCCATCTTCGCAAGAAACCTCAAAACCTGGCTCTTCGACAGACCCCCTCCTTGATGGAATGGAACCTGCACCCCCCCCCCCACCCCTAGCGCCATGAGACCCTTACGGGTGAGTAGTCGCGCTTTAACAAACTCCTGATTGATTGATTGATTGCCGTCCAAATAGAAGTGCAGTATCCTTTTTCCAGTCTCTGGCCCTCCAAGTGGTAGTTACATCACAATTTTGAAGCCTGAAATATTGATCTACAGATGTACTGTAACCCTAATATCAACTCCCAAAATGCCATCAAGGTGATTGCAGATTTTCTACCATTAACTCTGCTATGATGATATTTGGGGAGCCAATATTAGGGTCATGATACATCTGTAGGTCGATATTTCATTTAAGATAGGGTGGTGCAACCCCTTCCCAAGTTAAGCCTTCCTTCTGCAAAAGAATATCCCAATCCTCTACAAGGTGCCACACCTTTGCTGTTGCCATTTTCTGTACTCTTAATGGGCACAATTGGGCTGATTAAGTCACACTGAACCCAGGGACATAGAAACGTGGCATAAAGAAGGTATTGAAACATATGAATTGCACCCTAGAAGCACCTGCAAAGAAAGTAGAAGGACTGGTGACAAAAAGACCTTGGGCTTTGGTGATATCTCTGTCTACTAAGTAGACATAAACCACATTATAGAGAAATTTGGAGATGTCTCAGCAGGACCAGGCTTAGGAATTGACCTCCACGTGTAATGATGGGAGGCCATAACCTGAATGTACAGAAAGGATTCCCTGAAATCTTCGGGTTGGCTAACTTTATTGATTGGCTCTTGAGCAGAAAGTTAATGCAGATCTTCAATTCACATTACCATTAAAAGTGCCATGTTCTAAACGATATTATGGCATCTAAATTAGTGCTCATTTCTGACCGGCAGGTTTATGGACAGAACAAGAGATGCATCGTTTTTGGGATCCTCTGTGCTAAGCTTGCTGACTTTAAGTACAAAAGTGTGTGAAAAGATCCTCGATAAAACAGGATGTTTGGAGCATGCGGTAAGGTGAGACTTTACAGAGGACATTTTTACAAAGCTATTCTTAAGAGACACTTGCAGTCTGGTGATTGATGTCTTAATAACTTGAAATGGGGGTACAGAGTTTGGTCCAAATATTAGTAAAGTAACCAAAAATGGAGAGCAAGGGTTTGAAGGGGCGAGTCCTTACCCCTGAGGTATAATCAGATAAACAACGAGGACTAGCCCACTGAGTTGAAGAGATGGGATCTGGTTAGTATCCCATGTCACCTGTAAATGTAGCTATATCAGCTGGGCACAAACAGTCTTTGTTTAAAAACCCCTCTCACACCAACCTAGTTGGTGTCATGCTTCATCATCGGGGTCCAACCAGGCAGCAGAGTGCCGCCTGGTTGTGCTTCAACGCCTGGCTACAGCGGAGCGGGTGTCGTGCAATAGTATGAAGTGGATGAAGGTGAATGTTAAAATACACCTCTGGGGATCCTTGCCTTATTATTTATTCGTGGTGGCCCGGGGTGTCGATTAAAAACTATGTGTTGCAACTAGTAGTAAAAAAATTATGATTACTCAGTTAACTTTAGGTCGCGGTCTACATGTTTCAGTCCCTGTAGAATCTGGACGGGACTTTCTTCAGGACCAGAATAAGTGAGTGGCAAAAAGGAGTAAGACTCAGTGGGCTAGTCCTCGTTGTTTATCCAAATATTAGTAATGCATCCAAAGCGTTGGTTTAGGAGGACATTTAATATTAATTTGCTTTTGCTTAGAAATCTAACAAGACATCACAACTGCTTTTAATACGCCACATTCGATTTTTGTGTGTAGTCAGCATCTGGCTAAATTCAAAAATTTAGATCTTCTGTTCAAGCTCCTCAACAACTTACATTTGCATCAACTAATTACATTTTCGGTGCCTCAACTCACTGTTGAAGTTGGAACCTGTGTGCCAAATATAACCCTATCACAGTCAGGCTTAAAAGACCAATAAACTCAAATGAAAGAGAATGTATGGTCTTGTAACCCTGAATATGGAGCACAAGTGCTTAGCTTGCATCAAAGGTCAGTGTGTAGCCTACAGGTTGTAGATCCGAATTCTTGCACGGCTGGCTCAGTGTTTCATTTTCAAGATAGATAACGTGTGCACGCAAGGTTCGTCGAGTAAATGTATCCCAGTAGAAGCTTCAGAAATGTAATTTAAGTAATGTGCACTGTAAATACAGTTAATATATAATACATTAAATTAAAGACCAAAAAAATTCGAAAAAATAATTAGGATAGAAAAAAAATACCACAATTAAATCTTCCCTTTTAGATGTTATAGGCTCGCGAGGGAGTTACTACACACAAATCGACGATTCATAATGGAACTTAAAACGATAATTTCCTGAAAATTCATATTTAAAGAAACAAACCACCTTCATGACAGAGCCTCTTAACTATCGATCAAGAAGCTACCACTATTTCTTGGTACTTTATTGACCTGTTCCTTGCTTGGGTCCTTCGCTCTAAAGTTATCCTCGGCCCACGCACGCTATGCAAATAACGCCTACGCAGCTAATCAGATTTGAAGAAACATTAGCCAATAAGGAGGCGTGTCTGCTCCCTGGCGTGCAGGCTAAGGTTGTTGTGGTTGATCATCATGCGATACAATTAGAAAGTAACCCAGATAAGCTCGTGCAGTAGAGATAACTCTGGGGTGAGGGCGCCCTTTCATTTGTTTTATGTACACTAATGACTCGGAAGACCATATATACACGGTTGATTGCACGTTTGTAAAGTGCCCGTTGAAACGCAACATGGCTGATCTATTGCTGTGTGTGTGCTCCAATCGTATCCTGGGAGACGAGGATACACACATTCCACCAATAACGCAGTGACGTAGCTCTCTAGAAACAGTCAGTAATATTTATTCGTATATCAAGATTATATGAATTCACTAGTAAATCAACTGTCCCTAATGTTTTACATTGCAGTTTTGATTAATTATTCAGAGTTGGATGCACAGTGGAGCAATGCTATCAAATTACCTGCCCGAATGGCCAATTGTTAATGTTCAACTGTGATAAGTAAGGCCGAGGACTGCCCCCCCCTCCACCAGCAGCGGCAAAACATGAAAAATAAAACGATAATAAACCAGGTTTATTATCGTTTTATTTTTCTCCTACCGTGGAGTCTTGGGGGCGGGGCCAGGGTGATGACAGGCTGGAGGCGGAGTGTTTTTTTTTTGTTGCAGATTTATATAGCGCGAACATGACCCGAAGGAATCTGACAGACGAAAACAAGACAGACACGAAGGTATTGGAGCGCTTTACATGAGCACCAGTTACATCACACAAGGACACATTCATATTTTTGGTAGGCACAGGGAGATTAAGTGATTTGCCCAGAATCACAGGATGTGGAGTCGACCAGTGGCTGGAACCTTGGTTTCCCAACTGTTGTGTGTGACAGCTTCGCGGGCGGGCGACCCTCTAGATCCAGCCATACCCGAGTACTTCACAGGTCTTTAAAAGACCATTTACTAGTTAATGAGGCTTTTGTTGCGTTTCCACCCCTTCTTAGAGCCACTCTGCCTATGGCTGAAAGAATTAGCCCCCCCCCCCACCCCCGGAATCTTTTTCAGCCACCCCCCAAATTTGGCTCTAGTTGCCCGCCTGCCTGAGACCACATACTCTAACCAGTGTTGGGCTCTATTCAGTGCGCATGATGGTCTGGCTGTCTCAGGCCGGCCAAACTGTCATGCGCATTGAAGCTCTCTCCAACCCAGCAACGCAGTGCAAGTTGGAGAGAGCTTCAATGCGCATGACATGTGGCTGAAAAAGATTTCAGGGGTGAGGAGGGGGAGTGGGGTGGCTAATTCTTCCAGCCAGGTACTTTCAGTCTAACTGGGAGTGCAAATCCTCAGCGCTCAGGCCAATCCTGACGCTGCTTTCAGAAGCATGAAAGCAGTGTCAGGATTGGTGGTAGTGCTATCTGGGAGTTAGTTCCTGCCAAAGAGAGGGTGAAATGTGGCGATGCAGGTGTTTTTTTTTTGGACTTGTCCTGACGGGCTTCCCCCGTCTCACCACTGTATCTATACACCGGCCGCTATAGGTTTAGATCAGAACTTTCACTGGGTGTACAGCGACTACTTACGCACTGTTCTGAAAGTAAACCATAACTGGGTTGCTGTGTTGTGTTGCTGTAGTACTGATGCACCTGTTTCTTCTAATATAATGCTCTATATGAAAAAAACTTAACTCAAAGAAAGAATTGCTTGACGACATTTAGAATGTATGACATGGGAGCACAGAAACCATCAAAAAGTCCTATTTCCTGTTCAAGCTGTCAGTGGTTTAGCATCCTATCGCTTTTCTGAAGTCAGGAACTAATTCCGTGCCAGGGTGACTGGCCTGCTATCATGCCTGGTGAAGTTAAATCGATAACAGACAATGATAATGGTGGCGAACCTTCAGGAAAAGTTAAGTGTAGTGCCTCTAACTTGCTGTGATATATCCAATACCATGCTAGACAAATTACCATGTGGGCACTGATAGTGTACCAAGGGCTTTAAGTGGGATGGAACAACTGTGCGGGAGAGGGGGTCTCTCAAACGGGGTGGCTGATGTAATTAAGAGTGTGGCTTAAAAACACTTAAGCTAAAAAATTGTGCTTAGCATAGTGTGCCGCCCGACTGATACTTTGCAGTTTGTTAGTTGCATAAGACAAATAAGCAACAGCTATGGCTTCGTCTTATATAATATTGAAAATGCCTCAGTTCTTGTGGGAGAGATTGTGGCGTAAGAGCTAGAGCTGCCTGGAGCCCAGGAAGCAGGTTCAAGACTCGGTGTGAACTCAACATCCTGTGATTCAAAATATGAATAGGTCTTAGCTGGTGCTCATATAAAGTGCTTGAATACCTTCGGGTCGAGTTTGCCCTGTATAAAACTGCAAAAAAAGTTTTGAAAGACGAGACTGAAAGAAAAATAACTGTCTCTTTGACGTTGCATCAAAGGCAGTGAACGGTGGTACTGCTGCTGAATTAAGCTTTTTTTCCCACCCTAAAATGAAGGCAACAATGGATAGCCCGATAGAGACACATCTCAGCACCTGCTTTTTAGAGCTGCCAGTGCTGAGCACCGACAGGACCCGGCACACTTAAAGCCCTGAGTGTAACTCAAATTTGGACGTACATTCCTATTATCCATATATACTGGTGGAAAGTCTGCTACTATTCACAGGCACTGGTGAATTATCCACCGAAATAACTTCCTCCAAGGCCATGCAGCCACTTTGAGGCGGCACAGCAGTAACTGTGGATAATGCTAACCACAGACCACTGCCAAAACGTGCATCAGTGGAGGTTACAAGTCCACTCTCAAGGCAGAAGAAAAATGTGCCATGCTATTTATAAAGCTGGCTCTCAGTGCATTCTCCTACAAAAGTAATATTCAACTGTAATGAGACTTGTGGCAAAGTAGGTACAACTATAATGAGACTTCTGACAAGGTAGAGCCAACGAGAGAGAATGTGTGGCCATGGCCACTGCAGCGATCGCCATCATGAAGACACCACATGGCTTAAAAACGAGAGAGGAAGAAACATAGTACTGGAACTACAAATAGACTGTCTCTACGTTTTCTGAAAATGTGATTTGGTTTTGGATACAACACACACTGCAGAAAATTGATGCAGCATTATAACTGATCTATGGATAAAGGCACTTGTAACACAGTAAGGCAGCTAAACCAAGGCCTATCTGCCATAAAGGCTTGAGAATTTGAGCTGGGCATTCGTTTTCCTCACAAAAGACAGCCGCAAAATCCAAGAATTATCAGAAATGGAGCAAGCTCCCCCAGCACTTGTTCGGTCAACAGGGGGAATTCGGGGCAACAGGGGGCATTGGTGTCAGCAGCAGTCCTCCTCCTCACCAGCACCCCACACAAAGTTTCCTAGATTGCGCAGCCCTCTGTAGCTCACCCCATCCTACATTTCTAGCCCAGCTATCCTACATCCGACCCGGCTGCCACCCTACAAAGCTCCTCTTGCCACTGGTCGCAGGTGAGTGGGGAAAATTGGGAAAACTCACCCTACTTCATAATGGTCAAAATGTTCCCATTTCATCTGAATGGGCTTGATCAAAAAGAAAAACCCACTTAAAGCCTTAATACAGAAAAGTAAGCACACACACATGTGTTTAATATTGGCAGCTGCTATGTAGATATGTTTTCAGGTGTCTGGATCCAAACTGTTTTAGTATCTGGGGCTACATTCAAACTCATTCATTATGCGATGAAGAAAACTGGTTCTTGCCACAAACTTTAGCTCTAACCCAATCAAAACCGACTTTCTGTCCACCCACAGCTTTCATTGGACTACTTGGAGAACAAGGCATGGCACCTCTAGGTTTGTGGTTTTCAATTTGGCCAAACCCTCAGACCTCAAATCTTAACAAAATGATACTTGAAGACATCCCTGAAAATTAAAACCCAAGACAATTTCCCTGATTATGCTACCTACAACATTTATTAGGGAAAACAGGTTGCAGAGGAGCAAACAATCAAACAGCCCAAAATGTTTCTGCCTTATTTTATTCTGACGTCCTGACCAGCGAAAAGACCCAGCTGTAACAACGAGAAGTCAAGATTTATGCTTTAATCAAGATTGGTGCTGGTATCAAGCCATACCTGGAGAGGTTTAGTAGCCCAGCAGATAGAAATCTCCTTGTTCAAGATCGACTGGGAATTTATTCAGAATTATTGTGTTTCCCCAAAGACAGATTTCCAGAGAAAAGATTTTCTCACATCCATTTAACAGCATCTCAACCTCGTCTTGAATGCACTATTATTTATTCTGAAACCTTCTTAGAGAATCCCAGAAAATCATTTCTATTGCCGTACTAATGTCAATGGGTCCTTGTAATTGCAGACCGGCCTTTCTAAACCTCCTTATGATTATTTATGTCTGTTTTTGAGCAACAGGATTTATCAGACCAGCTCTTAAAGTAAAGTAAGTGAAGTTTTACGAACATATGCATAGTTAAGGATCTGAGAACTCGTTACAATTGTAAAAAAACAAGAGATTTGCCTTCATAATGTGCAGTTTCATCATGTGAGATTTGGCTGTGTAGAAATAGGGTGTCTATATATTTTGCAGCTTCTTTTACACAAAATGTAATAGTATAAGAACCAGTGTTTTCACAGGGAACACTATCAGAGCTACTAGGATCATGCAGCATGGAGGACCAGTTTTTGCGGCATGGCGATCTAAATTATGCTGCCAAAATGCAAACTATTATTATTATTACTATTCTTGTCATCCATTTAAGACGGAAATAATGTTTTCGATTAAATCTGCACATTTCACAAAATATATGCCAAAATATGTAGCAAATTATGCGGAAAAAGCAATAAAGCTAAAGTAAACGCTACAGCCACAGAATCACATAAATAGAGTGGCCCTCACATTGCCCGTTGTTTTAACAATTTAATCAAGAAAGGTAAACAAAACCTGAACATTCTAATTCCAATCCGTTCTCACTATCAGCTGCACTTTGAAGGCAACAGCTTTTTTCATGATAACTACCCTGAAATAAAGATGTGATCTAAAACATACATAATGGGTACCCTGTGTGTTATGGTCTATATTGCCATCTTGAGGGTCTGGTGACATTTACAAACCACTCGGCCTCCTGCCTCTAGTTTCTGATGTCACAAGTTTGATTAAAGACCAGAAGCTCAATAATCTGTGGAGACTTCAGGACAAATGAAGCTATGGACAACTACATTTGTCTAGTGCTTAATGAAAGGACAGGATGCGGATATGGCGCCTCGTGCCCCTTTCTTGGTTTCAAAACAGTGGACAACTGAGCAGTGATTCAGATCACAGCCTGAAAATGAAGAAGAGGGTACTGGTAACAGAGGCGAGGAGGTCAGCGTTGCCTCTATCAGATACTATGGGAAGGATACACTTGAAAAATGGAAACAGTGGCATTGCAATAATGTCAGGGGCCTTAATGCAAGAGTGACAAATGACCCACTGTCAAAGCTAGCTAGTGAGCAGTGCCTAATTAGAACAGGTGGTTGCAGGTGGGGCCTGCTGGAACTCATTTTTGAAGAAAGGCACTTACTTTTCCTCATCAGGTTTTGACCCAGAGCAAGAGAGAGTAAAACTGAAAAGGAGGAGCACAAGAGGAAGCTAGACTGAAAAATAGTGAGTTAGAGAAAAAGCGGGGACTAAAAAGAACCCTAAAATTGAGAGATTGTGTGGTAGTTTAAGAAAGAGGCATGAGGTAAAAATCCAGGATAGGGAGCTTTTGTATTCAGCAGTCCCGACATTCGTCATCACAAGCTTTGGATTCTTGAGAAACGTGTTGTGCACTGGCACTTCTTATTTTACAAATTAATGCACTGTCAGTGGGTCTCGCATACCCATAGGCCCCGGGTGACAAAGGCTTTTTTGCAGCACAAAAGATACCTACTATCCCTTAGATGGAAAGACCTCCTGAGGAACAAGCGCATTTAAAGAGAGAACTATTGAGCTGTCGGACTGCTGCTGATGCAGAATGCCCGTTGTATTAATACAGGAATGGCTGGTAAACACTGAAAGCGCAACATCAGAAGGTCATAACCTAAAGACCATCACGTTTTCTACATATGCCTTCTTTCATGAATTCTTGGGTACTTGACATTGAAGAAAATCCGCATAGTTGACCTGGGCAGAACTCACAGAGTTTCACCCTGTGGAATTCAGCGGAGCTACAAAAAACTCAGCATAATTCCACGGAATTGCACGAATGGGCGGAAACAGACATGTTGCTCTGCTCGCGCTGTGATTTAGCGCTGGGAGCTGTTTCCGCCCTGTAAATGCAGCACAAATGGCACCATGCGGCACACTTCTTGTGTTCATTTTGCTGCAGCTCGAGCAGATGTTCTACTAGAGCTGCAGCTTTCTGACCGTGAACGATCGTGAGCACCCTTATTGGGGAAATCTCACTGGGTGCCCTCCTAGCACCCGGAAATTGTGCTATGGGATGGCAAATCTCACTTGCTCTCACCAACGCAGTTTTTGAACCATGCAAGAGGAAAAACCCAGCCACGCGGCAGTTGGCAGAATTTGGTCGGAACTCTGCATTACAGGCATAATGCCCAGTGGGCAAAATTCTGTCAATTCCACCGGCGGATCGGAATATATCGCCCACCCCTACTGCATAGGAAATATTTTCCATATATTGGCTTCTTTACCTAAACACACCTTGTGAAAGTGCAGTTGTCCGGTACTTGTAAAAAATATGTGGCTACCTATGTCCAAGAAGTCATGAAGAAAGCACAGCATGGTTATGGGCCATACAGCGTACCCCATTAGAGGACACACTCAAGTGTCATTGTGCTATTTTGTTGAACGTGGGCCCCTTGACTTTAGGATCAGAACTACCAATAAAACCAACTTTTTCATGACCTACAGTACACATCAGATTACAGCCTGCTCCAATGAGGTTAACCTCTCTGTTTAAAGGGGTAAAGGTGTCTCAACATTTGCCCAGCACTTGAGTCTACCAGGTTTAACAGTAAGAACCTCTCAGGGTCTTTCTAACAGATAAGCCCATGTTTGTACTTCCCACGCTACACTGAAACCCATCTATATTTGTATTTTACATTTGCACCATACATCATTTACCATGACTTATTCTTTACTTTTTAAAACGATGGCCACCGTAAGAATTTTATTGGTCGGAAGTGAGCAGTAGTGTAATCAGCTGAGATGTTTGCATTGCCAGTTAAATATTTGCTCCTTTCTCATGTTCGGGTAGGACAATAGATCTATTTCTAGCAGAGTATGCAGGCTTTCTTAGTTGCAAATAATGTGTATAAAATATAATTAGTGCTCAATAACATCTGTCTTTATACCATTTTCCTACTTAACATATTCAAGTTTGTGTCCTTAAAAGAATGGTTAAAAATATATTTTTCCCCAATATTAATGTTTGTTCAAGTCAGATTAACTTCTCCCACCACTGATTCAAAGACTGATCGCAGATTTGGTGGCAAAAGTGATATCAGACACTTTTTGATCATAAAGACTTTACAGAAAGTGACATAATTGGACCTGTGACCATGAATACCAGGAGGTTATGTCAAATGTCCTTTCTCCTGGTGACATCACACAAATTGAGAACTGGTGTATAACTCATAGAGACATTTTATTCATTAATCACCGGAAGGTTTACATAAAGGAAATTTAAAAAAGCAATAGCGGCCATGCACACTGGCATTTAATCCATAGGGACCATATATTGAATATGAACTTTTACTGAATCGGTTCACTCTTTATCATCATTAACAAGTTTTGATTTAAGATCACTTGTAAGACACTACCACAGTTGCCAAGCATAGAGTGTGCTGTTCAAACATTTCAAGAGGTGTAGCCTATGAACAGCTTTAGCTATTTCACCACCCTTATTTTATGAAAATAAATTATAAATTAAAAAAATCCACAAATCTTTACATAGAGGTGCTTTGGATCAACTTTTCATCCATTGGTCTGTCCAACAGCCATTTGCATTTGCATTTTACTTCCACCCACTGCAACATGGATCAGTGGCTCAACCCATTTCATCCATTGGCTGCCTTGCATTGTGAGTGTCACATTTTGCTTGATTACTTATGCACATCCATGTACTGTACAGCCAGGGATGGGTGGCCAATACTCTACGTTTACAATGCTTTTTAAAATGTCAATCCTCCATCCTTTTTTATGTAGTCATTCTTGCAATTTTAAACTAAGAGGAGGGGATACTCCATCACAAACGTGACGGATATCCTCTCTGCCGTATTACCAGTTCCATTGCAATAATAATAATATAAACATCTCACTAGCTTGCCCAGGTCAGATGTGTTGGCTTTGCCAATGCTTTGGTTTTATAATCTCACAGTAATGGAGCATACCGTCAAATCTAAAATAAATATAAGATTATTATTTGTTTAATTTTATCATGTTTTCTAAAGAGTGTTGCACAGATGAATGCATTTATTTTACCAATATGAAAATGTTATGTCCCAGTGGGAACTGCAGGAAGTAAACAGTGATCAACAGGGAGCGCATCTGGCCTCAACACTGCTTTTACCACCTCTGAACCCAGAGTCCAGCCAAGGGTCCCAGCTGCGAACCCTGGTGACCCCTACATGACGATGAGATCTCTCCCTAGTGGATACACTGGTGAAATTTGGACATGAATTTCTGGGTTCTATTCCCTGTCTCAGTAATGAACAAAAAATATCTAATTGTATGAAATGTTCTTTACCTTCGGACCAAAAAAGGAGATAAATGTATAACAAAGTAAAAATTCTAAAATGTATCAATATGTTTAATATAAATAATAGGCATTAAGCTGTAAAGTACCATTCATCGTCAATCGTTTGCAACACTTATCTGTTTAGGTTTCTATCTGTGTAAGTTTTCATATATATAGATGAGTTGTTACGTACAGCAATAGCAAATTATAAAATAAACATGACTCCAGAAAAAGGATAATAAAAAAAATACAGATGATTAAAAAACATATCAAGCAACAAATGGCATATGTTTGCAATATTTATAAAGTCGTAGATACATATAATTCAATTTAATTTATTGCTAGAGAAAAATAGGATTATCTACAAAATGATATTCCTATTTTAAAATTATGTGAAAAGAAAACAAGAATCAAACAGGGTCAGAAGAGAAACTTCGGGTGCTGTCCCAACACAATTCTCACAAAGATGTGCTCAAATAAAGTAAACTTGAATCCAAGTAAACCAAGAATAACTAATGGTCGTACTTTAAAATCTGACTCAATCCGGAGAATTTAACAATAGATTTCAGCACCTGAATTTGTCTAGAATCAAGACAAATAAACTGATAATAAAAGTTGCTATACACTTTCAATTGTTAAAACTGTTAATTAACATTATGCTCTCAGTGAAATATTTCCACTATTGGCATTTCATAGGAGTTGTATTTCGTTGATGCAATCAGGTCTTGTTTTTCTGTCATGCTAACAAGTGAATAAAGGAAGTGCTCACCTCAGATGATTTGAGCCACTTTTTCTCTTCCACTTCCTGGCCCCCAAGATGAGAAAGTGTTGATCAGCTTGTTCGGTCGTAATGTTTATCTTATAGTTAAAACTGTAGGTTATAGTTTTCCTTTTTCATGACCTAAATCCTTGGACACATGTATGCTCACTTCTTTTAACTACATCATGGGCCCCATTACAGTCCTTTCATGAGATATTAATAAATATGTGTCTTGCCTTTGCATACTGAGCATGGTTCATTGTAGCTTTCTAGGGGAAACTATGACCAGCTGTATGTGTGATTTAAAAGCTATCTGTTCATTTTGCTAATAAAAAATATTTTAGACTTCGATTGGTGTGAGCAGATTTTTTTAATACCACTCTATCCTTCATATACATTTTCAATGCAAGGTACTCTGTAATGTGATGCTGTCCAGCCAACAACATACTGTGGTTCCAGGTGAAATATTAACCACATTTTAAATGCATTAAATAATATTTGGAATAATATATAAACCCGGGGGTCACACAGTGAGACTGGACCAGTAAAATGTATAACCTACTAGTCGGTTATGTCTAAATGGAACCACATATTAGAGAAAGCTGCCCCTGAGCCACACGAGACACTTCAGCTGCCAAAGTCCTGAAAACCATAATAATCAACAATCAACAATCACTGGTCAGACCCCAAAACACAAGAAGCCCCAGTCCATTGCTAGGACGACTGAGTGCCTAATCTAAAGGATGTGTTCTAGCAGAATGTTGACCTTTTCCAATCAGTTCCATAAGAGAAGGCAGTGCAAATTATCTCATAACTAACCAGGAGGCCATCATCTAACACAACTTTAAAGTAAAGAACCTGGTCTGAGTCTATTATATACTACACTAAACCAAGCAGAAGATAAATTCAACAACCAGGAGAAAGAGTGTCCCCAAAACTTTGCTTTGGAGCCAAAAGCGACAAGGATGAAAGATGACAAGTTTTCTAATGTATTTCAATCATACGCTCTGTGATGGTGGATGGTTGAGATTGACGACATGACTTCTTGACGTCCTGCCTCAGTGTCAAAGCATGAAGTTGAGATAAGAGGTGAGGATTTGCAGACATAATGGTTTGTATTGTATGTCTTCTAAGGACCAACAAATGTAATACAGATCTTGGCATAATTATAGCAGGCACAATCGTGAACAAGTAATCCATGCATGCTTCTAGATTCTCAACATAGGACAATAGTTCTCTTCTGTGTCCAAGATGTCACTTTGCAAGCATAGCATGTTAGTAACTAGTACAGCAAATATATCTGCCTTCAAGAACAGGCAGAGTCAAGCAACCTAAAAAGCCGCAATTTCAAAAAGCCGCAAGTTATGTAACTTTAATGAAGAAACAAAGAGATGTGGCAGATTCTGTGATATTGTATGACTGTCAACAGCACATTGCAAGCCCTGCTGATCCACAATCCAGATGTTGGGATGTACAAATGTAAGACAACTAACTTTCATTGCATGTATTTACAGCCTTAATTTCTTCTCCTTTTCCTCTTTTTTTGCAGTTTTGCATTATAGCCACATTTTGAAATACACTATTAATTTCCAAATTCCAGCCTTGCTGTAAACGTATGTTTAATGTTGTCTACTGTAGATGTTCACTGCAATGGTAATTGTTTCGGACACCTGGCATAAATCTCAGTCCAGGAATCATAATGACCATAAACAACATTGTTATGCACTCCATAGATAAGGTGGGTTATAAATCGTTTTCACCCTCATTTGTTCATATTTTTTTAAACAAAGAGCCAATCAGAATTCTTGCAGTCTATGGGCAATTGTAGGCCGGCAAGTTTCTCCTCGTTGATCAGCATCTGAGTACTATCAATGTGGTGGATATACATTTAACCATTTATGAACCATAGAATTACAAAATGCCCACACATGATACCACAAGAGCCAATCAATATCCAGCAGATGCTGTAGAAGTAAAAGGAAGAACTGCTTGATTCATAGCACTTGTACTCTTTGTGAACAGAAGAATGAAAGCACCAAGACTTACCAGAATGTCGATACTTTCTCGTCGGAGTGATGTGGGTTCGGGCCTGTCCAGCGCGGGATTAAAGATGAATGGCGATGTGGAGCCGGAGGTTCTCATGATGGGTAAACTCAGGGATCTGAAGTCTTTCACTGCCTGCTCAACTTTCAGTTCATCACCAGGCTTGGCTGTTGCAAGAAAAGAGGAGCTGTTACTATCGGGAGTCAGGAGGAGTCGTGTTCTGATACTGGTTGATGCGATTGCGCAGGGAATGTACAAGATCACAGTGAGATGCACAGGTCTCTGTTTCCTGAACTGTTGGCGGTTATGGATACCAGGATTCTTATCACCTCACAGCGGCTTCCAGTGGGAGCCAGGAGTACCTGCAAATGTGTTGTACTGTGCACAAAGCCCTTCACTCTAGGCACCACTACCCATCTGACACTGAATTCCATTCATTCAGGAGGTCTTTGCTCCTGTCAGGAATGACCTGCCCTCAGAAAGCAAAGAAACCTCTTCATCCTTCTCAGGAGGACTCCTAAGATCTGGAACGCGATTTCACCCGCACTAGATAAACCCTTTCTTTGGATTTTTCAAAACAAAAACAAAAATCTGAAATCTCTGTGTTTTTTGCCATCAATTTGAAATGTTGGCCGTGTACCCATCTATTGAAATCTTGTTTCTACCTGGATTCCTTAATGTGATCTGATAATGTCCATATGTATATTTTCTAATGTGTTGTTATGTCTCTGTGACTTCCAGATATGTGTGTTCATTTCTTCCTATTTGTATATACTGGTGACATTACTAAAGCACACTGGGATATTTGGGGTCTGGTTTGTGCTATTAAAATATTGCTAACCACTGCTTAATTTGTGCAGGAATATAGGGCGCGGAGCACCGGCACTCGCTGCTGTGACCAAACGTCAGACTTTGTGGCTCAAAACAAGCGAGAGAGATGAATAAACAGAGGAAAAGACCGAATGCCCAAGGGTCCCTGCGTAGTTGACGTGACCAAACAGTGTGATGAGGAGCAAACAGTTTGTGATCGGAAGAGGAAGGCCCTACCTTGGCACACGGATTGCCTATAAAGTCCATGCCCTCTGGCACAAGAGCTCCTGCCCTGCCGGTAACACCACACAGCTGCCAGCGCCGCCACGCCTACAGTAAACCGGAAAACCACAAGACTTTATTTCTGTTTGGTGCGGGATCATTTGTGGACACAGGGAAGAGCTTTTACTGGAAGCAAAACTTAAACAAAGCAAGGGTGCACACTGCTGCAGTGTCGGATAGAGGCTGCGCCCCTGCAGCAACGTCGAAACAAAAAGTTTTAGGATCTCTATCAAAATCTGCTGCAATAAACTCAATTTAGATTCCGGGCTCTACCTCTGTAATGCGATAATCGCGGCTCTCAACGTGCAGCGATAACAATGTCTTTGATGTGGCTCACAAGAGATTATAACATCACGTTCATGCGCATGCCAGGTGCCCGCCGAGGGTGCACGGGTGGACCTGTGGCTCAGGGGCGGATTGGCAAGGCGGGCATTCGGGAATGGGCCGAAGGGCCGGTGCCTCAGTGCCCTCTGTGGGCCGTTTTTTTCTCCCCTGTCCCAGTCCACAGAGAGTGGACTAGGAAAGGGGAGAAAAAAAAACGGCCCATAGAGTGCACAGAGACAGAGACTGAGAAAATGAAAGCAGCCTCGCTGTGCGGCCAGACAGCGATTGTTAGCTCTGGGCTCTCCTTCACCCCTGCCCTGCCAAGCAATCAAGCTGAGGCTGGGCTGGGGAGGGGTGATTGTTTGCAATAATCGGCCTCCCTGGGGGCCAGGTGTTTCTCAGGCCTTTGAGCCATTTGCACCTCGGCCCCCTGGCGCCCATGCAGCCCAGAAACGGTGTTAGTCTTAACACCTCGCCCACAGCCCTTCACATTCAGGGCATAGTGGGCGAGGAAGAATGGGGCTTGCTGTGGGGGCCTGGTGATGTTTGGAATTTTTTTGTTTTATTTATTTATTTATGCGATTTTATATAGCGCAGACTTTACCCGAAGGTGTCAGAGCGCTTCACACTAGGAACAGCAATAATACATGAGGAGAAAATTATAAGTGGACAAATTACAAAAGCAAGCGTTAAGTTACATGAATCAAAAGTGACAATAGTGAGCAACCAAAATACAAGAGGAGCAAACGATACATTACAGGAGGAAAAAGAGATATGTGTGCAGGTTACAAAAGCGTAAAAAATACAAGTAGAGGTATAATACTGCAATTAATGGCAGACACTCCAGCACAAGAACAAACGTAACGTAGGCAATGGTGGCACTTGTGCAAGTATCTAAAGCAAGCAAAAGTGAGAGGTAGCAAACAGTGTGCTACAAGAGAAAAGTGACTTGTGCAAGTTACAAAAGGGTACCATACACAGGTACAAGGGTAATACTACAGCCCTTGCTGGCCCTTATTAACACGTCTTTGACTTCAGGGGTGGTGCCCACCAAGTGGAAGCAAGCGGTAGTTACTCCCATCCTAAAAAAGCCTACCCTAGATCCTGTAAAACCTGAAAACTATCGCCCCATTTCTCTGCTACCGTGGCCTGCTAAAATCACCGAAGCCCACGTGAATAGGATCCTGGCCGACCATCTTGCCAAAGCTAACATCCTGGATCCCACGCAAAATGGATTTCGTGCAGGCCACAGCACGGAGACCGCCTTGTTATACATGGTTGAACATCTGCGCTCCGTGCTGGACACCGGACGAACAGCGGCACTCCTGTTGTTAGACCTGAGTGCCGCCTTCGATACGGTGTCCCACGAGATACTTTTGCGGAGGTTAGTGGAAGCTGGGGTTAGGGGCACGGCGCTAGGGTGGTTCCGCTCCTTCCTTACCAACAGATCCTTTCAGGTAGCGATACCACCTGGCAAATCCACCTCCCACCCGCTCACCTTGGGAGTCCCACAGGGCTCATCCTTGAGCCCCACTCTTTTTAACCTATACGTGAGTCCGCTGGCTGCGGTAGTCAAACGCTGGGGCCTGACAATGGTGTCCTATGCGGATGACACGCAGCTGGCGGTCACACTAAGTGGAGACTCAGCTGTGGACGCCCGCAATTTCTGTGAGGGGCTACGTGCGGTGGCAAATTGGATGAACTTAAATTGTCTCCAACTGAACGCAAAGAAGACTGAGGTGATGGTGGTGGGAAAGCAACCTGGATGGTGGAACGACAACTGGTGGCCCCCTGAGTTAGGAACGATACCCTCTCCTGCCATAGAGATAAAAAACCTCGGGGTATGGTTGGACCCTACACTGAGCTTCATCTGCCAAACTAAGAGGGTGGCTGCCTCCTGTTTTGGCATACTTAGGGGTATCAGGCCGGTGCTCAAATTTTTTGACGCCGCCACTAGACAGCTGGTAGTCCAGGCCTCGATCCTATCCAGGATAGACTATGCCAGTGTTTTACTTGCAGGTGCGAACAAGGCAGAACTCATGCGGCTGCAACGTGTGCAGAATGCGGCCGCAAGAGCGGTTCTGGGATTGCCCCGTCGTTGCCCGACGTCTAGAGCACTGCAATCACTCCATTGGCTGCCTGTCGCTCGTCGGATCGAGTTTAAGGTGCTTTGCCTAGCTTTTAAAATTTTGAAAGGTATGGCTCCACCGATCTTGACGAATTTACTGACCCCTTATGTTCCTTCTCGATCCTTGAGATCGATGGGTCAGAATTTGTCTGTGGTTCCACGTTTTTTGCTGTGCAGGATGGGTGGCCGCTCCTTCAGGGTAGTGGCGGCCAAACTGTGGAACTCTCTTCCCAGTGAAACCCGAGCTATGGAGGATTTACTGCAATTCAGACGTGCCATCAAAACTTTTCTTTTTAACTTATGTTTCTGATCTCCCTTTATGCGCTGTGTGATGTTGTGTTGACCTTTCTTGGCGCCAGGACGCCCCTTTGCTGGGGCAGCTGTGCGCGGTATAAAAGCCAATAACATAACATAACATAACATACAGTAAATGGTAAATACTCAAACTGCCAGACCACACTGGGAAGGCACTTCCCATGCACCAGCTTCACCTCAGTCTCCCCCTGGCTACCTGGCTACCTTGGATGACCCAGAAAGCTGTGTTTTGTGCTCCCCTGCCAGGACATTTTCCCGAGGCCTGGAGGGTTGATTAATTTACTAATTGCAGGGGCCTTACCTCTGTTCATGTGCTCCTGAGCTGAAGGTCTGGGGAGGGCTGAGTAGGTTAGTAATAGCAGGGGCTTTGCTGCTTTTCAGGTGCTCCGGTGCTGGAGGGCTGGAATAATTTTGTGACAAAAAGGGGCCTTGCTACTTTTTTTAGTTGCTCAGCATGTAGGCCATTGTCACCTTGGCCCTGTGTGTCGTGTGCAAGAACAGTATCCTCCCACTTTCATTCCTTGTCTGTGCAAATGGTGTTTCATGAAAGGGCACGCCCCTTGAATGTGGGCCACGCCCATTCAATATGGGCCACGCCCCTTGAATGTGGGCCACTTTTTTCGTCAGTGCCCGGGCCGAATTGTGATCCCAATCCGACCCTGCTGTGGCTGGCACTGGACGGCGCCCCGGCCTCTGGGACTTTCACAGCCGGGGCCTGTCGGGAAGTCACGCGCTTCCTCCGTTGGCCAGGCCCCGCTGCGATCAGACACCACCTTATGATGTGATGTGCCATTCAAGTATGAAAGCAAAACGAGGGCGCAACTCAGCGAACAGGTGCATAAGCACGGATATTCTGTCGAGAGGGAGTGTCTGGAAGGAAGTCACTGGGGAGAAACTGGCCAGGAGCAATGCGAATGGCGGGAAAACATCATGCAGGATCTTTCTTATGCAATTTGATTGTGGCACGTGTCACGAACGGGGATGTGCAATGTGCATTATGCCTTCATTGATGGGTGGAGTCTGGACAATGTTCAAAGCCCTCCTCGGATTCTTCAAGAGGTGTTGCAAACCTGCCAACCCTCCCCTCCGTGCCAGGCGTTCTCGAAGCCCGGACGCGGTTTCAAGGTGTCATGTATCCTGTCGGGAAAGGCAAAGGACGGCAGATCAACATCTCGCCATCCAGTGGAATTAGCACTGTCAACTGCCTCGTCATCAATGAAGATGGGGCTTTGCTTTTAAAAACCTATACATACATATGTTGTAGCAGAAATCTGGCGTCATACACAGAGCGTGGAGCCTTGGGAATAATCATATCACTGATGACTTTATTCACAGAAACATTCACACTCCCACTCACACCCCTATACCAACTCTCATACACCCACTCTCATACCCATTGACAGACCCATACAAATACACACACAACCACTCTGATTTCAGCCCGGGGACCCTATCCCCTGGGGCCTGGCCACACCTGCCTGGGTGCCCTAGCCCCAACCGAGGGCATCCAGTGTGCATGGTGGGGACCGCGGGGGAGCCTCAAGGGCCCGCAGTCCCAGCCGGCAGCCCATCTCCTGCGGCCGCATGCCTGAGGGTAGGGAAAGAGATGAAAACTGCACTTCCAGCATGCAGGAGCGGTTTGACAGCTACCGCTTGCTTGAAGCGGAGTGTTCACTTTTGCGTGGCGGGAGCTGTCACAGATTCTGCCATACAAAAGCAAACAGCTGTCTTCTGAGGGTGGGCATCTCAGTAGATAGCAGGAGCCGGCCCGCGCGGACGCTGCTCCTTTCTTGTGCAGGGGCTGGCCCGGGGAGGGGGAAGGGTGGAGGGGGCACAAAGCCATAGATTGTAATCGTATTATATTGTAATTGCATTTGTATAGTGATTACTACCCCATACAAGGCGTCAAATCGCTTTTTTGGCAAGTAGCACGCTACTCCGGGACCCATAAAGGATAAGTGTTGAATTAGTATAGTGAAACATGCAAGTACATTGTAAGTGGTGGATAGGTTAGTCAGTTATTGGGATTCGGAAGGATAGCAGAAGGATAGAAGAGGAAAAAAGGTTTGTATTTATATAGTGCTTGTGACCCCTGATGCAGTGTTGAAGCACGCTATTCCGGAAACCCATAAAGGATTGGTGTATGGTTTAATATGAAAGTAATTTGAGTGGTGGATATTAGTCAGTTATTTGGAGTGAGTAGGATAGCGGAAGGATAGAAAGGGAAGAAAGGTTTGAATTCATATAGCACCTGTTACCCCTGTTGGGTGCTGAAGCTCTTTTCTGGCGAGTAGTACGCTACTCCAGAACCCATAAAGGATTAGTGTTGAAAATTAGTATAGTGAAATATGAAGTAATTTGAGTGGTGGATATGTTATTCAGTTATTTGGATAGAGAAGGGTAGGTGGCGGGATAGAAGAGGGAAAGAGGTTTGTATTTATTTAGCGCTTGCTACCCCTGATGGGGTTTTGAAGTGCTTGTTCACGAGGAGTCCCACCTTCGCAGTCTCGAGGGTCCGCCGGCTGTCTGATCGTGCAGCTGGTGTTGAACAGGAGGTGCCGGGTAATGACACTGGGTGGTTGCAGGACATGGTTTTCCCTGTGATTGTTTGAGGGAGTGACTTTGTGACTGCGCCCATTTGGGTTCTAATTACAGTACTACCAGTCCCAGAAGTCTTTGGGTGTAATCAACAGGTTGAATAATTGATATAAAAGAGGGATTACGCTTGTTTAGTGCTTGGCTTGCCGTCATTTGCTCCACCCTGCCCATGATGAAGGGCGTCTATCACCAGAAACGCGTCGGCTATAAGGGAAATAGTGCCTGCATACCTACCTTGTGAAATGGAGTAGTCCTGGGTGTTCCGACCAAAAAAAAGGGGTAACTCAGCAAAAACACACACATATATATATATATATACACATACAAATACATATATATACATACATTCATACATCAATGCAAAAAACAGGACACACCAGTAAGATTAAAGGCTTTAGTCCCTGTTTTTGCTTCTCAATATCGGTCACCCTATAAAGAGATAAAGAGCAATAGAAAAGGGATTTAAAAAACATGAAAAGAAAGGGCAGGAAAAGTACTGAGGGAAGGTTAACTGAATAGGGGTTCAGAAGAGAGGGCATAAGGGACCTTGTTATACCAGGCTGTGAGCGTATAGCAGTTCTGTTTCCCCAATGATACTTCAAAGCTAGACTGATGGTGAACTTAAGAGGGAAGCCCAGGACATATAGTTCTGTGGTAAGAAATTGAGGACAGAAAAGAGATCCAAGGATGAACGAGAAAAGGCTCCTAGACCCATCAGTGAGGACACAATCACAACAAATAATGTGAAATAGTGACATTTTGGTTACATGGCAAGAAGAGTCCATCGAAAAACTGGGGGTCATCCATGGTGCCCAAGAAGATAGTGCAACAGTTTGTAATTTCCGTCCCTCCAGTACCCAGCGGTCTATAAGTCAGGCATCCGCAAACTCTTTCCTACACACTTCTTAAAATATGCATCTTTTGTGGAAGTAGATTTTGTTCTTCGAGTGAATCCAGAAGAATGAAAACAAATACTTCCCCTCATATAGTATTTGCTGTTGCAAAATTTCTAATGGCCATGTGGCACATTAGGAGGAAATTACTAAAAGCCTGATTACCGAAGTTTGGATCTGCCATATAGCCGTATTGCCAATGTATCATTTGATAACCAACTGGGAATGATTTTTGCTTTTATCTACTCTTTCAAAGCATCTTTTATTATAATGTCTTAATATATCATGTATCTTTTTGTAATGTATGTTTTTATATGCATCTTTTATGGCCTAAATGGTCGAAATAAAGAATTTTTGGATTGGATTGGAATCCAGAATTCGAATTTGTAATGCACGCTTCCATTTCACTGTTTTCTTGCAAAGAAGTGAGCAGTGCTCCTCGACTGGCATCGCCCTATCTTGCATAGGTGTGATTATGGGTTGGACACCTAGCCCTCATGCCCGTCCAGACTTTTGATTACAAAAATGAAGTTATATTTTTAACCACTTCAAAAATACAGCAACCATAAGTGGGTGAAACCCTTGATACAGCACTCATGCATACACCCTATAAGTGACTATAAGCAATATGGATTGGGTTGGTGCTATTTAAATACCACATGCATACAGACACATATATATATACAGTAGCCTTCTAACTACACTTCTGGTAAAGGACTGAGGCAAATTCTGTGATCTGCAGACATTTCGCTGGGTGGTTTTGCAGTTCAGGGCTAGTTCGTTTGATCATATGCTCCCCACTCCTGCTGACGCTCAAACACCAGGGGGTTTGCTTTTGGGAACATTTCATAGCCAGCAAAAATGCGGCACTCTCATTTTATAGCATCAATTACTGCTTATGAGACATGAAGTGGAACAAATACAGCTGACTCATAAAATGCTGACTCAGCTCCTAATTTATCACACATCAAATCGCGTGCTTGCATTTCTCCGGGTCTTGCTCTTCCAGAATGCACCATATTTATACAGTTCGAGTTCTTCCTGTGTTTCCTGTCCTCCAAGTTCCTGTGAGTAGTCTACTCGTGGTAGACACTCCTGCCTTTCTTTCTTTCACTTTTTGTGGGGTCAAAATAATGTGAGTGCTATTAAAGCACTTCTAGTCTTCACCACGCACCCCTCTGACCCTTTCTCATCTGGAGAATAGCTAGGGGCTTGCTTCAGGAAGTAAATCCCTCTCCAAGGTGAAAAGGGTCATGGACAACCTTTCGTGAAGTCATTTTAGAGAGGGTATATGAGTGGAAAAGTGTTTTCCCCGTAGAGAGAAAAAAATGTACGCCTGCCCTGCGTTGTTGTCCTTCCCAATTTGGAACTGTGCCGAGTGTAAAATTCTGCACTGCAGAAAAAAAAGAATGTTTAATAAAAAATACTGCAACATGGCCAGTAGTAGGTCTGGAAAGCTGCAATTGACACCGCTTTCCAGGTGTATTACTGATAAGGATTGTGAGCTGCAATAAGCAGGAAATCTGCACCACTTGTATTAGTAGTGCTATGCGCTTATATGAATAGTACTATGCACTTGCATGTGTAGGACTTTGTGACCAGACCATATCTGTTCTGAGAAACCACACAAAGAATGGGATGACATGCTTGATCAGCCAGTCTTTTGTAAAGAAAAGGCCTTAAGAGAAAAAATACTCATTACATTGAATGGGGAAGTCTCACCCACACTTTTGTGGCACGCTTCATCATCAGCTACCTCATCCCATCCTGAAAAGATGATTCTATAAGATTGGCCTCAACCTCAGTGAGCGGCAGTTCAAGATAGAGAGACTGGGTACATCAGGGGTCCAGATTATTATACACAACTACCTCGTGTCACACACAACTGTTGATGAAGCATGCCACAAAAGTGTGGGTGAGGCTTCCTCATCCGATATAATGAGCATGGTTGCTCTTAGGCACTTTTCTTTGGAATCGACTGGCTGATCAGGTATATTGTTGGAGTCTGTGCGGTATAGGGGCGTGGCTTGGACGCCGATCGGGATGGCGGCGTGAGCTCGCAGCTCCGCGCGGAATCCCGCTAATTCTCCTGTTTTCGGGACCCTGGGCGACCCGAAGACGACGTTCCTGCCCTCTGAAGTGTAAGGGGACAGCTGGGCATCATTGGAGAGTCGCTGGGGGACTGCTGGCCCCGAGAAGATCGAGAGAAGAGGCGGCCGAGGTGTTGCCGAGGGTGCGAAGAAAATGGCGGCGAGGAGGTCGGACGGCCCCGAACTTCAGCCCTGAGCCAAGTTGTCGCCGAGTGGCAAGAGAACCTGCACTCGGCTGCCCGAGGCACTAGGATCGGCTGTGCTGTGCCCTGAGACCAGGGGACACTGACCTGATTCACCCAGGAGCTTGGGGACCTTCGTTGGCCACCGCCCTAAGACTCATCCTTTCCCCCTCAGGCTTCGGAGGGGGGTGACGGAACGGAGCCCGTCTACCTGGCCATTGCTCCTGAGAGCGTCGGCGGGGACATTGCACTGCCCGGTGCCCGGAGACTGGCACGGAAACACGGGCGTCGACGCAAAACGGGCGACTGGACCTGTGACGCAGCACCCTGGCATGGCGGCGATCGGAGGGCCGATGCCCGGGAGTCGCGAGGGGGACTCGGCGACATCAACTCGGCTGAGCGAGAGTCCCTCCCCGGAGCTTGACCAAGAACAGCGGCTGAACCGGCGTTTGGATGCCATACTTGATGCGATCACCTCCACCAAGGAAGCATTGCACAATGACATTGCCCAAGTGGCCACGGGCCTGGGGCTGCTACGCGCGGATCACGCAAAGCTGGCGGACAGGGTCAAGGACCATGACCAACTGTTGCTGGACCTGAAGCCATCGGTGGTGACCGCGGAGCACAGGATCACGGACATTTTGGCCCGATTGGACTCACTGGAGCGGAGGGCGGAGGATGCCGAAGGCCGCAATAGACGGAACAACGTGCGGGTCGTAGGCCTGCCGGAACGGATTGAGGGGGAGGATGCGGTGGCCTATATGGAGAACTGGTTCCGCACTATGGTAGCGCCGGAGGGGCTTACTCCTTTTTTCACCCTGGAGCGAGCTCACCGGGTGCCTGCTCGCCCGCCGGGGCTTGGCCGCCCCCCCCGACCGATGGTGGTGCGGCTCCTCCACTACAAGGACCGGGATCTCCTCATCCAGCGGGCCAGGATGTCGGGCCCGTATGAGGTGGAGAACAGTAAGGTTACGATCTTCCCGGATTACACTCAAGCGGTCCAGAAGAACAGGGCGTCGTTCCTCGCGGTGAAGAAGGAGCTCAGGGAGGAAGGCATCCAGTACTCCTTGCTCTACCCGGCTAAGCTGCGGATCATCATGGATGGCTCTACGCACTTTTTTCAGTCTCCGGACGAAGTTTGGCAATGGCTGGAGTCATATAGAGCGGGGACGGACAGATCGCATAAAAGTAGGCGAGACCAACCCAAGCAGCCCCGGGTGAGGCAGTCACAACGCATCAGATCCCGCAACAGGCGCCAGCGGGAGAACCGGGAGGCTCAAATGGAGGCGGAGAAGAGGGATGCGCTCGCAGCGACGGCGGCCATTACAGGGTAGCGACAGAACAGTGAACGGGCAGAAACGGATTCGGGAGGGGAAGGCAGCAGGACGGGAGAGGAACTTTCAGAGGCGGAAAGCTCGAAGGGGCCGATAGTGACCCCACAGACATCGGATGGTATTTTCTGCGGCTGAGATAGACTTGGGACTAGATCGAGACTTCATGGTAGGGTGGTATCCTGTTGATGGAGGGCCGGTTGCTGGGAGGGGGAGCTGTGTGCTTCGGAGGGGATGAAGGCGCGGGGCGCGGGCTCCGCTAGCTGGGGTCGGCGGTGACTCACCCCCCTTGGGCCCTTAAGGCCGACTGTGGTGGAGACCACAGGGTAAGAGTGTGCGACGTTGGTTCTAGGTTTGGATGGGGGCGGCCATTGGGTTCGTGTGCTCTGTCCTGGGGAGTGGGGTTTGGGAAGTGTTTCAGTTTTGGGAATGTTCGGGGGGGGGCAACTGCATTGGGGGGGCTATGATCCTTCGTTATTTGAATCGGACTGTACGAAGTTGGAATGGGGACATTACCTAATTTGAAATGCCTGACGTGGAATGTCCGGGGGCTGCGGACTATGGTGAAACGTCACAAAGTACATGCATATCTAGTACGCAGGGGGGTTCAGATTGCTATGCTCCAGGAGACTCATCTCACCAAAAAAGAGTGCGCTGCCTTGCAGAAAAGATGGCGGGCCAGGTGTTTGGCACCACTTACTCAGCGTATGCCAGGGGGGTGTTGATCTGGGTGAGGGCGGGGATACCCTTTCAAGTGCTGAACCGAGTAGTGGATCCGGATGGCCGGTTTGTGGCGGTGGAGGGGAGGTTATATGGACGGGATGTGGTTTTCTGCTGTGTCTATGCACCGAACACTGACCAAGCTCGATACTTTGATAGCCTCTCGGGGTCCTTGGCCTCTTTCCTGGCGGGGCCGATAGTGTTAGGGGGGGACTTCAATTCGCTCACGGATGTAGCTCTGGACAGGTCCCATCCCCCCCTAGTGGACTCCCCGGTGCGCAGGCTGGCCGCGCACAGGAAGGACTGGCAGGAACGATGGGGGTTGCTGGATGTCTGGAGGGAGCGGCACAGGGGAGCCAGGGATTATTCCTTTTATTCTGCTCTCCATGATCTGCATGTCAGGATTGATTCGGTGCTCTGCGGTGGATCCCTAGCCCCATTGATTTCCCATGCGGAGTACCTGGCTAGGACTATCTCCGATCATAACCCCCTATTAGTGCACATTCAGTGGCAGAGAGAGCGCTCAGTGATACCAACATGGCGGCTTCGGCCGGAGACGCTTGAGGACTCTGTGTTCAGCGACGCGGTTCGGCAAGGCATTGATAGTTATTTCGGAGTGAATGAGGGTACGGCTGCGAGTAGGTCCACTGAATGGGATGCAATGAAAGTGGTGGTGAGAGGGGTGTGTTTGGGTAGGTTCTCGAATGCTCGCACGACTGTGTTGAACGACCTAATGAAAGCGGAAGAAACTTTGAGGGACTTGGAGCGCCGCAGGCCGGCTAGGCCAGATTTACAGGCCCAGTTGTTGGAAGCGAAGGAAGTGGTTGCCACCGAGACGGAACGTTTAAGGTGCTATGACTACAGGCAGTATATCATCAGGGCACATGCAGAAAGAGACAAGGTGGGTACCCTCTTGGCCAGACTAGCTAACCCGGAACTTAGGGGCTGCCCGATCCTCAGCATTACTAATGCGCAGGGAGAAATGGTGTACTCCCAGGCTGCGGTATTGGAACGTTTTAGGGGGTATTATGAGGAATTATACCAGAGTCAGCTGGGAGTGGGGGTTCAGGACATCGCGGAATACCTGGGGGAGAGGCAGCTTCCGGTCCTGGACGAGGAAGACGCGAAGGAGCTGGGTGGCCCGATCACGCTCACGGAAATACGGGTGGCCATCAAACATATGGCCCGCAACAAGACGCCCGGGGTGGACGGACTGCCGATTGAATTTTATCAACAATATGTGGACAGCTTGGCTCCCAGGCTGCTGGTGGTATATACGGAAGCGTTCGAGACGGGGGCATTGCCTGGGTCCATGCGGGAGGCCTTAATTGTACCGCTCCTAAAGCCTGGCCGGGATGCCGCGGATGTGAGTTCTTATCGCCCGCTATCCATGCTGACGGTGGATTATAAGATCCTGAGCCGAATCCTTGCCACCAGGCTGGCCCCACATATGACGGGCCTGGTACACAAGGACCAGGCCGGGTTTATACCCACGAGGAGCACGGCGCTGAATATCCGCCGTCTGGTGGGAATAATGGACGCCATCTTGGACGGGGAGGGAGCTCCGGCGGTCCTGTCTGTGGACATCGAGAAGGCCTTTGATAGTTTGGAATGGTCTTTCCTGGATGGAGTGTTAGAGAGGTTTGGCATGGGCGAGGGGTTCCGAAGGTGGACGAGGGTCTTATATACCTCGGCAACGGCGAGAGTGCGTTTGGGCGGCCTGGTGTCTGCGGCATACCCGGTGGGCAGGGGCACACGACAGGGATGCTCTCTCTCCCCCCTATTGTTTGCTCTGGCGATGGAACCCTTGGCGGTCCATGCGAGATCAGGTGACCGGTACGCGGGGATAGTCAGCGGCGGGCAGTGGCATTATATATCGCTATATGCGGATGACTTGCTCCTGTACCTGGCTGACACCTCGGGGGCGTTGGTCGGGGCGATGGATTTGTTGTCTGAGTTCGGCCGGCTGTCGGGCCTTAAGGTCAATTGGACGAAGACTTGTGTGTTCCCGCTGCGAGCGGGATCGCCAGTCCCTGGCAGCGATTTGGGTGTGGTATGGGAGCCCTCTTGTATCACCTATTTGGGTGTTCGCATCTACCACGCGACTGCGGACCTATTGGAGGGCAACATTGGTCGCTGTGTCCGTGCACTGCGGGGCAGCTTGTCTTTCTGGTCGACCCTCCCGCTGACGGTTCTGGGCAGGATTGCACTGTTGAAAATGTTGGCGCTCCCCCGCTTCCTCTATTATTTCCGAACGCTGCCTGTCTGGATTCCCCAGGGGGTATTTAGAGAACTGCGGTCAATGATAATTGGCTTCCTATGGGGGCATGGCCGCCGTAGAGTGGCCCTGAGCACGCTACTTCGCCCCAAGCAAGAGGGGGGCATGGCTGTGCCCGACCTCGAGCTGTATTATCTTGCGGCGCAGTTGCAGGTCCTTACACAGAACGTAGCTAGGGTGTTTCGGGGTCCAGAAGAGGACCGGGATCGGGGGATACAACGCCACGTGCTGTCCTACATCATTATGCAACAGAGGCTCGAGTTACGGGCCCTCACCATGGAAGAGCGGACGCTCCGGCTGTGCTGGCAGAGGAGCCTTCGGAGAGCGAGGGCATCGCGGCCTTATGCACCGGAGATCCCGATCGGGATGCTGACGGCTTTGCCGCACGTGGGAGATTGGTCCCCGTTGCTGGATTGGGAAGAGGCGGGACTGCAGGTAGTGGGCGACTTGTACATAGACGGGGCTTTGGCGCCGTTCGAAGTGCTCCGGGACCAGTTCGGGCTGCCTGATGGGGGATTCCTCCTACACGCGGCAGTGGTGGCTGCCATACAGAAGCACTGGAAAGGGGGGCTCATGGAACCCACGACGACTATGGCGTGCCAATATGTGGTGATGGCGGCTGGTACGTTCAAAGCTGTGACGTGCCTCCATAATAGGATGCTGAATGAGGGACTGGAACCACTCCAAGGGCTCATGGCTAAATGGGAGGTGAGCGTAGGCCGACCCATACCGGATACGGCATGGGGCCACATCCTGCGGCGCACGTGGAAGGGCACTAGAAATGCGCGCTTCCAGCAGGTACATTTCTACGTGCTTCACAGGGCTTATTTAACTCCTGAGAAATTACAGCGGTACTTTCAGGTGCCGGATGCCCGATGCCCACGGTGTTCGTCTCTGGGAGCGGACATGGACCATTTGTTTTGGGGGTGCTCACACCTGGGGTCCTATTGGGCGGAGGTAGGGGAACTCCTGAATGAAGTGACTGACAGGGAGGTGGAATTCGACATGGCGGCGTGCCTGCTGCTCTGGTTCCCACACACTAAACATACCAAGGTGACAAGCAAATTCATAGACCTGGGTCTGATATTGGCGCAGAGGGAAATATCATGGCATTGGAAATCCAGGGGGGGCCCTTCACTGCGTAGATGGAAGAATGAGCTGCTGCGGTGGTCTGACTGCGAGAGTGTGCTCCGGATGAAGCAAGCTGTAAAGTTGGGGAATGAGAAGGCATTGGAAGCGGCGCGTGCATGGGAGTTAGTGGTACAGGCTTTGCGTGATTCTTTGGTAGAGGATGAGGATGGTGAGGACTAAGCCGATGGACACCGCGGGGCGAACACAAGTATGGTACCACGCACTGTAGTGGATCCATCCAATTCGACAGGACGAGGCACACACCTTAGCAGTTGCCAGGGGAGGGGGGGCTTTGGGGGGGCTGGTTGACGGGAGTTTGGGGTGGGCCGGAAGCCATTAGATGGTTGCTCGTTAGGGCACCTTGGATCTACTAGGACGGTGGGTACTGTGTGGAGTGTGGAATGGCTGGGTAGTGCGGCCAGGTGTGACAACCCATAGCACCTAGGGCAGGTCCCGACAAGGGCGGTACCACTGATTACCACTGGGTTGGCTGACGGGAGTGATGTTGTGGGTGGGGGGGTAAAAGCAGATACGCAAAACGACATTTCAACCATGGTCCCTATGGGACGTGCACCGTGATGTTTTCCTATTGAACGAAGTAATATGCCGCCCGGCCTCCGGGATGCGGGCTGAATGGCTGTGTACGACTGGGATTTCTTATTGGACGGGGGGATATCACGAGTGAACTGGCTGATTAATTGTATCCTGTGGTTTATAATTCTGCAATAAAAATATATTTAAAAAAAAAAAAAAGAGTCTGTGCGGTATATTTTTTATGCTAAGGAGGAAAAGTGATAACAGATGCACATCTTTCTCTCTTGGGGTACACAGATAATTTAGTGAGCCATGGCCACAGCTTATAAAGACAACAAACAAATCTGGGGCTTTTCTACTTGCAATTTCTATATGAACTATTGTGTTGTATATATATGTCAAAGCCATCTCACATTTTATTGCATTGTATTGCAGCATAGCTAACGTTCTTCCTGAAGTCTGCGGGTCATTTGTGCAGGAACCCAAAAACACGAATTCATCAACTCGTATCTTGGAAGAATTTATTTACAAATGTGCCCAGGGCTGACTTTATGCCCCATGTAATAAAAAAAAACACAGCTGATCAATCGATTAACCACACCAAATACTTGAGATAGTCATCTGAATACGAAGAAAAGTATCATTTTGGCCAGAAGACAAAATATGACCACCGGATTGAAACAAGCTTAAGTGAATTACATTAAAAAGGCAGAATATAGATAGAACAGCAGATAAAGGGAACAAATAAAAAAACAAAAGGGCCAACGAATGACAAATCACGGTAATATAACATGTACAGTGATGAATAACGATCAATAACGTAATGCACACAGATCTAAATATGGGCTCCAAATCAAAGTAAAACGATTCTTGTTTGTAAGGAAGGCAGAACTTCCGAAAATTCAGTGCAAAACTTCGAAAGTGGTTTGCTGCTTTTGTCCTCCACAATATCGAACTACAGCCAGCGCGAGGCACAAAGAAAACAAGTGACCTCCAATGACAAATACACCCAAGAGGGCCTGGGAATCAAAATTAGGAGGAGGCCTTTTTAACTGTGTCTGTCCATACAATCAAATGATAAAACAAAACGCAGAGCATGCGCTGTTCCTGAACAGTGGAGACACACACACACAAACACCCCGAAATGAGGCCACCTTTACCTTGACTGACGCAGGCTGCCACACAGCCCCCCCTTCCCGAGCTGCGAGCTCTAAGGATGTCCTTCGGCGCTGCTCTTCGAGGAGGACTCGATGTGCTAACACTGGAAATGTACGGGGGATGTGTTCCTGCTGCTGCACACCTGTATTCTAATGAGGCAGCAATCACCAATGGACGCCCCCGCCGGCCTTCGTGTCGAGACTCGCTCGGAGCTCTGAAGACGAGACTTGCTGGCCTCTGGGTTTACACAAACCTCCGGTAGCATGATGGAAGGGCGCGCCCTCGGGCTCTCGGGCGTGTTCCAAGCAGTCACCGCGAGTCCCATCAGAAAGTGGGGGTTCCTCTCAGAAAGTGCCTCGTGGCCCGAGGTCATTGCCACAGCGCCCTTGGGGTCATTCTGGGAATGTTGCAAAACACTTTTCACTCCATCCATCCTGATTCATGTCACCAGGGCACAAGTCCTAGAAAAAGAAGGGGGGGGGGGGGGGGGATGACGTCACCACAGGAAGTGACGCCACGAAAGGTGCCTTGCACCATCAGACTCATTGCTTCCCCTCCTCACCCCTTAGATGCGATTGCATCAGATAAGCCAGTGTGTGAGCAGCTTTCTGAATGAGCTCCGATCTCGCCCCAGAGAGGCCAAAGAGTGAATGTGTGGCTCCATTTGTTCCAGTTATCGAGCTCCCAGTAAAATAAGTGGGGGGGACGCTGTCCACCCGCGTGGTACCCCGACTCGAGCCCTGCATGTCACTCTCTGATCGCCTCGTCTACTCTTTTCTGAGCAGTGCTTGCAATGGAAAACCAGAAGTGCAGCTGCTTTGTAACAGCGTACCTGCTTGTTTCTGAGAAGTGCCGGTACTCTCCTATTAAAAGTCTTATGTTTTTATTGAGAAGTGCAGGTACTCTCCCTACGGACTCATTTAAAGCACTGTCTCAGGTCCAAATTCACCCCAAAACAATTGTCTTTAGGAGGACTAAAAGGTGCTGTGCCTTTTGACATGACACAGCTCCTCTGCATTGAACAATGTCCTCCTCTGTGTACTTTTTCAACTATTAGGGTGGCTCAATGGGTCAGGTACAAGCCCCAGAGATGGAGAGTAGACCTGTAGGGTTGCATCAGGACAGAGTGATGTGAAGGGCTGTCTGCACCCCAAATATGGATGTTATTTACTTTCGAATTAGTGGATTGGGGGCAATTTCTCTACTTGCTGTAGGCCACCTGGCATACTTACCACGTCACACCATAGGCCCAAATTGCAACAAAACCAACACAGCCATTCATCCATGTAAAACGGATAAAATAAGTGCCGAAGATCAATAACAGTATTACCAGCTACGTAAAAACTAAGCGTAAAGTGCCAAGCGCCTCTAATGACCGGTCCACGCCTATAAGGTAACTCCAACACGTCTGAACGTGAAAAGTCAAACTCAGACGTGGGTATGAACATTATCGTGGGTCAGGGAAACACTCAACCACTCTAGGACAGAGAAACAGTGACTTGTACAACTCCATGCATCAACTCATACCTCTTTTACTATTCAGATATATCAAACAAGCCTTTCAAAACCCTTCCCTCTGACTCTACTCCCTCCACCTCCCCTTTACCCACCGCAAACCTCCTCCTACTGCTATGAGCTCCAAAAAACACACACTTACTCAAACCTTCCCTCTTCTATCCCTCCACTATCCTTTAAAATCCAACTTATAAACTAACATGCCCACTGCTCAAATTAATTTCATATTTCTCTATACTATTTTCCCACTAATCCTGTTTGGGTTCCAGAGAAGAATGCTACCCACCGAAAAGCGCTTCAACACCTCATCATGGGTTCTCAGGCAAGGAGAAGGGTCAAGGCACACAAGTCCTGCACTCGTCAACACAGACAAAAATGGAATGCACAGTGGTGCAATGAACCAGAGATGTGACCCTCCTACCATACGGGAATCACTTCCCAAAACAAACATCAACGAAAGAGGTGCAGCACTCAACTCAAAAGTCAATTATATGTACACCATAAGTTTTCAGTCCATAATGCACAATTTAGAATAATAAGGCATGGTCATCTCAATGAACAAATGTGAAAGTCGTGTCTTCTGCCCAAAAATATTTATTCATCATCTTTTTCTTAAAATCACAGCATACCAGCAGTAGCCAACACGTTTCGTCCCCCTGGGACTTCTTCAGGGCTCAATATGCAAGTGGTCATCTCACATATTCTTCATGTTGTGATTTATAACAAAGGAATGTAGTGTTTGGGTTATATGGAGTACAATTGCTCCAATGAAATAACAGCATGGCGTCCAGTTCAGTAAAAAAACTGAATGAATAAAGATTTTTGGGAAGAAGACACAACTTTCACATTTGCTCATTGACATAACCATGCCATATTATTATAAATTGTGCATTATGGATTGAAAACTTGTGGTGTACATATAACTGACTTTTGAGTTGAGTGCTGAACCTCTTTCGTGGACCTTATCATGGGTAGCAAGCGCTATATAATGCAAACACTTCCCACTTCTATCCCTCCGCTATCCTTTATCAATCCAAACAACAAACTCACACGTCCACTGCTCAGATTAAATTCATACCTCCCTACTCTAATTCACCACTAATCCTTTTTGGGTTCTGTAGTAGTGTGCTGCTTGCCGAAAAAGTGCTTCAATGCCTCGTCAAGGTAGTAAGCACTATATAAATGCAATTACAATTACATGCACACCATAACAAAGGCCAGGCTCACCGATCACCTGTGCAAGGGGGAAGGTTGCAAAATCCGACCCAACTGCAGAGCAGCTCCCATTGGGAAACTTGTCAGCCAGTTAACAGCAGTGTGAATAGGGATGCACCCAACCACACAAAAGGCAACAGAATTTCTAAATGCTGCACTACACAAAAGCTTCACAATGTCATTATACTCATTAGTTCTGGATTGTTTGAAAAGTTAAAATCATCCCTATTCAGTTCAGTTTTCTTTGCTCATCTGTAGATCCTACACTTCACTAGATCCTTGTCTCAGTCAACATGTGAACCGAAAAATAATTTGCTCTTATTGACTAAAAAGGATCATCCTTTCTACCAATCTCAGATATAGACCCCTAATAGCCCTGCCCAGAAGCATGAGGTTGAGGGTCAGCTTGCTTTGTGCTGCTTCGCTCCAAAAGTAAAATCGCACCACTCATAATAACTAAAGAACAGCAATCCTCTGTTGTAGGGTCACTTGTCTTGACTGGATTATGGAAACGTCATATACCTCGGTCTCCCTGAAAAGCAGCTAAGAATGCTACAACGCATTCAGAGCAGGCAAGTTTGGTTAACAACAGGCCTTCAAAAAACAACTGTACCGCCGAAGCTGGCGAAGGACTCCATTGGCTCCAGATCAAAGAAACCAACACATGCATCTCTGCCAAAAGAATAGAGAGTTGTATTGCATGGGCCCAAAATTCTTGCCAGACCGGATCACTCCTTATAATTTAGGATACTCTTTGTGATCACCATCACAGGCCTGCTTGAAAATGTTGTGCAGCAGGAATGTCCCATGTGGTGGTATATCATTCAGACTGATAAGTCCCCAACTTTGGAATGCTCTTCCTCTGCACCTATGCTCCATTCCACTTTATGTCATTTTCAGGACTTCCCTGAAAACCTTGCTTGTCTGCTGATGTGGCAGTTTCTCTCCCAGACATAGGTCTGCAGTTGTCTACTAATGGATTAGTCTACTAATTGGCAAGATACATTAGTCTACTAATGGCAAGGTAAACAAATAAAGTGTCCGATGAAGACAAAACCACAAAATATGCAAAACGGGAACAAAATAAACCAGGAGACCCTGATGCACTAAGATATTAGTGTTTAACCTCAAGAAAATCATCATCAATTAACACGGATCACAAATCTTTGAATGGTGCAGTAATGAATATTGCAAGGTCTTCCAGACTAGTGGCACATAGCGTAAGGTTTATAGAACTACATGATTTTTACTTGAATTAGTTTTGTATGTTTTTTGAGGACACTAGATTGGATCAAAATGATGATTACTGTGAAACAGTGACCCATGTTCAAATGACTCTAAACACAACTTTCTACACATTCTAGGCGATAAAGTCCCCCCCTCCCCCCGCCCCGACATGAAATGGAAGGTAAGCACCGCGTCAGAGGCAGATGTTCTAAATATTCCTATCAACCCCAACATCCCTTTGTCTGTCACCTGAAGCATCTTTCCAGATGCACCAATTTGGCAGTGGTGGTTTTATGAGTAATATCTTCATGTTTAAGCACAGGACAACTACCGGACGCTGGGCGGACAACACCAAACCCTTCCACATAGTAAAGAGGTCCCAGATCAAACTTAACTCTACCTATGAAAAGCGCTATAAACTACTGAGCTAAGTCTATACTTTTGTCGAGTCTAAGCGCGTATCCATCTGTGAGGCTATGCATCACTGCACTATATTCTACTCTCTACAAATGCTGTATTTCACAATGCAACATTAAAGATAAAGGTGTATTATAATTAGGGCTCTTGGTTTAAATCTATTTATTTTTTGACACATAGGTCTTTTTTTTTTTTAGTTTTATATAGCTCAAACTTGGCCAGAAGGTAACAGAGCACTTTACACCAGTGCGTTACAGACAAATACATTCATTTTTTTGTTATTATTTATCTATATTTATTTTAGGCTTCTTTTATATGCATTTATCCATTTTTATTTTATGTTTAGTGTAAAAATTAAGCTACAATGGGTATAAGTCTACATTTATCAGTTAAATATTCACATTAAATGTCCAACGGGTTTTAGGCATATACAAGTACAGTACAACCCAACCATCTGAAAACAGCAGTACAGCTGCAGTTGTTTTCGCTATATTAGGATTTCTTTTAAACAGTCCTACCTGTCAATCTGCACACCTGCTGACCTGGTGCTCATGATTGACAGAATTAAGAATCATCCAAAAGAAGAACCTATTATTGGCATTTTCCCATATTTAAAGTAACATACACACAGAAAAATAGATGGTTTTCTGTCAGTATTTATTTGTAAAAGTCAGTAAAAACAGAAAACTGATAGACCTAATTAAAGACAGAATGTAGAAAGAACACAATACATTTTCCTCTCTGTTTATAGATAAATACAGAATTAAGTTTGCACATTAAGTGATTCTAAGGGCAGTCATCATGTCTGAAAGGTCAACAGCTGTGCGGATTTATAGGTAAGGGAGTAGACAAAAAAGAAAAAGTTTCCTAATGAGGTTTAAACAGCTATAAATGTGCACATAATTAATATTAAAATGTGCAAGCTTATTTATCACATATGGCTATTCATAGCGTTCAGATAAATGCAAACGCTCATACTTCAATGTTTGACCTATCTATTAAATACATGCGGAAGCATAGTGGTTTCAAATTATTTTTATACCAAAATCTAAAATAAAGATGGATAAACCGCTAATCTTTGCAAAAAATAAATATGGGCAAATACAGATGGAAATGTGAAAAAAACTGCAGTCGGAGTATGAAATATTTTCATCATTTTCTTATTACAGTCTAACCTGCAAATTACCAGTAATAGGACAATTTCCTCAACGACTCACTACTGAAATAATTACAAATGAGTTGTCTCCCAAAAGTTTGCCGCCAAAAAGAGCCTGTAGAGTCGCTTTCTTAACAGAACCCCACCTGCAACTGTCACTTAAACAATCAGAGTAAATATACCTATTTATCTCACTTTGGTTTCTCTTTCACACAAAATGAAGTCATTAACTGATAAGGAGCTATTTATGACATTATGTCTATTTATTGCAGTGCTGGGAATCAATGTGGAAGAAATCTGCTTACTAGCACACTTCCTAAACTACAAACCCTGCATTGATTGTGAGAAACGACAAGCTGAATCTTGCTGTATAATTTTATAATACAGTATATATTGCAAGTGCACACTACTTTTTGCAACCACAAGACCTTCTCATCAAAAGAAGCAAGAGACCAACAATTCATTATAATGTTTTGCCGGCAGAATTGTAACCATTATACGAGATAGAATACCCGGAGTCTGGGTAGAGGCCATGACTCAAGAAAGGGGAAGTCTTGCGTGTGGCATGATGCCCATGCCCACTCGCTACCGTGGTAATTATTTGCTTACTATACTCTCTACATCTGCATATACGCTTTATGCCATGGCATTTAGTTCATGTGTATTTGTTTTATCAAAAGGTATTTAAAAAGAAACCTGAATGCACGTGGTCAACTTGTGCAGTAAAGTAAAACCACGTTTAGGAGACCCCCTGACTATCAGGAATTGTTTCAGGGTGTAAAGTGATTGTAACATGCAATTTGTGAGGCAATAAACTATGATTTTTCTCATGTGAATTTCACACTACTCTGGCAATAAACTGGAATGTGATCTTTGCACAGTTGTAATGCATGTGTGAATGTGAGTTTATTAGTACAGTTGCTCTAAATAACAAGAGTTTTTTGGCCACATTGATTTTTACTGCTATGGCACAAATATATTTGTACATTACATGCTAAGTCACTTTTGTTGCACAAAATTCAGTGGTATAAAAACATATTTGACAGGGAACGGAGAAATATGGCAAATATTTCACAGTTACATGTAAAATATGGGTTTCGTCATCATAATGATAGCCCCCAAATCACTATGCAGAGCTTTAGCAATATACAGGCCACTAAGACCTTAAGGCAAGGCTGTTAAGATTATATAAATTATGTGACAAGGCTATCAAAATGATGTGCTAAAAAAGGGAAATTATGAGGCACATTACCTGGTAGTATTATTGAAATAATATTGAAAATGCAGCGTTAACATAAAAAATGCAAAGAAGAAAGACGGCCTGGAATGTCCCTGTGGGATAAAATACAGCTTCTCTTTTCAAGGAGCTTTGAAGTGTTGTTTTGACAAATCCAGTTACTGGTGAATCTTTGCACTTCAGGGTGAATTTGCAGTATGGTACTGGTGCTATTTTTGACGTTTTTTTATACTTAGCAGTGACACTTGCATAGCGCACAAGCTGCCATCAGTATGGCATCGTGGCGTCGATGTAGACGTATGAAGTAGATTGCATGATTTGTAACCAGCTAAAGCTGGGGTGAGATAAGGGCTGTTCGTTTTTTATTGGCCTCTCCCCATATTCCTATATTTACAAAATGACACAATACTCTGGCAGAACGTTTGTGGAAAAACCTGTTCTTTCTGAAATGAAACCGAAAGCTCAGCCCTCCTGAAATCTGAGCAGTTCTGCACGTCTTTCAGAGGAAGTCTGTGGTTTGTTCCAGCTTGCATCTTGGCCTGGTTCCCTGATACAGTGTGTTGAGCATGCATCAGGTGATGCCTGTGGATTGCACCAGTGGTTAGAGGCTCCAAAGCCACTTAAGGTCAGTTTCAAGACCAACAGCGCCTTCCGCATTTATTAGAAGCCACAAAGCAACTGGAGATGGGTGGGCGCTCCCAGCAGCACCACCGTCAGAGACGGAGGGCCTGAGTGGCGTGCGGGTTAATCCATCACAACGATTTATATTTCGGCGGACGGGATATCTGTCACAGTGACTGAGTAATCAATCCACCAACATCTAAATCAGTCCCAGACTCTTGAAGCTGAGCAGTAGTTAAGCATGTGAGAAATCTGCACTTCGTGCATGACTGATGGGGTTGAAGCGGGGAATAATTTACACACAAAAAAACAGAATACATTGATATATGTTGGTTTGTGTCCCTGCTCGATCCCTGCGCTCTCCTGCTTGGCACAAGGATGCATATCTGGGCTACTTTCCAATGTTTTACAAAGCTTCCTGTCATTATGCTATTTCCCAGTATTGATTTTCACCCTTTTGCGCAACGTCCAGAACCCGCCTTTCATTTCTTACCCAGGCAGGGCTCTGTGACAGCCAGGATGCCTTCCCTCCCACAGGCTCAATTACAGCCTGTGCTGCATCTTGCAGCTGCTCAGGCGAATTTCCAGCCAAAGACTACAATTCCTAGAAATCCCTGCTCTTGCATTGTCTCCACCTTATATGCCAAAGATGGGTGAAAGGACCAGCACCTCTGTAGATGCCACCTTGATGACGCTTGAGGCATATGATCATTAGTTCAACTTTTAAAGCCTCAGTTTGCTTCACTCCCATCTAGCTACACTCGGTGAAAAGCACACATTGACCAAAGGCAATCCTGTTGGTCACTACTAGGTAGTGAAGTGAGCCTGAGAGAGAATGACATGGAAAGAATGACTGGAGAAGAAATAATTCCACTACACGGTTTTTGAGACTAAGGGAGAAGCCAGAAATTTAAAATACCCTCAAATATAAAGTAAAGCTCAGACGACACCAAGCAAGCAAAGTAGGTGAACCCCACCTCCCTATAAAGAGCTCCCTTGACTTATTAATCCAAACATCTATCAATTCATCCTTTCACCATTCCATCCACCGCTGATATCCACTATTTCACCCTTATATACTGTCATCCATTTATGCTTTCAACCATCATTCAATCATTTCTTATTTCATTCATCCATCCGCTCTCCCATCCATCCATCCATTCTGCCACTCCTCCTTTCATCCATTCACTCAGCTATCAGGCCACCACTTATTTTCTCTCCTCAGACATTACCCATGAGCAAAAGAGAAAAACAAAGTGGAAAGGAGGAGAAATGTGGAAAAGCCGCCACAAAGAGAGAAACAAGGGACATCCAGGAGTGAGTAAAAAGGGCTGGAAGTGTCTGGTAGTCCATTAAAGCATGAGGTGGATTCCAGACTATGCGTTGACATGTAATAGCATTGGCTGCAGGCTTCTGAGCAGAGCTCTGGACACTGGCCCTCATTCGTTTACAAATTAAGCATTGGCTGTAACTTCAAGAATCCCAAACCATCTCCGCAGCGTACACTACTAAAAAAGATTGCTCACCAAGCAGGGATGGGTGGAGGTTTTGGTTGTAAAAAGAGTTGAAGGAAAGAATTGAGATTGTTTTGAAAATGAATCATGAATCTTGTAGCACTTCAACTCATTCATTTTGCGATGTATAGGGAGGTCTTGCTAACAGCCAGGAGAAGACTGTAAGTTGGGCACATGCTATTGGAAACTGTCACCTGTAGGAAACGGTCAGCTACGCTTTGCATGTTTCAATCAAATTAGACCGCTTACAAGATTACGAGCCTTCTGCAGTGATCTGTGTGCAAAAACCTTCAGGTCATCGCCACCAGCTCAGGTAAGACAATTAGATAGGCAAATGCACCTGTTACACAAAGCAAATGTCTGGGGGGGGCAAGGGGGTGTGAGGTGTGAGCCTAACAAGTCTGTTTTTTAAATTTTATTTTAGGTTATTTCAGATTTAGCATGAACCTAACCCAGAGGAGCAGTAGACTGCTTTTCAGTAAACATTTTTGTTCCAGCTGGAGCATTTCAAGGTTGAGGGAGTGTTGTAAATGAATCTAGGACCCTACTGTAATTTTCCCGATTCATGCCCTTATATAGGTATAAATTACCCGATCCTTATATAGGCATAGAAATCATTACCATACTTGGACTGAGCCTATGCAGCCCAAATACGGCATGGCTACTTCCACTAAGTTCCAAGAATCCACAACGATTTGTTAGAGAAACCCGCCTTCAGCAGCTAGGGACTTCCCCTCGCCTGAATACTAATTTATCTAGGAAATCATGGAGTTTTCACAGAATTGGGGTTTTGAGTGACGTTATTAATTCCAATCATACGTCAATCTTGGCACCTTCAAGGTATAAATATGCCTACCTTTGCCCAGACAAACACACAGTGGTTTGGAGCAGATCAACTAACTACTTGCCCGACGCCCTGCAGCAGCAAATGCCGAAGGAAGCCGACCCTCCAGCTGACGCACTGAGAGACGCTATCTTTTCTCCTGCCGAGAAATCCAGCTCCAGTATTTCCAGGCTACCGTTGCGAGTTGCTGGGAAATCGAGTCCTGAGAGAGAGATACAAGACCTCCTTCATTCTAAAACCAAGGTACGGAGCTGATTAGACCCTTAGAGAATTCTTGGATAGATTCTTGGCAGAGAAATACTAAACTTAAGCTACTCCTCACTTACTTCTTCCCTTGTACTTGACTTAGGTTAGGTACACCGGGGTAGGCGTATTTTAGAAGCACCAGTTGAGTACTTTTAGTCATTATTTTATTACTGTATGTATTTTATACGTTTTAGGCAACTTATGGCTTAGAAACCATATCATGCTTTTACAGTACTACTTTATAATACTTTTCGTATTATATGCCTTGTACTTTATAACCAGTATTACGATTGTAGCAGTTCATTTCTTATGCTTGAGAAAGAAGACTGTTCAATAAATACCTTTTATTGAAAACGCCCGTCTCTCTATTTTTCTTAGCACCTCTGGTGAAACGAAGCATGCACGATTGACTGAGTAAAATAGCTATCTATTGTTTCCGCGACTCTGGAGATTGATTTCTTATTCTTGGGAAACAAAGTGGTCATGTTTATGCGGTCGTCAGAAACTAATCTCTTCTTGTTTATTTGAGAAAGTTTCTAGTGGCCTCTGAGCTAGCTGGCACTCACAATTAAGTTTAATTTATAGGATAGAGGCCTAGTCGACCTTAGTCCTACGTCAAATCTATAGTATATGTTATTCCAATGCGCAGAGCCTATTGGGAATATAGGAACTACACTACAGGAGCACCCACAAAACGGTTTATTCTGCAGGTGGAAGCCAAAAACAACTTAAATATAGTGATGAGCTGGAGGATGAGAACATCGCAGATAACTATGGGTATTTTATAATCAACATGATCTACTGGTTCCATCCCTCTGAACTTTCCAACAATAGAAAAGGCATCTTCCAAAACTTGACTAATGAACTTTTATGAAGAAAAGGTGAGTGTAACTGAAAGTCGGGATTGCCATGCTAAATAGAGAGCAGGGGAGCGCGAAAAGACATGTGCAAGGAATCAACAGGTTGGTGCTTCCTGCTACAAAACATAAGTACAAGGGGGAATGTTGTGTGCGTTTGTCCTTCTCGCTTCGCAAATTCACGCTAATTTGCGGATTTTTTATTTTCGGGTGTTCGCGGGTTTTCGCGGGGAACTTTGCGTATTCGCGGGGCGCTTTGCGTGTTCGCATTTTTTTTTGCCTGGTTCATCACTGCCACCCTCTTATTTTTTATGCCCTTCTGCCCTCTGTACCACTTGTTTTTGTAACTTTCAAAAAGAGAGAGTTTCCCAGAATTACAGAAAGGACTGGGTATAAAGCAAGCAAAAAAAGGGATTTCCTTTCTGTATGGTTAACTTCTAGTTTGTGACCGAAAGGACTACACACTAATGTAACTTTTTAGTGTTATGGAGTGACACGGGTAGTTAGATCTGCACAGAAACCTAAGGTATCTTTTGTTTCACAAATTTTATTATAAAAGAACATATGAATTCATTTGCTACATTTGATTACTATAAAAACATTGCATTAGTTCAAAATATATCTAATGCATACAATTTAAATGCACTTGTTACAATAAAAAACATTTAATGCAAAACAATACACATATAGAGCAAATTATAACAAAACATTATAACTAAAAAGATGCCGCAGTGAGTCCTTTGTCGACGCGTTTCGGTGCTTTAAAACATTTCCAACACCTTCCTCAGGACAGACTTATTTAAAAACCAAGTTTCTTCAATTTGCTAACGTTTTCTTGTGGAGCCTCCTATTTTATGGGGTTCCACACCCTAGAGGACAGGGTGTCTATAGGTCCTCTGGTTAAAATGTATTTCTTATTAATTGGAAATTTTTCAAAAGGGGAGGTGATCTCATAAGTGTCTTTTTCAATTGCACAACTTTGGATCAGCACTGGTACATTGGGGGTTTTATTAACTTTAGCCAGGTCTTTAATATTGATCAATACTCAAATACTGTTAATTTTCGTCTTGGTGGAGGTATTGCCTCATATTTTGGTGTCCAGATGTGTCTATTTTCTTTAGCAGAGTGTCCGCATCATCTGTTAATCCGTAGCGGTCGACACGTCCTCTCTCCCCTTGCTCGAATCTTATAGTAATCAAATGTAGCAAATGAATTCATGTTCTTTTATAATAAAATTTGTGAAACAAAAGATACCTTAGGTTTCTGTGCAGATCTAACTACCCGTGTCACTCCATAACACTAAAAAGTTACATTAGTGTGTAGTCCTTTCGGTCACAAACTAGAAGTTAACCATACAGAAAGGAAATCCCTTTTTTTTGCCCACTTGTTTTTGTGCCTTTCTGCCCTCTGCCCCACTCTTGTTTGTGCCCTTTTGCCCTCTGCCCCACTGGTTTCTATGCCCTTCTGCCCTCTGCCTAACTCATGCCCTCTGTCCCACTTTGTGCCCTTCTGCACTCAGCCATAAATCAGCTTCAACAGGAAGCACTAATAGATAAAGTAAAGCAGGTGCTTGAGTTGAAGGTCAAATTAGGTTACTCAGTCATTTATCACCCCAAGTTTGTGGTGATTAATGATTGTGTAACTGAATTTGAGATTCAACTCTAGCACCTGCTTTACTTCATCTTTATCTATTAGTGCTTCCTGTTGAAGCTGACTTTTGTAACTATTTTAGAGACTCTGGCAGCTTGCCGGCGCCATTCTAATATAGTTACAAAAAGTCAGCTTGAACTTTTGACCCAATCAGTTCCGTTCGCGGATTTTGCGGGAAATTCGTGAATCTCGCGGATTGCGAATTTACCAAAAATCCGCAAAATCCGCGAGCGGAACGGATTTTCCGCCCATGCTTAGAAAGGATGTTGCAGATAAGATCATGTGAGAGCTATTCAGGTGTCAGCACAGCTGAATAATTGCCGTTGTTTTATCTTAGCTATATCCTGTGGGGGCAGTGAGGTAGGGCTGCTGTAAATTGGTGCTTCCTGGATTGAAAGAGACATGGGTCTCTACAGCGATGAGCCCAAGGGAAACACAACTTCGATATTGCCAAATCCAACTCGGAGTCCCTCAATTTTCAACTGAGCAATTACATTAGTAGAAGGGTGTAACAACCCAAACATACCCCCGGAGCTATGCCTTTGTACTTAATTTCAGATAAAAAAAAATATCCCGGAGCAGTGTTCCTAAATGTTCCAAGGGTAACATATTTTACATCTTCCAGACAGCAGAGGGTAGTGCCGGAAAACATCGGCCTAGACGTGCAGACAATTCTGAACACACATTTTTCCTTTGCTAGGATAGTGAATTTGCCAAGACCTGTCAACATTGTTGTAATAATCAGGGCTTTAGGTGGGATGAAAAAACTGGGGGGATAGGGGGGGTCTCCCAAAGGTGCGTTGCCAATGTAATTAAGGGTGTGGCTTAAAAACACGTGTACTAAAAATCTGTGTTTAGCATAGTGTTCCGCCGGACTTGTATTTTGCTGTTTCTGTCATTGCGTCCAGATATATGATACAACAGGTAACATCTTACCTAGAACAGATCAGGACTATTGGCTTTGTCAATGGTTGTTAGTTACATAAGATAAATAAGAAGCAACTATGGCTTGCATATAATATTGAAAAAGCTTCCACTTAAAGCCCCCTGTGACAGCACGACAATGTTGCTGCTCTGAGTTTCAAAAAGAGAAGGGAAATACAGAGAGAAAATGACTCTCTTTAAAGGATTTCCCTTCCCCTACAACGTTCACCTGGCATGACATCATGCCCTAACCTCCACCAGTGAGAAGTGAGCAGTGTGAGCACTCGCACATTGATGTGCCTGCTGTCACTGCAGTCCGGGAAAAAGCGGACCGCCTGTGCCGGGGCACAATCAGAGCCCGCTAGAGACCCGTTTCGAGGCCCCATTTAAAAAACTGCCGGTGCTCAGACCCAGTGAGACCCGGCCCACTTAAAGCATTGGTAATAATCATTCATGGATGCAGAAGGATTAAAGATACATGGGCAATACAATTACAGGACACATTTGATTTACATGTCTGTACTTTCTATCAATCATATGATTTACGCCTGGCAACCGGACAATGTAATAATTCCTCGGAACATGACAGAGGAGAAACGGTCCAGAAATGCCTGCAACTGACATTTGATGCAATGAAGAGCAAAAAAACAGTATTCCCAGATTATAGATTATTGGTAATCCCCTTATCTCCAGTAATGTGTGTTGAGCAGGATATAAATGACTAAACACATTTGTAAAATCTTTGAAGTTGAAACTGAGCTGCTCTCATGGCTACAGATCTAAACAAGACACATAGGGTATTGACTACGGTTCAAATAAAGATGCTACACGTGACCTAATGCCGCGACTGCAAAAATATTCGAAATATCTGTAAAAAAATTTTAAAAAAAGGAGTGGGTGAAGCTCCACTAGGGTGTCACCCCTCCACGGAACATGTTGCTATACCTCCTTCCCTCCAGTCTAATTCCCAGGTGTTATGAACTGGCTACAGTACCTACAACTGAGCATGGCAATCTTAAGGGTATGTGGGTCTTCAGACAAGACATTTTTAATTTATTAACCCTTCTGAGCTGATTTAAGCCTTCATGAAGTCGAACACTATTGAGTAATATCTTTAAAATTCATAAATGGTCAGATAATCAAACAGTACTAAAAGGAAGCATGAACACGCTTTCATAAAGCCACTTCTTTTTGTGCTTGGATCTAGATTTTTTTGTCCTGCAACAACAATATTTTAGGTGGAGTTCGGTGGTGAACCAGGCTGGTCCTCCTATTTTAGAGAAGAAATTGTAAGTGCGCATTAGTGAATGTTTAGTGGACAATTACATATTATTAAAATTTGACAAGAGCATTCAGTGCGCCCAAATTTAGATTTAACTGCTGGACATTTATAATTGCACAGAGCCCTGCCTGGAAATGAAAGGCGGGTTCTGGACGTTGTATCATATATGGACGCAATGACAGAAACAGCAAAATACAAGTCCGGCGGAACACTATGCTAAACATAGATTTTTAGTACACGTGTTTTTAAGCCACACCCTTAATTACATTGGCCACTCACCTTTGGGAGACCCCCCCCTCCCCCCAGTTTTTTCATCCCACCTAAAGCCCTGATTATTGCATTTCTGTAGCAACAGTGAAAATCAAAGTACTGCTCCAAGAATTTTTTGTATTCAGCGGGTGAAATCTGATTATATTTTCCTCAATTCTCTTCCTCAGTTTGGTCCCAGTATTGACCCTCCTCTCCTCTTTCTATGTTTGCGATCATCTGTCTAGTCATGACCTCTGGCTTCGCTGAGTGAGAGGCAAATGGATAACAGGCATTTGCAATGCGATAGGTCTCGGATTGACAAGACTTTGAGCATTTGGCATTGTAAATGGGAATAGCTTAAATCCTGCAAATGCGAGACCTATTGAATTGCAAATATTATTTGTTTCCAAGCGCCCCATGCTGCGCTTGCACTTATTAGAGGCCACGCCCCTTTCTTTAGACAAGCCTCATCTAAAGAAAGGGATCTGGCATCTATCAAGTGCAAGCGTGGCATGGAGCGCTTAGAAACAACCCCCCAAAAAAATATTTGTGAAGCAACAGGTCACTCATTTGCGAGAGTTTAAGCTATTGTAATTTACTATAGCCAATAGCTCAAACTCTCCTAAATGCGAGACCTATGGCATTGTCCTGGCTGGGAGGTTACAAATGAAGACAAGGCGGTACTAAGGAGGGACACACAAGCCCATTACTGAATCAGAAGCCAGCAATTACAAAGGACAAGGATATAAGTCAATGGAAAATATGGGTGGAGAGTGCGCAGAACTTCAAGTGCGTGCTCTAATACAGCATGCCTCGCAGAGCAGCGCATGCATTGCTCAGGCTCGACCGAAAAATGTGAATATAAAGGCATAGCAAGGATGGTAAGCTATGGAGAGAAGATGGGGAGAGATACGGATGTGGTTGACAAACAGTTGAGGTAGGAAGAGACACAAGGTAAAGAGAAAGTTGAGTTAGCTAGAACAAAAGATACAGCGAGACACAAATAGCAAAACGAAGGTAGAGAAAGAGGGGGAGGTTTTAAAGTGAGGAAAAGAGAAGGAAAGAGAGGTTAGAAAGAAGACTGAAATGCAGAGAGAAAAAATGTGAAGTGAGGGGCAGGGAAGTGAGATTCATAGACAGACAGAGAAAGAGGGTGGTACAGAGAGTGGTGAGGCTGAGACAAAGAGGTACTAGGAGGGGAGGTAGAAATGTGTAAAGAGAGTTGGTAGATTCATAAATGAGGCACGGAGGAGTAGCTGAAATACAGAAAATGGTGCCGGAAGTAATGAGAGAGAAGAGGTAATGATAGAGAAAAGTAGCAGCACTGGAAAGGAGGCAGCAAGAAAAAGGAAGACAGTGAGAAAGTTGATGTTGCGGGGATAGAGATGGGGTACCGTGGAAATGTGATGGTTGAATGATGAGGTTATTTGAGAGTTAGGTAGCAAGAGACAGAGGTGGAGGTGGGGGTCAGTGAGAAAGATGTGGAGGAGAGCAAGTGTTGTGAGATGAGGAAAAGAGTGATGAGGCCGAGTTAGAGGTGGGTGAGGTACACAAAGATACAGAGGTGAAATAAGGAGATCTGGTTAAGAGAGGTGAAGTAAAGTTTGTAGATTTATAAAGCACAGCTTATCACCCATGAGGGTATCAAGGCGCTGTCTGTGGACATGGGTAGATTAAGTGATTTGCCCAGAATCACAGGATGTTGCGCCGATGTCGAGACTCGAACCCCGATTCCCAGCTCTTGAGTTGGCAGCTCTGGCCACTGTGCCACATCATCTCCCAGCAGATGAAGGAGAGATGCAGGGAGGCGAGACTAGAATAGCAGTTGAGGTAGAGAGAGGAGATAGAGAGGCTGATATTTAGAAGAAGTCAGAGAAAGTGGTCGTGAGGTGGGGCCAAGAGACATATGTCAGAGAGAATCTAGGTACAAAGAGATGAGGTAGAACGATTTTAGGTTGAGAGAAGGTGGGTATATAAAGCCGCAGAGACAGAGAGGCAAGATAGAGCGCGAAGAGGTGAGATGGAAAAGAAGAGGCAATAGAAGGCGAGACAGGTGAAGCAGAGAAAGAGGTAGAGGGTAGTAAAGAGAGGTGACGTGGAGGTAGTTAGAGAGAAAAGAAGACAGGGAAGTGAGATAGAGAGAAAGGTAAGGAGCCAGTCATTAGTGAGGTAGAGAGAGGTAACGTAGAGAAAAGTGGGGTAGATAAATAGGTGCAGTATTCAGATGGTGGAGTGGTAAACAGTATCTTGTGTAGGGAGAGAAATGACTGAGCAAGCGGTAGAGGAGGTGGAGAGAGGAAGAAAGGTAATGAGAGATAGGCACAGACGGGAAGATACAGAGTCGAAGGTAGAGGTGGGGACAGACGGAGTCAAATGTATGGTAGGGACAGGCAGGGAGATACAGAGTCCAAGGCAGAGGTAGGCACAGACGAGAAGATACAGAGTCGAAGGTACAGGTAGGCACAGACGGGGAGAAACAAGAGTCGAAGGTAGAGGTAGGTACAGACGGGGACAGACAGAGTCAAAGGTATGGTAGGGACAGACAGGGAGATACAGAGTCGGAGGTAGAGGTAGGCAGAGATGGGAGAAAGACTGGGATGGGAAAGAGACTGAGTTGAGAACCAGATATACAGGTCACTTTAGCGGGGAGGGACTGGGAGGCTTGGAAGATGGGGCTCCCCTTCAAATTTCCCACTTTGCTCTTGCCTTAAAGTAAATGTCTCTTCTACTGAGCCCCAAGTATTACACTCATGGCCACCTCCACTAGCGCAGTCCTGGATCTAGGGTGCCTAAACTAGAGAGCTTGGATTGAGCAGGAAGAACCTTGTCACCAATCACAACCAGATTTAAGCAAGTCAAAGAATCTGGAGGTAGGTGAGTCCTGTTCAGAAATGTACCAACCATTACCATAGGGCTCCGAGGCGGGTGCTCTAGCAGTGTCATACCCTTTCCCTGACTGGTGTTTGGTCACTGAGACCTGACAACAGCGAAGCCAGAGCAATCTGAAATGCTCTGGAAGCTGAGCAGCCACCAATACGAGACCCTATGGAAGAAACTTCAAAGGGTTCAAAGGAACTGCTGCTATGGTGCCTGATAGGTAGAAAATGATATTCAGAAGGCACAACTCAGCTCTACTACAGGGCACCCACACTATCCTGAGGAGGTGCACATAGTGAAAGTGTGCCCTCGTGCAGTGGAGAGTTTACACGCGATACAGTGCAGGGAGACTCAACCACACTTTCACCCCTGCCCCCCTAAGGGATCAAAACTGTGAATGAGCACAGCATTATGGAATTTTAATGATAACATTCTGTCCCAACAAACCTTTGTTTGCATGGACTCAACTTGGGCTAAAATGGTGTTCTACCACAATAGACGTTGACTTCAATTTTAACAGGGTCAACCAATCAGGGCTACAGGTCCACCTATGATGGTTGCCCTGATATCACCATCCCTTCAGTCCGAATTGAGTCTGCATTTCTCAAAGCATTTCATGCATAGGATTAATGGCGAGGCACTGACCCTTGCTACGGATTACAAAGAATGTGGTAATGTTTACCTTTAATAGTTCTACCTGGACACCAGGCCCTCCTCTGCAGAGTAACAACGTCTTGTAGTAATCCCATTCCAGGTGCAGAGGATCACACATAGAAAGCGGCTCCTTCGATGAGGGTCTGAATGCACGCGACGGCCTCTTCTACTGTGTCTTGCGATCAGGGGGTGCACAGCATTACAGGCACGAGGGAGTTTCCACATCTTCACTCAGCAGATCTTGGTTTCGTCAAGTTTCTTCCTCCACTGTTACTGACTCTACTTCAATATTTCTGGAAACGGATTCTGAAACTCGTGTGTGTTTTGGCGCCAAGACAAACAGCCTGGGAATCCGAAGATTCAAGGTGTTTGTCACTACCGTGATTAATAATTGTATGGAGGGATAAATAAGTTCAATATCCATACAAACTATATCACCATGGGGTCACCCTAATGCGCAACCCAGGTGTGTTTGCGCTCTAAAGAACATGCGTGGGACTTTCTATGGTACTCAGGCAAGCAGCGTCGGTCCTGGCAACAGGTACACAGATCCCTTCAGTTGTGCCAACTTTTGATTCAACACGGTGGTTAGGAGCTTATACTGTCCTGAAATGTAGAATAGTAAGCAGATTTCACCTTTGATCCAATTCGTATACTTTATAGTGAGTTTCCCGTTTCTCGTCATCTACTTCTGGATGCAAAAGAATGGGAGGTCAACACAACAGCGGTGACATCATGTGTCCTTCGACATTACAAATACAGGAAACAGTTCGTTTTGTACCATTCCCAAGCACTAGATTTTTGCATCCCTGCGTGGGTCTCATCTCCTACCGAAAATCATTAGAGGTAAGTCAGCTACAACATTTGAAAGAGAACTGAGCTAAGGGTATACGGATTTGTTATAAGAGCTATTGAAAGACCAGTCAGGAGAGATGTGCAGCTATACAAGAACCTTTGAAATTCAAAACAAGTCTGTTTGACCGTTCTAAGAGTGACACTGATTCATTGCCCGGGTCTGGTAGCTAAGTGGCTAATGCCTTCACTGTCGGGGCCTGTGAAGGCATTCCTCATGGTTACAGGTTCAAATTCCAGCAGGTCCACTCAACCTTTCATCCTTCTGAGGTCGATAAAATAAGTACCATTTAGTTGGGTATCAATAAATATCTGTTATTCGGCGCCAAGGAGCCCTTCTGGGTGAACGTGTGCTTTACAAATACGTTATGCTATGATCTTTGAAGACATACATAGATAGATTTAATGAAAAGTGACCCAATGATGTAGCAGTGAATGATGCAAGAATATTTTTTGCGCTACATAAGTGGTAAAAAAAATAATACGATATATGAGCCATATGTAGCATATATGAACATGCCAGTATATATGTACTAGACTTACTATGTAGAATCCAGGTACATAGCGATGGAGTGCACTGCAAGAAAGAGGTGCAAACTCAGGAAGCAAGGAACAGATATTAGGGGAGGAGTGGGTCAGCGCAGGGTCCTTGAACACGCAGTTGGCAAGGATTGAGGAATATAGGACGATCTAACTGTAGGGTCTTGAGTATGGGTCACATTTTATTCAACAAGTGTAACCTCTGGGAATTTCTCTCATTGGGCTTCCTGCACTGACCATGCCTTCTGTTTTACTTGCCCTTCTCCTGTTCACACAATTGTAGCTCGCAGGAGACTCATTTCAAGGAGACGTCAGTTCATGGGAAGTGTGAAACTTGATGTTTGACGCATCTGCATGCGCTTCACTAGCATCCCTTGATGTGACTTCAGGCACTTTTCAAGGACAATATTTCGAGCTGGTGTCTTGCTTTAGTTATGGTCATCCTGTGCCAAAGCGGGGCTTCCTCAGGTAGCCAAATCCTCCTCGTTGTATTATCTTCAAGGAACTGGTCCGAGGAGGCAGTGTCCTGGTTCAGCTATGACCGGTCATTAAATAGGACTCTGGGTCGAGCTAAAATTTTGGCCCCAACAGGCCCTGGTTGTTCACCCGACTACAGAAATCAAAACGGACGTGATAAGGATGAGTTTCTTGCAGCCTCCTTTCTATTATTACAGTTTAATCATAGTTGTCTTTCCGAGAGCTTCATCAGTACCGTGTGTTCAATAACTGACGTACACAATGTACAAATCATGACAGGCCAGCATGAAACTATGACGAAAGGATTCAGGAAGCAGGTTAGAGAAACCAAGCGCGATTCAACCACTAAAACAGAGGTCTTCAAACGATTTGATCCCGACACCCCCCTGTCAAAACATTTTAAGCGTAAGGACCCCCTCCTGACAAAAAGTTCTAGAACTTGGTCCTCCTCATCATTGCCAACTATCGACAACCATTAATGCCCCCAATTCCCACAGCAAACCATTTTTACATCTGGAAAATAAATTAAACAGTGTTTAGCAAACCAGAGGTCAGTGAGGGAGCTTGGGGACATGGTCAAAGGTGTGGCTAAAACAAAGAGCCTTACTTATGAGGCATTGGCGTAGGGCAGCGCCGCAAGTCTTCTTGCTGCCCAGCCTCACACCATTGTGGAAGGGCAGGAATGCACAGTATAGTATAGTGCATTCCTTTCCTTCCCCCTGTGTTGTCACACAAATTGCTGCCTAACGCAAGCATAGCAGGATTGTTTTTGTGCAGGAAGGGGCACCTTCCTGCAAAAAAGAATCCTCAGAGGGGTTTTCCTCTTTCCATGTGTGCTGCAGAACATAGAAAGAGGAACACACATAGAAAGAGGAAAAACAAGAAGAAATGAAAACATTTCTCCTCGTTACGCCTGCTGTGGGGAGACGTAAGGTTTTGGCGCTGCCCCAGGTTTACATAGTTTTACAAATCTGGGGCAGCGTCACAATCCATGGGTGTTGCGTGAGAACACCCACTGCAATGCCAATGGAACGCCTACTTGACATAGTGAAAGGCAACGCAGCAACTTGCGCTGCTTTGTCTGTCTCCATTTCTATGAGGCCATGCAAAGCCACAAGGGTGACTTTGCGTCGCCTCAAAGATATGATTGAGACGCTTGTGCCGCCACAGCCTAAAAGAAAAAGCAACGTTCCGGCAGCGCAAGCCTCTCATAAATCAACCCCAAAATATTTAGTTAGTTTTTTAGGTCTTTCACAATCAGGTATGTACATATAGAATAATGGGTAGTTTAATTAAAAAATAAATGTACTCAATGGGAAATGCACTGTAGTACATTATGAAACCTCTAATATTGAATGCACTGCAGAGGTCTGTGTGTAACCAGATAGACACAGAATTAAATTTAGGTGACGCAGTGGAGAATAGTAACTTGCGTAATATTAGTGCTATGAGGTCACAGCCTGTGACAGAAAGCACAGTAAGTGTATCATTCGTTATGTTATACTTGCATTACACACATAGTAATATAGACTGCTTCAAACTGTGCAAATAGTTTTTTTTTTTAATGGAGCTTCCAAAATGTAGATTTGAGTAATATAAGACCATAAGCAATGGTTTTTTTTGCATACCTGTCCCTTCAATACCTCACCAGGGGTACTAAGCACGGTGTAAATGCAGTTATGGTGAAAAGCATGCACTTCACAGCCCAGTTGTTAACTCTTTGCACTATCATGCAAAAAACCCCACATCTTTGCCATCACAATGCTGAGAGTGATTCAAGCAATTGACGCTGAACATCCTGTGATTCTGGGGAAATCATATAATCTCCCTGTGCCTAACAACAACAAAAAACGAATGTGTCCTCGTGTAATGCAACTGGTGCTATGTAAAGTGCTCTGATACACGATTTGGGTAAAGTTTGCGCTATATAAAACTCTGTAAAATAAAAATGAATAAATAAAAAAGCCAGAACCACTCCAAGCACCCTTTACATTTGAAGAATAACTCCTGGCACACATTTGCATGTCATTCAGGTACCCTGGCATGAACAATTACTTTGATAGAATTCACTTTTCGATGCTCTAATTACCCTATGATGACGTGTGAGTTAGCATCATATGACTAACTAATGCATTTCGTATATACACCTATGCTGAATACATATTCTTACTTATTGCTTATATTCAAATGTATGCGTGACCATATTAGCTTCTTAGCTTAGCCTGTGTGCCACCATTTTGTGTAACTCTCTGTGCCTGCGGGCTCTGCTCGCTCATGCCCCTCCCGCAGGAATACAGAAATATACTAAGACAGCAGTTTTCGTTTCTCGGCTTACTGTGGTCGAAACTAGCAAGTTTCGTTATCAGTAATGTTCTCATGCCCAGAGACGCCGAAGCCTGGCTCCCTGGCCTTGAGCAGAGATAATAATGTATCCCTTGCAGGTGCAGATGCCTGTTGTATGAGAGCATTGTCTACTAACTAGAGGCTCGGTAACTTTCCACAAGGGGCGTACCCCATTTACTGTATTGCATTATAATGTATTGCTGTGATGCAGAGAGTCAGTCCTCTCGTTCGCACTCCTAGGAGTGAGGTCGGACAGGGCCCTCTCATATGAGTGTTGTTTGGCCTAATAAAGACTTTTGTTATACTTCTCCACTGTCCGGCTGACTTCCTATAAGGTAATTATAGGTGAGTGCTGTAAGTCACTCCAGTGGATTTGAGCCACGCTTATCAGATGGCGCCCGAACAGGGACCCCGCGATAAGGATCTTTCTCACCCGTAAGTGGGTAGCAGAAGACCGGGGACCCGCTGGTCGGCACGGTGGGCCCGGGATCCCATTTGATGCCGAGCTTGGTTCTCGCAGCGCTGCCCCACCCTGCTGATCGGGAGAGGTCCCGGTTCGGATCTTACGCCGGGGTCCAGAAGGCGGAACTTGAAGCTGACCGTGTTGGTCCTGGCAGCCGGAGGTGGAGAACGGTAGAGGTCGGTGCCGCCAACGGAAGGTGAGTGGTCCACCTGTGATTGCTGCAGGAACAGGAGTGTTCCGGGAGACTAGAGTGTCTCCGATGGTTTGAGGAGCTGGTGTGCTCCTGGGGCTAGTGTGCTCCGGGGAACTCAGAGTACGAGTCGGTGCTCTGACAGACTTGATGGGGTTGGGGACGTATTTCGAGGTAATTGTTTGTAGTGATCCGACCGGATGGTACTGTGGTGAAGGCGTGGCTCATTGTGGGTAGACTCTGGTGCGCTTACCCTGAACTCCTAGTGTGGTGATTCAGTGGAGGTGTGATCCGGGTTTCCCGCGGTAAAGTGCGCAGTGATCCGCAGTGCCGCACGGGTGGCGGATTCGTTCCCCTTCCTCAGAACAGTTAGTGTACTGTTCGGTCTGCGGTAGAGTCCAGGTTCCCCAGGACTTGGTCGACGGGCCTTGTCCCATTTGGTAACACGTGTTCTGGAGATATTGTATATGTGTACGTGGTTCGTCTATATGTTTATGTGTGAATGAACTTGAGCTGTGATTCGAGATAAAGCAAAGATGCCGTGTTTTAGCAAGTTGCGATGTTTTGGATGCTGTTGTCGACCCTCAGATACTAGACTGGCCGAGAGCCAACCTGCACCCCCTGAAGGGACACCGAGTTTTGATATGTATGTTAAACATGGACTGGTCCCGATCATGTTTGGCACTTTGTGGCATCGATACACTGCTGATAATGTGGATTTACAATGGCCACTGACGGGTTCTTTTGATGAAGTTAAATTGGATTATTTGCAAGATAAACTGTTTGCTAGGCGTAGCCGTCAGAGTATGTTTGACTCTTTGCGAATATGGCAGAAAGAGGTCAGGAAACGTAAGATGCGAGAGGAGAAAGAGGAGTATAAAAAGTCCACCCAGACTATGGCGCAGAAAGCGAGAGAACAGGTAGGGAATGAGAATGCATTACGCATGGAGCGCGCTGATAGACTTTGTAGATTGAAAGAAAATAAAAGTTACGTAGTGAGAGAGGACGACCCAGATGAGATGGAGGACATTTTGAATGCCCGACCCCCTCCCCCTTATGCCCCGCAGCCATTGTACCCCTCATTGCCACTTTCGGCCCCTAGTAGCGCCATTCCAGGTCCTTCAGCGAGTGCCCCCCAACAATCCCTGCCCTCGACACCCCTCGTTTCTCTACTTCAGCCCACTTCACCCGCCCCCTCGCCATTTTCTCTAGCACTCCCTACTGTCTCAGCTAGCGCCACCCCAAGTCAGGAGATGCTAACACCGAGTCGCGGCGCAGGTAGCGGATTGTTCTCACAGGTACGGAAGCTGCTTACGCGTTCTACTGTTGGTTTGGATGAAAAAAGTTTGGTGGCTAACCAGGCATGTCAATGGGCCAGGAATAATATTTATTCGTTTGATGATATCTGGTCCACCATGAAAGATTTTGAGCCATTAATGCAGCAGCACGCTTTGTGGCACATGGCTAGTGTATTGATACCGTTATGGGAGCAGGGCTATGGAGGTGTGGCTCCGGCGGTTTTGCGGGATATACAGGCTGGTGCGTACAGAACGAACACAGGGGTGAAGGAAGTGATGAGTAGTTTGCGCGCACTTTTGCAATACAGGAATGAGTTGCCCTCTGCAGGTACACCCCATTTCCCAGGTCTCCACCCAATGCGAGAAGTACACCCTATTTTTCATCCTGAGATCCCCGAGTTGTTAGATCCAGTCACGAAGGCTGTTACAAGGAACAGAATTGATGCGCATTTTCAGGAGCAATGGGTGTATACGCCATGGAAGAGAAGTGAGGTGTTGTCATTGAAGGCTCAACTGCCGGATTCTAGAAAGAATCCAACAGCCTATTACAAAGAGCTTACGGAAGCGGCGTCTTCTACTGTGATGACGTTGGCTGACGTCGAATTGTTTTTCGGGCTTTTGGTCCCGGTTGATGTGTGGCGACAAGTGAAAGGTGCGGATCATACGGAGGAACTGGGTGGTACATGGCAGGAGTTGCAGGATTGGGACAAGGAGCGTAAGCCAGGGGAGAAGCCGAAGGCTGAGATATTGGCTTTGCCAGGGCGTATTATAAAATATATGCATTCCCTCATCCCCCCGAAAAAGGTAGATTGGGACAAATTGACGGCTTGCAAGCAGAAAAAGGATGAAGCGGTCTCTGATTTCTTTACGAGGTTTGAGGAAACGTATATGGATTTTAGTGGACAGGATGTGTCACAGGATGGAGGGTTACGGCTCTTCGTCAACAGGTTTGTCACAAACTTATTGCCTGAGATATCGGCCAGACTGCAAGCATCGGAGAGCACGTGGACAACGTCCTCTCCTTCGGGAATACTAAGTATGGCGCAATATTACGAGCACAGGGAAAATGAAAATAAGGACAAACAGGAAAAGAAGGCTAAAGATTTGAAGACGAGGGTTTTATTGCAGCAGGTGGCAAGAGGCAGAGGAAGGGGTGCAGGGCCGAGCCGCGGAGGTGGATTTGGAAGAGGTGAGAGCAGGGACAGGCTGGGACCGAATCAGTGCGCGAAGTGCAAGCAGGAGGGGCACTGGTGGAGGGATTGTCCGCTGCTTCAGGCAAGCGCTGGTGTAGGGCGCGGACGAGGAAGAGGTGGCGGTGATTTTGGGAGACAGGCTGCGCGATCAGAAGGAGGCGGGAGACCGGGAGGCAATTACTTTGACAACGGGACAGATAGACAACAGTCGCAGAGGAGCGGGGGCCAGTATTACAATGATGATTACTCAGTTGATGATTTGACAGGGTTTTCCTACAACTAGGACAGCGTAGGACAGAGCATGGGACCAGTACTTATGGAAGTTGATCAGAGGGGGCCTTATGTCGAAGCCGACTTACTAGGGTCTCAGCAGAAATTTCTAGTGGATACGGGTGCAATGAAAAGTTCAGTGGCTCGTTCTCGGGTCCCAGGGGCGGCTCTGTCTGGCAAGAATAACATATCCGTGGGTTTCGCAGGAACTCCGGTGATTAGCCCCATTTCTAAACCTCTCACGTTAACGATTGGTCCTTTTACTGTTGATTCACCGTTTTTGTTGACGTCAAATTGTGGTGAAAATTTGTTGGGTTTAGACCTATTGAAGAGATTGCATGCTACCATCTATTGTTCCCCGGATGGCGTGTACATTACTCTAGGCCCCAATGTTGCCCGCCCACTACAGTGTTTTTCAAAAGACGACCCGCTGCCACCTGAGTTTCGAGGCATACCAGACGGCTTGTGGGCCGTCAGTGATAATGATGTGGGAAGAATGGACATTGCCCCGGTGTCAATTAGAGTGAAGGTGGGAGCCAAATTGCCCAGAATACCACAATACAGAATACCTAGAGAGGGTGAGAAGGCCTTGTTACAGATAATTCAAGAATTGATACAGTCTGGAGTTGTAGAAGAGACTGATTCGAATATATGTAACAGTCCTATTTTGCCTGTACTTAAAAGACGGTCACCTGATGCAACTGATAATACTCCTGATGTCTATAGATTTGTGATCGATTTGCGGCAGGTGAATAGAGTAGTGGAGCCACAGTATCCGGTGGTCTCGGACATCACTACGATATTAACAATGATTCCACCTTCGGCCAAATATTTCTCTGTCCTTGATTTGAAAAACGCTTTCTTCAGTATTCCAGTACATGAAGATAGCAGGTACCTTTTCGGATTCTCATTGGCTGGCCGTAGCTTCCGCTTCAAGAGAATTCCTCAGGGGTACACTGAGAGTCCTAGTATATACAGTAAGGCTCTAAAGGCACAATTGGATGATTTGGAACTTCCACCTGGCAACGTGATGTTGCAGTACGTGGATGATATCCTCATAGCATCGGACGACGAACAGGGTTGTCGAGATGCTACTGTGAAATTGTTACACCATTTGGCTAAAAGGGGGCATAAAGTGTCCCTTCCGAAATTCCAATACTGTCGAACGGAGGTCACCTACCTCGGTCACCTCCTTTCGAAAGCGGGGAGGAGATTGACGCCGGAGCGCATAAAAGCGATCACTAACATGCAAGTACCTAACACGCAGCGAGAGGTGCGCGCGTTCCTAGGCATAACATCGTATTGTCGTCAGTGGATACCTAACTATGCATTACTAACAAAACCCCTATTGTATCTGACTACCAAAGAAGTGCGCGAACCCCTACCCTGGACCCCCGCATGTCAGGAAGCGTTTGAGTTACTAAAAGAATCTCTGTGTTCTGCGCCAGTTCTTGGAACACCTGATTACCAGAAGCCTTTTGTCCTTTACGTGCACGAGGCGGAAGGTTGCGCGTTGTCTGTCCTAACTCAGTGTTTTGGGGGAAAGCAGAGACCGTGTGCGTATTTCTCTGCAATGCTCGATAATGTGGCAAGAGCGCTGCCGAGTTGTCTGAGAGCCACAGCGGCTGCTGCGGTCTCTATAAGACAATCGGCAGGGCTCGTGCTGGGGACAGATCTCACAGTAATGGTACCGCATGCTGTGGATATCTTACTAAACAGGACACAGACGCAGCATTTAACAAGCGCTCGTCTGACGGGTTACGAGATGACTCTTTTTGCACCCCATGTGACAATAAAAAGGTGTGCCACATTGAACCCCGCCACCTTGTTACCTATCCCCACAGACACTGACACGAATGGTGACATACATGACTGTGTGTATAGGACTGAGGAGGAGACAAAGGGGAGGGTGGATCTGACAGACAGGCCCATGGAAGAACCAGACGGGGAACTGTATGTTGATGGATCCTGTTTTAAATTACCAGACGGGACATCGACAGCAGCATATGCAATAACGACATTACAGACGGTGGTAGAGACTTCTAGAATACCTTACAATTCTGCTCAGGCTGCTGAGATTATCGCTTTACTGAGAGCATGTGAGTTGAGTGAGGGGTTGGAGGTGAACATTTACACCGATAGCCAATACGCCTTTGGCGTGGTTCATAATTATGGGCGACTTTGGGCAGAACGGGGATTCTTGACCTCCCATGGACAGCGCATCCAACATGGTCCACTGATATTACGACTGTTAACGGCATTGACATTACCCAAACGATTGGCTGTGATAAAATGTAGCGCACACAAGACAATAGTGGACGATGTCGGGCGAGGCAATGCTTTTGCCGACGAGACAGCAAAAGAGACTGCTAGAGAGAAATTACCACGAATGTTTGTGGCAGGGCCAGCACGATGGGTCCCAGATATTCATATGTTCGCAGACACGGTACAGAGTGTCAAGAACATACAAAGTAAGGTGACGGATGAGGAATTGAGAGCATGGAAGGATGGGCAGGGACGACTGGATGCGGATGAATGTTGGACAGATGTAACAGACAAGAGAAGATGGATGTTACCGAATGCGTATGTCCTTCCAGTAGTGACGATGGCACACGGGCCTGCCCATGTGAGTGCGAAGGGTATCTGCAAACTATTAGACCCGGTGTGGAGCAATAAAAACATCTCTAAGATGGCCACCAATTTGGTTCGTCAATGTATGGTGTGTTTGAGACACAATCCTGGAAAGGGTACCCCTGTCCCAGTGGGAAATTTTGCACCCCCCTCTTTCCCTTTTGAGGTGATTCAGATGGATTACATCGAAATGGAAAGAGTCAACAACTTGAAGTACGTCCTTGTAGTTGTATGCGCCTTTAGTAGGTGGGTGGAGGCGTTCCCAACTAAGGACTGCACGGCTATGTCTACTGCAAAAATGTTGATAAAGGAGTATTTCTCCCGCTTCGGATTACCTAGGGTGATCTGGAGTGATAATGGCACGTCCTTTAATGCTGAATTAGTGAAAAATATATGCAAAGGTTTACACATCACCCAGAAGTTCCACTCGGCCTTGCATCCTCAGGCAGCAGGACTGGTGGAACGCTTTAACGGGACGCTCAAGTTAAAAATGGCCAAAATATGTGAGAGTACAGGTCTCCGTTGGCCAGATGCACTTCCCTTAGCTTTGCTTTCCACAAGAGTCACTGTAAATGCAAAAATGGGCGTCTCCCCGCACGAGGTGGTATTTGGCCGCCCGGCCAATATCTGGGGAGTGCCCCGACCTAAATGTTTCTCAGAAGTTCCTTATCCTCTGTTGACAGATTATCTGTATGCTTTGACTAAAGATCTTCGTTCTATTCATCAGCAGGTAGCAGACACTCTGAAGCCGTTGCCGGAGGGGCCCGGACACACCATCCACCCAGGGGATTGGGTCGTGGTGCGACGATACCAGCGGAAGTCTTGCTTGGAGCCAAGGTGGTCAGAGCCTCGTCAGGTGCTCCTTACCACGCGCACGGCGCTGCGGATCGACGGCAGAAAGGCGTGGACCCATGCCTCTCATGTGAAGAGGGTCCCGCTCCCGTTGCCCTATGATCAATGGGTGCAAGACGGCATCGCTGACCAAGAGTGTGAACATATCCCGAGGTATGTTCCTTTCTCGGATGCTTCACTGATTGGAGAAGAGCGAAGCGGCATTGAAAATTCTGTGAGCTCTACAACTCCTCTTGTTGCTAGCAAAGAGATACCGGAAAGTTCAGCATCTGCCACGGAGACACCTGCTTTGTTCTCCGACCCCGAAGTGCCAGGGAGCACTCGTTATAATTTCCGGCCCCGAAGAAAATAAGTACAGTGCTGGAATATGATGGACTAAATACTGGAAGAAGGGCTTAGTGGACATTTTGAAAAAGAAGATTTAGTGGTAGGGATGGACTTGTAAGAGCCCTGGTGTTTAGCCGAAGATTGTGTTCTCTGAGACTGAAAGCGTGGTGCGGGGCCCGAATTAAGTGCTTCCCTTATTTCAAAGTGAACAACGTGGGAGTAGGTATGGACGGTAAAAGCCTGCCTGTGAGGCTTTGAAGGACACAGGGAGAAGATCCCTTTTTAAGGGTTGAAGAACCCCTCTGGCCGGTTGAGGATTGTCTGGGACTATTTTTTTAGTAGTAGTGTGATTTTTATTTTTTATTTTTGATTTTGGTGTTGATAAGTATACAGAATGTATCCCTTTGGGCGGCCAATTGCTGATGAGGAGCTGCCTTTTGCAGCCCCCCCGAGACGTGAGCCTGATTCCCCCTGGTTGGCCCTTTCCCGAAAAGGAAAAATTGGAGTGCTAATTATATTTTTAATTGCCTTTTTGGTGACTCTTGGCATACTGTTTTTCGTTGATAAATACTATCCTGTACACAAATTTGCACCCACACCTACTGCTGTTCCGGAACATGCAATGTTAACTGTTGAATATGGTGAAAGAATGATACGGGCAAATTATAAAGATAATGTTTTTATTAAAACACTGCATCATGCGCATGCCACTACCAACATGACAGATTGCTGGGTTTGTGGGCTTTTGCCCTCTGCAGCCTATAAGAAAGATAGATTCCTTGCTCTTCCTTTGACTCCGGTAAATAGTTGTGTGGGATGGTACACCCTTATAGGTCTAGTTAAATATTTCCAACAGCCAGATTCCCTCACACCCCGACTACAGAATAGGGGGTGGACAATGACAATGCGAGTGCGACCTTTGCCTTCAGCTTCCCTTGGACGGATATACACTGACGGGCGTTTTGACCAGACTTTTATACAGACATGTGAGAAAAAGTTGGGTCGCTTCTTGACACCAAATGATACTGATAGGCTAAGGGATAGTTTTATGAAACTGAACGCCACCTTGTCTTATAGGCATCCCCCTAGGAGTAACGACAGCTCCAAAAGTTTGATACCCTTGGCTGTGGTGGGTCCTCCTCCATTTTTCTGTATAGAGGGAAGGGGTCCCATCAAGGTTGGAAATAGCTCTTGTAACGTGACTGCTTCAATACGCCTGCCCGTTAGCCCCTCATTGATTGCCCCACCCAGTGTCTATTTCGTATGCGGTGAAAGTGGATACTTATGGTTGCCCGAGGGTTGGGGTGGGGTGTGCTATCTGGCTTATCTGATTCCTCCCGTGTATGTGGCTCCCTCTGATTACCACAGAACTCATCGACGATTCCCCAATACTCCAGAGCAGCCGCAGGGGCAGCGTAAAAGGAGGGACCTTCAGGTAGAGGACGTTGATCAGACAGATACCTCGTATCAGCAGTGGACTGATTTTTCTAAGGGTCTGCTTCCTTTCTGGGGTCCTATATTCAATAGTAGAGCTATCAGACGACTCTCTAGGGTAATGGAAAAGGTGGTTCTGGTTGAGGCTGACATTACGACTAACATCTCTGTTGAGGTTCAGGCTATGAGATTATTTACGATCCAGAATAGGATGGTCCTTGACGTCATACTAGCTGATAGGGGCGGGGCCTGCCGCGTCATCGGGACCTCTTGCTGCGTTTATATCCCTGACTCCGCCCCGACTGTTAACTTGGCAGTGCAAAAATTGCATAGATTAGCGACTGAACTGCACCAAGATAATGGAACTTGGTCTCTCCAAGGGTGGCTCTGGGGTGCCTTTTCTTCCTGGGGCTGGAAAATACTGATGGGTTTGGTTGGAGTGGTTAGTGTAATACTGTCATGCTGCCTTTGCATATATTGCCTTCCTCCATGTTGTTCAATGTGTGCTGCAAATATTCGTCCGAAAAAGAAGTTACCAGGTCAATATACGACTTCTATGATTACTGAAATTCCTGCTGATGCAAGTTGGTTAATGTTTATTGCAGAAGATGTTTTAGACTGAATTAGTAAAGTCCTGCCCCTAGAATGGATGTCGGCACTACCTTTGGCAAATAAATGAGGCTATAGTTAGCCAATGATGCTAAAAGGAGGGTCTGATAGAATTCACTTTTCGATGCTCTAATTACCCTATGATGACGTGTGAGTTAGCATCATATGACTAACTAATGCATTTCGTATATACACCTATGCTGAATACATATTCTTACTTATTGCTTATATTCAAATGTATGCGTGACCATATTAGCTTCTTAGCTTAGCCTGTGTGCCACCATTTTGTGTAACTCTCTGTGCCTGCGGGCTCTGCTCGCTCATGCCCCTCCCGCAGGAATACAGAAATATACTAAGACAGCAGTTTTCGTTTCTCGGCTTACTGTGGTCGAAACTAGCAAGTTTCGTTATCAGTAATGTTCTCATGCCCAGAGACGCCGAAGCCTGGCTCCCTGGCCTTGAGCAGAGATAATAATGTATCCCTTGCAGGTGCAGATGCCTGTTGTATGAGAGCATTGTCTACTAACTAGAGGCTCGGTAACTTTCCACAAGGGGCGTACCCCATTTACTGTATTGCATTATAATGTATTGCTGTGATGCAGAGAGTCAGTCCTCTCGTTCGCACTCCTAGGAGTGAGGTCGGACAGGGCCCTCTCATATGAGTGTTGTTTGGCCTAATAAAGACTTTTGTTATACTTCTCCACTGTCCGGCTGACTTCCTATAAGGTAATTATAGGTGAGTGCTGTAAGTCACTCCAGTGGATTTGAGCCACGCTTATCAACTTGAAGAATTGTTTTACCGTTTTACACACATGAGAGTCAATTAACTTCAGCTAAAGCATTTTAACAATCAGAATGAAGGGTCCAAGCCTTTGTCCAAAAGGAAAAGCACGTTTTGCATGCCAGGCAGAAGTTAGGCCTGGAAATGCAGCGACCAGCTTCCAAGGACTCCATGGCCACCCTGGGGGTCCTGCCCCACAGATTGAAGGCTGCTGCACTAAAAGGAACATAGCAATGTAGACAAGCATTGGCAAAGCCAATAGGTCTCGCCTATACAAGAGCTATTGACGTTGGCAATGCATTTTGACATCTTGTGCACAAGTGTGACTGCTGTTCAACATGGCTAAAAGTTTGTGACATGGAGTGTCCTAGAGTGGAGTGGGGTGAGCAGAGTGTCGTAGACTAGATTTGTTGAAGCAGAGTGTCATAGAGTGGGGTAGAGGGAGGGAAGTAGAATTCAGTGGTACAGAGAGTCGTAGAGTGCAGTGCTGTGAAGTGCAGTGTCAGAGTGCAGTGTCATAGAGTGGGGTGCTGTGGAGTGGACTGGGGTGGAATAGGGTAGAGTGGGTTGGGGTGGATTGAAGTAGTAGGCTTTATTGGAGTAGATTAGGGTGAATTGGACTAGATTGGGGTGGATTGGATTGGGGTAATGTGGGTTGGATTGAGTGGGGTGTATTGGAACGGGTGGACTGGATGGGGTGAATTAGATTGGGGTGGATTAGATAGATTTAGGGTGGATTGGGGTGAACTGGATTAGAGTAGGGTGGTTTGGAGTAGTGTAAATTAGAGTGGAGTGGCTAGGTTGGACTGGACAGAGTGGATTGGAGTGCAGTGGATTAGAGTCGGGTGGATTGGAGTGGGGTGGATTGCTGTGGGGTGGATTGATGTGGGGTCGAGTGGATTGGATTGCGTTGGATTGGAGTGGGGTGAATTAGATTGATTTGGGGGGGTGGATTAGAGTAGGGCAGTTTATAGTGGTGTAAATTAGAGTGAAGTGGCTGGATTGGACTGGACCGGGTGGATTGGAGATAGGTGGATTGAGTGGGGTGGATTGGAGTAGGGTCCATTGGATTGGGGTGAATTAGATTGGTTTGGGTGGAGTAGGTTAGAGTAGGGTGGTTTGAATGGGAGTGAATTATAGTGGAGTGGAGGGGTTGGATAGTACCGGAATTGAGGGGGTGGGTTGGAGTGGGGTGATTTGGAGTGGTTGGGGTGGATTGGCTTGGGATGTGGTGGGCTGAATGAATTTGATTGAGTAGGGTGGACTGCACTGGGGTGGGTGGGGTAGAGTGGAGTAGAATGTGGAGGACTGGAGTAGAGTGGAGTGGATTAGACTGCAGTGGAGTGGGATGGATTGGAGTGGGGTGGGATGGAATGGATGGGATGGATTAGATTGTGGTGTAGGGGATTGAAAAGGGGTGGGGGATTGGATTGGGATGGGGTGGACTGGATTGCAATGGACTGGAGTGAGGTGGAATGGAGTGGTGTTAACTGAAGTGGGGTTAATTGGACTGGCGTAGGGTGGATTGGAGTGGAGGAGACTGGATTGCAATTGGGTCGATTGGAGTGAGGTGGATATGACTGAATGGGGTGGATTGGATTGGGTGGGGTGAACTGGACTGGATTGAGGTTGGGTGGGGTGAGGTGGATTGGAGTGGGGTAGGCTGGATTCGGCCGGATGGGGTGGACTGGATTGGAGTGGGGTGGATTGGGTTGGATTGAGGTGAGGTGGATTGGGGTGAGGTCAGGTGAATTTGATTGGAGTGGGACAGACTGTTTTGGATTGTAGTGAGACACATTGGAGTGGGGCAGATTGTTTTGGATTGGAGTGGGGAAGATTGGAGATGGTTGGGAGAATTGAAGTGCGGTGGATTGGAGTGGAGGGGCGTGGGGTTGTCTGGGCGGATTGGTGTGAGGTGAGGTGGATTGGAGTGGGATGGATTGGAGTGGGATGGATTGGAGTGGGGCAGATTGTCTGGAATTGAAGGGGGGCAGATTTAAGTGGGGGGATTGGATTGGGCAGATAGTTTTGGATTGGAGTAAGGCAGATTGAAATAGGGCGGATTAATGTGGGGTTGGTTAGAGTGGGCAGATTAGAGTGGGGTAGATACATTTTTAATTGGACTGGGGCAGATTGTTTTGGATTGAGTAGGTCTGATTGGAGTGGGGCAGACTGTTTTGGACTGGAGTGGGGCATATTGGAGATGGGCAGATTGAAGTGGGTCACATTGATTTGGATTAGCGTGGAGCAGATTGTTTTGCACTGAAGTGGGGCAGCTTGTTTTGGATTGAAGTGGGGCAGATTGCTTTGGATTGAGCAGGCAGATTGCTTTGTATTGGAGTGGAGGAGCAGATTGTTTTGAATTGGAGTGAGGGAGGTTGGAGTGGGGCAGATTGTTTTGGATTGGAGTGGGCCAGATTGTTTTGGATTGTCGTGGGGCAGATTGGAGTGGGCATATTGTTTTGGATTGGAGTGGGGTAGACTGTATTGGATTGGAGTGGGGTAGACTGTATTGGATTGGAGTGGGGCAAAATGGTCTGGACTGGAGTGGGGAAGATTGTTTTGAAGTGGGGCAAATTTTTTGGAATGGAGTGGGGCAGATAGTTTTGGATTGGAGTGGGGCAGATTGTTTTGGGCTGGAGTTGGGCAGATTGTTTTGGATTGGAGTGGGGCATATTGGATTGAGGCAGATTATTTTGGATTACAGTGGCATGGATTGGAGTGGGATGGATTGGAGTGGGGCAGATTGTTTTGGATTACAGTGGGATGGATTGGAGTGGGGTGGATTGGAGTGGGGCAGATTGTTTTGGATTGGTGTGTGAAGATTGTTTCGGATTGGACTGTGAAGATTGTTTTGGATTGGAGTGGGCAGATTTTTTGGATTGGAGTGGGGCAGATTGTTTTGAATTTGAGAAAGGCATATTGGAGTGGGGCAGAAAGTTTTGGATTGTAGTGGGGCAGATTGGAGTGGGATGGTTTGGAGTGAAATGGTTTGGAGTGGGGCAGATTGTTTTGGATTGGAGTGGGCATATTGTTTTAGACTGGAGTTAGGTAGCTTGGAGTGGGCCGGATTAGAGGGGGCTGATTAGAGTGGGGCAGATTGGAGAAGGGCAGATTGTTTCAGATTAGGGAGGATAGTTTGGAGTGAGGTAGATTGTTTTGGATTGGTGTGTGAAGATTGTTTTGGATTGGAATGGGGCATATTGTTTTGAATTTGAGAAAGGCAGATTGGAGTGGGGCAGATGGTTTTGGATTGGAGTGGGGCAGATTGTTTTGGAGTGGAGAGGGGCAGATTGTTTTGGACTAGAGAGGGGAAGACTGGAGTGGGGCAGATTGTTTTGGAGTTGGGCGGATTGTTTTGGATTGGAGGGGGGCAGATTGTTTTGGATATCAGTGGGGCAAATTGGAGTGGGTTGGGATTTGCTGTGCAAATAGGGAGAGGGAGAAAAGAGGAGGGGATAGCTAATCGTAAAGGACTCCTGGGAAATCTCCACTTCAGGGGTGCACAACATGGGCTTGATAGAAGGCCTGAACATTTGTATTAAGATTGGCCCCACAACCTCTTTTGCAGGACTCTTGGTATACAGACCCCCTGACTGTTCACCAGGTATACTTCCTGAGCTCTGCAACTTTGTTGCCCAGAAATCACTACAGTATTACAACTTTGCAGCGTTAGATGACTTCAATTTACACGTTAATGATCTGAGATGTAAGCAGGCAGCTCAGCTTTCCATGTCTCTCAATGGAGCTAAACTGATTCAGCGTGTAAAACCGCCCACCCATAGGGCAGGGCATACCCTAGATCTTCTGTTTTCTAATATTCCAACTTTGATAACTGAGACTCCATTTCAACTGGTCTGGACAAATCACTGCTTAATTCCGTTTTCTTTCAGTTTGGAAAAACCCATTCAAAGCGGGGGAACTCGCTGTCAAAAAGAAACTGGAAGAAGCTTACAGTTTTGCAGGAGAGTCAACCACTATTATTGAGTGATCCAAATGCTGACACATCCGCTCTAAATAGGTGGATTTCCTCTGCCTTGGAGTCCATTGCCCCAGCCAGAGTAGCAAAAACTATGAGGAAATCCCCCTCGGCCCGTGGTTCTCTGAGACTCTCAGATTAAATAAAAGTAGATTTAAAAAATTGGAACGCTTTTAGAGGGTGTATTACAGTGCAACGGTCGAATTGTCATATAAGAAAGCACTGAAAGAGCTTCACAAATTGATGAGAGAGGCAAGGAGGGATTACTTGGTGAAGCACATTAATAATTCGGAAAACTCAAGTAAGAACATTTTCAGGGCTGTCAGCTCCTTCTCCAGACCGAAGAAGGTGGAAAATGAAATTCAGCTGTCCCTCTCTCTGTGTGCAAAAATATCGGACTTTTTTGATAGCAAAATTTGGAAAGTCTACAACACCTTCACAACTGCGGTAGAGACCAAAAACACAGAAGAAAGTGGGAGTAGTAATTCCGAGTTCTCCTTTACGGAATTCCTTCCCATCTCTCACCAGGAATCACTGGCAGAGATCCGGAGTTGCAGGTCAGGATCCCCAGAGGACCCACGACCCCCTAAATTGTGGAAAGAGTTGGCCCACTCTATAATCCATGTTCTGAATCATATATGGAACAAATCTCTTGCTTCTGGTATTTTCCCTGATACATGGAAACATGACGTGCTCCTCCCACTCAGAAAAAAACCCAATGTGGATCCAGGGGAGCTAAACAACTATCGCCCAATCTCATTATTACCAGCACCAGCAAAAATGCTGGAAAAAATGGTCCAGCGACAGTTGGCAAATTTGATTGAGAGTCATGATATTTTGCATGATACTCAGTCCGGCTTTTGGACTGGTTGCAATACAGAGACAGCACTGTTGGAGGTGGCAGAGTCGGTTAGAATATCTGTGGAAACTGGATCATCAGCGATGCTGGTGCTCCTGGACTTATCTGCAGCGTTCGATACGGTGGACCACCAAATCCTGATACAGAGAATCCAATCAGTCGGAATTGGGGGAGTGGCATTCACCTGGCTTAAGTCTTTCCTTAAAAATCGTACACAGAAGGTTGCTCTGCAACCCCACCAGTCAGAACTTAAAAATGGAGTACCACAGGAGTCGGCATTGAGCCCGCTTCTTTTTAATGTACATCTGGCCCCTATGTTCTCACTCATACCTAACTGGGGAGTGAAGGTGGTATCATACGCCGACGACACCCAGCTGGTGTTTTCCTTTAAAGACCAGTCTAAGGACTACTTCAAGAGATTTAAGGGATGTCTGAGACACATCGCCAGGTGGACGTACAACAATAAACTCAAACTTAATGCAGAGAAAACTGAAGTGTTGTTCTTTGGCAAGGCTCTGCCACCAGCAGCTGGTATTTGCTGGCCGGCTGAAATGGACCTGCCTCCCACTCCAGCAACTATGGCAAAAACCTGGGATTGAAATAGGAAGTAGATCTCTCTTTCACAGCTCAAATTCAGCAGGTGACAGCCTCATGCTTCAGCAAATTAAGAAGCCAGAGGAAATGTTTACATTTACTGCCGGAGGACTGTCGCAGAGTCATTGTCCATGCCAATGTGACATCTGGGCTGGACTATGCTAACTGCCTCTACCTGGGCCTGCCCGCGTACCTAGTCAGAAGACTGCAGATGTTGCAGAATATGGCTGCGAGATTGATTAGACGTGTACCGTTTTGTAATCATATCTCTACGCATATTAAACAGCTCTACTGGTTGCCGGTAGCAAGAAGGATTGAGTTTAAAGCTTTAACTCTGGCATTTCGGACAATACATGGCAAATGCCCTAGTTACCTTAAACAACGGTTGTGCCGCTACAAACAAAACCGTTCCCTGAGGTCCAACTCTCAAATTCTGCTCTGTATTCCACGCTTTGTTAAAGCTCGCTAAGGAGGCAGATCGTTCACAGTGGGGGCTACTAAGCTTTGGAATTCCCTGCCAAACTATATTCGCAAAATCGAATCAGAGACACCGTTCAGATTCGTGTGGCCAGCTCCTCGTTATCTTCGCGTGCCGCCTACTGTTTTAGCACCGGGACACCTCTGTTTGAGGTAGCTGTTCGCGCTTTATTAATGTCTGTATGAGTATTATTAATATTATTATTGGGAGGGCTGGAGTGTGGTGGATTGGAGTGGATTGGATTGGGGTGAGTGGTTTGGATTGGAGTCAAGTGGATTGGATTGGTCTGGGGTGGACTGGATTGGGTGGGGCAGATTGATGTAGGTAGGGTTGATTGGCGCGGACTGAAGTGGGGTGGATTTGGGTGTACTACATCATTATATGTTAAAGCATCATCTAAGAAATAAAACATAAGAAAGAAACAATGTTGATTTGTAATAAGATAATCCTCATCTTTTGAGAGCAGTGCCCACGAGCAAAACAAAAAATATATGAGTGCAAAGTGAGAAAAGAAGACTTGGCAAAATAAAAGAAAGTTAACTATAGAAAATAAATCTGTACAATTTTGTTTGTCCAGTCACATGCCTTCTGTTTGCAGGGTGCTAAAAGTGAAACAGAACAAAATAATACCTTAATCACGTTGGGAGCAGTGGACGGGTGATGTTAGGACTGCCTTGACCAACTACGAAGCTGTAAAAAAGAGTTCCATGCAAGTCAACTAATGGTGAGCAACGGGAAGGGCTTCAAGCCCTTATTGTTTGATAGAAGAGTGTCTTGCAAGCGAGACGCATGCGCTAATGCATGCTATTGCATGCCTGACGCTAAAAAACAAAATTAACATGCCAAGGCTAACCGTCTCTCAAGCATCATAACCTGTTCCCAAGGCTTTATCTCTCTGACCTTGTTTATTGTTGCTGGTAATGTTATGTTAACCGTCTGCTATTGTGTATACTGTGATAATCCATGTAATTAAAACTCTTTTCTACAGAGTTTATCACAGTGTAATTCCAATCCACTCTTAAAGGCATTTTATCAATGTTAAGCATTTCACAACAAATCAGTCAAGCCTACTTTTTTTACCATAACTGTTAATATTAAAAAGATAACAACTATGACTTCTGACATAAGTTTTCCCAGTGAACCAATTTGGCCTATAAACTATATCACATTTGTCACCATAACCATTACAGGCCTACGGTATTGAGCATAAGCTTTCCCACAAGGTAACCGTCATGTGTGCTCCAATGTACACCGTTACGGCCGACAAACAAAATACACCCTCTGATAAGAGGGGCTTACAAGAATACTTGTAGTGCAAATCTTCTACAGTAGGCCAAGGGTTTGTCACAGAAGATAACTATTACCAATATCTTTGCCTACTACTGAAAAACTGAGATTCCATGTACCAAAACCCCTCTCTAGAGGCTATAAGGCATTGTAATATCAATCCAACATGAAATACCTACTACAATTAACATATGCCTTTCACAAATAAGCCAGGCATGTTCCTTCTGTCATAACCTTTTATTAGACCTATGGCATCTGACAAAGGTACCAAAATGAACCAGCCAAGTCAGACCTAAAGCTTGTATCACTGACTTGTTACTATAACCAATAGATGCCTCCTACATTTACATAAGCTTTCCGACAAGGCAACCATTCGGTATAAAGCCATAAAAGTACAAATAAGTACATAATGAGATACAAACCCTCCTTAGAGGACTGAACGACAATTCTCACACTGCAAATATTTTACTCTCAGGGTTTGTGACAGAAGTTAGCCAAAACCCATGTCTACTATAATAATCTGTGAGAGTCCGTATGACAAAATACCTCCCCACAGGCTTTAATACAGCATAATAACAATCCAACCTTAAATGCCTATTGGATTAATATATACTTTCCACAATAAATATGTGAAGCCTACTACTTTGTCATAAATGTTCATAATTATCAGACCAGTTCTATGGCCTTGATCACTGGCTTGTCAACATGACCAACTCACTGCTGCTTTATTTAGGATAAAATTTCCTGTCAGAGGTCCAACCAGCACTAAAACTCGGGCTACATGTAATTCCTAAAATTACGCCACATTGCGTAGATATGTTGCGGTCACAGCAATATTTTACGCAGGAGCACATGAACAACGCGAACATGAGTGGCTGATTAAAAATGTGATTTAATTCTGATATAGATATAACTGATTTTGCACAATAATCTACAGTATGAATCATATGAAACCTTTACTCCCACAATTAAGATCTGACAGGTTGGGCATAAAATAGGGAGAATCTTGTAGTTGACTGACACACAGTTTCTGCATGATCAAATGCTGTACACAAGGAAATCAACATGTGGGTGGGTGCAGCTAAACTTCCTCTCTCAACAGTGATTCATGAAGCGTTTTTCTTTTGATAAGGTAAGGTCTGGCAACAGTTGCACAAGTTGTTGAAGCCACATCTAAAAAACAACATGACATACTTTTGGAAATTTTCCTGCAATATTTTAGCGTCATTTGAATAAAATATTTTTACAGAGCACACTCACTTCAGAATATGCTGCTGTGATTTCGAGGATACTCGTTATAAGTCCTTGCCTTATGATCTGAATCAATAACACTTGGTTGTAGTTAATTATGAAATAGACCATTGGGCTATCACTTGAGTGATTATTAACTCAAATATTGGCTAAAAACATTGCATAATGTTCTGGCTCAGGGAACACAAAAAATTGAATAAACAAGAAAGTGCAATTAGACATGGGACCTTTTTGTATTGTCCAAAAACTCAGGATGACTGGTATTACCAGATGTCCAAACTGTGCTCTGCTCCCCTACACTGGTATACCGCAGTCAGAAGCAGGTCCTTACCTTTAACTTTAAGGTAGTGGCCCCCAAATCTGTATGCTTCGAAGTTGAGAGATAGGGGCGTATTTGATTGATCGAGGAAAATGTCCACCTTGTTGAGCTCTATCCCTTTCCTTTCGAAAGCTGGCAGCAAGACTTCACTAAAAGGCAGAGAGGAAAGAATAGGAGTTACAAATAGTATATATGTGTACATATAATATATCAAGTAGCATTCGTTCTTTTATGCAGAAATTAGATCCACATTATGTTGCTTTAAACAAATAAATATATTTACTTGGGAGTGTTGTATCCCCAAAACTCATTAGCGGACAGCCATTTCAGAATGCTAAGCTTTGATATCATTGGTGCATTGGCACCATTGGTCGGGGTGCCTATTCAGGGTGGTCACTGCAGAACACGGAGCTTATGTCTATTGCACTTTATGCCAGAACTTGCTAATTGGGCCTGCAGTACCACAGTACTAGTCTAAGGTTCATGGCACTTTGAGGGTAAGGGTAACCAGTCAAGTCATGCCATCCATCAAATCATGGACTGCATGGGGACATTCTCATACATTTTTCCTAGTTGGTAAGTAGGGACTGAATTACAGACAGTTGTGCTTCGCTGCCAGCAATTTGCGCAAATGACCAAGGGAAGGGTTAGACGTATAGATGTTGTCAAGTTCATGTCTCGATCCACATACCGTGCTTGGCATATTAAAATCGCACCCTGTATCCCCCAAATCCTCCTCTGCATCTTTCCCGCCATTATTCCACCCAGTAGTGGCTGCTACAGGATTCGGGTGGTGCGGGCGGGGTCGGGATGACAACGCCGAAGATGAAATTAAAAAAAACACTTACCTCAAATGACCGGCCACAGCCTCTCCTCCGTTCTCCGTCCTCTTCATCTTCCTGCAGTCGCGGCCGGCAGCAGGAAGCACCCACGAAGGCTCCCCATAGCCAATCACAACACTGCAATGCAGCACTGTGATTGGTCTGAGCACCGTGGATTGGCCCTCAGACCGGGGTTACAGGCTTTGCATGTTACTCACCAGGCCACATAATGCAGTCTGGTGGGGAAGATGCAAAGTGCGCATGACTGTTTAGCCAGCCTGAGAGGGCTGGTCAAGCAGTCATGCCAAAAGAAAAAATGATGGACAGAATGGAGAACAATGTCATACATTCACCTCAGTACAGAGATATGGGCCTATTCTTTTTGGTCCCCATACCATTCCAGTTTGAACCCAGCCATATGCAAATCAGTCTGGACTCTGCGCCCAATGGGAACAGTCCAGCCCGAACTGCCAGGCCAGGTCCTCCCTGGACTGAAACCAAGCATCCTAGGACCGGTTTCGACGTATCAACCCTCATCTGCCAGGATAGCTTGACTCCAGTGGCATGGGGAGCACAGGACCCACGTCAGGGCATACCTGGCCCACTCGGGGTGACAAATACAAAAAGAACAACTGATGGGCTGTTTTGTTTTATCGCCCTAAGTGCGGCGGGTATGCCCAGACTGGTTCCTGGGCTCACTGTGCCACTGGATTCAATGAATCCTGGCTGATAAGGGGTGAAACCACGAAACCGTTCCTAAGATGCTTGTTTCTGGCCCAGGGAGGACCTGGCTTGGCAGTTCGGGCTGGACTGTTCCCATGAGGCACAGGGTCAACACTGATTTGCATATGGCCAGGTCTAAACTTGGGTGGCATGGTGAGCAAAAGAATGATGGATTTAACCCAGATCTCTTGACTGGGTGATGAATGTTTTGATTTGCTCTGCATTCGGTACATCAATTGTGTGTCTTTTGCTTTCTCGCTCTAAGTGCGCTGGGTATGCCCAGTCGTGGGTCCCGGGCTCACTATGCCACTGGATTCAAGCTATCCTGGCTGATGAAGGGTGATACCCCGAAACCAGTCCCAGGATGCTTGTTTCCGGTCCAGAGAGGACCTGGCTTGGCAGTTCGGGTTGGACTGTTCCCATGAGGCCCATAGTCAAGACTGACTTGCATATGGCCAGGTCTAAACTTGGGTGGCAAAGTGAGCTAAAGAATGATGGATTTAACCCAGATCTCTTAACTTGGGGTGAATGTTTTGATTTGTTCTGCATTTCTTCATTCAATTGTGTGTCTTTTGCAAGCAGTCATGCCCACTTAACTCCTTTGCCGCGGGGCTAATTCCCCCGCGGTGTGGGGGGGAGGGGGGCCGCGCACTGCGCCGCTTGCTGATGACGAGCCCAGGCTTGTCATGCAGCACGGTGCTCGTGTGCTCATGACGAGCCTGGGCTCGTCATGAACCCGCCCGCGCAATGGAACGCTCAGCACAGCGGGGGAATTAGCCCCGCGTGTGAGCGTTCCACGGCTCATGACGAGCCCAGGCTCTTCATGAGCACACGAGCACCGTGCTGCATGACGAGCCTGGGCTCGTCATCAGCACTGAAGGGGTTAAGGAGTGCAAAGCATTCCTCTCCCTGTGACCCGAGTCCCGCCCGACCCGCCCCGAGAGCCACTGACTGCAAAAGAAAACTAAAATGATAACAATAGATATTATAATTTTAGTTTCCCTTTAGTTCAGTAGGGCGACACTCCTTCGCCATAGTGGAGGAGCCGCCACTGATTCTGCCATCATTTGTACTGCGGGAGGAGGCGAAGTTGAATCCAGACTCCCAAAGCAGGTTGGCGTTAATAAATGTATCAGTCGACTTTAGTGTGTACACAACCACTTCTTAAACATTTTATTAGCCTGAATGGCCATTGAAAGGGCCCCAGTAAGTCCCCAGAGTGATTAGTTGCTGTTCTTGCACCAGCTGCCTTGACACCACTGGCGCCACATCGTCCAGTTGACTTTGCATTTTAAGTAAAGATCCATGCAATTCAATGAAGCGCGCTCCTTCTTTCCCCTTCCAAGGAACACATCATACTGTCACCATCCCTGCAAGGAAATTCCGTTCGGAAAGGTCGGCTCCATGGCAGGGCGGATAATATGCGCACTCCAAAGTTTAAAGCCATGCAGACTACAGTCAGATGTAGGACATTAACCACAACCTCTGTAGCCGCCGCTGCTTTCTAGTCCAGGGGAGATTTTCAATGTATACTGCTTTATCATCATACATTTAAGAACACAGATTAGGAATGCAATTTTACATGGCATTTCAATCAAAAACAATGGGTACCTTTATGAAAGAGTAAGGTGGCATCCACAAAAACAAACACATGCAATAGTATATTAGGACACATACAACATTTTATTTGATTGCATTGATAAAAGCAATGAAATGAAGAAAAAGCAGAGAAAAGGTGAAAAAGGCTAGATAGTGTGGGTGCTAGGTAATGGGAGAAACAGACAGGGCAAAAATAATAGAAAGCTAAAATGGACAGCGATTAGGTTTCTGAGAAGAGGTACATCGGGATTAGTAAATTGTACGTTTAAAATAGCACTGGCAAAGCCAATAGGTCTGGCATGGCAAGCTTGCAATTTCGATTTTTATTATTTTTGCAATATGTGCATTACACCCAAATGTTTTAGCAAACATAAAAATGAAATAGTGGCCCAGCAGCCCAACACAATTGCCCTGGCACTGAAGTTCACTCTCTTTCAGGCATCTGCACACATGTGACCAGGCATATTGCTATCACTCACAGTCAGTGAATGAAGTGGGCTGACCAACTGCCACATAGTGTATGATCTAGTGGGCGGAAGCGAAACGTGAATAACACCTGAACAGCCCAAAGGATGAGGATGTAGTGGGCTGATTGAAAGCCCTTGCATGTATTTTCATTATGATTTTTGTACAATAATGAGGCTGGCTATACAGCTAAAACTGTCCCTGGGCCAGATTAAAAAAAATGCTAGACAGGCAGAATAAAGGAGAATGCAGGGAGGTAATAGCTAAAAATGGATGAGGTAAAATGAGGATAAAACGGGCAGCATGGGTAAAGAATGGAAGCGACATATATATATCAAAACTGGTAATAGAGGAGAGGGAGAAAAAGAGTGTAAGATCAAAGACAGAACGATAGTGAACAAGTTGAGGAGAAAATGTGGATAGAAAACAAGAAGTAGATGATAAGAGGAAAAAAGTAGTGATGTGGAAGCGAGGAAATTGGGTTGTCTAAAAGACCACAAATGTAATAGTAGAGGAACTTTGCGGAAAAAAATGTAAACAAAAAAATGTAATCAACTGAGAAGAAAACAAAGGTAGGTGGAAGGAAACAAGCACGTTGGTAGGATGGAAAAGGGTCACAGCAAGAAAATGAGAACGAGTCAACAAGTGAATTGGTCTTAAATACAATGTAAAATGAGAAAGCAGCTGGGGAGAAAAGCAGAATTCTCAATGGGTGAAAGAAGATATAAAGAGAAGAAGCAGATTTCATAAAAATGTGCTCACTCTTGCTGGCGGCCACTGGAAACTTTACATCAAGAACATTTTCCAAGGTTGCACCTAAATTTAGGTTTCGTCAAAACACTGGCTGGATGTGGCCAAGGTAGCACGCAACATTAGGTGGGCAGAGACAATGCTGTTATTTCACCATTCACCCATCACTCCAGCAAACTACCGGGAGTGGAGCAGGGATGCACACCTCCTGCTTCCCTTCCTTGAGAATGTAAGCTGTGCCATATCTTTTTTGCTGCAGTCTAGCTGAAAACTTTATTTCATGAATGCTTTCGAGGAGAAGGCTCATCGCAAAACATTCTCAGAAAAATCACCACACGTTCAATGCCAGACATTTTGTAATCGGAAATAACCAGGAAGAAATCTTTAACAATTACCCGAGCGATTTCTTCTTCATGGCTGGGACGATCTCAGTTTCAATATCCACGGTCAAATCAAACTTCAGGGTGAAACATTCTTTACTTGGGTCCTGTGTAGAGAGGCAAACACAGTGAGAGATGATATTACAATTTTTTTTGCACTTTTTAAGGTAAACCTCACTAAATGCATTATCCCACCCTACATTTTTGTACCATGTGACAAATGAGGAGCACATGAACTGTAACAAAATTACAAAGGTGATACACGATTACATAAACATCTCTATATCAATGCAGATATGCGGCGTATTGCTTATATAGGATGCCATTACTCCGAACACTATATCTGAAACCCGGTTATTCACTCTTCTGATGTAAGAGCAGTAAAATATTGTCTTCAAAGTCAGTCTTAAGACAGAAACTGCTCACCCCACCTCCCCATGGCCTTCAGAGTCCCAATAGAAGGCAGTGGAATGGCAGATAATCTGACCTCTCATCTGCCCTCTCCTGCCTCTCTTAGACTCCAACTGGAGGCTTCCGCTATGTCTGCCATGGATCTCTGCAGACCCGTAGCTGACAGTGCAGTGTAGCAGTCAGCATGGGTGCAGCTCTCCACTTTGACACTGAGTACAGAGTGTGGCTTCAGATGGAGTGTGGGGACAAGTCCTAATGATAGGGTGAGATTTGCTATTCTATCTGGGATGGCAGGAGGCCTGATATTTTTTCTATCGAGGATCAACTCCGCCATGCCCAGGAACACAGAATAATTGTAATAAAAGTGTGAAAAATACCATAATTTATAATCCAAAGCCTGAACTTAAGAAAGTCTGTGAAATATATATTATGGCAGCTTCCGGTGGTGTGCTAGGTTTCGGTTTACACAATGCAAACCCACATACACACAGAGAGGGCAACTTTAGCTAGAGTAGTGGAACATGAACAGTAATTAATAGAATGATAATTATCATCATTTTAAGAAGAAGAATATTTGTACAGTAAAGGAGGGCTCCTACAGCAAAAGCCAAAGATTTGGATAACTTTCCCATTGCACTGTTCAGATATGAGGCTCTTCAATAAAAATACCAACAATGTCTACCTTCTTTTCTAATTTAAATGGAAGAGGAAAGGAAAGTGGTGATGCACAACAAATGCAGCACAATCAAGAATGTATTTGCTCATACACATGGATGGAAGCCTTAGAGGAGATAGGGAACTTGAAATTAACTTACTCTCTTGTAGTCCCCTGGCTGTCTCTATTTGCCCAGTTTCCGTTTCTCTCTCTTTTTGATCCACCAATCTCTCTTTAATCCCTACACGGCCAGCATTCTCACTGTCCCTCTTTTTTAGCTGACTCTGTTTTAAGAATCTCAGCGCTACCCACTTCTGAGTTCTCACTGTATGTTTCCTCTTTTTTTATATAGTGATAATTTAGCTCCCGTTTTCTTTCATATCTTTAAATCTTGGCCAATTTATCTTTTTATATTTGTCCCTCCCATTTAACTCTTTGACCGTCTTCAATTTACATTACCTCTCTCAAACGTCCCTTCCCTCATTTCTCCCACTTTCATTTCCTCAATGCTTATTCGTTTTTTCCACCTGTCTTTTTGCCCCTTTCTGTTTCTTCAACTATCCATCTTACTTTCTCTCTCTCACACAGTCTCATTAACCTTTATCTTGGGGACTCCTATCTGAATTCCTAATTTAAAAACAAAATTCTTGCAGAGGAGGTCTAAAGCATGGTACACCTTTTTCAAACCCCTTTAGATAGGCCTAGCCCTTCTAGGAAGTGGGTATTTCAACAAAATGCCTTGTGCAGGTGGGCAGGATCCAGCTGAGGATTGCACCCCTATAGACATAAAGGTGTATAGATGTATGAAAGCATGCTCTATCGAGGGAGTGGGAAGAAATGTGAGCAAGCTAGCAGCACCACATCCTCAAACTGCACAAACAGCCAGACCATGACACCTCAGTGAGCACAGCTGCAGCGGCTTCCATCGTGTGAGTGGGGGATTGGGCCAGCATGCGACCACTGACACTAGAACAAATACTCTCGCCAGCTTCTGCCAGCCCTGGCAGAATATCTAAGTGTGGAAGGGATAGATGCTTCAGAAATCTACTTGTCTTCTGAAATAATCCACTGCTCCCTTTTAGTGCCATGCAGTGAGGTGACAAACTGTAGCAGATGTCTCATTATTTCATCGCATTCATTACAGGGCACAAACTATATCAGAGTTAAGATTCTATGAAGTCTCAAATTTTTTAACATTTCCAAAAGTCTACATGCAGGGAGTGAAAGTAGGTAAGGAGCAATAGTTTCAGGATTCAATGATTGAAATGGCCTGTTAGTACTACCCTCAAACCCACACGTTTAAGGGTATATACCAACTCCTCTTCACTCTCTTCCCACATTGGAAAAGGGGAGACATGTACTCCTGGAAAAGGTTGGAATTCAAAGATAGGAGTAAAACATTTGTTCGTAGATGGAGCTAAAGAGGTGTAAGGCAAGTGAATGTGCAGTTGATTACCATATTTTCACATGAGCAAATATCAACATGTATATTTGCTCATGTAAAATGAAAATCACAAAAGTTTACTATGAGTACCATTTCCTGGCCTACTTCTTAAAACTTGTGTGTGCAAATTCCTGAAAGTCGTGAATCTCAACTAATGCAAGGACATGTACCTGTGGGACACTTTTATGACTTGACATATTCCCTTGTTTATGGAACTGGGCCCCTGATTTATTTTTATGTTGTCCATGATGGTTTTACAGTGATTACTCACTATGTTTTTCGTTTTAATATTGGCATCCATTCAACACATTTTGCTAAATGATGAATGAATGACTGAATGAATGAATGAATGAATGACCGGATTTGATATAGCGCACAGCTACTCAGACTAGAGTGTTCTGGCGCTGAGGGTGGACACGTGGCAGATTACTGAAGCGTAACTAATTCTTGAAAAGCCAGGTTTTGAGATGTTTCCTGAAAATTGGCAGGTCGGCAGTGGCTCTCAACGTAGCATGCACACTGTTCCATGCTTGTGCACTCAGAAACCCGAAGAATCTGCCCGCCAAACGAGCTAAGCATATTTTGGGGATACGGGCTCGATCGACAGTAGGAGATCCTAAGGTTCTAGTTGGAATGTAGCTGTTAACACGCTTCTTAAGGTACTCGGCGCCTTTGGCGTGGAATGCTTTAAAAAATATCACTGTGGCTTTCAACTTGATTCTTTCATTTATTCGCAGCCGATGCAAGGCTATTTCAGAATGGGAGTCATACGAGACCTGGGCTTCTGTCTAAGGATCGCCCTAGCCGCTGCATTTTGCATGACTTACAGGCGCTGTATAATGTAGTCAGGCAGGTCCAGGCACAAGCTATTAGCATAGTTCAATTTTGACTTCATCAAGGCTTGAACCACGATCTTCCTACTGTCCAATGACAGCAATGGAAGGAATTTTTTTTACCATAAGAGTATACCAAAACAGGAGCCAATCAGTGTTTGAACCTGAATACCCAAGGAAATGGCGTTGTCGATAACAATGCCCAGGTTTTTAACCCTCTCCTGGGCTAACTGAGGGGGAGACAACTCCACTGGCCACCATGTACTCCAGTTACACACTGCTGATTGGCCGAAAAAGACAATCTCTGATTTGTCCGGATTGCATTTCAACTGATTTATTTTGAGCCAGTTGAACACCTTTGCGAGGCAAGATCTAATGGGGTCTCTAACAAAGTCGGCTCCTTTTTCACACGTAAAAATCAGTTGTGTGTCATCAGCGTAGGAGATAATCTTAACTCTATCTTCCTCCAAAGGTGTTAGAGGTGACATATATATGTTAAAGAAAGTGAGGCTAAGAATAAAGCCCTGTGTCACTCCTACATTTGTATTTGGCATGGGAGATGAAAAAGGGGGGTGTTCAGATGTCCTGCATTCTACCTTTCAGAAAAAGAAGTCATCCAGGCCAATGCAGCCCCACCCATGCCCCCGTTCCGTAACCCGTCAAGAAGTCTCTCATGTGGGACCGTATTGAATACTACTGAAAGGTCGAGCAGTATGAGAACTGCCCTACCTCCCTGATCTAGTGTATCCTTGATGTGTTCTGTCACTTCCAACATGGCAGGCTGTGCTATAATTTGTCCTGAAGCCAGATTGGGAACTATGCAACAGGTTGCTATATTCGAAGTACTCTGAGAGTACTCTGTTTACATCTTTCTCTAAAACCTTAGAGAAAGCTGGGAGGAGAGAGATAGGCCTGTAATTGGCCGAATCGTTCTGATCTGTGGCCGGTTTCTTTAAAAGTGGTAGGATTTTTGCCTGCTTCCAGATCTGCAACATTAAGCCGGTGGAGAGGGATGAGTTAAGCACCTTAACGGTGCAATAGTATTTAAAGTTGCACAATACATTAGCAAAACTTTATCAAGTTGCAAATTATATTTACATTTTATGTTGAAAGCAAGCAATCACCGAGCTTGCTTTCATGCTTCTGCATTTATTTACATATATTCAGGAGGCAATCTGGAAGCATTATAAGTAGCCTCAAGTTGTTACATTTTGGAAATATATGTACATGTATGTATTTTGGAACCATTGTCAGTAACGCAAGCCTAGCTCACATTTCCTTAGAGTGCTCACACTATTAATATAGAATTTGGCAATAATGAATCATATATGCAAGTTTAAACACCTTATATGTATGGAGACATCTTGACTTAGTGGCAATCCTTTTTCACCGATCTATATTGTGGTTCCTGAAATTAAAAGCCAAAATGTTTGTGCTGCAGTGTGTTAGGCCTACTCGTCCAGTGGAAGAAATAAACATGAAAACTTATCATCCTTGACCCGAAACCACTGATCTTGGGTATAAAGAGATAGAAATTACACACTCCTGCTAGGTAAATAAGGGGGAGGGTAGGTGCATCAGGGCGAGCTACTTGGGACTTGGGGAATGGGCTGGGTCTGTATGTCGGAGACAGGACAGTCTTTTTATTATCTTGAATAGAGAATGGGGGCGCTCTGCGCTGCGTGCAGGAACCTGTCCTTACTTGCAGAGGGGAATTCTACACTGGCCTGCAAGGTCCTGCCCCTGCAGGGTATTAAAACAAAGCATTTACTGTCTGGAAGGATTTTGCCTATAGATGGGCCATTCAAAGAAAATGTTAAAAAAGAAAACCCTATCCACTGAAGGGAATAGAAAAAACATAAAATAAAATGACACAGGCCTTGGATAAACTCTGCCTGTTGCACTTATGTAACTTAAACCACAAATCACGTAAAGAGGGGTGATTCCGTCTTTGGGCAAATAAGTTCACCAAGTCACCAAAGCCTACCTCCAAACCTTCGTTTATCCTTTTCTTTGTACCTCTTGTTTATTATCGGCACTTATCTCCCCGTTTTTATGTCTTACTATACTGTTGGCTGTTTCACTGCCTACTTGCTTCTTTATTTCTCTTCACATTTTCCATTTTCTTTGGGTGTCTTCAAGACTATCTCCTGTCTCTCTACTTGCATATTTCATTGGCTTGTTTTCCCCATTCGCGGTCCCAAAACTCTTCTTGCTCTTCTCTCCTTCCAGTGGTATTTCTATACCACTTTTTATCACATTTGAGCCTCTACCCCATTTGCAATGTCTGCAGTATTTGTCTTTCCACCTCAGATCCACCTTTTTTCCTCTATCGGGCCACTTATCTACGTGCTCTCCCCTTCTTCATAGCCTCACTCCTTGCCTCCATCTCTACCTTCTCTGTTCTCTTCCATCTGAACTTATCTGCTCATTTGCCTTTTACAGTTAGCCACCCTGTCACTTTCTCAGCTCCTTAATGTTTTGCTTCCGTTCTCCTGCTTTCTCTCATCTATATCTTGTTTCCCTCTACGCCTATACCCTTCTCCCTGGTAAACAGCCTTTACAACAAAACTTTTACAACGCACTACCATTACGACGCAACCATTACAACGCAAACCATTACAACGCATTGCGCTGGGGGGCGCTCTAGGATAGGGAATAGATTTAATTTACTATCCAACACCTTCTCTACTATCCACCGGGACTGGAGTTTGAATTGTAAATTAAACTATTCACTATCCAGCACCTCAAAGCGCTATGCGTTGTAAGGGTATGCGTTGTAAAAACTGCGTTGTAACGGCATGCGTGATAAAAGCATGCGTTGTAACGTCATACATCCCTTCTCCCTACCTCCATTTACAGTATGTGCTTTTTGTCTTTGTCAGTTCACTTTTCCGTCCCTTTAATCTTCTTCATATTACCTCATCTTTTTACCCACTCTCAATTTTCTACCCTTTTCTCTCTCTCTCTCTTACATCCTTTTCCTCCACTCAATATCTCCACTGGTTCTCTTGCTCCAGTTTTATTTTTCAACTCTTAACATACTTCTTTTTCTCTATCTTTGCCAGGGTCTTCTTACCCCCTTCACTTCACCAAGCCCACAGTTTGCCACATTGGCAAAAATTGGGCAATGCTGCAAGCCCCACACAAAAAGGTCTGCATATCATTATCTGTCCCTGCGGTTTTGGGGACGAGAGCAATGTACTTGGTAGAGACCGAATTGGAAGGCATGGAAAGACGTGGGAAGGTTGTTACTTACAATATACAAAACAATACAAGTCATCTTTAATTAAATTGAATATTGACAAGTTATGGCACAAACAAATATTATAAATATAGCAAAACTTTGTGGCCTGTGAGGATATCAATCGATTCCAAAGAATGCTTTAATCAAAACAACATAATATTATCCACCATGGTAACATAATGTAGTCTGTCAATGAAACATAATATGACACACGGACACAAGAAAGCATTATCAAGTAGCACTCAACAGAACATTGGAATGTTGAGAGTCCTACTTAAGACAATAAAATAGCTCCGGGCTTATAATGGCTGTTATAAGCCCGGAGTCTCCACATTCCAATGTTTGTCTTGTTGTTTCTCACTTTTTAATTTAGAACATTCTAACCTTAGTGGAGGGGATGTTCTAATAGCCCTATAACCCTTCTGCCACTGGTTATACTGGCTGTTAAAGGCTCGTTATAGGATACAAATAACTCGGGTGCAGTGCATTTAGCAACTTGTATAGCTCTCAGCAGCTGGCTATACGGCTATATTATATTGTGCATTAATGCTAAGCAATACTTACAATCAACAGAACCTAAGATTTTTCATCCAAATAACATCCGATTGAACATTGACAGAGAATATTTATTAAAATATGACCTTACAAGTGTCCAGCACCAGCCAATGCTGTCAATGCCACATAATACTGTTCATCATATACACACAGCAGGATGCCTTGCATCATTGAGGCATGATATTGTCCATCAATGGCACAGACACTACACTCTCTGTCAATTAAACATATTTTCAACCAATGTCACTTGATAGATCAGTGGACACTTAACTGTACAAGAGTGAAACTCAAAGTACGGCGCGGGGACACATGCGGCCCCCTACTGACCCATATATGTGGCCCCCTGGTCAACAGCATCACTGGACTGCTGTTTACTCAACCCAGCACTAACATTAAAAATAAAGAACGGAAGTAACTAAAGTGTTATGCACCACTTAATTTTAGATACACCTTCATTTTAAATGCACCTTGCAAAAATGTGCTAAAGTCTATTCAAAATTAAAAAAATGTGTATTTCAGTAACATGCAGGACCGTTTCACCTTAGTACATCCATTTATATTGGTGCAGTTAAAAATATCGTTTTTTTAAAGTGATAGTTTTAAAACATGAATTTAGAAACATTCCAGCTTCCCTCCCTCCCCTGACAACCATGTCGACTGTGAACTAAGAGGCAAATCAGTTGTTATCTGCACCCTTTGGGTGGCCTTGGTTTCTATTTTACATGAACAACATTACATTTTATTAATTCAAACACAGGAGAAGGTTTTTTACAGTGCACATCCTGATGACATGGGTAAACATCGTTTACCACGAATGCAAAACCACGCATGTTATTACAACGTGGTCATTACAACGCGGTCGTTACGATGACCGGGTTGTTAGAACGCATGCCATTACAATGCAAGTCAGAACAACGACTTGCTGTAGGGGGCAGAAGGTGTTGGATTTGAAATCCAACACCTTCCCTACTGTTGCACAGACTGGAGTTGTAATAGTTAATTATACTATTCCAAAATCCAGCGCCCCCCCCCCCCACAACAAGTCGTTGTTCAGACTTGCATTGTAATGGCATGCATGGTAAACGCATGCAAAATAGTGTGGCATATTCGAAGAAATGTATTTCCAGGTCCTCTATGTGTGATTGCGATGAAAAAGAAGTGAAAATTAAATAAAACAAATTGCCTAGGATCACAAAAATTGTTAAAGTTAGGAAGTCAGGACTAATCCAGTGTGGTGTGCCACAGGGCTCATCACTAAGCCCCACGTTGTTTAACGTGTACATGGCCCCACTGGAGGAGCTGGTCTCTCCATTTGGAGTCACCATCGTCAGTTATGCTGACCACACTCAGCTGGTGGTAACTCTCTCTCACCCCAAGCTAGAGCCCTCCAATCTCCATGATTGCCTCTCCAATATCCATCAATGGATGAGCGACTCAGCCCTAAAATTAAATGGGTCAAAAACGGAGATCCTGCTCCTAGGGCACAAAACTCTGAATCTACCCCCAAACATCTGGCCCGCCTGTATGGGTGATCCCCCTACCCCCAAGACGGAAGTTAAGAGTCTGGGAGTATGGTTAGAGAAAGATCTCACCTTCAGAACACAGGCAAGAAAAACGGCCGGCATTTGCTATGGCTTATTAAGATCATGCAGAAAGGTGCTCTCCCTACTCCCATTCCAGTCCCGACTACTGCTGATCCAAGGCCTAATTGTGTCCAGGCTGGACTACAGCAATGCCATTTACCTAGGAGCCCCGGAAACCACTCTCCAAATATTACAAAAAACCCAGAATGCCGCAGCCCGACTGCTTACGAATACTCCAGCCAGAACATCAGCCAAACCTGCACTGAAAAAACTACACTGGCTCCCGATCAGGGAAAGAGTGATATTCAAGGCCCTTTGCCTGGCCCACAAGGTACTGCACAACGCAGGTCCACCAATCCTCAACAACTGGATCACACCCTACAGACCCACGAGAACGCTTCGATCAGACCATGGAAACCTTATCATGGTTCCCAGGGTGAAGAAGGCCCGCGCAGGTGGCCGCCGCTTCTCAGTCAATACAGCGAAAAAATGGAACGCACTCCCCTTGAGTCTTAGATCTGAACCTAACCTCCTGCGATTCAGGTAGTCTCTCAAAACCCTTCTCTTCCCTTAAATCTTCGACATCCCCTACTTTCAGCCATCAGGAACGTGAGGTTTAGCGCTGGGATACTCTTGGGTGACTACGCGCTCTATAAAAACCTAAAATAAAAAAATAAATAATCCCAGGTTTTCTGGTTTCACATTGAGGAATTCAGCCACTATATGTATATGGCCCGCTTGCCCTCCACCGACCTTACCATCAACACCCACCCAACCGCCACCCTGCTGCCTTCAATGCAGCCCTCCGTCACATCACAGACCAAATGTTTTGGCCCCTGAGAAAATGCTTGTGTATACCCATGCTGTACAACAAAACCAGGTGTTGCCAGCACCGATCGTAGGTAGGGGAGGGGGGGACGCATGAAGTAGGGAGGAGGACGGTGGGGAAGCGACTATGTAAAATTTAAGTAAAAAATGTTAAATATACCTTTTCGCCGCTTCCTTGTCTGTCTAACTCCAGTAGCCCTCCCTCGCTCGGCCACAGGAAGCAAACTCTGGTTCCCGGTCAGCAAATCACAATGCTGCCTTAGCACCTTTTTCGGGGCTCAGATGCTGACTGGAGGCCTGTGCATGTTCTTCAAGTAGGTTGTAATGTAGCCTGTATGGAGAACATGCGAAATGCGCAAGACTGTTTTGGGCGGCCTGAGAGGGCCGTCCAAGCAGTCATTGTGCCCTTTAGGAGTGTGCTACCACTCCTCCCCTGCCCCCGCCCCCTTTGCAAAGCTGTGGGCAGAAGTAGGAGAAAATAAAATGATAATAACGAGAGTTATTATCATTTTATTTTCTCTGTCTTTCACTGCAAAAAAGCAGTGGGGCGGCGCTCCTGCGCCTTTGCGGAGGAGCCACAATTAATACTGTCCGTCACCTGTGGTCAAAAATACAAAGGAACATGTCCATCAGCACCGCAGAGTGCTGTCCACCAGTGCCATGGTATATTATCTATCTGTGTCCAAAGGAGCATAAGGGATGAGTAAAGATTGACAGCGTGCCCATGCCTACCCCTCGATTCTGGCAGTCTGGGTGAAGAAGTAAAATGCTACCAGAGAAGATGCCACGACGTGGCTGTTTGCATGAATGAATGAATGACAGCATCTCTAAAGCATGCGGCTATTCAAGACTGTCCCGGCGCTAAACACAGCACAGAGAGCATAGATGTGTTTTAACTGTTTTCCGAAGGCAGTCTCATTTGCAGTGTTTCCTAATTGTAGAGGGAGTTGGATCCAGAGAGAGGGTGCCAGAAAGGAGAAGGACGAGCCTCCTTGTCTCTTTTTCTTAAAGAGTGGAACAATCAGGCACCTACCATTCAAGGAGTGCAAAGCTCTCTGGGACAATATTCAAGGGTTTGTAGTCTTCTGCAATAGGGGTGGAAATGGACGGTTAGGGAAGAAGGGGGGCATTTCATTGTCACCACAACAGCAGGCCAATGGAGTCAGTTCCAAGATCTGCTTCATGTAAATTAATAAAAACAGAAGAAACACGCACAGCTCCCGGCCCAACTCTTTGTGTGTACTCAGAAGTATCTGAATCCAGGAAGACACATTGACACTGAGCGGAGGGTGAATAACACACTGTCTTTACTCTCCTGCACTCAGTACTGGGTAACCGGTCAGGAATAATTTCAAAAATAGATATGCTAGAGTCACTTCCAACACCACTCTGAAACACAACACAGAGGGTGTTTGGGGCAATATAAAATAAAGCCTACAAAACACCAAAGGACTAAAAATGTGTACAGCCCCCACAGATCAGAGCTTGTGAGACCTGTACTGTTGGTGGCTGCCCAGCTGCTTCACTTGTCCAGCCTACCTGCAGCCAGGGAGAGTGCACCAATAAGAGGAAGAGAAGAAGGTCTGAAATAGCATCAATTCACTTTGACCTTCAGGTGGTTCTAGGCTTCATCACTAAATTAGAAGAAAAGCGGATGTGTTTACCTAAAAACATTTTCCACATTTTGGTAATAATTCCTTACTTACAGCCACGTAACTACTGACACCATAAACTACAAGCAGTTGACGTGGCATGCCATGGAAAGGTAATGTGTAACTGAACTGAAATCCCAAACCCGAAAAAGATAATGGACATGCTTGAATGGAGGTATGCTAGTTAGGATGGCGTTTGACACGTTTTGGCACATGCTTACCATTTTAAATACTTACTCAAAAACAGCACGATAGATACAGTAGGGCTCCTAGTCCACTGTCGGCTAATGGCATACTATATTTAGCGTCGCTGAAAAGCACAGTAGTAGGTGCAACCTACATCCCAAAGTCCCTTATAAATGACCTCTGTATTGCATATGTATTGTTGCCCATGGTGGTGCTAGCCCGTGTTTAATTTATATAAAAAAATATGGGCAGGAGCCCAAATATTTTCTTAGGAGCCCGCCACTGGTGCAGTCAAATGCAGGGGAGACAATATACCAAGACTCCCTGGTGCGGACTCCACGTCATGCCTCTTTCTTCCACCACCCCACACTTCCTTTCTCCTTCTCACAATTTTGCAGGTTCTTTTTCATGCCTAGTTTCTCCTTTGTCCCTGTTTTTCTATTCATCGTTTCCCCCTTGTTTCTCTCCCTTCTGCCTTTCTCATTCCTCCTCTGGGTCAAAGTGTAATGACGGTAATGAACTCCTGGCCCACAAAAAGGAGTGCCGGTGCTCAGCACCAGCACAAATTAAGAACTACTACTCCGCCATGCAGTGCTACTCAAGAACGAGGATCCAGATTGACAGGAAAACAATTGACCATGAAGCCAACAAGCCCTGTCTGGCAACCATCTCTGTTTGATTTAATTTTCTAATTAGGGGAGTGCTCGAGCGTGAACACTTAGAAGCAATCAGTCGAATTGGAAGGAGCTGAGAAGGAAGCACTGCAGCCTTGTAAAGTGATAAGTGGCTGCTGCAACTATGTGCACCCTCATCACTCAAGAGTGAAGACCGTGGCTGAGGGCTGGAGGACACAGGAAGGCCACATCAGGGAAGGAGTCTCCTGTTCTCACCGTGTTCAGTGACAGTAGGACGGCTGAAACACAGATCGGCAACACCGAGGGGGTCTTCTCTCTAATTAAGTTTATTTGTGTGTTTGATCAAAGAGGCAGGAGAGTGATTAAACAGCAAGCAGAAAGAGATTTTTTAAAAAAGCAACATCAACAGGACAAACACTTGCATATTTAGCAAAACTAATCCAACTCTCCCCCCTTACCAAGACCTTATAAAGCGCATGTGCGCCCCCTGCTGTACATTCAGAGTGCTGCACCTCTTGGATAAAATCACTGCTGTCTCCTTGAGGAAAGAATTAGAACTGTGTCTTCATGTACCGCACAGGCTCTCCCGTGAGGAAGGTCCCTATTGTTTCACAATTCCTTCACTACTCTCCTTTCCCCTGGCTACCGTCCTACGTGGGTTCCAATACGCCCCATACATGAGGGTGCATTTCAGTTCAAATGATCGAGCATGCTGGTACTGTACCCCATACGAGAATAATGGGTACAGTGAAACTACAAACCTTGTCATGGTTAGTAGAGTTAACTCATCTGGAAAACCGGGCCTGTCTCAAAGTTATCCTACTATCTGGACAGCTATGCCTGGAGTATATTCCTGCCAAATGCCTATTTGTTCCACAGTCTGCCTTACTGTCTCTTTCACTACTGTCCCTGTATGCTCTATCTCTCCATTAATAACCATTTTTTTTGCTTGTCGCAGGTAGAGGACCTTTAACGACCAATGAGGCCCTCGGCAGTCAACTGTAATGCTCTGCTCCGCCAGGGATGGTATGAAAAGGTTAATGGCACCACCATAGACTTTTGGTATTGCCTCTGCAGAGTGCGCTGCTCCACTCAGGTAGCTCCTCGTCACAGGTGATGGAATCTTACATATTTATTAATATAGGGACCTTTTGCAAGTTTCAATATTGAACATAATGGTTGACCTGCACTGCGCTAAAAAATAATGTTTCTAAATATAGGGTGTGGATCTCACTCTAACATACTCAGGGAATCCCTGTATGTTGTATTGGGGGCGGTTGTCATCTCACTTAGTACTGCTAAGCATTGTCATGCCATCCTAAAATGTGGGAATGCCCGTGATATGTAGAAAAAGTGCAGCCTAGATTGAGTAATATTCTGTCACTATATTGTGTAGTGATTACTGCTTTGTAGTATAAATCATACAAATGTCAATAAAACAAACACTCACATTGTATATGCAAATGTTCCCAGAGTAATATGCATCCTACTGCTATTGTTGAGTGTGGGGGGGCTGGTTGCCATGACTTACAGGGTGCTCTTCCCCTCCATCAACAATGGACATAAATAGCAGATTACACTCTGCACGTGTGCAAATATGGTTTATGCTGTGGTATTATTTTCCTGTGCACATTTTTTAAAAGTATTCAACCAATCAGGATAGAAGGGGTTACATTTGTGCAGTAATGTAACACCACACTGAATACACCCCCTAACTACCGGGAGAACTGTTTCAACGTGTAATATCTTTGAAATATATATGCATCCAAATCGTCTCACACCGCTAAAGGCTGCTACTCTCAAGGGTGTTGGTGCGTGCTACCAGGAGCGGATCTGATTATCCATATAGAACAGGCGTTCGATGGAAACGATTCCATACGCACTCAGGACTGGATTCGAAAAGAGCGGAGACCAGCAAATGCAACACGTTTCGCCCTTCTGGCCTTGATCACGCATAAAGTTTGTGCAAAACACCCCAGTATAAATGCATACATGCATGGGCATAGAAAAAAGACTTTAGAACTACAGGAGTCAAAATAAAGTAACTGTGGGCACCATACTGCATTGTATACGATGAAAGGCATCCAATCGTAATGAGCGCTTAACACAATATTACACAAATACTAAGTATAAAATAAACATAATATGTTTTGCCATTTTGTCTTTATTTTTTTTCACCAACAGAAATCTGGTGGAAATACCAACCACAAAACCCACGGAAGCACAATTAGCGCTCTACTCACAACTGGTGGAGCACTAAAAAACATTTTTTGCTTTATTAACTAGTGAATGAAACCACAAATGTTTGACAAAGATAGCATGATGAGAGAGAAGAATTCTAGTTTTTATTGATGTATGGCAATAGTGAGTATGAAGCCACAGGCGTCTAACTATTCGTATAACACATGTTACCTATTATTCAATACACAATTTAAACTACGAAAGCAGAGAGGTGAAGTTGTTCAAAACTTATAGCCTGATTAAATGTTTGGCGGACGGGTTACGCCTCACAAACGTGACCGATATCCCATTCACCGTAGTACGAGTTCCATTAAATTCTATAGGATATAATAAAACTCATAATTACGGCGAATGGGATATCCATTACGTTTGTGATGGAGTAACCCATCAGCCAAACTCGTAATCAGGCCCTAAGAGTCATGTCTTGATGATTTCAGAGTTTGGCTTCCAACTGTAGCACAATGGGGTTTGGAGGGTGGGCAGAATGCCCTATCCCCCTGGAATTTTCGGGCAGGTGAAAGTGTCCAGGTGCAGGGAAGATAAGATTGGTCTGGGGACGTAGTTTTCCAAAGCGTCTTAGAACATGTAAGTTAAGTCTAGGGAGCCATTTTAGTTTTTGGGCACACCCTGGCTGACAGGGACCCCATAGAAAAAGGTTTCCTGCCCACCCACCCTGTTTTAGTGCTTCGATGAGGCAGGTGCTGTTTTCAATGTTTTTTTTGTTTTAAGTTTTCGTTGGTGTGTAAGTGTATGATGTTGCTTTGTGAACAGGTGCATGATGGTTTTGGTATACAACTTTAATTTAAGGCAAAGAAACATTGGTCATATTGAGACCCAGTTGAAGCTTGGGAGGGAGGGGGAGTTTATGTATGTGCTGTATGCACGAGGTTTGGATGCAGGGGTTTTTGACTGAGGAGAGTGGTGATTGGACTTTGCTTGGGGTTTTCATGGGGAGGTGTGAGTTTTTTTTTAGATAGATATGAACATCTAGAGTGAAGCAAATTGTTTTAGTATATAAGGCTGAGAGCCAAGGTTGTTTTATTGATTAATGTGTGCACCTGTTTCATTAAAGCAGCCTTTTCCACACTATTTCAAGAAGTCAGCCGTTCTTGGGTTTCCCATCCTGCCCAACTACGCCATTGTGTTTAAAATTTGGGGCACATCAGTGGCGGCCCCCCCCACACTATCTGGGCCAGCTGCCACTGGAGCACATATTGTCTGGGAATTATTTTGCAAATGTACCACTTATTAAAATGATCAGTGTAGTTCTTTCAGTTCGTAAGTCAGGTCTTTCCACAATTTGAAAATGTTGATTTAGTGTGTAGTCTGCCTGATGACAACCCTGAAATTGCTTCACAAGTTTTCTCTATCAAATAGAGTTCTCTCCTCTCGGACGTACGATCGCTTACAGAGTTACTTTCAGGAAGGTTTTAAAGGCCTAGCTTTGCAATAAAGCCTTTGCCCAGCATTACTAGGCGTCACTGCCTCTTACATGACACTTACTTCACCCCCAATTAACCTGTGGGTGAATGTGTGCTGTATAAGTACAGTTACCATGACCATAGGTCAAATGCATTTGTACATTTATTTACAGGCATTATCACACCATTATTTCCGCTAATGCACTGTTCTAGGGAAATTTACGGTACGTAAAACTGGGTGGCCCATTTCTGCCCAGATATGAGTAGGCAATATTTGCTTTCTTCGCCTTGTGAGTGCATGCATTAAAATTAGTCAAAATGATGTTCATGCAACTTTTCAGCACTTGTGCCTAGTTCTAAACAGCCTTTAAGGGGGGGGGGTCGTATTTTCACACAGTGAGTGGATGCGGTCACTTGGCTTCCCCATATAGGTCCTCTGACTAAGAGATGAAAAATGATTAAAGAAAAATTATGAACAATAAAGGATAAAAGGTGTTTAAATGAATTATAAAGTAATGCAAATTAAACAATAACATAAAAAGATGAAAAATAGACTGAAAACCAATAAAAGGGAATTATGAAGTAATGAATATTAAACGTTGAATTTTCTTTAGAAAATGTGTAATGTAAACTTTTTTTTAAACGTTGTTAAAAACAAAAAATAACCAACAGTTTCACGTAAAAGAAAGCTCTTTGTTGGGGCCGGATTCAGTTTGCTGCAAAAACGGCCCTGTAACAAAAACGGCCCCCAGGGGCCCCACACCGGCCCCCACCCGTGCGACGCACCAGGGGATTGCCCGGTGCCCACTATGGCCAGTCCAGCCCTGGGTGATGATGTTTTCGGTGGCAGAGGGGTTGAAGAACTCTCTGATGATGTTGAGGAGATGCTTGCTGTGGTTAGAAATGGCTTCCATACTGTCGGCTAGGGTTCTCCTTTTTGTTTCTTTCAGAAGTTGGTGGTATTGGTTGAAGGAAGTCTTGAAGGTAGTCCAGCCTGTGGGCTCCTTGCAGGTGTGCCATTTCCTTTCTAGTTGTTTCTCGTTTCGTTTCACGTTCCTCAGTTCCATGGTGTACCAACGGGCATTTTGGTGGATCTCTTGGGATTGGTGGACTTTATATGGGCAACTCTGTTGGCACAATCAGTGATCCAGGGGGGAAGTTCTTGACAGTCTGTTCTAGGTTGGTTGCAGTGTTGGTTGGTGTTGAGGGAGTTGGTCCCCTGACTCTCAAATACTTTCCTCCGGCTGTGGTTTGAGATGCTGGGCGGCTCGATGGCGATGCAGGGGCGTCCTGTGATCGTGAAAACGATGTTGTGGTCTGTTTAGGTGAGCTTGGTGACATGGCTGTACTTGACTCTGTCGCTGGCAATGAAGATGGGGTCTAGCGTGTGTCCTGCATTGTGAGTGGGGTTGGTGACTAGCTAGGTGAGGTTGATGTAGTTGATACTTTCAAGGAGGTTGCCTGTGTTGGTGTCGTTAAGGTCTCTGTGGTGAAAATTTAGGTCTCTGAGGAAGATGTAGTAATTGGAGTCAATGGTGAGCAGCGTGATGAATTTGTGGATGGCCTTGCAGAAGCGGGGTCGTGGTCCTGGTGGTCTGTCAATTAAATATACATAAAAATTACAGTTTAGTAACTAGTAGCCTTTTTTTAATACAGATTCACTCACTACAATCTGTGCTTGACATTAGCTGTGGTCACTAAATGGGTGTTTGTTACCTCCATCCCCTGAATTTAGCAAGTCAAATGATCTGCTTCCATTTTACTACCCAGCCCTTGGCCACTGGATTCCCTCTAAGGCCCTCATTAGAGGAATGATGGTAATTCCGATTCAGCCATCAACAGGTAAACTAATCTGGATTAGAAGCTGTGCCGAAGCATCACACTTCCAAGATCATACCACTAACAACTACCAGAGCGTGTCCACGTAAAAGGAAGGCAGAAGGAGATGAAAACATGCAAGAGTAAATACGCAAATGCGGATTCTTGTGGTTTGCCCAATGTGCAAGTCAACAACTCAGTAGAATCATTAATTTCAATGCAGTATTTCGGCTGTGGTATTCCTGCAGAAGTCATCGTGAGGGCCTTAGACTTCAAACATAGAATTATTCGAAAATCTCTTCCTTTTAACAAAGAAATACATAATCGAGAAAACATTAGCAAGAAAACCCTAACACGGAAATTGATGCCCTTAGAAATGGACCAGACAAGATCAAGACAAAGAAGTAGGGGTGACAATGAGATGAGTTTTGGGGGGGAGCTATTCTCAGTTAAAGGCATTACCTCCTCAACCTATTTCTCCAACCACTCCTTACTACATAAGGAGTCCAATCTCCCAGTCAGGTACCACATGACCCAGTTCAACCAATGAAAGATACCCTACCCACTTCCTGCTTTTCATACCCCTCCTATCCATCTATTAACTGCACCATAAAGAGGGAGGAGACACACTGTGCCTCCTTTTGAGTAACCTGCCTCCGCAGACAGACAGTCATCACATTGAACTGACTATTCAAGGAATTATTTACCTGCGAAGCTTAAGGTATGCCCTGTGGTTGCTAGGCTCTCTCTCTTGACCCCTTGTTAAGCAGGATAGCTTGTTGGGCTTGCTTTCAGAGTTTAGGAGGGGTTTACTCCAGGCATAGCAATTGGAAGGGGCAGTGCTCCTTTATCTTATTAAATTTCCTATCCCCGATGAGTTGCCCCAGGTGCTGGCTTTGAGGCCCTTTGCCACCTGTGAAGAGTTTTCTCCTTTGCAATCCTTATATATGGGGGAAAAATGAAGGGTCCCTTTTCAAGAAAAAAGGGTGTTATTATCAAAGCAAGGTTGTTTATGTTTTACAATAATTCAACATGCTCTACCCAGTTGTGTATGTTTACCATTTGTACAGATCACGAGGCTTGATTCTAGCTCCCGCCTCCATGTTCTGGTTTCGCTCTCTTTCAATGAGAGAACAGGTGCCCGTTCTTGTGCCCGCGACCCCATCTCTCTTACCTTTGGGAGTCCGCATCTTCTCTTCCTATCGGTGTGGAGAGCGAACGTCTCTGCTCTTTGCTATGAGCGTTGTGTTCAATTATAAAAAAAAAAAAGAAGGGAGCGGAGCATATCATAACTTTCTGGATTTTAAACCACAAGAGCTGTACTTTACGGAGGAGGTTCTTGGTCTCTGATAGAGGCTGCTACGGGACCAACTTGGAACCTTTGTATGCGGAAATTTCTTATTAAAATATTTTATTCTTATTAAAATATTGCCATTATTATTTCTAATTAAAAAAAGTACATTTCCGTTTTTTTTCAAGAATTAGAGATGATAATTATAATATTCGAAGGAGATTGGTTTTTTTATATACAAAAAAAGATGGCCTTCTAAATGGATTGCTTCCTTTTATTTTTTCCTGTGCGTTTTCAAAGGGGAAGGTGAAAGGGAATTCGGTACTTGCAGGCATTAGCTTTTTTAAGACACACAAGGATTTCTCACCATGTTCCCTATTGTGATATATCATTCATGGCACACACAAATTACCCCCCCCCCCAACAAACATAACTGGTCTAAGGATGCTAATGTTGTCAAGAACCACTGTATGAAGAATGTACTCCTATGCGTTCCCTCTGGCTATGATAATGTGATGACCATATGCAGTATTTGATTTCCGCTTTCACTGTGACTTTTCAACATCCCAAGAGTGGTGCTGCAAGTGGTTATAACACTACTCCTCCCTTCCATCCTATGTTTCTACTGTGAAGATTTCATCACCATCCTCTGTGTCAACTTGGCCTTCCCCAGAGTATGTTGACGAAGAGTGTCACATGGCTGATTCTACTCAAAGGGACAAATTCCTTAAAATACCAGAGCTCGCCGTGCTTTCATGGTATCTGTCGGACAGTCTGCAAATTCACATGGAAGGTAAGAAGCCTGAAACAAGTTATGGACTTTTTCACCTGTTACAATTTCACCTACTGCTTGTTTGGCAATTAAATAGGAAATTATAGATTTGCTTCCTAGAGAGTGGAAGAATCCATAGAAAGCAGAGCTTCCAAAATGTCTGACATATATTTCCCTCCGGCTAAAGGGGACATGGAACTGCCAAAATCGTTTTTTAGCGGATCCAATGTTGGTGAACATGACCAAGCATTCCACAGTTATCACGGAGGAGGCGACCGTGGCTTTTGCCTAAACCACGCATATGCGTGATTACGGAAAATGCGCTCTAGTGTTCGGGATGGGCGGGGACTCGAAAAAGGAACAGAAGCATTGTAACGGGAAGCGGGCATGGACAGGTAAGTGGGGCTGGGGCCGGGTCTTGGGGTCACTTTCGGGGGAGGGGGGCAGTGGCAAGTTTTTAGGGCTCAGGGAGGGGTAGGAGGTCAGGGTACTTTTAAGGAAGGGGCAAGTTTTTAGGGCTCAGGGCAGGAGAAGGGGGTTGGGTAGCATTAAGGGCTGGGTTTGGGGGGAGTGTTTTAGGAATGGGGCGTTTTTAGGGCTCAGGGGGGCAGGTAGGGGGTTTATAATTTAGGGTTAGGGCTTGGGGCAGATAGGGGTTTGTGATTTAGGGCTCAGGGTGGGGGGCAGGTAGGGTTTGTAATTTAGGGCTTAGGGCGGGGCGGCATGTAAGGGGGTTGTACTTTAGGGCTTAGGGCAGGGGGACTGGTGGAGGAGTAGCAGCAAACGTAGCTATGCATATACCCTTACTATTCATGCCTTTACCACAAAATTGTGTGGTAAATGCATGTGGGGTAAAGGAATGCGTGGTTATGTTGCATTCATGGTTCAGGCTCCGTGGTTGAATCTTGCGTGCCTCTATCATACAACCACTAATTGTAGCTCTCCTTCACATCAGGGGGATTTTTTTCATCCGTATCCAGAGGACTGGCTCGTCTAGCTTCCTTCAAAGACCTTTCTTCAGGAACATATGGAACTGGTTTCTTAAACGCTGATGGACACTGCTCAATCACAAGACGTCTAAGTTAACTTCAACACAGGATCTAGAATTCCTTAGGGCCTGTTTCCAGATGCAGCTGGGTTTTGTGAGCCTTCCTCAGTCAAGGGTGGTCAAATTTGCAGCCCAATCTGGAAAAGTAGAACTCAGCTTTTGCAAGGGAATGGCTCCGTGTTTAAGGTCACATGGTATGTCCTATTTTAGGGAGTTCTCTTTAGGGTAAAGGTCATCTTTGAAGGGGTTCCAAAAAATTCTTCTTCCATTTTTGTCTTCTCCCTTTACGGGTATCATGTGTCTTTGTGGTACATCTATTGCACCACTAGACTCGTTCGAGATTCTATCTAAGATGCGATCGGGATCACCTCTAGATCCCTGTCCGGCCAAGAACCTTGCCAAATTGGCACACGTGATTAACCCTATGATCAATCCAATTTTGAATCTCTCCCTTGAAACAGGAATTGTGCCTCCAGCGTGGAAGGAAGCCTTGGTCCTTCCCCTTTTAAAGAAGTCGGCATTAGATCCAGGCACCCATGCCAATTACCATCCTATCTCACTGCTCCCGGTTCTGGCAAAGGTGACTGAGAAGCATGTACAGGCAGTCCTGGCGGATTTTGTGGAATCTCACGGCATCCTCCATTCTACCCAGTCCAGTTTTCGTGCTAACATGAGCACGGAGACGGCACTGCTTGAGGTGTCGGAAGCGATTAAGGAGGTCCAGGATAAGGGAGGAAAGGCACTGCTGGTGTTATTAGACCTGTCGGCGGCCTTTGACACCGTTCCTCATGACCGCCTCTTGGCTAGACTCTTGGAGATTGGGTTAAGGGGAACGGTGTTCAGATGGTTTGAGTCCTTTCTCTCGAATCAACAACAGACAGTCTGGGCCCCGCCTTACTTGGCCGCAGTACCGCCATTGGAGGTGGGAGTCCCCCAAGGGTCGATTCTAAGTCCCACCATCTTTAACATCTATATGTCCCCTTTGGCGGTGCTGGCCGAGGCCTGTGGTGCCCAGATTGTCTCGTACGCCGATAACACCCAGTTTCTCTTCACCTGTGGCAAGAATAGGGACTTTGATGGAGAGCTTATTAAGAACTGTTTGGGTGCTGTGTTCGGCTGGTTTCATATAAACCAGCTGAAATGCAACCCAGACAAATCTGAGGTCCTCTTCTTTGGGTGTCCACCTGACCCTTGTTGGAAGTCCTGGTGGCCGGCTGATATCCACCCCCCTTCTGTGGAGACGGGGCTGGCAAAGAATCTGGGAATCAAGTTGGACACCGGTCTGTCCCTTAAACCACACATCCTGGGCCTGGTGGGTCAATGCTTCAGGATACTGATAATGCGCAGGAAATTCCTTTCTCTTCTTTCCATCGCCCACAGGAAAAGTACAGTGCAGGCTCCGGTAGGATCCAGGCTTGACTACGCCAACGTACTCTACCTCGGCCTCCCTGATTATCTTCTCTCACGTCTACAGGTGGTGCAGAACTCTGCCGCTCGTGCAATCTTTGGCCTAGGCCGGAGGTCTCACGCTGCGGGCCTGCTGAAATCCCTCCACTGGCTTCCGATACGGAAACGCATCGAGTTTAAGATGCTGACCTTGGCATTTAAGGCACTCCATGGCTCTGGTGAAGGTTACCTAAGGAAGCGACTGGGATTTCACGTTCCATCCAGAGCACTTCGCTCTGCGTCCCTTTCACTGGCCACTATCCCAGCAGTTAGGCGTGCTCGCATCGGGGGCCGCTCTTTCGGATACCTTGCACCCCGAGCCTGGAATGCACTGCCACTGTCCCTTAGGAAATGCGTGACCCTTTTGTCTTTTTGGAAGGAGCTGAAGTCGTGGCTGTTCTGCAATTAACTCCTCTCGGCCGTGATGGTTGTGTTGTGTTGGGTCTGACAGCGCCGGGACACTCGGTTCTAGTAGCTGAGCGCTTAATAAAACTCTATATAACATAACATAACATAACATTGGGCTCTTACAGCTAGATTCATCAAAGGCCCGTTTTGCGAGTCAGTAATAGCGATTATTAAGGAATCGCTATTACAGACTCGCAAAACGGGATACATGTACTAATCGCAATTTATTTTGCGATTCCTACAGCTTCCTTATTTCCGATTAGCTAATTGCTAATCGAAAATAAGGAATAACTCCCCATTCATTCCTATGGGCCTAAAGGCCCATAGGAATGAATGGGAAGACATATTAATGTGTGAATCGCTATTAGCGATTTGCATTTTGAAATTGCGATTTCAAGGGTGCAGGGGTGTCCAAAGGACACCCTGTAGCACCCCTGAAATGTAATCTACATTGGTGTTGCGCACACACATGTCCAAAGAACATGTGTGTGTGTAACATGCAACTTTACCACAAGGTTTGACCTTGCGGTAAATAGCGGCCCAAAATTGCGATTTCGCAATTTTTAAATGGTTCATGAATTGCATTTAAGGAATCTCAAATAGAGATTCCTTAAATGCAATTCGTCGCAAATGTGCGAATTCTTTAATAGCGATTTTTGCATTTGGGATGATGAATCCCAAATGCAAAAATTGCGCTCGCAAAGGGCCAGATTCTCAGAATCTGGCCCTTTGCGAGCCGATTTTTGTTTCATGAATCTACCTGTATGCCTCTTGGGGCGTCTAGTTTGTCACCTACTGGATCTGTGGAATTAGACTCAGACAAGCCTAGCACACCTGGTACCAGTAATGAAAAAGACTTGGAGCACTTGCAATGGAGGATACATTTCACAAATTTGAACAGAGGAATTCCCCTAGCTATGCATCCTCTACTTATTCGAACTACAAATACAGGCAGAGTAGCATGAAGTGTCACTCTAGGCCAGGAGTTTGGTGCTACGGTATTAGAAGCTGCTGTGGCTTAATAGACTGCGTTTTCTTTGTATTTGCTTTTTTAAATTAAATGTATGCATCTATTTGGGGTCTCTGTTGTTCTGGGAATCAGGTTGCAATTTATTTCTATAATATATCTTCATATAGTGAGTAGTGGTACAAGAAATCGGTTGAGAAGGTAATGAACCAGTAACTTACTGGTAACCCTTGTTGCTCTGAATACCCATTTCTCCTATGAGGTTACTATGGCTCCCCTTTCCTGCCCTAATTACAACCTTTAGTTCCTCTATTGGCAATACAGGAAGTATGGTAGGCCTCATCCCTCTATTGCCTGGTCATTAGGAGGGACATGGAAGTGAGATGGTGGATAGTGTTTTTTTTATTGGATTAGCAGGGTCATGTAGAGGCTGAAAGGCAGGAGAAACACATAAGTACTATTATGGGAAAAGGGTATTCAGACTAATTTCTCAGTCCCTTGAGGACATTACTATTATATAGATTTAAACTTATATACGGGTGCCCATGCCACTTGGTATGAATGCCCCAGGCCTCGCAACAGCTTCAGGCATGCCGGGATAATCTCCCAATGGAAAAGGAGCAATGGTGACAAACAGAAGAATGGTGGAAAAGTATGTTGTGCAAACAAGATTATTTTCACATAACTCGTTCAATGCATGGTGAAAACCAGTGAAAAGGTGGCATTTCAAGAATACTGGCATGATATGAGCTAATGTTATTCTTTTTTCTTCTCTGTAACTCAACCCAGCACCGCATCAAGGGACACCCGGTCTGCACCATAGGATCCCAGCCTTTCTTCTTGGGGCGTCACCCAGAGCCGGCGCAGTCTCCACCAACTTTGGGGTTACACAAGGACTCTCACTCAACTTCTCCGGCATATTTTATTGCCGTAAAAATACAACGTTTAAAACAATCGGTTTCTGCCAAACAGATGTTTTTGCATCATCAGGGAGCTGATGCTGCTTCCATATTTCCACTGCCCGCGCGCTGCGACAATTGCCTGGCCCGGCGCCATCTTGCTACTGTGCTACTGCCTGATGCGTCTGCACATCTGTTCGCTTCCTCGGTTAACACCGATACCTCACGGAGACCTCCAAAGGAGAGGAAACAAACCTTCTTTCATCCTGTTCTGCCAGGTATCAATGTGAGCACGTGCTCTAGTCCGCCAAAGGTCCTTCAAATGGAATATATTAACCTCATCGATGCTTGAGATATTCTTCTCCTGTGCTGGGCCATAATAGAACTGGGTGTGGTCATGACGAGCTCGGCTCGTCATGAGCACACGAGCACCGTGCCTCATGACGAGCTGAGCTCGTCATGAGCATCGAAGGGGTTAAGAGAAAGTGACCACCATGGTTTCAAAGTAACTCCTGTAAAAGTTACTCTTATAAAAACCTCAAGTTCACCATAAAACACTACACAGAGGATGGGTGAGCGGTTTCCTAAGCGGTGGGCCTTATTTGTTTTGGCAGCAAACCAAATAGCATTGTAATTTAATAGAACGTAATAGAGTGCGCGGCCGAATCGAATTTCACACTTTGTTTATCCGCAGTGCATGCGCCATGTTGTCAAACTACACACACATCTGCAGCTTGTGCCATACAAGGCCAAAGCACAGACAGCATCCTCTCAAAATGCACAGCAAAGCCTGGGCGCCAAGGAACCTGGTGCAAAACAGCGCCACGCGCCCTTGACAGCATCATTAAGCGCCTTATAAATATTGAAACGGGACCACGCAGGAACACACCTCAGGCTGCCTTAAGTAGTGAGATTGCCAATGCAATAATTTCTGCTCATGAAAAAAGAGGAAATATGATTAAGACGCAGAGCACAGTTACAAAGAAAGACACATGAGAAATGTGACCGTCTGGACACCTCGAGGCGATGGGGGGACAGTGAATGACGTAGTTAACAATTAAACATACAGAGAACATTTCTTGTATACAGACTGAGCTCCCAAGACACCACTGGGGGATTGTTCAATCATCACTACAGTACTTCATTTGAGGACTGTGTCGTGGCTGGAGGCTAAATGATAAAACATAGGTGTAGTGTCGCCTGGTTTGGCTGTGGTTAAAAACTCAGGGTCAGCAATTGCTCAGGACCATGCGTGGGCAAGACTTCCGGTCCAGGGTTTATACTGCATGCTGGGTCCTGTAGTCCTGATTTAATAACAGACTAAACAGTACAGTAAGTTCCAGAACGCGACTCAAAAATATAGATTTCATGAGCCACTTCCGCCGGAATCTGGCAAATATAAAAGCTGTGACGTCACCCACATGACCTCCTGCTAAACATTGACCCATGGCTTGGGCACTGCTGCCCCCCCCCCTCCCCCACACACACGTTTCTAACCACCCCAATCCACAAGGTGTTGCATTTATATTTCGCTCATGTAACGACGTGCCCAGCTCACTCTCCAAGGAGTCAATTGGAGAAGTTCCAAGTGTGGTCTTCGAGATACTATATGAGGTACCCCGGAGATATTTTATATCTCCCCTTTAAAAGAGGCTGAATTTTAACCAGGTTCGCCCAGGGCTTTTGTATCTGTAATTGTGTAAGGCGGATTGCATTTTTTCATCGTGGGTTATTCGAAATCTACGGTGAGAACTAGGTCTTGCCTGGAAATTTAGCTATCTCACTGGTAGAAGGCATTTTCTGTTTCAATGTGCGGTATATGTGTTTAACGGATCCAGCTTCTTCTCTTTTATTGATATGAATTGTAATTTTAATGTATTATGATTTAAATGAGCTTTGGATGCTGTGTAACTTTTATGGTTTTCTATACGCAAAACCGAATAAAGTTGTTATGATTTGATTGTCATTTTTGGGATGCATCAATCCAGCCAGCACAAGAGAATTTCACATTAAGGAATACACATTTTGCTTACATCAGTGTGTCGTCTTCTCGTTTTCTTCTTGGTGATCTTCAGTGCTGAACTTTTCTTGTCTCTAAAGGGAAAAAAATACAGCCATTTGTTTTCCAGACCGGTTCTTACAACATTACAAATCAGACTCCTCAACATTTATTGAATGAACGGGACTATAGGAGTCAAGGGCTGGTGTGCTCTCATTTTTGGCATTTCCATTTGTATTTATCCAAATTTATGTTTATCCTAAAAAAGATATTTCTTCATTTTTTTACGTGTAATTTTTTTGGGGGAAAGTGTATTCTCACATATATTGAACCAGAAAATGCACATTCACGTTTGCTAGTGCTAGTTCTACAACTATGTAAGTAGTCGTAAGCAACACAACAACACATTACTGCCAAACGTAGCACTGCATTCCAAGCAGGTCTGCAACCAACAAGACTTCACTGGGGAATCTTATCGGTTTTTTAAACTGCCTTTATGTACATCCCTATGTTATTATTGGAATCAGATTTCTGGTCCAATTTTCAGTTATCTAGGAAGTATATCCTAAGTAAAGGTTTTATGTAGGAATGGGAGACAATGGCATTTTTTTTTTTGCTTGTGCGGTATGCCTAATTTTTCTGAAAACTATGCAGAATCCATATTGCGACGCAACATAACAATTATACGCAAGAGCATTCTCATATGCAAAAACCACGCAACATACTTTGGGTCATTGGTTGGAGAAGACAATGTCTTGCAGCAGCGGTGCACATCAGTTTCATGACTATTGCAACACATTTTCTGCTAAAACCCATCATTTCGCTCAAACCAATCTGCCGGGATTGAAAACTGCATGGAAAATATGCAACGAGAGAAAACTAAAAACAAAACCAGCAAAAATCACGAATTACGCAAGATTTCACTTCCAAAAACGATCCATATTTTTCAGAATACATTTTCAGGAGCTGCAAATAATTTATATACAAGAGAACTTCCTACTGGCGAAAATCATGCGAGATACCATGGGAGACTCGTTTGAGTAGAAAATGTCTTGCGGCTGTAGCACACATCAGTTTCATCTTTCCCCACAAGTCATTTTTCACTCAATCCAATCATTTTGCTCAAACCGATCTGGAGGGAGTGAAAATTGCATGAAAAAAAGCACAAAATGGGGATAAAAATCACATGAAACAAGCAGAACCCAACAATCGTGAATTATAAAAGAATGCACTTAAAAAAGAAAATCGCCCTGGGTTCCTTGCTTGATGAAAAAAAGCAGTTTTTTTAAAATAAACTTTGGAACTTTATATTTGCCCTACAATTATTAAGTTGAAGACTTAGTCAATTATTTGGTGTGTCTCCTTATATTACAAGGGAACATTGCTTTGTTAATAGTGCATTTCAAACATTCGACCTATTGCTGCTTGAACTTGATGGCACATCAAAGCATTAATTCAGAAGAAAGCCAAGGGCAGTGTAAATGTTTACATCGTACAAAATGATAATATCTTACATCAATGATTAACTATTTGCCTATGCAATCCAATGCAAACTCTTCCTATGATACATTGAATAATGTGCAGGGCTCTTAATCCTAAACCTTTTTTTCTAAAAAAAAAAACAAAAAGAATCTTCAAATGAAGGTACTGCGGAGAAAGGGGATGGAATACCTTAGTGTACAGTTCTAGATTTTTAAAAATATTTAGTGCTCTCACCTGACACCAGTTATGTGCTCGATTTGCTTGTTATTTAGCACACTATAATGGACTTTTGGTGGTGAGAACAGCCCCTTTACAAACAAATTCCCAACCTTGATTCACAATATTGGCGACGTTGATGGTGGTGGAAGTGTGAAATGGCTGCAGGAGGGTTTGCACATGCAACGTTGAGATGAAGCTAATAATAGACTATAATCAGTTTTAAAGTATTTTTCAATCTTTGCTTATGGTCAAGCTAGCAGGAAAATGTGCATACATGTGTTTTTGTACTCCTGAATCAATAAGAACTCGAGGCACAGTTTAGGTGACTGAGCTAATGCTAACATGAGGTTTGCATTTGCATGAAACTAGTCACCAAATCAAGAGAAATACTGGTTGAAAATGGCATGTGGGCTTTTACTGGAATCAGAGTTTAAATCCCATCATCCAGGACGCTTTTTAAGGCTCTTGGATCTAGTTCCTGAATGTAACCAATTGCAGCGTCAGGAAGGACAAACTGAAAATGGCAACATGTCTTGTAGGAAGGACACAAGGTCTATAGTTAATTTTATCAGTGGTGGAGACCTGAGCTCCATTAGCTACCCCTTTTAGGCCAAATTCATTGATAACATAACATAATATGTGTATTTGTAGAACGCACGTTTGTCCCCAAAGGGATAGCTTGGTGCTGAATAACAGAAGTTTATTTTTACCCAACTCAATGGCACTCATTTTATCGACCTCAGAAAGGATGAAAGGCTGAGTGGACCCGCCGGGATTTGAGCCTGTGACCAGGAGGTCGAATACAGGCCCCTGCAGTGGATGCATTAGTCACTAAGCCACCAGACTCGGCATATCAACATTCGTCATTGCCTAGGTTGGTCCCCTTATCTATTAAACTTGGAAGGGGGGGCTAGAAAGAGGCTAGATGCTAGTTTCACATGCTAAATTGACATAGAATGGTATGGATCTCGCTTGGCTCCTCTCATAAAAAGCAGCGACCCGCCATACACACTTTAATTTCTTCAGAGAGGTAGGAGAGCAGCAAGCTGTTTCTGAGTCACCCACCCTTGTCAGAGAAGGTTCATGAACTAGCTGCCTTTGCATAGGCAACAGGGTGAGTTGACAGGTGGCGGCAGAGGGGAAGGATAAAGAGGTCTGACCATGAATCCCAACCTAGCATTTTAGCACATGGAACAGTGAGTGAAGTGAGAAATTAATGGCGCCGCCGCCAACACAAAAAGGTAAATGTCAGCAAGCTGCCTCAGCAGGTCTCGGGAGAAACATTACCACTGCGAGCCCTGAGGAGGAAGTGGCTGCAAAGTAGTCTAGTTCCACTGATGGGTTCCTTAGGGATTCTGAAAAACAGAAAGCGTTTTGATTCAGGGCCTCAGAAACAGACAGGATCAAAGAATAAACAGAATAAATGCTCCTTTAGCAATGTCAGTCTGATTTCTACATTCAGGGGTCCCAACTTGGGGAGAAGGGGCCGACTGTAAAGAGTTAATCAGGGCCCGCAATACACTAAAGGTGCAGCTTTAACTCTGTGCACCCGGTGCAAACAGGGACAGTGTGCCATATTACAGATGCTACCCGGCCCCCAGGGCAGACACAAGCTCACACCCTCAGTGGGGCAGCACATTATAAGACAGAGCGACGTTTGGAAGTAGCCGCTCCGTCTTTCACTTTGCAGGAGCATGGGCGGTTCTTCCGCGAAGGCGGAGGAGCGTCGCCCCACTGCTCTCCAGGCAGTAAAAATCTAAAAAAAATGATATTAATAACGTTATTATCGTTTTATTTTTCGGTTGTATCCTGCGGGCGGGGCTGGGCTCCGTGATGCCAGAGCACTGCAGGGGGAGGGGTGGTGGCACCCTTCAAGCATGTATGACTGTTTGGCCGGCAGCTGGCTTTTCAGAAGCTCCGCTTGTTGCCCGAGTCAGCCCTTGACTTCTAAACATGTACCTCAGTTTAACGTGCCGTCTGCAGGGAGGTAAGAAATGCAGCGCCGGTGGCGCACTGAGGCCGCGCGGCTGCTGCTGAGATGCGCTTGAAGGACAAGAAGTGGGTTGATATCAAGATGGGGCTCGAGGGCTTCGTCCCTGGACCAGACCTCAGCGGCCCTTGGGATGGAGGTCTGTCTCAGCAGCAGGCAGAGGCAGGGCTGGTTCGGGGGTTCTCTTGTTGTGCCTGGCCTGGGTGAGTTTCCAAAGTCAGAACTGATGGTAACTCCAATTATTACTGGGAGGAAATCTAAACGGGTGGAAGGAAGAAAACGTCAGAGCAGGTGCAGTCGTGATGGGAGGCGCGGCCAGCACAGCTAGTAGCAGTTTCCAACTTAAGGCTTCGTTAGAAAGAAGTGATTACGGCCAACGCGTCAGACGAAGAGCTCAGCACGGTTGTACAGCCCTGGCTATGAAAACCGTATGACAGTCTTCACTCCGCATCTAAAACGACGAGTTGCTTCGAAGCCCGGGGCGCCGCTGCAGACAGGGAGCTAGATATGACAGATTGTAGCTGTTAACAGTCTGACGGCCTCGCAGTCCGAAGAGCCTCAGAAACCTCCCCTTTCTCTGCTCCGCTGCGCTAAATTGTCATCTGCTTCGGAACGCTCTGACTGCGGGCTGAGCGCGCGCGTTGTGTCAGTAATTCCAACACATCTGTTAAATCAACACAGCACGCCTGCTCAGCACATAAAGCACGTATCTCTTCTGCTATTGCTGCGGATGTATGGCGCCACCTGGTGGAATATCCCAAATGTTTACTTAACCTTCACAATTACCAGCTTCATTCTACACACACTGTAGAGAACGTGGTCGTTATCCTCCGCAACAGAGGTTCAGAGCCATGCCTTCCTGTGTTACGCAGACAACAGAGTCTATGGTCCCTCTTTTACAAAGAGCCTGCCCTCCCTGCTTACTCTGGCACACAGGTTGCAGAATATGGCGTCCATGGTCCCTCTTTTACATAGACCACAGAGCCTGCCCTCCGTGCTTACTCCGGCACAAAGGCTGCAGAATATGGCGTCTATGAATCCTCTTTTACACAGAGCCTGCGCCCTCCGTGCTTACTCCGGCATACAGGCTGCATGATATGGCGTCTATGGTCCCTCTTTTACACAGACCATAGAGTCTTCCATCTGTGCTTACTTTGGAACACAGGCTGCAGAATATGGGGTCTATGGTTCCTCTTTTACACAGAGCCTGCCCTCCACTATTAAGTGTGCCCTCGGGGAACACAAACATCACACTGAAAAACAACACAGTGCTTTTTTTTTAGGTTTTGCCTAGCCAATGCGTACGAAGTAGGCATGCGCTAGAAAAAACTTAATGATGTCTGTGTGTGGGGACTGGACCGTCCCCACTCTCTCATTGGCTAGCTCCATAAATGGAGGCTAGCCATTGGGAGAAGGCTCTGTCCGTCAATCTCGGACCAGATTCGGGGGCGTTCCCGAGAATTTTTGGCTTTTGGCGACGTCACGCTACGTCAGCCAAAAGCCCTCGGGAACGCCCCCGAATCTGTTCTAGCATTGACGGCACTCGGCGCCCCTTCCACGAGTCCTAGGCTGCAGCTCAGGCCACCTCTTCCTGCGTCCCGCCGCCTCCGTCCGTCCCGCCACAGTGGGGCCCTGCAGCAGCCTCGGCCACCAGCACTACCATGGCGGGCGCTCTGCCGGGCTCCCGTGAGCTGAGGGAGCCCGGCGGCATCAGAGGCGGGAGAGCCCTGCAGCACCACCATGCCGCCCGCAGTGAGTAGTGCCTCGGAGTGGACGCGGAGAAGCCTGTGAGCTCACTGGCAGAGGTACACGTCTTACAGTCTGTCAACGCGGACCAGATTCGGAGGCGTTCCCGGAGGCGTTTTTGTGTTTTCTTCCGTGGGCGTGGTGTTCGTCTTCAAGATCGTCATCAGCGATCCGCGAGGGAGCCCACTCCTCGGGAAACTTCGCCGCCCGCCTGCCTGAGCTAGAGACGGGCCGCCGCGCTGCCCGCGGCGACCCGGAAGTGACTAGCCGGCCGGCCAATCCTAAGCGCGGCCGGCCGGAAGTGCCCGCCCCCCCACAGCCCGGGGGAAGAAGGAAGACGGCAGCCCAGGAGAAGAAGTATGGCGGCCCACGCGGGGGTCCCGTGGCCTGGAGGGAGCCCCGGGAGAAGCGGAGGACGTTGCCGGTCTCCCATGCTGAAGAGGGAGACCGGAGAAGTGCCCAAGAGATTGCCGCCGTCGCAAGGAGCCCCGGCCAGGACGGCGGCCCAGGAGAATAATTATGGCGGCCCACGCGGGGCTCCAGTGGCCTGGAGGGAGCCCCGGGAGAAGCGGAGGACGTTGCCGGTTTCCCATGCCGAAGAGGGAGACCGGAGAAGTGCCCAAGAGATTGCCGCCGTCGCAAGGAGCCCCCGCCAGAGTGCCCGGTAAGTTAAATGGGCTACAGAGCGCAGCAGCACCACCACCAGAGGCTTGGGGCTCGGAGCCGCACCATGGTGGACCTGGGCGGCTGCCCCAGGAGACCCCTCTGCGAGCCCCTGCCGCCCCCCGCCCTGCTCTGCTGGGCCCTGCTGCTGCTCTGCTTGGGGCTCGGAGCCGCACCATGGTGGACCTGGACGGCTGCCCCAGGAGACACCTCTGCGAGCCCCTGCCGCCCCCCGCCCTGCTCTGCTGGGCCCTGCTGCTGCTCTGCGCCCCGGAGAGCTCCGCGCTGGCAGACTTCTCAGGTAAGACCCTCTCTGCTTCCCAGCCTGTCCTCTCCCAGCCTGTCATCTCCCAGCCTGTCATCACCCAGCCTGTCATCACCCAGCCTGCCCTCTCCCAGCCTGCCCTCTCCCAGCCTGCCCTCTCCCAGCCTGCCCTCTCCCAGCCTGCCCTCTCGCAGCCTGTCCACTCCCAGACTGCCCTCTCCCAGCCTGCCCTCTCGCAGCCTGCCCTCTCGCAGCCTGCCCACTCCCAGCCTGCCCTCTCGCAGCCTGCCCACTCCCAGCCTGCCCTCTCCCAGCCTGCCCTCTCGCAGCCTGCCCTCTCCCAGCCTGCCCTCTCGCAGCCTGTCCACTCCCAGCCTGCCCTCTCCCAGCCTGCCCTCTCCCAGCCTGCCCTCTCGCAGCCTGTCCACTCCCAGACTGCCCTCTCCCAGCCTGCCCTCTCGCAGCCTGCCCTCTCGCAGCCTGCCCACTCCCAGCCTGCCCTCTCGCAGCCTGCCCACTCCCAGCCTGCCCTCTCCCAGCCTGCCCTCTCGCAGCCTGTCCTCTCCCGGCCTGCCCACTCCCAGCCTGCCCTCTCCCAGCCTGTCCCCTACCTGCCCTTTCCCAGCCTGTCCTCTTCCAGCCTGCCCTCTCCCAGCCTGTCCCCTCCATGACCTTTCCCAGCCTGTCCTCTCCCAGCTTGTCCACTTCCAGCCTGCCCTCTCCCAACCTGCCCTCTCCCAGCCTGTCCCCTCCCTGCCCTCTCCCAGCCTGCCCTCTCCCAGCCTGTCCTCTCCCTGCCTGTTGTCGTGTCCCGGTGGCAGCAGGCAGCAGGCAAGAGCGTGCACTGCGTCCCCGAAGTAACAGCCCTAAAGCAAGCAAGAAGTACGCCCCCCTCCCACCAATCCCTGTTAGGTAGTGGAAACTGTCCAAACTGGGGTGCAGACAGCCCCTCTCACCTTTCGGCCTGGTACCACTGCACCAGCTGCACTACTTCCCTACTGACCGTTCTCCACTTCAGCCCCGTCTAAATTACAATTCCTGCTTGTGACCCTTTTGCCTGCTTGTGCTTGTTTTCGTGACCCTGTTGCCTGCTTGTGCCTCCGTGTGCCCCTGTTGCCTGCTTGTGCCTCCGTGTGCCCCTGTTGCCTGCTTGTGCCTCCGTTTTCGTGCCCCTGTCGCCTGCTTGTGCCTCAGTTTTCGTGCCCCTGTTGCCTGCTTGTGCCTCAGTTTTCGTGCCCCTGTTGCCTGCTTGTGCCTCCGTGTGCCCCTGTTTCCTGCTTGTGCCTCCGTGTGCCCCTGTTGCCTGCTTGTGCCCCTGTTGCCTGCTTGTGCCTCCGTGTGCCCCTGTTGCCTGCTTGTGCCTCCGTGTGCCCCTGTTGCCTGCTTGTGCTGTGTGGGTGTGTGTGGAAGGCTCTGTGTGGCTGTGTGTGTGGGGAGCTTTGTGTGGCTGTGTGTGTGGGGGGCTTTGTGTGGCTGTGTGTGTGGGGGGCTCTGTGTGGGGGTGTGTGTGGGGGGGCTCTGTGTGTGTTTGTGTGTGTCATCTGCAAGAGATAAAGCTAGTGGCATTGTAAATGACAATGCCATTTATTTATGTTAAAAAAACATAAATAAAAATGTCAAGAGCAATGCCAATAGCTCTAACTTTAACAAAGGCAAAACCATTGCATTGTAAATGCTTGTTTGGCAATACATTTTATTGAAATTTTACAACCATCAGGGGGTTCTCCCGACAAATGATGGTCATGCAAGCCACGAATTACAGACATAGAAACTGCTGATGTGGGTAGCATTTGAGAAGCGATATCCCTGTTAAACCAACACCCTCCGCCCTTGCACCGAATTTCCCACTAAAAACATTGTACAGGCATAAAAACATATAAGCAGATCTCCCCGTTGGCCCAACCGCGTCTCTTTCTGAGGGTCTCCTAAATAGCAAGACTGTCTATAGAGTCTGACTCTACTGAGCAAGGGATGCACCTCCAAAAGGATTCTCTGTAAGAGGAACGTGCAAATAACGCCCAACATTTCATCCCCTAATTTCTGATAAAGGGTCACGTTGTACAGACTTTTAGGTTGGCAGGTTATATAGCATGCCGACAAACGTGGTTTACTGCACTTTTGAAAGTGCGTTATTTTTGTATTTCAATTGTTAAATATGATATTCAGAGCAGTGTTTTGTGAAACCTGTTCAGCCAGTCATGTTTTCTTTCACAGATCACTGCATGCTGGGATTTGTAGTTTAGTATTTAACATTTTATAGCTAGGCTAAAAAAATTCCAGCATGCAACGTGCTTCTGGATAAAAAAACAAAACCCAACTCTGGCTTGAGATGCCGTGCACGACACATGCCAGTTAGCTAGCTGAATATGAAGTGAAAAAACAAAAGGCATAAATAAACATTAATTTTTGTCAAAACATCTTTAATGCCATCTTAAACCCATTTCACGTTTTAGAATTTTGCTTACAATTGTTTTCAATTATTTTTTTTTAATTCCACGCATTGGTTTTATTTTGTCCACAAAAACTGAGGACACTTCTATTGGATATCATTATTTAATATGCTTCTCTACCCCACAAGATCACTTGAAACGATTGACCTGCTTGGCGGTTTTCACCCTGCTTATAGGTAGTGTAAAACACTGGAAAAAACACGTGTGCCAATCAAGGTTGGCTATAGTTGTGTGTTCCCTTAAACCACTCTAAAACCTTCATGCAGTGTTTACCATTATACTGAATAACGGTGGGGCAACAGATTGGCTATTTTTGGATGCCTGATGACATTTTTGTACACGTGTGGAAGTGGATGTCAATCTAAGACAAATTATTCTTTCCAAACACACTGGGCCAGTTGTACTACATATAGTAGGGCTAAAAAATAAATATTTAACAAGATATTCGAGTATCGTTCCCCAAAGGAAGCTTTAGAAAAGTGGTAGAAAATATTGCAGTTTAAGTACGTTTGAATTACTGTCCTGTTAATGCTGCATTTACCTGCACACAATACGTTTATGTTCTTGGCAGAATAGGATGTTAGTATAATAAAACGCTCTCTTGTTTTCTGGTGGGCCCCATGTCCAAGCTCTTTAAGACATAGAATTGTGAAATTGTATTCATTGGTACTGATAGAACTCCAAACAAATATTCTTGGTTTAAAATTGTTAGTATAAATATAGACTGAGATGTAACTGATGTTTGAAAAGGTTTGCTATTTATAGTATGTCCGAAGAATTAGCCATGCTACCCCCACATCATACATGGAATTCCATTAGGGTTTACCAGGTGTAGCAATTGCTGTCCTAGTTTACCATCCACGGTACTGCTGTTCCTACAAATTCTCTCAGGAGTCATGGTGACAGAGCAGGATCAAAAAGTGAACAGTGCTCTAAAAGCCCTGTTTCTTTATACTATTCAGTTTATATACTTTTCCCTTCCACCTAGAAACTGGGCAGCAACTACCTAGATGTTGAAGAGCAACATGTGCGTCAAATGGCTACCCTGTGCAGCCAATTACGATGAAAGTGGGTGAAGTCACTTCAACTACTTCCGGCATGTTAATGAATGAACGCCCATTGAAGTATAGAACTGACAGTCAAACTTGGAACACACCTTTAAGTGTTAGGACGATCAAATTGTTAGGTAGCAATACCTTTAATGAAAACATTAAGCAATAGTGCATGCCAATCTAATCCCGCCCTCATTTTTTTCAGAGGTATAATAATGACTTATCAGAGAAGGGAGCAATTACTCCAAGACAGAAAATATCTACGCTTAGTAATGTCCATTACAAGCATTTTCTCACCTCTCCCACTTTTCTAACTGATACCTCTTCAGCTAAGCATAACTACTGTGAGAGGTTTGCCTTTAGATTCTATGGTCAGTTCGGACTTCCAATGGGCTCTCTTCGGCCTGCTCGAGTATTTATGCCCTTATTTCTAAAACTCTCTCTGTGCCATCCCCAATTGTCTCACTGTCCACCCTCATCATAAAATCTAAATGTTTCTTTCTCCAAATCTGTCCTGCCCTCTTCATTCATGATTTTTAAATTGTTCTCTTCCTTTTAGCAAGACACATATGGCCAGCTACATGCTGTGCCTAGGACAATAACAACGTCTTGGGGAAGGGGAAACCGGCCATAGGTTGCCTGTGTTCTGGTTCAGGGAGGACCCGTCATGGCAGTATGGGCTGGACTATTCCCATGAGGATCAGGATCTAGACTGGCTATAGTTGTGTGAAAAAACACGTGTGCCAATCAAGGTTGGCTATAGTTGTGTGTTCCCTTAAACCACTCTAAAACCTTCATGCAGTGTTTACCATTATACTGAATAACGGTGGGGCAACAGATTGGCTATTTTTGGATGCCTGATGACATTTTTGTACACGTGTGGAAGTGGATGTCAATCTAAGACAAATTATTCTTTCCAAACACACTGGGCATATGGCTGGGTCCATGCTGAGAGCGCACTTTGAGCGAAAAATGATGGATTGGGATGCAGCCCGAGTAATTGCTATTGGCTGAGATTAATTCAAGCATTCCATCCATCACATAGTTGTTGTTGCAGTTGCCGCCCTAAGTACGATGGGTATGCCCAGACGTGGGTCCTGTGCTCACTGTGCCACTGGAATCAAGCTATACATAGCTGGCAAAACCGGACATAGATTGCTTGTTTTTCAACTCAGGGAGGACCTGACCAGGCAGTTCGGACTGGAATGTTCAGATTGGAGCAGCGTCAAGGCTGATTTCCATATGGCTGGGTCCAAACCAAGGTGGTATGTTGAGGGGAAAATGATGGATTGGGATGCAGCTCTGAGCGATTGGCAGAGGCTGAGATCAATTTAAGCATTCCACCCATCACCTTGTTGTTATTGCAATAGGACAGCAACAATGTCTTGGGGAAGACTCACTATCTACAAGGTTCATTCCTCCTTCCCTTCCCTTGGCCCTCCTCAATGTGGTAAAATCCCACAAGAACATCTGCATATTGGCAACTTTGAGTATCTGATTTAACCAATCAAAACTCACCCAAACACGAACCACCTTCTCAAACCCAAGAATCTCAACTTCTTCAAAATAGTCTCTTCCAAAACGTACTCAGCTGGCCACACTCTGGATGTTATTGTTTCCCCACCAGGACTCTACATGGTGAATGGAAAGGAAATCTCCCCATTATCTGAAGAGACCACCACTTCAGCTCTTTCAATGTTAACCTGCACACCAGTACCAGTTTCACAATATTAAAGACCAAAAATACCCTTCACAGACATTCCAACAGTTAAGTTTAAATACACTCAATTATCACCTTCCTGGTTCCTTCGTATCTCAGTTATATAAGAGAAGACAAGAAAAATCCAATAAGGGGAACAAGGGATATGAATTTTTAAAGCCTTAAATAAAAATAGCAGCATGAAGTGCTAAGAGCAAACTTTGGTCAAATGGTCAGGGTGTATACCAGGACCTAGGTTCGATTTGTGGAAAACTGCGATGAGTGTGGGTTGGATACAGAATCCAGGTATGGCACGGTCAGAAGTTTTACCGTTGGTCTCTGAAATGGTAGTCCTATATCTTCAGCTGGTCAAGAAAGCAGGCTGCGACTGAGGAGGGAGTCATGCGGTTGCCTAGTTGGTGGAAGAGGTCCTGGTGAAGCTGGTGACTTTTGGCAGAGAAGCTCAGAGTGAGAGGAATTCAAATTTCATGCCCAAAGATGGTTCTCTAGCAGACAGATAGTTTTTGAAGCTCAGACTCCTTCAGCAGAGCAGGGCGATAGGCTGTAGCCAAAGAGGGCTCCATAAAGCCATGAGGTCCCTATGAATTATATTTGCTGCTATAAAAGGTTCCGAGTGAGGAAACCCTGAATCCTCAGCCCACTGGCAACACACCTGGGTCGGATCAGCAGGTTTGTCCCGGTCTCCCAAGGTCTTTGGAGTCAAAACGTTTCCAAGTCCCAGGTTACTTTGACACAGCCCAAGGTTCCATGATTTCAGGAACAGCACTTGGCTTGGGGATCTAGACTCACTCTAGCTGGAACAACCAGCGGGGTCTAGGGCAGGTCCAGTTGAAACTGGTCAGCTGAGCAGTTGCAGGAAAGACCTCTTGTATCATCATGCAGTTTGTTGTGTCCCTGTAGCTTGAACAGGTGATCAGCCTTATAACCTTTGGACTCCACTTCTTGGTCCTGGGTACAAAAAGGAGAGCAAGTACAGACTTTGAGGGCTCTTCCCAGCTCTCAGACAGCAGGTTCGGTCCTCTTCTGATTTTCAGAGGAGAGTACTGTTGGTGATATATTTATGTCTGACACTAGCATGTGGGTATGGGTGACTCTCAGTCCCTCTCTAAACAATAGGATAAACGTTTTGAGGGTAACCCTACCAACATTTGCAGCATTTCCTCTGTGCCCTAAGATATATATAATGTCACAACCCTCCTCTTTGCCTAAATCCAAGATGGTGAAGCCCTTCTTCCCTTGTGCAGAGCCTATGCACCCTCAACAGAGGTATGGACAAAAAATGTGCAACTGCTCCTCTGTAGTCACTTGAAACCAGTGAATTGGGTCTTTAATAAATATTACAAAGAGTTCAAGAATAACATTTCTATCTGCTTCCTATCCCAAGATAACTTTAATACATTTAATATTGAATCCCAGTATTTTTCTATAAAAAATCTAGCCTTGCTACAGTGAAAATAGTGTTTGGGACTTTTTACAGTAGGGCTATGTTTAACATTACATTTCTACATTTCCTACTTTTAATTACAATGCACCTTGCCTTATGGGCAATAAAGCTACTTAGGAGTGACTTAATAATTTTTAAAAGGAAAGTGTAGACCTGCAAAGGGTGTATTTTGACAAGTCAAATTACAGCTGAAAAGCTGCTTTAGTCATGCAAAATTAGTAGGCCTGAAGCATTTTACACTGTCACTGTAGTGGATGGCATAATAGGTGCTGCAGTTCACTTATGACATTTAACCAACAGGCCGTAGGTACACTGTGCACCATATACTAGGGACTTGTAGGCAAGTTACAAATATCAGATAGGAGTAAACCAATTTCAACATGCTAAAAATCGAAGTACAGGCACTTTACCACTATTTAAGTGGAGTAAAGGGCACAGAGTTTTACAAGCAGCAAATACACACTGGGTAAAAATCTGGGGGTACACCACATAAAAGAGTCCCATTTCCTACAGATCTTTTTCGATTATCTCATGTTAGCAGAGTTAGGCAGGGTCCTTGCTATTACACCTTTTCTGTGCTTCCTTACCTTTAACATTGCCTTTGACTCTCCTGGCAGCACAGGGTTTCTCGCCTGTATCATGGTTGGCATGGAACACATTACAATGCATCCACCACAGAGTTACGTAAGTAAGATTCAATATTCACTTCTTATTTGGGATCTGCATCTGTCATCGCTTCAATATATATATCACTCTACCACTCTGTGTGAGGTCCTTGCAGAACATGAAAACTGAATGCCTGGAGTACTATCTCAGAAGTAAGTCCACCAGCAACCTCCATCCTTAGGCCAGAAGTGTATCTCTTCTGGCAGACAACACTGTGCTAACCGTCAAGTAACAGGTGACATCCATATTGCAAAGCATTGCTACACCCTAACAGTTTAAAAGAGCTAAGTCAGTCACCTAGATACTGATGGTAGGTATTAGCATATCTCACTCGTCTTGGCTTCATAGCAGGCTTAAGTGTATCTGCAACATTGCTGCAGGATGATAAAAGCAACCCTCTGCTTACCGTGCTTCACATCAAAACGTCTCCCTTAAGGCCAGGCTATAAACCCACCAACATGCACAACTGTGGTATGTATAGTGTTAGTTTACATTTCTCACTCATCTTCGCTTCACTCCAAACTTAAGCACGGCTACATATATGCTGAATCATGACACCATCGGCCCATGAGCACACAGGCTGCAATACAGGTTACACTATAACCCCTCACTTTCCAGCAGAGCACAACCATTGGAGATGCTTGCTAACCACCCACTAAGAAGAGCCCTATCAAAGTTATAACACTATAAAATAAAGCAACCACAACACAATGCAAATTGTTACAGGTCAAACTTAGTCTAAACAAATGTTCATTTGCTCAAATGAATGTACATTGAGAAATGAGAATGTAGATTCACTATAAGCATTGATCATTTTAACAACCAAAGTATATTGGAGCCTATCAAATGTACAATTGCACAAAAGAATATACATTTCGATAAGTGAATTTCTATTGACAGAAAGAATGTGCATTCTTACAATACTGGCACTGCATCACATTTACATCAGGCAACTAAACACACCATCAAAAAGCCATGGCCGTTCAGGTAAAGCAATATTGTAGGTTCATTTCCTCTTCTAAATAAACATTGGAACATGACTATTCAGGCTCTACTTACGTTCGGATTATGAATACCCTGGATGAAAATGTCTCCTTCCCCTTGGCAAAATCTAAGACCGTAGGAATTTAAATGTTATCGCGTGCGATAAATAGCACCAATTATTTCCCTAAACAATGTGGGGTAATATGCAGATTTAAGTGCGCTCTACCAAATCAGCATCTCCTCTCCATCCCCGAGTAATTTGAACAGGATTCGCAGACAAAACGTACAAATGGAACATTGCAAGAATCTGATGTTTGCTGCAAAACGTATAATTCTCATATATACAATAACAGGAGTTAACACACATTAGAATTAACTGGTGAAATTGTAATCTGGGACGTAGTCACAGAAGGTCACTTATTGTAAACCTTTAAACCATAGTTAAAGGTATAAAAGCGAGGACTAAGGCACTTGGCAAGTATATATTGTAAAAATGTTAAAGTGCATCAATTAAAGTACTTTTGAATGAAAACATAGACCCCTCTATCTAGTTCCGAATGTCCACCATTACTCCAAACACATGACATCATTCTATCTATTATTCATGAAAAGTTAAGATAATTGGAGAGGACTTTGATTTTTAAAAGCAATGTCACTGATTCCTTTTAGTACTTTTGAGACTTTTTATTTGTAGGTGTTGAAGTATGCAGTCTTACATTTTTTTTAACCTGTTTTTTCATTTTATGAATATACTAGCAGCCCGTCCCGACGTTGTCCGGGTATGAATTGCTGCCGGCCAGTAGTATATTGTTTTGTAGGATTTCGTTTTGATAGCATTTCTTATCTGTGACAGGCCTGTGAAACGCTCCGATTCACAGTGCACTGCTGATGCACTTAAGAGTGCGCGTTCAGTAGTGTGTGAACTGGAGTTTCCCTACTTTATTTTTCTTTGCAATATTATATAGCGCGAACTCGACAACATGGCATGAGCACAATTTACATTACAGAAGAACACATTCATTTGTGGTAGTCACGGGGAGACAAAGCGATTTGCCTGGAATCACAGGATGTTGAGCTGATGCTGAGATTCGAACGTAGCTCCCCAGCTCTAAAGTTCGCAATTCTAGAACTTGTGGCGGGAGGTGTGTCTAAAAGTGTAGGTCAGTGCTGGCCATCAATGAGAGAGACCTGTGCATTTTTCAAATGGGTGGTGAAAAAATATTAATATGTTTCTGGAGATGTGGGCCGCCATGCCACCAATGCACTTACCGGGGGAGGGTAAACACCCATTATTCCGCAACTTTCTTTCCATATACCATCACTCCGCATACTTTCATTACGAAAGTACCATGACTCTGCAATGCCATTATAACGCATTGCATTACATTTTATATGTTTTTACCACGCATACATTTACAACGAAATTCGTTGTAAATGCATGAATGGTAAAAGCATGTTTTTTTTATGTTTGGATAAGGTAAGTATGGGTATAGGGGTATATGTTTTGGGGTACTGAGGTATATGTTTTGGGGTGTTTGGATATTTTAAGGGTTCAGATATAGTTTGGGGTTATGGAGTACCTGGGTAGTTTTAGGGTTAGGTATGGGGTTTGGGGTACAGGGGTATTTTTAGGGTTCAGGGCTAGGTTTGGGTTTTGGGCTACAGGGGTGTTTTAGGGTTCAGGGGTAGGTTTGGGTTTTGGGGTACAGGGCTATTTTTAGGGTTCAGGGCTAGGTTTGGGTTTTGGGGTACCGGGATATTTTTAGGGTTCAGGGGTAGGTATGGGTTTTGAGGTACAGAGGTATTTATAGGGTTCAGGGCTAGGTTTGGGTTTTGGGGTACAAGGTATTTTTAGGGTTTAGGGATGGGTTTGGGTTACAGGGTATATATTTATAGAGTTAAGATGGGTTAGTGTTTAAGGGTGTTGGGGTATTTTAAGGAGTAAGGGTGGGTTATGATTATGGGGTGCAGGGGTATTTAAAGGGAGCAGGGTGGGATTAGCACACGATATGAGACATGGCATGAAGGGCGGAACGTACCACACGACCCAAGCGTTTGTCACACCCCCAGAACACGCCCACAGCACAACGCAGACACGCCCACAGGGAGCTACTTTTCTGGCACGGTTATTTTACCTTTTAAATGTATATGGTGGGCGTCTGCATAGCCTATGTCCTTCTGCTGCAACTGCCCTTTCCAACGCTGTATTGGGTGTTGTGATTGGTGCTGTGGTTCCTGAGATTACCCGCCTCAAAGGTTTGGGCTCTCTCTTTATTATATTAGTATAGATTATTTGTGTTCTGCATATTATTTGCTACTGGATATTTTACAGTTTTGCAGGACCACAAATGGTCCGTAGTCTTAGCCATAGTATCAGTCCTTGAATGATGAAAAGTAGAAATGCCACTTCTAGTATTAGAGCTGGAACTTTAGTTCAATGTACAAGGCAGATATGCCTAGCTATGCACAGATGCACATTTGTGTATGTTTTGGTTTGCGTTTATATAGTGTTTCAAACTCATTATGTCACAATACTGCATTTTTTCCCAATTACTGCACTTAGGAGTGATTAGCTCGCCGCTAAAAAATAAAACAATGTGCTACTAATATCAATCTTTTAATGCCACACACAGTTCTAATCTCAATCCTTTTTTAACCCTTTGAATGCGGCCGAAATGTTCCCGTAGTGTGGGAAAATTTCACGCGTGCGCAAATCGGACCGCTCGCAGCCGTCCGAAGCACATGCCACCCGTGTTACCAGATGGTCGGGGGCAGGGTTAAAACCATTTAATTGTCTCTGTATTTTATTAGCTTTGTGAAGGGGATTATTGCCTCCATCTTGTTGCTCTGGGAGTGTTACAGAGTAACCCTGCTGCCTATTTGGGGTTGGGATAAGATCTAATAACAGAAGCTTTCATCCCCTGCTGCTGTGTTCACACCTTTGCCATGGACACATTTTCTTTGAAAGAGAAAGGATTATGCAGGGCGGAGAGAACAGCAGGGGCATCTTCAGAGTGGTAAACTAAACAAGCTTTTGCAATGCATTAGGTCTTACATAATTGAAAGTTTGAGCTATTGGTGTTGCTAATAATAAAAAACAATGCCAATAGCTCAAACTTTCAGTAATGCGAGACCTATTACATTGCAAATCAATCGCCGCTTCCGCGCTTTAGCTTTAAACATCTTAATGTAAGGCGCAAATGCCACAATTGGTTCAAAAGTAAAGAAATAGGCAAAACATGTTTTTCTATTTCTTTACTTTTGAAGCAATCGCTGCACCTACGCTTTAGCTTAAGATGTTTAAAACTAAAGTGAAGGTGCCAAGATTGCAACAGAAGGATATAAAAGAAGCAGTCGCTATTGCTATGTGTTCGTACAGCATGTCGTGCCTACTTCTGCAAGGCAATAATTAAGTAAATAGTTCTCCCTACCTGCTAATAAAAGCTAGAGAGTAATGACACATGTAAGAGGGGCAGTCCTTATGGGGGCAACAACAAGAGAGGGAGGTACTAATAAGCCTATTGACAAATCAAAGCCATCATTTTACAAAGGACAGGAAGATGAGCCAATTGTAAAGATGGGCGGAACATGGGTGGAGCCTAATGCCTATATCCTAAATACGCACCAACATGTCATTAGACAACACCAACCAATGCAATTAATAAGCACAAAACACACGGGAGATCCTAATTCTTTGAAAGTATGAATTTGTTTATGTATAGAAACAGTTAAAATATATGTTGCTAGAGAGTAACACAATTTCTAAGAAATAGAAGGCGGAGTTGACGTTTCGGTCTGTCTGGCTTGCGTCCATCAGACCATCTTCAGGACAATGGTATTTACTAAAAGAGACTCTTATGTTGTTTATGAGAGACAGCCAGGAACCATGAAATGGATCAATGGTCACAGCCGTCAATTTTGACACTGACGTCTATAAGGAGTGCATATTTTAAAGTCAGCGGAAACGTCCGAAACAACCAGGAGAACAATCTTCCATGCGTTGTTTATCTTTGATTACTAGAAAAAAGAAGAAGGTGTTGCGTAAAGACCAGCGCCAGTCCGGAAATCAGGGCAGCCTCCTTATAGACGTCAGTGGCAAAATTAACGGCTGTGACCATTGATCCATTTCATGAGAAATTGTGTTACTCTCTAGCGACATATATTCTCATTAGGAGATTTGTCGTCACATATTCTGTTGGAATAGATGTTAGTCATGAATTGTTAGGATAATTTGATTTCACTTCCTTTTATAATTATTTGCTAATTTATTTCATGTGTTTGTACTCTCTTTTAACTGTTTCTATACATAAACAAATTCATACTTTCAAAGAAGTAGGATCTCCTGTGTGTTTTGTGCTTATTAATTGCATTGGTTGGTGTTGTCTAATGACACGTTGATGTTTGTTCCAGATGGATTAACCCTTTAAGTAACTTTATATTCACAAAAGCTTGTTGCGAATAAATTCCCTTGCAGGCACCTTTCACTTGTTATTGTATTGCCCAAGCCTCCAAGGGTGTAATGGGTCTCCCAATGTATTTACCATATCCTGAATACAACATGTCTCAAAGAGACAGCGCAAGTGCTGCCTAGACAAGACCAAAAAATAGAAGCTGTGGTACCCTGTAAATAGGTTTTAGAGGCCAGCAGAACATGTTACCTTGACTGACTTGGCCAGTCCAAGCTGATAGCCCCTGCCCAGAAGTCCTAGCCCATGGCAACTGACTGGAGGGTGGGGCTAAAACCTTTATAGCCCATTGGGCGTTGCACGCCTGGCTCCTATTATTACACAGAGTGCAGGACCTGGCCTCTTTGCTCCCTCTACTTCACAGACTAAAGAGACTGGCCTCCAGGCTCCTCTCCTACTGTTACACAGACCACAGAATCTGGTTTGTAGCTTCTCTCTGCTACACAGACCCTGGCCTATATTAGCCCTTTGTGACAGAGACTACATTGTGGCCTCTAGGCTCCACTGTTACACAGAGTGCAGAGCATGGCCTCTATGGCCCCTCAGTTACAGACTGCAGACCTTGGCCTCCAGGCTCCTCATGTGCCGTTACATAGACAACCAAACCTGGCCTCTGTCAACTCTCTGTTACACAGACCAGAGAGCCTGGCCTCTATTAGCCCTCAGTTACAGGCCTAGATTCTGGCATCTAGGATCCCACTGTTACACAGACCAGAGAGCCTGGTCTATATTAGCTCTCCATTACAGAGACTGGATTCTGGATATAGGCTCCCACGGTGACACAGAGTGCAGGGCCTGGCCTGCATGCTCCCTCTGCTACACAGATTAAAGAGACTGTTCTCCAGGCTCCTCGCCTGCTGTTACAAGGACCACAGAATCTGGCCTCTATCTTCTCTCTGTTACACAAGTCACACAGCCTGACCTCTATTAGCCTATGTCACAGAGACACGCTTTTGGCCTTTAGGCTTCCACTGTTACACAGAATGCAGAGCCTGGCCTCTATTGTCCCTCAGTTACAGATTGCAAAGCTTTGCCTCCAGGCTCCTCGCCTGCTGCTACACACACCACAGACCTGGCCTCTATCTTTCCTCTGCTACACAGGCCACAGAGACTGAAAAACAGTCTCACTCGGTTACAAACAACCGAGCCTGGCCTCTCTGCGCTTTCTCTTAAAGAGAACGCACAGCCAGCTTTAGGCTCCTCTCCTGCTTTTACAAAGAGTCCAGAGCCAGTCTTTGCTCCCCCCTAAGGACAGAGCCTGGCCTCTACTATCCCCGAGTACAGAGCTTGGCCTTTATTAGCCCTCTCCGAGTACAGAGCCTGTCTCCCTGTTACACAGACTATTAGCTGGCCTCTACGCTCCCTCTCGTACACAGACTGCAGAGCCCCGAAGACTTGGGAAGATGGGATTGCGAGTGTGGCAGAGTCAGATGGAGGAAAGTAGGAGGAGATAATCTTCGTAATGTAAAGATGTGCAAGACCAGGGACTGATTCCAATACCAGAGTGAGGAACATACTCCGTAGCCTCACTTACCAGATGTTTTTAAGAGTAGGGCTTGAACATTCTATAGCTAAACAAAATGTGTGTGACAAAGCCGAGTGCTGTGTCAAAAGCATGATTAAGGCAGTAGTTGGTGTGATGTAGCAATTGAGTGCTGTGGTAGTCTAACTTGTTGAGCAGACGGGCATCAATAGGTTTCTGGGCAGAGCGGACGCTTTACATTAAACAGAGTTTACTGACCGGCCGCAGTAGTGTCAACTGAATCAAGGGAGAGGACCTCATTGTGGTGGTCACCTCAGTCCCAAAGTTCAAAGCCAAGTGGTAAGGGGGAATGAAGATGAGCGGTATGCTGGAATTTTCAACAGTGGATAATCTCAGTCTGGTTGAGGTATACCTTCAGCAACATCTAACCTTTCAGAGGTGGGTGCCAGAGAGGAAGCTGCTTACACAACACTGAACCCAGTTAATGACAGAGATGGAGGTAGACTCAAAATGATGGGATGAGAAAGATTCTGCATAGAGGAGGAGTAAGGGATTGGGGCAGAACAACGGGGGATGCTCACTGGTAGTGAAGTGGCCTGGAATGAGTAGCAGCACTGGGGTACTGAGCAGGACCAAGAAGCAAGGTGCTCAGAGAGCTATGGAGAATGCAGTGCCAAGATGCTCAATCTTAATATAGTTATCGAGAGAGTGCTATGAAATACTGTATGTAGTATTATGCAAGCAGAATGAATTGCTTCATTTTTGTGACACTTCTCAAATTTACATGAATGAATCTGTGGCTACGTCTACTTTCACACTCTCTGCAATCCACAGTGCTCATGCGCAAGGCCACACCCTCGAATCTCACACACTGCACCCAGTTTTTTCCATTTAGGCCAAATTACAATCAATACTATTCTATTCTCTTAATCTTATATAGCGCGTAGCTACTCAAAGGCTTCCCAGCGTTCAATCAACATACAGCTAAGACTAGTGGCGAAGTTCGAGGGGAAGGGTGTTCCAAAGTTTGGGATCCTGATAGGGAAAGGAGCGGCCACCCCTGCCAAACCTGGGGATCTGTGGCAGGTGGGGTGAGGAAGCTCAAAGTGACCCTCCAGGAACAGAAGGAGTAGCCAGCGATCTGAACAGGGCAGGACCTTTCTTAGAGAGTGATCTGTGTAGAATACACCGGGCCTTGAATTGAACACGCTTCTCCTCGGGAAGCCACTGAAGATCCCTCAGGCCAGTTTTAGCCGAAAGATGCCTGGGGAGATTCATCAGGAGCCGTGCAGCAGCATCCTGAATAGTTTCAACTATGCAACCAAAGGTTTCCTCAACCCTGAAGAAACTCAGAGCACTTCCATGAGCTCATCAGGGGTATGAACTCATAAAGTTGGAGTAGCTACTTACAGGAAAATGCAAAAAGCATCTTGGGCTATGTGCAGGGTAGGAAAGCGCTGTATAATTAAGAATACTATACACTATCATTCAAGGTGCATAATGGAGTGTCTTGAACCTGCAAAGTGATTTCCAATGCCTGGTTATCAGTGTTATATTGTATTTGATTATTTAATCAAGATAAATTAATTTTTCATACACATAATTAAATCTGACGGATAGGGTCAGACTGGGTACTCAAAGTAGCCCTGGCAATTTTGTCGGACCAGCCCCTGGGGAGGGGGAGTGCATGTGTCAAGCACTGCTGCTCATTACTGGGGGCTGATATTACAGCACTGCTGCAAAACCTGCCCACAAAAAGAAAACCGGCGCCCACTGCTGCAATACTGGACCTCCCACTTCAAGCCTCCCAGGGAAATACCCGATTCCCGGTCTGGCCCTGCTGACCGCCAACCTACAAAGTGTAGAAGCAAAACTGAAATGTCTACCATTTCTAAAATAATAGATGTTGGATCCGAAGAGGAAATCCCCATTGGCTCTGTATGAAAGAAATCTTTTTTGAATTATGCTTGCAATAAAGGCTTTCTACTTAACAATTCAACTTTTCTACTGTCCTATGTTGCATATGCGTCTCTACTTTATGTCTGCAAGAGCACCCTTTGGCTAAGAATGACTCGGGCACAAGCAAATTTTCATCAATCAAATCCGCAACAGTATTGGTAGTGCACTGAAAGTAGGACTCTTTCTCATCGATACCCCCACTGCCACCGCCGGTGGTATATTTCAAGTGATCATCAGTTTCGGGAGGCTTTCTTCATACCCCCCCCTTTGAATGCCAGCCACTTGGAATCGAATACACAACGGTTACTCACAATGAACCAGAAATTGCCAGAGGCGGTTATTCGTCTCCCTTTGATATCCTTGAAAAAGGAAAACTGTGCAACCACAATTACAATACTTCTCTGTAAAGAACACCCCTTTCTTGTATGGTTCCCTTTCAAGCTGCCAAAAGGCAACATCCAGAGATGCTCTTCACAGCAAGGAGGGAATCTTCTTTGATCATAGTCCCATTGCTTGCTACCTCTAGTTTATCAGTCCTCTTACGGAAGCACCAGCAAGTCAAGGAAATCAGAGACCCTAGAAGCTGCATCCCGGAGAGAGAGCCCAGAGGTGATATCTTACCTCCTAAGGTCCAATCCATAGGGTAACCAATATGGCTGAGGACACAAACAAAATCCTGTCTTGTTTGCTCAGTTGTAAACAAAATTCTGCCTTTTCGAATTGATCCACAGAAGCAGCAGCTCTGCATGGCTTCAGATTTAGGAGGCACAGCAGTGATTGGAACAAAACTTTCAGAATCTGATCTCTGAACAACAGAGGATCAAAGCATTGGCGACGGAATATAATGGAGGCCGGAATGCCTCTGCCAGAGAATCAATCCTGCGCACACCAGGGATAACAAGCACTGGCGTTGCCAATGGGTCTCGCAGTAGGAAAGTTGGAGCTATTACAATTGCAAATAACAATGCCTTTTATTTTTATTTTGCATGTGAAAAACATAAAGGGCTTTGTCATTTACAAAACCAATATCTCCAACTTTCCTACTGCGAGACCTATTGTGCACTGCACAGTGTGTGTAAAAGTGGCACTGCGTGGGTGTGAGTGGCTTTGAGTGAGTGTTGTTGCGTGGGTGAGTGGCGTTGCATGTGTGAGTGTTGTTGCATGGGTGAGTGGCGTTGCGTGTGTGAGTGGCGTTGCATGTGTGAGTGGCATTGCGTGTGTGAGTGGCGTTGCGTGTGTGAGTGGCGTTGCGTGTGTGATTTGCGTTGCGTGTGTGATTGGCAATGCATGGGTGAGTGTGGCGTTGCGTGTGTGAGAGTGGGCTTGCGTGGGTGTGAGTGGCGTTGCGTGTCTGAAAGTGGTGCTGTGTGGGTAAAAGTGGCACTGCGTGGGTGTGAGTGGCGTTGCGTGTGTGAGTGGTGTTGCGTGTGTGAGTGGCGTTGCGTGTGTGAGTGGCGTTGCGTGTGTGAGTGGCGTTGCGTGTGTGAGTGGCGTTGCGTGTGTGAGTGGCGTTGCGTGTGTGAGTGGCGTTGCGTGTGTGAGTGGTGTTGCGTGTGTGAGTGGCGTTGCTTGTGTGAGTGGCGTTGCGTGTGTGAGTGGCGTTGCGTGTGTGAGTGGCGTTGCGTGTGTGAGTGGTGTTGCGTGTGTGAGTGGCGTTGCGTGTGTTAGTGGCGTTGCATGTGTGAGTGGCGTTGCGTGGTTGAGTGGAGTTGCATGTGTGAGTTGCGTTGCGTGGTTGAGTGGCGTTGCGTGGTTGAGTGGCGTTGGGTTGTTGAGTGGTGTTGGGTTGTTGAGTGGCGTTGCGTAGTTGAGTGGCGTTGCATGTGTGAGTGGCATTGCGTAGTTGAGTGGCGTTGCATGTTTGAGTGGCGTTGCATGTGTGAGTGGCGTTGCATGTGTGAGTGGCGTTGCATGTGTGAGTGGCGTTGAGTGGTGTTGCATGTGTGAGTGGCGTTGCATGTGTGAGTGGCGTTGCATGTGTGAGTGGCGTTGCATGGTTGAGTGGCATTGCATGGTTGAGTGGCGTTGCATGGTTGAGTGGCGTTGCGTTGTTGCATGGCGTTGCGTGGTTGAGTGGCGTTGCATGTGTCAGAGGCTAAATGTAGCACAGGGAGACCTCCAGCGGTAAGACAATCAAAAACAACTTAGAAAACATTTCACAGTATGAAAAGATCAAACTCATGAACGAGCGTGATACACCTCAGCTAAAAATCATGATAAATAACAACACACATTAGAAGTGAAACTGCAAGTACAGAAGGACCAGCTTTGCTTGTTTAAAACTCAGAGGCAAAAGAAGTGGACATATGTACTTATGACATATGCTCTCCCACTTCAGGCAGATGAGTATGACATATGCTCTCCCACTTCAGGCAGATGAGTGTAATGTGTAAAGCGTCTTGTGGAGCAACCATGTCACATGAGCAGATTGTGGAGTCTGAGAATGGCAGCCGAAGCAAATACAAACAAGAGGAATAACTGTGAGGCGCATTGGTGTGAAGCACATCAAAGGGCTTCTCCTCCCCTAATTAGGTGAGGAGAAGCCGTTTCGGGAAACTGAAAGTACGGCCGGCCTGCGGCCGGCCATGAATAATTAGGGGAGGAGAAGGCCTTTGATGTGCTGGGCTGGCTGGCCCTGAATGCGCGTGCATGTTATCACGTGGTTCACGTGAACAGCATGAAAACCGCGGGGCTGAAAGCCCTTTGGTTTGACAATATTTTCGCCACTTGAATTCTCGCTCCGCTCGATGCGCTTGCGCACATCGATAGGTCGCGAGACCTAAAAATATACCACCCTCCAAAACGGTAAGCAGTATCCAGGTTTTTAGAGAAAAAAAACTGTAAGTATCACCATCTTGTTGTCAAGTATGTCATCCCTTTTTAGGTCTCGCCTGTCGATGCGCATGCGCATCGAGCAAGCGAGACTATGGGGGCTTATCCACTCTTTATCCACTGCAAGGAATCGTGGCGATTCCTTGCAGTGCCCGTGACTTTTAAGCTCAATGCGCATGCGCATTGAGCTTAAAAGCACGTGCACGTCCGTCTTGTTTTACCCGCTCCGCCCCCTCCCCTTCCCGCCGTGTCGCATTTCTCCTCCCCCCTCCCCTCTCTTCCCTCCGTCTCGTTTGTTTATTTTACCCGCTCCGCCCCCTCCCCTTCCCGCCGTGTCGCATTTCTCCTCCCCCCTCCCCTTATCTGCTTTCCCTCCGTCTTTTTTTTTTTTACCCGCTCCGCCCCATCCCCCAGCTCAACTCGTAAATGCTGCAAAGTGACATGATCAGACCTACCAGACCTGTTTTCTTCCTCTGGCTTCTAACGTTGCCTTGTTTATCTCGAATTGCATCCCCCTCAACTCACAGCCCCGGAACAGAAGAGTTTGTGAACATCGCTGATGTTATGTGATTTTTTAAAGCGTGGCTAATAACCAGCAAGGGTATCCAGGCACTGATAGGTAAGATAGATTAGTTGATTGTAACACTTGCTGCTGGGGTGAGTAACCTGCAGGGCACAGGTTCAAATCACGACACGTTTATCATCTTTCCAAGTCTGATAAAACAAGTACCTTTGATTATAAGGTAAAAACACACACTATTAGACCAAATGCAGTAAGTGGTGAGAGGTATACGAGTAGTGCATGTTATGTTACTATTTTCAGGAAGCAAGTGTAGCTTGTTTTTACCCTATTACTATCATAATCAGTTAGTCTGTTACATAGATTGCTTCCAAGCGGTGCTCGATAGGCACCAGGCTGATCACTTGTGCTGCTATACATTTGTTTTTACCGGGAAGCTTTGATAAATATAATATTATATATATTATATTATATATATATATATATATTCAGCTACAAAGACTTATGAAACCGAGTCGCCTGCCTAAGACTGCATATAATTCTGCTTCGCAAACACATTATACCTCATACTCTCATGCACTTGGCTAAAGTATCCTTTCAGTATGCATAGCCGCCAATACCTCGCGCCTCATTTGCTAGGCTGAAAAGCCCCTTCTGCACTGTTGTCACAGCCCGGTCTAAGATTCTAATATTCTGTTATGCATTCATCCCAGCCCATTCCTCGGAGTCTCAAAAGCTATAGTCCTTTCTGTATCCCTACCTGCCTATTACTCATGGTACACTGCCCACGGCTTTGTTGTCCTTTCTGCATCAACAGACTTTTCTTAGCAGTCCGCATGCAAACCTATGCAGTCCACTCTGAATCCTTAGAACCTAACCCCTCCGCCCCCTCCCCTTCCCGCCGTGTCGCATTTCTCCTCCCCCCTCCCCTTATCTGCTTTCCCTCCGTCTTTTTTTTACCCGCTCCGCCCCATCCCCCAGCTCAACTCGTAAATGCTGCAAAGTGACATGATCAGACCTACCAGACCTGTAATACCTGTGCCAAAGATGCTGAATACTGATTAGGAAGCCCCGCTGGCCTTTTAACAACAAAACATGCTCTAATGTTGGCCACTGTACCGTGTGTCTGTGATGTCATACTCCTCTGACGTTAGTAAACAGAATACGGGTATGTTGAAGCAAATGGCAGGTTGTAAGACCCCCTGGCCTTTACATATCACCTTGACGCGAACGCGCGGCTCTGACTGCGTGTAACAATATGGGTTGCCAGCTGGAGGGGGTGTGGCTGTACATACGTGTGCGCCCTGGAGAGCATGATTGGCAATATATGCTTGATTAGAAGGACGTAAAGAATAGCGGGCCTGCCGGGATTCGTACACCTTTTAGACTATTGGAGATCTCTGCAGTGGATGCAGTAGTCCACTGAGCTATCTTACTAACAAATATATATGTGATGTGTTCCTGCGTATGCCTCCTCTCTTTTTGGTAGAAATAATACAGCGCTTGGGATTTTTTTTAAACCACCCTTTCAAGACGTGCCTCTCGCAAGTGTTGATGAACGGGCACATTTAGTTCCTCGACCGTGTTCCAAATTCTCTTATGTGTATGCACCAGCTGTTGGCTGGCAAGTGATGCTCATTTGGTCATTTAAACGCTCCCCTCTGGCCTTTTTGTGTGATTATCCAAATCATTATTTCGATAGCAGTTCAGCGTGTTCTGTGACTTGCAGTCTCACCAGCGTGCACAGAAAAATGAATAAATACTAAAGTTATGTTGAATCGAAAAAACTGTGCTGAAACAGCGGCCCACGTCTAACACGTCTCCACGTCAGAATTCACATTTCCGCGTAGCAGGTACAATGTGACCCTCACCCACCCTCAACCCCTCACCCTCACTCACCCTCAACCCCTCACCCTCACCCTCACTCACCCTCAACCCCTCACCCTCACTCACCCTCAACCACTCACCCTCACTCACCCTCACCCTCACTCACCCTCCCTCACCCCCACCCTCACTCACCCTCACCCACCCTCAACACCTCATCCTCACTCACCCTCAACCCCTCACCCTCACTCACCCTCAACCCCTCACCCTCCCCCCCTCACCCTCACTCACCCTCACTCACCCTCAACCCCTCACCCTCACTCACCCTCAACCCCTCACCCTCAACCCCTCACTCTCACTCATCCTCACTCACCCTCAACCCCTCACCCTCACTCACCCTCAACCCCTCACCCTCAACCCCTCACTCTCACTCATCCTCACTCACCCTCAACCCCTCACCCTCACTCACCCTCACCCACCCTCAACCCCTCACCCTCAAACCCTCACCCTCACTCACCCTCAACCCCTCACCCTCACTCACCCTCACCCTCACCCTCACTCACCCTCACTCACCCTCACTCAACACCTCATCCTCACTCACCCTCACCCTCACTCACCCTCAACCCCTCACCCTCACTCACACTCACACTCACTCACACTCACCCTCAACCCCTCACCCTCAATCCCTCACCCTCACTCACCCTCACTCACCCTCAACCCCTCACCCTCACTCACCCTCAACCCCTCACCCTCACTCACCCTCACCCACCCTCACCCTCACCCACCCTCACCCTCACTCACCCTCAACCCCTCACCCTCACTCACCCTCAACCTCACTCACCCTCACTCACCCTCACTCACCCTTACTCACCCTCACCCACCCTCACTCACCCTCAACCCCTCACCCTCACTCACCCTCAACCCCTCACTCACCCTCACCCTCACTCACCCTCACTCAGCGCAACCACAGCATCTTAAACTAAATATATTTTATAAACTTTAAGCTATTGGCAATATAAAATAAAATCCATTTTATTTACGTATTAATTATTATTATTTTTTTAAAGCCATTGATTTTTTTTATTTCAATACATATAAGTCACAACCCCTCACCCTCACTCACACTCACTCACACTCACCCTCAACCCCTCACCCTCAATCCCTCACCCTCACTCACCCTCACTCACCCTCAACCCCTCACCCTCACTCACCCTCAACCCCTCACCCTCACTCACCCTCACCCACCCTCACCCTCACCCACCCTCACCCTCACTCACCCTCAACCCCTCACCCTCACTCACCCTCAACCCCTCACCCTCACTCACCCTCACTCACCCTCACTCACCCTTACTCACCCTCACCCACCCTCACTCACCCTCAACCCCTCACCCTCACTCACCCTCAACCCCTCACTCACCCTCACCCTCACTCACCCTCACTCAGCGCAACCACAGCATCTTAAACTAAATATATTTTATAAACTTTAAGCTATTGGCAATATAAAATAAAATCCATTTTATTTACGTATTAATTATTTTTTTTTTTTTAAAGCCATTGATTTTTTTTATTTCAATACATATAAGTCACATATAAGTCCCGTTAATACAAAACATGTTGCTTTACAAATGCTAGAGGTGTCACATTTACAAAAATTATAACTATTGGCTTTGTAAAGAAGAAAGCTATTAATTTCGCTATTTAGAAAAAACAACACATAAATAAAAAACAAAAAAATAAATAACACCTATAGCTCAAACTTTACTACTGCGAGACCTATTGCATTTCCAATGCTTGTTGAATGAGGGTTTAATGCCTAAGAAAAGGATGAAAGTTCACCCAAGTAACTACTGGCCAATCGTTTGCGATGAAAGTTACAGGGTGTCAGTTCATACCAGTAAAGAGTTAGTAAAATGAACAGCAAGCAGTAAAATGTTTCGCCCACCCCCTCATATGGTGGCCCAATTTCAAAAAGTGGAATTAATTCCTACTGTTCAAAGTTTTGTAGTGAAACTGTTCTTCTTTGTCCCTACATCAAATGTTATTCAAATGCAAATCTTTAGACTACAAAATGTCAGAAAAATACCTAAACACATCAAGAGGAAAACTATAAATAGCAACAATGAATGGGCAAAGAACAAAAAGTGCTCCCGTGACCGTCAGGGAGCAGCAGATGAAGAAGATCCAATGATTCACCAATTGCTTCTTGTTTGGTACAAAAACTCGCTGAAAGGGGGCCTTCCCTGAAGGAACAGGCGGTTGCACCATGACCATCTGCAGAAAGTATCATGCTAAGGGAAAGCTTAGGGTTCGAAGACACTCATGCCAAAGTCCAATGCTCTCTAGAGGACATCTTGTGTCAAGTTACTGATTCAATGATACCATCATGCTGAGCAAAGAGCAAGCATTTTTTCAGATTGTGGTAGACGTGTTTAGCTGGGTAACATCCCTCCCCCTTGTAGAATACTTTAACAAGGACATCAGATGGAATGCACAAGTCCAGTTTCACAGTGCTTAGTAATAGGACTATTCTATTTCTAAATCAAACAAAATTTGCCAAATAATGGTACTTGCGAACATGGAGATTAAGTGATTTGCAGAGGATTACAATATCTTGTCTAGTGAAGGAGAGAACATCATGCGCAGCCCCTCTATTGGTGATGCGCCCGTTACTTCAATAGGTCAGTGGCAACTTTAATTGCTGGAAAGGCCTTTTCTGAGTAAGCAAGTTGATCCACTTAGTACAAACAGCCTAATTGGTTCCTACTTACCCAAAACAGATCTGTCAGCAGGCCTATCCCCACATGTGTTCAAGCTGCACCCCTGGAGCAAGGGGCACATATCCTGCATACTGAATGCCCGAGGCGCACAAGAAAAGTAAGAAGAATGGATGCCCAATAATTTTCTTTGCCGATTTACTTCTTTCCGCAGCCTAACATCCTCCTGTTTATACCATAGTCTGCAAACCTAATATTGACTTTCAAATTGAAAAACAGATGGAAATCTGTATTTATATAAGGGCAGGACGTGTGGACCACTAGCTGTAATATCCTGTGCTTTGGTTTCTATGGCAATGCGGTAAAATGTGAGAGCGCGCGCACCCGTTTCTGTCCACGGGTATCAGTGTAACGGAATTTTGCTTGCTGGAATATATATCTTGGCAAGCTCTAAATGGGCCGGTGTCATGTCGACTGAGCTACGTGCCTGGATCACAAGCTTGCATCCTCTTCTGCGCCCGTGAGTAGGAAATCTGACATACATCAATCACGTAGAAACGAGGTCACACATGTAAGCTAGAGCTGGGAAGAGATGCACCGGCCAACCTGCAGCAATACTTCACTATCCTAGCACAATGACAACCGAACTGTGCTCAGTGGTGTCGCTAGGCATGATTTTTAGGGGGTACAAAAGAGACCAAAGATAAAACTGGTGAGACCACCTACAACGGGTGATAGTGCACTTGTCACATACATATATGTGTATGTCCCATGTGCACTATATATATATATATACATATATATATATATATATATATATATATATATATATATATATATATATATATATATATATATATATATATATATATATATATATATGAACACGCGAAATCCCAACCGCTCCTGGTAGCGGTTCGAATGGGCGCAGACCTCCACTCCCCGAGAAGAATTTCACGATGTTAAATCATCGAGCCATCACGTCAAATCAGGTGTCAGCAGTGCATTTTATTTCGCAAAAGTGAAAGAGCACCCACCGAAGAAAAAAAGTTTAAAGTAACATCATACATCATATTTAGGTTGTTTTGCCAATGACATTAACGTTTTGAACAAAAAAAAAAAGACGCAGAACCTTAGAAACTCACTGTCCTTTGAGATGTCATCAGTGATGTAAAAAATAATATCATAGAACATGTCATGAATGATGTAATATATGAGGTCATTAGACGTGCATCGCGGGGGTGCAAGTTATGGTTAGCTCTGCTAACCCCAGGGCCACTTCTTCAAATAAAGGGGGGGGGGGGGTGAGGGGGCAAGCAGCCTCCCTCCCAGAGCATTGTTAGGCCCTAGAGACCCTATCCTTAGGGCCATTACTAAAAATAAAGAATAGGACTCTTTAGTCCGCAGACGTTCACAACGTTTGTCATTTTTTACTCTGCAAAATCTTTTACAACGCAATCCATTACAACACATTCCCCATTACAACGCAATTTACTATTCTGACTCCACTGGAGCGTTGCTTTGAGGAATGCGTTGTAATGGTTTGTTGTGTAAAGCCCTGCGTTGTAAAAGATTTCTCAGAGTAAAAAATGAGGGGTAATGGCATGCGTTGTAATGCATTCATGGTAAAGGATGTTTACCAAAAATAAACGGAAGGGGGGCCGCGCAGTCCCCACCCGAGCCTCTTTAGGCCCTGGGGACCCCATTCCCTTCGGAACTTTGTTTTTTAATTAAAAGGGAAAAGGGGCCACACAGCGCCCCTCCACGAACTGTTGGTGGCCCTTGGGACCCCATCCCCGGGGCCACTTTTTTAAATTAAGGGCCCAATTCACCCCATGGACATCCTCCTTCAGGGCCCTGAACACTTAAAGTTGGGTGCCCTGGTGCTTACCCAAGGCACCCACAATATAGTCGCTGGGTGGTGCGGGGGGGAGCCCAAGGCCCCCGTGGCCCCAGCCGGATCCTGTATACAGCGGGAACCGGCACTGCTCCCGCCCAGAGGGATCAGCTCCTAATGCTGTTCCTTCCAGGCAGGAGCTATATTTTGATTTGTTTCCCTGCTCGCTTCAGTGCAGGCAGGGAAACAGATAAAAAGTCTGTTTGCAGCAGACGGAAGCATTTTTAAAGGGCCCGCCTTGCGGGAATGGATTTGGTGGGTGTTCTTGTTTGGCAGGAAATTCAAAAATGCTTCTGTCAAGCAAGAAGAAACACAAATCTCCCTGCCCACGCCGGTGCAGGCAGGGAAAACGCTATATCCCAGGGGTGGACTTCCTGGGACATAGCTACTGAGCCGGCCCCGGGGATGGGGTCTCGGGCCATTAATGGCTCAGAGAGAGCGGCTCCCATGCCGCGTGGCCGCTCTTCCCTTTTTACCAAATTTAGGCACTGGGGTAGACTCTCCAGGGCCTTTAATGGCTCGTAGAAGGGGAGACCAGGTGCCCCCTACCCTTTATTAAGAAAATCGGCCCTGGGTGATGGGGTCCCTGGGGCCTTCGTCCATTTTTTTATGATTTCAGCCCCAGAGGTAGACTCCCCAGGGCCTAGATCTAATGAATGCTGCCTGGCTTCCATTTTGTTTTTTCGATCCCGCTGCTTTTTTTTCAGATTTTCTTTTCTTTTTGGCCCTAGGGTGGAGCCCCTCTAGGTCCCACCCCATGGGGATAGGGGGTCATGATATCTCCACCCTGCCCCTTATATTATTTTTTTAGTTTTAACTTCAAGACTGGAGACTAAGTCCCCAAGTCCTGTAATGGCTGCCAGCAACATTTTTCTCATGTTACTGGCAGCCAGTCAGAGCATTTGCTCCCGCAGGAGTCTAACTCCCACAGGAGCGAGATGGCCCAAAGGAAATAACATTCCCTAGTCCAATCAGAATACTCTGTTTTTAAATTGGTGCTCCCACTAGTCTCTCAAGGCTCTCGCAGAGCCAACCGTCCAGAGATACAATTATTTTTCAACCTTTATTTCTCAAAAACTACTCAACGAATTTACACCAAATCACAAAAAGCACAATCTGCGGACCAAGATCTAACTTCCTGACTAATTTGGTGTAATTCTGTTCAGCAGCATGTTTCACGGTCATCCAGGGGTCCGTGAAACATTCCCAGGGGGTCCGCAGGACTCGAGTGCCTATTGTCGTAGTGAAAAATGAAACGCCCTTGCGTCCTCACAGCACACAAGAGCTGTGCATGTTGGAGCAGGGGCAGCGAGACCACAAAAATACATTCGGGAGAGGGGGCAGCGAATGGGCAGTGGGCAGTCAGGGGGGCGGGGCCGCAGGGGGCACAGCAGCTGGGGAAACGAGTGGCACAGAAGGCAAAAGGGGCACAAAAACAAGGAAAAAACGAGTGGCGCAGAAGGGCACAAAAAAATGAGTGGAACAGAGGGCAGAAGGGCACAAAAAAACAAGTGGAAAAGAGGGCAGAAGGGCACAAAAAACTAGGGAAAAACGAGTGGAACATAGTGCAGAAGGGCACAAAAAACAAGGGAAAAACAAGTGGAAGAGGGCAGAAAAGCCAAAAATGAGGGAAAAACGAGTAGTACAGAGGGCAGAAAGGCACAAAAAACTAGTGGAACAGAGGGCAGAAGGGCATAAAAAACGAGGGAAAAACGAGTGGAACAGAGGGCAGAAAGGCACAAAAAGCGAGGGAAAAACATGTGCCACAGAGGGCAGAAAGGCACAAAAAACGAGGGAAAAATGAGAAGAACAGAGGGCAGAAAGGCACAAAAAAAAGGCACAAAAAACGAGTGGAACACAGGGCAGAAAGGCACAAAAAACGAGAGGAACAGAGAGCAGAAAGGCACAAAAAACGAGGGAAAAACGAGTGAAACAGAGGGTAGAAAGGCACAAAAAACAAGGGAAAACCGAGTGGAACAGAGCTGCCCTCTATATATATATATATATTCGGTGAAATCCCAACCACTTCCAGAGAAGCCCCTGGCAAGGAAGGAAACTCAGGCCTCTGCAGCAAAGTTTTCAGGCAAGAAATACTTTATTTATCACCCCTCACGACGACGCGTTTCGGGCTATGCAGCCCTTGATCACATTCAGCTTAAACTGTGCATTTTTTTTCTTTATATACATGTGGTGAAAGTGCACACCTGGGTTGCATTTGGAATAGCATTCACAAGGTCAAATGGCAGTGTAAAAAGACTATGTTAACATGATGTGCACAGTATTTCTTCTATACCCGACACAAATACATGCTTAAACGCTATTTAAATTATTTAAAAATTCTAAATGCTTGTGTATTTTGCACACAACATTAGTTTAAAAAATTATAGCGATTTTTCACAAAACTAGTTTGTTAAGATACAATAAATAATAAATAGTGCATCTATCTGGATAAATCCATATTGTATCAATGTTATAGTGTAACATTACATTTCTGCGCTGCCCTTGTGCATTGTAAATATAACCGGATAAATTCAGGCAACCAAAGTACTCAGTGAAAGTGCTTAGTGCAAACAGATCCTAAAAATAAGGACTAACAAGACAGTGCAAAAAACAGTTGTGTGCAAATTGGCATAAAGAGTGCAGTGCAATATTAATAATAAAACCTTGATTAATATTATAAAATATAATATACATAATTAATAGCAGGCATGTATTAAAATTCATCAATAATAAGATACTCCATCCGGGTAAAATATTAAAATTGATAAAATTACTCAAAAATTACCGTATTGCTAAAAACCAGTACATTGTAAAAACAATAATCAAGGTGAGGTATAGAAAAGGTCTTGACTCACTATATGGAAATGCTAATACATATATGGTGTTATTGGAGAATATGGCAGAACAACTGATATGTAACCAAAGTTTCTTTAAACACACTAGGCAATATTATATCCTTATAGAAAAGTATGCATATCTTCTGTGTTGTTTAATCCCTGTGGCCATTTACTGTCAAACTCTAATATAAATTTCGTCTCAAGTTGCCTAAGTTGACGCTCTCGGTTGCCACTCCTCTTGGATTTCGGAATGGCACTGACAACATAATATGATAGACAATTAATGTCCTTACCATGACAGTTAGCAAAATGCCTGGCCACAGGGTAAGTAGGGTCGTTATGTAATATTGCCCTTATGTGCTGCAAAATTCTAACGTGTACTGGCTGCTTAGTACTACCAATGTAGTTTAGCCCGCAAGTGCACGTCAAAACGTAAACAGCACAATCGGTTTTACAGTTGTAGCTGCCTCTGATCGGGACAGGAGACGTCTGGAAAGGTGTACGATAGCTTCTCTTGTTACACCCAAATTTGCATGCTCGACAAGAGGTACAGCGCCTAAAGCCATTAGTAGTATGTAACCAAAGAAATGGTTTTCTAGTTTCTGGAGAATTTTTATCAAGTTCAGTGCCCATCGATTTGCCTCTTCTAAATGTAATTGATGGTGTTTTGGGCAATCTTTCTTGTAACATAACATCAGTCAAAACAATTGGCCAATGTTTGGTCACAATGGTTCTAATCCTTCTCTCTTGCCTAGAAAAAGTGGTAATAAATCTAGGGTTATCAGAAACTTCCTTTTCAAGATCTTTATCAGTTTGAAGCTTAGTGAACAAAGTATTTCTGGGACGTTCGCTAGCTTTGCTAATGGCATTATGAATAACTTTGTTGCTGTATCCTCAGCTTTTGAGACGCTTGCACATAATCTCTTGACACGTTAAAAAATCTGCATGATCACTGCAAATACGTTTCAATCTTAAAATTTCACCATACGGGATACTCGCTATAAGGTGTTTGGGGTGGGAACTTTCAGCGTGTAATGTTATGTTCCTAGCTGTGGGTTTACGAAATAGTGTGGTGCTTAATATCCGTATATATATATATATATATATATATATATATATTATATTATATTATATTATATATATATATATATTATATATATATATATATATATATATATATATATATATATATACATATACACACACACACACATATAAGTGTATACACACACACCACACTCAAAATAATTGAAACTTTTGACGCAGATCGTAAATACTATGGTATGTAGAAGGGGCAAAGTCTTCAAAGTGTTTCAATGACTCCTGTTCTCTTCTCATCATTCTTTTCCTGACTCTTTGAATGAATGAATTCGGATTTCTAAAGCGCGGGTAGCTGCCCTGAGGCGTCCAAGCGCTAAGCGCCTCTTTCTTAAACATTTGTGCTCTTTTTCTCCTCAAATCTTTCTGGAACAGTCAATCCGAATCTCTCTTCAGCACCTTCTTTTCAGTCTCCTGCACGTTCTTTCTTACATCTCCTTCACTTCTCCTGCTCCACACAGAATAAACCCACTCAATTGTATGCATTGCATTTTCTTCAACTGTTTCCCTGTCCATAATTTGACAGCTGTATACCTCTTACACACACTTTTAATTATAAACACAATTACAATTGACATACCGGACCACTGCTCTGTGCACTCTGCAGAGAGGCCAATCTTTGGATGAACATGCCTTCAAATCCATTAAGGACCCACTGACAGGCACAGTGAGAACTCCAGAGCTACAAACATGGCCCAAAAACAAAATGAAATGTCAGAGGTTCATATGAACGACTCTTCACAATACGTGCCATACAAGAGTAATAGGCTGCAAAAAAAACTACAGAAACACACCATCCTGGAAAAAGTCAATACTCTTAGAATGCAAGAGTAAGTAAAACGTGAAATGTGAAACAGGAACAACATCGCTGTTCCCAGGCTGAGAGGGCAGTGTCTGTTTTTGCTGGCTGCTGCGTGGTGAGGCACAACAGAAAAGAAGAACATTTCTAGGTGGGGCACCAGCACCCCAAAGCCCCCACTCAAGAGACACTACTAATTATGCCATATTCTCCCACATGTACATTTCCTGTTTTCCCTTCTTTTTCTCTGCTTTGTATGCTGCGTCAAGCCCCATTCTTTGATGAAATCAAATCTTTTTTAAATGCATGCCACGCAAGTCACAAAGCAAACCTGCAAGCAGAGCAGAAGCAAGCGGCAAGGCTAATAACAGGCCTCCTGGCCTCAGTCATATCCACCCGGCCCTGAAACCTCTTCGTAGGCCGCCATTACAAGCTTCAGACACAAGGGGCGGCAGAGGAAGTGTGTGGTTGTATAGGGCCCGGATCCCCCAGCATACTCCACGCCCGCCCAACCCACCAATTAATCCAGATTTTGAAATAAGGTGGGTGTAAAAAAGGCCATGTTTAATGACAACACTCATAAACATGACAAAAACATGATTATTAAAACACATTATCAAAATATTATCAACACTTATTATTGAAGCATATTATCAAATTGCATTATTCATTATTCAAACTGCATTTGTTCTTAAAATATTCTTCTTTCCCCCAGCACCAAGGGTCCCTCTGGTTCGCATCTCCCCAGGTTGAGATGCCCACTCAAGGTGCAACCCACCTGCGCCCTATTAATTATACCTTTCTCTCTCTTTCTATCTCCTCCTGTCCTCTCCTTTTATTTCTTCCTCTCACATTTTTCCTCCTCCCTCTCAAGATTGTGTACAGAGTCTGGAAGGACAAGCTAGAGACTTCATGGGAAGAAGAAAGCCGCGCCAGGGATCTGGTTCAAGTCTACGACCCTAAGTGCGAGCCCAGGCCACACAAACATGAATATCTCGATGTGAAGCCTGCGCCTGCTTGGGAAAATCACAGCCATGTACCTGAGGTTTTATGAGCTATTCCTTTTGAAAGAGTCAATATATTTATGGCATGAAAACACACCTACAATAAAATATCAGTAACGTGGGTGTTGTAGGGCATGATAGTGCAGCTGCCACTTAAGACCGAGCTTTGCAGGTCTACCAAGGGGCTGCAAAGCACGTCACATTCTGACAGCCCTCGTTAGTGTCTGAAAATATGATAACTCTGCGGTAATTAGATAACTGCACGGCATGGCAAAAACATGCTCACCACCACCAGCTTTTTGCTGGTGGTAACACCACTCATATTGATGTAGTATAGCTCTGAAACTATATTTCAGAAAATCAGCCTCTTTTTAAAGTGCTGGGCTGTTATATCCACCGTAATAGTGCATGTTCAAGATGAGGCAACGTAATTACCTGGTTGATGGGATAAACACAGATTTACTGTAAAAGACGGCCATGGTGCAATGCGTTTTCGTTCTAAATTTGGGCAGCAGAAGTGATAGGTGCAGCTGGATTTCAGGGATCACTCGCCGAGTTATAACAGCGGTAGATCAGACAAACATGTTGCAGACAGCAGGACAGGAAAAACAATGAAACCCCAGATGATATGATACATTAGAAGCAATTCAGCACAAGCGTTAATGTAGCTTTTAAAAGTGCAGCAGGTGCAGTGGCGCCAAGGGCTGTGAGGGGCCTTCTGAACCCCGGTTATGGCTGTTTGTAATTACCCGATATTAATCGGGGGGGGGGGGGCAGTTGTCAGGCTTGCTCTTGGGCCAATACCATCCTAGCTACACCACAGTCAACATCCAGCTGACGACATTAGGTATGCTTTTCTTTTCCATTATGATGCCACACAAGGCAACAAAATCGGCTAAACCGCTCAGAAAGATATTCCTTCTCATTACGTCTCCCTGCCTTCTTTTGATACACTGGAATTGAATGTTCAAGTATGGATAAACGCATTCCTTTAATCTTTTCTTCAATGACAAAGTTTGCACTCTCAAGTCTATATATAAAGAAAAAGGTATTTTGGGGGATCATACAGGAGCAGTTTATAATGGGTAGGGTACCACTTTTTGCCCATTGGGCATGCACTCCCAGAGCCTGTTCTTTAGAGCTCTCTTCTAAATAGGGGGAACGTCAGGGGTGAGGGCAGTCTCTGGGTGCAGCTCTTTTAGGTCTCACCTGTGACAGCGCACGCATTGCATGCCTCTTCGCTTGATATTGTAAACAACAAGGGGCTTGCAGCCCGCCTATTGCTTGATATTGGTAGGTTTCATTGTCACTCTTATGTGCTGCCATGTAATTGGCTAGTGCATGCTGGCTTTACTTCCTCTTCTTTTGGCAGGATCATGGACCAAGTACTGATTGCTCCAGCTTAATTGCTACCATTCCGCTGATCGTGCTGTGATTGAGGTACTAATTTTCTTTTTCTTTCTTCCCTACCATCCTTGTTGTGCCTCTTGCAATTTGTAGCTATGTTTTACTATGCCACAGACACTTCAAAGAAGCCCTTTTCTCATTTGAAATGGATGATTATTGTGACAACAAATGCTATCTGCTGCCAAATGTATTTTCACTAACACATGGACATGGGCGCAATTGCATTATTTATGTGATGGGATTTTTTTTGCCAAATAACATTTCTATTTTCATGCATTGGGGAGATTAACTGATCACAGGGGTGTTGTGTCAAGACCTAACAAGCATTGGCAAAGCCAACAGGTCTCACCTATGAGACTATTGGCTCTGCCATTGGCTTTTGTTCCTGCTTTACAGCATCGAAATTGCTGACTTTGGCTAAAAAGAATAATAAAAAAGGGAATATGATGCATCCAGCGCTAATGCACTTGAATTTTTTTTTAAAAGCCCATTAGCCCTAGCTGCATCATTGCACTTTTTTAAATTAGTTTTAGCTACATTCCAAAGCATACGCTTTGCTGATAGCATGGCCACAAAACATTGCCAAAGCCAACAGCAATCATGGGGGGGGGGCCTATTGGCTTTGCTAATGCTTATTTTCATTGTTAACCATTAATCCCTGAAAACCTCTAGGACCAGTGAGAGCTAACCTGGAGAAAGACAGCAAGTGGTAGGGAGCACACATACGTGATGCATTTTGTCAGGGAGGGGCCTTGCTTGGCTCGTTTTGGGGTTGCGGGTTTAAGAGGACCTCTACGTGAGACATGCATCTGGTCGATCTTTCATTGGCTGGTTCATTTCTAGTACAAATGCATAAGCAAGCTTAGGAGTTTGCTCGACCCCAGTTCTTCTCCACACTTGGATGTCATGGTCAAGAAAGCATTTTATAAATATTCTTTCCCATAATCACCTGCCTACTAATCCTATACTATGGTGCATCCCTCAGTTTATGTAAATGTAAATGTAGTAGTATTTGTTTAGAGCACCGAATCGACCCCCGAAGGGGTATCTCGCTTACCGCTGTGGAACCCTTCCTGGCTTTTCCCTGTGAAGTGCCCACTCCTGGGCACCCCCAAGGTGAAGCCAGGCATCCTAGCATTGTTGGGGCCGTTGTGGAGATTAATCAAGCTATTGCCCAGAGTTGCAGAGTGGGACCCATGATTAGAATAGGCACCGAGGAGAGAATGAGCAGGTCCGCGGAAATTGAGCCCATGACCCGCCAAGGCGGGAATTGAACCCTGATCCCGGGCTAGACCTCTGCATCAGAGTCTGCCGCTCTAACCATTGAGCCACACTTCCCCACTTTATCAGCTAGGAAAGCATTTAAGCTCAGCGTTCTCCTAACCTGTGGGGATGATTTAGACATGGGTGAAATAATTCACATCAACCTTAAATCACTTATATTTTCAGAGGAACTGAAGTTTGGTTCGCCTGACACACTTTTACAAAATTTGGCAAGACGATTCGTGGTGTTTGTATTGCCAATCTGCAGGGGACACCATCTCCAGCACTCCTTCCTATCCAGACATATTAGACTTTTTGACTATAGTAAGAGCCAAAACAGGAATTCTAATATGTCTATCATGTGTGTTATATGGAAGTACATGGAAGCAGCCCTCCTCCTTCACAAACATATTATTAAGGCTATCATGCCTAAAATGGAACACACAAAGGACAAAACAGTCTATTGTGTCTATGAGGGGCGAAATCCAGGGGAAGGGAAACTGCAGCAGTCTCACGTTTCCAACTTTTAGAAATATAACACACCTATACCTGTACCTAGAGTTCAACTGGCGGAAGACATACCACAGTGCCCCGCAGAGGGCACGGAACAAACATTTTTGTGGGAAAATTGCCCTGTAAAAGCTTGGTGCTGGAAACCTTCACTGCAAGAAAAGTTGCACAAATGTTGCTGTTTGCACATTCAAAATGGGTGAAAGCTGCTCACAACTCAGTAAATTACATTTTAATTTTGCAAGGCTAAAGTAAAACTTGACTCAGCATCCTTTTATAAGCTGAAACCCCCACTAACCAAAGAACTTCCCTGTGGGCAATCACCCCAAGGTCCTTTGGAAAATGATACGTTTTACACACCCAGTGCACAAAATGTACACTACTTGAGAGATAGAAGGGGAATTAAGGCCCCAGCAGCAGCACTAAAATTCTGGTGGTGTTGATTTTAAATCCTCACTACCCATTTGTTACTGAGTGAGGGCCAGATCTACTGGCTCCATATAAACAAGCCTTGTTGGACTGTTGACATGCAGTCGAATCTGAGGGCCAATTGCCTATCAAGATAAAAAAAAAACATGGGAAAAGGTTCTCGAAAGAGGTGATGGCTCCTAAATAATCCTATTTAAGAACATCAGGGATAGCTTTGAGCTCAGTGGGACTCGTATAACGAGTTGAAACATAAATTCGCATGACTCACCATTCCCGGTGAGAAAGAAAGACACAAACTATTCAAAATAATGTCTGTGCTAGCATGACCACTGGACGCCTGTGATTCCACCGTCATGGTAAATTCTGCATACTTTTTAATTTGACTCATCAGCCCCACAATGCATTAGCTGCCGAATAAACACCAGGTTTCTGGTAGAAATGTCGTTTCTACCTCAAGCTGATACAAACTAATAGAAATGTGAAATGTTCATCTCAATGCAGCTCCTGACACTGTCCAGGTTAATTGATCACTTCTGTTGCTGTTGCTGTATTAAGGTATTTTGGAGGTAAGAATTTCGAAAATTGAGATTAGTATCCCAATCCCAGTTCTTAGTGGATTAGGAGAAAGTTCTTTCTGTTTTGCATTCAACAGGACATGTACTCTATGATTATTTATAAAGATTTCGAACTGGGGAAAAGAACAAACCATTTTTTTTTACCAAAGGTGCTTTTTTGGGGTCATATTTAGTGGTGATGCCAATTCCTTTTGGCCCTGAAACGGTCTGAAAGCAGCAGTTACTGCAGGAGGCCATGCAGACTTTAGAAAAAGCCCGAACACGTCACCCATTCTACTGAGCAGTGTCTTGTTGAGAGGTGATGCTTCCGTAATCACCGACCACACTGTGAACATGTAATGAACTCCCACGCCCAGCAGTGAACACTGACAGAAAACTATTCAAGGACAAGCAGGAATGGAATGTCAAGCACAAGAGATGTACACCTTTTATTACAGCAAGTGTGTATAAGTGGGTGTGTGTTTCACTAAGTGCAACACTTGATATGATTTACACAAACTAAACTCCTCTTAAAGTTAAAGAAGGCAGTATCAATATAACCGAGCTCCTGTACTCCGATCAACGTAAATACAATTTGCTGGAAAAAAATACAGTTGAAAAGTATGGATCGAATCTGTACGGTTTTGTTTCTTAAATTCCCCTAACTCTATAACATCGTGATCCATTCCCACTGATGTGTGACTGTGCTGACAGCTTCAAGAGAATGCTACAATCTGAGAATATTGTTTTACCACCCTTTAATCACCCGATACACCACACAATTGTATAACCTTCATTTAATCAAACAATACACGACATATTTAAGCAAGTGGTCTTCTGACTTGTCAAGATCCTTAAAGGCCCGGCTACTCGCTTATTCGCCTCTCTCTCACCTGCTCCCTTCTGACTAATCTCTCTCTCCAGACCTCTGTTCCTACCACTCTCCTTATCTTTTGTTTTGTCACTATATGTCACAGTTTTCCATCTTTCGTGCCTCTGTCGTCGCCACTGTTTCTCACTGTTATTCATTGCCCTTGCTTTTTGATATTGTTGGTCAATGATTGTGACACTGTAATGTCTCAGTTATCTTCCTGTGTGACCCTGTTTTTTTTTACCAGTGTCTGACACCGTTTTGACACTGTTTTGCCAATGTTTCTCACTGTTTTTGCCTTGTTTTGATATTGTTGCCATCGTTTTTGCCCCTTTGTTTTGCCTCTGTTGCAACTTGTACCAGTGTCTCCTGCCCTTCCCTCACTTTGTGCCCTTCCCCTTCACAACCACTTCTTATATGCTCCTCTCCTGCACTCCTTTCCTCCTCACCATCCAAAGACCTACCTAATGGCATCTGCAGCTTGGACACACAGAGGATGGTTGAAGCAGGTGTGCCACTGGTGTACAGAAGGCGCCCCAAAGGCAAGCCTATTTGCATCCATTCGCACCAGGAACCCAGGTCCTTCAGCGACCGGTCGCACCCCCGCTACAATCCACCACACCCTAAACCCCAGCATGCCACGCTGCTGCCATGCCGCTCCGCACAACCCAAAAGTGGCCTTCACCTGCTCCTCCTACCTCTTCACCTGCGCCACCACATCCACAATCATCAATCACTCCAGTGCCCACCACAAACACACCAGAAGCTCCCAGCACCTCACCCGCTCAAGCGCACTCAAAGTAGGCTCCACACACACACCACTCCTCATTTTCATGCATTCTCCTCAACACCCACTCACGTACACATACCGAGGCCAGCTCGTACACAGAGGAACTTAAACTGACCAAGCGGAACTGCAAACAGCTAGAATGAGAGTGGAGCACAAGCCGAAAAGACACGGATGAGAAAAACTAGCAGAAGGCTCTAGCAGACTGCATTGATGCCAGTTCCAACAGCAACATGGAGATCTTCTCAATTATCAAGGACTTCACCTCTCCTGCAGCCACCGCCAGCAACATCACCCCATCTCAAGAACTGGACAACAACCTCTCAGACTTCTTTAGCAACGAAATCACAACTATATATGACAACTTCAACTGTCAACCTGACCCCTGCAACCAGGCAGTCAGCCTGCAGATCTCAGATGGAGAACACATTTTGACCTGGAACGCCATCATCACAGATTAAACCACCACGATCATAAACACCATTCATCCTGGGGCCCCAACAGACACCTGCCCCCACAACGCCTTCAACAAAGTATCTACCTCCACCACCACTTCCCCAACCCACATCCTCAATGCTTCCAACAACACAGAAACTTTCCAGAAGCACGCAGCTGTCAAGGCTCTCCTAAAGAAGCCCACAGTAGACCTGGCAAAACTCGTAAACTACAGATAGATTCCCCCCTACTATACTCAGCCAAGGTCATAGAAAAACTCATCAATAGTTGCCTCGTCCACCATCTTGCCAACTACCAGCTCCTTTACACCACACAGTCAGGTTTAAGACCCAGCCACAGCACAGAGACAGCCCTCATTGCAGCAACAGACGACATCTAGAGAATTCTAGATAGAGGAGAAACTGCAGTCTCATTTTACAAGACCTCTCAGTGGCCTTGGACATGATCTCCCACTCCATTGAGATCAGATGCCTGTCTGAGACTGGCAGTCAAAGACTCGCCCTCCGATGGATCTGCACCTTTCTAACGGGAAAGAACACAAACAGTCAACCTGGTATCTAATTTTTCAGACGCTAGGAAAATCCAGCGCAGAGTACCTCAAGGCTCTTCTGTCATTCCCACTCTCTTCAACAACAACATGACATCATTCGCCAACGTCATCCCCACACACAACACCAACATTCTATCCCAACGGCATGCAACTGATGTGGTCCCTCAGGGACAAATCCCTCAGCACAAGATACAACTTCACCACCTACATGACAGAAGTGGCCATCTTCAGAAAAGATGCCTCGGCACGAGACTCTATGTTGTGACCTACAGAACTCTGACCCACTCCCACCACCAGCCCACAAGTGGTCATCATTGACAATAAACTGGACATTTCCGCCCAGGTCAATACTGTCACCACAACCTGTTTCAACACATACTGAGGATGCTGAGAAAGACCTGCACATGGCTACCAAGCAGCACCAGAAAAACCATCACCCAAGCCCCTATCACCAGCAGGTTGGACTATGGTAACTCCCTCTGCGTAAGAATCACCAAGAAACTCGCTGAGAAACTACAAGCCATCCAGTACGCAGAAGTCAGGTTTGTTCTCAAACTCCCATGCTGATCCCACATTGCACCACACCTGCGGAAAATATACTGGCCCCCAATACCAACTGTGCTCAATTCAAGCTTCGGACCCACACATACAATGCACTACACAACTCAAGCCCAGACTATCTCAACAGCTGCATACATTTCCATCAACCTCCCAGGTACCTCTGCTCAGCCGGAGCCTTAATTGCACATGTTCCACGAACATAAATATTATTGTCTTTTGTGGGTTATTGATTATCATATGTAAATGGATTTCTGACTCGAAGTACAGGTTCACTGATGAGTTTAGCTGCTGCATTCGGTCAGCAGAGAAAAAAGATTATGTCCATCATTCTGTCCATCATTTGTTTGCGTAGCACTTTTCTCCCTAAGTGGGATGGGTATGCCCAGACCGGGGTCCCTTGCTCACTGTGCCACTGGATTCAGGCTAGCCTGGCTGATGAAGGGTAATACCCAGAAACCGGTCCCAGGATGCTTGTTTCCGGTTCAGCGAGGACCTGGCTTGGCAGTTCGGTCTGGACTATTCTAGTGAGGCACAGGGTCAAGACTGATTTGCATATGGCTGAGTCTAAACTGGGGTGGCATGGTAAGCAAAAGAACAATGGATTTAACCCAGATCTCTTGACTGGGGGTGAAAGTATGATTTATTCAGCAATCCGTCCATCATTTGTTTGCGTAGCAATTATCTCACCTTGCACAATTTGTCGAATCTCTGTTGCCTTTTAAACTCAACTCTAGCCAACAATCCCAAGCCCAACATGCCCGATCCCCACTAACGCTGCTAACTTCACTGCATAGTTACCCACATATCCTACACCAAGCCTAGCCGGAAAGGATGGACGAGTCACTTCAGTATGAGTGTTATGAGGTCTGTGAGAGCCCAACACTGGAGTGACTAGATCTAAGTGAAGGTAAAAACAATTCAGGAAGATTGTGGGCAGAAAGGTCTGGTTACTAAAGCCCTTGAAGTAAGCTGTGGAAAAAGAGGGCAATTTCATATATTTTACCTGCAAGTAAAATGCAAAGAGACGTCACCTCCATTTACTAAGGACTGGGTTGGGAAATGCGAACAGGGACTGCAGCAAGGTAAAGAAATGCTGGGATGTTTTGAGTGGACTGTGTTCTAGAGTCAGTGCTATTTTCAAACGAGCACAATTTCGAGGAGGAGTGACTCAGCTGACAACAATTTTACAAATTCTTATGCTATAAACTCGGATTTACAACCCCAATACAGACTATAGAGAGGGGAATTATTGAGCGGGTGGAAGGGTAGGGTATCTGTGCCAAGATGCCTGGCCCACTGCAGGGACATCTGCCGAAACTGTGCGAAAAGGAAGTAGGTAGGAAGGGGCCATCACATAAGGATGTGTGTTTCTCCTTGCCCCTTCCCAGCATAGAGGAGTGAGATGGGCAAGGGTTCTGCCTTTCTGAAACAGCACCCACTATCCCATAGAATTACCTTCTTCAATAATACCACAATTGGCAATGAGGCAACATCTGCTTTTCACTTGGTTTTACCAGTAGAGGGTTTCACTAACGGGTACCCCGAAGAGCGGCCAGGGCAGTTTGTGGTTGGTGGGCGACAATAAACAGCCATCCTCCAGCTGCGGTTGGGGTGGAGTGTATCAGGTTGCCTCCACTTCTCCGCAAAGGGAGATAATAGTAGCACGGCTGATCATGGCTGCGCTCCTCCACATGTGGTTATGACCAAACGTTGTCTTGCCTCTGTTTGTATCTTGAATTTATGCTATAATTAATAGTAAAGTTAGCACTATATATATGAGTGGGGACCTTTCTTTGAATGTGTGTTGAATATAATAGTAGATCTCGAAGCAGAATCTCAAAGCAGAGGGAGGCCTGCAGCGGCACTTTCTTTTATCCAACAACTTAAAGAGAAATTTACTCACGTATGGAACATTAGACCTTTGTGGGGTAATATTTTGTGGTAGTAAAAAAATCTATCAGTACAAGGTATCCTTTTGGGAATACCTTCTACGTATAATTCCAGGATTTACATGTGTAAATCAGATTTACGTGTATAAATTGTTTTGTGAAGTGCGTCCCCTGTATCTTAGTAAAGTTGTCTATCACTGTTACTACCACTTATCAAGGTTTTAACACTTTAAAATACATTTACAATTGCATCCTTTGGAATGCAACGACGATAGTGTGTGAAAGGCTCAGAATCAGCCATGTTTGGGTTTCATGTAGAGGTGTGCATCATTAGGGAACGTCGAGGTGTTCATGGTCCACCGACTGGAGTTTTGTTTGTGCATAAAGTTTTGTTTGTGTGTGTTTAAAAAAAAAAGAAATCATGTTTGCTACAAAATATTACAATACAATTGAAAATGTAAATGTCAACGGAGTAACCCTTATCAGTGTTATTCACAAAAAGCGAGATATGTGCATTTTCTCGCAGGTAGAACTACAGAGGTTGTTACTTACAAACAATGTACCTACCCTTTTCCATCCATCGACCCGTCATCATCTTCCTCCACATCAGAGGCTGGGCTGGTCCGAGGTGGGCATGACCGCGTTGAAATGTTTCTGGCCAGAATGGAACCTTGGATGAGACAAAAATGGTACACTAACATCAATAAAAAAACTTTCAGATCACTTCTCCCACAAATCACCCAACATACACGTAAACTAGGGGGGTGTAAAACTGTGTAATTTGCTTTCGCATAATTGTACAAAATTTCTGGGAAATTATGCTAAATTAAACATAATTATGCAAAATGGAAATCCGTCATTAAGGGCCATATATATCATCAAACCAATTAGCATTTTCTAAATAGCGAATTTTACCGAATCGCTATTTAGGAAATGCAAAATGGTATGTATGAACAAAATCGCTTTTTTATAGCGATTCCTTACCATTCCTAATTTGCGATTAGCAAATTGCTAATCGCAAATTACCCATTCATTTCTATGGGCCAGGAGGCCCATAGGAATGAAGGGGCAATTTGCAATATGGGGGTATATGGCGCACATACATGCCCTAAGGGCATGTATGGGCGTCATATGGCACCTTTGGTTTTTTGGAAAAAAGCATTATTTAAAGAATTCGCAACTTACCACCAACTAGAAGTTGGTGGTAATTTGCGATTCCTTAATGGCATTTTTTCCATATTTTTCTTTGATACATTGCATTTAAGGAATCGCAAAATTTGCGATTCCTTAAGTGCAATCGCAAAATAAGGAATAGCAAATTTTGCGATTCCTTATTTTGATGCAAAAATGTTTGATACATACCATTTAGGTAATTAGCATTCGCAAAGGCCGAAATTCGCAGAATTTCGGCCTTTGCGAATGCTAATTAGCTTCATACATATGGCCCTTTGCTTTATATTTTAAGGGCGAAATGTGTCCACGCCTCAATTTTTGACGTGGGGATGAATTTCGAGCTAATAAAATAGCACAAAAATCAATTGTTGTGAACAACAGCCTTTTGCGTTCCGACTGTTCACATTGCTCTTGTGCTGGAATTTTGCTGCCATTACACGAAATTGAGTAATGGCGTAATTTCTTTCAATAAGCATAACATGAATTTCCCCAAATTATAAAAAATGAACCCTACTGCACTTTAAATTTCACTCAGGCTTATTTAAACAGCAACGCTCCTTTAAAAAAATATAGGGCTTCATGCTTCATGTTTGTGCATCTAAAGAGAGCTCATTCATAAAACCTTTTAAAATGCTCCCGCTACAGTTGTGGGAATTGTAAATGTAGGCCCATGTCAGCCTGAGTTCTTCCTCCGAACCACAACCTGGGCACTGTCGTAGAGCACTACCTCGCCAAAGTTCGGCAGTAGTGCGTTTAAAACAACAATTTAACTAAATAGCCTTGCAAGTGAGGGCAGGCCCCGGCAGGGCTGTGCATAGTTGCATCGGCACACAACACACATTCCCCACTCACTGCTTCCCTGCAGGTACAGCTCCGCCGCCCACATTATGCCATTCGCCATCATAAAAATAATACCGTTAACAACAACTTCATACGGTTTCACACAACGTCAGCCATTTCTAACAGCTACAGTGACAAGGGGGGGTTAAGATTATCCAATTAAATGGTACTGAATGTACCGACCTGGGAAGGATGGCTTTGACCTTGAAGGTATTGGAACTGGTGACCTGCAGCCAGCAGAGAGCATTTAAATGACTGAGGCTCCCCCGGGGAGAGTCGGCCTGTCCTTCAGCAGTGGACCGGTTTGTTTTGTATCTAGCGCCACAAGGACAATCTCCAGAAACACAAAGCCCGACCTTGCTTCTTTATTACAGGCTCTGTGTCGGCAGCTGAGAATTACTACAACACCCTGGGTGTTGTTGAACGGAGAGTGTGTGAAAGGGTACGGAAGCCTACGCAGGTCACAACAGGGCTTTGCCCTCCGACGCACTGCATTCAATGCAATGAATATAATGTATGAATAATATGACTCCGGGGAGAGTGTCAAATATTGGGCGGACAACATTTTCGTGGGAATATTTGCACTTCACTGTGAAAACGATTACACGAGCTTACTTAGTTCTAATTAGTACTGACATGATTTAAGTGAAAAGTGGGTGAAGAATGCAGAGCTATCCATGTGTGCCACATTGTTTTGCAAGACGAAAATAAAGATTTCAAACCCTACGTTAAGCAGGGGCGGCTCCTCCGCAGGTCAGAGCAGGAAAAAGAAAATGATAACATTTTAGGGCCATATGGAGGAGAGGCAAAACCGGTCGGTAACGGTGAAATTCGGTAAATTTTACCGTTACCGACCGGTATTTAGGGATGTGGGATGTAGGAGGCAGGTTACAGGACTCGGTAAAATACCGAATCAGTAAATTAATGAATCAGTAAATTACTTGGGGCCAGATGTAGGTCGCCAAATACCAGTCGGTAACGGCCGATTTCGCCCGTTACCGACGGTATTTGGCGATTGAGATGTAGGGGGCTTAATATTTACAGATGCGGTAATTTTACCGATTCGGTAAAATACCGAATCGGTAAATTTACCGAATCGGTAAATCTAGCTGTAGGTGGCACTGAAAACAGTGCCACAGGCCCTTAAGAATTCGTTATTTACCATGAAATACTATTTCATGGTAAATAACAAACTCCTGTGTACATGCACATCTGTGCATGTACACATGTGCCAGGTGGCACACAAGCCAGAATCAGGGGTGCAACAGGGTGTCAAAGTGATACCCTGTCCCCCTTGACAATTCGGTAATTTTACCGAATCGGTATTTACAGATTCGGTAAATGCCATTGATTCCTATGGGCCTCAAGGCCCATAGGAATCAATGGCAATTACCGAATCGGTAAATACCAATTCGGTAATAACCGAATCATACCGATTCGGTAAAAATTACCGAATTATTACCTACATCTCATTAACCGAATCTAGAATACCGAATCGGTAAAATTCGGTATTCTAGAGTCGGTAAATGAGATTTACCTACATCAGGGCCTAATTCATAAAATACCGATTCGGTAATTTACCGAATCCTGAAACCTATGTAGGAGGCACTCAAGTGAGTACATTTTTGCATTCAGGATTCGTTATTTACCACCAACTATAAGTTGGTGGTAAATAACGAATACCTTTAAAAAAGCATTATTTTGCTTTTTTTGTCAGTGGCATGTGGCAGACATACATGCCCTTAGGGCATGTATGTGTGCCACATGTGCACACAAGCACGATTCAGGGGTGCAACAAGGATTCAATGTGCCACCCTGCCACCCTTGGATATGTTCCCCCTATTACCGATTCGGTATTTACCGAATCAGTAATAGTGAATGGCTTCCCATTCATTCCTATGGGTCTCCAGGCCCATAGGAATGAATGGGAATTACCGAATCGGTATTTAACGAATCGGTAATACTGAATATAACTGATTCAATAAATTTTACTGAATTATTACCTATATACTATTTACCGATTTTCAAATACCGAATCAGTAAAATTCGGTATTTAAAAATGGGTAAATAGTAATTACCTACATATGGCCCTCTATTTTTCTTAGCTACGGGGCTGGGATAGGGCGGGGCTGGTGTCGGAGGTTGGGAGGATTGATTCATGCACATTCTAAGTGCGCATGACTGTTTGGCCGGCCATCTTGGCCAGCCAAACAGTCTTGCCCGTCTTGGCAGAGTCTAGTGGCAGTGGCAAGAATGTAGTGTTTGAGAGTGTAGTGGCTTGGTGGAGAGTAGAGTGTAGTGGCATAGAGTCCAGTGGCCTAGAGTAGAGTGTAGTGGTGTAGATTGGAGTGGCGTGGAGTGGAGAGCCATGGAGAGGAGTGGAGCAGAGTGTAGTGGCTTAAAGAGCAGGGGCAAAGAGTGGCGTAGAGTGGTGCAGAGTGGAGTGGCATAGAGTGCAGGGGCATAGAGTGGTGTTGAGAGCAGTGACGTAGAGTACATAGGTGCTGAGTTGAACAGAGTGGCGTAGAGTGTAATGGTGTAGAGTGACGTGTGCGGTGGTGCAGAGTGCAGTGGCATAGAGTACAATGTTGTAGAGTATAGTGGTGTAAAGTGCAGGGGTGCAAAGCAGTTGGTGTAGGCTTTGTGGCACAGGGTGCATCAGTTTCAAGTAAAGTGGTGGAGTACGCTGGAGTAAAGTGCAGTGGTTTAGAGTACAGTGGCATAGTGTAGACAGTAGAGGCACAGATTGATGCAGCAGCTTAGAGTGGAGTAGAGTGCAGTGACATAGAGTAGATTGTTTCAGAGTAGAGTGTAGAGGTGCAGGGTAGAATGACGTTAAGTGAGGATAAGAGTGCAGGTAAGCATTGTGGCGTAGCACAGAATAGAGAAGTGCAGAGAGGAGTGGTACAGAGTAGACTGCAGTGACGTTGTGTGGAATGGCATAGAGAAGCGCAGAGTGGAATGGTGCAGAGTAGAGTGCAGTGACACAGTGTGGATTGAGGTGGCGCAGAGTAGAGAGGTGTAGAGTGGAGTGGTGCAGAGTAGAGTGCAGTGAGGTGTGGAGTGGCATAGAGTAGAGAGCCGTAGAGTTGAGTGGTGCAGAATAGAGTGGAGTGGTGCAGAGTACAGCCTTCCTCAAGCAGTCATTCATGAACCAGAATGATTGTGACATAAATCCTCTCACTTTGAAGTCAAAGGAAGAAAAATAAACACCAAGCTCCCTGAAAGACACAGCCTGATATTTGACCTCAGTCTTTGAATGCACAACAAATGTGACAAGATAAGAGCTATATTTAAAGGCCTGTTTAAGTAAAAGAAAGTTTGTGGAAGAATACAATAAACAAGCTTTGTGCAACGGGAGAGACAAACTTGAGCTAGACAGCCTAAAGCAAATAAAGCCAGTAAATAGAAAGCCATAAAATGTGAGTTACAACCTACAAAGTCAATGGTACGCAACAGGTGGAATGTTTTCCTAGGTCAACTTTCTGAACATCCCGAACAAGTCTTTAGCAAACCAGACAGCTGCGTAGTCCAGTAGACCTACACAGAAAAATTGTTCAATTTTGGTGTACAAGAAACACAGTTTTGAATTGTCAGATTTATAATGGTATGAACAGTTACGGTAGGGCAGGGGTTCCGTTTAGAGATGGTTCTTCCTCTACTCGTCAATGAGTTTCAATGTCAAGATTAGATGGGTTTCCTAACATGCATTGCTCAATACGGGTCTTATGGGAGGTTTCTGAAAATATTAAATATCAAGGCATGCTGAATTCCTGACGTGAATCTTTTAACCCCTTCCGTGCTCCCGTCGGCCATTGGCCGACGGGAGCACTCCCTCCCCAGTGCTGCGAACAGCCAACGACTGTCGCAGCACCGCCCAATCATTAGAACGCCCGCACCGCAGCGGAATTGTCGCCGCAGTTAAGGAGTTAATTCCATAGTAACCAAAAATATGTTGAAATCAAAAACCTGAATTTCATTCAGTTTTGATAGCCTTTTGAAGTAATAATAGGTTTTTAATTTAGAATCTAAAACAATAAAACACAAGTTTTACCCATACACAGAAGCAGAGGTAGAACATGTGCAACTTCTTATAAAACTGGAGCTTGTGCATCATAGGAGATTTTTTTATATTTTAGCTAGCTGGTAAAATAGCATAGCAGGTTTCTAAATCTCCTACTCAACTGCTTTCTCACCTTCATCAAGTGGGTTTATTGTTATAAGACTAATTAAACGAGCTCCAGTGAAATGTGTAATATTGCATAATAATTATGTATCAAGATAAGATTACGTTTGTGGTGTGCATTATATTAAGGTCCAATGTTATGACTCCAACAATAAAGCTTAAGTACTACCACAAAATTGTATGATCTGCAGTTTCCAAATCTGCTAGTTTCTCATGGGTGATGGTTTGTTACCTCATTACACACTATATTTGTGGATAGTCTTCCATATTAAGAGAAAGCAAAGTCTTCAATACCCACCATTCATTCTGTGAAACTTAAACTAGGTGGGAAGGAGTGTGAAGACAAGTTTATGAAGGAGAGTTTACTCACACAAGTGTCAATTCTCTAAATTGAAGCGAAGGACTGGTCAGAGCTTGCAATGATGGCTTCTGAGTTCACAAACGGTGCAGCATTTGCTTTGCCTTGCCTTGCCTCACTGATCCAGCTGTGCTTCCACTAAGAACATGAGCATGTGTGATCTAGAAACTGCTCTACTTGGCAAATATAGAGGGGTGTTTATGTTTATTGCTTCATTTAAAAAGAACTGACAAAATATCCCTATCGAATTTTCAAGCATCATTTGATAGACCATTATAGAGTTATTGCGCAAAGTAGAACCATTAAAAACGGAACTTGATAAATCATTTCTTCCATTTCAAACAGGTGCTGATGAAAATCCTGCTGAGCCAGGACCAACCCAAAAATAATCTGATAAAGCCTTGCGAAAGCCACATTACAGTGTGAAACAAGTGTCCGCTTCTGAATCCATATCCATACTAATATAATAAAGAGAGAGCCCAAACCTTTGAGGCGGGTAATCTCAGGAACCACAGCACCAATCACAACACCCAATACGGCCTTGGAAAGGGCAGTTGCAGCAGAAGGACATAGGCTACGCAGACACCCACCATATACATTTAAAAGGTAAAAGAACCGAGCCAGCAAAGTAGTCCCTTGTGGGCGTGTCTGCGTTGTGCTGTGGGTGTGTGCTGGGGGCGTGACAAACGCTGGGGGCGTGTGGTACGTTCCGCCCTTCATGCCATCTCTCATATTGTGTGCTAATCCCACCCTGCTCCCTTTAAATACCCCTGCACCCCATAATCATAACCCACCCTTACTCCTTAAAAAACTAACCCATCTTAACCCTAAAAATACCCCTGTACCCTAAAACCCAAACCTAGCCCTGAACCCTATAAATACCCCTGTACCTCAAAACCCAAACCTACCCCTGAACCCTAAAAATACCCCTGTACCCCAAAATCCAAACCTAGCCCTGAACCCTAAAAATACCACTGTACCCCAAAACCCAAACCTACCCCTGAACCCTAAAATACCCCTGTACCCCAAAACTCAAACCTAGCCCTGAACCCTTAAAATACCCCTGTACCCCAAAACCCAAACCTACCACTGAACCCTAAAAGTACCCCTGTACCGCAAAACCCAAACCTAGCCCTGAACCCTAAAAATAACCCTGTACCCCAAAACCCAAACTTACCCCTCAAACCCTAAAATACCCCTGTACCCCAAAACCCAAACCTAGCCCTGAACCCTAAAAATACCCCTGTACCCCAAAACCCAAACCTAGCTCTGAACCCTTAAAATACCCCTGGACCCCAAAACCCAAACATACCCCTGAACTCTTAAAATACCCCTGCACCCCAAAACCCAAACCTACCCCTGAACCCTAAAAATACCCCTATACCCCAAAACCCAAACCTACCCCTGAACCCTAAAAATACCCCTGTACCCCATAAACCCAAACTATATCTGAACCTTTAAAATACCCAAACACCCCAAAACATATACCCCTATACCCATACTTACCTTATCCAAACATTAAAAAAAAAATGCTTTTACCATTCATGCATTTACAACGAATTTTGTTGTAAATGTATGCGTGGTAAAAGCATATAAAATGTATTGCCATGCGTTATAATGGCATTGCCGAGTCATGGTACTTTCGTAATGAAAATATGCGGAGTGATGGTATGTGGAAAGAAAGTTGCGGAATAATGGGTGTTTACCCTCCCCCGGTAAGTACATTGGTGGCACGGCGGCCCACATCTCCAGCAACATACTCATATTTTTTCACCACCCATTTGAAAAATGCACAGGTCTCTCTCATTATGGCCAGCACCGACATACACTTTTAGACACACCTCACGCCACAAGTTCTAGAATTGCGAACTTTAGAGCTGGGGAGCTACATTCGAATCTCAGCATCAGCTCAACATCCTGTGATTCCAGGAAAATCGTGTTGTCTCCCCGTGCCTACCACAAATGAATGTGTTCTTCTGTAATGTAAATTGTGCTCATGCCATGTTGTTGAGTTTGCGCTATATAATATTGCAAGGAAAAATAAAGTAGGGCAACTCGGGTTCACACACTACTGAACGCGCACTCTTAAGTGCATCAGCAGTGCACTGTGAATCGGAGCGTTTCACAGGCCTGTCACAAATAAGAAATGCTATCAAAACGAAATTCTACAAAACAATATACTACTGGCCGGCAGCAATTCATACCCGGACAACGTTGGGACGGGCTGCTAGTAGGGCATAAAGAGGAGTGTCCACCCGAAGCAGTTTCGTCCTAAATAATCGGCCAGAGCATTGGAGGCCATATGGACAAAAAATATGGAGTACAGTCTGGCAAACAGGGAAGAGGGCCTTCTGTTACCCCTGCAGGCTAGTCGCAACTCACCTGGGTGTAAATGAGCCTGGTTGAGTTAAAGAGAACAATAGATATGGACATAAGTAAAGAATCAGTATGGTACACTGAGAAATAATAGGAGGCTAAGATATTAAATGTGGAAAGCGCTGTATTGAGGTTTTGGGGCTCCAAAGCCACATGTGATTGAAAGATTTGGCATGCATCATTCCCAGGCTCCTTGGCGCCATCGCCACATATCAGGAAAACAGCAAAGACAAATCTTGGAACTTTAGTAAAGGCTTTCTGCTGGGAGTGCAGGTGGCGGAATCATTCTTTCAATGGAAATAGTTTCCCCTGAGGAGTGCCATCATTCATGCCTATTGAGTCACTCAACACTTTCTATTGTGGTGCGGTCACTCTTCACGTTCTTTTGCATTATGCATATGTTCCATGTGATGAGGGCATGCATACGTGTATGGAGAAGGCGCAGAAGGCAGCATTTTGGCTTATTGTCTGATGAAAAAGAAAACAGCCAGTCATTACCCGAGTGATCAGAAATTTGACTGATTGCCTGTGACGTCTTGGTTCCTGCTTATCCTGCCATTGGAATGCTTACAGGGTGTGGCTGACCTGCATGCATGGAGAGAACCATGCCGCTAGCAGTGTCAAAGAAATGTATGTTCATGAGCCATCCATTTACTGAATATTCCAAGCATCTGATGTGTGACAAGAGGTGATCGCTATGTAAGCACCACTCCAAATAACAGGCGCAGGCGATGGCAATGGGACAGCAAATGCGCTCCACAGCAACATTCAATGCCATCTATACATATTATGGTAAGGACAATTTTCCTGCTTACTAGTGGGCCTTATTGTACTTCAGTTAGCTTGGCATGATACACTAATGCAATCCAGCCCACCATGTGATGTGATGTGATGTGAAAGGCATTTATAAAGCGCAACGTACACTATACAGTTTCTTGGCGCTATATCAGAAGGCTGAATAGTGAAAGTCTACTGACATGTTAATATCTGCAGGAGGGTTTGATGGAAACGGTGTTAAAAGATGTGTGGGGGGCGAGGGCATAGGAAACTCCAATGTTCCTCCCTGCATCAGGCAGTGGTGGTGCAGTTGTGGGGAGTATACTTCTACTTCTCACCTGAATCCAGGACAAGCTGCTTCCCCACTGAAGATGCACAAAAGGCTCCAATGTTTTACCCATGGGGAGAAAAAGCAAATTATGGGTGTACTTTCTGGTGCGATTTCTGAGTGGAAATAAACGGAAGAAGAAGGAGGCGGAAGGTTGCATGGAAAGGGATTAATAAGGAATCGGCTGAAATAAAAATACAAAAAGCAAAAAGAGAAATGAGGGTGAAAAATAGGAAATTAAAGCAGAATTGAAGCGAAGTAACAAAGGAGTAGCGTAATAGGATTGTGGAATAACTGGTAAGGAAAATAAAAGTGAAGACAATAAAAAATATTGAGACTAGAGAAGGAGAATAAAAAAGAGGGAGATTTTTATAGAAGGCAAATACCACAATGGCGTTTTTTGTGTATGTTAATTTTCTGATTGTATTGCATCTCTGAACGTGCCTTCAGACCGTAAGTCAGGTTGCAGACATGGGTCCCGTGCTCACTCTGCCACTTGATTCAAACTAGCCTCGCTGATGAGGGGTGACACACCAAAACCGGTCCCAGGATGCTTGTTTCCTGTCCAGAGAGGATCTGGCTAAGCAGTTCAGGCTGGTCTGTTATCATGGGGAGCAGGGTCAAGACTGATTTGCATATGGCTGGGTCCAAACAGGGGTGGAATGGTGAGCAAAATAGATGGATTTAACCCAGATCTGTGACTGGGGGTGAATGCTTGACAATGTTCAGCATTCCGTCCATCATCTTTTTGTTACTATAGTTGCCCTAAGTGGGAATGGTATGCCCAGATGTGGGTCCTGTGCTCACTGTGCCACTGGATTCAAGCTAGCCACGCTCATATGGGGTGATACCCTGAAATCAGTCCCAGGATGTTTATTTCCGGTCCAGTAAGGACCTGGCCTGGAAGTTCAGGCTGGCCTGTTTCCATGGGGAGCAGGGTCAAGACTGAGTTGCATACGGCCAGGTCTAAACTGGGCTGGTATGGTGAGAAAAAAAACTATGTATTTAACCCAGATCTGTGACTGGTGGTGAATGTTTGACAGTGTTCAGCATTCCCTCCATAATATTTTTGTGCTGCTGCAGCATGTAGCTTGCCTGGAGATCTGAGGAGAGCCGTTGGGCGAGTCCCTGCAAGACTGAGCCAGACTTTAAACTCTCACATGGGGATAACATGAAGATAATATGTTATCATTCGGTAATAACTACGTACAAGTCTCTACGTGAGCAGATGCCTTAATTATTATCATTATGACCTACTGCAGTCCCAGCTTTTCTAAACTTCCAGCTTTACAGGAATCGGTCTTTCCATAGCAGGCTGCTCGCATAAGGATTGTAAACAGTTGTGCTTCGGGCAGTCTTGTTCACCTGGTGAAACAGAGGGTGTGAGTCATGAAAGGAGCGGGGGGGGGGGGGGCAACACATAATAAACATCTATTCCAGCAGAGAAGCACGCTACTTACACCAAATACACTTATTACCAGCAGCCAAGGGGTGCACTGCTGCAGAGTCATGGAGGGGTCTTACACCCCCTATTGGTTGCTCCTGGATCCTGTTTTCAGAATGTAGAACGTGCCACAGGACTCGGAGCGAGGAGACGGGGACTCCACTAACTTCGACTCATGATTTCTTCCCAACCTGCTCAGGTATGAGTACTTCTGAGTACCTCAAAGCAAAAGGAACTTCTGAGCAGAATTGGTTTAGAGATTTGTGAAATAAATGCTGGAAATGTAGCAGTAATTTTGATATTGACCATCAAAGGCCTAAAATGTTCTAAGTACCCAAAGTACAGGCCGGGAACATTAATTTCGGATCACATAATCATGTGCCTCCTTTATCGATCAACTCTAAATCAAACCCTAGATGGAGCACATTATAGGCGTGTTAAAAAATGCAAATAACTAACACATTTTTTTTGCAAATGAACGATGAGAGATATCAGCATTATTAGTGTTCTGAAGAGTTGCATGGATGCACAACCTCCAATTACTGGGATAAAAAGCCTGCAAAAAAACATTGCAAGAGATGAAAGTGTAGTGGTGTCTGTGCCTATGGAACTAATTAGTGATGCTTAAAGTCTACTTTAGGTTGTTCATGGTTTGATTTGACTTTGTTCTGAAGATCCCCAATGACTCCAGCCCGCCAAGGTACAACATGCAGCTAATTATCAAATGGTGAGGATATTTGTGTAGTTGGCAGAAGTGTTTCGGGACATCAGTGAGAAGAGGGAACACTCTGCAGGACTTGGTCTGCACTTTTGCAAGCATATCAACAAGAAGGGGAAACTCTATGCTCCAACTGAGCTGCAATATGACGTGCAATTTAAATAAAAATCTGCAACACTGATAACAAAGGCAGGATTGTGCATGGATGGGGACAGAGTCCTGAAGCCCTCCCTCGTTTTTAAGACTGAAAAATCGTTTTATTAAACTGTTTTTTTTTTTAAAAAAAACAAGGAACTATAAAGGAATAAGACGGAAAACAAAAATATAGTGATCAGCTGGTAGATAAATAGATCTATGAATCTGGAACACCAGAAGGAGTGACATTTTATACTTCTCCATTATATCAAGAGCCTAGCCCCAATTAATTCAAGGAATAATTGGAATAAGAGTGAAAGTAATTTGAGAAAACTGAATTTAAAGTCTTGACAAAGATGGAGTAAAAGGAAAAAAAAACATCGAAATGCGTCAACGCCTTTTTATGATGACATAATCCTGTTGGTATGCTGTTGTGGGACCGTACAAATCAGAGTGTGGCCAGATCGCATCTTCATATGTAAAAGGATTTGTCAATTTGATGACAAAGGCAACTGTCGGATTTTGTGTTTTCTCTGTATTGTGGATGTATTCACTTTTTGTATTTTATGTGAAATAAGACATATGGATTTATTGTGTAGGACAGTAACATATTGTGAGACAATTGATTTTTAATGTATGAATTATTTATATTGTTTATATAATTTTAAATAAAATAATTGTTAAATTTTTTTTACTTCAGTTTTATCTATTTTGCTTGATTTGTATGTTCTAACAGAGGTTGTGGCTTGTTTAGACAAGGTCCAATGAAACAAAGGGCCTCATGCGATAAGAGTCTGTGCTCAAAGGAAATACTTTTTTAGACAAGAAGTGTTTCTTGTACAGTGTAAATGAAATAAAGGTCTAATTTTTGGGTGTTATCGGCGTGTCTAGACACTGGTAACATCAGTATGGAAAAACATGGTATCTATGGGATGCAGGATGTGACTTCGCTGGACAGCTGGTTAAAAGTCCAATGCAGGGCAACACAGGTGGAATTTGAGCCTAAACTGGACAGGTGGGAGCTCAGTGGCGACAGGCAGGTACACCTAGCTGGGATAGACTAGGACGAGAATACCCTTATCCTCCACTTTTGCATGAACTGCCTCAAAAAATATTCTCAATTTTTCGTAACCTCTAAAGTGTAACTTCAAATTTAACAGTAGCAAAAAGTAATGTAAGGGAACGAATTTGGCTATGTATCGTAAATAATTTTATGATAAGCGCTCTGACACACACCAGCTCGCTCGTCCAGTCTCGCTTCTCCCCGGGACCAGTAAAATACTAGAGAAATATGTCAACAAAATGTTCTCAGAGTATTTAGACACCCACTCCATACTACATACGTCTCAGACAGGTTTCCGGCCAAACCATGGCATGGAAACGGCCCTGTTAACAGTAGTGGAGGAATCACAGAAAATCTTCGACCAGGAAGGCATTGTGGCTATCATCCTGCTTGACCTGAGCTCCGCATTCGATACAGTCAATTATAACATCCTTTTCGAGAGACTCAGAATGGTGGGAGTCTCAGGCAAAGTCCTGACATCGATCATCCTTTTTAAAGGATAGATCGTATCAGGTTTTTTAGGGCAATTACACCTCCAAAAGTGTGCCACTCACTAATGGAGTCCCCCAGGCCTCGTCATTAAGCCCCACACTATTTAACATCTATCTAACACCACTTGCTGAGTTAGTCCAGCCATTTGGGATCCAAATCATTACTTATGCAGACGACACACAGCTAGTGGTTGCGTTAAATCACCCAAAGAACATGCCAGCCGACCTAGAATCTTGTCTGGAAACTGTGGTCACTTGGATGGACCAGTCGTGTCTTAAGCTCAATGGAGACAAGACTGAGCTAATGATCCTGGGTAATTACTCCATCACTACATCCAGACTGAGTTGGCCTAATTTTCTCGGCCTATTGCCAGCCCTCAAAGAAAAAAACAAAAGCCTGGGAGTCTGGCTTGATAGATCACTTAAATTTTACCACCAAGGAGTTAAATTAGCAGCCTCCTGCTTCGGTATCATCAGACGAATGCGAACAATTCTGCTACTTCTTCCAGTAACGGCCCGAAGAGTCATGGTCCAGGCACTGGTGATCTCCCAACTGGACTATGGGAATTCTCTCTATCTTGGCACTCCAAAGTCTACCACAAGGAAACAGCAGGTTGTGCAGAATTGTGCAGCCAGCCTCTGGACAACATCCCCAAATTCCTTTCTCCCAAGCCTGCGCTGTAATCACTGCACTGGCTACCATTAAATGACCGCATAATGTTTAAATCTTTATGCATAGCACACAAACCTCTTTGGTGGATCGGTCCGAAAATCATCACTCTCTTATGGCCTTTTACCGCCCCTTAAGATGCCTGCGATCAGCCAACTTGTTTCTGGCTTTGGTTCCGGAGGCCGTACCTTTTCTTACAATGCTGCCAGATTACGGAACACCCTTCCCATCCATCTTCGCTCAACGTCCCACCATCTCTCATTTCAGAAGCAACTGAAGACTAGGCTCTTTCAGAATCTGCCTTAAAACTTCCTCTACTAGTCTGCTTGTTGTCACCTGCGCTGGGATGCCTAAGGGTAGCCATGGGCTTTACTAAATGCTAATTAATAATAATAATAAGCTCTAGTTCATACTATGTAACATGCAAAATAAAACAAGGCAAACTCCATTCCTCTGCTATTTTGAAGTAAGGAAGTCTTCAAGATCTCTCTTCTGTTCAACGGCTTAAAGATCCGATGTCCAGTACGAAACTGCTCCTCAAGATTTCTCTATGCGTATCTATTTGCTATGGCCTTCTTGAGAGTTGCAACCAACTCAACCTTTAGCCTGACCTTCTAAATCATACCCAAATGTAATCATCCTCTAAAATGTACAAACCCTATGACGTCCCATCACGCACAAAGATGGATAATTTGTGCTCCAGTATCAAAAAAGCTTCAATGACACATAACTGAGAGCTGCTCCTCATGACACACAGGCTGTCACGAAAGAAGAAATTACAAAATAAATGCATGAGAACAGACTTCTTAACCATCGGCAATAGTCCATCAATTTCAGTACGGAAGAGCCCAAACTTTACACTTACCAATTTAAATCAGTCCTAACAGAAGCTGTATGACCCGAATCAGTGTGCTGTATTCCCTCCACAAGAGTCATTAAGAACACAACATCATTGCTGCCCACTAGGTCTTTGTCAGAGGTATACCCTGAGTCGTACAGCAGAAATGGAGTCTAATCCTGGATTGCAATTAGGAAAACTCAATTTTCAAAAACAAATGTTATACAAAAGCTCGAAATAGAGCTTCTGAAGCACTGATGACAGGGCCAGGTCCAACAATGGCAATTTAATTCCCCAAGATAAATGCTCACTGCTGACTTCTTGCTATGTGCAGGTCAGAAAGCATGGCTGTAAGGAATTGGTTTACTGGTTGAGGGGTGTGAAACCCTACCCAAGCATCAACCACAATTCTTCTCAGAGTGAAGTCGCAAGCAAACCCTAAACTAACCTATGCACAACCCTCGGTGGCTTGGCACAGAGCTGTCAGGCTGAACTTATAGGTAATGTGTAAAGTATTTGTGCAATACTTCAAACAGTTGCACAGTGACAACACACCACAAAGGGGCCCACAACACATTTAGAAAAATAAAGTACTTTTCAATAAATAAAACAGGACTAAAACACCAGTTTAATTGGTAGCACTAGAGATATTTAACCAAAAGATTTTAGAGAAATTAGGGCCAAAGGGCATAAAGTGCCAATTGTGGATGTCTAGTCACGCTGGACTGGGACAAAGTCACAAGTTTTTGCTGAAAGTGATGGAGCACAGACCGACTACAGGGACCCGGCTAGGCCCACTGAACAAATTACCTTAAATCCTGTTTTGTGGAGTGTTGCGATTATTCATGTTGAAGATCTGTTGTGCAGCCAAAGTGATGGATTGATTCTGAGATGCAGCGAGGTCCTGCAGTGTTGTCAAGGATCCTGTCGGCTAGGGTTTGCGATGCAAAGTCGAGGACGCACCACACAGTCAGGACGATGCATGAGGATTTGCAAGGCTGCAATGCGGAATCAAGCATCATTATTGAGGCTGCCGTCGACAAGGGATGCGAGGGCATTTGCCGAGGATGTGTTGCACAGTGGCAGTTCCGATGCAACGACAGGACGGACGCAAGTCTTTGAGGCAGATCCAATCCACGCAGTAGCAGCGATGTGTGGGTTCTGCTCGAGGTTGAGCCGCCCAGCAGAGGAGATGCGTTGGGTCTGATGGATCCACAGAGGCTGGCAGAGCACCTTAGGCCCAATGTCAAGGGTCGAAGACAGGGGGGGCACTACTTGGCAGAGCAGGCTCACAGATGGCAGAGTCCAAGAGCTGGGTCAAGGTTGTGGGAGCTTTCTGTCCCTGAGGCTCAAGTCAGGAGGCCAGCCATCTAGCCCTTGGGGTCACTCTAGGGTTCTGGGTTCAAGAGATGCAGGTCTAGTCCTTCTCACCCAGTGAAAAGGGCAGCAGGTCAGCACAGCAAGGCAGGAGCACAGTACAACAGACGAGCAGCAGTCCTTCAGCAGCACAGAAATCATTCTTCCTGGCAAAGTCCACAGGCCCAGAAGTGTACTCAAGACCCAGTGTCTCAGGTCCAGTATTCGAACCCAGTTGTGCCTTTGAAGTGAGGGAGAAGCTTCTCGAGGTTTTCCTTTGAAGTCCCCAGGGATCTTGCCTTTCTTGCCTGGCTCTAGACGAACTACAGGGAGTATGCAGCCCATTTAGGAGGCAGGATACAGTCTATTCAGGGGTAAGTGGGGCTGTGTCCAGCTCCTCCCTCCCATCCTGCCGGTGATGGCCCATCAAGGCACACCTAAGCTCCCTATTGTGTGTGGCTATCTAGAAGGAATACATAAAGCCTAACTGTAAACTACACTCAGTCATGTGACCCAGGGACAGACTACAGACACTAAATGGCTTAGGCAGGAAATTGCACAAAAACTAAAGAGAGGACCCCTAAGAAATCCAATCAGGGACAGGGGAAAAATAAGCTACAGAAATAGAAAGTCCCTATGTACACAGAGCGTGAGATCTCAAACTAACAGACAAAGATAACCATGCCATACTATTTATAAAACCACTGTGAAGTCAATACAGATCAGAGAAACAACTTATTTGCTTGTTAATACCAAGGTATATTTTTGCATTTTATTAAGTACAATACATGTTAAAAATAGATTGCTGAGCATTAAAAACAAATAAAAAATCAATTGTTAAATTTAAAACATGCAAAACATGGAAAAAACATAGAAACATTACATTATTCAGGTTGCAGTATTCATAAAGAGTAGTTAGTCAGATCACAATATTCATACAGAGTAGTTTATCATCAGATCGCAATATTCATACAGAGAAGTTTGTCAACGCAGCAATTCGGTATATGAAAAATTCTTACACCTTCTTCAGGACAGTTTCTCAATAAGCAAATATTTTTGGAGATTTTCTTATATGAGACTGGGAGGGTAGGTATGGTGATACACCCTTCGTTGGATTGTGCTAGAATTAGCTACTCACATCTATGGATTCTGGTCATACTCAGATTATAGTTATGGTTACTTTGTTCATCCAGGGGAGCCACCGTTCTTAATTAGTAGATTCTGAATAAAATCAATTAAAAATCAGACAAAGTTCTGAACCGTTGCAGCTTATTTTCAACAGCATGTAGTACTTCTTAATTGTACACTAGGAGTGTGATTAATAATTAATAGCCAATCGTAGTGCAGATTGACGGCCTCCCTGCTCCCACTGGTACGAAAACGACATTATGGTATTAACAAGCAAATAAGTTGTTTCTCTGATCTGTATTGACTTCACAGTGGTTTTATAAATAGTATGGCATGGTTATCTTTGTCTGTTAGTTTGAGATCTCACGCTCTGTGTACATAGGGACTTTCTATTTCTGTAGCTTAAGGCAGGAAATTGCCACCTTTCTAAAGGTGGCATTTTCAACATTGCAATTTAAATTCAGACTTCCCCATAAGTCAGGATTTTTCATTTTAATTCCAAAGACACCGAACATGAATTGGTTATGTGTTCCCATTTGTAAATTACAGCATATTAAATGTAATAAGTTAGCTCCAATGTTATCCTATGGGAGAGGTAGGTCTTGCAGTCATGAAAAACTAATTTAAAAGTGTTTCACTTCTAGGACATATAAAACTTAAAATTACATATACTTTTAAAAACACTGCACCCTGCTCTCTGGGCTGTCCAGAGCCTACCCTAGGGGTGACATATGAATTAGAAAGAAAGATTTGGGCCTCACTTAAGGGTTATTTTGCCAAGAATAAATGGTAGTTAAAAACTGCACACACACAGGCTACAATGACAGACCTGGGACGTGTTTAAATGGCTACTTAAGTGGGTGGCACAATCAGTGCTGCTATCCCACTAGTGCTCAGACGTGAGTCCCTTGCTCATTTTGCCACTGGATTCAAGCAAGCCTGGCTGAAGACGGCTGTAATGCCAGAAACCGGTCCTAGGAAGCTTGTTTCCGGTCCAGGGATGCATTGGCTTGACAGTTCAGGCTGGACTGTTCCCATGAGGCACAGGGTCAGACTGATTTGCATATGGCCATGTCTGAACTGGGGTGCCAGAGTGGGCTAAAGAACGGTGATGGATAAAACCCAGATCTGTTGACTGGGTGTGAGTGTTTGATTGGTTCAGATGCACCGTCCATCATCACCCCCTTTTGTACCGCTTTGTTTGCCGTAAGTTGGCAGGGTATGCTCAGACATGAGTCCCTTGCTCACTTTGCCACTGGATTCAAGCAAGCCTGGCTGAAGACGGCTGTAATGCCAGAAACCAGTCCTAGAAAGCTTGTATCCGGTCCAGGGAAGGCATGGCTTGGCAGTTTGGGCTGGACTATTCCCATGAGGCACAGGGTCAGACTGATTGCATATGACCATGTCTGATCTGGGGTGGCAGAGTGGGCTAAAGAACGGTGATGGATTAAACCCAGATCTGTTGACTGGGTGTGAGTGTTTGATTGGTTCGGATGCTCCGTCCTTCACCACCCCCTTTTGTACCGCTTTGTTCGCCATAAGTTTGCATGGTATGCTCAGACGTGAGTCCCTTGCTCACTTTACCACTGGATTCAAGCAAGCCTGGCTGAAGACGGCTGTAATGCCAGAAACCAGTCCTAGGAAGCTTGTTTCCGGTCCAGGGAAGGCATGGCTTGGCAGTTCGGGCTGGACTGTTCCTATGAGGCACAGGGTCAGACTGGTTTGCATATGGCCATGTCTGAACTGGGGTGGCAGAGTGGGCTAAAGAACGGTGATGGATTAAACCCAGATCTGTTGACTGGGTGTGAGTGTTTGATTGGTTCAGATGCTCCGTCCATCACCATCCCCTTTTGTACCGTTTTGTTCACCATAAGTTGGCAGGGTATGCTCAGACGTGAGTCCCTTGCTCACTTTGCCACTGGATTCAAGCAAGCCGGGCTGAAGATGGCTGTAATGCCAGAAACCGGTCCTAGGAAGCTTGTGTCCGGTCCAGGGAAGGCATGGCTTGGCAGTTCGGGCTGGACTGTTCCTATGAGGCACAGGGTCAGACTGGTTTGCATATGGCCATGTCTGAACTGGGGTGGCAGAGTGGGCAAAAGAACGGTGATGGACTAAACCCAGATCTGTTGACTGGGTGTGAGTGTTTGATTGGTTCAGATGCTCCGTCCATCACCACCCCCTTTTGTACCGTTTTGTTCACCATAAGTTGGCAGGGTATGCTCAGACGTGAGTCCCTTGCTCACTTTGCCTCTGGATTCAAGCAAGCCTGGCTGAAGACAGCTGTAATGCCAGACACCGGTCCTAGGAAGCTTGTTTCCGGTCCAGGGAAGGCATGGCTTGGCAGTTCGGGCTGGACTGTTCCCATGAGGCACAGGGTCAGACTGATTTGCATATGGCCATGTCTGAACTGGGGTGGCAGAGTGGGCTAAAGAACGGTGATGGATTAAACCCAGATCCGTTGACTGGGTGTGAGTGTTTGATTGGTTCAGATGCTCCGTCCATCACCACCCCCTTTTATCCCACTAGTAGCATTTCAATTACAGGCCCTCGGTTAATGTAATGCCACTTTACTAGGGACTTATGAGTAAATTAAATATGCCAACTGGGTGTAAGTCAGTTCTACCATCTTTTAAGGAGAGAGCAAAATAACTTTCACACTGATTAGCAGTGGTAAAATGCACAGAGTTCCAAGGCCAGCAAAAAGTGGCTGGTAAAGGCAAATCATTTGGGGGTGACCCTGCAGAGAGGTCCAGGTCCAGCAATGGCAATTTAATTCCCCAAGATAAATGCTCACTGCTGACTTCTTGCTATGTGCAGGTCACAAGTCTGAAACTCTTCCATCGTTCTGGGCAAGTATTCTGAGAGCCATTAAATTGGTTACTTTGTATTTCTGTGTTACTTACATTGCTGAGTAATCTGAGTAAATTAAGCAGCATTAAATTAAGCAATTATTGCAGTTACTTCAATAGGGGTCAACTTTAAAGAAGTCAGTCGTCCTGTCACACTTTTAAAGGAGCAGCCTGGCCAGAGAGTTTAAAGCATATTCCCTAAAAACGCCACAGACCATCATTCAACAGAATGAACTCTATTTTCCAGCACTCATGGCTATAGGTCACTATGGTCAATTCCTAGCACAATTCAATATCTTCAATAACTTGGCTCTAGTTTCACAGTTAGCCTTACCAAGACTTCCGAGTGAACAAGATTGAAGGCTTCATTCACTCAAACCTAATTAAATAGTGTTCAATGGTCAATGACATTCTATTTCTTTGACCAGCTAATGAAACCAAACGGAAGTAAAAAGTATGAATTCCCCCTTTTGCAAATGTGATTCATGTATCCTGGAACCTACTGACCAGAGGCTGATTGGCTTGTACAGTACTTGACAACCAACTCTTTGATCCAATCTGGAAAATGACGGAGCCTCAGTGTTTCTACCATCCTTTGAAAATCTCACTCCTGCATGGAATTGGGTGGAGAGAGATTTGCTAATGGTGTCACTATTATGTTTCTGAATCTCATTGATTTTCATTGATTTTCCTAATGTCACAGGGTAAAACTATGGGGTCTAAGTATCATGTCCATCTTAATGGGAAGTCGGTCAGCAGCCGCACCAAACCCATGTGTTCTTCTACAGCTCATCTGTCTTCCTACAACATTCAAGTCTGATTTCAGCACTGAACACAAGTATTGGTTAGCAAGTATTGATATTATCGCATTTTAGGTCTAGGCTTGGCAGCACAGCTGTATAACTAGACCTACTGTCAGGCCTACTGGAATTATGCGGCAGGAGATAGAGAAAAAAAAATTATGAGGCAGGGTTCGCTAAATTATGCGACAAGAAAAGGCAAACTATGCAGAGTAATGCAGCACATTCTCTGATAGCATTACTTCATTTTTTATTCATTTAAACATTTGCTAACACTGTCTGGGAATATGTTGCACCTCATAAGTATCAGTTTAACCACCAAATATAGCAATTAGCAACAGAAAGGTTACCAGTCAACCATTACACAGGGCCTTCCGCTGCGCAGCAACGTGTTGCTGCATTTTTAATAACAGTTCGAACTACATTTTTTTTAATCTACAGATTATGCAGCAGATGGTGAAATACATGGAAAATGTGGTAAATCCATAATTGTGTATAAAGCGCTGCTGCCGCACAATCACATAATTCCAGTGGTCCTGCCTATTGTTAACTTTAGTGACTGCCCATACAACCATTGCTTTTTTGACAAGCAGCTTTCAGTCCTTGGCTTGAGACTGTGTCAATAAGGGTTTTGTTCAGCCCAGAGCAGAACTTCTCTTTCACCGAATGCTATTAGCTAATTGGATGGATCTTTCTGCATTCAATGGGCTGCATGAACTGCAATGCCTTGGGGACTATTTTGCATCACCCTGCTTCTTCCTCTGTCAGATCATCCTTGTTAACATATGCAAACACAGGCATGCACAAATGCCCACTCGGGGATACAGGTCTCCTTTCCACATAAATATATATGTCCATCTGCTACTACAAACCTTTCTACTTAGAAATGCCAAAATGTTATACTTATCATGTTTGCCCCTTTTATTGACCAACATCATGGCTTTTATTATTTCATGTGTTTACTTTCAGATAATGTCTGTACAATAGAACCATTTATTTACATGAACATCTGGCTCTAATCTATTGCCAGAGACCTCTTGAGGTAAGTCACAGTAATGGGAATGAGCCCTCTTGGAGTCCACGGCATTCATCTTGTCTTGTGCAGTCTGCAGTTGTCAAACAGTGTTCGGTTCTCACAGTCCCTCGGGTTGCCCATGGCTAGCAATCTGTAGATCCAGTCCGAAAGCAACTTCCAATGAGGGACTCCTTTTCAGAGTCTGATGACGGCACCCCGCAAATGCCATAGGGTTAACACTTGCTGCAGAAAGAAATTGTTTACCTAAAATTATGCCTCAATTACATTTCGCTCTCGACAGAAAACACCCCTTAATTAATACCTAAGCCAATTAAGAAATCCTGATCCCAATACGCAAAGACAGACATGATTAAAGGAAGATTGATTGGTAGGTACTGTTAATGTGCCCCCTGACCCCCCCAGCCTACCAAAATGTTTTGAGGAACAGTTTGTTGAGCTCTCAGCTACATCATGAATCAGACAAATTCCGAAAAAAAGCAAGTTTACAATGTAAGCAAGTTACTATCCTGATTCAGCTGGTGATCCCCCTAAAGGTGGTTGATATATTAGTAATCTCACCACAAGCAAGCAGATTTGAAAGGGATGTCCACTGTCCAGGATTCTCCCAGCGAGGAAAGGGAGTGTTTAGCCTAAGACTCCACTCCTTAATGCAAGACTCGTGTCAGCATATCTGAGGTCACAGAAACCACAGGCAGCTCAGGAAACAGCTCACACTACCCGAAAGAACCTTAAGACAACCAATGTAATCATGGGCATAAAGGAGAGTAATCAATTGAACAAACCACTGCTGATCAATAGTATTCTTGACCCTGATAGAGATAGAGCGAGAAAGAAAGAGAAAGAGAGAAAGAAAGAAAGAGAGAAAGAAAGAAAGAGAGAAAGAAAGAAAGAAAGAAAGAGAGAAAGAAAGAAAGAAAGAAAGAAAGAAAGAAAGAAAGAAAGAACGAAAGAAAGAAAGAAAAAAGAAAGAAAGAAAGAAAGAAAGAAAGAGAGAAAGAGAGAAAGAAAGAAAGAAAGAAAGAAAGAAAGAAAGAAAGAAAGAAAGAAAGAAAAAAGAAAGAAAGAAAGAAAGAAAAAAGAAAGAAAGAAAGAAAGAAAGAGAGAAAGAAAGAAAGAAAGAGAGAAAGAGAGAAAGAAAGAAAGAAAGAAAGAAAGAAAGAAAGAAAGAAAGAAAGAAAGACTAAAGCTTTTTTGTATTCCTAATCTATCAATCTGAAACAAGCACCTCTTTTGAAACAAGGAACCTCAACACAACCATCACCAAGAAATCTCAAGCAGCACTTAGCAGTCACAAATCAATCAGTGCCAAGCAGCCCCCCCCCCCCCCCACACAGTTACGATACTCCAAAACAGCCAGTCTCAACCCAACCAGCGTTGCCTAACCATCTAATTATTCAATGCCAGATAGTCCAAACCCGACCCACACCAAGCAAGCCCATTAAACAAACAACAAGAAGCCCCAACACAACCGCCACCAAGTAGTCCCAATCCATTCATCACATAGCAATCCCAACCCAACAAACACTAAACACACAAAACCACTCTGCTCCTAAGTGCCTTAACAGAACCACACCAAGCAACCCCTATCAAACCAGCAGCATTACTTCACTTGTAGTACAAGGTTGCTTCACAAAATTCATAACATGATACCAATTTAGTACATGTTAATAAAAAAGAAAGCTGCACCCTAAAAACACATCACTCCTATGATATGCAGTGACCAATAACGTTTGAAACTTAATTTACTGCAAATCAGATACCCTGCGTTTCATTTTCTGCAGCGACAGGACCTTCTCTGGGACTTAAGGAGAACATCTGTTAATGGCAACAAGAAGAACAGTTAAGGAAAAGCACCTGAAGGATACTGACTACTTTTTTCTTTCATTATATTTTTTAGGTTATATACTAGCAATAAAAAGAAGCTTTTTTCATTAATAAAATACTACAGAAACATCTGCAATGCTTTCATGCCACAAGCAACTCCTTGCAGAAGCAAGTTTCTTTACCATTGTTGAGTGAGCAAGTAACGTAACGTAAAGCTAGGATATACGTTTTCTATGTGTTCACACTAGGACCTGCTCTCCTTACTCCTAAACCAGCACTTAAAGGAAACTGGTTACTTTTCCCCTTTTATAAAATCTTGGAGATTCCATTCAAGAAAGCAGCCCCCTGACCTCTTTGTACTTTACGTGCAACTCCGGATGTCCAAACGATAAGAATGGCCATCACTTTTGCACCTCCATCATACATGGATTCTTATTAGGTGGGAAGGCAAGATGCCACCAGGACTAGAGCTTCCTTGTTTATGTTTGCCCATCCTCTAGGATGTCTGGTCACTGCATCAGGAAGACACCACACAAACATTCCCATCACTGGAGGAAAATAAGGAAATACTGCATCAAGTTCAAGTGCGTTAAAGAAAAATGTGTATGTTTCCCACTTCCTGCAGCTGTATGGGATCTACGGAGTTCTCAATCACGGATGTGCTCACCACACCTTCCACTGCAGGGGTCCAGAAGCCTCGAGTACCTTGTTGGAGCTGGGGACAACCAAGGCTTAGAAGCACAATAAAGTAGGCTTTAAAACCATACAGGCAACCGGACACATACACCCTAACCTAACGATGACTGCTCAACCTCGTCGCCATCTTTGGCCAGGCTAAATCTGGGCAATATTCCGCCCTACTAATGACAGCCCCTACTTCAATTCAAATCCTTTCTTTACCACACCACTCCTGCCTAATAACCGATGCTTGTTTTAATGTTATACATGAGTTAGCTGAAATACTCCTGCGAAGAGTAAGCATTCCACAATAGCAGTTGGCTAAATAAGGGCGACGCCGATACATGCACAGAAGTCACGGGGAAACCAGACTTGAATACAACATCAGGCCGACTGTAAATAAAGGGCCAGAAGAGGTGTGCACCAGTGGGACAGCAAACAAGCAAAGGCACAGAGAAGACTCACCGCTGCTCCCCACCAGATCAATGTGGTAAACCAATCCTCGAGAAAGGCTCCAGCCGGTGAAGGCCATCAGGCACTATTTAACTGTAGTGTGTGCTGCACCAGGTCACTTCAATATTCCTCATAGGGACTGAGACACCGCCAACTACATCTGTCAAACAGTTAGGCAAGAGGACTGACTATTGCTGAAAATGGTTCACCTTTTACCATAATGCAACTGAGGACTGCATCTCAAATATACTTTCCATTGGATGGGGAAAGCCGCCGAGCTGGATGCCCTGGTCATCAGAGCTCAAGGGCATACTTTTTCCAATGAATAGAGATTGCACATCAGGGCCCTGGCGGTAATGCATTGGAGTGCCACACAGCAATGGCTACTGTCACACGGCAAGGGATTTTTGTAGTTTTACAATGTAGTTTCCGAACTGGTGACCACCAGCTGGAAAGGCTCTGCCACCTTCTTCGTCTCGTATAGTTAGGCAGAGTCATCAGTGCCACAGATGAAAGACGCCTCACGTGGAAACCTAGAAATCAAAACGGACAGCTCTGCTTCAGTCAAGTGGACCTGCTAACACCAGAAACACAAAGCGGAACAACACTGCAATCAGGGCCAAGAAAAAGGGAATTCATGGGGACGCCGTGAGTAAAGAGGTGAGGGCACCACAGGGATGGTATGCAGCCCCATTCAATGCTGTCCTGCAAGGAGTGAGGCAGTCACGAGTGGTGACTCATATGAATTAATTAGGAAAAGACAGATGCAGGGAATTGAGCACAGAAACATCTGCAATGAGGGGTGATGCACTGAGGATTCAGCACTGAATGTACCTGAAGCCCTCTAAAATGTCCTACCACAGGCTCAAGTGTGGCGCTTAGCCTCCTCCTATTCATGAGGATCACAGGACGCCACAGTCACTTAAGCTATGATTGTGCTTTGACTTTGCAATGTTTAGATTTCTCTATGTGTTCAGTGTACTATTCGGTTACTATATTTGGGTGTACTCGTGTCATTTTTTGCCTACTAATAAGTTATTCTTTACTTTTACATTTTCCAAGTCTTACATTTCTTAACTTCATGTAAGACTTGGATTAAAGTAACATCCTCTTTCATACAGCAAAACATAATAAAATTAGTGTGTTTGCCAACCCTTTTCTAAAATTCAAGAAATATCTTCCCAAAAGTACTTTTATAATGAAGGCTCATTAGCTGCTAAGAAAAAAGAATCATTTATTTCCAAAAATCATTAGGTGGGTGCCAGTATCACCCAAGTAGTCACCTGCACCTCCACCGCTGCAGTTCCTCAAAAAGAAGAAAGATCTTCACATATATATTTTTCTCTCACAATAACTACAAAACAAATTGTGTTACAAGATAATTTTACAGACCCGGTACACTGTGAGAGTTTTATCTAGTGTAATCCCAGGTGACTCAAATGTTTATTCTAATTTTTTTCTGATATCTTCTCCCCCATAGCTTCATGTCTCTGAAATTTCAGCATTATAGGTAATTTTATTTTTTCGTACATAGAATGACTGTGTATGCTGCTAAAAGTAAGTACTTTTGAAAAATTCTACATTTTGAATATCACCCTTTTAAAGATTTGATTTCTATAGTAATTGTCTCATCTTGGCCATTCAGCAACTGAAATGTGGGGAAATTAAGTAACTAATTCTAGATCAGAGTAGTGGTGTCACGTGCAGCTAAACCTTGTGGGCAGCACACCCAGCTCTTACACCGTGCCTTATAGGCCACATCTCAGCCATCCTATTAACACCATTTCACCATGCACCAGAGGGTGTCAGGCATTGCAAGCAGTAAATGTCACCTGTTCTACTGTGAAAATTGCTTGAAACTGGTGCACAAGATGTTGCAGTAATAGGTGATGAAGGCATCAGCTAAAGTCTTTGTTGAAATAAAAAGTGACCCTGGAAAGCTTCCAAACCATTTTTTCCCATGGAGTCCATTTGCACACTCTTCCCAGGGATCTTTCATAAGATCCCAGGGAGAAGCAGACTTGACCCTCCCTTCTGCCTGGTGAAATTTTGGTGAAGTGGAACTTCGTATTTTGATGAGTCGGAGGCATCACTTCTCAAGCCAACCCACATTTGAAATAATATGTACTCCATGGAAGGGCTGAACCTGTTTCTTGGAGCAGCCCATCAATGCCGAGGAATATCGCTGAGTGGTCATCTACAATATACGGTTCATCATAATGTTTTGATGGACAGTTTATCAGAGGGCGGGGTACAGGGCACTGCCTGGAACCTTTTAAATCCTTCCTCACACATAGATCCCAAATGGTGGACCTAGATAAAGACAGCTACAAACCTTTTTAACTTCCATGTGGGGTCCCACAGGGTTCCTCACTCAGCGCAACACTTTTCAATGTGTATGTGTCAACTTTGGCGGCCCTGATAAGCTAATTTGTGTTCCAACTGACATCCTATTCAGGCAAAACAGAGGTCATAATTTTTGGCAACAACTTGAACATCTGGAAGCCCGACTGGTGGCCGGAAGAAATGGGAACTCTCCTCGTACCGACCAAGAAAGCAAAGAACTTGGGGATTATAGTGGACAACAGACTAACTTTCGAGAACCAGATAAATGGGGTTGTCTCTGCGAGTTTCTTCCTCCTCAGAATCATAAGAAAAATAAAGTTTTTTCTTCCGGAAGACAGTCTGAGGACAGTGATCTCGTCCCTCATCATGTCACGGCTCGACGACTGCAACAGTCTGTACTTCAACATCCAAAAAAAAACACCTAAATAGTCTCCAAACCGTGGAAAATGCAGTGGCGAGATTGTTGACAGGGACACCGAAGTTTGTCTTGGTCAAGAAAGAACTAAAGCAACTACACTGGCTTCCAGTTAAACAGCAGACACAATTCAAGGCCCTCTGCACGGTCTTCAGGGCCCTCAAAGGAGTGGGCCCAACTTCCTTAAACAACGGTTGCAATGGTATGTTTCCAAAAGAACCCTTTGCTCCATGTAAGCAAAAAAAGTGATAGTTCCCCCAGTCAAAAAAGCAAGCTGGGGCGGTGGAAGCTTTATCACAGGTGCTACAAAGGCCTGGAACAATCTACCATTCCACCTCCGAATCTATACTGACCTCCTCTCTTTCAGGAAGGGGCTGAAAACTTGGTTATTTAATTCATAGTCACACTTCTCCACAGCAACGAAATAGGTAGTGCTTAGCGCCAGGACACCCTAGGGTAACCGTTGCGCTTAAGAAATTAAAATACCATAACATAACAATGTCTATTAGGGCCTGAAGCAATTGGGAGCTGGTTAGGTCACGCACCAACAGCTTAGGGATCCAGTGAAAAAGAACATGCTTAATATTACGAAAGTGAATTTGGAATCGTGGTATAGGGCACAATACACACTATATAGAAACATATACTTACCTACAGGGACTAGTAACGTTGCAGGAGAAGCTCAGCAATAAAACCATGAAGGATGCAAACAAATGGACCTACCATGAAGCAGGAACAGGACGGGAAATTGAACAAACGATTGCTTGACAGCAAAAGGAGAGTTGGAAACTAAGGGCCTTATTCACAGTTTGGTGGACAGGGTACTTTGTCACAAACCTGACAGATTCCCAGTCTGTCCTATTTTAAGTGATTTATAGTTCATTCCATTTGTAATATTGATTATGGGAAATCTGCCACGTTTGTCACCAAACTCAAAATAAGGCCATAAGTACAGTATAGAGCCTTCTCACACAATCATTTTGAGTTGGATGGGCATCTGGCTATCATTTAACTACAAGTTTTAAAAAGTATGACCTAATAACTTCAATAATGCATTCATTAACTCTACCCCCAGTTCTGGAGCATCAAATACAGAGGTAACGCTAGCGGAGAAGTCACAGGATTTTGGTGAATCATTTAAAGGAGTCTGTGTTCTACACCACTTACACCACATCTTTGTGTGGTACTTCACTCTGAGATATCAGGTCTAGCTAACGACCCTGTGTGAAATGGGTCACCTTATAAAACCAATTGGGCAAGAAACTCTTGTTTATAGCCCCACTGGTTTAGCGAAGTCACTGCAAATGAGGACCACAGCCTGGAAAATATTCTTGCCCATTGTGTATGCACAAGCAGGAATATAAGCCAGCTAATTGACCCAGCAACCTGTTGTCATTACAAACACTGAGGAGTAGACACAGGTAAAACTCAGATTCTACTTAAGACAATGAAAGTAACAGATAAGATGAACACATATATTCTTGAAGAAATATTATCATATACATATTATGGATACAAAAAAAACTGTAGTCAATATAAATATGCAAGAGTTGTTAGGGGCCTGGATGTTTTTCTGTTCCCCAGTAATATAACACCTCTCCAGAGTTCCAAAAAGATGCAGTGATAATAGCACGATTGTCCCGTAAATACTGAACATTTCCCAGTAAGTGTCTGATATTTTTGGCAGCTTTCTGCTGCTGGAAGAAGCCTGGAGAATAAGTGGTGGAATCACAATTTCCTCTGGAAATTCCTCCCTTCTTTGGGCCCAGATCTAACAAGCACTGACAAAACCATTTTTCTGCAATTAAAGCACATTAAAGAAACAAAATTTAGACTTTATTGGCGGCTTTCTTGCCTTCTATACAGCCTTGTTATTGCTTCTATTTAAAGTAAAGAGGATAATACTTGTAAAAGTAGTCCGTCATGCAGTTTAATGCAAGCACTATAGTGGAAGATGAAGAATACATCCAAACTAGCATTAGGTGAGGGATAAATACTTCCCGGGGGTGTGCACAGACTTGACTGACAAGAGTCTCAATCAAATGGTTGAAAGAAACTTATCAAAGAAGGTCAATGGTTGAAAGGGTGGACATAAAGCTCACTCTTTGCATCCTGTAAGCAGTAGGTCTGTTTTACAGTTGTGGTGTCAAACCCTGCACCTAAAACTGGTGAAAAGAGCTGCCAATTGTGGCATTCCCAGCTCATTTCTTTCTTCTTCCCTTTTTACTGTGCCAGGTTACAATCGGAGCCCAAAACCTTTTTGTTATCATTCATCATTGTCTTTTAGCTAAATGCAGAGCATCAAAATCCCTCTGTGGTATATCAGCGCTATACAAACTGAATCATGATACCACCTCGGGGCTCGATCCTTCTAGACAGCGAAGTCATCGATTTATTCATCATGGGGTTTTTGTAAAGCACCTCAATCATCCCCTGCAGGATATCACGGCGCTGATTCAGCAAGCTGTCATTTGTAAAGGCATTAGATGGCACAGACAGTCCATCAAATTTTTAATTTCTTCCTGAATCTGAAATGTTCTCCCGTAAGACGCAGATCCAAAGGAAGCTTTTTCCACAGAACAGCCGCTAGATGGGTAAAGGAGTGGCCTCCACCAGAAAAAGAGTCCCAAGGAAATAGGTAGAGTGAAGGTTATATGTGGTTTCAGAAAATACAAAATTTCATTTTGCATGAAATAGAAAAAATGTATCTGAGAATTTAAATTGATGATTGAGGATTCAGTGGTCTGATTTTGAAAGTTTAATTTAGGCCCCGGTCTATTAAGGTTGTTTTTAACTGTGGCAACTATGTTAAAGGCAATGCATTAATAAAAAAAAATGATATCTTGGAAATCCAGCAAAGCTAGATTCTGCTTGGGGGAAAACAATGAACAATGTACCATCACGGGCAAACTCTCCCGTAGCAAAGGTTTCAAGGGATAAATTATCCACTAACTTTTTTGGGTGGAAACTCCGGTTGATAGTAACATCATCCAAGATTTACAATCGTTGCTACTTCATACAGTTGTGAAGTTACCAATCACACGCAGCTTCACTGGCAGAAAAAGCTGTGCAGTCATAGCCCTCATCCCAACCTTTCTACTTGTCTACAAAGTCTGATCCAGAACAAATTATCATCTCACTTTACTTCAGTCGCAGAACCCCAAAAATCTGTAATCACTCAAAAAATAGCCCAAAAACTGGTGTTAAGCACCACGCTTCAAAAATACATGTGCAATAAAGAATGTTTAAACATAAGTAGAGTCTGAGCACACTGGCATGCAGCTGCAAAATTTGAAGAACTTCACAACTTATTTTCAATTTCCTGCACTTATCAGGCTTTGATTTTGATCAGAAGAGCAGTTTTATGTGCGGACATAGAGGATGTGTACATAAAGGAATCTCCTTGTGGCAGTACTCCAGATTTCACCAAAAGAGCAGTAATGCATCTGAGTGACAACCGAGGTGCCTTATGGGGCTGCCCCTCGGTCACTGCAGCAGACAGAACAAGGCTTTAAAGGCCATAGCTATAACCTGGAGGGGGGCCCAGGACAGAAATGGCGAAGGCGCCTGCAGGGCTGTACACAAAATGGCACACGAAGAGCACCCCCCTGCCCGCTGTGTTTCTCCTTAGCGGCTGGTAAGGACACATTTGAATGCTTGCCAAGAGGAAGCCCTAGGGAAATTGGGGCGGGGGAGGAAAGGGGCAGCTGGCAGTCCAATGGTCAGTGCTTGAAATGGCAAAATAGAAGTGCAGGTACTCTCTGCAGGAGCACCTGCTGGTTTCTGAGAAGTGCCAGTACTGTCCCATTTAAAGAACTGCCTATGGTTCGAAGATCAGCCCAATAAAGAGACACCCCTAGACCTGTCTAGCAAGGAGGGCGATCTTAAAACAAACCAATCACAGGTCGGGGGTGCCAGATTCAAGGGGCCCTAAGGCAAGCCCGCTTCACTTGTGTCGAACAGCGGTTCATGCCCCCCTTGGGAAGGCTGTAGATGAGCATAAGAAAAGGTAAAACTCTGGGGTGCAAGCAGCCCAAAAGGGAATAACTGATGCTCTGCTGTGCCAAACAGCAGAGCCTGGAGGGGTAAGAGAAAGGGGAACCCAGGAACCCAGACTCAGAACTTGCAACCCCAAATCCTGAACAAAGGCCAGGCAATAGGAGCAAATGGACCAACAGTGGCAAGATAAAGCCAGGAATCTGCGGGATACAAGAAACGGGTTAAGACACCCCTTTACCAGTATTGAAGCCGGGAATGCAAAATATGTAGAAATTTGTACATGAAATGTCAATATTGTTTGAGATGGTGTCCCTGCCTGCGAGCTGCAACTTGCTTTGTAGGAATAAAAGATTGTGAGCATTATACCCTGCTATACGTCTCTGGTCTATGGCAATAATGATCAAAGGGGCGAAGATGGGGCTGACAGCGAATGGCACACCTGGGCAGGTAATGAGGAGAGTCCCCTTCACTACCCACAGCTCTCGCCTTCTCCTCTCTCTGCCTCAGTAGCTCGCCCCTCATCAGATGGAGACAGTTTCATTGTTTGCCCAAAGGTACTGCCCTACAGTCACAGAGGCGTACATCCCCATTTACAAGCAATGGAACAAGCAGCCAGGGCAGAGGCTTTCGGTTCCACTGCCTGATGAAGTGACATGTACGGCACATTACGAGAACTCCGCATCATGAAAGCAGAAATGGCTTCGGCGTCCTTGTCTTTGACTTTATTTTGGCGTTCATTTCCAAGATGAAAACAATTCCAGTGTCTCAAGCAGAAAAAGAAACTTTGGCACAGGAGTGACACCTCCCTGGAGATGAAAAGGAGGACTTATAAGTCATAAACCACTGCTATTTTCGAATCCCTATCTCAATCAGACCGCGCCTAATTGATAATAAAAAATAATTTAAAAACACTCCATCACAGACAGATGGACTAAACGAGTGGGAGGTCCAACACTCTCTGGTCCACTGGATCCCGTGAAAGGCATGTTGGGATGGGGCCCGGCAGTCACAGGACGGGCTCGCACAATATTCTACTGACTTGTCTCTAGCTCCGTCAACCTATATGTTCCCTGATAAAACAGCATAGCAGAGGCTGGAGAATGCAGTGCTCAGGTGACCTACCTACCCTGGAGATAGAGATGACATAAATTGCTTCATAACCTCAAAAATATCTGGAAGACTATTTGTGGATAGTACTTTGAGGTGGCTTAAATGTAAATGTAAATGTCAAGGTATTTGTAGAGCGCACTGCCACCAAGCAGTTTCCTGGCGCTATTACTCATACCGCTGTGGAACCCTTCCTGGCTTTACCTGTAAAGTGTCCACTCCTGGGCATCCCCAGGGTGAAGCCAGGCATCCTAGCGCTGTTGGGGCCGGTGTGGAGGTTAAGCAAGCTATTGCAGCGTGGGGCCCATGATTAGAATAGGCACCGAGGCGAGAATTGTCAGGTCCGAGCAGGGGCGTAGCTAGAGCTTCTGGCGCCCGGGGCTACCCCCCAGATTGCCGCCCATGGCAGGTAGTGACGGGGGGGGGGCTGGGTAAAAATTACCGCGAGCAGCAGGGATGGATTGGCAGGGTTTAAGTTACGACGCCACTCTACTCCACTGCATCAAGAAAGGGTGTGAAACTGCTGCGTAAGCATAGAGCAAACCTCAAAGGTCAAGTCTCAGTTGATGAAGGCCCACCAGCACTAAAATGGTAGCTTAACGCATAAGTAAATGTATCCCTACCTCCTCTTTACACCACTCCATACTTAACTGCTGCTACAAGACCACAGCAGTAAAACCACCTGCTAGACATCAAGCACAACACCAAAACAACTCCCACATAGGTCACACTCTACATCCACCCTGTACACCACCAGAGCAGAAAAAACACTTTTACACCCTAAACAATGGCATTATGAGTGGCGGAAGAAGCCTGGACGCCTTCTGGCCTTGCAGGCTCACCAACAGGAAGAATCCTGTGCTATACTGGCTATCCTCCACACAGACAGAACACCCTGCACGCACCACTGGACATCTTGGAGGCTTTCCGCTCTTACTATGCAACCCTCTACACCTCGTAAACCGTTAGTCCTAATACTGTCATCGAATACTTTTTGACACAACATGTTCTACCTAATCTTTCCCAAACGCAACGGTCACAACTCGATCTCCCCATGACTGAGGACAAGGTCAGGGAAGTTATAAGGGGGAAGCCATTCAACAAAGTATTACAACATGCAGACCTAGGGTTCACTTTTCTAGCATGGGTGCGGAAGCGCTATATTCAGTCTACAGCGAGGGTGACGTGTAATGGTCACACATCTCCACCCTTCACTGTCCATAGGGGCACATGACAAGGGTGTCCCTTCTTCTCATTCCTGTTTATCATAGCTTTAGAACCCTTGGCAATTGCTATCTGTAATTCCCACAACTTTCATGGCATAAGGACACAGGGTGGGATACATCATACACGAAGTATCATTGTATGTGGGAGACATCCTGGTTATCCTTTCAAACCTGAAGTCATCGCTTGATAGTATCTGGAACGCAACTGCAGCACAATGGTGGGTGCTTAGTTGTTTTTGAAACAATTAATAAAAAAAAGAATTTAAAAAAAACACAAGAAAAAATAACTTTAACTTGCACGTTTATGTTCTATTAAGGACAAAGTTGAAATGATCATTAGCACTCACGTGTACGCTCGGAAAGTTGGCACAACATACAGCCTTTTTTAAACATGTTTTTATAAAAGCTCTTTCATAGAGTACATGCTTTTTTATATTTGTTACTTGCATTTTCTCTCATCATGTAAAGGTTTTAATTAACTGAATATATGATTACTAAATTAACTCCAGTAAAAAATAACTCTGAGCTGTTTGCCAAGCCAATGAATAGGCTTACCCAAAAAGAATTAGTCCTGCAGCTGATTAGGGAAATCATAATGCAGCACAATCCCAATTACATGTACTACCAGATTCTGACAGGAAAAAGTACAAGCCTGACTCCGCACTGATTAAGCAACTTTGAGTCACCAATCTTAGGCAAAGATTCAAAGAGGATGTGCTAAACAAGCGGAGAGAATCAGTAACGGCTATATCAAAAGTATGCATTCACTAGCATGTAGCAGGCAAACATAGAAATGGCACATGGCAGACTCTACTGCTCCCTGCGGTGTGCTAACAACTTTCAACAGGTATGAAGCGAAACCAAAGAATATGTCATTGAACAAAGAGAACTGCAGTCACGTTCGTGCAGGTGTTGGGGCAGAGAACAGCCTGCATGGACCCAAGAGACAATAGTATTACAGCATTGGTAAGTAGACCTTCATTTGTCAGTAACAAAATAAGATGAAGCTGCACAGAGAGGTTGGGTCAAACCTACAATACTTACCTGTATTTCTAGTGCATCGTTACTCTGTTTTGTACCTATGTATATGTACATTGTTTTGATGTTGGAGAAGTACTTTATAGCCTATGCACCTCATGGTGTTTTGACGAATCTTTTAATAGCCATGCAGCTCTGTGGTGCTCCAAACAAGCGAATTGCTTAACCAGCTGCGCCGGTGGCTTGGATTTAACACCTACTGTTATCTTTGCGTGCTTGCTCCCAGTATTACCCAGGTTGGTAGAATTTAATCAATAGGATGGCTAATTGGGTTGCACACTAGTGCAAATGCTTTAGCTGTAACCTTCAAGTCAAGGGTCCGAATCCCCACACAGAAAGGGATGGGTTTTGAGAGACTGATAAAATAGGGATAATTGGTTAGAATAACAGAACGAAGAAGTTCCTGATGCGTCCTATGTAAGCCTTTATTGCCTTTTGTGAAGGCTGCTCCTAGACCACACCAAGCAAATCAGTCTAAAATAAAAGAACTAAGTAGCTGGCTACAATCTGCTCTCTTGTGCAAGATTCAGAGAAGGACGACCAAGTCCCAATGTCCTAGCTGAGCTCGTGCTGGCATCGGAAGATCTGGTGAGTAATGCCACAAACTGCTGGTGTCCATTTATAGGTCCCTATGTGTGTGGGTCGCAGTTACATCATGTTATGTTGAAACGGAAAAAAGAAGCGTGTCCCTTTCAGCTCAAGGGATCCTGGAATGTTTTAAGCAAAATCTTTAAAGACATTAGGATAGAAAAAAACAGGCGTCCATAGAGAAAGTAAAAAAAAAGGATTAGCGTGAAGCCCTCCTTCACCCAGAATCTGCAGTGACGGCATCCCGACTGCTTATTGGCAATTAGCTAATCCATTTTCTTTCCTAGCGTACCATACCCCCAAACACACAGTCTCGTACACAGTTAGGTAGGTGTCCATAAGGGCATTATTTCAGATAGTGATTTAATCACCAGTTGTTCTAGAACGAAAACGCATTCTGTTCAAAGCTGCCCCGGTGTGACAAAGAGCTGCAGCTTCAGGGGAGTTTGGACAGGGCGTCACTGAAAGTAATCGGAGGAAGGCTTTCCGCTGCCAATAAGAATCGGTCAGAGTTTTGCAGGCGGACATGAGACTCACCATAAAAAAATCGACATACTATAGAAATGAAAGACTCTAAGGAAACGGAGAATACAATGTAAAATGTATAATAACACCACCTACTTTCTGATGGTCATGCTGGCGGCTGAACAGGAGAGGCGAGCGTCACGTGTGATGCGTCACTCCTGCCGTGGTGCTGCGCTACGTTTCAGCGCGAGGGCTGGCCAAACCCAGGGCCGTCATTGGTAGCGCTTTCGCGCGCTACATGATTGACGGCCCTGGGACTTGAACCACAAACTGGGTAGGTCCCTGTTTAACAATAACAAGCAGTGCGAGTGGTCGAGTGCTTGCTGTTCACATGGGGGCTGCGCGGCACTGGCGGCCTTTATCATTTATTTGGGGACACAGTCACTACTGTGGACTGAGTCTCCAAATAAATAATAAAGGCCACTGCCTTGGGCCACCAGTGCCGCGCGGCCGCACAATAGTGCCGCCTGGGGCGAACCGCCCCCCCCGCCCCCCCCTAGCTACGCGGCTGGGTCCGAGGAATTGAGCCCAAGACCCGCCGAGGTGGGAATTGAACCCTGGTCTCGGGCGTCAGAACTTTGCATCAGGGTCTGCCGCTCTAACCATTGAGCCACACTCCTCCACAAGTGGTGCCTGGTCACCCGAGGACCCGTTAATATACTTACCACAACAATTAGGGTATACAGGATACTACAGACTGTACACCTTAATTGTTGTGGTAAGTAGATCAATCCACCTCAAAGTGCTGTCCACTTTCTCCCTAGCTGCTCAGCCAGTGAGAATGTGCTGTGTGGAATGTTGGTGTGATGGACACAAATGGAATGTTTGGGTGCCTGTGAGGTGAGGTGTGACAGCTGGAGTATGGGCTGAGCAACAGGCAGGCTGCTCCTGGTGGGGCTACTTCACATGACCGTTACAACTTATAACTAAGACTTAAAAAATCTACTTAAAGTTCATCTCCGCTACTGGACTTCATTACTACACAGTCCAACCTTATTCTTTAGTCCTGTTTCGGCAACTGTTGTCTCTCTATCCTCACAGAACAGTGAACCATGATTTGAAATTAGCTGCCAGAGTGCCTTTGAAAGCATCCGATCCGCTAATCACTAACAGTATTGATAAGTCTAGCTTTGTGATAGACACTGCCCACCAGAATACCTGGATATGAGAGGAAAGCGCAAGCACCCAATCTGCAGAATAGTGCATCATTCACACTTGTCATTCACTGGAGTACAGCAAAATTAACTGAAGAGCAAGCCTGGACATGTGGGCGGAATCAGACAAGGGAGCACACAGTCATCTTACAACTGATTAGTAAACAAATGTCCCCACTCGCGATGAGACACTGTTGCCAGACACTTTTAAAATTGCCATTTATGAATATTAAACCGCTTTAGAGAAATTATATGCTGCTACTGTTTCAATTAATTTGATCATGTGGGGGGGAATTGCAATAATCGTGTGGGGGAAAGTGTAATATCGCTCAGTTGACTGCAATTAACGGGACACTCCCTACCTTTAGAAGGGCTTTGCTCTCCTCAACAGCCATCTTGCTCCGGTCATTGAACGAGAGAGGTTAGCAGTCTAGTGGCTGCCAAAAGGATGAAAGCTCCTATGTGCTAAATCAGCTATAAAAAGTTGGCCGATGCATGGACTCGCCACTGGCGCGCCATAGAAAAACCTGTCCATGTTTGGTTAGTGCAAGGGGTCAGAACTCCTGCTTCTTTGGCGCCGCCCAGGACTATTTACTCTGCCCCTCAACTGCAGCTTCTTATACCTCCATGTGTGAAGATTTGCCTACACTCTCACTCTGGGGGAAAATGGCACGGACGAGGTTTGCTGCAGACATTGTATCTTCGCTTCAACTACAAAGGGTAACTCTACTAATTCTGCTATTACACTTCTCAGGGCTAAGTCGTTTTCACTGACTTTAAAAATGCACAGCATAAATTGTCGCTCACGGGTCCGCCATTATACGATATTCATGGCTTATTTCTGGACTATAGCTTGACGTTCTAGTCCTCGCCGAAGCATGGGTCATTCAACCCACACATATAAAACCTGCTTGAGCCCTCCCTCCAGGTTATCACGTTCAAAGATGAGACAGACCCTGTTGCAGAGGGGTTGGCATCGCTATTATTCATAGAACCAGTATTGAGTGCACTCTGTTTTAGGGTCTTATTCATGACTGTGAAAGTATGCTATTTAAACTACATGGTAACACTTTTTTACTTTTTCAGGCCTTCTGATCTACAGACCACCAGTCCCTTCTAAACAGTTTATGGAATGACTATCAAAGCGCTCTTTATCGCTCGCGCTGCAACTGTAGAACTTTAACATCATTGGAGACTTGAATTTGCATCTCGATCTGATCAACGACAAAAAATCCAGGACTTTACTAATGACCGGGCTACACTGCAGTTAGCTCAGGTAGAAAACACTTCCAACTCAAGTAGCCGGCGATCTGCTGGACCCTTTTTTTGCACCTTGTCGACTCTTCAAACAGCTGTCCCTACCATAGTGACCTGATCTGACCATTATATGGTGCCTATGACCATAGTTTTCCTAGCGTTGAGAAAACCACTACCGATAAGCCTAAGAAGAGAAGGCAATGGCATAAACTGGACCTATCTGCCTTTTCAAGCTATATCAAGAAAAGTGCCCCCCTACTGGACTCCAATATAGAATGGGCAGTCTTCCACCAAAGCATGGCTCAATTCCGCCTTAGATCATTTAATTCCTGCTAAGCCCTGCAGAAGTAAGAAGTAGTCTCCATCGGCTTGGTTCAATGAAACACTGCTCACAAAAAGAAGCAATGTAAACAAGCATTTGCAATGCAATAGGTCTCGCATTAGGAAAGTTTGAGCTATTGGTATTGTAAATGACAATTTTTTTATTTATATTTTGTTTTTGAAAATAACTAAATTAATAGCTTTGTCATTTACAATGCCAATAGTTATAACTTTCGCAAATGTGACACCTATAGCATTTGTAATGCAATATGTGTTGTATTTACGTGACTTACATGTATTAATATTACAAATAACAATGGCTTATATTTTTTTTTCAATAGTTAATAATTAAATAAAAGTTATTGTAATTTATAATGGCAATAGCTTAAAGTTTTGTAAATAACTTTTGTGAAGATTATGTTCAGTGTATTTTATTGTGACGAAATTCCAAGAACAGAAGTGAAATATTAACATGTTTTTGTTACATTTGTAATAAAGCTTCAAACATTGAGAGAGCATATTTGAACCAGTTGTTGTTGAATGGTCGCAGAGATTGATGATGTGGTGGCGCTGAGTGATGTTGTGATGGCAAACGAGTGATGCTGTGGCGTTCAGTGATGCTGTGGTAGCACATAGTGATTTTGTGAGGGTGAGGGGGTGTGAGGGTGAGGGGGAGTGAGGGGGTGTGAAGGTGAGAGGGGTGAGGGTGTGTGTGAGGGTGAGGGGGTGTGAGGGTGAGGGGGTGTGAGGTTGAGTGAGGGGGTGTGAGGGTGAGAGGGGGTGAGGGTGTGTGAGGGTGAGGGAGTGTGAGGGTGAGGGGGTGTGAGGGTGAGTGAGGGGGTGTGAGGGTGTGTGAGGGTGAGGGTGTGTGAGGGTGGGGGGTGAGGGTGTGTGAGGGTGAGGTTGTGTGAGGGTGAGGGGGTGTGAGGGTGAGGGGGGTGTGAGGGTGAGAGGGGGTGAGGGGGTGTGAGGGTGAGGGGGTGAGAGGGGGTGAGGGTGTGTGAGGGTGAGGGGGGTGAGGGTGAGTGAGGGTGTGTGAGGGTGAGGGTGTGTGAGGGTGAGGATGTGTGAGGGTGAGGGTGTGTGAGGGTGAGGGTGAGGGTGTGTGAGGGTGAGGGGGTGTGAGGGTGAGGGGGTGTAAGTGTGAGAGTGTGGATGAGGGGTGCAAGGGTGTGAGGGGGAGGGTGTGGGGTTGTGAGGGTATGGGGTGGTGAGGGTGTGGGGTTGTGAGGGTGAGGGAGGGTGAGGGGGGTGACAGGGGTGAGTGAGGATGCGGGTGTGTGAGGGTGAGGGTGTGTGAGGGTGAGGTGGGTGCGGGTGTGTGAGGGTGAGAGGGTGTGTGAGGATGTGTGTGAGGGTGAGAGGGTGTGTGCGGATGTGTGTGAGGGTGAGAGGGTGTGTGCGGATGTGTGTGAGGGTGAGGGGGTGAGGGTGTGTGAGGGTGAGTGAGGGTGAGAAGGTGAGTGAGGGTTTGTGAGGGTGAGGGGGTGTGAGGGTGAGGGTGTGTTGGGGTGAGGGTGTGTGAGGGTGAGGGTGTGTGAGGGTGTGTGAGGGTGAGGGTGTGTGAGGGTGAGGGCGTGTGAGGGGGTGTGAGGGTGAGGGGGTGTGAGAGTGAGGGGGTGTGAGAGTGAGGGGGTGTGAGAGTGAGGGTGTGTGAGAGTGAGGGGGTTGTGAGGGGGTGAGGGTGTGTGAGGGTAAGGGGGTGTGAGGGTGGGTGGGTGAGGGTGAGTGAGAGGGAGGGTAAGGGTGAGAGGGTGTGTGAGGGTGAAAGGGTGTGTGAGGGTGGGTGGGAGGGTGAGGGTGAGTGTGTGAGTGAGGGTGAGGGGGTGTGAGGGTGAGGGGCTGTGAGGGTGAGGGGGTGGCGACTAGGGAGGAATGGACAGCAACATCCAATCTATATTTACTGAAAGGTCTTCCCATACACTGTTACCTATTTGAAGATCCTTAACCCACTCACAAATTGCAATTTCTGGAATTGCTCTGAAAGCAGGCTTAATAAGGTATGTAGAACCAGAGCGGTAGACACACATTGCTCCACGATAGGGTAACTTGCCTTGAAGCAGAATTAATAAAATTAAGCCATGAATGTTTTATATGCTAAAACAAATTAGCTACGTTATCTGCATCAACATTAGTTGAGAGGCCAAAGAACAGTGTAAGAAAAATAGGCCCCAGAGGTTTTATTTGTGTGACTTCACTGCATAACAAGATAAGACCCCTGTTATAACCTATTTTAAATATATTTTCAAAAACAAGGGAGACCCAAAAAGTACCTAGGGACCTTGGGCGATCAAATATTATGAAGAACAGTGGTCCATAGGGTTTAAATTTCACAACAAAGTAAATGAAAATATAGACTCAAATCAGTACCATATTCATTAGTTTTTCAGTGCCCAGCCGGACCTGAAATTTTATTTCAAGTATAAACAAATTTAAAAAGACCATCAAGGAGGTCTAATGCAGAAGTTGATAGGGTACAAGCCTGTACCTATCCAAAGTACACTCAAGGAGAATTTGAGGGTAAGAAGGTAAGCAAAGAAAAGAAAGTAGAGAATATCAGGCAAAAAGAACGTGGGAGCCAAATGTCCCTTGCAACCATAGCATATTTGCAAGCAAGTTCAGACAATCAGTTTGTGTAACAGTATCAACACAATGGGTAAGTTACAGAACTGAATCAAGTGTCGACGGCGTTTCGATCCCCGGCTCCTAGTGAACTGGGATCATCTTCAGGACTTTAAACAATATATTGCCTTTATACGCTTTTCTTAAAAACCTGTTAGAAATTTTGGAAAAAATTGGAGAAAAGGAGAAAGAATTCTATTTAAATACAGCACTATTTACAGGTACAATGCACATAGTATTCATTTGTTTCATGCCAAGGTGTTCAAGTTGATTTCATTCACAGGTATTCAAGTGTTCAACTCACATGCTTTTTGCGGGGGTGAGGAACATTCATGCTACAACCTACTCGAGTTATTCCCCGTGAGATGTCCGGCGTTAACGTGATTGTGGCTAACCTGAGGGAGCCCCGATTCAGAAGAGACGAGACGCGCCGCGCCGTGAGGAGCGGAGCGCGAGAGGAGCCCCGCCGGAAGAGCGCAGTCGGTGAGTGAGGCCCAGGGCTGATGTGAAGTGCGTGCGTGCCTGTGTGTATGCCTGTGTATGCGTGTGTGCGTGTGTGCGCGAGGGAATGTGTGTGCGCATGCGTGACTGTGTGTGATTGAGAGAGAATGCGATGTAGGGGATAGTGTGCCGTGTGCCTGTATGTGTGCCGTATGCCTGCGTGTGCATGCGCGCGCCTGTGTGTGTGTGTGTGTGTGCGTGCGTGTGTGCATGCAGAGGGGTGGGGGCTGCCTGTGTCTGTGTGTGAGCAAGGGCTTTGCTCCGCGCAAGCGCAGCTCAGACGCGCGCTCCCGAGGTGAAATCTGACATCGTCAAAGCGTGCGTCTGGTAGCTGTCCACATTCCTAAATATGGGCCACAATAGGTCTGAAGCAGACACCTTCAATGCTCACGCATTGAGGGTAGGTCTGCTCGACCTAAAAAAGAGGGAAAGCGAAGGAAACAGAGAGAGATATTTCATAAGTAAAACGCACAGATTACCTATTCTTAAGTATGATCTTAGCAATGCTAACTCAATAATTTTACATTGGCTAACAGACAACAATAAAAATTAAAGTATTACGATTTTAGATGCTAATACTTGAGATCAAAGTACTGCACATAATAACCAATGAAAATGATCTCACCAGCTTCATATTAGCCTCTTGAATTCTTAAACATGATAATTGACGTAATGTAACTGTAAAATGATTTTTAATTTATGAAATGTAACGTTCTGAAAACATTATTAATGTGGGTATCCAATGGGAGGGCGTGTCTAATGGTGGTTGGTGGGACAAGAAGTGGCAGAGAAAACAGACAAGTTTTGATTGTGATCCCCTGTTTTGCAGATTTAAGGGGGTGCTCACTCTTGGTGCTTGACGAAGTAGCGTTGGAACTGTGACGACCCTAGTCAATAGACGGCGCCTGTAATAGGCTCCCCCTGGCCTGCAGCAGCAGGGAAAAGGCTTTACATCGGATGACAAGGTCAGCTCCTGCTTCTGAAATAGGAGCCATTAGAAAGGATCCTGCATACGCCCCATCATTCTTCTTAACAGAAGCATCTATTTCAAGGTGCAGCAGCATTGGATCAGGGATCTGGGGAATAGGAAAGAATGCAAGTTAAAGTTAAGTGCATTTTTTATTTGAATGGGCCGTGCTTCCTTTTTTGCTTGAATAGGAAAAGAACGACGGCCTTGCTCCTCTTTTAAAAACCATGATATATTGCTTTACCAAGGAACACAGGTGAATTCTCTTTTTAGTGACACCATGGTAGAGGATAGACTCATTCATCTTAATCTAGTCTATAAGTGCCATACAAAATTGGTTTCCGATTACACGGAAGTATGTACCTTTTATAGAAGCTTCAAAAAGTTTATTTTCTTGAACAGCATCGCAACAGTATAAATGCTACTGGTAGTATTATGATAATGGTTCAGTGAGGTAAACCCACCTAAAAAATTAAAACTGCAACATTCTGCTGGTTGCATATGGATGGAAAGCATATTTTGTGGACTTTTAAAATATTGTCTTTCGAAACGGGAAACCTTGAATCGGATGTTGGCCTCTTTTAAAACCTTTTATTCAAGCGTTTATACAGAACACGGATCACGAATGTTGTCACAAATGTTTATCACCAGACAAAACATGAGAATAAGTAAATAAAACAAATCTGTCTTTAGCAGGCCAGCGCAACAGACAGACAGAAACAAGCCAGCAACAAAACAAAAATATTATAGGGCGCCGCCGCGCTGCCCGCTGCGACCCGGAAGCTCTTGGCCGACCGGCCAATCCACTCGCGGCCGACCGGAGGTCCCGCCTCCCGAGGTCCGCGAGCTGCCGGCGCATGGAGCGCCCTGCCGTCCGGGGTAGCCCGGGTCCCCAGGAGGGGGCCGGGGAGAAGGAGGAGTGTGGTGCCTGTTGCGGGGCTCCTCTGACCTGAGGGAGCCCCGATTTAGATGAGAAAACGCGCCGCGCCGTGAGGAGCCCCGCCGGAAGAGCGCAGTCGGTGAGTGGGGCCCAGGGCTGATGTGAAGTGCGTGCGTGCCTGTGTGTATGCCTGGGGGGGGAGTGTGTGCGCGCGTGTGTGCGTGTTTGCGCGAGGGAATGTGTGTGCGCATGCGTGACTGTGTATGATTGAGAGAGAATGCGAGGTAGGGGATAGTGTGCCTGTATGTGTGCCGTATGCCTGCGTGTGCATGCGCGCGCCTGTGTGTGTATGTGTGCGTGCGTGCGTGCGTGCATGCAGAGGGGTGGGGGCTGCCTGTGTCTGTGTGTGAGCAAGGGCTTTGCACCACGCATACGCAGCTATCAGTCGCTCGCTCCCGAGGTGAAATCAGACCTCGTCAAAGCGCGCGTCTGGTAGCTGTCCACATTCCTAAATACGGGCCACAATAGGTCTGAAGCAGACACCTTCAATGCTCACGCATTGAGGGTAGGTCTGCTCGACCTAAAAACTAGCTCACATTTGCCACAAATCCTATGATGCTGCAGCACAAATACATCACCAAAGGTAAATAGTCCTTTATTAGTCCTTTATTAGTCTCTTATTAGCTGCCATAGAATCATAAGTAAATATGCTTTAAGTTACAAAACCAGATCCGCCAACATCTATCGATCATATACATATTTTGCAGGTCTCTATCAGGTCACAACTAAGAAACCCTTGAAAATTAGATGTTTTTATTCTGTGCTACTTCAATCAAGAACATTGTGCACCTTTTTTAACAGGTACAACAGTTTTGCCCATAACATAGCATTTTCAGTTCCGCCTATATATTAACGTGATATGATTTATCAGTATATAGACACAATAGACTGGTTTAAATATCTTTTCATAACCAATTGTTTTTTATCTCATATTAAATGACAGTATTCTACATGTCTCTGTATCTGTGCGGCAGCTTTTGTGTTCATGTGACTCAAGTTTTCTCATCATGTCAACAATTCTGATATGTATGCAATCCTCTGTATTCATATGATGCGTCACATGAATTTGTATTTATTTTTGACATAGAGATTATTCGTTCTCTAGGTACATTGTGTTCTTGTCACCTACTAGAAGATATCAGTGTGTTGCTTATTCCTGTTTTCAGTAGTAAGTTGATACTATTTTCTCTCATAACAATATTGTATGTTATTATCTTATCAATGCAGTCGTTATAACTAATCTCTATATACATAGATATGTCCTTCAAAATCAGTTTTTGTAAACAGAACATTTTAGTACTTTACAATCTCTTGTCTTGAAAAATGTTGATCATTCAACTCGTTAGACACAAAATATGAATGTTGGGTCTTTTGGTTCTAGGTCACAGGCATTATGTGATGTAACTACATGTGTTATAACATTGTACTGTTTTTACAAATTGTATTTATAATGTATTGAATTTGCTAACATAGGCCACCATAGTATTGTTGTTTTATAATTTGTTCTTTATATGTAATTACAGATTATAAACTTGTGGCTCCTGAAGAAGGAGTTTTCGCCGAAACGCGCGTCGAGTACTGTTTCTTCACCCTGGTCACGGGCACCACTAATTATTAAAGGGTGTCCCCTTTTTTATGTATAAAGAGTGTATATTGTGTTAATATATGTATTAATTGCAAATAATTTTACTGTACTGTCATAGAATTTGAACTTCCTGTTCTTTATATGATTTTTATCAAGTATATTAAAAACATGTTTATTTTTTAATTAAATATTTTTCTATTATTTTTAAATTGTCTGCCTCTTCCTATTACCACTGGGCCCACACAATTTGTCGTCTACTAGTGAGACTGCCTAGGAATTTTTTACATACACGCTGCAGCAAAAAATACAGAACATGAGAACAATTAAATACCATCAGAAATCTATCAAAAAAGCTTGCTCTGGCTTTTCTGCTGATAAAATCAAAAACAGCAGTGACACTTCTAAAGAAATCTTTTCTATTGTGAACAGCCTGACTAAACTTACATCCACTCCCAGTCTAGCGGAAGCTTCAAATAGCTACTGCAAAAAAACTCCCTGACCATTTTGTCAATAAGGTCAACAATCTTTATCTTTACTTCAATAAAGGAGAGGAAACAGTCAAGCCTCCCTCTCTTAACAAAGGGACAGACCACACACAATGGGTACCCCTGGACCAATTAGCTCTGCTAGACATAGATGCTAACTCCACCTTAATGTGCAAAGTGAAATCAGGATCTCCGGATGACCCATTAAAACCTATTTGTTGGAAAGTGGGTTATTAGTAGTGGTAAACATATGTCTACTGTCAATAAGACCACTAACACAATATAGAGCACAGTATAGGTCTTAGAAAGTGATTCCCATGCTAAACCCTTGGTAGCTTGGCTGCGATCAGGCAGGCTTAACTTCAAAGACAGTTATGTAGAACATTTAAAAACAACAACTCAGTAAATAATTAAGACAAAACACTCAATAAAAATCCAACACCAATTTATAAAAATAGGAAATATTTGTATCTTTAAAATGACACCAGAATGAAAAAATATCCAATGTAGGGAAATAGAGATGTGATTTTTTAAATATTTAGCACTATATAGCACATAAAAACCTACAGCGCCTATTGGGACATCTGGTCATGCTAGACCAGGATAAAGTAAAAGTTTCAGCCCGACCGCGATGGAGCCCTGCACGGCTACCATTTGTGGTAGGTCTCGGTCAAAGTTTTTACCTTCTGACTTAGAAACGTTGCTGGAGCTTTTCATCATGGGGTCCCTCGAAGCTCTCAGCCAATCGGATTCAGTGAGTTTAGTCAGTTTGCCTTGCGACAAGCTCCCAGTCAAACTTGTGCAAGTCTGACATCAGGAGCTTTCCAGTGGGATGAACCACAGATCCAGACCGGCTCACGGTTGAAGGTGGGAGGCTTGACTATCGAGGATGAAGGTGGGCGGCTTAACTCTCGTGGTTGTTCCCAGTCACCTTTTCTACATTTGGCCTTAGAAACTTTTATGGAGCTTTTTCTTGCGGGGTCCCTTTATGCTCTTTACCAGGCCAGATTCGGTGAGGGTTCGCCGGCTTGGGTTTCAGACAACTTCCGGTCAAACTCTGGAAATCTGAACTCCTTTTTTTTTTAAGAGGGACAAACCTAAACGCTAGGCTGGCTTGCGGTTGAGGGTTGCTGACTTGGCTGGCCAGATTTGGTCCACTTATGGAGCTTTTTCGCCAAAGTTGCTCCAAACTTCTGGAATCTCTTCCTGAACTTCCTTTGAGGGTCCCAAAGAGTCCAAAACTTACTCCCAGGGTCTGGAAGCTCCAAGATGGTCCTTGAGAGTTAGGGACTTCTATTCCCACAATCAACTTACACAACATCCTTACAAATCCACTGGTAGTACTCCAGGCTGGGGATTCGTGATGGTGGTGAGTGTCCAGGTAAACTCTGTTAACCTGTAGCTTGCAGGGAGTCCACTCTTCAGTCCTTTTGAAGCAGGTTTGATTCACTGGGCGTAGTTCCAGATTGTGCAGCAGGCACAGTCATTTAGAGTGCAGGGTCTGGTGGGTGTAAATCAAACTTCCAGCATGGACCGCCTCTTCTTCCATTAGTTTCAAGCAGCAGATCTGAGAGGCTCTAACCCTCTCAGATACTTATTCCAACTTCTCTGGGCCAAGCAGGAGGGCACTCCTGTCCTATGAGGTGCAGGGCAATACCCCATGGTATGACCACATCCTCCAAAGCATGGCACTAAAGTCTTGCATAGAGTACAATTTCTCCAAAATTCAATATGGCTGAGTTTCCAGCAGAGGGTGAAGAGCAAACTAAACCGGCCTATAGGAAGTCTTATCTACATAATTTCTCTCCCTTTTGCATCTGCCAATTCCTTCTCTAAGCCTGCCATCTGGCTGGGAGTAGAGGGTAAAGGTGTAAATGAAACTGGTTTCTCCAGCCTTTTCCCTCCTTCCTTTGAAGAACATTATTTCCTATGCTCATCACCTTCTCCTCCCAGAAGGGCCCCTAACCCAAGGGGTCATTTATCACCTCTTCAAAGCAGCCTGGCTAATCCACTTTACTCCTACCAAACAGGTCAGAGCACTAGAAGGCTGAGTTTTGGCTTACAGACAATAACGTCTTATAACTTCTTGTCAATACATTTCAGGATAAATTCAACAATGGCCTATTGTTGTATTTATCAATACCATTCTACTTAGTCCTTAAATTATATTTTTATGACACCCCTTTCTTTAGTTATTAATCAATAACGTCTTGCCATGTTAACCTATGTGGCTGGGGATCTGCAATAGGGAAATTGAACTGGGCAATTTCTCCACCACCAGGGCTTATAAAACATATTTTATAAGTACCCTGCCTATATCTACAGGACGCTTCACACCTTGAACACCTAGGGGAGACTTTAGGGGTTCTGAATATGTACGAATATTTCAGATTCTCATTCCATAGTGCTCCTAGCAAAAACGTAAATTTTGGGAAACATGCAATTTCACTAAACCCAGGGCATATATATTGTATTTTATAAGGGTCCTCCAAATAAATTCCTGAAGCCCCGCCCACACACACATGCAAATACATCACATGCCATTACAATGCAGTTGTTACAACAACTGCATTGTTACAATGCGAAACAGTACATCGCAAGTTTTTAAAACGACTGGCTGTAGGGGGCGCGCTGGACTTAGGAATAGTATTATTCACTATTCTTACTCCAGTTTGTGCAAAAGCAGGGAAAGTGTTGGATTGTAAATCCAACACCAGCACACCCACTACAGCAAGTCGTTGAAACGACTTGCGATGTAACAGTACGAGTGGTAACAACACGGTTATTGTAACAACCGCGTTGTAAAGGTACCGCGTTGTGGAGACAGCATTGTAAATACCTAATATGCCAAAACATTGTAGTTTATTAATGTGTAAGTGCTCCAAACACCTAAGTCGAGTTTGGGCACAATTTGCATTTTAAAAACAGTCCTGCAACACAGGGCTGCTTTTAAACTAACCTCAGGCCTCAGGAGTGCACACATATAATTGCATTAAGGGCTGCCGGCCTGTAAACTGCCATGCCCTATTATATACTGGGGACTTAAAGGAGGTTTTGATACCCCTGCCCTGTTATGTTCTAGAGCCTTATAGGGGAGGTCATACCAATCATAGGGGTACCCTAACCCATAGTGTACCCTACTGTATGCCAATGTTTTCACCGTAGTCTTTTCAGCCTAGCACTGGCCCTGGGCCTGGTTAGGCAGAGCCCAGATGCAGTCAGAGTCAGTTACCACCAGTACCTATCAGCAAAAACTGGGGGGTGCCCAGGGCACAAGGAGGACTTTGCAACACTATTATATTCTGAAATTTCAGCAGAGTATCACACCTATGTTTCTTCAATTAGCCAACCTCTCTTTGAGCACTGCAAAAGTACCAATATCGTGGAAACATGCCAAGGTTATTTCTCTTCTAAAGAACCCTTTACTAGAAGCCACTCAGCCAGAAAACTATCATCCTATTTCCCTTCTGCCATTCCTATCCAAGGTTGTGGAGAATCATGTAAATATTTCCTAACCGCATTTATAGAGAAAAATCAAATATTAGATGTTTCCAAAAATAGATTCAGGCCATCACACAGCATCGAACATGCTCTTTAATAGTTGCTGAAGCCCTTTGCAGTACTGACGATGCCAGAAAGTACCAGTCTCTGTTAATCTTAGATTTATGAGTGGCCTTCGAGAATGCCTCACATGCAATTCTGCTATCTCGCCTCACTTGGTTTGCCTCTTTTTAGGTCAAGCCTGGGCAGCGCATGCATTGCTCTGTGAGGCGTGCTGTATTCAGGTATGGACTTGAAGCTCCGCCCACTCTCCACCCATATTTTTCATTGGCTTTGTCATTGTCCACTGTAAACTGTGGCTATTCATAGGTCAATAGGCTTAGTAGTCCCTCCTTAGTAACGCCTTGTCTTATTTAGTAACCTCCCATGAGAACACCCTTGTTACGTGTGTTGTTACTTAGTAGGCTTTAATTCAGCCTACGAGTACTATTTCCTCAAATAGCTTTGTCCTACCTGTTGCAGGCAGGACAAGTGCTCTCCGAACGCTTTAAGAAAAATCTTTATAGCATGGGCGCTGAACGCATTTGCAATGCAATAGGCCTCATATTTGTGAGACTTAAAGCTATTTGCATTATAAATGACAATGCCTTTTACTTATCTGTTTTAAAAACAACACATAAATAAACAGGCATTGTCATTTACAATGCCAATAGCTCAAATGCTCATAAACGCGAGACCAATTGTATTGCAAATGCTTGTTAAAAGAGAGGTCTTTTCAAGTTGTATTCCCCCCTTGTGCTTCATCCCAAAGAGTACTGATACACGACGGTCCTCAGAGTTCGGCAATCAACCCCACCCTTTTTAAAATTTACGTTAGACCCCTGGCTAAGGTAATGAAATCCTTCGGAATCTCTCTAGTGTCATATGCGGACGACAGTCAGCTGATTATTTCCCAGTCATCAGAGTCAACTAAGTCACTCATGGTGCTAGGTACTACCATTATAATCCACAGAACCGGCATGGATGGGTACAAACTCTGCACACAACCACCCAGCACGTCCCTTTGTTGATTATATGCGGCCCCAGACACCGTGGGTAGGTGAAGAAGTGCCATGATAAGATCATTTTGACATCACACTCACAGTGCCAATTGTGGCATATCTAGTATCTCGCCGCCCAACCCCCAATATCTAATCTGCTTTTAAACAATTCAGAAGGAACAGTTGCAGATAATTATTTATCCAATAAGCACTGAACAAAGACTATTGCATTGTGATGTTATGAGAAACCGGTCCCAGGATATTTGTTATCGGTCCAGGGAAGACATGGCTTGGCAGTTCGGGCTGGACTGTTCCCATGAGGCACAGAGTCAGACTGATTTGCATATGGCAATGTCTGAACTGGGGTGGGGGAGTGAGCTAAAGAATGATGATGGATTAAACCCAGATCAGTTGACGTGGGGTGAGTGCTTGCAATGTTTAACACTCCGCCCATCATCCCCTTTGGTTTTGCTTTGTTTGCCCTAAGTTGGCAGGGTATGCCCAGATGTGGGTCCCTCGCTCACTTTGCCACTGGATTCAAGCTAGCCTGGCTGATGACGGCTGATTAGCCAGAAACCAGTCCCAGGATGCTTGTTTCCGGACCAGGGAAGACATGGCTTGGTAGTTCGGGCTGGACTGTTCCCATGAGGCACAGGGTCAGACTGATTTGCATATGGCCATGTCTGAACTCGGGTGGCGGAGCGAGCTAAAGAATGATGATGGATTAAACCCAGATCAGTTGATTGGCGGTGAGTGCTTGCAATCTTTAATACTCTGTCCATCATCCCCTTTGGTTTTGCTGTGTTGTGAGATACACCAACAATTCCCTCTTGAAAAATGTCCATGTTGTCGAATTCATGCACCAACAGCAATGCCATGACTGGCAGGCCTCAACCTCAGAGAAAAGTTGCGGCTGCCATTTTGTGCATCAGGACTCTGTTCCAAGGGGGGTAAATACAATTTAAAAATGATAGAAGGAAGTGATAGAAGGGGTCAGGGTTATAGGTACCCTGACCCCGTGGCACTGATGGAGGGGCCTGCGAGGGATCCCACATGGGCAAGAAATTGTCCAAAATCACTTTTTTGTTTTTTTTAGCACCAGGATCCGTAGACACACCACGGTGCTCAGCATGACCCAGTGTACTCTGCGGCGGACAGCTGATCCAGACCCTAATTAAAAAATGCATATACCCACTCACAGACCCACACACCTTTTCACACATCTATCTCCACACAAACACTCACTCACTCACAAAGCACTCACAGACACACAAAACCACTCACACACCCACTCACAGACTGACACAGCCTCTGGCACACCAGCTCACTCACCCACTTAAATACCCCCACAACCTCTCACACTCCCACTCGCACATCAATACAGCCACTCACACGCCTGCTAACAGACCTACAAAACCACTCACTCACCCACTCACAAACCCACACAGCTATGTACACACCACACAACCACACACACACTCACAGATCCACAAAACCACTCACAAAGCCCCTCATAGACGCATTCACTCACACAACTACTAAACCACTCACACCCACTAAGCCATTCTCACACCCTTTAACACACCCACACAAAGGCAGTGATGCACTTATAGAAATTGCAATATAATATGTTTGTATTAAATGTGTTGATGTTTTAGTATTTAACGTGTGCTTTTGTTCGGGCACAGATCTGGGGATCAATAAAAAGAATAAAAATAAAAATAAAGTACCTTAACTTAATTTATTAATTTGTATTTTTAAACTATGTAATAAGAATGATTGTGTGAATAAAAGGTCTTAATAAACTTGTGAAAATGTATTATAGTAAATTGAGCTAATGGTTCAAATTGTAGAACACTTTATTATTTAGAAAACTGTGAAATTAACTAAAGAATACAAGGAAAAAGCATTAAAAAGCTGTACAAATTCACAGAAAAAGGTTACAAGGACATCAGCAGTCATAGTTACCCGAGCGAACTATAACTTATGCCTCTTGTAATGCACTGCTTATGCCCTCACATATTACATCACTCATGATATTGTCAGTGAAATCACTGCTGACATCAATGACATTTCATATGATATCACTGATTACATTATCCAGCAAAGTAAACTAAGAATACTTCATAAAATACCATCATTTTTCAAAATATGAAAAGGAGACAAGTGAGAGACCTACAGCAGAAAGCTTACTGTAACCTTATCAACCACTCCACTCACTTATCACCCAGGAGAGAGTTCTCAGCGGATAGTCCTGACTCTTCTAAACCACTACTCTAAACATTAATGACCAAAGTAAGACGTCTAATCATACAGGCTAGCCTATCGCAATCCACAATAATACCATTTGTCAACCTGGAAAGGGTTTTAGTGAAGACATCAGTTTTATAAAAACCACTACAACCCACACCCAGTAGAGAAGTCCTAGATGACGGGCCACTGAGTCACAACCCAACCAGCAGTAAAATTAATCTTCATCCTGGAGAATGGTTTCAGCGAACAGGTCAGTCTGGTGCAAACCCCTACTACACTGAGCCATCACCCTAAAAAGAGGTCTTAGTGAACAGATAAAATTATAGCAAACTATTACTACACTCATTCGTCATAAAAGAGATAGGTCTAAGAAAAGTGGTCAGTATCTCACAAAACACAACTAAACTCAGCCATCACTGTGGAGTATAATCTCAATGAACAGCTTTGACTGTCCCAAAGCACTACCATGCACCAGCAGGAAACACTTGTGAGCGTAGAGGCTAGTTCACTCATAGATAGTACACCAGCTATAAAAATGGTGTTATAGTTCAGATGGTATATGTTAGAAATACTAACACATTAGTAGTGCAGAAAGAATAATATTTTAACTTATGCAGTAGCTCAGTATATATCTTTCAGTGTCTGAAACCTTTACGAAACACTCACACTCACTGGTTGATATAATCAATGTCATCAGTGACCATGCCATGAGAGATGTAATATGTAAGGTAATAAGAAGTGCATTGCGGGGCATAATTTATCGTTAGGTAAGGTAACTATAACTGCTTAATCTCTATGGTTTTGTGGTGTAAAATCTGAACCTAACTCTAACGTCCTTGTAACTTTTGTTTTTTTACAGTGAGTGTGGGTGTGTCCATGAATATATTTATATATAGATATATTCCTTTTTTTGAATGGGAGAACCTGATTCCCTTGCTCACCCCTAAACCCTAAGAACATCCTTACCGGTCAATTCCCTTACTCACCCCAAACCCAAAAACATACCATTACCACCATATACCCTTACCCACCCCAAACGCTAAAAACCCCTTACCACCCAATTCCCTTACCCATTCCTAAACCCTAAAAACACCTTTATCACCCTATACCCTTACCTACCCATAACCCTAAAAACACCCTTCCCACCCTATTCCTTCATCCACCCAAACCCTAAAAAGACCCTTACCACGCAATTCCCTCAGCCACCCCAACACTAAAATCGCTCTTGCTACCCTATATTCGTACCCACCGCTAAACCCTAAAAAACCCTTACTTTAATTAAGTAACATATGTTTAGGTTGTTATGGTACAGTTGGCACCTGGATGTATACCCTATGGGGATGCCCAAGATTGGGGAGCCTTTTGTTGGAAGTGCTGGAAAACATGGGAGTGGCCCTAGGAACAGTCTTAGGCTAAGACGCTTGTACTGTTCTGGTGGAAAAGAGGAGTAGCAATTTCAGAATCAGAAGTGAGATTTTTTTGGGTGATTCTCTAGTGACTCATTCACTTATTTCCCAGACGTAAACAGAAGAAACCCCACCCTCTTTCTCATGGTTGATTATGGAAAATGAGAAATAGTATGTTTTTGGAAACAAATTGATAATGATAAGTGGAGTTTAAAAAGCTTCAAAGTCGATTCTTTAACTGGATCTATAATTTATAAGGGATAACCTTTGAATCATAAAAGTTCATTATGTTACAACAATGGCATACTTGTGTGGAAAACTTAGTATTAATAGAATGAATGTAGCATTTTTGTTTTTGATCGCTATTCAAGTATTCTCAAAAGCACATTACCCAAAGTCTCCCTGCATAGACAGGCACACCTGTGTGACATCACAATATTTATTTATAGTCCAGGCACCTGGGTTAACTGAAACCTTTTTATGTAGTGATATTCAGAGTTCTGCATGGGGGTAGAATACCTGCAATGCGCCTTAATCACAGGTTTTCGACTGTAGTCACTGACCCTCAGGTAGACTAGAAAAGATTTATATTGCAGGGTTGTTCTGACAACATGCTTGAAAAACATTCGTTTTTGAAAGCGTGCATTCTCCTAGTAGACTTTTGTACTGAAGCAGCAAGTTGTGACTCGTCACTTCAGATTAGTTTTTAGGTCGAAGCCTACCACTGCACTGTCTGGTTTGTTAAGATATCTTAGGGCTATTCAGAAAGGTTCCCTGGGAATGCATTAGCCTATTGCTTACCATTGGCTTTGTGGTTTGTAATTGTAACTCACATTTTCTGCCTTTATTTGCTTTAGGCTGTCCAGGGTGAGTTAATCCCTCCTAAGGATCAAAGCCTTTTCATACCAACGCTCATTGTATTCTTCCATGAGTGCTGCTTTCTGTAAACAGGTCTATAAACTTTGTTCTTATCTTGTCATATATGCTCTGCATTCAAAGACCAAGATCAAATGTCAAGCTCTGCCTTCTGAGGGAGCTTGGTGTTTACTTTTCTTTCTCGGATTCCGAAGTGAGAGGATTTATGTGACAATCTTGCAGAATACTGGGGGTAGGAAAGGGTTTTTTTCTGGCACACAACAACATTTAAAAGAACTGTGCCAGTATTACAGAATGCATCAGAATTAGGAACACAAATGAAACACATTTTAATTAATTTTTTATTAATTCCGAAGTGTGTTGGAAACAAATAATTTAATATGCTCAAAATAAATCATTACACTAGGTGATGCCATTTTCACACATTATCTTTTGTGTGCTGTATAGTTTTATAAGTAAAACTGTATGTCTGTGCAAATGCAATGGTCATTTCAATTGAAGATTTATTGTTTGTAATGGCAGTTTGCTATCACACCATGCATTCTCCACTCTACGCCACTCAACTCTACTCTACACCATACCAATTTACACCACTCCACACTAGTGCACTCTTTTCCACTCTGCACCACTCAACTCTATGCCACTTTACCCCACACCTCTCTACTCTACTCTGTATCACTCTACTCTATGCCAGTGCACTGTAGGCCACTCTACTCTACACCATTGCACTCTACACCACTCAAATCTATTCGGAACAACCCCACTCTACACCAGTCTGCAACACTGAACTCTATGTCAATACACCCTTTGCCATTGCAGTTTACTCTGTAACACTCAACTATATGCCCCTGCACGCTACACACATTCACTCTAGGCCTCTCTAGTTTAATCTGCACCACTGCATTCTATGCCCCTGCACTCTACGCCACTTTACTCTACATCATTACACTTTACACCACTCTACTGCACTCTACTCTGCACCCCTCCACTCTACGCCACTTCATGCTACTCTTAAACAATCTACTCTATGCCAATCCACTCTAAACAACTGCACTCTACTCTGCACCATTGCTCTCTACACCACTGTTCACCACTTCACTCCATTCTCCGCCACTGAACTCTACGCAGCTCTACTCTCCATTACTGCACTCTACACCACTCTAATCTTCATCACTGCACTCTACGCCACTGCACTCTGCGTCACTCCACTCTAAGCCACTGTGCTCTACACCACTCCACTCTGAACCACTCTACGTCACTGCACTCTCTGCCACTGTACTTTGCACCACTGCATTCTACTATGCACCACTCTAAACTATACCACTGCATTCTACAATGCTGAATTCTATGCCACTGCACTGTACTCAACTGCACTCTATGTAACTATACTCTGTAACACTCTACACCAATGCACTCTACGCCACTCCACACCACTGTATTCTACTCTGCACCACTGTACTCAACATCACTGCACTCTACGCCACTCTATTCAACACAACTCTTTGCCACTTCATTCAATGCCAATGCACTCTACAACACTCAACACCACTGCACTCTACAACACTCTACTCTGCAACACTGCACTTTACACCACAAACATCTGTGCCACACTACTCTGCACTACTGCATTCTATGCCACTGCACTCTACTCTGCTTCACTCCACTCTACACCACTGCACTCTGGAACACTGTACTCTACGCCACTGCACTCTACGGCATTATATTCTACCCTGCACAACTCTACACCAATATACTCTGTGTCACTCTAATCTACTCTTCAGCATTGCTCTCTGCACCACTGCACTCTACTATGCAACACTCTAATCTAGGACACTGCAAAATACAACGCTGCATTGTACACCACTGATTTCTATGACCCTCGCTGCACTCTATTCCACTGCACTCTATGCTACAATACTGTGCAACACTCTATGCCAGTCCACTCTACTCTATGCCACTCCACTGGGCGCCACTCTAAGCGACTCCACTCAATGCTACTCCAATACATGACACTCTCTGCCCCTCCACCCTAAAACACTATACTCCACTCTTTGCCATTCCACTCTCCGACACTCCACACCACTCCCCTCTATGCCACAAAAGTTTAGCCTTGCTGAAAGCAGCTGCGCGGGTGTACAATATGGCTTAAATACATTAGCAAAACCAATAGTTCTTGTATAGGTGAGATCTATTGGCTTTGCCAATGTTTGTTTTGTAGCGGCCTCCACCACAGTATATGGGGGTTCCATCATATCGTGGTGGAATACGAAGATGCATTTCCTAAACAAGAAGGCTTTGCACTGAAGTTTTGCTGGATGAGGGTATTCAGTGTTTGCGTAACATACTTCTGTACAAAGACATCTGCCGTGGGCTGAATGTCATTCTGCTCAATGTGATTTCTGCTGACTGCTGTAGTGAGTCAGACCTCCTTTATGGGAGCACTTGGTGGAAGGGAGTTGTACCGCCCTGGAAACATGTCTCCACCACATACCACAGTTAGGATGGCCAGCAGCTCCAGCAATCTAACTCTCAAAAAGGCCTCCTGAGACTGTTGGTTTGTTTTTCCAAGATGAGTTAATATTAGCCAGTTAGCAGTTACATGCTTGCATTTGCATCTGAAAGGCTGTAGGCTATCTGTACCCTCTCACTAAATTAGCTATTTAAGCCTTGATTGCCTACCAGAAGCACTGAAACTTGAGAACTAACTTTTATTTTGCATTTCACAAGTTTGCTAAGTGGCATTATGATGCCATTAGCCATTCCTGGCCTTTCAGCCAATGGCATATTGCATTGTCGGGCTTGCACTTTTTCTTTACAGAATCCAACGCATTACAAATACTGTATTTTCTGCACTCCATAGTTTTGATGAGATACAAACGTATCTTGGTAACATCTGGGCTGATCTTTTCTGCTGGAGTTCATTCAGGTCCAGGATTGTTCGAGAAGGGTCGGCGGATCCATGCCAGATTTTTAAAACACCCAGATGAACAGATTCACATACAATTAGTGTAAAATGCAATAATTTACATATTCAATGAATGTCCTCAGACCAGGTCCTCGCATAAGTCCAGAGAGGCCTGGTACCCTCACAACTGGTGAACCTAAGCCATATTTTCATGTTTAACAAAGGGCAAAAATAATTGGGTTCCAACTCTTAGATCCACTTTAGGCTAAGTACAAATGGCCCTCTGCAACCACCCTATTGGGACCCTAGCCTGAAAATTAGGCCTGGATCCAGCACTCATACATCAGCATTGGACAACTCTTACTGATAAAAGACCGTGGTGGATAATGACCATGCGATGAGTTACAGGAAGCTTGAAGTTTCAAAGGGTGTTTGTGATTCTGACGATATGCGGTGTGAGTTCACTAGGTCGAATAATACTACTACAATTTAAGCAAGTTTAATGAGTTTTTTTCATCTGGCTTTCCGGTGGTGTTTCTAGTACCGAAGATGCAAGCTGTTTAGCCAGAAGGACAAACATGATGGCACTTTCCTTGTCTGCAAAACTTTAATAAAGATGAATGACTGAAACAAAAAGTCAACAGGTACACATGCATGGAAAAACAACAGTATTATCAAGACCAATGTGGCACTGACCTACGTTAGGGGTAGCAATTGGGGGTAGATATGCCCTCTAAGCAGTGGATCTATTGCTTATTTTGTGCTCCGCCTTATCACACTTCTAGAAAATACAATGCAATATATCAACAACATAAACATAAGTGGTCGTTATTGCACACCGGCGAACTTTGGAACTCACTACTCTCCGGACAAAAAAACTCAAAAGTCACCTCATCTTCAAGAAAGCCATCAAACATCGCTGTTTAAAGCTTCACACATCAAACAATCCATAGACAACTAAATAACAACATCTACAACCACTGATGGAGAGAACAGGTCTAACACGCTGGTTAATCACTTGCCCATGAGGTACATTCAAAGGTGCATGAAGCATATTCTATCGATTTTCATACACCCTATAAACACTGCCCTGCATAACAGCATTGGCACATTCAATGTACCATGAAGAAACCATGTGTTCAGACCTTGTGTACAACAACTAACTCTTCCCAACTGGAACCTATGGAAATACCACACCTCTCCAACCAAATATTCAGGGCCGTCCTTCCATCAGAAAAGACTTGAGATCGTTTAGAGTGCCATGATACCACAATATTGGCAGTTGTAATATATACATATTGTTAGACCCAGCGGGTTCTGGCTGGTTGGGGCGCATCGAAGCCAGACAGAATCCACCTAGATACGATGAGTACGCTACACGTGTCTGATAACCTGTGCTCATCCTTGGGTGGCTTGGCCCAGAGCAGTCAGGCTTATCCTCAGAGTCAAAGAGTAAAGTATTGGCACAACACCACCCTCGCAACACACGGAGGACACTACAAAAAGACACAACATATTATGTATATAACACTGGTCTTTATATTACACACTCATTGAAATCAAAATGATATACACATTGGATATATGCTTTACAGTTATATGCAATTGTCAATTTCTCCCATTAGCAGCAGAATGTCATAAACACATATATACTAGTCATATGTATTCACTTGCCCCGTTATTTCCTCAGCCTCGTAAGCAACATCAGCTCATGTGCATGATTCCCCGAGGTGTTCCTGATCCAAGCAATCCCTCCCACATCAAAAGAGATAAAAACATATTTACAGGCTGTTCAAAGGTACTCCACTATCCCACAAACACATTAGCATAGGCCACAGCATTCCCAAAATTACATATCCCGTACAGTTGTAATGGTCAAGAAAACATAGGTTTTGAGTACGCCTCGTGACCCAGCCCCTCATCCACTCAAAATACACCAGCCACCGGTAAAGGTTAAACCTGCTGGTGACACTTTCATTAGATTGTTGGGCCACCTACAGCAGATGGAAACAGTTCCTTGGTTTCATCCCTCCAGATTAGGCCTGCAGGTATTTAGCAGCACCTTCACTAGTGCGGGATCACTATATCGCCCATAGCCAAAAGACTGTGACACTGGAAGCCTGGGTGATACCAAACTGGGGAAATGTTTCCCCTCATACAGAGGTGTGAACTGCAGTTACTCCAAGCAGCCAACCGTGGGTGCACATAAGGCACAACGTGACCCCCTTCAGTCTAGTCATGATATTCTCAACAACGGAGTACTTTGTGGCGTGGGTCCGGGGAGAGGGAGACAGTGACCTTGTATGGAGGCTACGATGTCAGGCATTGTCTTCCTCCCGATCTGGAGGTCAGAGACAGCCTAGGCTTCCAGCTCGGGTTCCTTGGACTCAGCAAACTTCCCCTAACACCCCTCGGACACCATATGCGATGGAGTGAGAGCTAGCACAGGTTTCTGGTTGCAAGCCTGAGTCCCTTGCACTCTGAAAACTTCACCAGGCACTCCTCAAACTCCTCAGGTTCTGGAACCCCAGGTAGGCCGCTGATCTTTGCAAGCACACTCCTCTGCACAGTGTGATTGTGGCATACGTCAGAACAGTACTTGTCCCAACCAAGGATCACTTCCACCTGTTTCCGCCGCACCCTGCGCTGACCCTACAATCTCATGGAAATGGGGAGATCCTTTATGTCCCTGGGATCTCGTGGACAGGAGGCCAGCCATACGGCCCTTCAAGAGTGCTTAGGCACCCAGGCCACGAAAGTTGGCAATTAGCTGCAGGCCAGCAACATCCAGGCAAAACCCCTCGAGTGATAGTCCCCTTTTTGGAGCACGACAAGCCCCAGTCCACCACAAGTTTGCGGATAATCCAGTTGCAGTCGCTCCAGCCCCAATGTTTCTTATTGTCGATGTTCCAGCATTGAACCAGCCTAGTATGTTTCCAATCCCAAAAGCATCTCTAACTCCTGAGGGCAGAGCACCAGTAGGTATACCCACAACAGCCTTTGAGGATGATATCAGTTCAAAAGGCCACCTTTGAAATGCACAGGCCCTCTCAACGTGATGTCCTGTCTGCCATCCTACCCTAGGTGGTTAATCAATATATTTAGTGGGCCAAGAACCTGCCCCTTGGAATGCAGGTGCAAACTCCACCCTGTTCTATCCGTCCCATGAAGGTCACTCAGAGTCAGAAGGCTGCAGTTTCCCTTGAGCCCCTAGTTTATGGCCTCTATCAGGAATACACAGATGCAGCTGCCCCCCCCCCCCCCCAGCACCCAGATATGGATTGGAGACAGACTGACAGGCACACAGAGCCACAAGCACAGAAATGCCTACTTTCCCAAAGTGGCATTTGCACATTAGTAATGTCGAATCCACTCGCATAACGTAAGAGCATTTGCCATTACTTAATCATCAATATCAAACACTATACTACTACTCTAATGCATGTAGGAAATACAGTTTAATAGCCTATCCACTGATCCCCCCCATGTTAATCTATGTAAGAAACGGCCTCACCGTACCAAATACACCATCTGCTGCCATTCACTACCAGTGCATGTAGCATGCCCATGCCTTGCCACTTACTGACAACTCACCCTGCCTCCAGGGAGTACCCTACCCCGATGTAGTGAGAGACAGGCAATACATTGGCAAGTAATTTTTTAAATGCCAAGCCGAGTAACAGTAACCTGCACACACAGCGCTCTCCATGGCAAACCTGTGGCACATCTGAAGAGCTACGTCAGTGGGTGGCACAACCAGTGCTGCAGGCCCACTGAGGAGCATTTGAGTTACATGCCCTAGGTATATGTCTTACCCCTAGACAAGGAACTTACAGCTAACTCAAACCAGCCAATCATGTATACACCAACCACCAGTAAGTATAAGACAAGCACAGCGCTTTGGCACTGAATGGCAGTGTCAAAGCACTCACAGTCCTAAGGCTAGCACATAGATTATCGGAAAAACAGAAGAGACAAAAGCAAAAAGCTGAGGGAAAGAACCCTAAAATGGGCCATTTCCAACACATATACACAGTTTGGTAATATCTTAGTTAAAAGAATGGGTGAAGCATACAAGTTTTCTCAGTTACCTTGTGGAGGCAAGTCAAAGCGGATGTGTCTGTCAAAGTGCATGGTGCTGTGGAATTTGCTGTCACATGACTCGCACAAGTTCAGGGGACTCTGGCGATTCAGCTGCTGGCAGTCTGCATGATGGCAAACCTGAAAAAGAGAATAACAAAGCAAAGGCTATCAGACTAGGGCCACACCTGCAATGCACTGTACTAGACTAAAAAACAATGTACATAGAAGCCACTTGCAAATACGATTGTTTTGCAAAATAAAGATATCGAAATTCAACAAGAAAATGCAGATTTTGTAAAGAGTATTCTGCTGTCTTTCTTTTTTGAAGTACAAGCCACTACCCACCAAAAGCACCCCATTTACAATATATTGCTTAAATTGGGTCCATGGAGAAACATATACAGCCAAAATAAACAACGAAAATAGGATTAGCAAAATGTAGGCTACAGAATTAAAAGAATTACAAAAATTCTTGTCAAAATATTATCCTGCAAAAAAATCCGTAATCTATCCAGCTTGTTTCACTTGTGACATATGATAGATTTGAGTTAAATAGCTAACACTACTGTAGGCATATTTTGGAACAAGGTATTGTGGTGGGTTTAGGGGTATTAAACTTTTTTGTCGTGTCATGTCAAATATTCTTGTAGAGCGCACTTATCACCAGAAGGTCTCAAGGCGCTTGCAGCAAAAAAACAGCAACAAAAGACAGCAAACCTAAACTGCCAAAACGATTACTTAGGAAAAAGCCAGGTTTTAAAGTTTTTACAAAAGCATTTATGATCCACTATGGATGGGAGGTGTGATGGCAATTTATTCCATAGCATGGGGACAAGGTAAGAAAAAGAGCAACCACCACTACAGGACATACGAAGGCGCAGCTGAACAAGATATGATTTAGTACCGGACCGTAACGATCTCCTTGGTATATACCATTGGGTTTTTTTGCTAGGTAGTTAGGGCCGATATCGTACATTATCTTGTTTGTGAGACTTAAGATTTTAAAGTGGCTTCTTTGTCGCACTGGAAGCCAATGAAGAATTTTAAGATTTGGAACAAAAGGGGATCTAGGGGGAAGATCAAGAACCAATCTGGGCGCAGTTTTCTGAAGGGTCTGAAGCTTGGAAAGCTGGTCTTCATTAAGTGCTGTGAACAGGGCATTACCGTAATCAAGACGGCTAATGACTAAACCCTGCACCAGAGGTTTCCTTTCTTTTGTAGATGGTTATTTTTGAATAACAATTCAGAGTCTTTATTTTGTGTGATGTAAATTTACATATTTTATACTTTTGCTAAATACCCACACTGTGACATGATTTCTCCTACTGCACACTTTAAGTGTATCTGCATAGCTGTATGGCATACATCTTTAGGTCAAAGCCCATCAGATAGCGTAGCTGTCTGGTTTACTAAAGACATCTTGGGGGCACTTGGACAGGTTCCCTGAGAATGCATTACATCCATTGCTTACAACTGGCTATGTGGTTTGTAACTCACATTTGCTTGCTTATTATTTGCTGGCTTTATTTATTTTAGGCTGTACAGCTTCAGTTCGTCCCTCCCATGGAGCATACCCCATTTACTGAATTCTTCCACTTGCTCACTTTCTGTAAACAGGCCTTTCAATCTTGTTCCTATCGTATTCCATTTGCTGTGCATTCAAAGATAGAGTGGTGTGTCCAGCAATCAATGTGAGTGAAATACCAACTGATGGTTGAACTGTCCAGGACATATATGTTTGGCAACACGCTGCAATGGCGATTAGATACACAGCCATTTTGAAAGGAAGTCCTCTCTTTATGTTTACTAATGGGCTCGCATTTAACAGGGACTAGTTGTTAGTGTAATGAAACTGACATGATTAAGGTGGGATGTCGAAACGCACCGTCAATAAATTTTAATGATACAGACCGTTCAGTGCTCTGTTTGTTCTGTTGGGGAGCGTTGGTGGAATAATAATGCATTATTACTACAAACTAACGATGGAGGCACATGTTCAAGCGTTCAGAAGAAGGCTTGTGGAATTGGTGGCAATGGATTTTTCAAACTGCCAGAATCGCCATTACTATCTTTGGAATATGTAGATCGCCTTGCTAAAGGGACATTACTTAATGGATTGGTGCCCGTCACTCAGACTGGGACCTTCCAGAACATAACTAAATGGCAAGTGCGGTAAAACAATGGCGTATTAATGAACACTGTCAATGTACGGAGAGGATTGTTATACCTGGCGGCTGTGTTATATGGTGCGTTCAACAGTCAGTGTGAGTGAAATACCAACTCTTGGTGGAAATTGTTCAGGACATATATGTTTGGCAACAAACTGTAATGGCGAAAACCAGCCATTTTGAAAGGAAGTCCTCTCTTTATGTTTACTAATGGACTCGCATTTGATGGGGACAAGTGATAGTGTTATGATATTGACATGATTAAAGGGGGATGCCAAAACGCGTCATCAATACATTTTAATGATGCAGCCTGTTGAGTGCTCTGTGGAGAGCGGGGTGGATTTTATATATATATATATATATATATATATATATATATATATATATATAATAGTATTTCCTCTATGTCCATCAAAATGACATGTGACTGCACTTTGCACTTTAAAAAGGGTTGAGCACTCTGGAACGCCATGTGACCAAGGCCGCTGGGACGGCCGAAACGCGTCATGGCAATCTGTCTGTTGGCTAAATAAAGTATGCTGAAGATAAGTTGGTCCTTGCCTCGTATTTCGCTGATGGAAAGCGTAGCTGCTGCGAGGTATTGCAGATAATTACTGGCATTGGATTGTTGCCGGTACTGGTCCCCCTCCTCTGCAAGTAGGCTTCACGGCAAGCAGTCCGAAGTCGCCGGGCATCTGTTAAACCCCTTCCGCGTGGAGGAGTGTTGGCGGGGACCCCGGGGGGCACTTTTCGAATCCCATTGAAGGGAAGGAGTGAAGCCATCCAATTGATCGTCACCCGGCAGGAGTAAGCGCTGGAAGCAATCACTGACCCAGAGGCTGCAACAGACCGGGACGCCGTGAGTGGGACCTGTGGGGACCTGTGGTGTCGTTTGAGAGAGCAAGCGGCAGAACCCCCTGTGTGTCCATTGAAACGCGGCCCGTGGTATGGACGGAAAACATATGCGGTGACGATCGACGGAAAGAGGAGGTACGTGCATAACCGCCCGTTGTTGGCATAGTGCCGACGGAGACTTCTTGTGTATTGGGGCCGGTTAATTACGCGAATTCAGCACTTAAAGTTGGAGTCAAAACAGACGGAAATGTCAGGCGATGTACGGAGGGCCCGGGAGCTCGCCGCACAGGAGATGTTCTCAGATGAAATAGAACATGAAACTAACATTGAGAAGGAGGTGGGGGAAGGGGGGCAAAGCGGTGCTGAAAATAGCAACATCAGAGATTTGTTTAAAGAGCTGGAGAAGCTAAAAAGAAATGAGCAATCCAAATGGTGGGAAGCCCGCTCCCTAAAAAGGTATCTCGATGTTGGCAGAGTCCCCAGGGGGCTACGCATTATGCTGGCCCCTAGCTACGACACACCCAACCCCCTGATGATGGTAGAGTGGGGCCAGTGTAACCTAGAGTCCTCGCGCAAACTGATGCAAATCTTAGTGAAATTTGCTGAGATAGACGGGGAAGAGCTACAAAAAAAGATAGATGCGCTTGAGGAGAAAATCAAAGCACAACTAGGCGACAAGGAAACCCCAAAATCCACAAAAATGAGGGATGAAATGGTAACGAGATTATCCAAAGAGGAGGAGAAAATCAAGACCAGGAAAATATACAAGTTTAAAAGAGACAGAGACGACTATGCAAACGGCCAAATATTTACTTTTGCGCGCCGATATGACAATCTGAGAGCAGCCACAGCCAGTAAACGAGGTGCAGCAAGTAAAGGGTCGGCTCTACCAGAAACAGATGATGTATCGGTATACAGCTCTGCCGCAGAGAGTGGTTCTGATAATGAGAATGCAAGAAGTAAAAGTAATGTTGTGTTAACCTTGGGGGAAGAGTTGGCGGTTTTAAAAAACAGCAGAAAAGCTACCCTAAGACCGCGCTTCCAGGGAAAAACGACACAACCAAATCCCAGCGCAGGAGGGGCAGGAGAAAAGCCGCCAAACAAAGAAGAGATGACCAAGCGCGGACGGGGCCGGGGGCGTGGAGGAACCAGGAAGCCCCAGCCTTAGCCACATGTACTGTAGTGGATTCACTAAGTGGTGAGAGCTTGGAAACACAGCTAGCCATGGAACAATTACAAGCTAAATCCATAATAAACCTGAGCACCGTGGTTCTATCAGCTGCAGATCGGCAGCTTCTGAGCTTAGGTCTAAGTTTCTGCCCTGAATCTAATTTCTCATACACAAGGACAAGGGCTGACATTTATCAATACATACGGAAAATAAAGCTAAAAAAGCAATTTGTGCATAAAACAGTTGGCCCAAACATGGCACCATCCAAATCTGGGACAAGCACCTCCGAACTGGCAGTTAGCGACTTAAACCTATTCCATGATATGTGCCAGCTAGGAAGTGAGGAAAGTATGGGGACACAAGAAATAGTGGCGTCCAGTGGACAAAAGAAGCCAAGCACCCCATTCAAGCCTAAATCCAAGTATATTCCCCTGGCTGCACGGGATGGGCTTGATGCTTTCAGTGACGCGATTGTACGACAAATTAAAAGGCTGGCTCAAAACAACAATGAAAATAAGCGACAATACACGAACCAAGAGAGAAAACTGAATCAATTGTCAACAAAGTTAAAGGATGCTGAAGTAATAGTTCGTAATTCCAATAAAGGCGGAAATATTGTCTTGTGGCCCATCACAAATTATCTCGAGGAGGCGCATAGACAATTGGATGACATCCAATGTTACAACAAAAGCAACCCACAGAAATATAGGATTATGCTGGAAAATTTATGCAGGAATCTGGTGGCATGGAAAGTACTTGGTATGCTAAGTGGGGATGAGTTCAAGTATTTAAAGAAGGACCACCCACTGGTTCCATACATATACTTTATACCTAAAGTTCATAAAAACATTACTGCAGCGCCAGGAAGGCCAATTATTGCGGCGTGTGGCGGTCCCTTGGAAAACCTCTCTAGGTATATCGACTATTTTTTGCAGCCACATATGAAATTCCTGAAATCTTACGTACAGGACTCAAGTGATTTCTTGCGTAAAGTAGAGGAGATCGTGTGGACACCAGACCTGTTGTTAGTTACATTGGATGTCAGTTCCTTATATACATGTATTAAGCATAGGGAGGCCTGCGTGCATGTGAGTACTATCTTAGCCGCAGGCCAATGGAATTAGCCCATCACACCAAGATGCTTTTGGAAATGTTGACATTCTGCCTTGAGAACAATTACTTCATGTTTAATAGACAAATGTTCCAACAAGTTCAGGGTAAGCCAATGGGGGCCAGTTTCTCTCCAAGTTATGCGTGCCTGTTTATGGGGTGGTGGGAGGAACTGGTCCTCAAACGCAAATTTGAACAATACTGCACTTCAAATATAATCTGTTGGTTTCGTTTTATTGATGATCTTTTTATTGTGTGGCATGGTTCTGAAGAAAGTATTTTAAATTTCATACAGGAAATCAATGAAAATGATCTTAACTTGCATTTTACCTCTAGTATAAGTAAGGAATCGGGGACATTCTTAGATGTGCAGGTTTTATTATCAAATAATGTTCTTAATACTACCCTTTTTAGAAAACCGACGGCAGGGAACACTCTTTTACATGCAACAAGTGCCCATCCACAGCATTTGGTCAAATCTATACCCTATGGTGAGATGCTACGCATCCGCCGTATTTGTAGCAACAATGAGGATATGATCATCAAGCAACAAGAAAGCCTTACAAGATTTGTGGATAGGGGTTACAGTATTAAGATAATACAAACCGCCATAAGAAAGTCACGGCTCAAAGCAAGAGGTGAACTGTTAACATATAATCAACAAGCATTGGAAATGCAATAGGTCTCGCATTAGGAAAGTTTGAGCTATTGGTCTTATAAATGACATTTTTTTTATTGATGTGTTTTTTAAAATAGCTAAATTAATAGCTTTGTCATTTACAATGCCAATAGTTATAACTTTCGCAAATGTGACACCTATAGCATTTGTAATGCAACATGTTTTGTATTTACGTGACTTAGATGTATTGATATTACAAATAACAATGGCTTTTAATTTTTTTAAATAATTAATACTTAAATAATTTATTTAATTTGTAATGTCAATAGCTTAAACTTTTGTAAATAACTTTTGTGAAGATTATGTTCAGTGTTTTTTATTGTGACGAAAATCCAAGAACAGAAGTGAAATATTAACATCTTTTTGTGATTTGTAATAAAGCTTGAAAACAGCTTGAAACATTGAAAGAACATATTTGAACCAGTGATGCTGTGGTTGCGCTAAGTGCTGCTGTGGTTGCGCTGAGTGCTGCTGTGGTTGCGCTGAGTGCTGCTGTGGTTGCGCTGAGTGCTGCTGTGGTTGCGCTGAGTGATGCTGTGGTTGCGCTGAGTGATGCTGTGGTTGCGCTGAGTGATGCTGTGGTTGCGCTGAGTGATGCTGTGGTTGCGCTGAGTGATGCTGTGGTTGCGCTGAGTGATGCTGTAGTTGCGCTGAGTGATGCTGTGGTTACGCTGAGTGATGCTGTAGTTGCGCTGAGTGATGCTGTGGTTGCGCTGAGTGATGCTGTGGTTGCGCTGAGTGATGCTGTGGTTGCGCGGGGTGATGCTGTGGTGGTGCTGGGGTAGTGCTGAGTGATGATGTGGTGATGCTGAGTGGTGCTGTGGTGGTGCGGGGTGATGCTGAGTGGGAGATGGGGAGAGGGAGAAAAAGGAGGGAGAGGGTAAAGAGAGGGAGAGAAGAGAGGGAAAGGGAGAGAGGGAGAGGGAAGGGAGGGAAAGGGAGAGAGGGTAGAGGGAGAGAGGGGGAGGACGAGAGGGAAGGACGGAGGGGAGAGAGAGGGGAGAGGAGAGCAGGCAGAGTGGGAGAGGGAGAAAAAGGAGAGCAGGGGGAAGGTAAATAGAGGGAGAGAGGAGAGAGAAAGGGAGAGGGTGAGAGAGGAGAGAGGGAAGTGAGGGAAAGGGAGAGAGTGAGAGTGAGGACGAGAGGGAAGGAGGGAGAGGAGAGGGAGTGGAGTGAGAGAGGGAGAGAGAGATAAAAAAAAATAAAAAACTGGGAAGCCTTGCTTCAAAAAGAGGCATACCTTATGTTTTACTTATTTGTAACACAATACTGATATTGCCGACCACATTAAACATGTTAGGATGTTGTCCGAGCATGTGATTTCATAAGAGTTCCATCTATTAATTGGAGAACTTCAAATTGTCACCCTACATAAATCTAAATGAAACAAACGTATGTTTGACATGATATAGACTACCGATTTAAGGTGTGCATTGGTCACACAGACAGGCAGTTAGGTGTAAATCGAAGAGAGGGCGCTACTGCATGCTTAAACAAAAGACTAATCTTAATATTGCGGGTAGCAGTTAACAGGTTTTCAAACTTTAGTAAGTTAGCAGGTCATCATCAGTACAAGAAAATATTGATCAGGGAGTTTTTAATCTGCCGAGAGGTCAGTTCAAGAGGTACAAATAAATCTTGAATCCACCTAGTCAGAATATTGTACGGGTATCCTGAAATTCAGTCCTGTACAAGACACTTCCTAGAAGTTTAGCTCTTTGGGAATGTTGGCAACACCCACACAGTTGGACTTGCATTTCTTATACCTCTCCCACCCTTCTTGCTTACATATGTTTTTGTACCAAAACAGTTGATGTAAATTGAAACACATGTAATCTATAATTGTCTCTGGGGTGAGCTGGGGCCATCTGAGAATGCTACAGAACACAAAGCCCATTCATTCATTAGTGCCTGGAGACACTAGCATCCTTCTTTGCAGCACGTTTGTAGAGCTAGTGATTTCTTCCTCAGCTTGGAAGCTGGGGAAAGAGCTAAGTGAACTAATGACTCCACTGAAGAGTAAAAAAAGTGATCACATAACGTGTAAAACGCTCTGATACCTTCGGGTCTAGCTAGCTATACAAATTTAAAACAATAACAGGCTCCAAATTCAGTCTTTCATCCTTACGAGTCGAAAAAAAGGGTAACATTGAGTTGGGTAGTAATGTACATATCAGTGCCTAGATCCCAAACACAAAATGGTAGACAGCGCTATGTACAGTTAATTGTGTTATTTTTGTCTTCCAAAGCCGTACATAAGTTGGCTCAACAATACTTTTTCCGGGCTAACTAAAAAAATTTTACATTAAAAGTAATACCTGTGGCGTACACATTCCTTGCACTGGCTGTGTTTTCAAAAACTTAAACCGGTGCGAAATATTTCGCGAGTCTCAGGCCACACATCCCCGCAGCTGGTGAAAGGAGGTGCAAGCGGAACCGAGTGGTGAAGAACAGAGGTGAAATGAGCAACACTGAACAAAAGGCGCGCCCTCTGAAGTGTTGTGGCAGCTTTAACATCTTTTCTGTGACGTGGCCGAGGTGCGAATGGCGGCGGCACAAGCTACAGTCAGGTCCCTGCTAGAGGACTGCAGCAACATGGGGCAGAGGAGGAGCACGAATGACAAAAGAGAAGTGGGAAGGTGAGAAGCCAAACAAGGAAGGGGCAGAAAGGATCGGATTGCAGACTATGGTCAGAGATCAAAAGATAGCAACACAAGGGGAGCCTTGGAGTTACGAGGCGCTATTTGTATGTCTTGCAGATGGGTGCGGGGAGGAAGGAACCGGAAGGAACGGCAGGCTGCTGTAATGAGCGTCATTCAATATGTGTGGGAGAATGAACGAGGGGCACTCACTGCAGGTGAATAAACAAACACGGGCCCGCAGTGGAATTGCCCGTTTCTGGCCCGAACAGGAAAGTTATCAGAATACATCACACAGAAGGAGGTCGCCTAAAGTTAGGTAAACTTGCACACACATGGCCACGCCGACTCTCATCTGGCGTCTAACTTGGGTGCACTCAAAGAAAGATGAAATTAGATGTACTGATAGAAGACAATCCAGATGTGGTGTCGTCCCCGAGACAATTCCTTTCTCAACAAGACGGAGGGCATTGCTGTGGGGAGGGGGGAGGAGAAATGCGACACGGCGGGCAGGGGAGGGGGCGGAGCGGCGATGAAAATAGATTGACTACTTGCTTTAGTTGGGATTGCAGATTACTTTAAAAATCATATGATGAAACAAGAAACCCGCCGCCGCCCCGTTTCCATCTCTTGTGCCTCCACGCGAGACTGAGGTAGCGCAGGATGTCTGCACAATGCTGTTGCCTTAAGAACAAGAAGCAGTGGCGCTGTCAAGAACACGTTTGCATCAAATAAAGTAAGCGGGTGAAGCCGGCTACCACTTACGGCCTGTCATTAGAGGGACGAAGTCAGGCAGGTAGCAAACTATAGTCCCGACTTCCATGCGGAAGTAAAACAAATCAGATTATATTTGTTTATCCTCGGGTCAATGTAGCGTGAACTCGGCTTGAAGGTATTCGAGTGCTTTACATGAGCACCATTTACATTACACAGCCTCAGGTTCATTTGTGTAGGCGCGGGGAGAGTACGTGATTTGTCCAGCATCGCAGGATGTTGAGGCGACGCTGAGACACCCGATTCTCCTATTCCACTGTGGGCCGCTCTGGTTGTTAAACACATTCTGATCCCACTTTACCTGCACCCTGCGACACTGTCATGGCATTTGGATGCAGAGCAGCAAAGGAAGGACACAGCAATTGATACCCAGAAGCATGTTTTACTTCTCACAGTATGTGTGTGCCAGGGACAAAGCTGCACACCTTTACAGTAAAGTGCTGTTATTAATAGTTGTTACAAACAGCCACCAAAATGGTCGTGGTGAAGAAAATTTGACACCCTTGGACGCTAAGCTGCCATTTCCACCATTCAAACGTTATCGTGCACCTGCGAGAGTTCACACACTGAAGACTGACTCGATCACATGTAGAACACACTGCAAACTGACTCGCCTCTAAGCGCTATCTAAGGAAGTACTAATTAGACACATAGAACACACTGAAAACTGACTCGATCACATGTAGCACACACTGCAAACTGACCCGCCTCTAAGCGCTATCTAAGGAAGTACTAATCACACACATAGAACACACTGAAAACTGACTCGCCTCTAAGCTCTTCCAGTGAGACTACTAATCACACAGGTCTCAGTCGCACTACAAACTGACTCTCCTCTAAGCGCGACCTCTCGAAGTAATGATCACACAGATCGCACACTCACTGCAAACTGACTCTCCTCTAAGCTCTTTCAGTGAGAGTACTAATCGCACAGATCGCAGTCACACTACTCGCCTCTAAGCACTACCTATGGAAGTATTAATAACACGCATTGCATACAGAATCGCCTCTAAGCTCTACGAGTGAAGTACTAATCACACAGATCGCAGTCACACTACAAACTGACCCGCCTCTAAGCGCTATCTAAGGAAGTTCTAATCACACGCATAGCACACACTGCAACCAGAATCGCCTCTAAGCTCTACCTGTGGAAGTACTCAGAAAGAGAGCTGTTATTAGCTTCAGATTAACCAGGATCTTGTTGGGACTAGAAACAGAGAACGCTGCCAGCAGACCAAAAATGAGCCGTAGCCGGCATCGGGCCAAGATCACAGTCTGAGAAGGGGGGGGGGGGGAGGAGAAATGCGACACGGCGGGAGGGGGCGGAGCGGGTAAAAATAAAAACAAGACGGAGGGAAGGCAGAGAAGGGGAGGGGGGAGGAGAAATGCGACACGGCGGGCAGGGGAGGGGGCGGAGCGGGGAGAGGGTGTGAAAGCAGCAGGGGCCTGGAGTGCGGCTGAGGGAACAGACGGCGATTTGGTGATGTGCACGCGCATTTTAGGTCAATGCGCTTGCGCATTGACCTAAAAGCCACGGGCACAGCACCAAATCGCCCAGTAAGTTAAAGTTTGTTTAAAGCCCTATATGCTCGCAAGCTCGATGCGTGCGCATCGAATAGCGAGACCTAAAAACCTAGTATATTACAAAGTGGAAATGCCAATCCAGTAAGATTAATAATGAAGTACTCAAAGCAGGAACTTAGGAGTATTGTCAGAAGAAATTGGCATTTTGTTCGAGATGATCCACTAATTGGAGAATTGATGCCCCCAAATCCATCAATAACATACCGTAAAGGTTTGAGTATGGGCACTATCCTCTCAAAAAATAGTGAGGAAAATCTTGGTAAGGAATTATGGCGGCCAATCAGCAGGGGTTTCTACAAGTGTTTGGCATGCAAGGCGTGCCAACATGGTGTGAACACCAAGAAATACACTACTGTAATTCCAAAGACTACTAGGGAAATAAAACAACATCTTACCTGTAGAACAGAGTATTGTGTGTACATATTGGAATGTGATTGTAAACTCAAGTATATAGGAAGTAGCAAGCTGCAGATCCATAAGAGGATCTTGCAGCACCTACCCGCTATCACCAACAAAGACCAAAGCTACCCGGTTGCTAGGCACTTTGAGGCATGTCATAATAGTAGACCTCAGTGCCTAAAATACTATGCAATTGAATCGGTACCGATTACAAAAAGAGGGGGTGATAGAGAGGCCTGTATGCGCAGGCTGGAAACTAAATATATTCTTGAGTTCAATTCCAAATGGCCTGGAGGCCTCAATACCACAGAGGACCTCCACACATATCTATAAATTGGAAACAGGTACACCCAAGTAAGATATATGGATTATAGACCTACAATAAACAGCACTTTAGTCAGATTGGAAAGAGGAGTTGGATTATACATTGCATAATTTGCACATTTTTGTATTTATACTGTGTAATATATATTGACTTTTTTATTGAAAGGATATTTATAACTGTGATGTATACTTTTGATATAATTGATTTTAGCCGTCTTTTAGATACTGGGGTAGTTTTATCCTAGTGTTTTTTATGATAGCTGGTTTTAGTTATGTCACCGATTCCTTTTTTTATAATAGGTCGATTTTATGGTGTTGTTGTAATTCATTTTAATGGCGTTATCAGTTGTGTGCCATTTTAGTGAATTCCAATGTATTGTTTATTTCATCCAGCACTGTATGGAATTAGCATTCCAAATTGAGTCTTGAACTGAATGACTAATAATTTTTATTGACATCTATGAAATTATCTCCTCCCTCTATATATCCCGGAAACTTTTTCTCCCTCACCATTAAGTCCTTGAAATTTCAATGCACCAGTCACTTTGAATATATTGCACTAAAAAACACGAGGTCACTTTATAATGTAAATTATTCTCGTGGCAATACAGGATGTGCAACAATGAATATAGAATCAGAATATAGTTACATGTACAATGAGAAAATGATAATTATTTGCAATACTTTTGGTTAAGCATACTCAGTGACTGGACAATATTTCACAGTTGACCATTTCTTCTGTATGGTTTTATGATACTAGTTGATTATCTTATGATTTTATCTATTATCATGTAATAATAGAAATGTATATAATTTTGCAGTTATGCTTTTGAACACTTTTGGTGAGCACCAGTTTTTGAATTTTAGACATGTAATGTCAGATGGATGAGGCTACAATAATTTAGTTGTGTTTTGAATGTTGGAACCAGCATTTATGCAGGTATTTGATTGCATTACGCTAATTTTTATCCAAAACACATTAGAGACATGGTTAGTTATAATGTCTGAAAAATAATACAAAGATTTTTTATGTATTTATACAGTTAGTAATGATATTACTATTATGAAAATATATGTATTTGTACTAATAGTATTTCCTCTATGTCCATCAAAATGACATGTGACTGCACTTTGGACTTTAAAAAGGGTTGAGCACTCTGGAACGCCATGTGACCAAGGCCGCTGGGACGGCCGAAACGCGTCATGGCAATCTGTCTGTTGGCTAAATAAAGTATGCTGAAGATAAGTTGGTCCTTGCCTCGTATTTCGCTGATGGAAAGCGTAGCTGCTGCGAGGTATTGCAGATATATATATATGTATATATATATATAAATATATATATATAAAATAATTAATAAATACATTTAAAGACATGGATGAACAGATGAATGAAGGAGAAATAAATGTTAATATCAATGCAATCTCCTTTACGTCATAGATTTTCCAAATAGCAGTTTAAAATGCCTCTGATTTTTTAATTAAGCAGTTTCTTTTTGTGCGGTCTACGAAATTGCTATTCCCACCCATTTGTCAGTGATGTGTTGCAAATTTTCCTTACTCCTACCCATAAATATCTTGTGATCATGCATTTAGGATCATGCCTATAAACAAATATCCTCTTTAGTAAAGTAATAATGAGGCTGCAATCCAGTTTATAAAATCCAGTTCTTATAATGTCATAAAAAGCAGAAATTGGCTAAAAAGTATGAAAAGTAGCATGAGTGGAAAATTGCCCAAAGCACTACATAAAGTAGTTAAGCCAGTTTCCAATGCCAACATTTGTAAAAATCTTGGGGAGCATTCGATCGTTTCATAATTGTATTTAGTACATTTTGATAGGTCATAGAATTGAACCCATGTTTCCAACAATGTGCCAAAATCTCTAAAACATTTTTACTTTTTTTTTAATTAGAGGGTTTACTAAAAAATAGCAATTATTAATAACTACTAGTGCAGGATTTATCAAAGAGTCCAATCATGACCACATTTACAAAAATTCCAGGGAAGCTGGTCATCTAAAAAAGTCCATAAATAAAATCGGAAATCAGGGAAACCCCATCCTTCTTGGCTCAAGAGGAGTTTAATGTGTCATACGGCCTTTTAAGGCATGTTATAACCACATATAAAGTGGTTAGCGCTGGAGTCAATGTACTTAAAGAATGTGAGTTCGGATCACCACCGGTATGACTCTAAAGTCTAAACAGGTACATGTTGGTACTTTTAACATTTTGATTATATCAGAGCGACCCTTTAAACTTCCAGGCAAATTATTCTTGGCACGTTGTAGTTATAGTTTCTCTTTGCAATGGCTCATCGTTTTGTTCACCCTCAGATTCAGTTTTATAAGATAGCAACCATCAGGTATGTAGCTTAATTGACAAATCTATTGCCCTTGCTCCTCTGTGCCATTTTATAAGTTGGTAGAGTCATCTGAAATTAAAAAGTACATGGAAGCAGCAGCAAATAAACTTGTGATCTCCTTCAATGAAGTTCGATTAAAGTAGTATCAATAAAATGGAGCATATAGAATGTGTGATTTACAGCAAAAGATTATTCAGTTTGTCTAGCAAACTATAAAAAATGTTAATCGTTTGATTCTCTTAATGTACTGAACTGTAACTTATAAATAGTCTTTTTAATTCTGTATTTTAGACTCATAAATTCACTTGCCAGCTGTAGGCATGAAGGATGAGAATCAAGGCATATTCATTAATGGCAATGCAACAGGCACGGTCTGTGTCATCCCAAGTTCACATTCTCACAGTGGTTGTAGGTGTGCATTACAGTTGGGCCTACTGCAAGTGGTACCGCATCCATCTGCAGCGGGGTGTGAACAATAATGAGCTCCCACCACATCGGTCTAAGGAGCCAGCTTACCATTTTTTTCAAAATATTTTTGTTATGTTGTGCAGGTGCTGCCCCAGTTTCTGGCATGCAGCTGGACCGTGATGAATATTTTCTTTTTCATGAGCACAGGTTTTCTTTAACACATTGTTTTTATCTAGCACCATTTCATAGAGGTTTGTTGTTTCATCTAAAAGATACATTGCCTTTCAACAAGCACTAACGACCAAGCGGGGTGCTGTGCACCTTCCAAAGTAACTGTTCAAAAATCTTAACAAAGTCTGGATTTGCTCTCTCAAACATCTCACATTTTGACTCAGCTGTGCTCCAGCTCGCTGGGATTACCAGCCAAGGAAGTCAGAGACTTCCAGTAAGGATTCACCAACCACTACTCGATTCAATGCTTTGGTGGTAACTAACAACTCCATTCTGGTAGCCTTTGGAATCTGAGAATTTTTGCTATCTACAAAGTCCCAATGCTGCCTAATATCTTGCTGTGCAGGCCTTAAAACAGATTTTAGCCATGTGACGAAAAATGCACGTTACAATTTGTTAATATTTTAAGTGCCTGCTGAATGAATTTGCCATTCCCACTTTGAGAATGTTGGTTCCTGTCAATCTCTTCGTGCATGTGCAGGGACACGGCTCTCCAGTAACCGCAGTGCGCATGCATTCTTCATTTATGGATTAAAGGACAAAAAAAACCATTAAGAGCCTATGTGCGTCTGACCTTGGGGGGGGGGTTATTTTCAAGATGGGTGCTTTAAAAGTGGCAATTAGGCAGAAGCTGGAGAGCCCGGGGACTCCAACCCTCACACTGCATTAAGGGGACAAGCCCATGAGTACGGAGATCTTTACAACAATAACACAAACCTTTCAAACAGGGCTACTTGTGAAGAGCACTTACATTCTTGAGGCCAGATGTTTGTGTAGAGTTGCATGTTCTACAGAACAAAGTCATACAACAGGCCTCAGGGGTCCCGGCTCACTCTTCATGTGACACTAAGGACCTGATTACGAGTTTGGCGGTGTGGGAGCGGCACCACCACGCCGCAGCCCCGCTCCCACACCGCCAAACCTGTGTGCCCACTGCCTGCCAGATTATGACTTTCACAGTCACGGGCGGGGAGTTCTTTGGCATTTTTTGGTGGTGCCTATGAAATAGGCACCGGGAACGCCAAAGGCAGTACCAATGCAGCATGGACTGGTGCAAGTTCATGCCTGGCAGGTACTGGGGTGCAAGCACATGGGGAGCACAACATGTGCCCCCCTGCATGCACCCTATGGCCCAGAGGCAACAGGGGCCCTTGTAGGGCCCTCTTTGTTTCCTCTCTGCCACAGCTTTCATGGAGGAGGAACCACGATGAAAACTGCAGCGGAGACTAAACTCATAATATGCTTGGTGGGATTGCGGCGGTCCCACCGAGCGTATTGCGGCAGCAAGATCGCTGTGCCATCGGCAGGAATCTTGATTCCCCGGCGGTTGCATGATGCATTGGCAGTCCAACCGCCCAACTCGTAATGGTGGCTGGACCGCCATGCCACCGTGAGTCTGGCGGTTCGTGGACTTCCAGACTCATAATCGGGCCCTAAGTAGTCACATCGTGGAACTGCCCATGGGGTGTGAACCGTGAATCAATATGTGGAATCCTACAAAATAAATTACAATCGACTATGCTTTGTACCGAAAGGTCAAGTAGCCAAACACCTTTAAGCCACCTGGTTCACTGTGTCATCGAGGAGCACGCGGATCCCCAAAGTGAGACAGAAATGAATGATTATTAGACTGGATTTTTTTAATAGCAGAATACCTAATGGTGCATACAAGAATCATACACAAGACCATGAGCCCTAGGGAAATGCCAACACGAGGCCTCCACCCACTGTGTTTATAGAATTGCATTTCATTCGCTCTAACCAGTCTCTAAATGAGCTAGGACAGTCGGCGCTTCTTATGAAAGTATCCTTTTAACATGGTCTTCCCAAAGCAAGTTTACTGAGTACAACAATCAACTATTGTTCTCATTTCTGCTTTCAGTTAGATGCTACACAAAGTGGCACACAGTGTCAGGGCGGCAGCTTGGGAGGGAGCCACCGTGACACATGGTGCTGCAGGAAGACGGGTATAAGGAATCATAAAAGGCAGCATCTTAAAGAGGCGAGCATTGACGGAGTCATGCATAGTAAGCAGATGGTGGAAGGCGAGCAGCAGAATCCTGGCAAGAGAGCTTATGGGAAGGATCTCCTTCCATGTCTCCTTTCCATCCGCTTGCTGCAGCTCTCAGCACAGCGTTCAGCCGGAGACTACTATTCCTGTTTTTGTAGGACTAGTAGTTATACACAGAGCAAGATAGATAGATAGATAAATAGATAGATAGACAGACAGACAGACTGACACTGTCTTAGCATGACAGAGTATAAGCACAAGGGCTCTCAGACCACTTTAACTCATATCGGTAAAACGTCTCTTGCTTTAGTATTGTATTTACATTCAATGCATACTCGGGTGAATCAGTAAGCAGAGCATAGAATCATGCCTTCACTGTGAGAACACATTCAGAGTAGATATCGAAGCACTTTTAGGACTGACACTCCCAACTGGAGCACCACCGACCGGTTCTGAAGAGGTGACTAGACTGTGTTTTAAGTGCTGTCATGCACTTGTGTACCCCCCAACCCCCCCCCCCCCCCCAGTCCCCACACTTCCCTTTCATGACCTAATTACAAAACCACAGTCAGAAATGGAAATGCAAAAACGCAGAAATGCTTAGAATGGGAGGTCAGAGATGACTGTTCAGACGGAATCAGCAAACACTGAACAGTAATGAGACCTTAAGCAGATTATTGACTGGCTGAGTTTCCGCCATGAAGAGTCTTTCCACTGCATAAGCAGAGTCCACTTGAGAGCCATACCACCATTTGTTTATCACTAGAAGGTGCGATGCCCAACAGTATGGCTGAAAGTCAGCCGCCACTATCCCGCCACGGGATGTAGATTGGACACATGTTGTAAGTGTCACCTGAACCCCCCCCCCCCCCCAAGAAACCTATTCAAAAGTGCATTGATTTGGGAAATGGGTAATTCTGCAGTCAATATAGCAGGCTTGGCAGAGACACCATTTTGAAAATGGCTGATCTGCCATATAACGAGAGGGGTAGTTGAGACCACACTGTCGTCTCATCTCGAACCGCGGTAAGTAACCGTGCAATGTTACGTGACCATGCATCCCCGTTGATAGGGAACAAAATGGACTTAGATGGGTTGGCGTAAAGCCTGGAGGTCTCCTTAAAGATCCTCAGAATCTGGAGCACCCGGAGACCCAAGGATCCGATATAAAAAACAAGGCGTCATCGGCATAAAGCGTGATCCTATCCGAGCACTTTGGTGACCAGTCCAAACCCCGAAAGACAGAGTCCAGGTGGACCCAAGCGGCCAAGGGCTCAATAGCCAACGTGAACAGAAGCGGGGAGAGTGGGCACCCCTGCCTCGTGCCCCTGCGGATGGGGAAGGGGGCCAAACAGTGACCAGCCACTTGGACCGAAGTCGTGAGGTCGGTATATAGTAATTGCACGTATGCCCTGAAGCGAGGGCCTATATTTACCAACTCCTGCTTGGTCTATATTTGCAAGCAAGAAAGCAGCGGGGCGCACTAGGCGGTGGGCCTCCGCCACAGCAGTGTGGACACGTCTGATATTGTGTCTAGAGGAACGGTGTGGCATAAAGCCCGATTGACCTGGATGCACCAGATCTTGTATGCACATGCGGAGGCGGTCCACCAGGACCTTCTCCAGCAGTTTAGGCTCGAGATTTAACAATGAGAGGGGGCGGTACGAGCCCGTATCTTCCGGTGGGTGGGCCGGTTTAAGGAAGACCATGATCTCCGCATGTAAAATAAAAATAAATCGTAAATCATACGTTCTTATATAGCGCCTTTCACCGTAAGGTCTCAAGGCACTTGCTTTGGGAACCCGTCCTGGCTTTTCCCTGCGAGATAACCCCTACTGGGCATCTCCAAGGTGAAAGCCAGGCATCCCATCGCAGTGGGGCCGTAGTGGAGATTAAGCAAGCTATTGCCCAGAGTTGCAGAGTGTGAACCCATGATTCGAGTAGGCACCGAGGCGAGAATTATCGAGTCCGTGGACATTTTTGAGCTCAAGACCCTGCCACGTCGGGGATTGAACCCTGGTCCCGGGTTGTTAAAAAGGGGTTCCAAAGACAACCGGTAACCAAAAACCCTTTTTATGTTGCCCGGCGGTATCGCCTCTATGACCCACCAATATTAATCAATGAAGAAGCAGGCGCTGGAGACTGGAAGGCAGGAAACGAGGATTTTATTCTCTCCGGAGGAGAACACATCAATTCAGACAGCAAGTATCGTCACGAGGTGCTCTAACCACATCTCTGAGGCCTGGCCTCTTATACTAGGGTTTATGACCTTTATTGCACATAACACATTCTCGCAACACTTTAGTATTAGAAAGAACATCCTCGGAATCTCCCCTTCAGGCCCGTTCCCACATACATTTACAGTTGGATTCCCCACCCCGGTCACAACAGGTGATGGTTGTCGCACAGCAGGGCATTCCGCCGATTCACGGAATGCATGGGGTTGATCGGATCTCATAGAGTGGGGGCTTTGATCGGCTCGAGGGTCTTTTGATGGGGAGGGGAAGCTTCCTACTGTACGGGGTAATAAACAGTATCCGCAGGGCCAGGTGGCTGCCTGGGAACAAGGAAGACAAACGGGGACACAGGAAAAGGGGTTTGCATCAAAAGGATCTGAGGCCATGAAAGGAATGAGGGGAGGTGTCGCGCTGGGAACAGGATGGGATTCAGTGGTGAAGCTGCGCTGAAGAGGGGTTTATGACCCAAGGCATGAGAGAGCGGGGGTTGTCGGTGGGGGGGGGGATGCTTGCGAGGTTAAGGGAGAGAGAGAGACGCGCTGGCTATCAGCGAGGGGCAGGGAGGCCATGGCGTTCAAAATGGCTGCCGCTTACGCGCACGAATGGGCTTGAAAAGGGGCAAGATGACGCCGATAATGTTCACCAAGTTTGAGTTAATTTTCCACAGTCCTCCCTTTAACATTTCCAAGACATCTTGCTGGCCTATTTCCTATCTATACCTATATGCAGCGATCATAAGTAAGGGAGAGGGGACTTAGGCAAAAGAGCTGTACATAAACATCACATTATAAACATTATATTGAAAAATCTCATCATCTAGTAGGCGGGTTCATCGTTAAGTTGGTTGCAGAAAAAGTCATCGTAATGTAATATCAGACTAGAATTACGTAGCGAGGGCGTTGGGTATAGATCATAGATGCTTATAGTCATTCGAAATAGGAGCTGGTAAGTTATCATATAAGTAAGTCCTCTTTGCATTCGGCGGGTGCATAGTTAGTCCAATGGTGATTGGGAGAGAAAGGAGAGATAGTAAAAATATCAGAGTTCTCGTTGTCTTTTGTCGTCTTCTGTTGGCACTGTTAAGCCCCTGGATTACTACTCGGTCTGTCAACAGGAATGTTCATGTGGATTGAGTCGTTGGAGGTCTGCGGGCAGGGGTACATTTTGTCTTGTTTCGTCAGACCTCATAGGAGCAATGCGTTACGGGTTTGGGGCAGGTGCACTTTCTTTTATAACGCAGAGCATAGATTTGCAATGAAAAATGCGATTGTTCCTGAATTGTGAGATCTGTTTGTTTCTTGGGTCTATGTGGTGAGCATTTCCAGTCGCTTCCATCATCTTCGAGGCGTTCAGCAGCGGGTAGAACCACATACTTCGTTCATCTTCTCTTTAGAGGCGACCCTTGGTGGAGTTCTAGGTCACCGTTCTAAGATTAACATAGTTCGTGGTCTACTTAGTCGGAGCTCCCCCCCTTCTGACGCAGGGAGTACTTTTCTCTGGGTAGCTCAGTAGGATTTTGGAGGAACTTGAGAGTTCGGGTGGAAAGGTGCGGGTGTGAACAGTCCTTATGGTACGTCGGAGGAGGAGGGGATGGAGCAAGGCCAAGTCGGGAACAGATCAGGGGGGGCGGAGAGTTTTCGACAGGCGGGTCCGTAACCATGTTCAGAGAGCGGGGACTTTTTGGCACACGTTGATCATAGAGCAGGGGCTTCAGGTCAGCCCTTTCCTTAGCTTTGTCTGAAACAGTGCCCCGTCCTGCGTCTCCTTACTGCTGTGGTCTCGCCTCGGCCTCCGTCGCTGATGTTCCACAATCCGCAGTCAGGCCGCGTGCTCCCACATCCGGTCTCTTTCTCCTCCGACAGTGATACCCTTAAATGAGTTTTGAAAAGACAGTCTTTAGAGATATTGCAGAAGAAGGTAATTACATAAATCTATTTCTCTCCCAACACCAAGCAACTGGGGTAAGCACTCGCTACATTGGAGATTCTTGCGGCTAACGTATAAACAATTGATGATGGGTTTGCTGGATTCCTTACAACTTCCTTTCGCTTGGCTAATTCTTTGGCGCTTTGATGGTTATTACGTTCATTTGTAATAGGTACGAGGTCTGGTACTCATTTATTGCATACGTCTATTATAGTAGATGTCAGTTCTTCTGGTAGAGACCTATTTCCCTAGTACGAGTCTTGCAAGGCTAGGCTGGTCTTCAGGGCCTTGTGTTTTACAAAAAGTGCAACGTGCTATTCACCATAGTCTGGTAGGCATCCTTCTGAGGGATGAACATAGGCTAAACAAGTCTTCATTACATCAAAACATCTTATTATCAGCAAGGCTTACAGCAACAAGTTCTTTCGATTTTCGGTCTAATTTTTAACTTTGCATACATCTTTCTAACTTTCTATATAAATCCTCGCGACCTGGTTACTACAAAAACTCGGGGGGGGTTTGCGATAATTATTAAACTTATCCTCGGGGAAGGTGGGATCTTATGGAAAACGATTAGGAACATAGTGAATTAGAGCAGGGGGCGTTTTTCAAGCTCTCGTTCAGGGCAGCTGACACCAAACTGGGGACATTTTGGGAAGATGGGGGTGTCTCGATCATTTCTTACAGCTTGGGGTATGGAGACAATTTGCAATGGGGATGGTCGCATTACCACAGACACATTTTATCATAGAAGCCACTGACAAATAGTTCCCTGGTTGTGGGTCAAATTTAGGGAACCTCAGTCGTCTTACCTGTCCTTTTCCTATTGGCCAATTTAAATTTCATCCATATTTAGCAGAAAAGGAGAGGTAGTAACGTGGTACCGATACAACTTTATTTTAGGACAAATTTGTGCAAATACTTGTGGTATTTGGGGCCAATCAGGAGGTGCACCAGTTTCGTCAATTAGGTGCCAGTCGCTAGGAAGAGGGAAAGTGTGGAGGGGTGAAAGAGTGAGAGAGAGAGAGAGAGAGAGAGAGAGAAAGAGAGAAAGAGAGAGAGAGAGAGAGAGAGAGAAAGAGAGAGAGAGAGACAATAGGCCAAACAGTACACATGGGACATGGAGAATGACCGTGTATTGTTTGGGCTATTCAGTGCGTTACCCAACGTTAGACGTTTCGGGTCTGTGTTAGGATGTAGAAAGCATGCAGTTTTGGGACAGAAGAGCATTAGATCTGGTACAAAAAGGTCGTGCATTGGGTAGGGCGTCCTTTTTTGTGTCGTCTTGTAGCGGTAGTCCGTTTTCATGCATCGGGCGTGACGTGGTTCCAGATCCCTTACGATACTCTAATCGGGATTCTAATGTAACCTGCAGAAGGAAAAAGGAGGGAAAGGGGGAGGTGGGGGGACAACATTCGAACACATCAAATGTACGGGCACGAAAGTCCTTTACTTACCGCATACTCGTACTTATCTCTTCGGGATATAATCCCTTAGGGTTATAGTTTCCGAAAGTCAAGGGGGCGGGCAATGTGATAGGTGGTTCATGGGGAGGTTCGAGGATGGCATTAAGGATCGTGTGTAGGGAAAACGCTAAAAAGAGGAATCAGAGGTGCCTAGCGTGAGGTACCCGGTTTTGTAGATGTATCCGGCCATCGGGATCCCTAAATCATTCCCAAAGCTGTGAGGTTCTAAGGCATATCAGTTCTTCGTTTTAACCCGGTACCTTAGTACCTTCGACCACCATATCTTAATAACATTTTATCAATCACCCCGCTTTACTTTACCCATTCTCAGAAGTCGAGGTCCTTCTTCATATGTTAGTCCCTGAGCTTAGTCGCATATTTTGGAGGCAACGTATCATACCTGGGATCCGATCATCAATCCGGGGCTGGACAACCATTTCTCGGATAACCTTAAAAAAAGAGCAGAACGGTTGCGCATAGAAAAACCCTCCCACCGATACCCGCATTTACAAAAGTATGCGATGCTTATTCATAGTTGTTAAGACCTTTATTTGTATAATCCTTCAGTATGTAAAACGTGAGAGCACAATCATAATTTGGCCTGACATGTCGTCGATGGAAGCACATACAGTAGGGGGTTATTTTGTAACACAAGAACATGTAAAAAAAAAACCTAATTAATTATTTGCAAGTAACTAAAAACATTTCATTGCGTGACGAGGGAATCAGGGGCATTTCAGTTCATAAATGGAAACACAGTCAACCTCATCGGAATCACATTTCCTAGATGTAAACTGTGAGTGTGCATCGTAAGCGACGTTATGTACCAGTTACAATAAATATCAAAAAATAAATCGTTCATTGAAATCAACATTTTTACGGAACCCCTTCTCAAACGTTCGCCAAGTGAACCCTCCTAACTTTCCCATCGAGCGCACAATGGTTCGTATATATATCTTAGTACATCAAGTTTCATTAGTTAAGGAACACCACGAGGCATCCGTTAGTTTCCATTGATACCGGCGCCATTTTGGGCGAGGCCGGCTTAATCCGGAAGTAGCATCAGAGGAAAAAATGTCCCCGACGATTGGCGGTTGGACCAGGGTCCCTTTCGGCAGTTCAAAAAAACTGTGCTAACAGAGGGGCTGGTGGTGTGGACCGTCAGTCAAGAGAGGGAGGGGGATAGAGTCTTTCTTACCGGGTCATGTTGATGCTCAGCCGGAACTTACTCAAGTTCGTTAGCCCATAATGTTCCTGGGTGGTTCAGACGGAAGCTGATGCAGACACGAAAGCACCGCCATCTTGTTGCTGTGCCGTGGTTATTTCATTTGAGATCAATGCAACTGTTCCTCACCGGAAGCCTGAAGGGGCTGAGGGCTCTTGGGACTTTGGTAGAATCTTCAAAGTCGAGGGGATGTTTGTCGATGGTGGGGGCTTGCGCCCAGGTGGGCAAGTGCCCGAGTTGCAATTTCGGACAAAGTTACTCCAGCGGCCTAGACCCGCCTTTCGAGGGCCCAGACGCCATTTTGAGACCCTGTGGCAGCCACCTTTGTCGTATCCATCAGGAGTGGAAGAAACTTCTTGTGATGGCGAAAGACAGAGCATCATGCTGCTGGAGCAGGACATTTTGGTTCGGGGCGCCAGGGTGCAGTAGTGGAGCCTTCATCTGGGGAGGTGAGGGAGGCTCACTCGTGCCGTCTCCCTCTCCCGGCGCATCCTACACCGTCCTTTTGAATCAGGGGCGCACATGATGACCACCCTACACCCCTGATTCCGACTCTTGGGGGACCACTGTACATCCGGTGCTCCGTAAATATGCCCGTCGGACATTGTATGTCCTGTACTACGCAAGTATACCAGCCGGGCATTGTATGTCCTGTGCTAAGGAAATATACCAGTCGGGCATTATGTGTCCTGTGCAGCGTAGGTATATGGCCGTCGCCCGGCTGGAGGACATCGGCGCCGGACCAGGGCAGGGAAGCCTCCTACCTGTGGAGGTGGAAGAGGCTCGTCCGCGTCGCCTCTTCTTCCCTGCCCACCCTGCATCCGTTCGATGGAGGAATTTGTGATGGCCGGACCAGGAGATACGAGGGAGGGGGTCATTTGCAGCCGCCCCCTCCCTACTCGCGGCCCGGGGGACGCCATCCCTGGAAGGGTAGTATGGAAAGACCATTTCATTGCCTGCTTGGTGGAGCCTCCAGGACCTTCTCGCCAGCGATCTCTTTTTGGCCCATGGTTGCTGGCAGGCCCCGCCCCACACGTGCTATGTGTTCCGGATGGGCGGGACCGTCGAACTGTTACATTGGAGGACTTCCGGAGTGAGCATAATATGTTTTGTATTTTTCCTATTAGTAAAGTTTGTTTTAGAGAGAGTTCTACTAGTTATTCTATTTACCGTTGGTTGTGTGTTTTCTTTACCGTAATTAAATCCTAAGTTTATATAATAGACGCTTGGCTTCCTTGAGTCTTTTCTCTAACGGGGGGTTGTTTACACTGGTCTGTAATTGTGTTTGGTTTTTCAGAGTGAGGGAGTAACAGAGAGCAATCAGTCCCAAAACTCTAACATGTCGTTAAAATCGGTCTGACGAAATCTGTGCCATCGAGCATAATCAAACGGGGTGGTTCTATCTGTCCTGTCCGTACTAGTCTGATTGGTTTTTATTTCATGCCTTTTCCCTTTCTGTCGGCCTGTCCTTTCTGTCGACCCTCCATTCTTACCTATGCTCTGCAAAGTCGGACATTGGGCTTTCCAGTGCCCGAGACATTTACAGAAAGCACATTGGTTTTGTTTTAGATCTGTTCGTCCTGTGCGCGGTGTCGGGGGATTACCTTCGGGTCGTTGTGTTCCGGGGTTGACTTGTCGGCACACCCCTTTACACCGTTCTCTTTTCATGTCTACTCCTCGGGACTGTGCCATCGCTGGCCCTTCCCTTTGCCTACTAGACGTTTGGAGGTTTGTCCGTCGTGTCCCCTCATCTTTTCTAAATTCGTCGCCTTCCCTTCGTCGTGTGGCTTCTTTGCGCCACATGCCGAGACTATCGAGCATAATAGGTGTTGTTTCATTCCTACGAAGGGCTATTTCTACCGTTTCTATTTTGTCAAGATCAAAGGATCCTCTCAGTGGCCACTGTCTTTCTCGATCCTTTTTCGTATATTTATGCCACAGCTCACTATAGGCTATAGCGATTAATCCATGCTTCATGAACATGTCCTTATTAGGGGTGCCTTCCAGCGGAGCCGGATGGTTCATCTCTAATAAGCGGTCCGGGCTAAACAGGCTACTAACCAGTGGGGAGAAGACAGGCATGACGGATCACAATGGGATAATAGTCAGCACTACCTATCTTATCGCTGCGTGCAAAGACTAGATAGAATATTTCTATTCTACGTTGTTTGCACGTAGTGAATACCTCATGAACCAATTCTGAGCAATCAATGTTAGGTCAAAAAATAAAAAATCAATATGGTCAATGGGGAGAATAAGTAGGCTCGCAAAGGTTCGCGTCACCTACCCTTTCACTATCTGTAAAGAGGGGACCTATTTTTCCCTGTTTGCAGACAGAGAATCTCCAGAAAACAATGTATAACAGTTAATCAATGGGGGGAAGGGGCAATTGTTCAGTGGGGGAGAAAGATAGGTCCGACGGGTGCGTACCTATCCTTCGCTGTTTATAAAGGGAGAGCCTGTTGTTTCTCCGTTTGTAGACAGTGAATCTCCAATAAATTAACAAAAAGTAATACTAGTATTTTCTCAACAATTATCAATCACTTTCAATTATCTATCACTTTCGCAATTCGTCGTGTTTACACGACCTTACCCGGACCGCATGGACAGTTTCTTGTCTTCCGAATCCAGCGCCCGATCGTCCTCTTCTCTTCGTACTTCTCGTGGCACTCCTGATGGTTCCCAGTCAGGACCGCAGATCACTCGAGAGAGGTCTGTTCGGAACCAGTGAAGTTCGGATGATCGGCTGTCAGACGAGGGTCTATCGGACAGGGTACCTTCCGATCGTTGCAGTCGTTCACTCTGTCGTCAGGACCTCTCCCACTGGATCCACGAGTCGCTGATGGGCCCCACGTTTGGGACGCCAATTGTTAAAAAGGGGTTCCAAAGACAACCGGTAACCAAAAACCCTTTTTATGTTGCCCGGCGGTATCACCTCTATGACCCACCAATATTAATCAATGAAGAAGCAGGCGCTGGAGACTGGAAGGCAGGAAACGAGGATTTTATTCTCTCCGGAGGAGAACACATCAATTCAGACAGCAAGTATCGTCACGAGGTGCTCTAACCACATCTCTGAGGCCTGGCCTCTTATACTAGGGTTTATGACCTTTATTGCACATAACACATTCTCGCAACACTTTAGTATTAGAAAGAACATCCTCGGAATCTCCCCTTCAGGCCCGTTCCCACATACATTTACAGTTGGATTCCCCACCCCGGTCACAACAGGTGATGGTTGTCGCACAGCAGGGCATTCCGCCGATTCACGGAATGCATGGGGTTGATCGGATCTCATAGAGTGGGGGCTTTGATCGGCTCGAGGGTCTTTTGATGGGGAGGGGAAGCTTCCTACTGTACGGGGTAATAAACAGTATCCGCAGGGCCAGGTGGCTGCCTGGGAACAAGGAAGACAAACGGGGACACAGGAAAAGGGGTTTGCATCAAAAGGATCTGAGGCCATGAAAGGAATGAGGGGAGGTGTCGCGCTGGGAACAGGATGGGATTCAGTGGTGAAGCTGCGCTGAAGAGGGGTTTATGACCCAAGGCATGAGAGAGCGGGGGTTGTCGGTGGGGGGGGGGGATGCTTGCGAGGTTAAGGGAGAGAGAGAGACGCGCTGGCTATCAGCGAGGGGCAGGGAGGCCATGGCGTTCAAAATGGCTGCCGCTTACGCGCACGAATGGGCTTGAAAAGGGGCAAGATGACGCCGATAATGTTCACCAAGTTTGAGTTAATTTTCCACAGTGTCTGACCTCTGCGTCCGGGTCTGCCTCCTCTACCCGCTGAGCCACACTTCTCCACCAATGTGTCTAATACGAAGGCAGAATGCGCCGCTCCGATGCGTCGCGTGGCGCCCCTAGTTGATGAGGTCCCGGAGTCTCCATATGGGTCTGCAGGAAGCAACAAGGGAACCCATTCGGGACCAGTGCGCATCCTGGGTGTGTGTTAGATAGCCTGACCAATCTTTTTAATACTAGAAATATGAACAACTGTTCCACCAAGTTAAAGGCTTTATCGCATTTCACAAAGAAATCATCATCATTCAGTCCACTATTTAGATGTCTCTAAGCAGCATTGGAACCATGTAAGTGGCAGACTGATGGCCATTTGGTTAAAAATCCTTGACACAGGTTCACCAGTACCTCCATTAACCCCAGTACTTGTCTGACCAAGAGTATGGCAAGGGCTTTCGTCATGACATAATTTAGATAGGATGGTATGAAGCACACCTGCCCTTGGGTTTGTCTTCCTTATATATTAGGCTTATTCTGACCATTATCATGTCTTCTGACTTCACTCCATCCTGTAGCATATTTTGAACAGCCTTAATGGGTAGTTTAAAAAAATAATAATCATTTATGCCATTCAGGCTGGCGACTTACCAGAGGGCAGCACCAGGAGACATGTACCAAAACTATGAGCAAATATACTGATGTTAGGAGTGTGTATGGGAGAATTATGGGTATCAAAGGTGTGAGCAAAGGACAAATGGGCAAGCTCTGTACCGGAAACGGATATGACGGACAGGAATGTGCGCCCTTCTTACTTCCATAGATCCTACAACAACATCTCAAATGTTTAATTTTGTATCACTTAATCAGTGAGGACATCAATGATGCTATTCACGATATTAAATCTGATGTCACCAGTGACATCAGGGACAAAACAGTGCTAAAGAATACATGAAAATGCTCTTACATTCGTTTATTTTGGGTGATAATTTACGGTTTTATGGCATTTTCTTCCTGCTTTTCATTCTCTACCCTAAAAGTTAGACTTTAAAGAATACCGTTCGTGAGTGAATCATCTTCAAAGTCACAAAGAGCCTTTTCCATTAGTAACTTTTTTTAATGAGTGGCTTTAGCAGTTCTTAACAAATGCTCTCATTAATATTGGTTCAAGGTATTCTGGTACCTGGCAGTTGTTTTAACAAAGGGTATAGGTTTGCATGATAAATTAACATAAGCATTATTGTCGTGAAGTGTTTGTGTTTGATTTTGAGAACAGCACATTTTAAAAGTGGGCATCTCTTGGTGCTAAATCGTCCTCATTGTAAGCTGCCACCCGAAAAAGCGTAAATGGATTTTTTCTGAGTATGATGCAATTAAATAGCAATTCCTATAACATATAACTTGTGCAGCGAATTCACAACCTGTGAGTGTAAAAACAGTAAATCCACATTCAGTGTCCAAATTTGGAAGGAGGAATAACGTTGAACGGCAGCTGATGTTTGTTTCATTTGATAAAGAACAATAGCTAAATTAGATTTGTTAGAGATCCCTCTAACACTTAAGGCCAGTGCTTTAGGTGGGCCAGTACTGTCAGGTACTGAATTGAGTACCTGTACTCCTTCATTTTGAGAAGGAGAGTACCTACACTTTTCAGCAGAGGTCTACTACTTTCAGTTGCAGAATACTGCAACTTCTCAGAAGCAAGTAGGTACTCTTGTATTGAGAGCGGCGGCTCCTCCACCAAGGCGGAGGAGCGTCGCCACCCTACTTCAACTGCAAGCTCAATACAAAAAATAAAATGGTAATAAAGCTCCGTTGTTATTTTATTTCTTGTATTGAGTTTGCAGTAAAAGCGGCGGGGCTGCGCTCCCATCGTCACAGGGAGGAGGAGTGGTGGCTGCACCTTAATTGTGCATGTAGGTTTGGCTGCCCTCTGGGACGGCCAAACCTACATGCACACTTTGCATACTCTCCACCCAAGATGCATTACAGCCTGGGTGGAGAACATGTAGAGGCTCCCATTCCCCATCTGAGCACTGAATCACGGCGCTCAGACCAACCACAACGCTGCATTGCTGCGTTGTAATTGGCTGGGAGCTTGGTTCCTGTGTGGAGGAACGGCAGCGGCTGGCTACCGGCGCGACCAGCTGGTACGTTTCTTTTTTTTTTTTACCCCACCCCTACTAGTTGCCACTGTGAATTGGGTTCGTGCACTTCTATTTTTCCATTTCAAGCACTGCTTAAGGCAATTTCTATTTAAGATGTTTTGCTTGGCGGTGTTTGATGGCTGGAAAGCTAAAGCCTAACCACTAAAAATGGTTGCCCACTTCCGGGCTCTTTGCTGCACGTGGCGCTGAATGATGCCGCCGCGCGAGTGTGGCAGATGAAACTGATGTCACCGCTCTTTGAACATTGCATCCTGTTGAAAATCAGAGGACACTCGATCCTCGGCAGAGTCACCAAACAATGGTGTGAGAATACCTTGAACCTAATATGCACCGCGTGGTATCACTACTGGCATTCATGCATTCCACCCACCTAATATGCGACACTAACCTGACACCGGAATGCCATTCTTGCCACTCAGTGTGAAAACAGATTTGTATTCTCTTTTGTATTGAGACAGATTGAAATGTGACTGCCCCAGATTCAGAAACAGAAATGTAATGCATGCTTTTCAGGAACTGAGTTGGAGTATCCTGGTGGGAAAACAAGAGGTCATGGTCAGTTCAAAATGAACCTTTGCACAGAGACAAGATGCAGTGGAGTACAGTTCAGTGTGTTCCAGATCACAATAGCCCTCTGGGCTACACAATGAATTATGAAGTAAGTCGCCCGGCTTGCTAACCTTAGTGATTACTCAATAACATATCCCACGCATAGGCCTGGGGCATAAGGACTTATTTTGATGTAAGATTTTGGTGGCTTTAAAAAAAAGCTATTTAAAGAAATAACCATACCCCTGTAATTGGAGTGCCCAGTGTATAAGAACAATTCTTATGCATTATGTAGCTCTACATTTTGTATGAGTTGCTTACCTGAACACATGCCTGTATCCGAACAGAGGATTCTCGATTTGTGATCAGACATGTGTGTGTGACCTGCTGTGCAGGCAGGTCCAGGACCCTCCTGTGTGTCTTGACAGCACCAATGTTCTGTTTATAAGAGTCAGACAATTACATGTTTGACCGTGTGCAGGTTGTTTTGCGTTTGATGGATTTCTGCATTAAAACTATGCAGAGCAGCAGGACATCTCACTACATACCCCCTTATTATACATTGCACAATGGCTTCCGTTCCAATAACTCCCGAGAGCTCGTGGGTTAAAATACAGTAAAAAGTACCTTCTCCATTCACGACAGCACCAATATAACTACCTATGGGAGAGGATTCTGTAAGTGTATGAATAGTGCACACCTAAGACCTTTATGTCTTGTCACTGCTTTTTGATCTCCATTGAGAGATGCCTTTTTTGGGTGAATACACACACAGAATGTGGAGGCACTCTCCTCCTGCCCCCAAGACTAGAACGTTCAGAAAGTCTCCCGGTTCCTCGGTCCATGATGGCTATCTGTCCACCATCTTGCTCCTAAAGTGGATTTCTCAGGAGATTATGCTTCAATCCAAATTTACATATTAAATCAGACAGCAAGAGCTAAGATGATGGTATCAAATGCACATGTTGCATCATGCAGGACAAGGGGCTAAACCCATTAATTAAACATATTACATGATATAGGACAAATGATGACATTAGGTTTCACATATTACAGGGCGTTGGACTTTAAGTGCGGAGAGGTTTCGATTTTCATGAAATCAATATATTATTACTTTTTTCAACATCCTCAGATTATTTCATAAACTTTTTGAAGACCAGACACTGCTACAAAGAAATGATTTGGAGTGTGATAACTAGTCTCAGATCCTCCTAATGCACATACTGTGCAAAATCTTACGAGTGTCGATACTGATGTCAAGTGTGCTGCTTAGAGCTAGGAAGACTAATACATAGACCTGGGCGCTGGTGGCTGGTGGTACGAGCTAAAGCAGAGGTGTGCGAAACTCCATCATTTGCTTACCCAAAATTGTCCAACATGTCATTAAAATTACGCACAATTACACAAAATGCGGCTGTGACTTCTTTTTGTTTTGACAATGCGGCACTCCATCGCAAAACAAATATTTTTCTCGTGCTCTACAGCAAAGCCAACATATCCCAAAGCCAGACTTATTGGCTTTGCTAGTGCTTGCTTAGAGTAATTTATCTCATTTTTATTGAGATGTTAGCTTAACTTTGCAACATCCTGAAGGTCCTGAGACTTATTCACGGCTGCGCTGATAATATGGGTTACAAAGGAAAAACTTTCAGGGTGTAGGTGTAGCAGCCGCAAGTAGCGTGGTATCCTTATCCACCCCATGAATTTAAATACATAAGCCAGTTGCTCAAACGTGATTGTCTTTCACGTCTGCGTCCCAATACCTTGCTCTCTGCCTTTCCTTTGCCTTTGAGTTAGCTGAATTGTGGTGACAAAAGTTCCCTACACGTAGCCTGCGACGTCATCAAAGATGGCGATCTCAGCCACCTGTTCGAGCACACAAAAGAGATTTGTTCTGACGAACCATAAACACATCAAGCAGCTGCCTATAAAGTTATGGAGTGATGGAATTTAAACAGTCATTTTCTACAATAAGAACCTTCATCTGTATTCTCAGCTGCTGTGCTGGGTGAAATTTTATTGCCCGATATGAGAGCATAATTTACTTTGGCACTAGTGTGTGGCAACCCATCACTGAGCGGATGGCATCACCCTTTGCAGCAGACGCGCTGTAGGCAACGAAGAAAACAGACTGGCATGTAATGACTCTGTCCGGCTTCTCTTGGCAGCGGAGGATGTTGTTCGATGGTTATATCGCTTCTGGTTAATTAAAAATTCCATTATACTTGAATGGTGTGAGGAAAGTGCAATAAATTAGGGAATCAAAGAATAAAGCTGGCCTTTAAGGCTCTTGCTGAAATATTCCCTAACAAAAATGCAGTGATAATTAAGGTTTAGAATCGATCTCTGCAAAACGAGCCTATGAGTCTGTGTTCCCGCCATTTTTCTGGAGCCTGCCACCTTCCGCTCCACACCCACATCAGTTGACTGCGTGCATGCCTCTCTTTGCATCTGAGATCTTTTGGAACCCAAGGGCAAGTCCCTCTTCTTGCACCTTCTATGCAGCTCTCTCCCTTGCCATTGACAAACATAGCACAACTATACTTCTCCGTCTGTGTCTGCGTCTCCCTCTCCCGCGGTCAACTATCCATTGCCATAATGACCTTATTACGCCTTCCCAGATACTTACATAGGCAAACAAAGTTGCCATGCGAGGGAGGTATAGGACACATTTTTGTGTAAGTCTTAACCTGCTAGGGTTCACCTCCTGAGTTTTTACTCTCTAAAAATAGTCACAGCTAAAGACACTTCCAGGCTGGACCTTACCCGCTGCATGTGCAGTGTTGAGTGTCTTGCGTGTGCAAGCACAATCGTTTTGCTACATCAGAGGGCTTCAATTTCTATGCATGCAAGGGGCAGGCCTAGCTATGGCAGCCCCATGCAAAGTATTGTTCTTGGCTTCCAGGATACATTAGTTCTATGGAAGGTGGACGCTGAGTGGCCGATGAGGGAAACAGCAACTGCAAGACAGTGCCATCCTTCATTGGTCAGAATCTTCTTAAACGTTCTAGACATTTAGAGGCAGCAGCCTGCTCTTAAACCTGCTGGTCTGTCTAAAGGGCAGTCGACCTCTGCACAACTGCCGATGCACTGGCTATGAAGGTTTCTGAATTACTGTGACTCTGTTTTTCTACGCTTTTAGGCACACCCATTCAGCGTCTTCTCTAATGTTGTCTACCCTTTGGTGCTGCCCTTCCCTTGACCTTCCCGAGCACAAGCTGCATGATGGTTACCACCATGGTCACTTCGCCCTTCACGGCCCGATGGAGTGAACACTAGTCAGTGGGACGATTGCGCCCCACAAATTCTACCTCTAGCCCCTCTCCTTCTGTCTCGTACCAATGCCAAAGAGTATTGCCCATGCCACACTTACGGTGCCAGACTGCACTTCTTGCCGCCTACTTCTGGACCAGCACACTATTCCTTTTCATTCAATCAGACCATATAGATTAACCCAGATTTATCTTAAGAGCTGATCCAGACCAGGTACATGGGCAGGTGGAGGAGAAACCACTCTTCCAGGAAAGCACAACACTCCTACAGTGAATCTTAAATGGGTAAAGCACCTTTCAATCAAAAAAGGCAATCCCTTTGAAAATATTACTGCTCTCCCTGGAACCGCCTCTATAGCGTTCTGTGAGCCAAGTCAAGAAAATTACCTCTGAAGTTTCGAACAAAGAAGGAAGTGGTGCCTGCTGTGTACTTCCTTTATTTCTGCTCGTATTCTTTAATCCTGCGCTTACTTCAAGCTTGAACACCCCCTCCAAATACCGAATCTATTTCAAGGAAACATAAGTGTGGTGGGACGAGGCCTAGCCTCGACTTGGAAATGAAACTAGTTTGCCACACAGAATTATAAATTATGGCTATACATGGTATAAAATGTCATTCTGCAGTCCAATTTACCAACAAAAAAGCAAAAAGCTGGGGAAAATTGAACCGAACTTCCTTGTTTACAGTGCGCTGTTCAGAAACGGATTTTTATTTATTTTAATGACATGTTCACCAAAGTCGCTGTTCTGTCCACGTGGCACACAGAGCTTCGCACTAAATGACCTGGTGACTTACTCGTGCCTTACTAGTGAAGAGGGAGAATCTCTTTTACCTGAAAAGCCTCTCTCACGCACACCCTGCCACTCCCACCCATTTTACCTTCTGCACACTCTGCATGAAACCTGCTTGTGCGTACTGTGACCCAGGAGCTCATCTAGAACCTAGTGAGGGATCCACCATGTAGGTTCCCCATCTGCCCAGCTGGGATCTCCACGAGAAAGGTGCATTCACTGCGACTACTTTCTTCGCTTGTTGGATGCTGAGTGACCACAAAGGTCTTTTAGCCTGTTTTGCATTTTTTGCTTTTCAGGAACACCCTTCAAATTGGGGAAGTTGATTCTAAAAAGAAAAATATTGATGGGCCTGATACGCAGGAGTTTTCTCCCTGTGAGTTTGGACCAGCGACTGTTCTTTCTGACCGTAACCTTCATCCCTCAAATGACAGACTCACACAGCAAGCCAGTGATGGTCCCTCTGCTCTAACTAGGGCGGGGTACCCATCGGTGTGACTTCTTGGCCCAGTGGTGGACAGGCTGGCAGAATGCTTCTTGATATCCCACTTTTGTTTTGTCCCACATCTGCCATCTTCTAAATGAACTCTTACATCTTAATAACGACGACTTATAAATAACCATCACTTGTGGGTAAGTGCACACCACATAGCTTTGTGAATCAATTACACACACACTCACAATACTGATCCACATGCTGAGGTGTTTTGCTGAAAATTCCCGAACAGCACTCACACACTTGAATCAAAAGCACTAACCCATTTTGCTTAGACTTAGCCTACTAGAGAAAGCTTGGACTGCATGTACTTCCAGGGTCAACAGCTTTTCTTTCAAAAGCTTTAGAAAATATTACTAATCCTTCTGAGTTGTACCAGGCTATACATGGTGTTTTACGCCATTGTCTGTATGTATGTATGTATTGGTACATTTGTATAGCGCAATGACTGTCCCCCGACGGGTATCCTGGCGCTTAAATGACAGTGTTTTGTTTTTGTAATGAGTGCATCATGTCATAGCTTCAACTTTGCAAAAATTTTAGGAAATTGGCTTTGAAAATTTGGTGACCTTATCATCAGTCACTACTATTTAGAAGCCTCATTACTTTTTCAGTGGAGTCAATATGGCTTCCACGACGCTGAAGCCTACTCGCAATCAATAAGTGACATCTTTTGTGGGGGCCAAAGTAACATGGGCAATTTATTCCACAAACCATGTCACATCAGCCACCTGAAGCCTGCTAGGTGTGAGGGTGATAAACTCACCACTTCAACACTACTACATCAACCACATTCATGAAGGATTTGGGTTTCAAGAAGAGCGAGCCCTGTTGTAGGTCTGGAGAATTGCCATAGCCCATTTCAGACGTCTCTGAGCAAATGGCCAAAGACCATTAAATGATCACATAGTTATGCCCTTCATCAAAATAATACAACATTTCTTTTAAATACATTTTGCAATCAACATTTGGGAAGAAACTGCTGACAGAAAAGCAGCCATATTCGAACTTGAGGAGCAAGTTCAAACTGATTGATTTAGTTGAGCAAGTACACGCTTTTGCCTAAATAATTACGATGCTAGCTAGCTCCACTTGCATTACGTTCTGCAATAAAGCTTAACATGCTGCCAAAATGAGATACACTGATCACTGACAGTATGGCACAGAGTTCATTTTCTCATCATGTCAAAGAAATCTGGAGTGGCTTAGAAGGCTGCTGTCCTCCTGTGCCGCAAAGTTTCAGTGTCACCAGGTTTACCTTCATGAGACACAAAATACTAGGCTATCACCTTAAAAATCTTCCTTGCCGCAGCTTAGGAATGGGTCAAATGCTAAAGTATCAGTTGCCTGAAGAACTCCAGGGTCAACTGTCGCAAACTACAGTAGCCATCTTGGAAGGCATAAATTCAATTTCAGAACAACCGAAAATCAACAGAAATGCAAGAAATATAACACTAATCTGGTGGTCAAAAATAATTTTCAATGTGCCCTTTAGCATGCTATCGAGTTACTAAAACACATTGTGTACTGCGGTTTTGGATTGAAATGACAATTTCCTTTTTACATTTTATAAATTTTATATCGCTGGAGTTCACTAGTATTCTTCATAGAAATGCTTGTGATTTCTCAGTGTCGCAAGCTTGTTAAAGTGCAACCTCCCAGTCATTGTAAGTCAGTCCACAGGTGTGGCGCCTGGCTTCATCCCAAACCTCCTTCTGGTGGGATTTTAGTGCAAATATTCAATTTCAAGATATTACGAGTGGAGGAAATCCCTATAAAGGACACTCTTACAAACAAAAGTGGAATAAACTGCTAAAGGGTGGGTAAAGTATATATACTTTCAATTTATTACTCCAAGGACTCGATTGCTGTACTTTACTCTGATTTAACTTAAATATATTTTTGTAATGGAAAACGGTCTTTTATTGCCACCGGTTTTTTGGCTTAGTGTGTGGAAAGGTTTTATTGTGGACTCGTGACACCTTTTAGCAGAGTGTCCCTTCTTTGGCTTATGTACGGCTCCTTCATATACTGCCTGCTCCTCATTGTAAGGGTTTTGAGCCAGCATGGCAGTGTGCATTGTCTTAAGAAAAAAAGCAAAGCATCAGTGTGCCTCCACTTCATCTTTAAAGAACATAAAAAAGAAATAGTTAGAATGCTTGGATTAATCTCAGCTACCGGCAATTACTCGGGGCTGCAATGCAGTCCATCATTTTTTGCCCACCATACCACCACCTCAGATTAGAATATCAATCTATGGTGGCATGGTGGGCATAAAAAACAATGAACCGGGATGCTGCCCTGAGCTATTATCAGCGACTGAGATTAATTCAAGCACTCCATCCATCACTGGTGCATTCTATAATGGAAAATTAGTTATAGTTAGGAACTTAACATTGTTTAAATATGTTTATATGAAACTAAAAGTTAAGTAGTTTCCATAGAAATTGTTCATAACTGCAGTATGTTCTTTTATTCGATTGTGCAGCTGAATTCGCAAAGCATATTTCATTTTTAAATATACTTTTGTGTGACAAGAATACTTCAAACGATGGACCATTGGACCATATGGAAAACATTTCATAACAAACATTCCAGCAAACTAGCCTCCTAAGCTTTAATATTTCGCCTGAAGCTAGCTCACCCAGAGACTTCACTGCCTCAATATGCCCAATGGAATCCTGGATCAACATTCTAACATAATACCACTCTGCTGCAGACCTGATGCAACACGCAACTCTGGCTGGCAGAAAAACGCCTTTTATTAGACCTATCATCCATAAGGTGGTCTTTCCCAGACTTTTTGCCTTTTGCCTCCACGTTTTGCTGAATGTTTTTGTTGGCTTTAAAAGTCTGAGCACTTAACCACTGCTAACCAGAGCTAAAGTTCATGTGCTTCTCCCCCAAACATGATGACATTGGTGTGTACCTGACTGGCATATTTGATGGCATATTTGTTGTACTGATAAAGCCCTTGTAAATGGTATACCATATACCCAGGGCCGGCAATTCAAATGCTACTAGTGGGCCTAAAGCACCAATTGTGCAACCCACATAAGTAGCCTTTCAAACCTGTCGCAGGCCTACCATTGCAGGGCCTGTTTGTGCAGTTTACTGCCACTTCAACTTGGCATTCAAAACTACTTGCCAATCCTCAAACTCCCATTTTATTTCATAGAAGTCACCTCTAAGGTAGGCCCTAAGTAACCCTAAGGGCAGGGTGCCATGTAAGTAAAAGTTAGGACATTTGTGTTTAATCTTTACATGTCCTAGTAGTGAAAAACACACAAATTAATGTTTCACTACAGTGAGGCCTACCCCCTCTCATAGGTTAGAATTGATAACTCCTTAATATACTTTTAGGCTGTAATTCCTGATCAGAGGGGAGTAGTGTTTTCCTGTTTCATACGTTTGGAATTGTAATGATAAATCCTTTTTACTGGTGAAGTTGGATTTAGCATTACTGTTTTAGAAATGCCACTTTTAGAAAGCGGACATTTCTCTGCACTTACTGCTCTGTGTGCTTGACAGCCTGTGTCCACTACATGTCTGAGGTGACTGACAGCTACACTTTGTGCATTCACTCTAGACAGCCACAACACAGGAAGGATAGGTGTGTGTGTGAGTACCCATCTACATACATCTGCATTCTGATGGCCTTGCCTAGGCAGGATGGAAGGGAGGGGCTAACACTCCACTTGAATAGGCAGTGTCCAGTCCCCACACAAAGGAGTGATTACCCCCCACAGATAGGCTGGCAGACAGGACTGGGTTGAAAGGGATACTTGTGCACTTCAGCGAGCTGCTTTGAAGTCACTCTCACATCAAAGGCACATTTGGGTATAAGTACTGGGGCTGTGACCCCCCCTGAAATCAGACACTATTGGACTTGTAACTGAAATTCTACCAAAAGAACTACTATGCTGCTTAAAGGACACAACTGGACTGTTGTTCTGGATGGCCTGCTTTTCTGTTTGTTGCCCTGTTGCATGCTGCTCTCTGAAACTGCTGAAGGAGACCTGGACTATGCCTTCACTCCAAGTGTTCTCCAAGGGCTTGTTGGGTTGCATCTTGTTGCTTGAGTCTTAGGGATATCAAAGTCTCTACCCTGCTCGTATGCCTAGCTCACTGGAAGTGGTCCATATACATGCAACACAGATTTCGACACATCTCCTGTCTGCGTGTATGAGCACCGGCACATCGACCTTGTTGCATGAGTAAAATCAGCACATTGCAGCGGAACCAGGGTTTTTGCATCCCGAGATCGACACATCAGACAGTGTATCGCTGCCGCTGCAGCTTAGTGAGATGGACATATCCTCTTGACTGTGTGGCAGAATCCATCGCATCGCTCAACACCTCTCTACTCCGACACCAGTCTTCGGAACTGATGCATCGCCTTCACTGTGTCGAGAACGTCAACACATCTCGTTGTTTGCGACCAGAAAAGTACTTTGTTCTGGTCTGCATGGGTCCTGTAGCCAGCCGGCGCTCTATCGCGGTCGGCCTAAATTTATAATTTGCCCTGCTCCAGTGTGTACTAAAGTAACCTTTTTAGCGCTACATGCTTCTAAGCGCTTTATTGCAGTTATTCCTTTAAAATTCAATACCTCAGCTTCTTTATATTTGATTTTTTCATTTTGGTATTGTTTGGGTCAGAATATAATAATCAATTTTCCGAAACCTGTGGAGTCTTTTTAGGGTGTATGCATTGTGTTACTTTGTGAGTGTGTTGCCCAAATACCTGGACCCCTCAGAACCTAAAAACTATCGGCCTATTTTCCTGTTACCAGTCCCTGCAAAGATTCTGGAAAAGCATTTAAATACCCAGCTTAGCACCTACTTGGAACAACATAACCTGCTTGACGGCTTGCAACATGGCTTCAGGAGTGGCCATAGCTCTGAGACTGCATTAATATCTGCAGTAAACAACATGCGTACTCACTTAGATGTTGGACATACCTCTTTGTTAATACTTTTAGACCCATCTGCGGCCTTTGATACCATCTCGCCAACAAAGATGATCTACCGTCTTCAAGAAATTGGGGTATCTAACTCCGCTTTGGAGCTTCTGTCCTCATTTGTCACAGATAGGTCACAAAAAATAAAGATGGACCAATATTATTTGGTCTCCAGTTCCACCTTTTGTGGAGTCCCACAGGGTTCCTCAGTGAGTCCTACCTTATTTAACATCGATGTCTCCCCGTTGGCCAAGATAATCAGATCCTTCGGGTTGGTGGCCCTGTTCTATGCCGATGACACACAAATAATGGTGTCCATCACTAACAACATTGAGCCCTCCTCAGAAACTTTTAACAGCTGCATGCGGGCCGTGGTCACCTGGATGGTAAACAACGATTTGTGACTCAATGGGGACAAAACAGAGATGTTGGTCTTCATCAGTCAACAGTCTATATGGTCTCACTCCTGGTGGCAAGAAATTCTCGGGCCATGCCACTGTCCTGCTGCATCAGCAAAGAATCTTGATCTTATAGTGGACAATTCACTCTCTTTTGACCCCCAGATAAACAGAAATTTCTCAACCTGCTTCGGCATCATCAGAATGCTGAGGAAGATCTTTCCATGTCTGTCTTTTCCTTCGCAAAAGCAGACAGCTGTTGCCCTGATTTTGTCCAGATTGGACTATTGTAATGCTCTCTACCTAGACACCAACAAAGGAACTATCCATAAACTGCAACTTGTCCAAAATGCAGCAGTGACACTCGTTATGGATCTTTCCAAATATCACTCAGTTTCCGCTGCAATTTGCAAATTACATTGGTTTCCTCTAGAAAAGAGAATTCTGTTCAAGGCCCTATGCTTTGTCCATAGGGGTCTTGACAATTATGGTCCTGAAGGAATTAAACTACTCTTCCAACTGTACGTCCCCACCAAACAGCTGCTGTCTTCCAATAAAAATTGTCTGGTAGTCCCCAATTTCAGAAGGGTTAGGTGGGGAGGAAGAGCCTTTGCTGCTACCGCCTCTAAGCTTTGGAACACTCTCCCTCTAATGATTTCCTGCCTAGAGTTGTAGCTTCTCTTCTGTAAGTCTTTAAAGAGATGGCTTTTACACTTGAGTATCTGAAAGTCTTATCCTCACTACTTCCAACTTTTGGTCTCTATCCCCAGCGCCTTGACGCCCTTGGGCAAAGTTTGCGCTTTACAAGACTATCATTCATTCATTCAAATACTTTACACATTGCCACTTTAGATATGCCTGACTGCTCTGCGCCAAGCTACCAGAGGGGGAGCCCAGGTTATCGTTAAGTGTGTATCTAGCGGTTTTATGGCATTACAACGCAGGCTTTTACCCCGCATGCCATTACAACGCGGGGATTACAACGAAAGTCGTTACAACGACTTTCGCTGGAGGGCGCTGGATAGTGGAATAGTTCAATTTTCTTTTCCAACTCCAGCCCACGTTGACAGTAGGGAAGGTGTTGGATAGAAAATTAAACTATTCCCTTTCCAACAGCGCCCTCCAGCGAAAGTCGTTGTTACGACTTTCGTTGTAATCCCTGCGTTGTAATGGCATTGCGGGGTAATCCCTGCGTTGTCATGGTTGTTCACCGTATCTAGCTTACCCTGACTAAAGTGGCGGTTTCTGCCTAGCGTGGGTGCACACTTCAGTCAACCAGAAATCCCATTTCTAACACCTTCTGTTTAGGATTTTCTGATTTTCCAGCGATAGCTTCTGCTCTTCCCTTGACCTAAACTGTTGAATATATTTAACGGGCTCCAACTATATCACAATTACTAATAAAAACAGTGCTATAATGATGATCATGTACTTATTCCTTAATAAAGAAAAAACGTCTAATCTTCTAATACAAAGGCTTATTATCATCCATTAGGGTAGGTTATGCAATGTAAAAACACGTAAATAAGAAAACTAAAAAGATTTGTTTTTCTAAGGGCTAGGTGCGGTCATTTTAAATACAGGAAGGACTCAGTGTTCACATATGGGTGATACTGGTAGGCGGGGTGAATTTCTTTATTGGGCATCTCCTGTTTATTACATCATCAATTAGAAAGGTTCAACTAGGTAAGTTGTTGTTCAGATGCAGAGACATTCCTCAGTGAACTAAAATAACATTTAGTTAACCATATTCTTGCCTATGTCAGCGTGAGGTACTGTAACTACTGTTTAAAAAAACATCTTCTCATGACACTGAATGCTAAAGGGACTTTGTGCTTGTGTCAAGTTTGTGGTATTTTTTTCCAAACAAACAAAATTATGCTGTACTAATGTTGCAAGCCACCCACAATGATGCTTCCTAGTGGGGTTCCTCCTTAGAAAGAGTCATTTGAACCCAAGACTGGCACAGATCGGGAGAGAGAACTCCCGGGGTGGTCAACATTTATGGCAGCATTTAACAACCCCACGAGAAAGGTAATTACGTAAAAAAAATAAAGAAACTGTAAAGACTGCCAGTCAATGCTGATTACCAACTGGAGGTGTTGCTCCTCAATCAATCAGGATTTATAACGCGCAGCTAATCATCTAATAGGGTATCCAGTGCTCTTGAACACTGTGCCACAATTGTAAGGTAATATATTTATTATATAGCTGGGGTTGGTAAGAGGAATTAACTGGTAAGCAAACAGGAAACTGTAGGTAAGTGATAGTTTCTAAATCTCAAGAGATCGGCCTTGAGGCACAGGTCAGGAATGAGGCCACTCTAATACGAAATGAGTGCTTTAACAGGGAAAGTAGGGCTACTTACTAGTATGTAGCATATGGATATGGGCTCCTCCCAAAAAAAAACAAGCTTTGGAAAAGTGGAGGTGCCGCCAGCCTGTGGCTCCATAAATACTTGTTTTGCTTTTTAATGGTTTTTGTAAAATGTTAGCGTTGAAGGAGATGCTTAGCCCCTGTCAATATTTTTTAAAGTTTTAAAAGCAAAAAAGCACACATTGTCAAATTACTCCTTGGCACTAAAGGGTTCTATTGAGTGTGAAGATGTGCTCTATGTGAAAAAGCACTATGCATCACTCCTAGTGAAGTTAACCAATGGCTGGAGTGGTCTGACGCATTGCCCTGTACCATAGTGAGCAGAAGGAAAAAATGCGATTGACACAACAACAGACTGATGGATGAAGAGGGCCGGCTGAAAGCTGTTATATATGTGAGTATGTTATACATATAATTTTAGTAAAAACAAAAGGTCTTGGCTAACATCAGACCTAATGAGCACTCCCAGACTGTGGTGCATGACTTGAATAATCTCTTGGAAATTCAAAGTCAAGTATATGACTTTAAAATCTAGGCCAGCGACTGCTTTGCTGCAGTACGACATGAACAAACTTGTCAGGTAGGTGTGTGAGCATAAGACCAGCAATTATAGGCTTGTGTCTGAGTTATGCACCCTGGAGTGGGAGGCATCTGACTCCACAGAACACCATTTCTCAAGCTGTACCACTTTGGGTGGTGTATAGTAGCAGGGTCCTAGAGTAAAAAAAATATAACTAAGTTGGCCACGACTTCTATAAAGAGCTCAGAGGCAGCAATGGGGAAAATGCACATTGTGTGGTAGAAAAGCTACATTAAAGATCTGTAGACTGTGGGACAGCCCATAACTAAAACAGGAGAGGCTGGAAGGGACGCTCCACTAAAGGTTACAAAGTAACAACCTGAGTGAAAGCTCTAGAAGCCAGTTTAGCACGTGGTATTCTAGGACCCACTCCAGTGCTTTACACATACTACCAATGTGATGTCATTTAGGACACATATTTAAGTCTATCTATATAGTCAGTAGATATGGAAAATATAAAATTGCTGTTTTTTTTGGCACTTGCACAGGATGAGTTATGGATTAAGACATTTTGAAAAACGGGGAATTTGTCCGATACATATCATCAAATGAACTAGCATGGATAGGAGGGAGCTCAAAATAAAGCCATTTACCTCTTTCCTTGCTTAGATAGAACAAGGGCAAGCTGGCTGTTCCGTGTTATCATGAGACCTTCTGCAATAGTGAAGTAATGACTCAGAGAACAGCTTTCTGTAAGGCCCTGGGTTTTAACACATTTCTACCTACTGTGAGTTACATCTGCAGGCAAACCACTCTCATTAGGTCTACCCTAAATTTGATTTGCCCTTATATGTCACTGCAGAAACCTTTTCCCGACTCCCAAATGCTATAAAACAACTGTTTTAACCTTCTGTGGACACCACCTAAACTAATGTCAGAAGCTGGGGACACTGGCCCATGCAATCTCTACAATTTGAACCTCAACAATATACACAAAAACAAGTATAGCTCAAACACAAATTGTGAAATATTTTCTTTAATTCACAAAGAAAATAATACACGAAATTGAAATTTTAATGGTAATGTTGGAGCTTTTCCAAATGTTATTTCATTTCTGACAGACAGAGCGCTATGCTGTACTCCAGCACATCACTTTGTCTTTTTTGCTCCTAATGTATCCTCTTTTTTGGTTGCAGCATACTGGCGCTTCAACCGAGGCCACCAATCGTCCATACTGCTGCTTGCTGTACTTGGTGCACTGCTTCCACGACTCAAACTAAGGATACCAAATTATTTTTTTAGCATCCAATTTACAATCATTCATATTTACAGAGTATTTTTACATTTTAGATTTTCCTTCCTTATGGATATATATACTTTATTAATCTGCTCACATTATTTAAGTTTCTAAACAGTAGTGGACCCCCGAGTAAGTGTTGCGGACCACTGGGGTCCACCGACCACAAGTTAAGAAGCAATGCTCTAAAATGCAGAAAGCTCCTGCCTGTTGGAATCACTCTAGGAGGGAAGCCTCAGGCCAAAGGCAGAGTGGCACTGCAGACATATGCACGGCAGAGACTGGCGGGTGGTGACACCACGTGCCACAGGAACAAGTCCAACACAGCCAGTCCAGTATCTTTCTCATATATGACAAAGGGGGTCTAAAAATCATGGAGGTAGGGGGCAGTCTTGTCTTACAAGAAGCACATAGGCCTCGTTCTGATGTTAGCTTTATCACAGTTTTACCAGCACACTAAATGTTTAAGTAAATACACTATAGTGGCAGCGTACACTTTCCTACATCAACCCCGATACACAAACAGGCACTCACGCACCATGATCATTTCTGTACAGAAGCACGTTAATAACCAAGTGAATAATGCTCCTTGCCATGCTGCCTTCCTCTCTGCTCCTCTTCCAACAATGTATGTTGCTGAACCATCGCAAAAACAACAGTTGATGGACAGAATGCAGAACAATGTCATACATTCACCCCAGTACAGAGATCGGGCCTAAATCCATTGTTTTTTTGCACCTCACACCACCCCAGTTCAGACATGGCCATATGCAAATCAGCCTTGACCCTGTGCCTCATGGGAACAGTCCAGCCCGAACTGCCAAGCCATGTCTTTCCTGGACCGGAATCAAGCATCCTAGGACCGGTTTCTGGCTATTAGTCGTCTTCAGCCAGGATAGCTTGACTCCAGTGGTGTGGAGAGCATCGGACTCACGTCTGAGCATACCCATCCCACTCGGGGTGACAAATGCAAAAACAACAGTTGATGGACAGAATGCAGAACAATGTCATACATTCACCCCAGTATAGAGATCTGGGCCTAAATCAATTGTTTTTTTGCACTCCACACCACCCCAGTTCAGACATGGCCATATGCAAATCAGCCTTGACCCTGTGCCTCATGGGAACAGTCCAGCCCGAACTGCCAAGCCATGTCTACCCTGGACCGGAATCAAGAATCCTAAGACCGGTTTCTGGCTATCAGCCGTCTTCAGGCAGGATAGCTTGACTCTAGTGGTGTGGAGAGCATCGGACTCACGTCTGAGCATACCCATCCCACTTGGGGTGACAAATGCAAAAACAACTGTTGATGGACAGAATGCAGAACAATGTCATACATTCACCCCAGTACAGAGATCTGGGCCTAAATCCATGTTTTTTTTGCACTCCATCATCACGATCATTATCAGAGGGTGCAACTCATCTTACAGGACACGGTCCAAGTGTGTGATGATATCTGCCCTTTAAACCCCAAATCAAACCAGTTTTGTCCAATATGGGAACCGTGGCTGGAAACGTGCCAACCCTGCCCGCCCCTCCCCCCGTCACCAGGGTCATGGTCAGCCTAAAGCACTGTGCGAGTTGTGGGTCCCATTGTTATAATGGCAAATAGGAAATTACAAGTCCTAGAATCCAACATGTCAACAACAAAAATAAGCCGAGATGTTGTGATGACTATGATATGTTTCAGGTCAGCTGTGGGCTAGTGGAGAGCTGCTGAGGAGAGAATGTAAGCTATCCAGTCAAAACATCAGCCAGAATGATCCATTAAGCATCGCCCAGTCTTCAGTACTTCGCCGCTAACTACAATACATTGGCATCCTTTCCAGTGTGACGGTCATAGATGCCAGGTGGCCCCATGTCACCTGTGCAACATTCAGCCAGGCATTTCTAGCCAACCCTCACTTTGTACACAAGTATATATATATAGCATTGAATAACATACCATTCAGGTCATGGTGTAACACAAGGCCCTGCAGCCCCACGAACCCCACACTTAAGGGCACCTTTTTCAGCTTAAGATCAATGAATATCTGTGATGACGGGTCTGTTGGCTTAATGGACTAATGCAACCACCTCAGGGGCCTGTGTTTGAGCTCATGGTCACAGGTTCAAATCCCGGCAGGCCCACTCTGCCTTTCATCCTTCTGAGGTTGATAAAATGAGTACCACTGAGTTGAGTAACAATGAAAAATTGTTAATCAGCCCCAAGATACCTTGGTCCACCAATATTTTGCATTACTTGTTGATTATGGTGCTTGGGGTTATAATGTTGCCATTAGAGACGCACTTATTTTAAGTTTCAAAATGCAAAGGTCTGTTGGATAAAAATTGAGGGGTGGCTGAAAGTGTCACTGTTGACCCAGAGGCCCCCGACAGCTTTGCACATCTTGATTCAAGACCTCGAGGGCAAATTAAACCACAAATGCAGACGCATACCTAAGCATGCAAACGCGCTAAGAGGCTGAGTAATTGGAAGACGTGCGCTATACTACATAAAAAAGCATAACACATCATTTGCGAGCACCTGGCCTACCGTATTCCAAAAAACAATGTAAGAGACATGTTCCATCCGGAAAAGCAGGGCCTCCGGTACTTTGGAACCCCCTGAACCATCGCTGACAGCGCTACTCCCCCGTCAGGAATGCGTGCCCGGCAGCTACCTGCGGTGGTGAGCACACACTGGGCCTGCTCTGCCAGCTGCTCTCCTGGAGACACACAAAGCCGATCCTAGCTGGTAACTGCTCGGAATAATATGAGGCGAATGTCCTTGTGTCGGCTCAGTGGTCGGCCTAGGCACGTTTCCTGCTCACCACGCAGGCACCAATTCGGCACATCCGGAAAATTAATTGGTTTGTGCTTCCCCTGAGAGGTGAAGAAAGCGACGGCTGGTAGAAATATTCAAAGATTTCCTCTCCTGTTTAAAAGAGGTGCATTCCTTGGGGCATAAGTGGTACCTTTTGTCGTGCACGGTCTGCTGCACCATCCCTTTTCCGCTCCACGACCACTGGTGGATAAGAAAAGAGAGGCCATATTCTCAGAGCTATTTGCATCTGTAACTCAGATCTACAGAGTGAAACTGCCTAATAAACAACTGCAAAAGCACTTTTTTCATTCAGAATGTTGGTTTCATATTTGGAAATGGTTTTACATACATTTGTGTGTGAGTGTAACTATGGTTAGGGGTGTCCTCTGGCTGCATCCTAAACTGATAAAGGTCAGCAATGTACTCCTGATAGGACTCAGAGGAAATACCCTACTAAGGTGGACTGGCCTCAAAATTATAGGGGGCATCTACAAAAGGAGGATATTCTCCCACGTGGAGCTTTAAAAAAACACACCATTTAGCACAGGTGGGAAGGGTTTTTCCTCCTGTGCCGCTGTACTCTATGCACAGTTGTGCATGAGGATGTAAATGCACAGGGTGTCGTTGCTGGATGGGCGCAGGGGCTTTAGGGGGCGCTGAGGTTTGGGCCTGTGCCCCGTGCTGCACTCTTCCTAAAACCAGACATTTTGCTTTACCACCCTAGATGATCTCAGGGAGAAAACATCAGCCAAAACTAAGAATTAGCAAGTCATTGTAGTTCCTCATACAACTCATTCGCCTAATCTGAAGATATGTCCTAATTAAAGTCAAATCAAGAGTTTTATTCACCTACATTTTATTTTGAATAAATAAGCTAAAAAAAAGCACATTTGGGTTTGGTTTTAGCTTTTTATTATCATGAGATTTATACCCCATTACATATCAATTTCAACAAGCATTGACAAAGCCAATTGTTCTTGCCTTCATGATCTACTGGCTTTGCCAATCCTTTTTAGCGATGCTGTGCAGCATTGGTAAAAAAAAATGCATCACAAAAAATATGTGATGACATGACGATGCGGGGGGCTGCATTCTTCAGTAGGCGTGCCGGCATGAAAACATATTTGCGAACCTGCATCATCACACATGCGCATCTACTGTCTGGCATGGGCAGCATTTTCTTTTTTATTTACACTAATCCAGGCTGCCACTTGGAGTGGTAAATTAAATTAAATGAACTTGTGCAAAATCAATTTTAAAAGCGGAGCAGTCAAGCAGCAAAGGTTAGCTGCCAGGCTCTCCAAAAATGTTTTGAGTGTTTTTTTTTTGTTTCTTTGTTTTAAATGACCACGAGGGGTGGGGGAACAATTTAGGAGTGGATGGAGGGAAGCAGCAGGGAATGGGTGAGTTGAGCAATGAATGGGGAAAATATTAAATAAAACAATTGAAGAAAATAAAATCAGGGGTAACAATGGCAAGGGTGGAGGAGAAACACGGAACGCATGGGGTTGTGTGCATGTATGGAACAATTAGCACACAAGAAAGAGAACAAGCAGGTGGAGCAGGAAGCAACACAGAGCACTCAGAGGGTGAGGATCTGGAGAGAGGAAGCATCTCATGGACGAGAGATCCCAATAACACATGCACTCTCATGGAATGCTTAAAAAAGGAAACAAGTAGTTTCTTTAAAAAAAAGAGAATGGTAGAGAGGACTATGGTGCAGGGGGGGGACAAACACAAACGGAGGAAGGCAAGCCCCCTGAATAAGAAAGCAAATGAAAGTGACAATAGAACCAGTCTGTGGTAAGCAATGAGCAGTCTCCAAGCCCACTGTAAGCTTTTGGTATGCTTACAGAAAGTTTCCGCCTGGTTGCTGAGACCTACAAATGTTGTCCTTCACTTTGGATCAATACTGCCAGTCTCGTCGCTGAACTGACTCCTGAAAAGTATAGACTCTATTTTAAGCTTTTAAAAACCCATTTTAATACAAGAAAATTGGACCTTGGGAAATGCCCCCATCCTTATGTTTTGAGCTTTGTTTCCCACTTCTGTTTGCGTCTTAACTGCTAGGGTTTGTTAGAGGTCATAAAGTTGGCACACAGTGTATATAGGGTCTGAACATTAATATCTAAAAATAAGACTAAGAAAATACCATGAAATGTGAGTTGTATATACTTAATGCCGAAGTTACTATATGCAGGATTTGTGTATAAGGAAAATCACAACTATATCTTACGAAGGTATGCCTGGATATCTGCAACAGTGGTAGATTTCCAGGTGTTTGTAAATCTGTTTCTGAAATGGTGGAGATTGCTTTCTGTAAAGCAATTGTACAAAGTGTACAACGGCACATAGAAAAATGCTACTGCATTTGTGTAATAGCATGTATTTACTTTTTCCCACCCCGTGAACTATATATTTGTCCATGGTGAAACCCCTTCCCCAAAGCGCCTTCAAGTGCTGTGGTTGCCCCCCTCCCATGACCACATCGGAAAGGGATTTTCCACATACCCTTGACAGGAGTACATTTTTACAATTTTCAGGAGTCACAAAAAAGTTAGCAAATTCCCGGTAACTGTAGATTGCGAGTATTTGCAGACTTTCCAGGTTGCACCTACTCTCGGCCTCTGCAATAAAATTACTCATAATATTACACCATCATGGGGTAATATTGATCATAAGTGGATAGTTCTAAAAGTGCAAGATGACCTTTTGTGAATACAGTGAAATCATAAATCATGCCATTTTGAGTGTAAATGTAAATTTACCTACACAAATGGTGAATAGAGGCCAAAGAATATGAGACTTATGACAAACTTCTCAGCTTCAAATTATATTTTTATTGAAATCAAATCATTTTTGCTTGGCGATGTTCTCAAATAAGAAAAACTTCTGAACAGTGCGATGAGCATGTCCAACCAGCAGCAAACATTTTGCAAAATTTAAAGACTAATGCATTATTATTCCTGACTGAATTTAAAGTGTCTGCAGAGAACCACTCCTAAAATAATGTGAATGTCACATTATTGTATGTTTTTTTTCTTCTCCACAATAAATAAGCAGCAGGCAAATAGCAGCATACCAGCAGTGGGATAACAAGATGCATTTAAAAGTGGTATCCACGTGCATGTTCGAACACATTGATGGAACTGGCAGAATAAAAGATGGACCCTGTTATCAACATTTATATAGTACACTTGTACCAATTTGTAAAATTCCAAAGAGGTTTCAGAGTCTGATGCGTGTACATGCATGCAATCCAAAACGGAAAAGGACACATGGGGAGAGTTCATTGGTCCCTATGCACCATCAATATCTATCTACATCCCTCAGTGTAATGCAAGCATAGTCTGAGCAGAAAAAGAGTAGCAGGTAATAGTAATTGGAGCTCAGTATAAGTAGAGAAAAGAAATTCTGCTAAATAGGATCCTGAAATTAATTAAAATATTCAGTCTGCAGCAAGAGTTGAGGGTAGTAAATGGTGTTTTGAACAGAGAGACATAAAAAACATATCTACAAACATCACAATTATCTGTTTCAGGTGGTCACCCTAGTTTTTATTGTTACGCGTTCTCCCCACCACCCCCAAAAAAACTTTTCTAGAAGTGCCATTCTATGCATGTGAATAAATGGTAATTCACAGGATTCAGATGAATGCCTGGGCACCTGTAACTGTTCAATATCTTCAGGCATAACCTATAAAACAGTAAGTCTACACCTATGCTAGGTTTTAGATGGCTGGGTGGAGATTTACTAATTTTATTGTAGATTGGGCCCATAGTCCACAAATAAAACAAGCATTTGCAATGCAATAGGTCTCGCATTAGGAAAGTTTGAGCTATTGGAATTGTAAATGACAAATTTTTTAGTTAGGTTTTGTTTTTGAAAATAGCGAAATTAATAGCTTTGTCATTTACAATGCCAATAGTTATAATTTTTGCAAATGTGACACATTTAGCACTTGTAATGCAATATGTGTTGTATTTACGTGACTTACATGTATTGATATTACAAATAACAATGGCTTTTATTTTTTTTTACATAATTAATACTTAAATAAAAGGTATTATAATTTATAATGGCAATAGCTTAAACTTTTGTAAATAACTTGTGAAGATTATGTTCTGTGTCTTTTATTGTTACAAAACTCCTAGAACAGAAGTGAAATATTAACATCTTTTTGTTACATTTGTAATAAAGCTTGAAACATTGAGAGAACATATTTGAACTAGTTGTTGAATGGTTGCACAGATTGATGTTGTGGTGGCGAATGAGTGATGCGGGGTGAGGATGTGAGAGGGTGTTTGAGGGTGAGAGGGTGAGTGAGGGTGAGTGAGGGTGAGTGAGGGTGAGTGAGTGAGGGTGAGTGAGGGTGAGTGAGGGTGAGTGAGGGTGGGTGAGGGTGGGTGAGGGTGGGTGAGGGTGAGAGGGGGTGAGAGGGGGTGAGGGTATGTGTGAGGGTGAGTGTGAGGGTGAAGGTGTGTGGGGGTGAAGGGGTGTGTGAGGGTGAGGGGGGTTGTGAGGGTGAGGGGGTGTGTGAGGGTGAGGGGGTGTGTGAGGGTGAGTGAGGGAGGGTGAAGGGGGGTGAGTGAGGGTGTGTGGCTGAGGAGGTGTGAGGGTGTGTGAGGATGAGTGAGGCTTTGATTGTGTGAGGGTGAGTGTGTGATGGTGTGAGGGTGAGTGAGGGTTTGATGGTGTGAGGGTGAGTGTGTGATGGTGTGAGGGTGCAAGGATGTGAGAGGATGGGGTGATGTGAGGGTGTGTGAGGGTTGTGAGGGTGAGGGGGGTGTGAGGGTGAGTGAGGGTGTGAGGGTGAGTGAGGGTGGGAGGGTGACTAGGAGAAGCTGGCAGTGTAGTTCTCCGGTTCCACACCTAGTGGCACAACATCACTGAATAAAAGAGGAATGGCAGTCCACACAAGTCAATACATCGCATAATCGGCCATCGGAAAATGTGAGAATATTCGGACGCCGCTAACGAAGAAGGAAATCTTGCACAAACATCAAGATCCAGTGTGAGGGCCCCTGGAGCCGAACTGAAACCAAATTGGCACGCAGCCCTAACTGAGACACTGTGGGGTGCTACGGAGAATAGTAGCCCCTCGCAGTGCACTATGGATCCTACACCCTACTCACAATAAAGAGGGAAGACATTTTAACAAGCAGAGTGCATTGAAACAGCACTTAAAGTGCAGAAAGCATGTGAGATGCATTAATCCCCGGCAGAGAGCGCTAAGAATGACCCATGACGGCCGCTGCGACTCAGACACACCGTGTAGCATCCAGCATCGATCACAATAGCAGGAGCTGCACTCAGAGAGTCACCTACCTTACAAGCCCACCACCCCCCCTCGTTTTTTCGTCCCACTTAATGCCCTGGGTGCAAAGGACGCACAGCTCTCACTGCGGTACATGCACTATCATACAATCCTCGCACGGACTTTGCAGGAATCTAGCCGGATGTAGCTCGAGAAAGCGCCTAGACTCGAGGCTTGGGGTGACTGGCCCACAGATCACTGTCGGTGAGTGGACCGGGGAGCTGGGCTTCAGGGCAGCAGAGGGCGTGTAGGGGCACCTCACTCAGGCATCAATGGGGGGGGGGGTAAACATCCTTAAATTAAGCACTGCCTGGACCACAGGGGTAGAATGGGGTTTCTAAAAGACCCAGGATACGGGCGTCTTCAGGTAAATGATTGATGTTTGAAGTCTGGGGCTCACCAGCTGCTGCAGGAGGCCTCTCGTCTGCGAGGAGACAGCTCTTGTGCAAGCACAGCGCCAAAGTCCAATGAAGAGCTGCATTTGAAACCAGGCGCGCCCACGGAGTGGCTGCTAGGAGAGGAGCAGTGCCAGGGACCGGCCGCAGTGCCCAGAAACGATCACGTGACACAACACGTGGGAAAGGTCTTTCAGTGGAAGCAATTTTTAATTAGTCAAAGCAAGGTTGTTTCCAAAATTATTTCTTTCCTATAACATGCATTGGTAGAAGTTACTCTTTATAACAGTAGAATTCGTATTATTTTCTCCTTTAAAATTTGTGTACATCACCAGACGAAAAACAAAAAATAGCAACCAGACTCAACTGCCGTTGAAATATAAATGTTGCACTACAAAGGAATGAAATATCTTCCTGCTGAGTGTTTAACTTGTACACAACGCGAAGTCATGCACAACCCACTTCTTCCAGAGAATAAAAAACAAGTTCATATTATAGGGTGCCGCCGCGCTGCCCGCGGCGACCCGGAAGCTCTTGGCTGGCCGGCCAATCCGCTCGCGGCCGACCGGAAGTGCCGCCTCCCGAGGTCCGCGAGCTGCCGGCGCATGGAGCGCCCTGCCGGTCCGGGGTAGCCCGGGTCCCCAGGAGGGGGCCGGGGAGAAGGAGGAGTGTGGCGCCTGTTGCGGGGCTCCTCTGACCTGAGGGAGCCCCGATTTAGAAGAGGAGACGCGCCGCGCCGTGAGGAGCGGAGCGCGAGAGGAGCCCCGCCGGAAGAGCGCAGTCGGTGAGTGGGGCCCAGGGCTGATGTGAAGTCCGTGCGTGCCTGTGTGTATGCCTGTGGGGGAGGGGAGGGGAGGGAAGGGGGGGAGTGTGTGCGCGCGTGTGTGCGCGAGGGAATGTGTGTGCGCATGCGTGACTGTGTGTGATTGAGAGAGAATGCGAGGCGGGGGATAGTGTGCCGTGTGCCTGTATGTGTGCTGTGTGCATGCGCGCGCCTGTGTGTGTGTGTGTGTGCATGCGTGCATGCAGAGGGGTGGGGGCTGCCTGTGTCTGTGTGAGAGCAAGGGCTTTGCACCGCGCATGCGCAGCTCAGACGCGCGCTCCCGAGGTGAAATCTGACATTGTCAAAGCGCTCGTCTGATAGCTGTCCACATTCCTAAATACGGGCCACAATAGGTCTGAAGCAGACACCTTCAATGCTCACGCATTGAGGGTAGGTCTGCTCGACCTAAAAACAGCTTCTTTACGACCCTGTGGATGTAACACAGAGGTTAGATTTTCCCAAGCTCACCTGGATGAAGAGGCATGTGCTTAACCTACGAAAGGGAACCCTCAGATCAATATGTTAAACAATACTTAAGCTCAAATTACACCACTTGCTTTGGGACAGACAGAGCAGGCATAGCAAAAAGGTGCATATTTCTGTTAGTGTTCGCTCTCTTAAGAGTCTCTATGTTTGCTCAGTTGGTTAATGCACCTACTGAAAAGCTGTGAAATGCAAACATTTGATTATAGACAAGACCCACCCATCGTTGAGAAACAGTGTTTCATTACAGAACTTGCAGACAGAGTGGGCATTTAACCCCCAATAAAGCACATTTTAATAAGATGTATATGATCTAACTACAAGCTCTCTTCAGGCAGATGGCTGGGAGAATTAACACCCGTCACTGACACCGGCTGTAATCTGCAGTTATAAGTGTGAATCCCAGTGGGGCACACTCAGCTTTCCATCCTTCCTAAGTGAGTAACCTGAGCACCCTTACATTAGTCAATAGGAACGCCTGTTATTACGAGCACTTAGACGTGGCAGAATTGTGCTATGAAGCATTAACTAAAATCAAAATACATACGAGCACTGTTTGAGATAAACAAATGAAAACATGAATGAATGGACTCTAGCCAGTCCCAAATTTAAATGTAATAAAGGAGTGATTTAAAAGATGGACTCTCACCTTAGTAATCATGTTGTGATTGCAACAGGTCCCTAAGACCAACAACTAAAATCTAAAAGATGGACACCGCTATTTACAGGCAATTGTTAGGGCAACTGCGCTGAGTTAACGAAACCTGTGCAGAACCATTCAGCCTTTCATCCTCCCTAAACTGAGAATTATTGAGTTGGGACTCATTGTGCCTATTTGTTAAGGGGTCAAAGGAAAGGTCATTCATGATGTGGTGCCTAACATAAAATGATGAATAACATTTACTACAACGTGTAACGGGAACGGTTTCTGTAAACACTTGTCACGGTGCCCCCAAGGAACCCTCCCCTTTAAACACTAGATCACACTATACCGGAAGAGGGTGGCTTCGGTGGCGCCATTTTGAGCGTTCCATTTCCTAAGAGAGACAGCCAATACCGATCGGTCTAACCAGCAAAACACCGCGCATGTTGCCGTGCAAATAACCCCTCCTGTATCTCCCACCCCTCGTACTTACTGCTGTAATGTGGGCAGTTCCACCTGCTCAGACACTTGTGCCGCACTTTTAATCCAGCCCGGTGGACCTGTCCCAATGTATGGCTGCCTCTTTTCGGCTTTGTTCTCCACAACCGTGTCCGACTGTGCATCGAGAACCCGGAGGCGCACTTCTTGCGGCGGCTGTTTTTTTTTTTTTTTTTGTTTGAAATATCAGTGTCCCCCCAGCAGGAATTAGGAAATGAATGCCTGCTTAGCAGAACAATGCCCGCGCGGCCAGTGCGTTTCCTTGCATTGTGAGCAGGCCCCAGCCTTCGTTCTGTGGCCCTTTTAAGCTGAGCGCCACCGCAGCGCAGATGTATTTATAAACGCGCCACACTGTGCAGCATATAGATCTGAGAGCGCGCTGCGGCTGCAGAGAATAAATAAACTTCGTCACGGGCTGCAAATCCTCGAACTCAGTTTTAAAGAACGACATACAGTGTGCCACATCAGTGCATTAATACAATCACGCAAATTAACTACATCTGAATAACTAAGAAATGTTAGAGCTCTTCTATACAAAGCCTGAACCACACCATTGCATATGAAGAAAAAAGGTTTAACATTTTGTAGGGTTTTGGAGTTTATTACAACCAATGCCTTAAAATGTAGATTATTACAACACACTTGTAAAAAAAAAAAAAAAAAGATCATAAATTTGCCAACAACATTCTCATGAAATCAACCACCTTCTGGCCTTTGTCGGAATCCTCAAAACAAAATAAGAAGGTACCGTACCACAACAGCGCTGCAAGACCATAGCAGACTTAAAATGTGCATTATATAAATATGCATAACAAAGCTTTCAAACTGCGGGTTGAGGGACAAGAACCAGGCGCGGTTCGTCCATTGGGGCGTGGGGGCGTAGCCCCCCCTGCCCAACGCCGCCCGCAGCTCCCTCATGACAATCATGTCAATGAATCAACATGACGTCAGACCGCCGGGCGGGCGTCATGTTGATTCATTGACATGATGGTACAGACGGCAACACAAGTACGCATGCGTGTGGACGGAGGGTGAATTTTTACCCGTGCCCACGCATGCGCACTTGTGTTTTGGCGGCATTGCGCATGACCATCAGGAGCCCTAATGGGCGTGCTGCGGGCGAGAAGGTACCTGTGCCCCTGGCGCCAGGATTGGCCAGGGGCACTGTGAGCCTGTGACGTGTGCGGGACCGGCAGCAAGGTAAGAGTGTGTTTTTCGGTGTTTAGCTTGCACAAATGACTTGCGATAGTTCAGTGTGTTAAAGCACCTGCTGCAGAAATGTGTAAATACATGAATGATGGATGGATGCAGGGTGGGTGCATTAATGATTGTTCGGTGGATGGGTGGGTCGATGGGTGCATGGATGGATGCATGCATGATGGGTGGATGGATGCATGAATGATGTATAGATGCAGGATGGATGGGTGGATGGATGGGTGGATGGGTGGATGCATGAATGAATGATGTATGGATGCAGGATGGATGGGTGGATGGATGGGTGGATGCATGCATGATGGGTGGATGCATGATGGATGGATGGGTGGATGGATGGATGCATGAATGATGTATGGATGGATGCATGGATGCATGCATGATGGGTGGATGCGTGATGGATGGATGGGTGGATGGGTGGGTGGGTGCATGAATGAATGATGTATGGATGCAGGATGGGTGGGTGGATGGATGGGTGGATGCATGAATGATGTATGGATGGATGTATGCATGATGGATTAATGCATGATGGATGGATGGGTGGGTGCATGAATGATGTATGGATGCAGGATGGTTGGGTGGATGGATGGGTGGATGCATGAATGATGTATGGATGGATGCTTGCATGATGGGTGGATGCATGATGGATGGATGGGTGGGTGCATGAATGAATGATGTATGGATGCAGGATGGGTGAGTGGATGGATGGGTGGATGCATGAATGAAGTATGGATGGATGTATGCATGATGGATTAATGCATGATGGATCGATGGGTGGGTGGATGGATGGGTGGGTGCATGAATGATGTATGGATGCAGGGTGGTTGGGTGGATGGATGGGTGGATGCATGAATGATGTATGGATGCATGCATGCATGATGGGCGGATGCATGATGGATGGATGGGTGGATGCATGAATGAATGATGTATGCAGGGTGGGTGGGTGGATGGATGGGTGGATGCATGAATGATGTATGGATGGATGCAAGGTGGTTCGGGCTCGCTCACTGCGCTCGATCGCTGCGGTGCAATATGCAAATTAGTTTACGCCTCACCACTTTCAAATGTCACCAGCCGCCCCTGAAGAAAACAGATTACGCCCATGCTGGCAGAGAGGGGTAGGTAACAAACACAAATCCACTTGGGATCACATCGAGCCGCAGTTAAGACGAGTTCTCTGCCTTGATCTAAGGAGCATTTACCGAGACACCAGCAGGGTTGGAATTTAGATTTAGCTAAGTGATTCAAATACACACGTAGGTAGAACGAACCTCCGCTTTCGCTAGACATTTTTGAACTCAAACATAAATCCCGCTTTGGTGTAGGGTAGGGATAAATTAACTTTCAGTCCTGAAGAAAAGCCACGGATCCCTTCTGGACCATTTAGGTGTGAAACATGTCGACCTTAATATACATACTGTTAGACTGTTGCGGTTCATAATACCCCACTGACAGAATTCACATCCTCTGCTTATGCCCTGACGAAGGGACCTGCCTCTATTAAAACCACAAAATGTACTCCTCAGCCAGTTTTAAACACACTGCACCATACACACTATCCTACCTCCACAGTCCCTCACTCATCATAATGCAAAAAGAGAAGACCTCCGACAAAGAGCCCTCTCGCTGGGCCCATTGGGCATTGCAGTACCGGCCTCACGAGGAGCAAATCCCTATCATTAAGCATGACACCCATTTGGGTGTGTGAGGGCTTTGTCTTTTCCGATAAGGAAGACTCTCCTGAAAATAGGATATTCCAACGGCCGCACCTTGTTTTACTCTTTTCTTTAGGAACAGCTACCCTCTTGTTGCGTACATGCTGGCATATACACTATTAATCAATGCTCCAGCATATAAAGCAGGTTCCAAACTAGATATTGTATTGTATTGTAATTGCATTTATATAGCGCTTACTACCCCTGACGAGGCGTCAAAGCGCTTTTTCGGCGAGTAGCACGCTACTCCGGGACACATAGAGGATTAGTGTTGAATTAGTATAGTGAAACATGCGAGTACATTTTAAGTGGTGGATAGGTTAGTCAGTTATTTGGATTTGGAATGATAACAGAAGGATAGAGGAGGACAAAGGTTTGTATTTATATAGCACTTGTTGACGCACGCTATTTAGGAAGCCTACAAAGGATTATTGGTGAATTAATATGGTGAAATATGAAGTAATTTCAGTGGTGGATATTAGTCAGTTACTTGAAGTGAGAAGGATAGCGGAGGGATAAAAGGGGAAGAAAGATTTGCATTCATATAGCACTTGTTACCCCTGATGGGTGTTGAAGTGCTTTTCTGGCGAGTAGCATGCCACTCCGGAACCCATAAAGGATTACTGTTGAAAATTAGTATAGTAAAAAAAAAAATGAAGTAATTTGAGTAGTGGATATGTTATTCAGTTATTTGGGTAGTATATTAGTATAGTTCAATATGGAATTTGAGAAGTGAACATGTTAGTCTGTTAATTTTGATTGAAAAAGGTATTGGAGGGGAGGGTTCAGAGGAAAGTTTAGAAAGGTTTGTTTTAGGGGATCAGTATAGTAAAAGAGGTGTCAGATGATGCAAGGAGGGGTAGAGTAGAAGAGAGTCTAGAAAGGGTTATTTTGGCAATCATAGTAGTGGTATGGGGTTTGGGATAAACGAGAGAGTGGATGTAGAGGATATATTGAAAGATGTATAGGATGAGAGATAGGGTAGTGTATTATAAGGAGTAGTAGAAGAAGTTTGAGATGAGTCAGAAGAAGGTTGGGCTAGAAGATATATTGAGCGAAGTATAGGCTGAGAAATAGGGTAGTGCATTGGAAATGCTAAATTAGAAGAAAGTGATAAATATATAGATCCATAATTAAGTATATATATACATAAAGGAGGTAAGTATATGTAGATTAAAGATATTGATAGAGGCACAGGATGAAAAATAGGGTAGTGCATTGTGTGAGGAAGTGGCTCTATATATACTGGACCAAAGTAAGGTACAGTGTGTATAGAGGCCACAAACCCCAGAGGTATAACAGAGGTTAAAGTCAGATCTGACCTTACTCTCAAAAGTGGTAGCTTGGTCGAGTAGTAAGGCAGTACCAGAGGACAGTGTAAAGCATTTGTTGTACAAGCTCAGCCAGCAAAAGGTTTCTTACACTCAAGGGCTGAACTCCAGGCCAATTGTTTTTATATCAAAAGATATAGTTGTTTTATTTTTAGAACTAACAGGTATCAAAATATACTTTTCTCAATATGAGAGGTCTCAGATGAGTACTTTTCAGGAAGGCAATAAACTTGGTAAACACAATCGGTACCGGGGTTGCAGTAGGCAACACAATTCTAAACATAATTTAGCATTGAGCTCAATGGGTTTTTCTACATAAATGCAGATGGTTACTTTATCGATTACTTTTGTAATCCCAGGACTGGATCCTAGATTCAGTCTTGGGGTCTAAACTGAAAACAGTTTAGCAAAAACGATTTGCCTATTGCACTGATTTTTAAGAAATATAAATCTATTTCAAAAGTTCACACAGAAACTTTTCAATGAAAATCTGGCAATGTTATCCAAAGGGAGAAAATTCAGGTTACAGGTAATATACGATCTTGTTACTTTTGTAATCCAGGTCTGGGCTCCTAGTTCCAGCACTGGTGTCTCTACGCAAAACAGGTAAGCAATTATGTTTCAGTAGTTGGTACGATTTTTAAGAAATATTTCAAGTTTTCAAAGGTAGACACTTAGAAGAAATTTCATAGAAAAGCAGACAATGGATTCCTATGGAGAAAATTCAGATTACTAGTAAACCCGGTTAGGATTACTTTTGCGGTTCAGTACTGGGCTACAAGGTACAGTACTGGTTTCTCTCCTGATCACAGGTGAGTACTTCGGAATTCGGTATTCGGCTGACTTTATAGGAATATTTTAAAGTTTCAAAACTTCCCACTTAAAAGAAATTTCATAGAAAAGCAGACAATGGGTTCCTATGGAGAAAATTCCGATTACTAATAAACCCGGTTAGGATTACTTTTGCGGTTCAGTACTGAGCTACAAGGTGCAATACTGGCTTCTCTCCTGATCACAGGTGAGTACTTCGGAATTTGTTATTCGTCTGATTTTAGATGGATATTTTAAAGTGTCAAAACTTCACACTTAAAAGATTTTTCGAGTCAAACCAGTCAATGTTATCCTATGGCAGGAAAGTGAGTCATCGGTTTTCAGGTGAGTACTCAACTGGTGAAGTTACGGTTCTGGGCATAGACTCAGGGGTCCCCCAGGGTCAGGTAGGTACAGTTGGTACACCCTCAGCGGCACAGGGGCAGCCGGGTGCAGAGGTAGTTAGGCCCAATGTTATCCAATGAGAGGCAGGGGGCCTCTGGTTGGTGGCTGCTGGCTAGCAGGCCACGCGGCTGTGGGAGCTGGGCATCCGGGTCACTTGCTCAGGGCAAAGGGGGGGTAGGATAAGGTACAGGTTGTACTGCCAGAGGCACTCGGACAGCTGGGTGCCGGGTGCTTTTGAGCCGTCGGGCGCTCAATGTTATTCAATGAGGATCTTGAAAAGGGAACAAAGGCTGCAGGCTCGGGGACGGAGGATCTTCTGGAGCGACCAACACTTCGAGGGGTAAGTTGGGATCTTGAAGGATAGGAAGGCACCCAGGAGTTGGGCACGCGGGCCGTGGGGCGCTGGGTGCAGGGGTGTCTTTTGAGGTCGGGAAATCTTACCCCTACTGGTCGCGGTCGGAGTGGTCCTTTGTCCTGAGGCTGCAGGTCGGGGTCGTCGAGGAGGGTCCTTGTGCACTGGATTTCAAGTCAGAATCGCCAGTGGGACGTCCTCAGGGTCTTGATTCACTCCAGCACAGGCCAGGCTTGACGGGTGCAGAGTGTGCAGGGTTCACGGTTCCGGGCTGATGCCAGGGCTTGTTACTTGCTTTGAGCAGTACCACTGCTTGTGGCAGACCCAGGTAGTCAGAGTTACAAGGCAGTCAGGTCCTCCAGGGTTTTTGAGGTTGCTGACCACTGGAGACGCCGGGGTTTAGCAGGAGCAAGTTAGAGGGTCGACAGGACGGAAGGGCTGGGGCCAAATCAGTTGGTGTCTTTCTCTTTTTAGCAGCTGCATGGCAGGTCTTCTTATTTCTTGTTCTTCTTTCTTGTTTCGGAATCTGGATCTGTGGAAGAAGGTTCAGGGTGCCCCTAAATACTACATTTAGGGGCATTACAGGTAGGGCAAGGGCAGGGACCAATGAGTCCCTGTCCTGGGGTGGGTACACCCCCTAGCCTGCTCCTCTCCTGTGGGAGGGGGGCAGGAGCCTAGCTGTAATTGGGTTGGGCTCCCCATCTTCAAGATGGCTGGAGCCCTGGGTCGTGCATCACCTCGCCTCTCCCACCTGAGGTGAGGGAATTGGCACAGGCTGGCACACCCCCCTTTCTGACGTAGGGTTTCCCGAGAGTCTTCCCGCCAGAGTGGGGGTCAGAACTGGTGGGGGCCAGTTGCTGAGTACAGCAAGTGGTCTGGAGAAGCTCACAAAGGCAGAATGCCTTTGAAGCTTCCCCTGCCCATCCTGGGGGAGGAGGCTTGGCACCTCGTCCCAGGATGTGCATTGTTGCAGGCCCAGGAGAGCGAGAGCTCTCCACCCAGGGGTCCAGCAACATGTCTGCTGTGTGGCAGCCTAGGCAGCCTCTCAGACAAGACGTGGATTGTAGGTTAGGTTTCAGGCGGCATCTCTAATATTCCCTCTGTAGTGCATTTTACATTAAATCCCACACTGGCATTAGTGTGGGTTTAAGGTGCTGAGAAGTTTGATATCAAACTTGTCAGCCTTCAGTGTAGCCATTATGATGCGGTGGAGTTTGTAATGACAACCTCCCAGCACCATATACTCTTAATTGCATCACTGCACTTACAGTGCCCAGGAATGGCCCTGGGTACTGTAGGGGCACAGGGCTCATTCACCTGTGCCCACACCACTGGCATAGGGCACCCAGCTAGAGGGGTGGCTGATGTAGGCCTGGGCAGTGGATTTGTGGGCATGGCACACAGTGTGCCATGTCGACTCTTTGTTTAGTTCTGAACCAGGACACTCAGCCTGCAAAGGCAGTGTGTGTGTGTCAGGGTACAGGGCCCCTAAGGGTGGCACAATAAGTGCCTGTCAGTGAATAGAACACCCAATCCAATATCGGCCAGATCTCTCAAAAGCATCTCCCAAGCCCCATTCAGGTTCATGAGACTGCAAGACATTAGACAGGGTGCCAGAGAGTAGGTAAAATTAGGAATCCCCACATTAGAAGCAGGTCCTAAGATTGACATTGAGTAAACTCTCTCATATCCAGGGTTTTAGTGTATTGATGATTTATATTAACATCAACAGATCCCTTCGTATAGTTCGAGTCACTGCTCTCAAACTAAAAAGGGAAAAATTAGAACCCATGGCAAGCACAAAATGGTTCATCCCGGAACTGCAATGCTGAAGATGGTTGGCACATTTTTAAAAGGACATGAGAAAAAAGACCAAGGCACAAGGGGAGAAACAATGATGGCACATGGCAAGTACTACTGATAACTTAGCAAAAATAATCTACAAATCTCCGGATTAAAAGAAACTTGCTTACCAAATAAGAATCAGCTGGGATTGCAGAACAAAATAAACCTGTCTTGCACATGCTGATTGCTGCCTGCACTTTATTCACTGGTTTCTCCTGTATAAAAGATCCTTGTGGACAAAAGTGGAATCTTTATGGCCTGCGAAGTTAAATAAAATCGCCTTGCACGTTGCACCAACTAACCTTCCATGATTTGTCTGACTTGCTTTAGGTCATTGCATTTGCACTTTATCATAATCAGATTGAGTGCAGGCTACACTTTAGCTACTGGCTGCTCAATAGAAGCTTCCCAAAATCAACATGTTAGTCGATATTGCACCCTGCACCTTATCAAACTCGATCAAATTCACTGTTTCCACTCCACTTACTGGTCTCTTCAGTATAAAAGAACCTGGTTGACTAAATAAGAATATTCTGTGCTTAAAAGCTAAACAAACCTGTTTTGCACGTGCTGATTACTGCCTGCACTTTACTTACTGGCTGCTTCAGTATAAAAGATCCTTGTTGACCAAATAGGAATCGTCTGGGCTTGTGATGTTGAACAAAATACCTTGCATATGGCACAAACTGGCCTCTCACAATTTATCTGAACCAGGACAGCTGGGGTTGAAGGAAAATCATATTTGACATGGCACACAAGCTGGCAAGAGGCACCCTAGTATAGTCAACTCGATTTCATCCCCCACTCTCTACTCTTTGGCCAGTGCTTTGGGATGGTTCGAATAAGTCTTTAGCAAGCAATTGCGTGAGCTTTTACAATGGTGTAATTTCCTACATTTCATGCAAGTTGAGTAGTGAAATTGCACAAATTACATACAGTCAATGGAACATTTTGAAGGCATCTTGGTTGTTCCTGAGCAACTTATTTGTGTACCTCTGGAAAGATGCTGTAATACCATTAAAAGACATTGACTCATGGAAAGGTCCACTGCTTCTACTCCTGGCATGGCTATTGCTGTCTTTATTATGATTAAAGGCAAGTGGTTAGCAACCCAGTAATTTCTGGTTGGATTTCTGAATATATTTGTTGCAGAATCAGTATCCTTTGAGTACGAAAGAACCACAACCATGAGATGTGGTCTTTTGGAGTAATTTTTTGTTCCATATCAAGCTATGTGCAATTTTATTTAAAGTTCACAGAGAAAAAACTAGGCTTCTGCCTGACAATATTGCAGCACAAAAAATGAGCTGTACGTAGTGAAGGGGGCAGAGGGCATGAAATCTATGGCAACTGCACACAACATGTGTCACCACCAGTGAAGTGCGGTTGTGGCAGGGTTCATTTGTAGGGCATGGCTCCATGCATATCAGCATGCATATATTTTCCTCCACTGCATTCTGTAATGCGCTGTAGTATTTATACAGCCCTTCATACCCCTATGCAGGACCTGAAGTCACATTTTCTGCTTGGTAGCATCCTCCACTGTGGGGGAGTGTGTTTAGTTAACTGTTGAATTTGTTGTAATGCTATGTGAGAAGCATTTTGGTGTCATATGTGAGTGACCACAGAGGTGTTCTTATATTGTCCTGGGGCACAACTCACGGCAGTGTGATGGAGAAGGTGTGAAAGGTAGGCACGCAAATTATAACTTCACTAAGGACTAAAACAGATAGGCAACAACACAGCACCTACCCAGCCAGATGGGCGGAGGGGTTCTCTATGGGTTGTATGGGTCGTATGACACAACCACGCATGCCTAAACCACGCGCTCCTTAACAAAGCGATCGGAACAAAAGCGTCTTAACCACGCATTCCTTTACCAAGCAACAACAACTGGCATTAAGGAAAGCACTGGACTTTGGAACAGTATAATTTACTATTCCACCTCCAATCTGCGCAACAGTAGAGAAAACGTTGGAATTGAATGTTGTAAAAACTTGTGTGGTAAAGAAATGCAGGTTTAAGATGCATTTGTTCTTCCAACTGTGTTACAAATGCGACTTGTAGTTCTTGCTTTCTCATCGTAAGTTGGTTACCCTGCATCCTCCCCACACGTTCTGCTACCTCTTCCCCTACTTACTATCTCCCTTGTATGCTGCTTTTTCCATTCAAAACCTAACCCCATGCCTTGTACTCGGAGTTGGTTACTTCTCACAGACTCGCCCTGGCTCTTTTCTTTGTTAATTTTTCAATCTATCACAGCCCCGCCCTCCAGGGCTTTAAGTGGGCCAGGTCTAACCGGGTCTGAGCACCAGTAGTTTTTTTAAGGGGCCTCGAAACAGGTCTCTATCGGGCTCTGTTTTGTGCCCTGGCAAAGGCGGTCCGTTTTTTTCCGGACTGCAGTGACAGCAGGCACATTGATGTGCGCGTGCTCACACTGGCCAGTTCTCACTAGTGGCGAAATTACAGCATGAAGTCATGCCAGGTGAGCGTTGTAGAGAATGGAAAATCTTTAGAGAGAGTCATTTTCTCTCTGGATTTCCTTTATCATTTTGAAACTCAGGAGGAGCAACATTATCGTGGTGTCACCAGGGCTTTAAGTGGGAGTTCTTTTTCTATATTATACACAAGCCATAGTTGCTGCTTATTTATATTATGCAACTAACAACCATTGACATAGCCAATAGTCATGACTTGTTGTAGGTATGGTGTTACTTGTTGTATCATATATCTGGATGCAAAGACAGAAACATCAAAATACAAATCTAGCGGCACACTATGCTAAGCACAGATTTTTAGCATACATGTTTAAGCCACGCCCTTAATTACATCGGCCACACCCTTTGAGAGACCCACAGTTTTTTCAACCCACTTAAAGCCCTGCCGCCCTCTCACAGTGTAAAGCTCATCCGTTCCTCTCCACACACACCAGCTCCTCTGTTGCTCCTTTATTCTTATTTTTTCTTAACATTTTTGTAAACATTTTTGGGATATCCAGCATCTCCCATTTGCTGCTGGAGTGCCGCTTTCAAAAAAGAGCTTTTGAGCAAGTGAAAAAAAGAGCATCTGCCATCTTGGAACGGTAAAAAAAACTGCCATTCGGTAAACCTGCGCATGTCATCATGCATGCACTCAGACGAACTTCGCTACATCACACCTTTTCTTGCCGATACTGAACTGCTTCACCAAAAGCTGTTTCCTAATGCCACACACCATTGCCAAAAAGTTTTTTCATAACCAATAGGTCCAGAAAGAGAGACCCATCAGCTCTGCCATCGCTGTTTATTCTGGTCTCCAAAGCCTTCACTCCCATCAGGCTCTGCTCTCAAGCAGGGATGGTCCAATTAGTTTTGTAGCCTAGGCAAGTCAAAAAACGATGGCACACCGCCCTTCACACTTCAATTGTGAGACACATTTTTCACGCTTTATTTTTATTTTTTTAGGGAAGTAAGATTTATTTGACCTCCAGGAGCCTAACTGCAGGATACAATACATAACAAAACAACAATAAATAGTTATACTTAAAATTATACATGGCGGCATGGTTAAAACTTTATACAAAATTCGAATTACTAGTCATGTTAGCCATCATTGTCTGAGAGCAGAGAGTAATCAACCACAAAGGACAATCCTTGTACAAATACTCTTACTCAATACAGGGTCTCTCTCTTATATGGGTTACCTATACTGACCGTACAAGTATAAAGTAAGAAGGAAAAAAATAACTACAACCTGTGTTTTACAACCTTTTAAAAGGATAATGAACACTGTGCAACAGCAGATTGAAATTAAAAAGTAATAAGACCCATGCGCAAATAAGCAGAACACGATCTCCAACACCTAGCATACGGTGGAGGATTAAAAAAAGACATCCTATTCAAAGTGCTATTGAAATTAAGATGGAGCTCACTGAAGGCAACCACTGATGGCCTATTATTTGATATGTAAGGTTCTTACAGTAATCAGGAAACAGCAATTGAACAATTTACGCTTCGTTGTTCCTATCTCAGGCAAAAAGTATAACATTTATATATTAAAATATACACTTGGAGAAAAGTCCCTTCTAAAGTGAGGTAGCCATATTATGCGAACTGGAGAAAAGTTATTTCAAAGTACGTAAATGTTTACAGTCTACCAAGACCAGAAAGTTGGATAGCTGCAAAGTGGTAAGAAAACCTCTAAGCAAATAAACAACGAACAGCATGTTGCTACCACAGGGGATTCCAGATGGCACTCGGCAGACCAAATCATTGATGCATGTGGAATAGTGCTAATCAGTAGCAGAGATCAGTCTAGGGTTAACTATTGGGTCTTTTTAGCCTGGTTCCTTGTAATGAACTTTAATTCTTTTAATGTAATTTAAAATCTTTCACTCATTCCAGAACTCTCAATACCTCTCGCTTCTGCTTAACCTTCACTCACCCAGCCCAGTAAGGTCTGATCTGTTATGCCACCCACTGATAAACAGAAGTAATTCACTGACCCCCACAACTGTGCAGCCCCAGATAAGTGCATACATAGGTCCTTTACTTTCACGCACATAAATGGTAAACTTTGCACTAGGCTTACTCTTCACTCAGGTGCCGCCTGTCTGACTATCCTTATGGCTTGAATGTTAACTTGTCTCCTTTGCAGGACTTCCAGGTGATTGTGATGATCTGGATACATCTGCTGCACACAACGCGCAACACGGAACAGGCCTGCGCTGCAAGCAAAGTGTTACTGGAGGACAAGGTCACAGTGCTTTTTTAGAAGGAAATTATGCACATTATTATCCATTCAGTGATCTTTCCAAGGACACTTTCCCTTTCTAGCACGGCTGCAGAACCCCATCCATCATTGATGTCTAGCCTGAAAAGCAATAACTTAATTTCTGCTGGCTTGCTGCTCTCTGCGCAGCTATGCACTTTCCAACCCAGCTGCCATCCAGAGGGTAAGCAACCTTGAAAAGATAAAAGTGCATTACGAGGACAAGCTTCCTTCACTGTTGCACATTACCATCCTCCACTGCACTGATAGAACAGACCCGAACTCTGCAGCTACCGTTTCCACTAGAAATGTGCTATTCAGAGCTTTAAGTGGGATGAATAAACTGGGGAGTCTCTCACAGGGGCGCGGTCGATGTAATTATGGGCGTGGATTACAAAACCTATGCTAAAAATATTTGCTTAGCATAGTTTGCAGCGATTGGTATTTTGCTGCTTTTGTCATTGCATCTACACAAGTAATACAACAAGTAACATTCCACCTACAACAAGCCAGAACTATTGGTTTTATCGATGGTTATTTGCATAAGACAAATAAGCAACAACTACGGCTTCGTTGTATAGAACATTGAAAATGCTTCAGTTCGGAAGTGATGAGACTGAGAAAGAACTGTAACGAGTCTCTTTGAAGTTGCATCAGAGGCAGTAAAGGGTGGCACTGATGCAGAGTAAAGATTTTTTTTCTCCACCCTGAGGGAGTGGGCAAAAATGGAGAGCTCGATAGATGCCAGTCTCTGCACCTGGTTTTTGGAACTGCCGGTGCTCAGCACCCACAGGACCCTGTCCACTTAAAGCCCTGGTGCTATCTGAGAATTCAACAGTGCGCACAAGTGCTTTTAGAAACAAACTTAAAATGTACTGCCATAGTGAAAACTACCACTGGAGAACGCGAGAGATACAGGTCAAGGACGATGGATCCACTGTGATTGGGCCATCTTAGATCCTGTAGGACTCAAGTCGTTCCATATGGCTCAGATGTCCCTCTGTGAGTTAACAGGTTGAGACTGGCTCAATGGGCTTTCGGTGACAATGGGATCTGGCTGGGTCTTGTGGTTCTGGAGTTTTTAAGGTGCACTGTATTGTCAAGTGAGACCTTTGCAATTCACTAAACTCTGGGTTGGGCATGACATCAGGTCGGTTCTTAGAAATGCCAGGGGTTCTGGGTGGCTCACGGATACCAGGAGGTCCCAGATACTGAGACTGTGCACGTCTTTCTAGCTGAATTAAAATGTTCTGAGTTAATGGAGGCTTGAGTTAGTACCTTATCCCATCAGTGTTGACCAGGGTTCGTCATTACATAGTACCATGCCCAGAATCTAATGCATTATTGAGCAGCTGGGCACACCACAAAATAACAGTAACTTTGTCGATGGGGACTGGTGCTCATTTGGCAGCTGGAACAGGTAAAATATGCACCCCTGTGGGATAACTAGCATTTACACTTAAGACCTGTTTAGCACCAATGAAGGAGTTCTTTATTGATTAGTGTTTACTTTCGTACTGTTTTCATAAACTGCTAGGTTAGTCCAAAGGCGTCTTGTTGGAACTGGCACTTTCAAGTTGGTTGAGGCGATGCCCCAGCCAGGCTGAACCTACCACTCCCGTCAGGGGCATGTGATTACACACACTGTACAACCTGCACTCACCCTTGGGTGGCTTGGCACTGAGCAGTCAAGCTTATCACGGAGGCAATGTGTAAAGCATTGGCACAACACTCGCTATTGGTAAATGCACTCAGCATCACAAAAGAAACTTCACACATGATATGAGTATATAACATTTACATTCAACACACACAATAATCAACACATGAACATTGTGTATTTCTGGGCGTAAATCACACTTGGAATTATTCCTAGCAGTACTAGGCCTAGTCGTGTTCAAATTACATCAGCAATATACACACTTGAGAAGGATCCTAATATCCACTCAGCACCCTTATACGGTGCAGCACATTGTCTACCCCAAACCCACCCTCACAATTCTTATTCTTTAATACCACACAGTTTGAGGGGGTGCCCGGGGTAACAACAATATCACAAATATGTACACACACCAAATGATACCACTTTTTAGAAGCACCGCAGGCCACGGCAGCGCGGGGAAAACCAATGCCAAATGTAATGCACTTTCTGGCAAAAAATCAACGTATCGGGCACACCACCGTCTAGTGTCGTGAATCACAGGCAGGTTCCCACTGTCACTCCCACATACACACACTCACTCACTCCACACTGCTATGCGGTGCCACGGATATCAGACAAATCCATACGTAAGCACTTGCACACATATGCACTCAGCACCCTGATGTGGTGCAGCTGCTACCCAGCAGGTCAATTGGTTACACTCTGCAGACCCCATGGCCCCAAGCCTCCTTCCGCCCTCCATCTCACCTCAACAATCCCCAGATTGTAGACACCCCCTACCCCCGACACTAGGCAGCACACGGCTGTAGTCACTCTTAGGATCCCAGGAAGCAGGTGGTGGTAGGCAGCAAAGTCAATTCGGAGGCAGTCGGCAAAAAGGGTTTCGCAGGCACTTGAGAACATCACCCACAGGATGCGGAGCAGACACAGGTCAAGGGCAATAGGCAGTCACACCCAAGGGGTCTCAAAGGCCTGCCAGCACCAGCCCAATTCTGCGAAGCACTGGGGGGGAGGAGGGGGGTGGGGGTGAGTCGCACTGTCGCCTGACCCGCTTCCGATAGTTCTTGGAGGCGTTCCTTCAGCCGCGTCAGTCCCTCTCACCACCCAGACCACAGTCAATACTAACTGGCAACACAATGCTGTCGGGAAGGCCGGGTTAGGCGATGGCAGTTGGTCTGCAGCGCTGAGGGACAAGTAAGGGAACAGTAGATGAATGGCGAATGAAGCAGGAGGGCCTCTTAGAAGGAGGCATCTCCCATCAGGTACACGTTGATCACAGTCGCAACCAGGCAATCAGGGTACGTCAGGTGCACGATGATACGGGTCGCAACAGGCCATTCTGGTCATTCACATGATCGAAGAGTTGCAAATTCTGTGCCACCCTGGAAATAAGGCACAACATCTGGTGCACGTTGATATTGGTTGCACCGGACAGTTCCAGTCACACACACAGGTGCAAGTTCAGCAATGCCTCACAAGGTAGAATGAAGCACTACTATGGTTTCTCCCCAACCCCCGATGGTCCCAATCTGTGAATCAGACACCGCACGCAATGAGAATGCAGTCGGCAGATCACACTAGACAGATGCGGCACGATCGATGAATGGGACCACCCTGGGGCTCGCAAGAGGTAAATCCACTCACCTTGAACTAATCGCTTATGTGTGCTAAGGTTCCCTCATTGCGGGGCCACATGCCTGAGATGTGGGCAAGATTTTGGGGCTCGGCAATAGACGATCCGGTGTCCAGGCACAATTCTTAATTCAACACACGCCAGTTTACCAGCTGGAAATCCAGCAGACAATGTGGGCACTTCAGAGTGCACCATGCTCCAAGTGTTACAGGTAGACGTGTGGGTCTCTCTTAGATCTGTGATGTCCCTGAGACCTCCAACAGAACAGGGGGCAAGCTTGACAAGCTCTTGGAGAGCATGCATCAGGGTGCCACACAGCAGCAAGTAGTCGGTCCAGACTAGCCACTATTCAGGAAGGGTATGCAGTCCTTTTCAATGGCAGCAATCCTCATTGTGCACAACAGAGTCCTCTGGCAATGTGCACCCACAGTTTCGGGTTCTCCGGACCCATGTCCCCAAAAGCGTATCTCACCCTTTCCTGCAGGATAGCACCAGTAGTTATACTGCAGTGTGCCTTTGAAGTTGGGGGTGGTTCAAAGGGTCCCCATTTGCACCAAAGATGTCTCCCCTACATTTCCGTCCTGACTGCCATGATGTTGTGGAATGCAGACCTCAAGCTTTATTGGGGCCACAATCTGGCTCCGGAGGCCATATTTCAAAACCTCCTACAATCTCTGCAGCCAGGCCCGCAAATACCAGAGGTCAGCCATTCCAATTGAATGCCCAGTGTTTTATTGCTGTTGCTGGGAAATGCTTAGATGTGCACCCCCAACCTCTAATGTGGATTGGAGCCAAGCAGCAAGGCACACAAAGAGTTTCAGAGCACAGAAATGCCCAATTTCTAGTAGTGGCATTTCTACATGAATCATGACAAAGCCTCCTTTTCCGCTTGCAAAGGGTTGTCGCCGCAAATCCAATGACATGAAACATCATAAGGCTGCTCCTCTGCAATCCACCATTGCAGACTGAAGTGATTTCGACCACTTCCCCATGGTAGCCTATGGGAAGAGAAAACCTCCCAGGGAGCGAAACACACATGGTTATTCCTCACTACCTGGGCAGGGAACACATGTGTACCTGCCCTGCTTTTCACCTTCCACTCGTTTATACCTTAGGGGTACTCGGTTGGAAGTGAAATGTCTTCTCAGGATGGCTAGTGGCTCACACAGACCAGTCTGAGTAAATTCACAACTACGGGAATCAGCCTGCAATGGCATGCTGGACACATATATAAGACACGAGGTAAGCACCACTTCCTACGTGTGTAGGCAGGCGGGGGCTCACTTTCACACTGTATTTGCAGTGTGAAAGTGCCCTAGGCACACGAGAATAAGCAAAATCCTGGAGGAAAAAACTAACAGTTTAGGAAAACGCTACCTGAAGGATTCAGGTCCAAAATGTCTTCAAAGTCTAGATGCAAAGGAAGAATCAGCAGATATATCAGGACTGGAGGAGACCAAAAGCCTGCTAAAAGATGTGAGTCTTTTGTGATTTCCTGAACTGGAGAAATTTGTCTTTAGAGTAGCGACAAGGAAACATGGTTTAGAGGAAGGAAAGTGCTTTGAGAATGGAACAATCTGCCGTTAAAAATGTTGCTTTTAGGGTCAATGACAAGGTGGCTTTGGGTGGCCAACCTCAGCCATCTGAATATAAACCTCACGCAACAAAACCATACAAATGTATTGAAAAGTGATACAGATTTCAGTGTAGTTTGATCACCCCCTAATGTGTTTCTTATGCAGCTGAGATGTATACAGAGACATTAAACAGTATGCAGAATATGTTCAAGCATTCATGGCACTATATGCCCTACTGTACAATTTTAGAAAGCAGAAGCATTATGTTAAGACACTAAAATAGAACTGCACACATAATCAAACGTGTTTGGGTGCAGTGTGAAACATTGATCGTTTTAGGGACTTCCTAGCAAACAGGAGTGAGAACAATGACAAATAAGCTGCATAATGATGCACTGCAAGGTATCTCTTCCACTTATTATAAGTACAACGAAGAGAATTTGGGAGACAATTTTACTGTGATAAAATTATATTGCGCCCAAATTATAATGTGTGGAATTCGGGTTTCAGTAAATATTTATCATTTGTGCAAACCCAATTAAGGTGTCTTGATTTGTTTTGATCCTCCTAAAATCTTTCTTTCCATCACACTTCAGAATAACAAAAAAAGTGCTATTTTTTTTATTCCAAGCCGCTGAATGTGTACAATTTACAGGTATTTCAATTTTCTTGTGTTACAAAAAATTACATCCTACCGACTTCCCTTTCACACTCCCTGTACAACAGTAAGATTGTCACATTCATCCCTTTACTGTTCTTTCTCGGACTGCAACGTAAGAGGAGTTTGTAAACACCAATCCCCGTGTTTCTTCCGTTCCCTATTGGCTGGCAAAAGTCACACACTTGACAACAAGATTGGTCTATTCCTTGTTAATGGGGAAACACTGAGGAACAGGACACCTTCAATTCCTGTGGAGGGTATACACTGAGAAATCTCTCTTCACTGGTGGGCACAGTGAGGCGGCTTAATTGGGAACCAAAACATTCTTGGTCAGAATAAAACCATGGTAGCCCCAGAGCGGATTTAAATTCTGTAGTCTGGTGCAATATCCTTATTTGATTCATGTTACTGATCGTACAGGCTCACACTATAGTTGTCTCTATGGTTACAATATTGCCAGGATACCAGTAACCACATATAGTCCACATTGTCTTATCAGTGTAAAAATAGCCGTAGTATTCATACAAATAAAGTGTATGCCAAGCCTGTTTGTACATTTCTCCACAATACATAAATCACCATGGAAATGTAATCGCTTACACTTATCCCCAATGAGCGAGCCATTCCTGCCAGTCCTCTTTCTAAACTGCCTGGCAATGCACAAATACCAAGCTAATTCCAAAGTTTCCCTAAGAAAACTGGAACATTTAAGGGATGGGATTGGAATTGGGTGAGATGCATGGAGGGTCCACCGCATTTCAAGCCCTGATAGAACACGCAGCCTTTACACCTCATGAAATTAACTTCCGTGCCCCAGCAGGCCACTCTAGCACTGCCATAAGTAACAAGTCTACTTCTTTCCTCTCTGGGGGGCACAGAGCAATGCCTCTTCCTTAGCCCACTGTAGAACACATGCTAAGGAAAATCTCTCACCAGTCTTCACTCGTGGACACCAGTGTGGATCACCGGTCTTCCATTCCCGTCCATCACTGGTCACACCTTTTACTTAGCTGGCATTGTTCTTTGACAGTAGCGTCCTTGGCATAAATTATTCATACTAAAAAATAAATATTCCAGCTCTAATGATGATTACAAGAAAGTAATTCAGAATGTCACATGTATTCTAGAAATAGATTCAGCTATATCCTGCCACATAAATCAAATATAAGTTAGCCGGATGTGAAGGGCTTGCCTTTATACCATGCAGAAGGAGTTGAAGTGCCATGTAGGTCCTCTTCAGGATAGGGTCAGATTGCTGTGCATCAGGCAATTCTTGAATGTGCAATGACCTGGAGAAAGCAAAACTCCACGAAGTTTATTACTGCTTCTTCATGAATCCCATCCTGCCCAGCTTTGTTGATTCAGGATTACAAAGAGGACACTACCATACCAGAAGCTGACAAAGAGGACACTACCATTCCTGAAGCTGCGTGCTGCTGAAAAGAAGGACCCAAGGGAGTCAGCGGATCTGTCTTATTGTGATTAATGTTTATTGTAAACACAATCTGCAGTCAATAATCTTGAGTGAATAGGTCAGGTTTGTTCAGAAGAGTCCGAGCCACTGAGTACAGAGTTAATAAACAACAAAGTGTTTGCAAAGAACCCCCCCCCCTCCCCCCAAACACTAAATAGTATCATGGAATCTGCATGGTAGATGTAGGAAAGCACCCTTTTCGACATGGTCACCCCCACTTTTTGCCTGGTATTTGATGTCATTTTGCCTGGAAATGCACTAGGTTCCTGCTAACCAGGTCTACCGTGCCAGATCTTTTTCCCAGAATTATACAATTGTTTTGCCAAATTGGCAACACCTTTAGTAACCTCTGTAAGTCTCTAGTAAATGGTAAGTCCTGGTACCTAGCGCCTGAGGCACTAAAGAGGGTCCCCATGAGCTGCAGCACAAATTATGCCAACCTAAAGGACCCCTCACCAAGCTCATGCAAACTGCCACTGCAGTCTGGGTGCAGACAAAAGTGAAAATACGACATGACACACACCCCTGTGTGTCATGTCCCCTAACACTGCATGCAATATTTGTAAGTCACCCCCACAGCAGGGCCTACAGCACTATGGCTGGGTGCCTTATATTACACACGAGGGCATATCTGCATGAGCAGATATGCCCCTGTGCTGGTCAGTTGTACTAGTAAGGCACTCTTGGTGCACAACACCAGAACACAGAGCCACACTCTGGGTCTCAGAACGTTTCACACATGCTAGGACTCAGGGCACACACACAACCCGTGTTTACGCTGGGCACAAAAACTATCAGGCTACCAGTGAAAACTATAACAGAGTAACTAAGGCGGGGATTTGTGTCCTTAAAACAATGCGGGGGCATTCTTCTCCCAGCAGACATTAATATTGTTCAAAAACCTGATACACAATGGGTCACAACTGCAGGTATCCTCACTAACCAGAGCAAACAATAATGCAGGCCCAAAGTGTCATTGGTCCATATAGGGTGGATGTTCTCTGACCAAACTAACCCGCCAAAAGCCAAGTGTCCAGGTCAAACTCAAACAGTTGTGCTCTAGGGGAAACCTAGCCGGTTACTGCAGGCCTGGCCATGCAACAGTACTGAAGAATAGTTTTCGACTTGCTTCGTATTATACAATCCAAATTTAATGTGAAGTTTAGCCACATAATCATGCCCTACTTATGCCTGCTTCTCAGTGCTTGTGGCATTCTGCTGTACACAGTCTCATTGTCCCCCATTCGGTTCTCTTCTGAGGAGTGTAACATGAGCGGCATTCAAAGAGCAGACACGCACAGCACATGCAAGGCCAGGCTGGGCTTTTACTGCCGCGAGGATGCCACCGCTACACCCACCCAGCGCCATAAAACACGTCCTGTCGCCAGAGGTCCGCAGAGTGAATCAGATACATCATCTCTTCTCGGTTTACTACATTGCTGGCATGGGAAAATGCAGTATCGTGAGAGCGGGCGGAAGTGAAATCCCACTTTCGCTGGGGGGGACAATGTTCTTGGCTGTCGGGATGACTGACAGCCACTGCTGGCGGATCAACCAGAACTCTGTGACAGCTGTCGGAATAGTGTGGTTTCCTCCCGCCCTTAAAAGGGTGACATAAGCAGGACCGTGACGTTTTGTCTTCTTAAAATGCTCACATCCAGCCTGGGGAAGAAAGGGTCTCCTGCGCAGCAATAAAACGTGGGCTCCTACGTGAATGACTTCGGGTTCTCTCTTGTCCTGTTCCCATGACATCCTCTTCCATCCGCTGAGGGATGCGAGCAGGCCGCTTCCTAAATGTCATCGTTTTTGTCTGCGCCGCGGCTCCCTGCGCCGGCCACGGTAGGAAAAGTTCAAGTTGAAAAGCGCAGGAAGCCGCAGAGGCAGCCGATGCCTTTTCTTTCTATCGAGAGATGCCCTCCTCACGCGTGTGGTTGTAAAAAAGCGCGTTATTAGGCAGCCATGTTGGGGGAAAAGCGCATTCAGGGCCAAATGTAGGAGCCCTAATACCGGTCGGTAACGGCCGAATTCGGCCGTTACCGACCGGTATTAGGGTTTCCAGATGTAGAGGGCCTATATTTTACCGATTCTGTAAAGTTACCGAATCGGTAAATTTACAGAATCGGTATATTTACCGATTCGGAAACACCACATGTAGGTGGCACTCCTAAGAGTGCCACAGGCCCTTAAAAATCGGTATTTTACCACAAATACCGAATTCAGGTGTGCATGCACATCTGTGCATGCACACCTGTGCAATGTGACACACAGACATGCCCTTAGGGCATGTCTGTATGCCACATGGCACACAAGTCCGGAATTGGGGTGCTAGAGGGTGTCAAAGTGACACCCCCTGCACCCTTGCAGGATTCGGTATTTACCGATTCTGTAAATACCGAATCTGTATTTCCCATTGATTCCTATGGGCTTCAAGGCCTATAGGAATCAATGGTAAATACAGATTCAGGGCCAGATGTAGGTAAATTTTATTTTCCGACCTCTTAAATACCGAGTCATACCGACTCGGTATTTCAGAGGTCGGAAAATAAAAGTACCGAGATGTAGGTAAATGCAGATGTGCAATTACCGAATCGGAAACAGTCGGTATTTTCCGATGTGGGAAATACCGACCAGTTAATGCCCATTCATTCCTATGGGCTTTGAAGCCCATAGGATTGATTGGGCATTTACCGGTCGGTATTTACCACATCGGAAAATACCGACTGTCACAAGGGTGCAGGGGGTGTCACTTTGACACCCTCTGGCACCCCCAAAAGAGGCTCGGGTGCCATGTGGCAGGCATACCTGCCCTAAGGGCAGGTCTGCCTGTCATATGGCATAGGTGTGCATGCACACATGTGCATGCACACCAGAAACGGTATTTTACCATCAAGTAGTATTTGATGGTAAAATACCGATTTTGAACTGCTTGTGGGACTCAGAAGAGTCCCACCTACATACCAATTTACCGGAATCCGTAATGATACCGACTCGGTATTTTACATACTCGGTAAATTTACCTATCGGTAAATTTACCGAGTCTGTAAAATACAGGGACCTACATGTCAAATTGCTCTAACCGGTCGGTAACGGCCGAATTCGGCCGTTACCACCCGGTAAACGCCTACCTACATCTGGCCCTCAGTGTTTACAGAATCAGTAAATACCGACTCTTACAGATTCGGTAATTTTTTACCTACATCTGCCTCCTTCCAATTTACCGACTCTTAAATACCGAATCGGTATGAGTCGGTATTTAAGAGTAGGTAAATCGGAATTACCTACATCTGGCCCTCAGTGCGAAGGCTGACCACGCATGCGCAGTGCACAGGGACTCCAGGCCAGACACCCTCTTTTCTGAAGGCAGCTCAACTGTATCATTACACCGCCTCTTTGTGCAGCTGTATCAACAGTCTAGCAAAACAAAAACGCCGCCAACCTCAAGGTGATGGTGAACAAACTGAACATTATAATGAAACGAAAATTACCGGCATCTTAAATCATGCAGTCAAAGTAGTTCACAAAATTGTGCCAACGTGTATAGTCACGGGGGTAGATTAGGTAGCGTGCCTGTAAGCCACGTGGCTTCTACTGAAGTTTTGTTAATGCCGAGTGAAAGAACATGCAATATTTAAACGTTGGTATTGATGTTTTGACAAACTATGTAATTGTAAATATATTTATATAGCTCTTACGACCCCTGACAAGGCATTGAAGTGCTTTTTGCGGTGAGCAGCTGAGCCCAAGACTGGTAATTATTAGGTTAGTACATTTATTTTTTTCTTGTGCGTTAGTTGTATAATTGTGCTCTTAATTTCTTGTGTGTTTAGTAGAGTTTGGTAGGAATAGAAAGAGTAGATTTGCAGGGTGAAAGTAGTGAATTGTTTTGTGGTATTTAACATGATAAACTGAAGCAGGGCCGCCCGAGGAGGAGTCTCGGACAATGCGGGTACGCCATCTAAATAAAAGATTCAAGACAACTGCCTCGCGTTATTCATCTAACGCAGTACTGCGTTGTTGAGGCCTTGTCGCCAATCAGGTTTCTCCTGAGAAACTGCGATAGACCTGGCTTGACTCCTTGATTAAGTACGCTAGGCCAGGTTTGACTCCTTGGTACTCCCTGCTGCTACTTCCTGTTCTCAGGGGACATGAAAGCACCAAAGGTGTAACAATGATACAATAGGCTTAAAGCATCATAAGTATTTCCACTTTAAACTAAGTTCTGTAGAAATATATAGCCTTAACTGTGGTGCAGCCCATAGAAACCGTATGCCACAGTGAAACTGCACCTGCTACACTAATATTAAGCTATCTCCAAGTAAGAAGTACTCAGAAGAACCCTGATTTTCAAAAGTCTGCATTCAATTCATTCAATTCTATTGACCTAGTGCCCCAGCAGTAGAACGGACGCTGTTAGGAGCAATTTTCAGGTGTCTCTTTCACTTTGATTATCCACCTCAGAGACAAATCCCCATCCTGTTTTCCCAGTACAAAACACCTGAAGTATTTAAGTGAAGGTACTTCTATAGTGCAAGTGTAGGTACAAAGAAAACACTCACTGTACAGTAGAGGGTGTACAGCAAAGAGTATATAACAGGGGTTTCTGTTACAATGGATCAGGGATTGTAATGAGCATATTAGACAGCAGGTCTATTACAGCCGCATATTATGTTACCTTTCCACCATAATATACATTATAGAAAGCACAGTGGAGAGAATGGGCGTGTTAGGTGAATGGTAATTCCAATGTGCATGTTAAGTGTAACTGTGATTCTGTCAAGCACGTCCAGGGGCAGAATAACTCGAAAGCACCTATGAAGTCTTGCAGGAGTTCTCGTTAGCATATTGGGCTGGGTAGGATTTCAGGAAGCGCACTATTCATGGTGCACACTTTGTGAAGTCAGAACAAAATTTACTGCAAGTCTGGGTCCAATGTAAAGTTGCAAGTTTACAGCATATGTACATAAGTCAAAATATGATTATGTTTTTAGTCAAGTATTAACAAACTATTCAAACTGATGCAGGAGCTGCAAACAAAAAGGGCACTGATTGTAAGAGATTGGGTTGTTAGTTGGGAGGGGGGAAAACCCCACTCAGACAACAACTCCAATCCTTGTCAGGGTGTACCACAACCAGAGCCAGTCACTTAACCCCTTCGCTGCGGCGGCTATTTCTCTGCAGTGCTAAGGGGGCGGGGGGGGGGGGGCGTGCGGCGCGCCCGTGCTAGTGACGGAACTGCTCCGTCACCAGCCGCGGTCGCGCTGTGCTCATGACGGAGCGGTTCCGTCACGGCCAGCCCGCTCAATGGAATGCTCAGCGCAGGCTCGGAATCCGCGCCGCGCAGGCGTGCCGAGCGGGCCGTGACGGAACCGCTCCGTCATCAGCACAGCACGACCGTGGCTGATGACGGAGTGGTTCCGTCACCAGCAGGGGAGGGGTTAATTAACAGAGTGGGGAGGGTGGGAAAAATATGGAGGAGGAGGGCAGGATGGGATGACAGGAGCACACCGGGGAGAACAATCCTGGGGTGGGTGTATGAAGAAGCAGACTATGAGAAAACAACAGGAGTCTGGGGGGGCTAGATGGGACAGCAACACGGAGTAGTGGGGTCGGGAAAAATCAGCAATGGGAGATCAATGCCTAGGTTGGGGGAGTGGGGGAATCAGAGAAGTAGATGGGATAGTAAGACATTGTAGTTTGGGGCAGGAGAGGCAGACAAAGGGGAGCAACACATAGAGTGGGTAGGGAGCAAAGAAGTAGATGGAAGGAGATGGAAAACAGAGCAAGAGAGCTGGAAAATCAAGCCACCTGAGTGCCAAAAAGAAAAAAAAGTAGTTTCCCAAAAGCGAACAGTGGGCGGGTACATACAATTTAGATATGCTCCATGGGAGGGACAAACATGATTTACATGGTGATGTGAAGCCATCAAATGAGAAACTAGCAAATGAAAGTGACAGTGAAAGCAACAAATGGTAAGCAATGGGAGGAGTCAAATCCCCTTGTATGGAGGCAAAGAGGTTGTTTGCATCCAGACAGCTGCGCTGCGACATAGGTTACAAACTGAAAACACTAACAAATATGTCATAAGGAACACATTACAAATTAGAAAAAGGCATTCCAAGAAAAAGCAGAACACTTTTCTAGTCCTAAATTGTGTGACTCAAATTCCTAAATTGTGCTATAGATACTGTGATTTATGAGACCCTGGCTATACTAACCAATGTACAGTATAGTCTTCTAAGGGAGAAACAGTGCAACTTCTACAAATTTGCCATCAGAGGAACCGTTTGTCAATACAGCAATCAATTTTGCCCGGTGGCGCCTGCTATCTGGAAGCAGCAGTGGGGCAGGGTGGGGGGGAAGGGGCAGAGTGCAGTAGTCGGGGAGATGGGTTAAAAAACATCACTTACCTCCCGGCCAGCCGGCTACTCGCCTTTGTCCTCTTCCTGGCTTCTTCGGAGATACAGCAAGTAGGAAGCAACAGGCCTCCCTGCAACCAATCATTACGCTGCTATGCGTTGCTGGCTGAGCGCTGTGACACGGCGCTCAGCCAGGGGCCGGAGGGGTGGGCATGTTCTCCACGCAGGCTGTAATGCAGCCTGCATGAGAACACAGTATGTGCGCATGCCTGTTTTGGGCGGCCTGAGAGGTCCAGCCAAGTACTCATGCTCACAAAGGGAGTGCAAACCACTCCTCCACCCTGCTCTGAGAACAGCCCTGCCCCACAAAGACGCAGCAACGGGGAAAAGTAAAATTATAACCTCAGGTTAATATCATTTTATTTTTCCTGTTGTTACACTGCACAAAGCAGTGGGGCGACGCTCCTCCACCTTAGCGGAGGAGCAGCCACTGCTTTAGGCAGAATCAAAAATATAAGGGAGCCGCAATTCAAGAATCTGATTTTTGACAACCTGGTGACCTGGGTCCTTCCTATATATCAAAAGTGGATACAATAAATTGTGTGGCCATTTGTTAAAACTGAATTATAACTCTAAACTGAAGTAAATTATTTTCACAATTGTCCTCAGATATGTTTTTGGTTTGCTTCCTGTTCGTTAAAAGTATTAACATAATTATTTATTGCAGTGCCAACATCTTTCTTAAGGAATCAGTCATTTTTTTCCTCAGTTTTCTTTTAGTTTAGCTTAGTCATTTTAGTTTAGTTTAATCAGTCATTTTTTCCCTCAGTTTTCTTTTAGTTTAGTTTAGCAATTACAGACGGAGGCATTCATTTTTTATTAGGCACGGGGAGATTAAGCGATTTGCCCAGAATCACAGGCTGTTGAGCGTCCCTGTTGAGACTCGAACCCGGTTCTCCAGCTTGGAGTAGTAGCTGGTGGACATCTTTAGTAGCCTATTTGGGGGTAATCTTATTTGAATCGCCTTCTCAGCAAGGAGGCTCTCACTGCCAATTTCCTTGATTTTGGGAAAATAATACTACCTTAAAAACACATCTTCCCTCTGCTACAGTCATCCATACCACTGTGCTCAGGCTTCTGTTATATTTCTTGAACTTACTTTATACAAACTTGGTAACAGTTAGCATGGGGTGGGCAATCGTGGATAAGAAACTCACGGTTATTTTGAAATATCAACTATATTTTATGAAAGATGTTACTTTTTCACATCTTATGTCCTGTGTGATCCTGCACAACTCGATAGAACAGAGGGGGGCTCTCACATGGAAGGGAAAAGTAGAAGTTAATTTGAGCCTTTGCCTCCTCTATGCCTGTGCAATGCTCCTCACTCAGAAACCGAGACGTGGGAGGGTTCTGTGTGAGATCCCAGCGCACCCCTTCTCTGCTTGAGCTACATATCACACGGCACATTTAATTAACTCTGTGTTATGATGCACACTGCCGCTTTGGACACTTTGCAGCTGAACACCCTGTGCATTGCTTGTCTCTTAATAGATTTCTAAATGTCTGACCTTTCTCAAGACACTTCTTCCACAATCCCAGATCCCTTTTCACACAGACATCCCAGCAAAGGGAACAATAACTGCATTTGTGAAAGACAGATGACATTGTGATATCAAATGTGTGGCCCAGACTGGAATGAACTGAGGCCGCACATAAACAATGCCAAAGACAAAACCCAGACTTATTAGTGCATGATCAGTGCCGCTGGAGACACGCTGCCAACCCCCACGTATTTGCTGGCAAACAACAAGCCTCTTAAATATAGTAGCTTTAAATTGAGCATGGTCTGTACATGTTGAAATAAATGGATTCTTCAGCTCCCGTTTTTAGTGTGCTAATGTAGTGCAGACATAGTGAGGAGGAAGATGGAGGGAGGAAGGTTGCCCAGCATAGGTCCGAGGAAAACCAGACCCGTGACAGATTTTCAGGTTATCCTCATGTACTATATTTACATGCAAGGATTACAAAAGGGGGTTATTTGCATAGTCATTAGTCTGCTTGAATAGATTTAACTCTGTTTAATACCTCAGATTTACAGGGATCTCAATATAACACAATAACCTAGCACAATAAATGCTTTTGAAGAGCACACTTTCGCCTCAGAGACGTCTCTTAGCGCTATTGACAAGTAATAGATGTTTGCTGCCAACCAATCAAATGGTACTCGTTTTATCGCCCTCAGAAGGATGAAAGTCTGCGTGGATTCACTAGAGTCCAAACCTGTGACAATGAGGTGAAACACAGATCTCGGAGGAGGATGCTGTTCTCCCCTGAGACATCAGATCCAGGCGCCACATTTCAGGTCTGAGCAGTCAAGTCCTTTCCGATGCGTGCACTTTTTCTTTTCAGATCAGAAATGTCGGGCTACAAGCAGCAGAAAGCACAGGAAAGAAGGCCAAACCCAGCTCCAGTAGATATTTAGTGCCACCAGATTCTCCACGTGCAAAATATGCAAAAATATTTCATCGCAAATGTGTAACTGCGAACTGGGTTGCCCTCACAAAGGAGTAGCAGTTTGGAACCCCAAAATCCAAGGTCCGGGAGCCTTGCTGTGCTGCTAGTTTGTCTGGGGAAGGCTACCACAGAAGCAATAAGTCCCACCCAAGCACAATTGTGTACTCGCAACAGAAATTGTTGCATTTCTCATTTCAAATGTCTTGCATTTTTTTTAAATGTCGTTTAAAAGGTGCACGTGTTTGCATGTCATCTATCTGAATCTTATTTTAATCTGCAGGATAACAAACCTGCCCCAGTTTCAGATGAGACCAGAGCACCCGTGCCCTCTCAGGAGATTCATCGCCCTCTCAGGAGATTCATCGTTTAGACACACTCTCCAAGAGCTGGTTTTCAACCAGGAGCACAAACTAATGAGCCACCGCACAGAGCCGGCCATTTTGCTTTGTGCGAGTTTTTTCATTAAATGTAATTGTCAAATCAAAAAAATGATTTTGGTATGCAGTTCGGTCACACACTAGGCCATAGCAGGGCTCAAGGTCACCCTCAGTTATGGTTTTGGCAGGTGATGTTTTCGGTCCTGTCTACCCCACCACCACCACAGTGACATCTGCTGCAATCCCCAAGGTTCAGGGATGTGCTCGTTCCACTCATTCTATTATGTTTTAATAGCTGTGAATAACCATTAAGCTTAATCTAAAGTCTCCATTACAATATCAGTTACATTAAATATGCAGCACCTTAAATTGTTCAGCAAATCAAAGTGCACAAGTTCACCGTGTAGAGTGACTTGCAGGTTAGAGGGTGATCTGCCTGCTTAGAGGTCTGCAGTGCTTGCAGGGCATGAGTTAGAACCCAGGCGAGAATTAATCAAACTTTCAAACTTATAAGGTGAATTAAATATGTCCCATTAGGCAATGAGAAGAATTTAAAAAAAAGACTATAATTGTGTTCCAAACTTAGAATGCATGTTAATTTAGTGGCTAAAGGCAGTTCAGTTTATGGTGCTTGCCAAATTAATATCCAATCAGAACATAGCGCCATCCTCCTAATTAAGCTGCTCATCATCGTCTTTACCTGCACAGACCGAGATGTTCAGTCACTCCCGTGATCTCACAAAATTTTAATATATCAATTTGTAGCATGTAACACCACATGCAGAAAGCCAGGTCATCCGTGTACTAACAATGTTAAAGATTTCAAAGTAATAAGTGGGTTCCGTGGTCAATAAAAGACCCATTATATCAACATGGAAGGCAAAATGGGGAGACAAACTGGAACATCCCATGACATACATATAGCTCAATTTGAGAACATGGGCCTTATTTAGGGCTTGGTGGATGGAATACTCCTTCAAAAACATGGCGGATGTCCCATCCTCCATACTACAAGTAAATTAGCCCATGGCAATTCTAATCCAGCAGGTGGGATACCCTCCACATTTTGATAGAGGATCCAAATGCCAAGCTTTGAATAAGCCCCATACTCTTATACAAAGGAAAGGACACCTCAAAACATTCAAAACGGGGAATCTGAAGTGCAGGTGCCCTAGCCTGTGGTCCGGGGGTCTACAGGCTTATAACTGCCCTTCCAGCCCGGTGCCTGTACATGCAGTGGGTAATCCATATGTCTATCACCAGCATCTTTCATAAAAAGCCAACAATCAACAAGTCAACAAGCAAAAAATGTATGGGTTTTGGAAAACGCAAGGATACAGTAAAGTGCCTTCATGCCCTCTGGACAAGGCAACATTATAATTTACATTTTTTAACCATACCTTTGGCTTGCTAAATTCAAACATGCAAAATTAAAGAAGCAATTCAAGCCATTAATAAAGGGGTGGTCAGACCAATGGGCCTTTCACTCCTGAATGCTGGTGGTAGGAATGTCAAGTTGCTTTAAAAATATAACAGGAATTACAGCAGGCATATGGCAGAAAAACGCATTTGAAAAAAGCAGAAAAGTAATTATGGCAGCAAAAACAGAGGAGACAACAGCCTTGTATGTCAAACCAATAATTAAAGGAATTTTAGAGAAAGGAGAAGTGGTGCAGGAATAAGGAAATTGAGGAAAAGTGAGAATGTGTGGAACTCGAGCTAAAAGAAAGCAATTTGAATTCCAATTTCAAATGACGGGTCATCAGAGGATATGCAGAGAAGATACAAGAATGAATGTGGTAATGAAGTAGATGATAATAAAAACATAATACAATAATATTAAAATTATTTGACAAGAATAAATATAATTACATAGTGCACTATACTACTTCTGGGGCATCTAAGTGCTTCACAAAGCTAGATCTACACCTGATATGACCTACCGCACTACAATAAGCCCTTTGTATTTTATACATGTAGGGCATTTGTATAAAAAAAACAAGATAAATTGAGTCTTGCACAGTAAACATTTTATGTCAAGGAGATTTTCCAGCTATTTGTCAATTTCTAAACAGTCTTGTGACCTCACTACACGTGAGATAATTTATGTGCACACTTTGGCTACGTTGTTTCCCCAAAGGGTAGAAGCAGAGGACAACATTACATTAATTCACTTTGCTGCCCACGCACTGAGGAGTTTGCAGATTAGAAATTAAAACAACCTTAATAATGATGGATAATAATTAAATAAATACAAAATAAATACAAATGTAGTAAAGACAGAGAAAAGATGAAGTCACACACTCTACCATGAGACTCTGGAAACCTATATAGTGCAAAGTTGCCTTGTAGCTCTTTATCAACAAATTTAATCGAATGATCATTGATCAGACAGAAGCTCTTGATATGCAAATGCTTGCTGGGGCACACTAAGATTTGAGCTTATTCTTTGTTTCCTTCTCTTATCACTGAAGTTGTGAAGGATCAGCTATTTTGACCTACATTGCTATCACAGTGTATACCATATACGTTTTAAAATGTAGAAACGGAGTTTGGGATTGTTGAGGATCTCTGAGAGGTGTATATTTGTCTGGAAACTCATGCTTAAGTGGCAAGTCTGGAGATGATCAGGTTACTGCATCAACTTGGAAAATTTGCAACTAAACATTAGGGGTCCTCTAGCTTTGTCTTGTGCCTGGTGTTTGAGAGGAATCACTGGGGAGCATCTCAGGGGCCTATGCGTATTTTTACGTTGACTTAATCTTGTCTACTCGAAGTACAGATAGCAAAAGATTCAAGAAATGCGCATTCTCTACAAATTCCTCCATGTCATTTTTCTCCACCCAGGCAGGGAAGGATATCAATCTTGCCACAAGGGAACAAACTGTACTCTACGGTGCAGCTGTACACTAAAGTGTGTACTGTGTTGGTTGTCTCTGAATTTCCCTTGGCTTCCCTGAGCTTGAGTGGATGCTCTTGAAAAATTCTAGTGTTTGAGTTTTCACGGTTTGGGTCCAACCCAGTCACTCAAAGATTTACGATCTAAGCGAAATCAAGTCCAATGAAAATACACTGAAAATACACTGTGCCATGGAAGATACAATGGAAAGTGCTCTTTTTTTAACCCCTTTTATTTTTCATTCCTGGACGGATCTACAAAACACTGGTCAAGCCAGACCTAAACTGCATATACGTTTTGGGATTTTTATATAGATGTGTCAAACACTAAAGTTATTAGCAAAACAAAAATCACCGTTTTAAGGGAAATTCTGACCTAACCATAACTACATATTCACTATATTTTACCGACATATATAATAATCATACAGGTATACGTAAAATAATAAACAATTTTTTACCATCGTTGAGTGAAGGGTAGGGCCTTGACTTTTGAGAGGCGAAGCCTTGAGTGGGTCATGATTCCCATCCCTGCCCTCAACAATGGCAATAAATAGCATATTACATTCCGCACATCTGCCTATATATTTATGAAAATGCGTTTTTCCTGGTGTATTTGTTTAAAAAACATATTTCACCACATACATTGCATCTTTGTGTATTAGTACATTTGCTCAAAGTAACACAGAGTTCGACAATGTTATTTTCACAGCATGGCACTGAAAATAAATGTGGCCCAATAGCACCTTATTTAGAGCCACGTTACTAATAAACATGCATTCACAGACTTATTGAAAACATAATTTACTGCCTCACAGATTACATATTTAAATTACTCTACACATGGAGATAACTCTCCTAATAGACACCAGTCCTCTTCAATGCAATGTTGCCTTCTTGCACAAATGTAACCCTTTGCATCCTTATTCTTGTTACAAGAATTTCTTTATAACAATTCCACATGGTCAAAATGCCATGGCATAACTATATGCAGATGAGCAGAATACAATATGCCCTTCCTTACCGTTGTTGAGAAAGAAAATGGTTATCATGACCCATTAGAGGTTTTGCCTGTAATGACTTATAGCCCCAATAGCCCCTCTTCACTCCCACCAATGGTAATAAGAAGCATATTACACTCTGTATCTGCATACATAATATGTATGTTACACAGTGACAGTCGCCTTCGGTGAGGACCTGCAGGGATATTTCAGAACTCGACTCAGCCCGTGAGCTACACTGGAATTGGGAAGTACCTTGATGTGCTGCTTGAGTGGTAGCACAGAGAAAACAAAATGGAAAACTGGGTGGGTGTCCATTTGGGGTAGTGGGACAGTGGGGACGGGGAAGGGCTGGATCGTCTGCAGGAAGTTGGGCCGTGCTCGATGGGAGGTTGGGTGCCTGGTCAGCAGTAAGGGCAATGGTGCTATTTACATGTCATGAGTGATGTAATATGCAAGGTCAAAAGTAGTGCCTGGTGGGGGTGCAAAATATAGTTAGCTCTGTAAACTAAAACTGGAGAATTTCAGTGATTATTTTTTATTTCAAATTAAAGTGTTTATATTATTACAAGGCATAACTAGAACATACCTTTAATCTTTGTTTTTTTCAGTGAATTGATAAGATTTTAGCTTACGTAAAAAAAAAAACCGAACTATAAAACCTTTGCTTTTTCAGTGAATATATAGGTGTACTGGATTCATTACAGTGGGTGAGACAAACAACACTTGTCAGATCTATGTGCGATTCCTGTCAGTGTTTGCACGTCTAAAGTAAAAAAGCATTGGCAAAGCCAAAAGTCTTGATTTAATGTACTAATTCATGCACCGTTAGCACATTAGATAGACTTACGGGAGAGAGCCAGCAGGAGTGTAATTGTGAAGTAGTCCCTCGTGCATTTCAATGCAATCACTCAAGTGGGGGCGGAATAAGCAATAGCATTAATGTGAGAGATGAAAAATTCACTGAGCTGAGCCAAGATGTGATTGACAAATGCTCAAACTAAGGGCTGAAAGAGGCTTATTGGAGTCTCCACTCAGAACAATGCCTGCTAAGCCTCTTGCCTGCAGTGCTACTCACATTTATGCCAGTGGAGACTTCAGGTTTGACTTAGAGGCTAGAATGGTCTGGAAGATTTCAGCAGATTCGTCAAGCTAGCGAGAAGCTACAAGTGAGTGATAACGCAGGGAGGCTCTAGATATTCCCATCAGGCTTGAGTATTTTTTCCGTTTGTAAAGAAATGGGGTACCCCTGACGGTAGTTCCCTGAATCAGGGTCTATCAACAGTTTGGGATCAAAAACAATTTAGGAACACGGAACTATCTTATCGGACCTGAAGAGCATACGCAAAATTATGACATGCATGTACCATTCATTTACACAAATATCTTTTTTATTATTTTTTGTGATATTTTATTCTTTAGTCATATTGAATTTCATAAAAAAATATATAGCAATAACTCCAGTGTCAATTATTGCAAAAAGTTTAACAAGAATAGTTATTCAAACTTTATCTTGCCAAGTAATGCAATGCCCCAACCTACCTCACAATCAGCCCATACGTTGCAAGCTACCTCAAAGCCTGTTCATATATGTGCCTCAAGCTGCTCCCCACTATTGACCGACCTCAAGCTACCTTGCACAGTCCAGGCACCCTAAGCTGCCTCACAGTTTTTTCATGTGCCCATGACTACCTCACAGTTTGACCTTGTGCCCCAAGCTACCTCACAGCCTCTCTGTGTACCCTAAAGTGCTTCCTGAAGCTTTTGCACTTCGAGGCAAACGCAACATACCGTTTTACAGCCTAAGACCATGAAAGGTAAAGCAAATCATCCTGTGACCAAGGAGAGCTTCAAGTAATAAACCCCATTAACCATAGGTACAAATGGATTATAACAGTGGCCCTGGGGGCTAATGCGTGAACTGTGATATTAGAACAAACAGGCAGCGGCGGGAACTATGTCCCACATGCCCCAATCAACCTCCCAGCACGTTATGTGCCCCACACTGCCTCATGTAGTGTCTCCACATGTCCAGAGGTATCGAACATCATGCTAAATTGTGGCTGTAACCTCATCAAGTGATTATTTTATTGGGGGCAGCAGTATTCCTATGCAGTGCATGACACGAATGAGTGATTAGGGCAGGGTGATTACACAGAGGTACGAGGTAGATGGTGGGGGTGGTGGAGAGAGAATGAAGGAGATAGTCCATATATCATGATACATTTATTATTTATTATAAATGATGCTTAAAGATCAGGATAGCTGAGCGTGTGGGAAGAAGAACAGCTCGAAGAGCAAGTGGACAGCAGAGCAGAGTGAGGCAGGTCAATGCAGCCTTTATTCACATTAGTCTAGGCATGTTGAGAGAGATTTTAAAGGCAGTAAGGGGTTAAATAGGGGCTACAATAATCCTTACCTCCCTACTCAGAGGAGAGAAGTGGAGGACATTTCCACTCTTCCCTGCCCAGAAGAGCTTTGCACAAGAAAGGAACCTCTCTCCCTGGATATGCAAATGGAGAAATTCAGGGGCTGCCTTTATGCCAAGGATGAAAACACTCTCAGGGCAGGCCCCAAGGGGGAGTGTATGTGTGCACTTACACCACCCCTGCCCCTGGGAGACGAAGAGCCTTTACTCCGGCACCACAGACCAGCACCTTAGCAGGCAAGCAGAGTCCTTGGCCCGCCTTTGTTGGCGGCTGCCTCTCTAAGCAGGCTGCTTCTGTTTATTGTGGTAGGTAAGACTATCTCTTTGTTTCTGCTCAAAGAGACATCTGCTTCCCCACCACCGCCCATGGGCGCCGAGGTCGGGTTACCAAGGCAGGTAGGATACATTATCTCAGACTACTTCTGCGAGGAGATCCTGTTCCTGTGGTTGGCCCGACAAAGGAGACCGCCTTGGAGGGAAGCACAGGCGGGGGCTGCCGGGAATCCACCGAGGTCAGCATGGTTCACAGGGAGGGATCCTCCAGGCGGATACCACTCAACGTCTCCACCAGCACCTCCCAGCCCCCGACAGTCATGATCATAACTTGTGCACCTTGAGCCCTGAAATAATCAATGGACTCGGAGGCGTCATGGCGCAGGCGGCTGAGCTGTTACAGCAGGACGTAGCACCCTACAGGGATGCCGAAACATGTATTTACTAAGTCATACGGAATAACTACACAAGCATGCATGATCAGTCACGTACTGATGCACTAACTTCAGGACGACACAGAGAATAAATCGGCTTTAATAGCATTATCATGCATTCCCAGAAGCCATTGCAATCTTCGCAGTACATGTATTACAATACCTCTGATTTAATATCTTTATCCCGTCTCCATTTTCTGCACTTGTACGATGTGCTGCAAGATGATATCTCATTAGAATAAAAAAAAAAGGCTGTGAACCTATAGCCTGCGTGCAGATAACTAAAGCCCCGGAGATTATCTGCGACACGTTCTCGGCCAGGTACTGCTTGATCGGATGATCCCGGATCCCCGTCCGCACGTGCACTGTGCCCTGTGCACATAGACGCTGCTGTTTAACATCACTGCTCTCGACAAACCGGTGCAGGCCTGGAAGCATTTCTGGTTTCAGATCACGTTCATGCGTGTCACGGAGGCGATCTCAGCATGAGACTGAGGCTAGCATCCCAATGAGCACACACACAGCTGGACACGTGCTCAGAGCAGAGTCACAGCTACACAAGACACAACACTCGTGCTACAAAACACACTGTCAGCAAATGATTGCTTAGGTTCGGTGCCTGGATACAGGTGACCTTGAGAGCCGCCCTTCAGGACTGAACCTCTTCTGACATAAACACAGGGTGTTTTTTTCTATAAGGGGTTACCAATTTACAAAGAATTAGGGTGTTTGTATGTATCTCTGTTAAACTTCTCAGATTCTTTCTTTTAGGTTTGAGAGTGTATTTTCCACTCGACGGAGTGAGCAGAGACATCTGAGCATGTGAAGCCAAAGAAACGTGGACAACAAGATGACAACAAGACTCCTCCAAAGGCCCAATATCTGAACAACGACCACGAGCAACGTCTCGATGGCATTCAGCCAGAGGAAAGTCAGATTGTATAAAAACAAGAAAAGCCTCAGATAAACACACACCAGACACCAAACAAAAGATGAAATGTGTGTTAGAAGGCTGGACAAGCTGGAGGAGTGTTAAGAACTTACGCACACAGACGGGAGTGGCAGGCAGCGCTGCTAATCTCTGATGGTTGGCAGCGAGAACAGCAGGCACTGCCAGGGCTTGCCTGTTTGTGTGAGTGGTCATGACAGGGCATTAAATGCCCGTCCGCCGCAGAATGGAGTCATCTTTCTTCATTTTCAGATCCTATGGCATTTTAAACGCACCTGAAGCCTTAGAAATCCTTTCTGCAGACTTTAAAGATGAACTTTTTATTAGCGTTGATTCAAAAGATGAATATTGATTATTTATCTTCATGGATGCACTTCGTTTGGCAAATGATTATCCTGTGAAGCGCCAACTATGCAGAAATGCAGCTTCAAGGCGCAAACTACACCATTTTCATCTGAGCTATTCTCATTAAAATATCAAGAGCATATCCCTCAATCTTCTCCTTAATTCTTGCTCGAAGATGGTATCTAATGGTGGGACCTACTCTTTGCTCCTCCTTCCTCTACACCAGCTCCTTTCATTGATGGTTTTCAAGGTGACGCTTTGGAGTTAGTTCCCTGTTCCTTACATTTTTATATTGAAGATCAGCACCACAAGACCTCGAACGTACAACGTTTGTGCCAGGAATAAATGTGATATGTTAGCCAGTCACATCCTCTTCACAGAGGCGGTGTAGAGATCCGCATCGGAGAGTGGGCATGGCAGAGGGGAGACTGGTATAATTCTCTAGGCAAGCTTCCACCTACTCTTGCAAGGCAGATATAAAAGAGGCGGCTTCAGTATCCCCAGGCCACGCTTTAGTAGCATGGGCTGAGCTCAAGGTTTCCATAAAGGAAGATGCCAGAGGAGGAAGGACCCACAATCTAGCAAGCAGTGTATTTAGTATATTACTGCCCAAACCAAGGCAATCAACAGAACAACTATGTGGCCAATACATACCACTAAAAGGCTGTAACAAAGCACATCAAAGTGATTAAAATAAGAGGAATCATTAATGGAAGGCAAGTTGGCCAACCATGAACATGGATGCCACCAGGAACCAATGCAAATCTAGATGAAATAGTGGAAACATAATAAAATCTTCTAAGTTATGGGGTCTTAAGTGCAATTAGGATAACAAGTTAGGCACACTTATAGGATGAGGGGATTCCCCAGTGGAGAAGGTGCCCCTGTATTAACAAGATCTCTTAGGGCACAAATCTTTCAAAGATGTATCAATCAGCATTTCCATCAAGAAAGAGAGGCAGTCAGTGGCAGCAGGGAAGGTTCTCATGCATATAACAAGTCACACAGTGGAAGTGAAGCACCTCCTCTGGCAAATGCAGCATTTGAGGTTGTCAGGTGCGCAAGAAGTATTCTCTTTTTGCTGCATTTAAGATTTTTGCATAGTGCTAACCCCCACACAGGATATCAGTGTGCTTTACAGAGACACGTAAAAAAAAAATACAGCAGCTGTAGAATGGGAAGATAAAGGAGCAAGCTGAGAACTACAGAGAAAATAATACTGAGCAACAGGAAAAGAACTGGGAAGAAGCAGGTCCTCGAAATGAGGCTTTGAGTATAATCCACATTTGTAAAGCGCACAATCACCATAAGGGTCTCTAGGCGCTGGGGGCCATCGGGAAGATTAAGCAAGCTATTGCCCAGAGTCACATGGTGCTGGGCTACCCTGCCGCCGGAGCCGGGGATCGAACCGTGATCCCCAGATTCCAGAGTCAGTCGCCCTAGCCGCATCGCCACACCGCCTCCAAAGATGCTTAATATAAAAGTGAAGCTTTGCCAAGAACATTCATTATCCAGGGAGGAAGAGGTAGGGGCCTTCATTAGGAGTAGAGTAAGTGGTAAAAAGCAACTCCACAGTAAGATGCCACTGGAGAGTAAAATGTGGAGTTCCTTCTTAAAAGTGACATGTTCTCTAGCCATTGGATGTCTCCCGGGAGAGAGTCCCGAGATGGAGGGGCAGCTCTTGAAAAGAACGTAGATGCGGGAAAACGTGATATTGATTTCTTTTTTTCAAGTCGAAAGGTCTGTTTACTTTTGAGGTTTTTAGTTCTGCCAGAGAAATGAACAGAGGAACAGAGATAGTTAGGTTAAGTCACAGGGCTATTGATGTCAGACAGGCATGTTTCAACTTGATCCCTGCCTACAAGGGTGACGAGTACAAGTGTTATATGATGACTTTTAGGGTCGAGCCTGCGAGAGCATGCCCTAGCGTGTGTGTCTCGCTTATGAGACACTATCCTATCCAGACAGGGCTTGGAGCCCACCCGTTGCTTACAGTAGGTTTGCTTCAGTGTCACTCTTCTTTTCAGGCATGTTCATTGGCCACTGCATCCAAAATGTTACTTCCGACGATTCTGGTGGAGCATGGACCAGACACAGATTGATTAAATTTAAACCGTGCCCATCTGCTGCTCCTGACGCGATTGAGGTACTATTACTTGCCCCCTCCCACTCTCCCTACCTGCTGCTCCGTACACAGCACTTGCATGAGTTTCAAATTGCACTACCCCTCCACTAGGCATTCTTGCTTCTCCCATCCCCCAGTCACCCTCATCTTGCTGTTGCTTGCTCTCTCCGGCACCCCTGTGGCTACTTGCCGCATCCCTCTCCCAGCGTCATGGGGTATTGCTTGTATATCGCGCAAACTCAACCCAAAGGTATCGGAGCACCTTACATTTTTATGAGTGCAGTCTCTCTGGAAACTTCCTAGTTTTTTTTAGGCATGGGGTAATTAATTGATGTACCCAGGATGTTGAGCCAAGGCCGGGAACTCGATTCCCTAGTACCAAAGCAGCAGCTTTCACCATAATGTCACTTCCTTTGCCTACCAGCCCCACCCCCATTTCTCATCTACTTCCTTCACCCTGTGCCTTGCTTTAAAGCCTCCCCAGCCTACTTTTAGTGCAAACTCGGCCCTAGGGCATCGAAGAACCTTACAGAGCACTTTACATGATCACCAATTCCGTTACACAAGGTCGCATTCATAAATTATACACAGGGAGGTTAATTGATGTGCCCAGGCTCACAGGATGATTTTGAGCCAACGTCGGGACTCACGCCTGGTTATTACGCATGAATTCCGGGATGGCAGTGGTGTGCAGCTGGGATGGCATTAGTTGGCTCAGTTGCTGAATTTCAATGTGAACGTTCGTCTAAGAACCACGTCTCACGCAATCTTTGGTATATGCTCCCACTGCCTTTTAGAAAAGCATTACACCACCCAACTTGAAGCACCTACAGCTGACCTTTTGCTGTCAACAATAAGCCGTCCTTCACAGCTGAGTCTTTGCTAATTATTGATGAACTATATCACTCCTGATGGCACAGTGTCAGTACACTGGGACTGTGAGCAACTGTTTTTGTAACCCCCACCTCCAGTGCCTGGAATCCAGCGTATGCATGTTAAATACACAAAAATACAATCCTATTTTAAGATAGCTGTACGGTTAAGGAAGCTGGTAATCAAAAAGAGATAATGCTAGTACAATTTTCCTTATTGTAACTACATCTACATTTGAATGTATGTAGTGCCCATACATATATTTTATCTGCTAAAGTGGATCTTTAGTTTGAAGATGGGATTGTGTGTTCAATAAAACATGTTCAGAGATTTTCTTAAAGAAGCATCCGCAAAGCCAAAATGTCTAACCTATACGAGATTTATTGTCTTTGTCAAACTTTCAAAAGCCATGATTTGCAGCACCACGGCTGTTATGAACCTTGATGAAGGTAAATAAAAAAGAAGCCCTTTGGCACGCCTAATGCTGCCCATGCAATAGCACTTTCTTTCCCAATCATTCTGCACATGGGAAAACAACATTGACAAAACCAATAGATTGTGCATAGGCGAGACCTATGGGCTTTTCCAATGCTTGTTTAAAGCTATTGTCAGTCATCCAGCTGAGTGCAGCAGTGCCTTCAAGGGCACCAGTGAATTACTGGAAGCTCCAATGAGTAGTGCATTTCCATAGTCAGTTTTGGAGATGACGATTGATTGACAGCCCAGAAATAAGATTGTTTCAAAAGTGGTTTTAAAGCACCTCTGTGAACATAACACTGTCAAAGCTAATTCTACTGTTCATTCAATGTGAGTTTGGCATCTATCCAGGAATCTAAGGACTTCACTTCTGGCGACAATTTGGGTGTGAAACCATCTATTTTTTTATATTCAAATCAGTTTCTTTTGATTTTTGGTAGGTGTTCTTTACTTAGAAAGTAAGATTAGTCTTCTCAGGATTCATTTCAATATGTGCACAGACCCAGCCTTTAAATACTAGGGTCTGACTAGCCTGGAAGTGGGACATACCTACTACATAGCTAATTTCCAGTATGTCCTGTTGCCAAATGGGCCTCAGGGCAGGAGGTGACATCTCACAGGTGTGGGGGAAACCGGGGTCGCATATCAAATGTGGCAAGAAGTTTGAATCCCCTGGCCTTGATATGCTAAATCACTAGCCATCCTGCTGGAGGAGGTGTGAATAACTTTCTCCGCAACAGATATTGTTTCTGACCTCAGCAGAGGGTCAGAAACTTGTCTGTGGTGGAAGGCAGGTAGATACCAGTCAGCTAGCATACTAGATACTGGTAGGTTTTTCAGCAGGGGGCATGTTATAATAAATCTAGTACTGGTTACAGTACCTATTTATTAAGACAAGGTGTTTAATACCAAACACTATAGTTTTCAGTAAAGCCATTGTATAGCTAGGGAACTTGTAATGACTAGTGCCCAGTACATATACTTAAGATGGCTTTCCTGCTCGCTTGTATCACCTTGTAATTGATCTAGACCGCAGAGGGGCATAGCTGCTCTTGCAGATATGTCCTCACATGTAATATGATGAACCCTGCCTTGATGCTACAATGCCTGCAATTTGTATGGTGTCCCTTAGGGTCGCATAACGCATGCTGCAGTCCTTAGGGACCCTCTTTAGTACCCATACTCTAGGTTCAAGACATAGCATTTACTAGGTACTTATGGGGGTGCTAAAGTCTATGCCAACTGAGGAACAATTGAACAGTCACTTTGTTTTATGGAAAGAGCACTGGCACTGGAGTCTGGTTAGCAGGCCTCAGTGCACGGTCAGAGTCGAAAACCAGCACCTAGTAGTTCTAATGGGAGCAAAACATGGAGGGACAACAGTAACACATGTCCAGTTTTCTAAAAAGGGTTACAAGGCTTCACGCACCCATGCTTATGCACTCAAAGTGCCACATGGGAAGTGGGTCGATTTTTTACTGAATTAAGGGTTTTTTCCCATTCACACACTGAAGTATTAGAAGCAGCACACAGACAGTTATTTTGTGTATCTAGCGATCATTATCTAAGCTATGTGCAAAATCTGGTTTACCAACTCTTTCCAGCTGGCTTTTCAGATGTGCTCGTGGCAGCCAAGCCTAGACCGGCTCTAATAGATGGATCTAAATGTCCTGTATACACGCCATGACCCAAATATTCCTCAGATGTATTGTGAAATGAGGCTACTAAAGACAAATAAATACGTAGCAAAAATATTGTATGGAAGACAGTGAACAAAACAAGCCTTATCTTAAAACACACAAATGAGAACTTGATCATGAGTTACTATTGTCACAAATCCAGTACCCATTGATATATATTCTGATCAACACAGATCATTGTGTTTAAATCTACACAGTACATACATTACATTCATATTCACAAAACTCCAAATGAAAGAGGGGACAGAGGAATTATCCCTCTTCACAATCATGAGGCGATTAGCTTGGGCTTTACCAAATCTCTAAAGAAGTGAAATCTACCATTATAATATGATTGTAAGATACACATTACTCACAAGGTCTCCGCACTAGGCCCAGGTCAGAAATACGAGCATCGCAGGGCCCCTGTACCAGTGAAGGCGACAACTTGAGCATTTCTGCAAAACTAGAAGCATTGGCGTGACTGCATTAATGACAGACCGTGCTGCGTTATGAAGCAGTGGGAGACCAGTATCCACCTGAGTGATAACAACAGCCCCATTATCATCCCTGGTTTGAGGATATAACAATATGCATTTAAAGCAGATGCTCAGTCTCTACTTTTATTTTGGCTGCCACTTAACACACTGAACAATCTCATGACTGACCTTGGCAGTGACTCAGATGTCAGAAGAACCTGTCCACCCCTCCTCCCCCACCCAATATACAACACACCCACCACAAACATAAAACTATGCAATTTAAGTGACATCAAACTTCTGAAACAGCTGCAAACAGTTAAGTAGTTCTCTCATGATAATAGGAATCACTACAGCTCTCTCAGACATTGACCAAGAGTCTCTATGTCATTCTTTTCTTAGGGGCAGACAAAGACCCCCTTGCAGTACATAAAGCTATGATAAAGGCAAATCAATTTGTCAACACTACAATAAAATGGACCGACTAATCCTAAAGAATCTACCAGTGGGATTAAACAAAATACAAGCTATGAACATAGTACCATGCCTATTCTATACCATCGCTTCAGAACGGCAGACTGGCCTCAAAGTGAAATAGACCAATTGGATTTAAAAACTTGAAAATTATAACGTTTATTCATTAACCGGAAAAATGTGTTCCAACTGTATTCATTTAAAAGATGCAAGTGCTGTACCTTCAGGTCCACAATAGCAGGCTGAAAGATAAGCCCAACATCATCAAAAGCTTCAAATTTAACAATGGTGTTGCAGAACGAAAAGCAGAGTCCTCCCTCTGCTCTCAACATCAAATGCTGACAGTCATTCCACAAAATGGAAGACAGCCCGCTTGAATCTAATGAGAACAAGCATTAGGAAAGCCATTAAGTCTGGCTTTATCAATCACCGTTACTTCAGAGTGTTAGCTAAACTTTTCTTTTTATTGAGGAAGTTGCTAGGCCATACTCAATTTTAAAAAAAAGTGGTTCAAAGCAAAAAGTATGTTATGCTCTAAAATAGCACACATTGCTTAGGTAACCCCTGGCACTTAAAGGAACTACTTTGTATGTGGGTGTGCGCCCTGTGAAAGAGCAGAATTCTACCATTACTTACACAGTGAAGCCAGTCAAAGGCTTAAGTGGGCCCACCTACTACCACATGCTACATGCTGTAGTGGGTAGAGGACGAAGGTGAATGACATAATAACGAGCCAATGAATGAAGAGGTCTGGCCGGAAGCCCTGATAAAAAAGTATAATATACAAATAACTTCAGTAAAATCAAAAGGTCTTAGTCTACACCAGACTTAAAAAGAAGAAATGCCACAAGCATTTAATCAGGAAAAATATGTATTCATGAACTGGACCAACAGAAAATATTACCAAAGGGGAAAGAATACAAGAATAATGGAACAAACAAGGAAAGCTTGGTGAAATTACACTTTGACCAGTCAAGAACAAACAAAACGTCTCGCAGAGGAGAACTGCAAGACACTAATGAGAGTATAATTGCAGAAGTCCATAATAGTTGCTTGTGCAATAAATGGTTTATTACATGCATAAAAAAAGATCAATAAACGTTGTGTGTACAGAGTCGAGGAGTGACTGAGCTCTGGTTTCTGAATGTTAAGTGTTTAGGCGGAAGGCTTTAATAGAAGCAGAAACAAAGCATTTAATTCATTCTTTGGAATTTGAGTAAACACTGTATCAATGCTGTGGCACAGGCTTTGGGAGCAAGGTCCAGCCAGAGCTGCAGAAAGTAAGTTACAGTAACATGAATATCTCAAACCCACTCGTTATACGTGCAGACAGTTAACTAGACACAATCATAAGAGAGAAAGTGGCAAACAGGCTGCTATCATGTGCAATATCTCAGCCTAAAGTTATCACTCCAGTCTAGGCTTGTAAAAGCACAAGGCAATGAAACGCCTGAAAATGCAATATGAATACAAGTTGCAATAACGCAACATGAATAGTCCAATTGATCACAGGTGCTACAGGGCACACCAAGACAAGTATCCAGGATGACTTCCATGGCATGCTCCGAGAGGTTGCAACATATCAATTACATAGAAGAGCAATATTTACCATAATGCAATTATGCAGTATTAAGGAACATTTGTAATGCAATTACATCATTAATGTTAAATGGCGTCACAATATGCAGCCTCAGGACAATTCAATCTTACCATGGCATGCATATATGCTGAGCAAAACCAAACAGGAGACTCCAAACCACTGAGAAACAAAGGTTTTTGGTTAATTCCATTAGCCAAAAGAAATTAAATACCAGCATTGAGGAACAAAGGACGTCTCATAACCCAAAGTTGAAAAGTTGGGAACTAAGATTTCAACATCTTTTCTGCTATTTCTTCAGCTATCCTTTGGTCTTTTTCAAGTAGATGTCTGCATTGGAGTATGAACATTTCTTTCATAGTGTGTAAATAGATGCACAGGCAGATACATAAATGCAAACATTTTTTCCTCTTCTATCCCCCTCTATCCTTCTCAATCCAAATAACTGACTAACATATCCACCACTCAAATTACTTTCACATTTCACTATACTAATTCACCACTAATCCTTTATGGGTTCCGGAGTAGCATGCTACTCGCCGAAAAAATGCTTCAATGCCTCGTCAGGGGTAGTAAGTGCTTTATAAATGCAATTACAATAAAATACATGCTTTGTGTGATCTTTATAGATGTACGTGGATAATGGGCAAGCCAACACACCGTATTACATTTCCAGCTTCATTAAAAGTGTAGTTAAGTGTACTTCTCTGTAAACGTATGGTACCAAGAAGGACCTACAATGAATCATCTACATTAAAAAGGTTAACGGTGGAAGATGTGTACAACCCATACACTTCCTACTTCTTTCTTACTTCTATCTATTTCCTGCTTCTTCAATTTTGATGTTCGCCTCTTCACCTCTATCCCTAATTTTCAGGTCTCATGGACTAGATAGCGCAATCATTGTTGCTAGAAGTATTGTTATCTTCAAGTGGGCTTACAGCTCTCCCTTTGCTTACCACCGGCTGGCTTTATTGTCACTCATTTGCTTACTTCTTATTTGTCTGCTTAAGTGGGCTTTCTGTCCTCTTCTTGTGCTTGCCCCCCCTAGTGCATGGATGCATTACTTGTGTCCTTCCACTGCTCACTTTCCAAGTACTACAGATTTTTTTTAAGCACTCCACGCGAGTTCATAGGTTTTTCTGCTGTCTCCATCATGTTCTTCTCCCACTCTCTACTGCGCTCTGTGTTTCTCTCTTTCATCCAAGTGCTTCTCCCTGTTGGCTCCACATTTCTCTCGCATGCCCTCCATATTGCTTCCACCCCATGCTCTCCGTGTTGATTCTGCCCAGCGCCCCTGTGTCAACTCTGCCCTCTACCAACATCCCGTGTTGCTTCTTGCCCGCTATTACTTTCACCCCATGTATCGCCACCCACTCACTTGCTTTAAAAAAATAAACACTTTTGCATGTTTTTTTCCCTTTTATTTACAGATCCAATTCGGATTAGTAACCGCCTCAGTTTGTAGGGCACGGGTACAAAAGGACATGACCAGATGCATCAAAGGCTTTATAAAAATAACATCTTTAGTGATGCTGTGCAGCTTAACACTATTCACAAAGCCAATAGGTCCCAAAGGTGTGACCTATTGGCTTTGCCAATGCTTGCTACAACTGTCAACTTTGTCACTCCATCCTGTACATCTTAGCCTCATTCCATCTCTGCTTCCCTTCTTCCCACGGCCCCATTTCACCTTCTCAATCACATTACCCTACTCCTGCCTGCGGCTGGTTCTCCTCTTAAAATCTTCACCTTCCCCGGTCTTTGCACTTCCTCTGTCACAAGATGGAGGACTTTAAATATGATGGGATCATTAGAAGTAAGTTTGCAATGTTACAAATATACAAACCAGGCGCGCAACACCCATTGGACTCACCGGGCTTCAGCCCCCCCTCCCCACCCCCCTCCCCCCGTCGTGTGTGGTAGCCCGGGATGAGACAGATCCCGGGCACACACAGAGCCGCACCCGAACGTTTCACAGGTCGTCACAAGATCATTTGAATGTTAATTAGGCCTTGCAGTTGTTTCACCCCTTCTAAGAGCCCCTGCAGCCCCACGCTGCCTACTGATGAAAGGTTCAGCCCCCCCGAAAATTTTTCTTAGCCCCCCCCCCCCCCCCCCCCCGAAATTTGGCTCTAGTTGCGCCTCTGATACAAACCTAACGTTCTGATTCTCTAATATTTGCAACCTCAACATTTACTTTTGTAAAGTTTCAGCCACTTAAGGGGTATATACTTTTTTACTGCATGTACTAACAGAGCCCTTCAATTTCGCAACTGTAAATAACCGTAGTGTTTTCTGTCCTAGTCACTGGCAATCATTCTACTGAATCATGTTTGATGAAATTCAGAGCTGGCCGAACTGAGTGTAGAGCCTGTGATCTTTGGTTGTGGATAGATTTTCATTACAAGGAAATTATGCCACCGAGCCTGCAGCTGAGATGCAGAAAATAAATGACACAAACTTCAATTTAAGTTGAACACCTTTGCTGTCATGGTCATTTTGTGGCCTTTCATCTAAACCTAGTGAAGCAGTTGAGACCTGACGTTAGAACCATGGATATCTTTATTTTAATTTGCTCAGTCTATTGTAGACCTTGCACCAAGAAGCAGGCGTCTGCACATTATTGCAGCAAGACGACCCCAAACATGAGGATATGCAAAGAGAAGAACGTGGTGTGGGAGCCCTTAAAGCAGGATCTGATGAAAGCAGAAAGGGGTCTGGGGTGTTTATAGAGTGCAGTGCTAGACATCAAATTGTACACTAGATTTCCAGCTATGTACCGTACACCCATTACAGCCATATTTACAATGATAGATATTGGGGCCTAGCCACAAAGGCTTTTTGGAGTACGTAGAGTAGTATTCCTAAAATACTCGTACATGCTTTCTGAATTGGGCCCGCAACATCTCAAATTAGAATAAAATGAGAACATTGATAATGAATTAATCAAAACAGAAAGCCCTGTGCCCTCTTTGCACTATCATTAACTAGGAGTTGGACGTTCAGGCCTGATTCATATAGACGTGTAAGAGTATCCCGTACTCATAAATGCTTTTGTAATTCAGGATCCCCTGTAATTTTCCATAAATCAAAATAAGTGTGATAACTGGGATTAGGACCAGGGCTTCTGGGCAGGGAGGTCAGAAACTTTACCTCTAGAACACATATCTGGAAGAATACCTCCAGGCTGGGCTTTAAGCGGGCTGGGTTCCTTTGGGGTTCAGACCCACTAGTAATTTAAAACGGACATTAAAACGGGTCTCTATACGGTCCTATATTCACTTATTTAACGTTAATGGTAAAAAACATTGATCAATTTCTAAACAATGAACATTAAAGAAGTTAAGGTAATCCATGTTAGTTGATTTAGTTCCTGTTTATAATTCTCGATTTACTTAACCTTGCATTATTTCCAGGATGGTGTGATTCTGTATATATTTTTAGTGTGTGGCGTCTTACTATTGTATAGTGCACATACTGAACTAAATCACCTCAAGATGTTTATGACAGGCCATGACAGAGAGCTTGAGTTGAGGCTGAAAGCAGTGCAAGTGTCTCCCAGTGTGTGCCAGTTGTTCAAAAATGTGTTCAGAATACACGGTCATCCAATCCTTGTCCGCGTTTCGGACAGACAGGACCGGACTGGGAACACATAGTAGCCCTGGCAATTTTGTCAGACCAGCTTCCAACCCTTACGGGGGAGGGGAGGGGGGTAATACGCGAGCGTGAAGCATTGCTGCTTTTGTTACTGAGGGCCGATATTGCAGCGCCGGACCCCAGTAGCAAAGCCGGACCCCAGTAGCAAAGCCGGACCCCAGTAAAACAAGCATTAGAAATGCAATAGGTCTCGCAGCATTAGAGTTAGTGCTTTTAGAATTGTTTATGGGTTTTTTTGTAAATCTTTAGCATGAGGTTGAGGGTGAGTGAGGGTGAGTGAGGGTGAGGGGTTGAGGGTGAGTGAGGGTGAGTGAGGGTGAGGGGTTGAGGGTGAGTGAGGGTGAGGCTGAGGTGGTGAGGGTGAGTGAGGGTGAGTGAGGGGTTGAGGGTGAGGGGTTGAGGGTGAGTGAGGGTGAGGGGTTGAGGGTGGGTGAGGAGTTGAGGGTGAGTGAGGTGAGGGGTTGAGGGTGAGTGAGAGTGAGGGTGAGTGAGGGTGAGGGGTTGAGGGTGAGTGAGGGTGAGTGAGGGTGAGTGAGGGTGAGGGTGGGTGAGGGGTTGAGGGTGAGTGAGGTGAGGGGTTGAGGGTGAGTGAGGGTGAGGGTGAGTGAGGGTGAGTGAGGGTGAGGGGTTGAGGGTGAGTGAGGGTGAGTGAGGGTGAGTGAGGGTGAGTGAGGTGAGTGAGGGTGAGTGAGGTGAGGGGTTGAGGGTGGGTGAGGGTGGGTGAGTGAGGGTGAGTGAGGGTGGGTGAGTGAGGGTGAGTGAGGGTGAGTGAGGGTGAGTGAGGTGAGGGGTTGAGGGTGAGTGAGGGTGAGTGCGGGTGAGTGAGGTGAGGGGTTGAGGGTGAGTGAGGGTGAGGGAGGGTGAGTGAGGGTGAGTGAGGGGTTGAGGGTGAGTGAGGGTGAGTGAGAGTGAGTGAGTGAGTGAGGGGTTGAGGGTGAGTGAGTGAGGGGTTGAGGGTGAGTGAGTGAGGGGTTGAGGGTGAGTGAGGGTGAGTGAGGGTGAGGGGTTGAGGGTGAGGGGTTGGGTGAGGGTGAGTGAGGGTGAGGTATTGAGGGTGAGGGGTTGAGGTTGAGTGAGGGTGAGGGTGAGGGGTTGAGGGTGAGTGAGGGTGAGGGGTTCTTCAGGGCTTTTTTTTCTCCTAAATTAGGAAGTGGGACCTCCGTTTGTGAAATCCCACAAGATATTCCCTTCTGCTTGTGTGGTTTTAAGCTAGTAGGTGGGACATCATTTTTAAAGGAAAATTTGCTGAGAGCTAACCAAGTGGACGAAGAATTCGAGCAAGATCGTTGGCACTAGCTGGAGGGATTTGATAATTTAGTTACTACCTTGTTTCATGTCCAGTTCTGTGGTTTATCTGTAAACCTATTGCACTCTGGGAGTTGTAGTCTGGGTTTACTTAGATATTCAACCAATTGCACTGCACGCCTTGAAATGATACGTGTAGTTTTTAAGAGCCAAGACCAGGGATGGAACATGGATTCTTGCTGAAATGGAGTGAGGTTGGAACCCTAGCGGCATAAGAGGAAGTCCTCACCGGGGTATGTCGATGCTGCTGGATCTGAGCAGTCGCATTTATGAAACCAGTGCTGCATGGGGTGGAGACATGGGGGACCACAGCGTGGGGACTGAGCATGTTTGAGAATCTATGAAGTGGTCAGCAGCGGCATTTGGAGGTGGTGACTGTAGGAGAGGACTCTCACTGAAGGCCATGGAGCAGTTAAGGTGGACAAGGAGGTTATCATGGTTGGCGTGCCCGGGGTGGAGAGACGAGGCATGTGAGAGGGCTCTTCGTCCATGGACTGGCCGGGGGAGAGCAGCCGGAGGGAAGAGAGGGGAGGGGGGAGGAGAGCGAAAGGATCGGAGACACGGCGGGTAAAATAAACAAAAAAAAAGCCGGAGGGAAGAGAGGGGAGGGGGGAGGAGAAATGCGACACGGCGGGAAGGGGAGGGGGCGGAGCGGGTCAAATAAACAAAAAACAAGCTGGAGGGAAGAGAGGGGAGGGGGGAGGAGAAGTGCGACAGGGGAAATGCGAGACGGCGGGAAGGGGAGGGGGCGGAGCGGGTCTGTGCAGGGGAAGCTGCCTCGGGCTGGGGGTGCTAGGAGAGGAGGAGGGGGGAGGAGACCTTGGAAGCAGAATTTGGTGGCCGGTGATGATGTTTAACATGGCAGTTAGGTCTAATAAAAAAATGACGTCAGTGGCTTTTTTTAAAAGGTGCGGAGTGTGTCATTGGTCACCATTAGTGCTGCCAGTTTTGTACATGGTTTGGACCAAGCTTCGATTTTTAAGGGTGAGTTTTGACATGATGGCGGTGACTCATGGCTGCAGGGCTCTGGAGTGAGAATTGAAGCGGGGCAATTGTGGTGACTCCGCGATCGCTGCTGTGGTGAAGGCTCCGCGCCCGTGCTGCCAGATGATTTCTTCCTGCTCGCTGAGGAACGCCTAACACCCCCGCGCTAGATTGCTGCGCAGCCGAGGATTACCCAGGGCAAAGCTGCGGAGAGCTGTAACGGCGCATACGGGGTAGACGCTGCTGGCATCGGTTTGGCGGTCTTAAAGAGTAGCCACTATACACCCCTGATAGCCGTGTAGATTGCTGGGCTGCGCGAAACAACGTGGAGCGTTACGGCGGCCTGTGCTCATCTGGCGAGACAAGACAGCGAGCAGGTCAGGGTCTGTGACCCGCGTGGGAGAGTGCCGGACGATCCAGCCGAGTGCACCAAAATCGTGTGAGTATAGTGGATTCAACAGCGGAGCAGATATCCTCGGCGCCGGTACCGGAGCTGAAAACAAGCGCTTACCTGGGCACCGGTAGGCAGAGTACCGAGAGGCTGCATGCCCTGAGGGCCCATTAGAGGTGATTGGCGTACTGCTGCAGCCTGGCTTCTGTCGGCATACGGAGAGAGTGAGAGTGTCTGGGGCTGCGTGCCTCTAATTGCACAAACGGTTGATACAGTGGCAAACACTGTGGCCACGTGAGAGAGGCGCGGAAACTACTGCGGTGCATATCCTCGGTCTCTGACAGAGTACTCACACGCCGGTGGACCATGCGGTGCAGCCTACGAGGAGATTGCTGGCGGACCGCCTGTGCTGCTGTTTGAATGTTTGCCACAGTCACATCGTAATCTTCTGGTGTCCTGGTCAATGTGACTGTCTGCAGGCAGGGGAGGAGAGGAGGAGGGGGGAGGAGAGCGAAAGGATCGGAGACATGGCGGGTAAAATAAACAAAACAAAAAAAAAAAAAGCCGGAGGGAAGAGAGGGGAGGGGGGAGGAGAAATGCGACACGGCGGGAAGGGGAGGGGGCGGAACGGGGGCGGAGAGGGGAGAGAGAGAGTAGGCAAGGGTAAACAAACACGGACGTGCACGCGCCCGTGACTTTTAAGGTCAATGCGCATGCGCATAAGCTTAATGCGCATGCGCATTGACCTTAAAAGTCACGGGCACTGCAAGGAATCGCCACGATTCCTTGCAGTTAGATAAAGAGTGGATGAGCCCCTATAGTCTCGCTTGCTCGATGCGCATGCGCATCGACAGGCGAGACCTAAAAACTGGCCTCCAGTAGCAAGACTGGCCCCCATCGCTCAAAACCAGCCCCCACCCTTCCAGCCTCCTGGGCAAACACCCGATGCTCGCAATGGCCAGTCCGGCCTGGTTGCAGCGCACACAGAGCGATGGTCACTATTCCAGTTACAATTGAGATTCTGTGCAAGTGCGTATGAAGAAGGTACACAACTGTCAAAATATTGACAAGGCACAAGTAAAAAATAACACAGTGTTTACAGGCGACTTGGATTCACAGAAATATTGTTTACAAGGTTAAGTCACGCCCTTAATTATGCAAGCCACGTTCCTTTTAGAGAACAAGCAGTTTTTTCATCCCACTTATAGCACCGCCTCCAGGGCAATGGTGTGCCTCAACTCTTCCTGCATACATTTTTTCTCCATTATGTGTTAATATCTCGCAGCTCTTTCCCCCAGGAGTGAAATCTCAGATGTGGAGCTGTTCTATTTACTGCTGCTTTCAGCCACTGGGGCTGTGGTGCACAGCCTCTCATTCAGAGCTCCGCCGTGTAATACACTCACTCGATTAGAATGGTTGTAAACAGTTTATATGGCTGTGGTAATGATAGCTGCTCACGCCTGGGATTCCGGGCGGAGCACGTGCTGGAGACAAGGCTGGTGCGCGAGCTTGTGACGATGATGCGTCATCTACGCAAGGCTGCGGATACACGTGTTTGGGCGAGGACTTGTCATCAGCAAAGGCTGATTGGGCTGATCAATTCACCTGAGCAGTCCTGGTACACTAATCCCTCCATCATAAAGCCCGTCATCAAACTCGTCCAATAACTGTCTGTCATTTACGTAAGAAATAAGTGATGGGTGGGAATAAGACTAAAAACAGTCTCCAACAGCCAAGGAGGCTTTACAATGACTTTAAAATGATATTAGTCTAAACATACTTTGTAAAATGTCAGCTTTTTAGGTCGATCAAAGAAAGACTGGATGGGGGGGGGGAGGGGGTGTAAAAGGTTAGGGTAATCAGCAGGGTCCCCAGCCACACCACGCCTCGAGGTTTGCTCGCTGTCTAGGCTCACAATTTAAAGACATCTATTCGCAATAAATGGCCTTTTCATGGGACCTGCTTAGCGGAAACAAAATGGTCATGTAATCATGTTTTCCAAGTGCTCTTTGCAGCTTATGTCAGTTAGTTTCGCACACCAGGCTCTCTGTCGTGGGGTTTTTGGGCCTGTCCTGTCCTACGGAGCACTGTTTGGGTCATACACTCTGGGGTACAGTCACAGCTGCTCCTGAATCTGCAATCATCTAATTATGCATCAAACAATGGGCTGATAATTGGATTGACAAAAGTGAATGAAAGAGGCCTTCAACTGTGCAAAAGGAATACTCCTAAAATTGAGTCCCAGTACTAAGACCATTCTTAATACTGGAAAATGGTGTTTCGGCACGTGCTTGAATTTAATCCCGGTCTTCCGTCTGCCTCTATATCTCAATCTGCAAAGCCATCAACTGGCCCCATGTCAGGAAGGTGACTTTCAGTCACACCTGGCTTAAAGGACTCCGATACAAAGCATGCTGGGTCTTGTAGTTTCAAATGCCCGCTTCAAGCATGGATGAGTAATTCCCAGCTTGCTTCCTGCTGCCGCCTCTCACCCATAAGGAATCAGACTTTGCACCTCTCCGGCGACAGCTGTGAGTGCTTAGATGTGGTTGCTGCACACAGTTGATCGACAGGTGTAATGTAACAAAGAATCCCACAATACATGATTAATGTGTCACAGCAGATTCAATCCTAGTCCTCTGACTGGCTCCCGATGAAGATCCTACAGAAGGCTCCTGGAGGGGCCAGTTTTAATCCCAACAGAGTGATGCAGTGAACACTCGCTCGCAGGTGGCTTCACAGGGCCCTGCGTCCGGGAACCAAGTTCCAGATTCTTAGAGGACCTCACACTCCTATCCCTTACAATGACCCCACGCGCAAGAGCAAATATATCTCAAGAAATCATCATACCCGACCTTCATCAAGATCTCTAGCGCTGGAGGGAATAGCGCTTGTCTCTTCTAAGCACAAAGTAGACACACAGGTGAACGTGCATTGCTTTCGGGTCCAGTTCTTACACCGGCTTCGGTCTACCATCCTTGTTACCTGGCTCTGGCAGAGTTTATCCTTAACTTTCAGCATCCCCAAGGCTTTCACTGACTCTGCTTCTTGTACCAATATCAATGACTCGAGCTTCAGGGATTCAGCATCACTGGAGATGCAGGATATAACAGGACCAGCCCACACGATGACCTCTGAACTCCATAAAGGGCTTTGTTGTACACAACAAGAAGGCACACTGCACGATCCAGTTACTAGTCAGCGACCAAGCGGCTAGCACACACAGGTACCTTTTGGTGTTGCCCTTCCATCCCCCAGAACGATGGACGCCTTCCTTGGCCCCACGAGCATCAGAAGCTGGGACCGAGTCCATCAGCATCAAGAGAGCCAGCGCCTTTGACAGCTGAGCTATCCGTCTGGTATGCACATTTTATGCAAATGAGCTCTGTGACCTTTAAACAGTCTCCACTGGGGACAGAGGAGATGAAAGCGCGCACTCAGATGGGGGAGGCAAGAGGCACACAAAGCATGGCCCAGACACTAACAGAGAGGGGGGGGGCAAGACACACACAAACACACACAGAGGATGCTAAGCACACAAAAGTGACAGCCAGACACCCGTAGAGGGCACACTGAACACAAGGGAGAGGAGAAACGCACATTCATCGAGGGGGGAATTTAACACAAGTGGAATGAAGCAGTGCACAGCCATGGATGTGCAAGACACACCCTCAGAATAACAGACACGACAGAGGGGAGACCGCTGATAAATTGCCGCCACCGCCGAGAGTCACAACAACCTACCTGGGACAATAGAGGGAGGCAGAAGCCATTGCCCACGCCGCCGCCACCGCCAAGAGTCAGGGGACCATCGACTCCGCGCCGCCGCTCCGGGAGACTCCAACTCCCGGCAGGCACCGCGGCGGCGCGTCCGAGTGACGCGGCAGCGCTCAGAGAGCGCCAACCGAGGCTCGTAAAAGGAGGAGCACCCCGGCAGAGCGGGGGAGACCGCTGACAAATTGCCGCCACCGCCGAGAGTCACAACAACCTACCTGGGACAATAGAGGGAGGCAGAAGCCATTGCCCACGCCGCCGCCACCGCCAAGAGTCAGGGGACCATCGACTCCGCGCCGCCGCTCCGGGAGACTCCAACTCCCGGCAGGCACCGCGGCGGCGCGTCCGAGTGACGCGGCAGCGCTCAGAGAGCGCCAACCGAGGCTCGTAAAAGGAGGAGCACCCCGGCAGAGCGGGGGAGACCGCTGACAAATTGCCGCCACCGCCGAGAGTCACAACAACCTACCTGGGACAATAGAGGGAGGCAGAAGCCATTGCCCACGCCGCCGCCACCGCCAAGAGTCAGGGGACCATCGACTCCGCGCCGCCGCTCCGGGAGACTCCAACTCCCGGCAGGCACCGCGGCGGCGCGTCCGAGTGACGCGGCAGCGCTCAGAGAGCGCCAACCGAGGCTCGTAAAAGGAGGAGCACCCCGGCAGAGCGGGGGAGACCGCTGACAAATTGCCGCCACCGCCGAGAGTCACAACAACCTACCTGGGACAATAGAGGGAGGCAGAAGCCATTGCCCACGCCGCCGCCACCGCCAAGAGTCAGGGGACCATCGACTCCGCGCCGCCGCTCCGGGAGACTCCAACTCCCGGCAGGCACCGCGGCGGCGCGTCCGAGTGACGCGGCAGCGCTCAGAGAGCGCCAACCGAGGCTCGTAAAAGGAGGAGCACCCCGGCAGAGCGGGGGAGACCGCTGACAAATTGCCGCCACCGCCGAGAGTCACAACAACCTACCTGGGACAATAGAGGGAGGCAGAAGCCATTGCCCACGCCGCCGCCACCGCCAAGAGTCAGGGGACCATCGACTCCGCGCCGCCGCTCCGGGAGACTCCAACTCCCGGCAGGCACCGCGGCGGCGCGTCCGAGTGACGCGGCAGCGCTCAGAGAGCGCCAACCGAGGCTCGTAAAAGGAGGAGCACCCCGGCAGAGCGGGGGAGACCGCTGACAAATTGCCGCCACCGCCGAGAGTCACAACAACCTACCTGGGACAATAGAGGGAGGCAGAAGCCATTGCCCACGCCGCCGCCACCGCCAAGAGTCAGGGGACCATCGACTCCGCGCCGCCGCTCCGGGAGACTCCAACTCCCGGCAGGCACCGCGGCGGCGCGTCCGAGTGACGCGGCAGCGCTCAGAGAGCGCCAACCGAGGCTCGTAAAAGGAGGAGCACCCCGGCAGAGCGGGGGAGACCGCTGACAAATTGCCGCCACCGCCGAGAGTCACAACAACCTACCTGGGACAATAGAGGGAGGCAGAAGCCATTGCCCACGCCGCCGCCACCGCCAAGAGTCAGGGGACCATCGACTCCGCGCCGCCGCTCCGGGAGACTCCAACTCCCGGCAGGCACCGCGGCGGCGCGTCCGAGTGACGCGGCAGCGCTCAGAGAGCGCCAACCGAGGCTCGTAAAAGGAGGAGCACCCCGGCAGAGCGGGGGAGACCGCTGACAAATTGCCGCCACCGCCGAGAGTCACAACAACCTACCTGGGACAATAGAGGGAGGCAGAAGCCATTGCCCACGCCGCCGCCACCGCCAAGAGTCAGGGGACCATCGACTCCGCGCCGCCGCTCCGGGAGACTCCAACTCCCGGCAGGCACCGCGGCGGCGCGTCCGAGTGACGCGGCAGCGCTCAGAGAGCGCCAACCGAGGCTCGTAAAAGGAGGAGCACCCCGGCAGAGCGAGGGAGACCGCTGACAAATTGCCGCCACCGCCGAGAGTCACAACAACCTACTTGGGACAATAGAGGGAGGCAGAAGCCATTGCCCACGCCGCCGCCACCGCCAAGAATCAGGGGACCATCGACTCCGCGCCGCCGCTCCGGGAGACTCCAACTCCTGGCAGGCACCGCGGCGGCGCGTCCGAGTGACGCGGCAGCGCTCAGAGAGCGCCAACCGAGGCTCGTAAAAGGAGGAGCACCCCGGCAGAGCGGGGGAGACCGCTGACAAATTGCCGCCACCGCCGAGAGTCACAACAACCTACCTGGGACAATAGAGGGAGGCAGAAGCCATTGCCCACGCCGCCGCCACCGCCAAGAGTCAGGGGACCATCGACTCCGCGCCGCCGCTCCGGGAGACTCCAACTCCCGGCAGGCACCGCGGCGGCGCGTCCGAGTGACGCGGCAGCGCTCAGAGAGCACCAACCGAGGCTCGTAAAAGGAGGAGCACCCCGGCAGAGCGGGGGAGACCGCTGACAAATTGCCGCCACCGCCGAGAGTCACAACAACCTACCTGGGACAATAGAGGGAGGCAGAAGCCATTGCCCACGCCGCCGCCACCGCCAAGAGTTAGGGGACCATCGACTCCGCGCCGCCGCTCCGGGAGACTCCAACTCCCGGCAGGCACGGCGGCGGCGCGTCCGAGTGACGCGGCAGCGCTCAGAGAGCGCCAACCGAGGCTCGTAAAAGGAGGAGCACCCCCGCGTCGCGGGACGCGAGCGGGACGCCCGGGGCGAAGCCCGGGCAAAGGGCGGGCCCTCTACGGCCCTCATCGGCACGAAGCGGCAGGGGCAGGGCCAGGAACCCTGTCAGAAGCAGAAGAGGCAATCCACGGACCAAGTAAGACTGATTCGTTGTTAACATCCCCTCGTTTACCCTCAGTTGCTTAGGCTTTGTGCCATACTAGCTACAATGTCGAAAAAGAACCAAGTACTACAAGCTAATAACATGAAGAACTATCTGGTACAGACTGTGGAAAAAATCAACTTACAAAGGCGAGAATCATTGGGTCTTAGTCAGTCACCTGACTTGCGTTGCTTATCCCCCTCCTTAACCCCTTCACCTGAGGATATAGTCTCTTTACAGTCTTTCCCTGATGCTAGCTTCATGTGTCCCACAACACTGGAATCCGGACCTGTGACCAGTAATGTACCATCCGGACCTGGTTCCGAGGTTCTCCTAGTGGACCTCGGGAATCAAGCAGACAGTGATGTGGACCAGGAAATTTTTGCATCTCCCACTGATGATGACAACTCAATCACTGAACTTCCCTCTCGTTCGGATTCCGGGAAAAAGAAAAACCCGCCTAGGCGGGGTGGTCTAAGATCTGGGACTAGGAGGAAGAGGGTAAATACCCCAAAAGCTCCTCCCAAGGAGACTCGAGGGGGACGGGCAAAGCCTACTAACAGTTTTGACGAGGACTTATTCGATAGACTCACTGAGTTAATTGATTCGAAAATTAAAACCATTGTTAAGCCTCTGCTCTCTAAAATTGATAAACTTCAATCCGAGATTAAAAAGTTGGGAGGGCAGATGAACAAACTAACTGAGGGAGTTGACTGTGTTATGACAGCTGTGGTAAATATGGGTATTAGCAGACGGCAGGAAGATGACCAAGAGAGGGGGAATCCAGTGGTAGCACCAAGTAATCTACCACCCCAGCTTCCTGACCAACCCATTAGCGGTTCTGGTACTAGCAGAGGGGAGGGCTCTTTGACGGTTGAGATACCCCCTGCCCAAGATCAACCAACTGATCCACTTCAATTCATAGTTGAAGCCTCCCCTGTTGTTCTAGTTCTGGCTAATGTTCCACCATTAGAAGCTGGCACTGAGGAATCCTCATCCTCCCTGTCTAATAAAGCCCTACAGTGGCTTACAACGAATATGAGATTAGCTCCAGGGGGTGGGCGGCAGCTGGCCCAGGAAATTAAAACAGCCAAAAGGGTCTCATGGCTGGGCAATCGCCCTAAAAAATTCAAGGGGGATTGTGTAGCAGTAAGTTTTACTCACACAGGGGTGTTACCCAACATCCTAACCAACTTACTCCCACCACAACGCAGGCAGGGCTCTGTTGTACCGTTGACACTTAAATTCTTTTACGGTGAACAACAGAACGTCACATACCCTAAAACACCGGCCTTTGCTTGGGATTCTAACCCTGATATACATCATAGATGGGGTTTTGAACACACTCGTAACACTGTGAATCATTCAATACCCCAAGGGTTTCAGAATCCTTTTGCTCAACCCCTTTTACTGTCCAACCGCTTTGCACCCCTTTCATCTTTAGACCATAATGATTGACTGCAGTCAGAACATCTTGTAAAGTCTAGGGCTAATGCGCCTGTCTTTAGTATTCTTACCTGGAATATTGCCGGCATTAAGTCAAAGGCAGATAATGTAACCTGGTTAAACTTTATATCTAAGTATGACATTATCGCCTTTCAGGAAACTTGGGACACTAACAACACCTTTTCTCTTGATGGCTTTAGCTACTTTAGTATTCCTGCCGTGGCTAGCTCAGCAGGAAGGGCTAAGGGGGGTCTGATTAGCCTGTTTAAACTTCACATTAAGGGCTGCCTCAAGTTACTAGTCTCAGGTTCAGAACATTGCCTTATTGTTGAATTGTCTCGTGCTGAGTCTCCTAATATTTTGTTTATTAATTTTTATAACTCCAATGCTGCCGATTGCACGTCATATAGTCTCGGGAGATTGGATAATTTCCTGTCAGTCTATAGTGAGGATGTTAATGTATTCGAAATTATCTTTTTAGGGGATTTTAACATACATCCTTGTTTACTATCATGTGTTTGTGATGACGTAGACTCCCCCCCGAACAGTGCAATGGTTCATCTGGCGCACAACAAGCAGGGGGACTGTCTAGAGAATTTTCTTGCGAGATGGAACCTATATGAATCAAGTTGTGGGGAGGGGGAGGTTAGGGCCCCTACCTTTAAGGGCTCAGACAATGGCTCTATCATTGATTACATTTTTATCTCTGCATGTTTTTTATCTAATGTTTTTATGTACAGAACTGTGATATCTGTCTTTAGTGACCACAACCCAGTTTCTCTCGACCTAGGAGAGGGTGAATTATTAGGACGCATCCATGGTTCAACTTTTATAGATGGACCACTTACAGTTATTGACCAAAGACGTAGGCTTAAATGGGATAGTATAACCCCAGAACCTTTTATTCAGGAAGTTTTGTTAGAGGCTGAGGAAGAGGTTGGGGTTTGCCTATCGAGTGATGCTAAGGATGGGGATGTCATTCTCGCATTTACTAACATATGCTGTAAGATAAATGCTAGGCTCTCTGTGATCAGTAAGATTAAGACAAAACCTCCTAAAAGATGGTTTGATCACAGTTGTTCCCTAGCACATTCTGTGCTGCTTAACGCTCTTAAATCCGACCCAAAGGATTGCGACCTTATTAGGAATAGCAGGGCCTTATACAAAAAAGCCATTTCAGCCAGAAAGAAAGAACTTAAAGATGAGGCTTGGGCGCAACTTACAGACCCAGCCATAATAAAAAATAGTGGGGAGTTCTGGAGAATTGTTAATCAACCCCTTCTTACAGGCGAGGATAACTCCCCCCTGGAAACAAATATCCCAGATCAGGACTGGATTCAACACTTTAGAGACATATACTCAGGCCAGTTTTTAGCCGAGAACAGTGCTTATGAAGAGTCAACTACTATATTGGGTAACCACTTGCACTTTGAAGTTGAGGAAATTTTAGTCGCCATTAATCGCACTTTGAGAAAAAAGGCACCGGGACCGGATGGTGTTCCGGCTGATGCCTTTAGATGCTTCCCCAACTTCTGGTCAAGACTGCTTTGCAGAGTTTTTAACGCCTTAAATCGTGATAATATTCCTGAGTCTTGGAAAAGCTCAACCATTATCCCGGTTTTTAAAAAAGGCAATAGGCAGGACCCTGCATGCTATAGGCCCATTTCATTGATAGACTCCTCTGTTAAGATTCTAGGGAGAGTGCTATTAGTGAAACTGAATGAATGGGCCACTGAGAATAACATCTTGAGCAACGTACAATATGGGTTTAGACCCAAGAGAAGCACCCTGGACCAGTGCCTCAATCTTCACTTACTGATTGAAAAATACACCAGAGCCAAGGATGGGTCCATGTACCTAGGGTTCATGGACCTCTCCTCTGCATTCGATATGGTCAATAGATCCAAGCTCTGGGGTAAACTGGTCGAGATGGGTCTGGACAGATCAATAGTCAACTTACTGTCCGACCTTCATTCTGGCCTGTCTGCTAAAGTTAGAGTCTCCACTGATGGAAGATGTACTGAAGTGTTTGCTTCTGAAAGGGGAGTCCGTCAGGGATGCATCTTGGCACCTTTATTGTTCACGTTGTATGTGAATGCCTTAGAGCCCGCCCTAAGCAAGGTTACAAGCGACATTCCACGTGCAGGGGAACAGGGTATACCAGTTCTCCTGTACGCGGATGACGCGGTGCTACTGGCTCGAACAGGAGTGGGGCTACAACGGCTGTTGGATGCTTTCGAATCCTTCATGGGTTCTTTAGACCTGAAAATTAATGCAAAAAAATCCCAGGTCATGCTTATGGGGCGGGCCTCAAGGAAATCCCTCCATAAAACTTTTTTCTGTGGAAGGGAAAATCTAGTTCGGGTTACTTCTTTCCCCTACCTGGGGATCACCTTTGACGAGAAAGGTAGCTGGGGCCCTCATGTAAAAACTAGAGTAGCTACACTGGCCAGAACTTCCGCTGCCCTACATGGCTTTTCAAAAAGACTGGGGGGCAGGCCTTTTGAAGCTATTAGTAAAATATACAAAGCCAAATGTATCTCTGTAGCTTCATACGGGAGCTCCCTTTGGGGGTATAAAAGAGTCGATCCCATCCAGACCGCGGAAAACAGATTCTTTAGATCAGTTTTGGGCGTCCCGCAGTCAACCCCATCTTATACTGTCCATCAGGAGCTAGGAGAAGGCTTCATTAGCGATTTGGTTAGAATAGCCCCACTAATCGCATGGCTCAAGATGTGGCTCAATCCTGAAATTCCCCTTAACCACTCGATAATAAGGGACTGTCTGACCTTAGACAATGTACAAAGGATTGGATGGTTAAAGTACATCAAGGACAGTTTTTGTAGGCTGGGGAGGCCTGAATTATATACAGCCACTGACTCCATAACATCCAATGACGTTGCCCTCACTAAGGCTGCTATGAAGGAGCTTCTTTACCTGGAGAGAGAGGAAGTCGAGCTAAAGAAACCCTGTGTCAGGGCCAGCCTCTTGTTGGCTATACCTAGTGGTCCTGCCAACTATCTCAATGTGGTGACTAATCCTTATCATAGGTTCATTTTAACCCGTTTTAGACTTAACTTGATTCATTTTAACTTGGGTTTTTATTCCGAGTGGAGTACCCCTGAAAAGGCCCCGCCCTGTCCTTGTGATCTTTTTTCAGAACAGAGCACAATGCACTTTATAATGTTCTGTAGCTATTATAATGATGCCCGGAGGTTGTTTCTCGTTCCTATACTTAAGGAAGCGGGATTTATTCTGGTCCGACCTGCCCTTATTTACCTACAAATGTTGCAAACCCCCAGGATCATGTTTTTTGTGGCGAATTTCCTGGTAAGAGCAATAAGAAGCAGGAATACCAGACTTAAGAGCACAGATTTGTTTATTAATTAGTCTGGCTGTTGGCAACCTCAGGTTAACGGATATTAGATCACAGTGTGTCAGGGCTTGTAGTTACCTTAGTAGAATATTCAAGCAGGGATCATCCCTTGGAAATATTGCACTTTATTATGCACTTTAGTATTAATGCACTTTTTTACTATGTAACCATAAAGTTGTAACAATTTGTAATATGGTACATTGATTTTTACCATGTTCTTTTTAAATGTTTTAACTGTTTTTAACCGTTTTTACTCATGCTATTTGTTGTCTGTGTTTTTATGCCATTGTCTTTGTATGATATTAAGTTATCGCAATAAAGAACTTTGACTGACTGACACGACAGAGTGAAAGAAGATCCTGAAAAGAAACACAAACACACACAGGGACTGAGATGCATACAGACAGCGATGCACACGTGCACAATGAGACATGCACACATTGTCAAGGAGATATACACGCACACACAAAGGGAGTCACACACAGGGAAACATACACAGTGGTCAGAGATCCATAGATGAAAAGTGAGCCATGCGTGGGGGGTGCGTTCACAGGAAAGAAGGGGGTGGGGGAGGGTTTTGAAGATAGTCTGAGGAACACAAACAGGGAGGCTTACATGTAAACGAATATGAAGCAAATACACAAGTAGTTGAGCTGATAGGAGGGGAGAGGCAGGGGCAATACTCAAGAACCTGGGTTGTTTCAGGGCCCTGCACACATTTCTGAGAAGGGACTCATATGGAACACAGGCTAGGTTGGCCTGGGAAGACATTGGTCCCAGAGATTTGAGCTGGATTCTAATGCCCTTTGAATCAACCAATCCATCAGTATTTGTAGAGCACAACTCATCACTCATGAGTATATCCAGGGGCTGGGCTGCTGCTCTTAGTCGCAGACCCTGGTCTTGAATTTCTTCCTGAAGTCCGCCAGCAAAGTTGATGTTTGGAGTTGGAGAGGGACGGCATTCCAAGGCTTGGGGGCGAGGTGGGAGATGGTGTGTCCTCCGCTGTTGCTACAGTGGATGCGCAGGGTCTGTGCCAGGGCGAGGAAGGCGGTGCAAAGGTTTCTGGATGGTTGGTGGAAGTTCAGGCAGTGGTTCATGTATGCTGGTCCTTGATCATGGAGGGCTTTGTGGGCGTGTGTTAGTAGTTTGTATTGGCATCTTTTCTGGACGGGGAGCCTGTGGAGGTTCTCCGGGTGCTGGGTGATGTGGGTCCATTTGGGAAGGTTGAGGATCAGTCAGACCGCTGCATTCTGTATGGTCTGGAGCCTTCTAACAAGTTTGATCAGGGTTCCTGCATACAAACGTGTCTTCCGAGAGGAACACAGATGATTATCATTCCTTGTCCACAAATGTGTTTAAATTCACTGAATAAAATGATTGCCATTTCAAATGCTGACAAATCAATCAAATTCTGCCTTTTCATGGGGGAAGGCTGCAGGGAAGCTCAATAGTAAACAAGAAGCACAAACATGGGACACCTGCGAGCCAAGTTCTTTCAAAAACTACAATAAAAGCAGCAGAACCTCCTTCCCTTCAGCCCTGACAATTGTCCTTTTAATGAAAAGACAATGAATCCCCACGAGTTGGCACACAAGATTTCTCAATGTGGGCAGTTGGGGCAGATCGCTACCTTTCGCTTTGAAAAAGTTGTTGCTCAAGTAGAAAATCTACTCCAGCGGCAGAAAGACGCAGTACCCTCTGTCGTGCCGCATGATGCCGTTAGCGCTGATTTTACAGCGTGCAATAAGCTCCCAGCACTAAAAGTCAGAACCGCTCATGGAATCTCACCGAGTTTTTATGTAACTCTGCAGAATTCCGGGGAGTGAAACTCTGTGAGTTCCACCAAGCCCCGGTTCACACACCACTCGCTCATTAATGCAAATCAGTATTCTAGACTAAGGTTCCAAAAGGCACAGAGACGAAGCTAGCAGACCAACATTGGCGAGGTTTAGAATTGCATTATAAATTTGTGTCTTACTACTGTTTAATATTGTTGCCATTTACACAGCACCCAATCTGCCATTGGTCTGCGACCGCATCACCATCAACAATCTGGGGTTTGCGCTGTACCCATTGTACGAGGTGCCCATCGTAGCCCGTCCTTGGGCTCAGTGGATGAAGATGCACCTTCAGTAATGCAGATGGGTATGCCATTCTATTAGGAAAATACCAATGTGCCACCACCAGTGACTGCCATTTGGCCACTGTCTAGTATAGTATACTAACCCTCTACATGTTTTCTGACAACACTTTGCATTCTTGAACTTATAGCTTTGTGTTTCCCATTCCTTGTATGAGCCTAGAAATCCCAGCATCCAAAGTTCTGATGACTTAAAACCCTGGACTTTCTGAAGGTGTCATGCAAAAACTGCAATGGATGAACTATGAAACTGATATTTTAGCAGCTTTGTAAATGCTGTTCATCCGATTTGGATTATCTGATATGAACCGTTAACTATGTATAACCTGCAGGGCTGACATTTCCACCAGCCAACCCTTGGGACAGTCTTATACACAGTGCCCCAGATCACAGCTGGTGTTTGCACCCACATTTTTGCACCTCTTGAGCACTGTGGTATTACAAAAGGGGGCAACAGACATTAGCACATTCCTTTCTGTAGTATGGATCACACCACATCTAATACGAAGGGCGAGGCTAGATGAGCCCGCCTTTAGGGCCCGGCCCCCCGGCCCACGCCGTGCCGCCATTGGCTAATGTATCCGGCCGGCTGCCCTATGGGCGGCCGGCCAGGGAAGTGCTTCCGGGTTGGGGAGGGGTGACGCACGTACGGTGGGGGCGTGGGGGCAGAGGCCATGACCTATTTAGGTCAAGATCACGCAGAACTCGGCCTCTTTCCACGCCAACACCGGACCTGCCTGCACCTGACCCGACCCATGCCCCTCGCTTTAGAGAATTTTTCTTAAATCTCCTGCCCACCCGTCCCCTTAAGGCAGTAGTTTAGAGGGGTGCGTTGCGGAAAAGAGACATTCAACCACTGATAGACTTACAAAATGGACGGGAGTCCGCCTTGCGCACTCCCTATGCCAGCACTGAGGGGAGAGAAGATAAGCTCTCCGCAGGGGGATGGAGACCACTGGCTGGGGAGGCTAGGGCGACAGGTACGAGCCTCCTAGGCAGCCTGGTGGACGAGAGGTGGGGCCCTGGAAATGGCGGACAAGGACCCGAGGGCTGGGGCCCATCGCTCAGGGGCGCAGGTGGGTTGCACCTTGCGTGGGCATCTCAACCTGGGGGGATGCGAACCAGAGGGCCCCTTGGTGCTGGGGGAATGATGAGGAAGTTATGAGCGAATACAATTTGAATAATGCATAAAAACTAGTTGACAAGATGATTGAATAATAAATGATATGTTGCTCATAATTTGATAATTTTAATAATAATCATATGTCATGTTTATGTATTTGTTATTAAACATGGCCTTTTTACACCCACCACTTTTCTCAAAGTTTGATTGCTTGGTGGGTAAGCGGGCGTGGAGCATGCTGGGGGATCCGGGTCCTAATGTGCGCTGGTGTCTTTCCAAAAAGTTGTACCTTAATTTGCATGAGTCCTGGCCTCATGCAAACGAGCTAAACATTTGCACCCGTGCCCTGTTACGAACGCAGTAGCAGAGAGAAAGAGACTCTATACCACACTGAGTGGCAGTGTGCCCCCTGACAGTCCCAGGGTCCCCGGGTATTCCACTGCAGGTGAGTGAGGTCATTCACTGCACCCAGCTGCAAGGGGATCTCTGGCCTTCTCTGAAACACTGGTAGGGTTGCTGCCTGCAGTGAAGGTTGCCTGCTGCTTTAAACAGGCTGTCCGCCTTTCACTAATGTGCTGTTCCTAGTACAAGCACCGGTTAGCTTTGGTACTGGGACAGTCCATTTGCTGTGATAGGGAGCACTATCCAGGTATGCGGCCTGTGCACAGACTTAAGGCTGTGCCTTGGTGCTCAGTGGGACAGTGCATCCTATCTGCGATGGGTCTGAGCCAGTCGACAAATGCAATTAAAACTGTTCCTTTACACAGTAGCCTCATCTTAACAGAATGCCCATAGCATCTATCCCCAGCGAGATGCAATTAGCATTTGCAATCCTATTTTCCCTTGAATTCTAGAAGTTGCAGCCCTACGAATGAAATGGATGAGCCAAATGCTCAAGCATCAGAATGTAACAAAGTGGTTGTTACTACCTGGACTACCCTTGCGTACCACTGCATAAACTAGCACTAGCAAATCCAACCGGTCTTACTTTGGCCAGGAACCATATATTTTTTTCTAACATATGCAACAGGCATTAAAAGTGTAAAAGTGATGAGGAAAAGGTCTGCATAAAGGGTTCAACCCTGCACAGACAGGACTACACGGGAAGCCATAAGAACACCATCAGCTGTTTATCGTGAAACCAAGCAATGACTGTGAAAACTTAGTGTAATATCCAAAAATTCAGGAGGCAGCTTATTCTTGCAGTCATATTTCTGATCAGACTGCTGCCAGCATTCCCGCTTCTTGCCAAGTTATTCTTTCATGCAAAGTACAACGCCCATTCACTTCCATGTGCCATGCATAACCTATGCTGTCCAAGAGATAACACCAAGGCCATCAAGTTCATGGGAAGATAGCCTCAGTTTGGCACATAAGTGCTCTGATAACTGTGTAGGCGCCATTATCTCTAAGTCTAAGGTGGCTGCTGAATTCTGTACATCCGCGTTACGCTGAGCCTCTAGTAAATGAAACATTTTCCACTGCTGCAAACCCAAACAACTGAACTGCTAATATTTTCTCAAAATACATATGTGTATCATCAAGTACTTGCACAAAATCAAAAAGCTATCTATTTATTAGATGCGTCTATATAGTGCCACAGCAGAGAAGAACATAGCAACCAAAAGGTATCTATATGGTATGATAAAATATACAACTGTACTGGTGTGCTGAAGGCACAACTCCAAAAGAAGCTTAGCAGTATTTTATTATATTTAAATGTACGCAACGACATGTATGAATTGGTATTTTTACAGGGTAGACATTGCTGGAAGCAATGTGGCGAGATACACTAAGAGACAAATAGAGATAAAGTTCATCCAATGAGGATTTAGATATTTGAATTATACTATTTCATTATACTTCACAAATGTATCACTACACTGCACTAAATTTCACATATTTCCAACTTTAGACACAGTGACATAAAGGACCTGATGTATAAAGTGATGTGCGGGTCACCAACCCTAGAATAGCGGGTTTGTGACCACTGAGTCACTTTTTCTGATGTACTTACCCCATTTTGCGATTCAGAAAACTTTTATAGAATTCCAAATTGCGGTTAAAAGCCCATACCAAATCGCAATTTGGAAGGGAATGTTCCTTTCAAATTGCAAATCAGTAAGGTATGCATCAACGGTTTGCGACCATAATTCTATTGGCTAACTATTAATCTGATACTGACTCTTTGGGAATGGAATGACAGCTTTGGGGGGCGGGGAGGAGGGCACTAATACAGGGGCTTGTTCTCACTGAAGTTTTCCAAAACTGAAAACTGTTTTTTTGTTTAATGCAGTCTGGGTGTCTTTAAGGAACCCAGGCTTCTCTATTTTCTAAAAGAAAAAAAAAGGCTTCCACTTCCTGCTTTGAAAAGCATTCACAGGGATGGTGGTGTGCTGTCCCTTGAAGGCCACCATTTTGTGATTGTAGCCAAAATAAGGGGTCTCAAACTTCAACCTGCCTAATGAATATTAATTAGCAAGGTTGTTCTGTGACACCCCCCCCCCACCTCCCCCCACGATTCTGTAACTTGTAAAGCGACCTATTTGTGCATAGGTTGGTTCAAAAAGCAGATTATATTTTTTGCAAAAAGTTAGTGTGAAATATGTTTCCCTATTTTGCAAATGTAACCTTTGTATGTCAAGCTCCAGGTTATTTGCTCACAATGTCAGTCAGGTGTTGAAAATGGGACTGGAACGTATGGGGCTGGTTCACTAAAGCATTTATGAGTATGGTGAGCAGTATTAAAGGAGTACCCTTTTAAGCACTTTTACATGTCTTGTGAATCAGCCCTGAAATAAATCTCTGTTAGTAAAAGTGAAAAGAGGGCACAGTCCTTTCTATTTTAACTGCTCAGGTAGTCTGATGTTTAGAGGTCGATTCGGGATATGAGAGTACAGAAGTGCTCCTTAACTCACTCCATAATCTCTTTGAGAAGGTCTCCAAGCTCTACCACAACACCACCCGGGTAGACTAGAGAGAGCGAGGGGGCAGAGAGACGTCCTTTGGGCAAGGAGAGTGGATGGATACCAGTCAAGAAATGCATCAATAAAAATCAAATTTGTTTTCTCGAACAAATATTTGCGAACTCAAAAGCTTCCTAAGGGAGGAAATGTGTGAGCTGCTACAAATTTCCAGAAGGGTAGGAAGAGGGTGGGATTGAGGGTGATAATTTGAAAGAGGCTTCACCAAAACTACGATCAGTAGCAGAATATCTTTCATTTAACAATTCAACATTGCAAAATTATTCAAGCGGTACCTTCAGAATGGAAACATTAATATGTTCCAGTGGGTGACCACCATCTGTTGAATTTCAAAGACCTTTAATTTGGGGGAGCGACCTCACTCCAGCGCCAAGAGACTGTTTATTGAGGTTGGAGCGCTTCTTTACGGTTTCCACTGACTCAGTCAAGCACTACAGAGCTCCCTGATTTTAGGACAAGAAGCTCGCATACATCCCTCCCCCTTACAAACAAACAACCAGCTTTACCACAGGTTAAAGGCGCACATTTAAGCTGCCAGCAGACATATTTCATAGGAAATAAGCCACATCTCACTAGAATTCACTCAAACCAATGCAATATAAACGTGGCCGTCCGCCGGACCCTACTCAAAGATGTTTAATGATCACAGACACAAGTCATCTTGTTTAGGGTTCAACTTCATGATGAAGGTGGCATTCTTAAATATTAACTAAGCTGGGTGTGGGGCGAGGACCACAAATGTGGCAGCCAACGGGAGAGGTGCGAGTACTGAGATTGCAAATGACTCCGTATCAAGGAGTACACAATGCATTGTCATGTAGCAGTCTGGTTCATTATGGGGGTTGTGGTTCTCGTCCACAATTGAATCAACCAGGCAAACCTAAAGGGGTACTTACACAGGCAATTGTAAATAGAAGTCTAGGACTAGTGGCGTCTCGTACCTGTACCATAAATAACAAATTAAACAAAAATAAATCGTGGGAGTAGGAAATGTGTAAATTAAAGAACATGTTATAATGTACACTAAAGGACATACATTGCCTAACCCCAAAGTCGAAAACAGCATCACATCCGTGCAGACAAGTGGCGGAGTGCAAGGGTAAACTTTCTGGGATTAAAACCAATAGATCAGGTGAAACTAGTAAACTTGTAAAGAACTAGCTACCCCCTGACAAGAGAAACCCACCCCCCAAGCCCCAACAGACAATCGCAACTAAGCTTCTAAAGCTGCACGCAATGCAGTGCCTAGATATCGATGTAAAGGTTTCTAGGCACTCTCAGTGCGATGGTTTCAGGTGAAAGTAGCCTTTATCAGAGACACTGACCTGTCAGGAATTCTCCTCATTCACAGACAGGACAGTCCTCCTCTGGACCACAAGGGATCCATCCGCCGTGCGTCAATATGGCCGAGACGCGCTCGCGCTCAGTCGCGCCCGGGTGCATGCACTCACCTCTCTGGACGGGATGCAGTCGGCGGCGAGCGGCTGCTCCACTCTCCTTCCTCAGGAAGACACCAGTGCTGTCCGCGCGCCCCAGCGCCCAGAGACGCGTCTGCTGACTCATTCATCCGCGCGGAGCGCGTCCTGCCTGCCCGCCGCGCGCTGACACCGCACTGACGAGGCAGGTGGGGCACGGCGCTGCCTCGCGGTTGAGCGAGGCGCGCGGCAGCAGCCTCCTCGCGGCGGAGCTCGCTCCGACCGCAGGGCTCGGAGCTCATGCAATCCACTTCACTCTGTCGCCGCTGGCTCTAGCTCGCTTCAGTGCTGCAGGGCGCCCGGAGAGGCCAGTGCACTCTCTGCGCAGTCACTCAGCTCTAGACACTCGGAGAGACCAGCTGCGTTAGCTGTTCAAAAGTCTCTGAACTCTGCTACTCCTCTTGCGAGCTCGGTGCTGCACACACTTTCCTTCCTCTGCTCTCTGTGCTCCCAGGCTCAGTGCTGCTTGTTCTGTTCCTGTGCACTCTGCTCTTGCACCTCGCTGCTCGAAGTCCGTGAATGCCAGTGGCTCGGCGCTACAGTGTTCCTTCAAGTCACGGTCCTCTGCTCTCATTGCACACGTGTGCAAAAGCACCCCTCGTCGGCTGAGCCCCTTCCTCTGCCGGTGTACGGCTCCAAGGCTGCCTCTGCTGCCTGCCTTTGTGCCGGTTTACAGCGCCGAAGCTTACTCTACCAGCCTCTGTGTCGGCGTGCAGCGCCAAGGCTGCCTCTGTGCGACGTGCAGCGCCGAGGCTCACTCTGCCGGTGTGCAGCGCCGTGGGCTCCCTCTGCGCCGGTGTGCAGCACCGAGGCTGCCTCGACCTCTGTATAGCGCCAATGCCCCGTGCCCGGACGCTGCTCCTCCTCCCACCCCTTGCCCTGTCATCACACGCGCAAGTCTGGAACCTAAGCCCCGGGCTCTTCCAAGATGCGGCTCCTCCCTGCGGACGGGATCACTGACACCTGCCCGCGCATCAGGTTTCCGGCCACAGGGTGTGTGCAGGCAAGGGCTGCCTGTGAGGACAACAATGAGCACTTTTTGTTTTAATTCATATTTTTTTATCAACCTTTAAAATCGATATTGTACCGGGGTTCGCAATTTGTTTTTCTCATTTTTACCCCATAGTTTTTGGTGCCACTGAACAGTAGCTCCCACGTGGTTACCACCAGTACATTTCTGATGGTATTCTGTGGTGGTGGAACGCGTGAGGGGTAATATGGGTACAGCGGATATTCCACATTATCACCCACTTGTAAACTAGGTTTCAATGCAACTCAGTTACACATCCTGTGTAGGCTGAGTTAGGCCTGCTTGGACTTGGATCTATGACCTGCAAGCTGCACACGCTGTAAGCTTCGAACTCACTGCTATAACAAGAAATTGCAATAATGGCTATTTATAAGGATGCACAGAAAAAAATGCAATTGCCTGAATAATATTGATTATTATTATTATTGACTGATTCAATGGCACTCAATATATCAACATCAGAAGGAACAATGGTGAGTTTGACCCTACAGGGTATAAACTTGTGACCTGCAAGTGACTGATCAGGCTGATATGTCAGTGGACTCCAGGTAGGAGCTTCCCCCAGGACCTAAAGCAGATTGGGGCTACTGGCCGGAGTCAGTGGTTGATTCTGTCTCAGGCAGTGCTTAACTTGCACTGGTGGTTTTCGGTGCTGGGCACGGCAGCCAAATGTTAACACCAGTGATAGTCTGCCACAAGGTGGCGCTGCCGGCTAATTAGGAGTGGACTCCAACAGTTAATTATCGTTCATTGTAGATTAATAATGGGGGTTACTGCTGCCCAATCCATTCTTATAGCTTTGGAGGCCTGAAATAATCCTAATTATCACACGTGTGGGTATGTAAAGCTTAGTACTTGTGTTGTTACTATTATTGGCAGCATGGCAGGGCAATGTGTGGTAGAAACTGCAGTGACCTCCTGACGAGAACCCTGGTGCTTATTGTTTTTCCAAATTAAGCACTGGGCTCTCAGGTCCCTGAATGCTGCAAGTTGCCAAGTGAGCCTGTGGCCTTCGTTTCCTTGACACCATCCACAGTGGTAGCTGGAGTCGAGTCGTTTAGGCTTACTCTAGAAAATTCACAGGGATTTTAGGTCCAGTTACAAAATAACACAATATTTATTGCAGGTGTTCAGTATGAATGTCCATTCAGAGGTACTTCTGTTGATGAATGTACTTCTTTAAAACAGGCTTAAACTGTCTTGAGGAGAGGCCCATTTTTGGATGCAATAATGACCACATTCAGTGGCAGCCGGCATGGCTCGTGAGGAGGTGGGGGGAAGGCTCGGGGTCTCAGACTCTCCTTAAAAACGCAGTTAAAGTGAAGTTATATTTAAGAAATAATAAGCATGCATTTAACAAAAAAAACTTACTTTTGCGCCGGTCCTGTGTCTTCGCTCCTGTTCTTCTCCGTCTCAGACGGAAGCACAGCCAGGCTCCCCTGACCAATCACAACGCTGCAATGCAGCATTGTGATTGGTTTTGAGCATTTTTGTTCGACCCTTAACCGCATCGCTGCGGCAGCTTTTCCTGCTGTGTGCGGGAAATTTTAAAAAGCAGCTTTACTTTACCTGACGAGCTCAGCTCGTCATCCGCACACGACCACCGTGGCTGATGACGAGCTGAGCTCGTCATCAGCAGCGAAGGGGTTAAGGGGGCCTAGGCTTGTTCTCCACGCAGGCTGTAATGCAACCTACATGAAGACCGGGGAAAGTGCGCTTGATTGGTTTAGACGGCCCGAGAGGGACGACCAAACAGTAATTGCCCCCTTAGGAGTGGGCACCACTCTTCACAGCGCGCAAAGCAGCACGAAGCATAAAATGATAATAACTTAAAGTTATTATAATTTTATGCTTCTTATTCACACTGCTTATACGCAATGGGGCAACCACTAACCACATCTGATTAAATCCAACACCGATGCTTATCGAAAGCTTTGCCTATAAAATGCATATAGCATGCAAATCGTGGTGCTTACTGCTTCAAAATCTGCATATCTCTGTATTTTCCTGACCCTTTTCTCCTTTTAAATTCCAACAGGTTTAACTTACCAGAATTAATTAAAAGGGGATGTATTTTTTTATCGCACCTGTATATGTACTTGATACAATAAACACAAAACTCATACATATGACCATCCGATGGTATCGAACGCCATAGTGGCATCCAATGAGACCACCACTGTGTCTTCATGGATCGTCCAATGCCGTCAGTTCTTAAAGGTGTCAGGGGTGTAAAGTGTTATCAAGATGATTTACTGATATTTGGTGGTTCACAGGATGAACATGATGTTATAGTGAGAATGGTGTTAAAGAGGTTGCTTAATGCTGGACTAACACAAAAGAAATAGAAATAAAAAAAATGTTGTGCATGAGGTTAATTATTTGGGCCATCTTATCACAGGAATAGGTGTTGCTCTAAAGAAGGAATTGGTAGATACCATTGTTAAATTAACCACTCCAGAATCACAGGAGGAAGTTGTTTCTTTCCTAGGTATGGTAGAATACTATGGGAAGTTTATAACAAACTTGGCAAGTAAATCTATCAATTTAAGATTTCTGCTAGTCAAAAACAAAGAGTACAAACGGACTCAGGAATGTCAGCAAGAATTTGATGGTTTGAAATTCAATGCCCATTAGATTCCCCATGTTAGACTAATGTTCTGATTTGTACCTTTGCCTCAAATTGTAAAGCGCTCTGATATCCTTCAGGATCAAGTTTGCGCTACATAAAACTTTATAAATAAATAAATACATCTGATAAGTACAGTAACATGGTGTCCCACACACATTGGAAATGATCAGACCACTTTTAATGAGGGCCTTAGAGTGGATCTTATTGATCACACCGATGAATACCAAAAGTGCCTGTCCCTCGTGACAGCTGAGGTACAGTTCTGAGGTTCTTTCCTGAGTCAGTCAGGTGCCACTCAGCCTCAGTCTAGAAATTGGCTTTACCAAAGGCTACTACTGTTTACTCCTTTTAGGTCCATTCAATTGCTGGCTGCAGTAGAAGCAGATGCTTGCCCAGTCTGGTTTAGCTTTGTTTCAAAGCAGCACAGTGGGCATAGGCTCTCAGGAAAAAATTGCAATTAGGGCCTCTGAATAGGAAAGTCTGAAAGGGTGGACAGTATAAGAAGTGTCACAGGCTGGGCTCCCTGAACTGAGTAATTACAGATAGAGGGTATGAAGCGCGATACATAACAGCGAGCTCAGGGACCTTGCAATCTGCCCTCGAGGTACACAGTCCTAGTCGAGGTAAACAGAAAGTACAGGTGACTGAAGCATATGGGCAGGCATTATTGATTCCCCGCCCCTATGCTCCGATTTGTATGCACACCACAGACCATCCACCCCCGTGATCTCCCCCAACCCCCATGGGTCTCCAGGGTCCGCGGCAGACTGGTTCTTCCAGACTCCGAAGTGCTTAATGCACTTCCACATCCCCTTGCCGGGCAGACCAATGCCTGTGCGCATTGTAGGCTGGTGCCGGTGGCATCACTTGCCGCCGTCACCAGCCCCTTCCCTTCCGGCGGGGACCAGCACCTGCCATAGGTGCTTCCGAAGCCAGGGGGCGCCCTTGCATTCTTGATTCAAAGTAGATGTGAGCAAGAAATCTAAGATTTAACTAAGTAGAAGGCATGGGCTACGCTAATGTAACGTGTAACACATTAACCATAGCTCCAGTAAAGTATAAATCCTCAGCCAAGGGTTGCGTATATGCAACAATTTTAATATTAACACACACATATTTGTGTGTGCCATATGTGTGTGTGTGTATATATATATATATATATATATAGAGAGAGAGATATATAGATATATAACATATATAAACAGCTCAAACAGAATCAAAAACACACATGTTAGACAGGACCTGGAGGGTCGGCCGAGGACAAGGGGAGAGGTCTCCGGGGAGAGCCGTCTCCAGCGATCGTACAGACAAGTAACTTCCCCCCCACAGATGGACACCACACAAAGATAAGGTTTAACGTTCTTTATAAGCAATCTTGAAGTACGGTAGAATGGTACAAGGAGGTCAGGACTCAGGGGTCCCCTCGATTCTAGTCTCTTGGATGGGAAAAGGGGGTAGCGGGACAGTCTTGTTACCAATCTGGCAGTTGCGATGAGATGGTGGGTAGCTCACAATCCTCGAGCTCGGCGTTCTAGGAAGACGGGCCGCGGCAGCGCCAGCAGGTCCCGAGATGATCGAAGGTAGCAACGGTCCGCGGCAGCGCCAGCAGGTCCCGACGAAGATGGTAGTTACAACGGGCCGCGGCAGCGCCAGCAGGTCCCGGCGAGGATGAAGGTTGCAGAGGGCCGCGGCAGCGCCAGCAGGCAGGACGATAGTTCACAAGGCAGGGCTGCGGCAGCGCCAGCAGTCCGTCAAGGATGAGTTCTTCTAGGTGTCTCTCGACTCCAGGATACAACTGCCTTCCTGCTCTGGGGCTGCCCCAGTTATAGGTCTGGCGCCCTTTGATGTCCGGGCCCTCGCACTTGGAGGTCGGGAGGTCCGGGATGAGGGAGTCCAGACACCCAGCAGGGGGGTGGAGCCAGCGCCCGGGGAGGCTGGGGGCGATCGGCACCTGGCGGGGGAGAGCCATCGACACTTCTTTCTCCCATTGACCTGCCAAGTGGTCCGTTCACCTCCTGGGTGGATGGTGGTGCCGGGCTGTCGGGGCCTGGCCAGGCCCAGGGTTGGGGTCGAGCTGAGGCCACGCGGCCTCGTGGTGCAGTGTCCAAGATGGCGGCTGGGCAGGGCAATGGTGCTGCCGGTGGCCCTGGCCAGCGATACGGAGATGTCCGGGAGCAGGCGTCCCGCAGGGGATGGTTTGTGGGTTGCTTCGGTGGGTCGTACCTGGCGAGCCGGTGTCCGGGCTCTGTCCGGCGGGGAGGGAGCGAGCCCTTCATGTGGCCTGTCCAACATGCGTCCCCCCCAGCTGAAGGCGGGGAGAGTCACCCATCCTCTTGGGGACTTTCCTCGTCGAGGCGGAAAAAGCGTGACAGGCCATCCGCGTTGGCGTGATCCTGGCCAGGGCGGTGCTCCACAGTGAAGTCCATCCCCTGCAGGGAGATGGACCATCGCAACAGCTTGGGATTCTCCCCCCGCATCTGCATTAGCCATTGCAGGGGGCGATGATCTGTTTGCACCCGAAAGTGGGTGCCGAAGAGGTAGGGCCGGAGCTTCTTGAGGGCCCATACCACTGCGAAGGCCTCCCTCTCGATGGTGCTCCAGCGCTGTTCCCGGGCCAGTAGGCGTCTGCTGATGAAGGCCACTGGTTGGTCGACTCCCTCGGGGTTCAGCTGGGAGAGGACAGCCCCAATGCCGTGGTCGGAGGCATCAGTCTGGACGATGAACTCCCGGCGGTAGTCGGGAGCCTGGAGCACAGGGGCGGTGCACATGGCGGCCTTCAGCTTCTCGAAGGCCGCTTGACAGTCGGGAGTCCAGTCGACTCTTTTTCGTTGGTTCTTGGACGTAAGTGCCGTGAGGGGCCCCACAATGCTGCCATAGTCCTTCACAAACCGCCGGTAGTATCCGGTGAGCCCCAAGAAGGCTCGGACCTCGGTTTGGGTGACGGGTGGCTGCCAGGACTGGATGGCAGCAATCTTGAGCTGGAGGGGGCCACCAGACCGCTCCCCACTTGGTGTCCGAGGTAGGTCACGGACCCCTGGCCAATCTGGCATTTGCTGGCCTTGATTGTGAGGCCGGCCTGTTGGAGGGCCTGCAGGACCTCTCGGAGGTGGCTGAGGTGGTCTGACCAGTGGCGGCTGTACACCGCGATATCGTCTAGGTAGGCGGCGCTGAACTCTTCGAGGCCCGCCAATACCTGGTTTACAAGTCGTTGAAAGGTTGCTGGAGCGTTTTTCATGCCGAATGGCATCACTTTGAAATGGTAGTGGCCATCCGGGGTGGAGAAAGCGGATCGTTCTTGGGCCCTGGGGGTGAGGCCGATCTGCCAGTAGCCCGCTGTCAGATCGAAGATGCTCAGGTAGCGGGCAGCCCCCATGCGGTCGACCAGTTCATCTGCTCGGGGAATGGGGTGAGCGGCGGTTCGGGTGACAGCGTTCAGACCCCGATAGTCGTCGCAGAATCGTAGCTCAGGGGTGGTGCCTGGGGCGGCAGCCTTGGGGACCAGCACGACTGGGCTGGCCCAGGGGCTGTCCGAGGGCTCGATGACTCTGAGTGTGAGCATTTTTGCCACTTCTTCTTGGATGCAGGCACGTACCCGATCTGGTACGCGGTACGCCCGATGTCTGATAGGGGGACTGTCCCCAGTGTCCACGTCGTGCAAGCACCAGGGGGTGACCCCGGGGGTGAGGGAAAATAGGGACGCAAATTGCAGCAGGAGGGCCCGACAGTCTTGGCGCTGCTCCGGGGTTAGGGCATCCGAGAGTCGGACCCCGTCGACTGAACCATCTTTTTCACGGGTCCTCAGTAGGTCAGGGAGAGGCTCGGAGTCTTCCTCCGCTCCACTGTCTGTAGCCATCAGTAGGCTGAGCTCCGAGCGCACAAAGTGGGGTTTGAGTCTGTTGGCGTGGAGGACCCGGAGGGGGTTCCGGGGAGATTCCATGTCGATGAGATAGGTGACGGGGCTCTTGCGCTCGACCACCTTGAAGGGTCCTGTCCACTTATCCTGCAAGGCACAAGGTTCGGTAGGGGACATCACCCATACTTGCTGGCCAGGTTCGAACTCTATGGAGGAGGCATTTTGATCGTACCATTTTTTCATGTCCTCCTGACTGGCCTCCAGATTGGCTTTGGCGATCTCTCTGAATCGTCTGGTTTGATTGCGTAGGGTCAGGAGGTACTTGTAGACGTCTGGAGGGGTTTTCAGAGGGGCCATCTCCCAACCTTCTTTGACTAGGCTGAGGGGCCCTCAAACAGGGTGTCTGTACAAGAGTTCGAAGGGGCTGAAGCCGAGGGACTTCTGGGGGACTTCGCGGTAGGCGAAGAGGAGGCACGGGAGTAGCACATCCCACTGGCGGCGGAGGGGCTCTTCCAACCCCATAATCATTCCCTTGAGTGTGCGGTTGAACCGCTCAACCAGTCCGTTTCCTTGCGGGTGATAGGGGGTCGTGAATCGGTAGGTAACCCCGCACTGCTGCCAGAGGGATTTCATATATTTTGAAATAAAGTTTGTGCCTCTGTCGCTGACGACCTCCCGGGGGAAGCCCACCCCGGAGAAGATCCCCATTAAGGCTCGGCCGACCACCGGTGCTGTTATAGTGCGAAGGGGAACGGCCTCGGGATAGCGGGTGGCGTGGTCCACCAGTACCAGGATGAATCGATGCCCTTGTGCTGTTCGGGGGTCCAGGGGCCCCACAATGTCTATTCCCACCTTTTCGAACGGGGTGGTAACGACCGGGAATGGCTGCAGGGGTGCCTTGAGTTTGCGGCCGCTCTTCCCGCTGGCCTGGCAAGTGGGGCAGGACCGGCAGTGGTTGAGGACGTCATTTCTCATTTTTGGCCAGTAAAAGTGGGTCACCAGGCGGCTGTAGGTTTTGTCCTGTCCCAAGTGTCCAGCCAGGGGGACATCGTGGGCCAAGTTCAACAGGAAGTCTCTAAAACGGAGGGGCACCACCAACACTCGACTGGCCCCCAATTCCGAGATTCTTTGCTCGCTGTACAATAGGTCATTGTCCCAATAGATCCAGTGGGCCCCGGCGGTATCTCCCGCACTCTGGGCGAGGGCTTGCTGTCGTAGTCCCTCGAGGGAGGGACAGGTCTTTTGCTCTTGACGGAATTGTTCCTGGGTGGGCCCCCCTTCTTGACGCCACTGAGCCAGGTCTGGAAGGTCCTGTGGCTGAGCGAGCCCTTCTTGGGTTTGTTCCGGGGGGTTGGCATGGTCGGCGTCTCCCACTGGAGCGACCGGGGGAGGAGGTGCTGGCCATTCGGGTTCTTCAGGTCGGGGGATGGCGCGGGCGGCCATGGACCGGGTGGTTACGCACGCCCAGTCCGGGAGGCCCAACATCCCCAGGTGCTCTCTTCTTTCCACGGCGGCCCACGGGGAACTCTCGAGATCGTTCCCCAGGAGACAGTCCACGGGGGCATCATCGCGGACCGTCACCTTCAGCATGCCGGATACTCCTCCCCACTCGAATGGGACGCAGGCCATCCGACACAGGCTTTCAGAATTGTCGGCTGATCGGACGGGGCAGAGAATGTTCGGCAGGATTTGTTCCGGGGTTACCAGGTGACAGCGGACGGCCGTCACACTGGCCCCCGTGTCACGTAGGGCTTCAGCCTTGTGCCCATTTATATTCACCCACTGACTGTACTTTCTGGTGTTGGCGGGTAGGGGAGCCCGCGGGATCATGTCTCTTCCCCCCAGGCACGCCAGGACCATGGCGCCGGTTCCCACTCTGGTTGCTCCTGCTCGTATTCTTCCTGCTCTTCGTAGACTTGTTCTTCTCCTAGGGCAGCGGCAGCTACCTGGCGGGGCCCCGGAGTCTGGTTCTTTGGGCAGTTTGGGTCATTGGCGTAGTGGCCGACTCGCTGGCATCGGTGACACGTGACATTGGCTCTGAATCCCGGGCGCATCGGAGGGTTGCCCCGGCCGGCCGGGGGCGGGGTGCTGGTAGCGGGAGTGGCCGGGACGATGTCTTTCCCCCGGCCCTGGCCTCCTCCTCCTCCGCGGGGACGGTGATGACCTTGGTTGTTCCGGTTCTGCTCGTTCGGCCCACTCGGGTGCTTTCCCATCGGTCAGCCTCGGCGGCGAGCTGCCGTGGATCAGTCAATTTACTGTCGAGGAGGTGCTGCCTGAGCTCGACAAAGCAGTTGTTGGAGAGGTGCTCCCACACAATGAGGTTAAAAAGCTGCTCGTAGGTCGTTACGTGGCTCCCCTTGATCCATCCCTCGAAGGCTCGGCTGAAATAGTTTACATATTCCACCCAGGTTGTACCCGGGATTCGGGTGCAGTCGCGGAACCTCTGGCGGTACATTTCGGGTGTAAGCCCATATCGAGTGAGGAGGGCGGCCTTCATGTGGTCATAGGACGTCATTTGATGGTCCGGGAGCTGTAACAGGGCATCGCGGCCTTCATTGATGAACCTCCCCCATAGACCGGCTCCCCAGTCACTTTGATCAATCCGGTGGGAGGCCATGGCGATCTCGTAGGCCTTGAACCACTGTTGTATGTCGTCGTTTCGGTAATACTCTCGGACGACATCTTTGGGAATGTGGACCTTTGGTTCTGTAGCTCCTGGGGTGCGCGGTGGCTCGGGCATCCCCGGGTCTTTGTTTTGCTTCCGTAGTTCTATCTCTGCCAGTTTGCGCTCGCGCTCGTATGCCAGTCTTTTTTCTTCGAGCTCTCTTTGTCTTTGCTTTTCTTCCCGCTCTTCTCGGAGCCGTAAGTGTTCTAGGTTCATTTTTTGTTCCGCCAGTTTTAGTTCTCCATCCAACTTGAGCCGTGCCAGCTCTAATTCGTGCAGTCTGCTTTTTTCTCGCTCTTGGATCTCTTCCCGGGAGAGACCCGCTCTCCTCTCTTCGGAAGGAGCGGTGCTCGTCTCCGGTGCTTCGATGTGTTGGTCCCGGGGACCGGCGGTATTTGCTTCCGCCCACGATTCTAGGGCCTGTTTAAAGTCATCTTTTGTGCTCAGACCGGTGGTAGCAATGCCCAGTTCTATACAAAATTGTTTTAATTCTCGATGGCTGTATTCCTCCAGTTTTTCCATTTGGAATTTCTCTGTAGATCCGCTCTCTTGGGTCGACATTGTGGTTTTGTCGTGGGGTGAGTTGCTTTCCGTACGATTACGCGTTGGTTCGGATCGCGCCGCTGGCCACCAATGTTAGACGGGACCTGGAGGGTCGGCCGAGGACAAGGGGAGAGGTCTCCGGGGAGAGCCGTCTCCAGCGATCGTACAGACAAGTAACTTCCCCCCCACAGATGGACACCACACAAAGATAAGGTTTAACGTTCTTTATAAGCAATCTTGAAGTACGGTAGAATGGTACAAGGAGGTCAGGACTCAGGGGTCCCCTCGATTCTAGTCTCTTGGATGGGAAAAGGGGGTAGCGGGACAGTCTTGTTACCAATCTGGCAGTTGCGATGAGATGGTGGGTAGCTCACAATCCTCGAGCTCGGCGTTCTAGGAAGACGGGCCGCGGCAGCGCCAGCAGGTCCCGAGATGATCGAAGGTAGCAACGGTCCGCGGCAGCGCCAGCAGGTCCCGACGAAGATGGTAGTTACAACGGGCCGCGGCAGCGCCAGCAGGTCCCGGCGAGAATGAAGGTTGCAGAGGGCCGCGGCAGCGCCAGCAGGCAGGACGATAGTTCACAAGGCAGGGCTGCGGCAGCGCCAGCAGTCCGTCAAGGATGAGTTCTTCTAGGTGTCTCTCGACTCCAGGATACAACTGCCTTCCTGCTCTGGGGCTGCCCCAGTTATAGGTCTGGCGCCCTTTGATGTCCGGGCCCTCGCACTTGGAGGTCGGGAGGTCCGGGATGAGGGAGTCCAGACACCCAGCAGGGGGGTGGAGCCAGCGCCCGGGGAGGCTGGGGGCGATCGGCACCTGGCGGGGGAGAGCCATCGACACTTCTTTCTCCCATTGACCTGCCAAGTGGTCCGTTCACCTCCTGGGTGGATGGTGGTGCCGGGCTGTCGGGGCCTGGCCAGGCCCAGGGTTGGGGTCGAGCTGAGGCCACGCGGCCTCGTGGTGCAGTGTCCAAGATGGCGGCTGGGCCGGGCAATGGGGCTGCCGGTGGCCCGGGCCAGCGATACAGAGATGTCCGGGAGCAGGCGTCCCGCAGGGGATGGTTTGTGGGTTGCTTCGGTGGGTCGTACCTGGCGAGCCGGTGTCCGGGCTCTGTCCGGCGGGGAGGGAGCGAGCCCTTCATGTGGCCTGTCCAACAACACAAAAAGTAAACAAATTCAGAAATGGTACGAGTCTACTCTCACTAGGAGACTGACAATCTTCAGGGACAGCACTGACTACATTCTGAGCTGTTATAAAACATAATAAAGTACTACAACCAAGGACACTGTCCAGACTATAACATGTTCACATCCGCTAATTGCAAACCACAGAACATATCTAGAACAACCTCAAAGCCATAAAGACAATATCTTGCATGGTTGTAGACTATCTCAACTGGATGAGTGCCATTATCCTAACACGATCATCTTAAAAAAAAAAAAAAGGATAGAAGAGGCTCTCCAACTTATTGTACTATGCTTCTCATAGGCAATTCCATATGGATCTCCGTCTATTTTTCTCAGGGGATCTTGTTAGGTAGGATAATGGCACTTCTCTAGTTGAGATATGCTGACCTCTACTACCATATTCTTGTAACAATATTCTGTCCTAATATTCCCAGCTTGCAAAGTATGGAAACATTATCAGGAGTTCTCATATGGCTCGGTAGAATGGGGTCTTCAGAAACTAAACTCTGGAACAGCTTGGTAATCTCTTAAAGGGTTGCTCTTTAGTTCCTTCTCAGAATGACCTCAATGTCCGTTGTGTATCTGCATTGACACTCCAACTGGAACCAAGCACTTTCTGAGGGATCTTGGAAATACATTAATAGACTTTTGGGCCATTTTATTGTCTTGAAGTGCAGCTGACGCGTGTTTCACTCAAGAACTGTAACAACCTGAGGGATTTCAGGGTCATTGCAAGTCACACTTAAAGTAAATAAAGTAACAATTGTTCCAGTTAAGGTACCATTGGCAAGACCAGCATTCACAACTGGAATAGCATTGAAATGGGGACGGTACTTTAATTAGAGGACGTAATACTTTGGCGATGCTCAGTGGCGGTTGGGTGCCAAGGGGATGTGGTGTATTGCCTGGCTACAGGCAAGGCTCTGTGGTCAACCCTGGCAGTACATGTCTGAAGGCTGTTGCAGTGCACATTGTTTGTATAGAAGGGAGATGTCCTACATCATTAATAAAAGAAAAAAATCTGTGACATTTTTTTAGGGGTAAGTTATGTTTTTTCTGCACATAACACATTAACATGCATATAAAAAACCTCAGACTTTCCTTAAAAACGCAGTTAAAGTGAAGTTACATTTAAGAAATATTAAGCATGGATTAATGTGTTTATCATTAGAAGAAAGGTGTATTGGGCTTACACAATCCGGGTAGCACGCAACAGGTTTAAATTTATGGAATAAAAAAGTAAAGGAATACAAATGGAGAATAAGGAGTGCAGACCACCTTCATTCACATTCATATCATTTGAAGAAACCACATCTTATTCTTAGCAGTTTTCAGTGTATGTGTGTGTGTGTATATATATATATAATTGTATTAAAAATTGTACAATGTTTTACTGCAAACCACAACTATATTGAAACTGTGCTTTATTTCTTTTACATGTATTTACATGATTAAGTTTAACCTCTCTAAAGCACAATAGAAAGCTCGATGTGATGTAAACAATGAGTCTTTCTTTCATTTTCATTACTTTATGTTGTTTTACGTTATATAAAGAGCAACTATGTCCGTGGTGGTCATGTGACCAAGAGCCTGTGTGCTCGAAACGCGTCTTCTTTGTGCCCAATAAAGAATACCTGTTAACCTACCCGGCTGGTGCGGCTTGTCATTCCTTCACGTTGCTGTGCAGGAGGTTTGAGTGAATCTACGTGAGCGGTGGCGCCCGCTCGAGAGACAAGCCCCAGCCCGTTTGGAAGGGCGGAGAGCTGCGCCGAGTTTGGAAGGTGACAGCAAGTCAGGAAATCTCCGCCCGCCGGCTGTTCAAAGGACCTCGTTGAAAATCTCTTCGGTGTGACTACAACCTGAAGAATCCCCCCGCACCCACGAGGAAATCGCGAAAATCGCGGTAATCAGCTACAAAAACGGAGCGAGGTGGAGGCGAAAACGAGAGTAACAGCCAGGACTCGCTCGGCAACTGTTGCCAAGAGCGCGACCGGGTAGGAGACTGCCAGGCGGCCGCACTGCACTCTGGGCAATGGAGTTCCTAAAGGGACGGGAAGCCTCAGCAGAGAATGTTTTCAAAAAGAGAACGCCCAATGGAACAGATGGAACAGCAACTGGCAGTACACACCAAGCAAATGAACCTTCCCTGAAACAAAAGGGCATTCAGCTTGAAAGACTAAGAAAAAAAGAACTCAGCCGGTGGTGGGAGGCGACATCTCTGGCAAATTATATTGAAATGGATCGTGTGCCCAGAGGACTGAGGATCTTTATAGTACCTACGCTGAATAAACCCAAACCTGAGGTTCTCAAAGCATGGCGTGAGAATACCAATGCATGTTCCAAAGTAATGATGCAGATCCTGATCAAGAATGCGTGGGAAGAACACGATGAACTACTCAAAGAAATACAACTGCTTCTTGACGATCTGGTAAAGGATACTAACCAAACGGAGGTGACCAAGATTCTCGCTCTGGTGGATGATAAAATAAAGAAATTTGAAAAAGACATTATGGCCAGGAAACAACGCAAATTTGAGCGTGACGAACGCGACTACATGTCTGGAAGGATCTTAACCTTTGCTAAAAAATTCGACAAACCCCGCTCCTCACTCCTGAAAGATAAGGCACTAGGAATGGCAGATAAAGATCGACGCCAATCAGAAACAAGTGTGAGTTCGGAAGCAAGCTCTTTGGATGGAGTTGCACAATCGGAAATAACGGCTTTTTCCGACAAAATGCGCCTCTTACTGGAGGACAACGAACAGTCCATCAGAGGGAGGACAAGATATCAAGGCCGAGGAGGAAGGGGAAGAGCAAAAGGAGACGAGAGCGGAGACGCAAACGTCAATCCAGACATTAGACACAACACCCGTAGAGAGTGACAGTCAACCCCATACTATTGCGACCCCCTTCAAACTTCAAACCTAAGTCCAGATTTAGACCACAGCTCCCCAGAGATAACATCGATCTCTTCCATGACCTAGTCGCTAATGACATGCTCAGACTCCTACACAAATCCCCCGAGAAACAAAATTTATCACCAGAAATGAGGGAGGCATTAAGATCTTTAAGAAATGACGACTCTGTAATCATTAAGCCATCAGACAAGGGGGGGAATGTCGTCCTATGGGACAGGAAATTATACATCACTGAGGCGATGAGACAACTGTCAGATAACACATGTTATGTGAAAGTAGACCACACCTACCTAACTAAACTACAGAGTAGAGTTCACCAACATATACATGAATGGAATAATAATGATCTGTTAAACTGGGATGAGACTAAGTTCCTCATCAATAAAAATCCAACTACACCCACATTCTATTTACTGCCCAAGGTACATAAGAACCCCACAACACCCCCAGGAAGGCCCATTGTGTCCTCTATTAATAGCCTAATGGAGAATGTATCTCACTATGTGGATTATTTTTTGAAAGACTATGTGAAGGGTTTAACTTCTCACATACAGGACACTAAGGACTTTCTCCAAAAAGTGGAAAACATTAACTGGGAGCATCATTTTTGGCTAGTATCTTTAGATGTGGAGAGTCTCTATACGTCAATAAGACACAGAGACGGCCTAAAAGCGTGTGAATACTTCTTACAGACCAGAAGTAAACATTTGAAAGCTCATTCTACTATGCTGTTACAAATGATTGAGCTATGTCTCGAGGAAAATGTATTTTTGTTTGATGGATCCCTGTACAAACAGATACAGGGCACGTCGATGGGCACCTGTTTTGCCCCCAGCTATGCCAATCTATTGGTAGGCTGGTGGGAGGAACAGGTGCTCAGAGACGATGCCCTTGAGGAATGGACTAAAATGTGAACGTTTGGGTAAGGTTCATCGATGATATTTTCCTTGTCTGGGAGGGAGGTGAGAACGAACTAACCACATTTGTGAATGTTTTGAATTCAAATTGTCTCAATTTGAAATTTACAATGAAACACAGTCAAAAAACCTTAGACTTCCTTGACATTAGAATGAATATCATTGAAAATAAAATTGAAACTGAAATTTTCAGAAAAGAAACAGCTGGAAACTCATTGCTACATTCCACCAGTTGTCACCCCCCGAGTTTCAGGTGGGCAATACCATTTGGCGAATGTTTACGCGCCAAAAGGAATTGCAGCTCTCCCAATTCATTTGAGAAACATAAGAAAGCCATGTATGTGAGATTTGTAACAAGAGGTTACCATCAGAATATGCTCCAGAAAAGTGAGGCTAGAGTCTCCCTAATAGACCGGAAAGACACCCTGTTTCAAGCACCAAAGTGCAAACGGGACCCCTCGACTGAACCCATAAGGCTAATCACTACATATAACACTCAATCGCCAGAGTTCAGTAAAATAATAAGAAAAAGATGGGATATCCTTTTACAGGATAAAACATTGAAAGATAAACTAGACAAACACCCATCAATAACTTACAGGAGAGATAAATCGATTAAGGATTTAATCGTACAAAGCCACATGAAGAAGAAAAAGACATGGTTAGAACCAAAGGGTGGATTCTCGAAATGTGGTAAGTGCAAAGCCTGTAGGTACAGTACGAATGTGAAGGAGGTGGTACTCAGCAGGGTCCATAAAAAGTGGAAGATAAACAAGAAAATCACTTGCAATACGGAATTTGTAATTTATGTTGTGACATGCCCCTGTGGTAAATGGTACATAGGGTCTACCACTTTTCCAGCCAAAAAGAGAATTCTGGAGCATTGGCGTGCCATCACTAATAAAGATTTCACATACAGCACAGCCAAACACTTCCATAACCATCATGATGGGGACTGGACAAAGGCTAAATTTTTCGTCCTTGACTCTATACCAAAACATGTAAGAGGGCGTGATAGAGTGACAGCACTACACAGAGCAGAATCGAGATTCATCCTCCAGGCAGGCAGTATTGTTCCAATGGGGATGAACGTTGACGAAGAAATGTACGTTCATTTGTAAATTGCCTTCTGATCTGAGAACTTCTTCCGTCTACCTTTAGGGACTCTGAATCTTTGACCATATGGTTTTTAAACACCCACTTATAATTTTGTTTGTATATAATTGTGTGTAGTTGTAAATCATTCTTGATGAAGGGTAGGCGAACAGAATCCAATGAATTATGATATGATGAAAAGACTGTATAATGTTTATGTGATAACGATATAATGACCATAATTTCTTTGTCTTTATCTTATCTCCAGTATACAGGCTATGGACGCAACACTATGAATAAACCACCTCACGGATATAAGATATTGATATGAGCACGACTACGTTCACCGACTTGTATTGATAACATGATATGAGCACAGATTTGCATGAAGAAATTGAATAGACACAGTACACTAGTGCTAATTAGTTTATTTACAATTAAAGGGTCAACACTGTCGTAATAGGAATGATATTGCCAATATGACACAAACATTATTACTTTAATGAACTGCAACTCTAGCTCTGAATGGATCATCACAACTATGGGTACTATACCCGGTATTTTGAACTCTAGTCACCCTATGCTCGATCACATCGATACCTAATTCCGTCATAGCCCCACTTACTTCACTTAATTCCTTATTTTCCTTAATTACAGTCGTTTCGGTAATCTGGATGATCAATTGACATCTCCTTCTCCCCTACCCTCTTAAAAAACCTTCAGTTATAAAACCAATCGGGTACTACACCCTTAATTTTGTACTAATTGTATTAAAAATTGTACAATGTTTTACTGCAAACCACAAATATATTGAAACTGTGCTTTATTTATTTCTTTTACATGTATTTACATGATTAAGTTTAACCTCTCTAAAGCACAATAGAAAGCTCGATGTGATGTAAACAATGAGTCTTTCTTTCATTTTCATTACTTTATGTTGTGTTACGTTATATAAAGAGCAACTATGTCCGTGGTGGTCATGTGACCAAGAGCCTGTGTGCTCGAAACGCGTCTTCTTTGTGCCCAATAAAGAATACCTGTTAACCTACCCGGCTGGTGCGGCTTGTCATTCCTTCACGTTGCTGTGCAGGAGGTTTGAGTGAATATATATATATATATATATATATATATATATATATATATATGTGTGTGTGCGCGTGTAAATATATATATAATGTGATCAAGGCCGTGATTGGCTAAAACGCTTCATGCTGACTGAACCTTATTAAATCTACTTGAGCAACGAACTGTTGGTGTCCGTCCGTGCCCGTTTCTTTTGGAGGAGTGTACAGGGGTTTTTCTGATATGAATATATATACCTCAAAGGCTTCCTCTTAATATAGTCACAGGCTTGCACTTTGGTTGCATTACAGGCTGTGGGCAGCAAATAAGGTACTGTCTTTGTTCCCAAAGATCGATGTAAAATAACTTGTAATAAGGTAATTCCAGGCTCTTGATTTTTTATTATTGAATAATTCCATTCATGTTTTTGATTCATGGGGTGAAAACTCATTTTCAAAATCAGAACAAAAAATAACCCTTCATATGTCAATGTAGGAGATTTGTAAAGAGCTCTGTTACCAATTGGTGTCCTGGCGCTAGCTTACTTATCAGTACAGGAGGCAGGTATCTTACCAAAAAACAAGTTGCTATAAAGCCATGTTTTCAACTCCCGTCTAAACCTGAGAAGGGAAATGGCAGATTGAATGTATAATGGAAGCTTGTTCCAGATTGTTGAAGTTCCAAGATACAAATTCGGACTCCCCAGTTAATTCTATTGAATTGTGGTACTACCATAGTCCTAGAATTGGATGATCTAAGTGATCTATTAGGCAAGTACCATCTACATTTCTGGCCTAGATATTGTGGTCCTTGTTTATGCAAGGTTTTGAACGCAAAGCACAAAGCCTTTAATTGGATCCTTTCATTTACTGGCAGTTAATGCAGCTGCTTGATGGTTTTTCTAACTGAGACATGTTTGGGGGTGCGAGTGAGAATTCTAGCTGCTGTGTTCTGCAGTACCTGAAGTTTTCTAAGATGTTGGGCCCAAAGATTTAGGTATAGGCCATTGCAAAAATCTAATCTGGTCAATACCAAGGCCGATATAATCAGTTTTTGGGAATTTTCTGGGATAAATGCCAAAATCTTTTTTAGATTTTTCTTAAAATGAAAAAAGAGGAGGATATCAGAGCGTTAATCTGATTGGCAAAGGAGAGCTTACTGTCTATAATTATCCCAAGATTATTGGCTTTTTCGACTGGTTCAAGCAGGTCACCCAGATTCGCTGGTCACCAGCTACGGGACCAAAAGAGGGATCGTTACCGAAAAGCACAACCTCAGTTTTGTTAGAGTTCAGCTTTAAACAGTTATAGATCATCCATGAACTTACTGCTGACATGTTATGTTATATACACTTGTAACATGCGCAGATAGTCCAAGAAGTGTCCCGGCGCGACATGCAATCGTTAAATTGCTTACTGATAGTATGAGGTTGTTACATGACTGCTACAACAATTTGCGTGTCGTTGGCATAAGAAGTTAGGGCGAAGACAAAGATTTTTGAACTGGGGCCAGAGCAGCGATGTAAACATAAAAAAAGGTAGGGCTAATAGAGGAGCCTTGTGGTACTCCACATGGGAGCTGGAAAGAGTTAGATTTGGTCCAAGGCTACGAATTGCGTCCCGTCTTCCAAAAAAGATTTGAGCAGATGGAGTGCCAATACAAGCACTTCTATTGCTGCTAGCCTTTCCACCAAGATCGTATGGTGGACATTGTCGAAGGCCGCCAACAGATCTAATAAAATGAGGGCAGCCCTCCCACAATTATCCAGGGCTTCCCTGATTTCCTCGACTGATTTGATCAAGGCCAACTCAATGCTGTGGCCAGCTCTAAAGCCATGTTGTGTCTCGTCTAGCCAACTGTGTAAGTTGATATATTCCATAAGCTATTTATTCATGGCCCTCTCTAGGGGTTTGGCGAGGAAAGGAAGACTAGATATTGGACGATAACTGTTATCGTCCTCTGGCTCTAGGTTGGATTTAATAGGCCGAATAGATGCAGTTTTCCCCATCTTAGGGAAAACCCCTGTCTTAAAGATTACATTGAACATTTTAGACTGGTTGTCCGCTATGATCTCCTGTGACATTTGGTATTAAAGCGTTTGAAGTGTACAAGTCGGAGGGACATCCAGGATCATCTACAGCAGTGATACTCCAGGTACAGCCCGGGGACCGCATGCAGCTCTCCTGACCTTTACATGTGGTCCCCTGGCCAACAGCAGCACTGGGCTGCTGTTTACTTGACTCAGCAATAATATTAAAAAGATGTTAAATAAACAGGCAAGTATTTATTTAAAGGATAATTGAAGTTAAAGAAAGGAATTGGGTGTCAAACACCACATAACTTTAGACACACCTTAATTTTTAAAGATATCTTGCAACAATTCTGTAAAAATATGATCTAGTCTCTTCAAAATTCAAGAAGTGTATTGCATTTAAATCCAGAACAGTTTCACCTTAGTACATCAGATTATATTAGTGCATTAAGAAGTATTTTTATTTAAAGTGATAGTTTTCAAACATTAATTTAGAAGCATTAATGCTTCCCCCCCCCACCTTGACAACAATGCCTATAGTGAACAAAGAGGCAAGTCAATTGTTAGGTATGCCCTGTGTGGTTGGGTTGCTATTTTACACGCATAACATTATAGTTTATTAAATCAAACACAGGGGAAGTTTTTTTACAGCACAGATCCTGAAGTCATGTATTTTGAGGTCCTCTTTTGTGAGATAATGAAGACAACGGGAAATAAAACAATTGCCTCAGAACACGCAATTTGGTCACGTGTCAAAGCCGGGACTAATCCCAGGTTTTCTGGTTTCACTTTGTGCAATTCAGTCAGTAGATGTACATGCTTCGCTTGCCCTACAAATGCAATCACCCCTCAAGCCCCCACCCTGCTTTCATCACTACAGCCCCTAGCCACAAAGCAGACCAAATCTTTTGGCCCCTTGGAAATGATTTGCGAGTACCCATGGTCTACAGCATAGGTACTTGTAAACATTTTCCCAGGGACCAAAATGTTTTGTCTGTGATGTCACCGAAGCTGTATTGATGCCTACAGGGTGGGGGTCAGGACAGGATGTTTGGCGTGGTAGTGTTTGTGGTATAATGGGTATAGAGGAAGTGAAGCATATATATCTAGTGACTGAACTGCACAATGTGAAACCAGCAAACCTGTGATTAATTCCGGCTTCCCCACGTTACCAAATTGTATGATCCTAGGCAATTGTTTCCACTTTCCCTCCTTTTTCTTCATAATCACATACACAAAGACCTTGAAATATATATTTCAGGACGAGCAGTTTGCAAAATCCTCTCTTGTGTTTGATTTAATACATTTTAATGTTGTTCATGTATAATAGGAACCCAGGCCACCCAGAGGATGCACATAACAAATGACTTAACTGTTAGTTCAATTTTGGCTTTGTTGTCAGGGTAGGAGGAAGAATGAATGTTCTTAATTTCATGTTTAAAAACGATCAATTTAAACCAAAAATACTTTTCAAGGCACTGATATCTGATGTACTAAGGAGAAATGGTTCTGTATATTAACGTTTTGAATTTTGATGAGACTTTATAAAATATTTACACTTTTGCGGCAAGATGTGTTTAAAAATTGTGTTCCTTAAATTAAGAGGTGCAGGACACCCTAGTAACTTCCATTCTTCAACTGCACTTAACCATTAAATAAATGCTTGCCTCTTTCTTTGACATCTTTTTAATGTTTCTGTTGAGTCGAGTAAACAGCAGCCCAGGGCTGCTGTTGACTAGGAGGCTGCATGTGGCCACCGGGCCATACTTTGAGAATCAGTGGTCTACAGTGTCAGTATTTTTTCTGATTTTGGGTGAGTTCTACTTTTCTGAGAGTGTGTGTGTATAGGCATTTATATAGCGCACTACTTACCCGTAGGGTCCCAAGGAGCTTTGACCGCTGCGAAACCCTTCCTGGCTTCCCTGAGAGATGGTCCCTTAATGGGTATCTCCAGGGTGAGACCAGGCATCCCCGGCGGTCTGGTGGGGCCGTTAGTGAAGATGAGGCAAGCTAATGCCCAGAGTTGCCGAGTGTGATCGCTGATCAGAGTGGGCACCGAGGCGAGAGAATTATCGAGTCCACTGACCCTGGTCCAGAAACCTGCTGCGCCGGGAATCGAACCCTGGTCCCGGGCCGTCCTCTGCTCTCGGGTCTGCCTCCTCTAACCAGTGAGCCACACTACTTCAGGAACTCTTCTGCCAAAATTGAAAGCGCTTCTCCAGATATTCTTCTTGCTATTAGACACAAGAAGTTTATTTATTTGCGAAGTTTTACATAGCGCTGGCTAGACCCGGGGGTATCAGAGCGCTTTACATGAGGACCCACCGGCTTGAGTCTGGCTTGCGGTCCTGAAGCAGTGCTGGTGACATTCTCTGATGGTTAATTCAGCAGTGGTGGTGCACTGCGCAGTTTCAGTACTTAAACAGGCATGCATTAAGTTAGTATTGCCAGCTGCTGTTGTGTGACAGTACCATTTGGATGTATTTGATTTAAAGATTAAACGGGGTCCGCTAGCAGCACATCTTTGATGACATTGGGGACAGTGCCATTCATAGGTGCCTTGTTTTTCCTCATTGCAGGAAAGGTATGTCTCACACTTTGGTCCATTACTAGCATCACCTTCAAAATCAAACCAGACTCTGCAAGACCAACCAATCAAGTAGTCACAATTTTTCCATCTCAAGTATGTGTGCTTAGCTACAACATTCCAATGATCCCATGTACGGGATCGGGATCAAACTCCCTTCTCGTTCTAATCTCACACATTCAGAGTTTTTACAGGTCTATCATCAACTGATCTACAAAGCACACAACAACCTGAATAAACATGTTTTTCCCCAATAGATTTGTTTTGATAAACTGATTTGAAATCTGGTCATATTATCTCTGCCCTCAATGCTACCACTTGAGTAAGAATTTACTACAAATACGATCTCTTGAGGGAGAAGGAGAGTCTATCTCAAGCAAAGTAAGCAAGGGTACTGGACGTGAACAGCCTTGGCTTGGTAGAGTATGTTTTGCTTATCCTCCGATTGTCTCATATTTTTATGTCAGTACTGTGAAGTGGTTTACCATTGAAGCTCATGAACAAAACCGTTTTATTTCCTTTTCAAAAGAGTATACACCTATGATCCACCAGCACCTCCCTGCAATCACACACCAGAGTATACTTTGGCATGTTGCTACTCTATACGCTAGCATTTTACCTACTCTTTCATGTACCATACAATTTTTACTCAGTATTACGAAGTTAAGTTTGCCAGATGGGTCCATGCCTCAAGAGGCACTGTATTCCCGTCCCGTGATTTACGTTAAGAACCTGGAGCATGCTGGGATTTGCAGTCTTGGTCTATTTCAACTGAACCAATTGGACTAATTCAGCAGAAACAAGGATTTCTAAAAGAAAAGCCTAGGACTTGAACATGGTGTCCCTGATGACATGGAGTCATCTCGTAACTTTAACTTAAATGGACCAATTAATAATTGGGCTCTTAAAGTCATGAGAATCTGGCTTTTACTGCCCCATATCTACTTTTTGTAAAACCTTGTGTTGGTTTGGAGCTTCCAGGAAACATCATCACATAAGTGCTTGAGGCAGGCGTAGACTTAATGTTTATATACCATTTAAGTGTATTTAGCCAATTTCTAAGTTATCTCAGTTTAGGAAGATTTGGGAAAGGAGGCACAGAGATGAAGCTTACTGCACAGGGTCAAAGAATGCAGTCACTCCAGAAACCCATCATGTTAACGAGAGTCTGCGGAATCTATTGTTAATATCTTGCCTGTTAGGCCACATTTCCAGCCCCAGCACCTACAAAATACAATAAAAAACTGCTATTTAAATACTAGATAAAAGGGCAAGGCCTGGTGATACCACTGACAGAACGATGCCTCATCTCAATTATTTGCACAAAAAAATATTATGGCACAAAGGCCTAGCAGACTGTACAATCACCTGGCATTCGAAGCATACATACACACACACACCGAGGTTAGCGTGCCTGTTTCCAGGTACCTAAAAAAACATAAGGTCAGATTCCAGCTCTGTAGGTGGAAAATAAAATCACTAAAATGTCGAGGGCAAAGGTAAGGCGCCAAACCGATTGTTAAACAAATTCCAGGAATAGTGGGACCGCTGCGGCGAAGATGTCAGCATTCCTCACCCTTCCATCATCCCGTTAATTTGCTATATTCACAGGCACCTCTCGAATAAACAAACACCTCAGTGTTAGAGGCTGATAAATGGCGCATTGTGATGATAACGAGGTAGGTTGATGGAGGGCAGTTCCTTATTTTCAGCTGGAAATAATTACTCGGCCCCTAATGACCGCGCGGACCAGCTGAGGTCACAAGGCAAAGCCAAGTGCCCTGCAGTCACCCGGACATGAATAGACCGGAAACGTTTAACTCGAGGGCATTGTTGCCACTATGTACGCAGTAAAACCCGTTTGTCTGCGTTTCATTAGCCCTCGACCCCACAAACTCGGGGGGAATGCTGCTGGTGTTTTGTTTTGTGAGACGTGCAACACAATTCCTCTTCCTGACAGGGACAGCTGAACGAGGGTCGCAGACATTAAGGGGTCTTCTCTACGGTTGGTCTGAAACGAGCTATGCTGATTGATGTTCAGTGTCAAATGGGAATAGAGCTCAAACCTTGGGCTGGTTTACATACATTGCACTGGGTGGTGTTCATGTTATATTTGTGGGCTAAGTGTAAGTTCTGCTGACGTTTGGACTTTATTACAATTGGTAAATAATATTTAGACCCCGTGGTAGGGTGACCAGATAAAAATAAAAAAATCCGGAACATTTCACAAAAATAGAAGGAGGACTAGAATTTCACCTCAAGAGAGGCACAGAATGACTTAAAAGAAAGCTCTCATCAACATAGCAAACAGACACCCAAGCACTAAGGGGCATAAATTATTGTTAGACCTGATACTCTTGAAGTAGTGTTTCCCTAAACTTTTAGCTTTTTCCTCATGGGTTTTGCTGATCCTGTTTTTCCGGCCTTAGGACTCTGGTCGCTTTTCCGCTATAATGCAGTGTGAAAGTGTGCATGCCCTTCCTACACATTTTAGGAAGTGGTGCTTACCTGATGTTTTTAAACATCTCTCATGCCTGCCATTACAGGCCTTTGTGTGCACATTTGCACCTATGCTCAGGTTGGCCTTTCTAAATCACTAGCCAATGCCTTTCACTAACACTACAGCAACCCTAAGGTGAGCCCTGGGGGTGGGGCAAGTGATAGGTGAAAGGCAGGGTAGGTACACATGTGTTCACTGGCCAGGTAGTGAAGAACCCCCAAGTGTGTTTTGACTACCTATGAGGTTTGCTCTCCCCTTAGGTTAATAAGGGGAAATGGCTGAGATTACTTTAAGCTGCTGTGGTGGCTGACAGTGGAGCAGCACCATGTTGTTTACTATCATTGGATTCACAATGACAAATCCTCCCTTGTTGTAATGGTGGATTTGTCATTAATAGCTTAGAAATGCCTCTTCTAGAAAGTGGGCATTTCTCTGCGCTAAACTCTTTTGTGTGCCTTTTAGTTTGACTCCAGTCCACACTGGAGGTTGGGGGAGCACATCTGTACATTCCCCAGAGACAGCCATCAACATTGGGCATGCACCTAGAAAGACTGACCTCTGCCATTTGAGGACTTGGGTGGATAGATTGCTGGGAGAGGTTTTGACACTTGGACCCTGGGAAGCCAGATCATGGCCCCACTAAAGACTAAGATCTGCATTCCAAGGCCTCATGGCAGACATAACTGAAATTTAGAAGAGACCTCTGTGGTTCAAACGGGAATCCTCTGAACCACCCCCATTGTCAAAGGCACACTACAGGATAACCACAGGTGCCATACTTCAGCAGGGCAGAGATATACTTGCGGGACCAGACATCCTGGACTGCATGGTCCACACTGCTACAGGAATCTGCTGTGCACAAGGAGGAGACTGCCATTGGAAGTAACAGTGCACCCTGCCTGAATAGTGGCTGGCATGGGCTGACTACCTGCTGCTGTGTGGTGTCCTGAAGAGTGCTCTCCAAGGGCTTGTTGGCTTACCCCCTGTTCTTTGTGGAGGTCTCAGGGACATCAAAGACCTCCTGTGAGGGACCTGCGCCATCTACTTGTTTCACCTGGAGAGCGGTTTCCTCTCAAGCACTTCTTTGTCTGCTGGATCCTGACTGCAGTGTAATGTGAGCGTGGAACTAAGTATAGTGCCTGAAGACTGGATTGCCTTGTGCTGCGCACCCAAACTGTACCAGCATCTAAAGAGAGTGGCCCTTCCTTCTTCTTTCTTAGTAAGAGGTGGTTTCTTTTGTCTCTAACCTGTGGGTAGAGCAGTGGGGGGTAACTGGGAGGTGGGGGAGGGATTGTGCTGTAGGTTTAGCCTTCATATTATCAACTGACCTGCAGGATATAATTTGCACAGTGTTACGTTGCCCAGTGCGTGTGTGTGCAATTGTGCTTCATACAGACTTTCCGATTTCCTTTCCACCGTGTTATGGTGCTGTGTGAGTGTGGGAGAGTGTGCTGCATGAGAACAGCCTGGTAGTAGTTGCACCGTGCAGCGGTGTTGTTTTACTAGGTTTCCCAGTTTTGACATTGGTTTTACCCATGTGGCCTTGGCCTTTCGTCCTGCTGAAAAGTGTTATAAATTCCTGTGTGTACCCATTCCTGATATCGTTGTGACCTGGCATGCACTCTAGAAATGTGTGGATTTGAATTGTGTTATTTGCCAGGGTGGACCAAGTTCTGACAACGTATCACACTGCATAAGGGTGCTGGGGTAAATTAGGATTTTTCCCAAGAGTACATATTACTGATGTAATTTCTACACTGCTGGGCCTAGAACTGCTAATAATATTTCCAAGTGTGATTTATGCCCAGAAATAATTGATGTTCATGTTGTGTTAATTAACGTGTGTGTTAAATACAATCTTTATTTGCAAACACTATGTGTAAAGTCTCTTTTGAGACGCTCATTGTATTTATTGTGTGAGAGTGCTGTGCCAATGCTTTACACATTGCCTCTGGGATAAGCCTGACTGCTCAGTGACGAGATACCCAAGGGTGAGCGCAGGTTATACACTGAGTGTTATCACATGCCCCTGACAGGAGTATTAGGTTCTGCCTGTCTTGAGCACCGCCTCAGCCAACCAGAAAGTACCAGTTCCAACACACAGACTATCATAAGTGCTAATTAAATAGATTTCTGAAAAGACTAATACGGATTCCTACACTGGTACTGATAAAAGCTTGTTCAGTGGAGCCTCTCTCAACACGCGGGACAAGTGCTTAATTTACTGAAATCTGCTGAGACAGATAATCAAAAACAGGACTGTTCGGGCGAATCCTGGATGCCCGTTCACCCTACCCTGTCGGCATACTTTGTACAGCTAATACTGTTTAACAGTGGTTAGATTTGATTTCTTCAAAAGTACGATTTTTTAATCAGCTAGCACAAGCAGTAATGGAGAGTCTGTGTGGTAACTTCATTTGTTCATCAACATTAGTAATGTATTACAGCCACAGCTGCAATGCCCCTGGCACCAAGGCAATAGTATCAGTGCTATCTTCCCTACACAGCATGAATTCCATCACTCAAATATCCACTTTAAGTATACTTTAAAAATTCATAAATTTTACTCCAAACATCAGCTTATGAGTTCTACAAATGCAAACATTTTCGTCTCAAATACATGGTTTGAATTTTGATATATTAATACAATCAATCAAAAACTTGTAATTTAATAGGCTGGGAAGTGCAGGAGCAAGCTACTCACAGGTAACTGGAGAGCTTCCAGTAGGTCTACTTGTTGGAGAACCTTGGTCTAAGATGAGTGAGAGAAAAAAACTGAACAACTAAATAAGATGCAACATATTAACCTTCTTTTATCTGGTAACTATACCCTGGTAGCTCTACCCACACTAGTAAATATTTCAAATATCAAGACTGAATAAATACTCAGGACGGTCTCCAGGACCTATGGGGTATTTGAATCCCACACTGGCACACTCCTGCCACAGTGCTGACAAGAGTTGGATACATTTTTTCCTAAATTGTGCATTACGTATGAAAAATATCCTTACTACAGCTGAGCCAGAGCAGCAAATTGCATGGTCACCACTACTGATTCTGCATAAATTCTTCCAGTTACCCTAAAGCCCCCCAAACTACAGCACCGAACACCATGCCACAAGGGTGCACTTGGCACATACACATCAAAGTTAGTTATCGCATCATATGGATTTCAAGCCTTGAAACTCAAGCCCCGCCCACATCCTCAAATGACTGTTTCCAGGCCCAGATTGAGGCTTGAAGGATCATCTTCTCACCACGTAATCACATGAAGCATTTTAGCTCTGCTATAAAATGTTTGTTTCTCTTTTCTGAACATTTGTAGGCTAACTAGAAGCTTGAGATATAGGCGGAGACTTTGGAGGCGCTTGCAGTGGACTGTCACACTGACATATACTTTTTGGTGGTCCACTGCAAACTTACATGCAGGTAAGGACACAGATGAAGCACAGCCGGAGGAAACATGCTTAAATCAACATGGATGCAGGGTCGGCTCCTCTGCAGTGGCAGAGAAGCGTCGTCCCATTGGCTCAGAGCCAACAGCTGAAAAATAAAAACAATATTTTAATATTGTTTCATTTTTCAGCTGCTGGCTGAGCCAGCGTGTGCAGGGAGGGGTGGGGCTAGGCCATGGGAGGGGAGAGGAGGAGTGGTAGATGTGCACTTGTAAGTGCGCATGTCAGTTTGGCCAGATATCTTAGGCCAGCCAAACTGACATGCACGCTTAGGTTTCTCCAACCCGGCTGTATAGCACAGCCAGCTTGGAGAAAGAGCACAGACTCCATGTGCCTGAGTGAGTGTTGATTCAACCCGCTCAGGTCAATCCCCGACGCAGGGATTGGATGGGGAGTCCATGATGCTGGCCCAGGAACTGCTTGGACCAGGAAGTGGAAAAAGAGGAGTGTGAGACGGCTGGCAGAACCAGGTTACTTTTAAAAAATCTTATTATTAACCCTGCACACTCCCCCCTTAACCCCCGCACCACCTCCACCCACTCTACACCTCTAAATCAGTGTCACCCGCTACTGCATTGATGATCCGATTCCTGCATGCTGTCGCCACAAAAACTTTAATCCCTGTTATTTTCCTGCCCCTAGAATTACTGTGCTATTCTTTGTTAACAGGCTACTGGTATTTTCAAAGGTATATCTGAGCATGGGTTGTTTGACTGAACAATGCAGGGAAATTCTTCACATGGCTTTAGAACACTTTTTTTAGAACGCATATGCTTTTACAAGGCATGCCATTACCACAAATTGTTTATACATATTTATATATATATATAAAAAATTTATTTGTGGAGGGTGACTCCCCAACTTACTTTAAATGCATGGTAAAGGCATGCATTGTAAAGGCATATACATGGAAAAACATGCATGGTAAAAATGTGTGGTGAAGGCACAACGTGGTAAAAACATAGCTATAAAGGCTGTTTTCCCTGAGCATGCACACTCCACCAGAAGCAAAGAAGTCTTCTGTGGTCAGCTGTCTATTCTAGCAGTGCAGCTGGCTCTACAAAAACATCCTTAAACACTCCTACACTATCCATCCAATCATTCCTTTTCTGAGTCAGGAATCTCTTCAGACACATACAGAACCAGACCTAACACACTTCAATACAACACCCCTTTTACAAAACCAAATACCAATATTTCAATCCTACAGCGATGAAACCAGCTGCACTTGAAAATTGCAAAAGTAACCTTCTACTTTTCCGAAAAAGCTTTAAAAAGCTCAAGATGGTGTTATTCTTGGCTCCTTGACTGTTCTTTTCAGCTATTCCATTTTTTGGTGGTCTATCTATACAGTTACTGTTATTTGGTGACCTCACACCATCAATTCTTCAATAAAGTACAGTGAGAAGTAAGGAGAGAGAGAGAGAGACGGATTTGGGTCAACCCCTTCTTTCATTGGCTCTCATTGTTTTCATGGTTTTCCATTGCTTGGATGACCTGTCCATCAAGGCCACACCATTTTGAATAGGATTTCATTATCCCTTTGGTGTCTCATGATGGGTATAAATGCAACATAGCATGTAACTTGTAAATAGAAGCCAGTGTTGACAGAACAACATTCTAAGCACCGATTCCTCACTTTTAAGTTTACTACATACTCAGAAGACTTTATCTTCTGATTCTTTTTCATAACACCCTTTTTTCAGAGTATAGCTTCATTGTGCTAATGCAGTTTGGCTAGCAAAAATGCCCTACTCCCAGGTTCTGCAATGCTGTAAATCAAGGTATTGCTTCATTATTGGATTTTCTGTCTAGAACAGCTAGAGAAAACAGGCACAAAGTCGTCCATCTGTGACCAACCACTCTCCTAATAAAAAATCCAGACCTAATGATTTTGCCAGTGCTTGTTTTCTTTTTGCACCTGTGTTTGGCACAAAACAGGTATCTGCCCGCATGGTTTAAGCACTTTCCTTATATTCATAGACTTAAACAGCAAATTGACCAAGTTCCCTATGGCAATTATTTTTAACGTAAACGTGGACTATATGTTACAATCATTTTTTGTATAAACAAATTTCGCCCCTATATATTATGGGCGGAGACAACACGCTCCGAGCAGCTCCGACGGATTCAGATAGTGACTGAACAAAAAGGAACCGTCTTAGAAAGGCAGACTCACACAAGGGGTTACCTGTTTCTCAATTGGACCTTACAGCCGGTAGGAGACGCCGTGGCTGAATAAGGTCTATATGAATGGTGTGTCCAACTTCGAGGCAGTGACAAAAACACTTGGCCCTGAAGAAATTGCCTAAAGTGTTGTGGGCAATGAAACATGTTGGCGTATAGGTAATGGTATGCATGTGTAGCTACCAGCCTTACTTTTTAATGTGATAGGTTCCACGAAGTTAGGAATAAAAGTTGCAGTAGCGTGTTACCTATCACTTTTATCACCTTTTTTGATACTTTACACCTTTTTCACTGCACGTTTTTGTTTGAACACATTCATTTATTTTTGGAGTTATGACCGCCAATGATGATAACAATTGGCTTTCCTGGTGAGTACCTGCTAGGTATCCCGATGGTGGTTCGCCCGTGAGGGGTCATTCCTCCTATTCACATTTTTTCACGTGTCACTTGTGAGTGCTGAGAGCTGATTATACTTTGAGTTTATCAGTTCCGGTTTCTTTTGAGCATTCAGAAAGACTGTCTTTTGTATTTGGGATGAAGACTTTTCATCCAATAGGCAAGAGAAACGTGTGACTTGCTACCCATAATATATAGGGGAGAAATTTTTTTATACAAAAAATTATTGTAACATATAGTCCACGTTTACGTTAAAAAAAATTGCCATAGGGAACTTGGTCAATTTGCTGTTGAAGATTATATGAGTGGAGGGCGACCACGCGTTCCTTAAACTTTCCCTCTTTGCTCCTTGTTGATTACACACATATTCATGGAGACAATTTTGGTGTAACAACATAGGGTCTGGAGCTCTCAGAGAGTTGGCTTTGGCTACAAACCAGAATTGGTGACTGAATAGAGCAAATGAAAACAACACCACAAAAAAACATGAAATCCCAGCCCGATTAAGGGATAATATGGGATGTTCTGTGCTCCTGGGTACACTGACTCACATAACCATTGCACCCATCCTTTTCATAAGTCAATTGTAAACAGGCATAGGCAGGCTGGCCTCACTGAATGTAAGCTCCAAAGCTGCAGGAAGGCTATGATGTAATTTTAAGTTTTTAGTCCTTACCGGCCTGCCCAAGAGTAAGTCCAAACATGCCGGATTGCACGTCATCAAGTACGGAGGCAAATGACCACCAAGGGATTGGAATAATTATGAATCCGTTTAACATATATTACCCCAGGGATCCCAAATGAAAAGATCCTATAATTAATACCTATTACAAGTAGTGCCCTTTAAAATGGGGAATAATGTGCATTTTTCTGCTTTGCAACACAAAATCCACAAATACCACTATTTACCGGGCATTGAGCCCCAGTAAATTTCAACAGGTTTGACTTGAGGAAAGTCACCTGGAGAAAATTGTGGGTATGCAGTACTTACCATGAAACTCATCATTCAGATCCTTGCGCAAACATCTGTTTACTCAGGTATCGGAAAAATGTGTCTCTCTTGTATTGAGGGCCCCTGTGCTCAAGGTTATGAAATACACTACCATATTAACAAATCCCAATTTCTTAAACAGCTTTCTCAATCTACAATGGAAAGGAATCTTGTGTCCTCAAACACCAAATAAACAGCTGCGGCCCGTGGAGGGAGTTGCGGTGGGGCAGAAAGGCGGGGCGGGTGAGGGGTGCTAAAAACCGGAATATGGATAATTGGAGGTAAGTAAACAATTTAATTAATAAAACGAATTTCGTAGCGCGCGCTGCATCGCATTTTGCGATGCAGGGCGTGCTACGAAATTCGTTTTATTTATTCAATTGTTTACTTACCAACAATTATCCATATTCAGGTTTTTAGCACCCCCCTCCCTGCCCCGCCTTTCTGCCGCACCGCAACTCCCTCCACAGGCCGTGGCTGCAAATAAATATTAAGTGATTACATCAAGTTACATTTCTGGGTGAAAGAAGGTTCAGAGCTTCACGTGTACATTGTCTGAGATGGGAGGTGCACCTTTCTGCCTTTATTATGGAAGGACATACCTCATAGGAATTCTAAGGGGCCATGTGGTGTGCAGATTAGAACAATGGGTACTCACAAGCATTTTATTGTCTTGCCATAGCACACAAGCCACTTGATATAAAGCTAACCTCAAGTTTAAGTACTCTCACAGTATAACTGACGTGCACAAAATAGGTCTTTGATTGGTAACCATCTTTGAGAGATGTTTATCTGTAGGAAAATCAAGCTTAAAGATATTTTTCCCATATTATTTGGAGCGTTCAAGGTTCATACATTTTATTTATTTATTTGTAGAGTTTTATACGACGCGAAGTAGACCTGAAAGCATCAGAGCACTTCACAAACATTGCATAGTATTTATAGGTTTACAGATTAGATGGACATGGAAGCCAAATAATAGCGGTACATAACAAGACATATGCCGACATGGTTATCAATAGCTGGCATAGCGTTCGAGGTAGAGACAGTACATGAACGGCATGTATGGACAACATTATGATCAGTAGCTGGTACATTTTAGAGGTAGATACACCACATATATAAAATGATTGCTTAGCCCTGCATAGTTATATTGCTGCAAGGTTACATAGCGAGAAAGTAGGCCGGTGTAAGCCCAAATAACCATGGGCTGTGGTGTATACCCGAATGGAACAGATGGACTTTAGAGGTAGTCTACAGATATACATATTATTTAAGAAATGCATATTCATATACGTTGATTATAATGTTCTCCATACATGTCGTTCATGTACTGTCTCTACCTCTAAAACTATGCCAGCTACTGATAACCATGTCGGCATATGTCTCGTTATGTACTGCTACACTGGGACAGCATCACAGACTCCCTGTGCAGTCCCCCTGCTGTTCTCATGCTATGAGAGCAGCGTTGGGATTAGCCTGAATAGGCTGGTTTGACGCTCCGCTCAGGCACAGGGAGTCTATGCTGTTTCTCCAAGCCGGCTGTTCATTACAGCTGGGTCTGAGAAACCGAAGTGTGCATGTGTATCTGGCTGGCCTAAAACGGCCAGCCAAACACACATGCGCACTTAGAGGTGCACTAACCAGTCATCCTCCCCCCTGCCATGGCGCTAACCCCGTCCTCCCTACACATGCAGGCTCAGCCAGCAGGTGAAAAAAAAACGATTATAGCGTATCTTCTTATTTTTCAGCTGCTTGCTCTGAGGCAGTGGGTCGACACTCCTCCGCCATTGCAGAGGAGCCGCTCCTGCATTGGTAAAGTAATTTCTTTGTATACGTTTAATGCATTGCTGTAGCCAAATCAAAGCACTTTATTTCATGTAACATCTTGTATCAAAAGCCGCAACCTGGCTGTTTTAGACAGCTGGGTTAAGAAAGCGCAGGCCTACAGAGCTCTTAGAAGCACTGAGTGAGGCCACTCCCTCCAATCCTGGCGCTGCTCTCATGCTGGTGAGAGCAGTGCCAGGATTGGTTAGGGGAGTTTGCTGCTGGGTTCCGCATTGAAACCTACCAGAAGACCGAAGAAGGACGCCGCGTCGGAAGGTAAGTCTGTTTATTTTTTAGTCACCCCCCACCCCCACCCAACCCTCCGTACATTGTACCACTGATGGAATGGAAGTGGGTAGAAATAGAACTGCAACAAGACAATGAAGATACGGCTTACGAGGAAGCTCTGCAGAAGGATATGGAAAGGACTGATGAAAGATTGAAGTGAATTCAAATGAGAACTGTATGTATTTGATGGTAACTATTAGAATGCAATGATGTGCCACGCAACACCAGTGAGCCCATGTACTGTATGTGTGCACTGTTGTGAGTTTTTCAATGGTGTGGGGGAGGGCGGAGAAATTATGCTACTGTTACTTTTATTGAAAAACAATAAAGATCTTTTTTTTTTAAAGGCGGAATAAATGATGCAATAGAAATAGTAGTCTATTTTGGGAAGAGCTAAACAACTAATAATAGGAACTATGCATTGATGTACATTTACGAGTTTTGGGAATTCAGGTGCACGCCCAGTAGTAGTGAGCTTGGAAAGCAGGACCACTCATGGATTTCCTGGCACACGACTGGAACGATTAGGTGCCATATGTTATTTCCCCAATACAAAGCTGTAGCCACAGCACAAAGTACCATTTTTGAAAGGACATATTTCTTTTTTTCCCATTTTTTTTGCTCTGTCTGGGGAAACCCCTGCCCCGACATAAAGTTTCAGAGTATGTGTGTATGTATGTTGTATTTGTATAACCCATTCCCCTCTTCAGGTTTTGCCTTGAATTTAATATATCTTAAAAGGGGTCTCTGATCATTTCCCAATACCAAATAACTGTGTTCATTCGCTTTTGTGTGGAACTTTTATTACTGTGTTTATTTGCTTTTGTGTGGAACTTTTTTGTTGTTAACTTCCCCTGGCTGCACACATTTAAGATATGTCTACTAAAGCTGTTCACACTGTTTAAGCCCCATTCACTGTCAAGACAAGATCTCCTGCCAAGGAAAAGGCAGACAGCTTCTAACAGTATGCTGGAATGATTGCTTTTTATTCCTTAGTTGTGTAAAGCAGATGCTTTAGCCTTAGAATGTTTGAGGCATTTCCTATTCATGCATCAGTACCTTTCTTTGCACTTTGTAGGCATTATCTGAATGATTTTTTTCAACATAATCTATTTGGTCATTGTGATCAAACTCTAAATGTTGTAATAAACATTGCACGTTAACAATAAAGTTAATATACAACAACTATGCTATATTTAATACAAAAAAGGCAGCCACAATTGTGGTTACCTTGCAGCTAATAGGGATTTGATTTGAATGGTGCAGCAGGTGCAGGGGCACCGGGGCCAAAAGTTCTAGGGACACCACTAAACCCAGATTATTGCTAACATTTAAAATGAAACAGGCAACCACAAGTGCAGTTACCTTGCAGACAACAGGGTCATGATTTGAATGGTGATGTAGGTGCAGTAGCACCAGGCCAAAAGTTGTAGGAACTCCTCTAAACACATAATATTGCTAGATTTGACTACTAAACAGGCAGTCACAATTGCAGTTACTTTGCAGTTGAAAGGGATTTGATTTGAATGGTGCAGCAGGTGCAGTGACACCGGGGCCAAAAGCTCTAGGGACCCCACTAAACCCAGATTATTGCTAAATGGTACTACTAAACAAGACAGTCACAAGTGCATTTAACTATCAGGCAACAGGATATTTATTTGAATGGTGCAGTGGGATCAGGACCAAAAGCTCTAGGGACCCCACTAAACACCTAATATTGCTGTATTTTACTACTAAACAGGCAGCCACAAGTGCAGTTACCTTGCAGACAACAGGGTCACGATTTCAATGGTTTAGTAGGTGCAGTAGCACCAGGACCAACATTTGTCATGACCTCCTCAAAACACCCAATATTGCTATATTTTACTACTATACAGGCGGACACAATTGCAGTTACATTGCAGTCAAAAAAGCTTGATTTAAATGGTGCAGCACGTGCAGTGGCACTGGGGCCAAAAGCTCTAGGAACCCCACTAAATGCAGAGTATTGCTAATGTTTACTACTAAACAGGCAGTCACAAGTGCAGTTATTTTATAGGCACTAGGGGCATGATTTCAATGGTGCTGCAGGTGCAGTGGTACCGGGGCCAACAGTTGTCAGAACTCTAAACACCAAATATTGCTATATTTAACTACTAAATAAGCAGCCACAAGTGTAGTTACCTTGCAGGCACCATGGTCATGATTTGAATGGTGTAGCAGGTGCAGTGGCACAAAGGCAAAAGCCTTAGGAACCCCTCTAAACACCAAATATTTTGCTACTGAACAGACAGTCACAATTGCAGTTACCTTACAGGCAATAGGGTCATGCTTGAATGGTGCAGCAAGTGCAGTGTCACCAGGCCCAAAAGTTGTTTGAACTCCTCTAAACACATAATATTGCTATTACATCAATTAATTCTATTATTTCCTCTTTAATTTTTTTAAATGTTGCTATTACTTACCCGCACTATATCACTGGTAACAGCACAATACGTTGCCTTTTCGTACATAATCAAGTTATAACACTTTAACAGACTTTCTTTAACTTATATTGTACAACTACTCAGAAAACTACAACTTACAACAAAAAACAAATTATTATTAATCACATAGGCGAAACATAATGCAATTACCAATGCTTGTTACCTCGGAAGTGGATTTTACCCAGTCTGGGGCAAATCTCTGGCCTTCTCACAGGTTGAAAAGTGTTAGTAAGGAGTTTACAAATTTCCAAAATTCACATAGTTGTGGGCATTCACAGACTTTCAAGGTAAACGATTCCCCCGTATCACCCCTTGCATGGGGTTTACTACTGCCTAATTGTAAAGTTATGTCATACAAATTCACACTACTAAACATATTTACATCTGCTAGGAATTATCCACAGCTGCTTGGAAGGAGTAAATAGAACCATGTTTGGACAATCAAAGCATGTTGAAGAAAATGTAATTGTTTGACATGTTACAAGTTTAAAGAAGTGATTTATGCAGTGTTAGAGCATACGGCGACCCTCCACTGGTGCCCTTAGCTCTCGTGTGTCAGATTCTCTTGTAACCAAATGTAGAACCAACTACCATCGAGTGTCACATTCAGCATTTGAAGTTCCATGGGAAACCAAGCACGCTAAGGCTTCGCATTGAGTAAATTCCTATGAAGTTTGTTTGTCTGAGCTCTAGCAAGCAGATTCTTTGTGTAATAACCACTACAACTTGTAGTTGGTGATTGCACTACTTTATGTATCAATGTTGACAGAATTGTAATGAAATAAGGAATTTAATCCAGATTGCCGTAATACAATGTAGCCATATCTAGTGTCCATGTGCAACTTCTAATATTAAGACTACCCCAATAGGTGAGAGGTCGATCCATGTTTTGCCATGGCTGTGTGCACTAACTTAACTTGCTTTTTCTAATGAAAGACTTACTATTGAAAATGCTTCCTGTTTATAGCTCTGTCAATAGTCAATATTATCAATAATCAATTCAGACATTCTTATTTTATCAACCTGACTAATTGACAGACTGACTGACAAGATTTGTATAGCTAAATGTTGAAAGGTGGTCCATGTGACCACATGAGACTATGGTTAAATGTTCAAGCATGCATAAATATTCTCAATTAGGGATCAGTCCCCTACAACTCAATATACAAGCAGGTTCATAAATCTCCTTCTCAGACTGTATTGAACAATATTTCACATACTTACTCCACCATCAATATACATCAAATAAGTAACAAGCAAAGAATCATCTAAATTAAATTATGTTATAACTTTAATATATGGTGTGAACATTTTTTTCATAAAATAATAATTAGTGCTGTACAAAAGGCCGTTGTATAGATATCCATTTAAAGCAATACACCAGTTCATTCATCGAAATGTGTCTTCATTGCTGTTAGGAGGAGGTTTTTGGAGGAAACATCAATTCTTTGTATCATTATTTGGCCGACCCAATTGTCCACCTTGTAATTTTTCTAACCAGTCAATTGCCACCTCTCAAAAATTAGTTGATGCATTTCAGCTCCTATATTATCACTGGACCTCCTCGGGACAGATGCTAACAAGGAACTAAAAGAAACCATAGTGGCATAAGTCCTTGAAGCATATAAAATTCTATGTGCATTCAAAACATGGATCTATTTATTTTCATTTTACCCAACACATTCGAGTTAATTCATATTGCTGTGTATTGATCATAACGTGTTTAGTTGCCCATGATAATAGTTTGCAACGAAAACCTATACGATGCCAAAAATACATTAAATGTGTTTAATAAAGATAAGAGTACAAAACCAATAATGACCAGCCCTCTCCACTCACCACACAATTCATTATAAGAGTAATGTATCAAGCAATGGCATATAGATCCATTCAAGACTAGGTGACTTGCTTGTACAATCAAGGCACAGGATCTGCTAATCCTACTTTATTAGCGCTCGCCTGAGACAGCGCAGCGCTGACTCTTCGAGATATTTAGTAAGTGGCTTTTAAAAGTGCCACCAGAGGCTTTTGCTGGTCTACAGCTTGTGCACGTGCACAGCTGCCATCTGTATTTTTTTGTTGCTGTAATCAGGCTCCTCTGCTCGCATTAACCCCCTCCCTTTTCCCCCTCCCTCCTGGTCAGCTTCATTTGTGTCTTCTAGCTGTGAATCATGCTCCTTTGCTCCCACTCCCCCTCCCTTCTCTCCCTCCTCTTCGTCAGTTTCATTTGTGTCTTCTATCACTGTGAATGCTCCTGCTTCCACCAGGCACATACGCCATCAGTCGTCGGTGCATGCTTTCACCAGGCACACACACCACCAGCCATCGGTGCATGCTTCCACCAGGCACACACACCATCAGTCGTCAGTGCACGCTTCCACCAGGCACACACACCACCAGCCGTCAGTGCACGCTTCCACCAGGCACACACCACCACTAGCCGTCAGTGCACGCTTCCACCAGGCACACACACCAACAGCTGTCAGTGCACGCTTCCACCAGGCACACACAACTCCAGCCGTCAGTGCACGCTTCCACCAGGCACACACACCAACAGCCGTCAGTGCACGATTCCACCAGGCACACACACCAACAGCCGTCAGTGCACGCTTCCACCAGGCACACAGACCAACAGCCTTCAGTGCATGCTTCCACCAGGCACACACCAACAGCCGTCAGTGCACGCTTCAACCAGGCACACACACCAACAGCCGTCAGTGCACGCTTCAACCAGGCACACACACCAACAGCCGTCAGTGCACGTTTCCACCAGGCACACACACCAACAGCCGTCAGTACACGCTTCCACCAGGCACACACACACCACCAGCCGTCGGTGCACGCTTCCACCAGGCACACACACCACCAGCCGTCAGTGCACGCTTCCACAAGGCACACACACCACCAGCCGTCAGTGCACGCTTCCACCAGGCACACACACCACCAGCCGTCAGTGCACGCTTTCACCAGGCACACACACCACCAGCCGTCAGTGCACACTTTCACCAGGCACACACACCACCAGCCGTCAGTGGAGCAGGCAGGCTCTTCTCAGAGTTTCTTGGTACATATGTGTTCGATGCCTGGGAGGGAGTGGGTTCAATTTTCTTAAACCTTGCTGAGTATGCAGGTGTAGTGCATGAACTCCTGTGTGAGTGAGTCATGCTGCCTGGGGCTCACTCACTTCACACTTGTAAATTGAGCCTGCACCAGGCTTTTTCTCATTTGCAAAGTTCGGCGCACAGCTAGGTAGCCCCCACATACCGGGGAATGACTGCTTCCTACAAACAGAATGGAAACAACATTCAGAGCAATGAAAACAAGTTAATTTGATGCAAAGAACTGTTAACAAAAACCATGTCCAGGAATTGTAGCTCTGGCAACTTAGAAAAAAAACAGCAACAAAAAACAAACAAGCATTGGCATAGCCAATAGGTATCGCTTTTTGGACCCAATAAGTATTTAGTTATGCAGCAGAATATCCTTGGTGCAAAAACACCAACTGTTGCATGGCTAAACACTTTTAAGGTCCCAAATGCGAGACCTATTGGCTATGCCAATGCTTATTTTATAAGCTATGCATAGCAATTGGAGGATCTCAAATACACCATCTCGTGCTGGTAATACAGATGCTAAATTATATTTTCGTAAATGCTCATCCAGTTAAAAATTCCAGTGCTGTTTGCAAGTCAACATTCCACAACCATGCTATAAATACCAGTCAATGGCGTACTAGTAGATATGTATGTGAATACACCAATAAGAGTCTTACAGTGCTAAAAAGCAACCCATCAAAAGGGATGATGTATATCAACAATATATTTTGGTGTTCATATTACAGTTATAAATTGGATATGTGCTCTCAGTTATGTCAAAAGTTACTGTAAAGCAAAACAAATACATATATTTACAAAATTACTAGTAACACTGAAAGAGAAAACATTTTTGTCTTTTTAAATCTCTTCTGTCTTAAACTCAATAACAGTTAATGAATTATATCACAAAGGTAGAGTATGTACGTATCTGCTACAATAGGATTTTGTTAATGGCCATTAATATCAAGCTCCGGTGCACACATTTACCATATTCTTTATTCACAGCAGCACATAAATGAGGCTAAATATATTCAGATTAAATCATTCTTAATCAAAACCATTGATTGACCACATATCTACAGCTTCACGTTGTTCAGCTCATCCAACGCATTGAGCTCACACATGTCGTTACTTCTCAGCTTAATGTATCTTGCTTTCACATAAGGAAGACATTCCTCAATATTGCCACATATGTTGCTACTCTTTAAAATGGACAATACCACCCATCTGAAATCATTACAGCCATGTCCTATCTCTAGGAAATGGTTCGAGGGTGCATTGATGGATTTACAATGCCTTCTTGATCTATGCTGAATTATACGTTTTCTAATTTCATGAGTGATTATACCTTACAAATATTTAAAGGTATTAGTGAGATCACAGACAGTGCAGTGTCCAAAAGAGATGATCCAACTTTTGTCCACCAACTTCAGTCATGTGCATCAGACGGTGACATTTTAAGAGGTTATTTTGAATGATTTTATATTCAATTGAAAAAAATATGCCAACCCTAATCTTAGAAAAGTAGAATAACATGAAATTAACAATTTGGCTAATTGAGGATATTTATACACTGTTAAGGAGTTTTATAGAGCATACCGCCTGATTAGATCTCCTACCACTAATTTACTTTTATCAACCTCAGAATGATGAACTGCTGAGTCAATCCATTCAGTATTTGAATCAATGACAAGGTCTGGCTAAAATTTTAATCATGCTTATAAAATTTGTGAAATTCGCGAATTTGTGTTACTTAATATTGTGAAATTCACAAAATCTCACAATTAGCACCTTGGTGTCATTTTTGGTTTGCTGTACCCTGCTAGAAGAGAAAATGTCTCTTTAAGAGACAATTTCTCCTCAACCTAGTCTCCTAACAGTACTTTTTAGGTCTCGCCTGTCGATGCGCATGCGCATCGAGCTTGCGAATCTATGGTGGCTTATCCACTCTTTATCCAACTTGCAAGGAATCGTGGCGATTCCTTGCAGTGCACGAGAAATTTAAGCTCAATGCGCATGCGCATTGAGCTTAAATGCGCGTGCACATGCCCCCAGCCGCCTGCCTTGCCTACTCTCTCTCTCACAGCCTCCCCCAGCTCCGCCCCCTCACTTCTTGATTGCACGGCCGCTAGGCCGTGCCTCCCCTACTCTCCTCCCCCCTCCTCCTCCTACTCTCCTCCCCTGCCTGCCTGCCGTGTCGCACCTCTCCCCTCTCCGCCCCCTCCCCTGCCCGCCGTGTTACGGTGAAAGGCTTGGACCTAAGAGAGAACGCACTAAACCAGCTTCTTTACGCCCCCACTGCTGTGTGTGGGTTTGGTTTACATAAAGGCTTTACACTCGATGGGAGGCTTGTTAAGAAGTGTCGAGCAGACTCAATTAGCTGACATATCGGTGACGCGTCTACAGATTTATGTGCTAGCTGCTGGCCTTTTAACAAAATCGTTGCTGTGCTTTCAGCATTGGCGGCTGTCTCAGCTTCTAAAACCTATTACTTTCGGTTTCATCATTGCTCCGGGGGACCTGCTGGACTGCAGCCGCCTGGGTGTTACCGAGCTGCCTGCCCCGCTGCCTTCCTGGGCTGTTAGCATGTAAGTACCGAGGGAGCTCTCTCTGCGTGTCCGTGGCACTGCCGCGAGACAACCCATACCAAACAACCAGCCTCCTCAATAACTCCAAATGACTTCTGAACACTGCCTCGCTGCATCTCCTGCCGTGCAGCACGTAATCGTTATCTCCCGCCGTGCAGCACCACTGGTATCCCGCAGCCTCCCAGCACTCCGTGGCATGAGTGACCCCGCGTACCTGTCATACTGCAGCACGCCCTGGACTTCACTGTTCTGAACGATACTGGGCACTGCTCCTCGCGGCGCCCCCTGATAAGCTACACATGTGTATGCTGTGCTGCATCCTCTGCTACTGGCATGGTGTGTTCTATCCCGTGCTATGCTACCCTTCGCAATCTATCATGTTGCATCCCATCCCGACCTATCGTCTGCCCCCATGCCCACCTGTCCCGCTGCACCCTCTCCAGTACCATTTCATGCAGCGGTCTGTTCTAGCCACACTGTCCCACACGCCTTGGTGCACGGATAGCCTTGTATTTGTCGCTGTCGTCTCTTCCACCCATCCATTCGATCCTTTATTAGTCTAAAATATTCCCACTGTCCGTTTTATTTCTCTCATCTGACCGGCTCCTGGTCATCTCTCCCTCTCCTTCTCCTTCCTTTCTCTCTCCCAGGACCATCTTTCTCCCTCTACCAGATCCTTTCTACAATATGTCGTCCATTTTATCACGTTGGCCCGTCTCTACCTTTCTTAAAACCCATTCCTGATACTTGCCACTGCGTTCTTTGCGCTCCCTTTCTTGTGTCTCCCTTTTTTTTTTATCTCTCTTGCAGCCTTTTATTTTCTTCTGTCCCTCATTCTCACAGCACCTCGCGCTCTGCCCTTTCCATAAACCGCTCTTCATTTTCTCTCCCCCCGACACGCACTCACCTGCCTCTCCGCACCCCTCATTCGACGTGTCTGCCACGACTTTCTCTCTTTCAACCAGTCCCCACTTCTTTAATTCTCTCATTCACGTGTATCTCCATATTCCCTCTTTCTACTCGTGTGTCTCCTCCCACCCTCTCCCCTCTTATCTATCCCTTTTGACTTTTTCTTGTTTCCCTTCCCCTCTTTTTCTCTTTATCCCCTCGCAGCGCCTTCTTCCTCCTTTCGCGCACTCTGTGAATATTTCCTGCCACCCCCTTCCTCCACAGATCATTCCACTTCACCCTCGCCCTTCATTGGGCACCTCGTCCTCCCCTCATACCCTCCGCCCGCCGTTTCCTGTCTCCTCACCTACCCCCGCGCCTTGCTGATGCACCGTGACTATTGGCGCCTTTACGACGGGGAGTGACTTACGTCTGTTTTTCTCTGGTGGGGGTCAGTAAGGGGCGGATTATTATTATTTTTTGTTGGGCGCATGGGGGGGTGCTTGTATGGGTGGTGATCGTCATATTTAGGGCTGCGTGGTATCAATGCAGCGCCTCGCACCCTTAAGAAAAGCAGATGTGCTGCGTAGTTATGATCGAATATTTCGATATTAATGCAATTCCCAGAGGTACGGGTTGAGCACTAATACAATAGCTCCGCCCCCTGCTCTACGCCCCCTCCCTTCTCCAACCCCTCCCCACTCTCTCTCCCAGCACAGCACCATCAAAAAACCCCAGCCGACAGTGCAATAGGTCTCGCAGCATTTGAGTTAGAGCTTTTAGAAATGTTTATGGCTTTTTTTCTTTGTAATTCTTTAGCATTGGCTACAGGAAACAAAAATGCTAAAGATTTACAAAAAAAAACCATCAACAATTCTAAAAGCACTAACTCTAATGATGCGAGACCTATTGCATTTCCAATGCTTGTTTTCCTAGGAGGTACACCCTCGTATAAAAATATCAACCAAGATATATGTAAAACATTTTTTTTTAATTTGTGTAATTTTGCACACTTTTAGTAAAAAGAATTGTGAAATTTTACAAAACAATTACAAGATTTCACACAACCCCTACAAAAGATGAGCAGGTTGCATAATGATTTCAGCAGCAAGTGCGTACCTCAGTGAGCTATCTTCCATTAGACGAAGCATTGTAAGAGGCGCTTTTCACTTGTATCTCTAGTCGGTACCAGCAAATTAGTGTGGGTTGCCAGCCAGGGCCGGACTGACTACCGTTTGGAATGCTGCCGAGCTGGGAGCTGATTTCACTGCCGTGGGGGCTGATTTCGTTCATGGAGACCTGCGTGTGCTTCGAAATAATTAAAGCAAAATTAATTTTGTTTAGCACATTCAGGTCTCCATGAACAAAATCAGCCCCCAGCTCAGCAGCATTCCAAACTGCCCGGTAGCCAGTCCGGCCCTGTTGCCAGCACCCGGGGCAAACTTTTAAAAGAAAGTATTGTGCCCTCTAACCCGAGGACTGTTAGCTCAGGAAGTGCTAACGGTCCACGGGTTAGGGGCAGGGCACGAGTCGGGGGTACACGCGGGTGGACGGCATACCCCCACTTTTATCACAGGGTGGATGCCGTCCACCCTGCCAAGAAGTTGGGCCCCACTGAAAAAGACGCTGAATTCGTCCCGGTGTAATTTCCAAAAACCGGAAGGCTGTCAGCAGCACCTGCAAGTTATCTGCTTTTGATCCGCAACAACGTGCAGGCGGCAGAGAGGGGGCTCTCTTAATTCTAACTCTTGCTGGGCCCATAACAAAGGCAGAATCTGAGGGTTGATCAGAACTCCTTTTGTTGGAGTCTCCTGGCCGGAAGCAGCTAGAAGCCTCACACCTAGAAGCAAATGCAGCAGAGGAGAAACAAAGGCGCACACCTTCTTAGTACATCACACATACTTAAGAGAGGCAGCTTTTCACTTTGTTCAGTCCCTGTTTAGGAGATATGCATTCACTGTAAGAACGTCAGATGTGTTGATCTTTCCCAGTGTTTGCACAAAATAAATAGCATTTATATAGCGCTTACTACCCCGGAGGAGGCGTTGTAATAATTTAAATATCACTATTTCTTTTAAAGCACTATGGCTAGAGAAAGCTTAACGATGACAAAAGATAACATTGTTTTATGTGTGGTGTACAAAAGTGTACATTTTCTGCCTAAATCAGGAGGGTTTGTAAGTATACTCGAAATGTGCTCAAATGTACTCAGATCTGATGTCACTTCTTGTGATGCCAGTTCCTGTGATATCACACGCTGTGATGTCACGCGCCGCAAAGTCACTTGCATACTGATTAACTAGGTTAGTCCCCCACTTCATTTTTTAGGACTTATGCCCTGGTTAGGGGGTGCAATAATTTCTTTTAAAATGTAGCGCCCCCTAAGAATTTTGCACCTAGGGCAATCGCCCCTGTGGACCACCCCACGCTACGCTACTAGTCGGTACTTTCGGTGGAATTATTGAAAATCATCAGAAACTAACTAGCTTCTATTTTTGACACTTTTTGTGTTGCTGTCTGCTTTCCTTTATCATATATCTTTTTTTCAAGAGAACGGGGAATGTAACACAAAATGGAAAGAATGTTCCTGCACTGAATAACACAATGGCGTAGCGGCTACTGGGTGCGTCCATAGGGCTCCTTACAATAGCGCCACAATTCCCTAAACAAAATCACTTCCTGCTCTTCTTAGTTTTCCATTGGCCTCTCAGTCCTCTCAACCTAGCAGGCTTCCTGTTATTCAGGAAGCTGTGCTTAAATAATATAGATACCCTTTCTTTTTTAATGAAGCAGCAAACCAGCGAAACAATGACTGAAAAGCTCAAGATTTTTAAAAAAGGAATAAAGAAAAGGGCGTTGGAAAGAAATTAAACACAGGAGTTCTTTAGATGTGACTTAATAAATTCAATTACAATATTTTCTGTGAAGAACGTTGAATTTAAAGGCCCATTACAAATAGGAGTTCATTTTATATTTTGAATAATGGAAATAATGGCAAGACATTGAATTTTCAGGTAGGTTCACTGAATGATTCAGTCTGATGATCAGGTCTGTGAGCAGTGGTCGCTGGAACCGAAGCAGATACTGTTCGACCCCATTAACAGGAAAATGTGGCACTTGTGTTATGGTGCCCTTTGTTACTAGGATTCATGGTAGAACTTTAACACGCCACCATTTTTATGCCAGCACTTTCCCAACACCTTCCACTGCCCTGGTTGTTTCACAGGATATTCTAGGTATATCAGTTTAACAACCAGGGTAGGGTCCCTGTTCTGTAATGGGTGTATTCTACCTGCTTGACTGACGGCCCGTCTTTCAACAAGTGCGCTGGGTGCAAACAGTCACAGTGCACTCTATTACAACTATTCGTGCCAGCATATTAGTGAAAGCAGCTGCTCTGTCTTTTATTACACAGGGAGCCTGTGAATGACTGCACCTGCCTGCAAAGGGACTTTTGAGGAAGTCCATAGGACCACTTTCCCACCTCCAGAGGGTTGCTTCAGGGGGGTCACTGACTGCGCAAAGCCTCTGACCGACAGTCGGAAGCTTTCAGACAGCGTCAGAGCCCATCCAACTGACTCGGTCAGGTTTCGGTCCGAACGTCGAATTACGATGTTCATAAACCAGCTGGTAATTCCGACTCAGTTCCGACTGGCTCTCAGAGTATTCCTGTTGGTTGGAACCGCATCATAACCCCCTATGGCCTGCATTTCCACCATCAGGATTACATTGTCGAATTCCGACAGCTGTAACACAAGCCCCCATAGGGAACAATGGGAATCTGATCAAATAGTATTCGGTCACATCGTGATCTGGCCGTCGGAACCACCGACCTCCTGTCGGTCCGTCTAGAGTCCAAGACGTGTCAGTCGGAGGCTTTCTGACCAAGTTCGTAATGAGCCCCAAAGTGTTTCCATCGTTTGCAATTCTTTTGTGATAGAAAGTGTTTTAGAACATAAACATGTAACCTTGAACACCTTTGCATCGCAGAAGGCTCATGCTCCAATTATTAAGGCTTTAAAGTAAGTGCTGAACATTTTGTGCGGCCCAACTATACTTCCTTGGGCCCACTAGCACCAGTCACTGTCTCACAACACTAAACTAACCTATAACATGCCTCAATGTCCCAGCCCTCACACCATGGTTCCAACCTCTTCTTCCTTTTCCACCCACCAAAGGATAGTGATCAGGAAAGCTGTATATCAAGCCCCTCTGTGCCCCCAACAATCTTTGACTGTACCCCCTAAAATGATTTCTTCATTACATAGTATTGGTTGACTATGATTTAGGCAAGTAACTGTTTTGTATCTATTTTTTTCCTTCATTACCCTTTCAAAATCTTATTATTTTTGATGAGATATTAGCTAAAAAATGCATTTTTCAATTACAGCTTTTCAAATTTGAGTTGAGAATTTATGTGTTTTCTCTCTTTTCCTTACTAACTTTGAACCAACCTCCAAAGTGCTGTTGGCTAAAAAGAAAGGATTGATGGGAGTTTCACTTGGAATGTCCTGTGCCCAGCGGCGGTTTCTACATGGGGGCGTTTGGGCGCCGCCCCACCTGATTTCTCGCCGTGCGAGAAGAAGGCAGAAACAAATGGTAGTTATTTATTTATAACTACCATTTGTTTCTGCCTGCCCTTCTCGCACGGCGAGAAATCAGCGAACTTCCTGGTTGGTTACTAATAGTAACAGAGCCTCAGGGTAGGGGGGAGTGGCTTGGGGGAGTGGCTTGCCCACTGTTGTGAATACGGACTGTTTGGACAGCCTGGAGAGGCTGTCCAAACAGACAGTATTAGCAACAGTGGGCAAGCCGCTCCCCCAAGCCTCCTCCCACTCTCCGTTCTGCAGGATGCAGACTCAGAGAAATGACGAAGTTAGGGCAGCCGGCCGAACCAATTAGCGCCGGCTGCCATGGAGGGGAGGGAGGCTGCCTGCAGCCTCCAGTGACGACGAGAGCCCACAAGACCACGTCAGACGCAGCGGCGGCGCACGGGCATTCGAAATCCAGAAGGCGGGAGTCTGCACTGCAGTCTCGGGACGGGACTCGAGTCGGGAAGCCAAGCCATTAAGCCAAGGTAAGTTTTTTATATTTCTTTGCCATTTGGGCTGACCTCTGACCTCCGCCGTGAGGGAATGAGAGTGAATGATCTTGGTGCCTAAGCCTCCTCCTGACCGCGCTTTTATTGGGATTGTCTCCTCACATGACACTGCCATGTGGTGTTTGCTTTCCATTTGTTCACTGTGCAGGTTTACTTGGTTTCAATATTCTTTGGCTCTTTTTTAGGGGGATTCATTTGTACGCATTGGCCTCAATTTAGCTTTCTGCCCTCAGAGCTAGAAAACACTTCCACAACGAGTGTTGAAAGTAAAAGTAAATAAAAAGTGCTCCCTACTTCCTCTCTCATTCCATCTACGGGAGAGAGGATGTGTCGATCACTCTGTGTCTACGGTTATGAGGTGAGCAGCAGGGGCCACTGGGAGGGGTCCGGGAGTCTCAGGCATATGTAAATAGTGGTACATGTAGCCATACGCAATTGATTAGGAGTTCTGTTCCGCCGAATGCCAGTATTACATTGAGCAGTCAGTGTCACATTTTAGAAGTTTGCTCGCTAATTGTGGAACGTTGTTTTAGCCATAGTCTAGGCCCTGGGGATATGCAAAGATGTATGTATGTGCATTACGGAGATGTATGTGCATTACAGAGAGTGTGAGGGAGGTGATGTGAAAGGAGAAAAAGCTCACAAGAGAACGAGCTAAAAAACACTTCCACAACCATGGAGTGTTGAAAGTAAAAGTAATAAAAAGTGCTCCCTACTTCATCACAGGGCGCGAAGCGCGTTATTTGTCTGAGACAGTCACCCTATCCTCTGCACGTCACCCCATCCCTCACAGTGTTAAGTTCATTTATACCCGTCCTCACCGTGCCAGACTGCATCGACCACCCCTAACTGCCACGTGACGTACATACCTAGGATCCGGTAGATCTAGATAGCTGGCACCCTGTGCTCTGTGGCAGAATCTCCACCAACACTTATATGGCAATATATAAATGGGCGGGTTGAAGGTAAGGGGTTCTCAGCAGCCTTCCAAACACCCTTTCTGTTGGTCACCCTTGCGCACTTCGCACGCTCGCGATGTAAGACTCATACGCAAATTTTACGCCCTGCCACTTTCAAATGTCACCAGCCGCCACTGTGAAACAGGATGATCGGATGGTGTCTGAACCCTTCAGTGCATCTCCCATACTCCTAGTTTTCCTCACAGCCGCTCATGAAGATGGAGATAGATTAAGATTTAAAAAATGAGACTCGAGAGAACATATTTCTCCTTTTGGCTTGTACTGACTTGGGAGCAAATTCAGACCGCGGGAGAAAGATGAATGAAAGCCATGTTTGGCTTTCGAAATTCAAGCGTCTCCCACCTGGATCCGGTCTGTAGCTGCGTTGTATGCAACCCACAACCCTGCTCTGCTCTCACCCTGAGAGCATCATGTTTCTCTTGTAGCCGTTAGTGATCTTCTTTATAAAAGCTCTTTTCTTATTTGCAGAATTGCAGGTTTAAATTGTAGCGCAAACTTGACCAGAACGTATTGGAATACTTTACCAGTTACATTACACAAGAACGCATTTGTGTTTTTTAGGCACGAGGAGATTGTGATCTTCCCAGAATTAATCCTATGATGCTGTTGAACTGATGCTGAGACTTACACCTCGTTTTCTAGTTTCCACAGCTGCAACTCTCTCTATTATCTCATATTTGCCCTGCTCTCATCGGTCTGAGCTACACCCTTCTGGAGGAAGGTGAGGGGTCAGAGGCCTGGACAATATGCTTTCCCACGGTTAACTTCGGAGCAGGATTTCCCACTTATATCCTTCCCTAGTTTAGTTTTTAAACATCGGCCTAAACTTTCACAAGCAAAACTGTCTAAAACCACGTGGAAGTCAGCTGAAATTTTTTTAACACATCTTGGCAATGCAGACTGGCATATGTGCATGGTACTGAGAAGACGCCTTCAGTTTGGGCCTGCCCTTGAGGTAAGGGTGCTTACGTTTTAAAAAGTCTATGGTAGCTGCCCCAGCTCTGCGGTGCAAAAAACAAGCAAGGAAAATAGACCCCCATCATCTGTCTTCTTAGTTCAAAAACACCTTTGGGGTGGAGAAGGCCCTTGTGCCACAGTATCTGCTGCACTAATGCTATTTATGTTGCTGCAACCACGTGGAGTATTCGCAATTCCAATTTCACAATTGCTTTTTTTGACCTTCTTGCTTATGTCAAGTTTGTTTGAAAATGCACCAATTGCCCACTCTTTGTTCATACTTTTCTCGGGGGAGACTCTGTGGAACACCTTTTGGGCAGTTGGCCTCACTCGCTACTCTCACTCACATGGGACACTCAACCCAAACTTTTACGCCTCACCACTTTCAAATGTCACCAGCCGCCACTGCCTGTGCCCCAAGAATCGGCTATATTTGGTACTTAAGAGAGAGGAGTCTCTTGCAGCAGTCAGCCACCCCGGTGATGGCATCACTGTGCAGAGGAACAGAAGGGCTTGCGTATGTTTAGCCGGGCTGGGTAAATCTATTCACATGATGAACATTACTAGCACTTAGAGGATTTCTGTACCCAAACCAGGTAGGTTTACCATGATGAATGAATATTCAGGCGGGGGCTCTACACACTGTAACGCAAATGTTTCCTCTTGCGAAACCGTGCTAGAAGCAAAATGATCGGTGTGCATTCATACAGTTTTCTGCCAGGATAGAATGAATCCTACGTGAATTTCTCAATTTAGAAGTCGAACCAAATTTCAATGAAAGAAGCTCAGCCAACGCGTATTTTTCCCCTGCCAACACAACAACGTCGTTTTTGGAGATATGATTCGCTGTTTGGAGTAAGAGCAGAGATATTACCAAGTCCGATTTTGCCTCTAACATCCTAAATGATATTTCACTAAACTGAAATGCGCAAGTTGATGACTGTGGGCAAATCTGTTGTTGCATTTCTCTATTAATGAGGTGAAATCATGTTCTGCTGATTAAAGGAATACAACTATCTGCACATTCATATATTAAATAAAAGGCTAACTCAGAAACTAGTTCTTGTGCGTTTATGTCTAGCCATAAGAATAATGTCAGCGCCTTGACTTTTGCCTTATGCATAACAATCCTAAAATCATCCAGTCTCAGTGGTCATTAGTGGCATGGCAGGGCGCAAGTTTCATTGCTGCACATGACACTGCACCCTTTGATCCCATGATGATATTAAAAGCAGACCTGCCAACTTCTAAAAATATTCCACTCTGTATGATGGATGAGGAGGCGGGCCTTAGAGAGGGCAGAGCTTAGTGACGAGAGCAGCCTTGGTAACTTTTACTGACCCCCGAACCCTCATCTTAATAGAAAAATAGAAAAAGAAAAGCTTCCAAGCCTGCCACCGATGGGTTGAGGAGGTCTAATGCCTTGTATTTAATGGTTGTGCATGGTCTCGGGACACTGGCTGGAAGCCCACTCTAAGAAGAGGTTTCCAGCTCATCATTTGTACCACTGTGTGATATTGGCTTTTTGCCGCGAGACCACTACACGTGGTGTGCTACACAATAGCACTGTGTGAGTTGGCAGGTCTGCCATAAGCCTGACTCCAGGTCCCATCTGGAGCACCTTGACAGGCTCCTATTGGCTGCTACAGGGAAGAGAAACGATAGGAAGGTACATCAAGTAAACGGGGCACTTACAGTTCTATCTACTCTGTGCCTGCCACTGGCTTCATGACCCCTGACACCAGAGGTACCCAGACTAATGACGGGCTACAACAGTTCCTGAGACCTCTGATGTACATTAATGACTATTACTTTGAAATAGAACTCCTTTTCTGTCTTCTTACCCTGGAGTTGCTTCTGTTCCTAGGTGATGTCTGAGGAGCCGTTGTGGTTTGAATGATAGAGGCACGCATGGCTAAACCATGTGTGCCTCTACCACGCAGCCTAAACTACGAATGTGTCCTAACCACATATTCCTTTACCACGTAATTTTGTGGTAAAGGCATGAATGACGAAGGGGTATGTGTGCTAAGGTCACGACCCCCCTCCCCCTGCCCTAAGCTACAAATTCCCTGCCCTGAGGTCCAAATATCCGACCCCCTCCCAACCAGCCATACTGTCTCTAAAACTACCCCAACCCCTTCCGCTGCCCTTATGCCTCAACATAAACTCCAATTTTAAAAAACTATCCTGACCCCCCCCTAAAACTATCCGCCCCACCCTAAGTCCTAAAAACGACCCCAACTACCCCTTCCCCGCACTGAGGCCTAAAACCCTGTCCCTTTACAAACACTATCCCGACCCCCTCCCACCCCTGCACTGTCCCTAAAACGACCCCAACCCTGCCCTTAGGTCTAATACTCTAACCCCAAATTAAAAAAACTACCCCGACCCTCCCCAGCCCTGCAAACTACATCGATCCTCCCCCAGCCCTGAAAACTACCCCAACGCCCCAGCACTGAAAACTACCTCCGAACCCCTAGCTCTGAAAAGTAGCCCTGAACCCCCACCAGCCCTGAAAACTACCCCTGAACTATCCCACCCAGAAAAATCCCTCCGAACCCCTCCAGCCCAGAAAACGTCCCCGACCCCCCAGACCAGAAAACAACTCCGACCCCCCCCAAATCAGAAACTACTCCCAACCCCCAGCCCAGAACACTACCCAGCCCCACTTACCTCACCACTGTTCTGTTCCTGGCGAGGTCTTCCTGCTTCCGTCCTGCTGCCTACAGCAGCTAGCAGCTAGACCGCGCACTGCCTTAACCACGCATATGCTTGGTTAAGGCATATGCTTGTTTAAGGCAAGAGTGGTTACGCTTGCGATGTCGAACACACGTGGCTGAGGCCCCAGTGTTCCAGCTATTTCCTGCCTTTGTGTGACCACACTCAAAAACTTGCCAGAACCTTTACGATCGGCATGTCAAGATGCTTGTAGTGTCTGTGCTGGAAAATGCAAAAGGAACTGGTCATGACTCTTAACTTATGGTGAGCAGGGGCTGGCATGACTCGCGGGTAGCGGGCGAGCGGGGAGGGTCGTGGAGAGGATGAGGTGTCGCGCTGGAGGTGGTGATTGCGGGAAGGGTGAAAAAATGTTATTTAAAAAAATCACTTACCTTGCCACCGCCCGTTTCGCATCACTGCTCCTGCTCTCCCTCGCCTGCTTCTGATTGCAGGAACAAGAATCAGGCAGCCAGGCTCCCTCCCCTAAGCCAATTACAACACTGCAATTGCAGAGTGTGATTGGTCTGAGTGCCCTGACACGGCGCTCAGCCATGGGCTGGAGGGTTTGCCCTGTTCTCCATGTAGGCTGTAATGCAGCTTGCATGGAGAAGTGGGAAAGTGCGCATGACTGGTTTGGGCAGACCGAGAGAGCCGACCAGTCTCTGTGCACTTTTAGGAGCAGGCAAACCACTCCTCCACTGCCCTGCTACGAGAGCAAAGCATCCCCGCCCATTCGCCCGCCCAGCAGTCAAACATAAAATGATAGTAACTGAAAGTTATTATCATATCATGTTTTGCTTCTGCACTACTTGAAAGCAGTGGGGCGATGCTCCTCCGCCATAACGGAGAAGCCGGCCCTGGTGAGCAGTATTTCAATCCAGAAGAAGCCCTCGGCTTTTGGGCCAATAATGCAAAATTGTTTCTGTTTGTTTCCCCTCCAATTTGGGGCATCAATACAATCTTTTAATATAGGAGTCCTCCATTCGTCAGATGTGCTGTGTAACCACTAGCCCGAAATGAACGCATTGGATGAACCATACTATAAATATAGCCAACTGACCCACAAGGCAGCAAAACAAGAAACAAGAAGGGAAACACATACTGCCGTTGTGGAGACGTGTTGCCAGCTTACAGTGGGCTTAGAGCCTGCGTGCTTCTCTCCACAGCTCTATGCTGTGCTCTTGAGTGTTTACTCCAGCCTTGGACAGTCGCTAAACTGGGTGAATTGCGGGATTACCGGGGGCACAGCAACGGAGGCCTAATACAGATGGGGCGCGCTAAGGGAAACACAACCACTCGGATTCTTAGTACGCGCCGTTAGCCACGTGCGCTGATGTCGCCCTTTATTTATACTCCCTGGTCTGAGCCCGGCCCAGGAAGTTGCATGTGCAACAATGTATTGTGGTGGCCGGGTGGCTCACTACACCCCCTCCATGTTCTTCTCTGTCAATTTGTTTTCCCCATCCCGACACGTGTTGCTTCGTGCCCGTCTCCTCTTGCTTCTACAGCCTTCGTGATATCGCACACTTCCCACTCATGGTTGCTCCCCGCACATTACTTTTTCTTTCTGATCTAACTTGGATTGAGAAGTAAAAAGAAAAGTAGGCGTTTTTTACCTTTTTTAAAAGCCATGCAAACCATTGGCCAGGCCAATAGGGCCCAGAAAGCAGACCTCTTGGCTTTGCCAATGCTTGTTCATTTCAGAATGTGAACTTCGGTGCGGCCCAGAGGCGAGTGGCGCACTTCCCAGCGTGCCTGGAAGCGCTCCCTCATTAACTCTGGGCTCGCCTTCATTACTGTGTGCCAGACACCGCCTTAATTGTTGCCATGCAGCTCCGCAGACAGAGAATGTGCAGAATGAAAATCGTCTCTTCCCATTCCCAACCCACTCCCGCAACGTTTCTCACCGCAGTGTCCTTTATCTGACCTCCAGGGCCCCGAGTATGAAACAGTCAAAAACAAAAAAAAATTAATTGGTGCCCAGATGGGGGCGGGGATGCATCTTCTGTTTATTTCCACAGTTCGGTGAATGTGCTGGCCCCAGGCCAATGCCAGGAAACACTTTATGAATGAGGTCTACTTTGTCACTGAACGTGTTAAGAGAGGAGCGCGTGCTCCATTGTGAACTGCTCACTGTGCAGAGCAGGCCCAGCCATCTGAGCTACTTTCAATTTCTGTGACGTCATAGGCAGCCTTCCTGAAGGAAATTCAAGTTGGCTGATTGCAAATGGTTTCTGTTGCATATTTCTATAGTCTGCAGGTTTTTGACCAAGCAGGTTACTTTTCTATCACAAACAACAAGGAAAGTTCTACAGATTCGTTTTACACGTTAAAAGAATGTAATAACTGGACCCTTAGACACGTAGTGAAACCTTACCCTACTGCGCGATCTATCAGGGCTCGAGTACACGCAGATACACGGCGACGCCCCACTCTTTTCACAGGGTGGACGCCGTCCCCCCTGCCAAGAAGGTGGGCCTCACAGAAATATGATGAACATCTCCAGTGTAATTTTCAGACACCGGGACAAGTTCAGCACGTGACGTCATGCGGTCATTTACATACCGTCAGTCCCCCCCACTTCTTTTTATAAGACATGTGCCCTGCATCCAATCCTGCTCCCAAGAAGATGTCTGGGGGTCCAATCAAGAAAGAAGAAAACTGAACTTCTGCTTTAAGTTACGTATTAGGGAAGTATGTAAATTCACCCATATGGACAGGGCCCCCCCCCCAAAGCAGGGCCCTGGAGACAGGTGCTGGCCGGAATGGACAGGTCAGAAGCTGCGGCCTAACGGTGGCCGCAATTTTTTAATTTTCGCAGGCAAACATTCCCGCGGGTGGCAACAATTGGTTGCCTGGGGAGGCAAGATTGTATCAATTTTGTATATATTTGAAAATGTTATGCAATATGAGACAAAAGCTGTTTTTTAATGTTGTGTTTATGAAGTGTAATAAATACGGCCAGAGAATGAGGACATTTTCTAACGCAGGTATGGTTGTCTTTTGTGGCTTTATATGAAGGGTACGGCTGTATTTTGTTTTAGTTTGGGGAGGGCAATCACGGTCTTCTTTCCCTGCACACCGGTTTCATGATGGTTCTCACCTGTAGATGGGTGAAGTTGAGAAATGGCAGAAGATGTTTCTCGACTTCAACACGGAGAAACTCAACTTGTCTGCCGCCAACTCCCTCCAGCTGGGTGTCCTACGCACATTCTTTAACAAAACAATAAGAAAATAAAAAAGATTGCAATAGTCTTCTATAACTCTCACTCTTAGGAAAATTCTCTGTATAAACAGGGAGTGAAACTTAGAAACGAGCAGGAAAAAAGCAATGTTTCTACGAGGGTTCTAACTGTAGATGGACCTCTGAGAGTCCATTCTGAGTTAGTTGTTCCATTACCCAGGACAGACAGCAAGTCCCTCTAGCAAAGGTCGAAGTCCTACCCCAACTAAGCTCTTCCTTACTCCTCTGGGCCTCCTAACCAGAGATGGGGTAAGCACACAATCAGGGCTTAAATCCTATCATGAACATGATGTTGTATATGTTTCAAGTGGCTGATGATTAACATTAACACAATAAAAAAGACTCATGCTATGCGTATCACTGTCTGCAAACACAAGAAGCTCCCGCCATCACCAACACTGACTACACATGATCGACGCTCATGATATGAGCATCGCTGTCTGCAAACACATGAGGCTCCCGCCATCACCAACACTGACTACCCATGAACGAGGTCATGCTACAAGCATCACTGTCTGCAAACACAACAGACTCACTCCAGCATTAAACCAACTACACATACGAGTATCACTGCAAACGGAAGAAGCCCATGCCATCACCAACAGTAAAGACTAATCAACGAGGCTCATGCTTTGAGAATGGACCTCAATACTCTCCAATGGCGGATCCCAAACCAGTATGTTTGACACAATGTGCAAGGGGAAACTGTTGCACATGTTAATAACAATATGAATGTTTCCTAATATTTTCTTTTAAAAATCACAGGTCCTTGGCCATGTTTTCTTTTAATTTTTCACAGTGTGCGAAGCGAAGGCCCTTACAGTTCCCTGGTAGTGTTGCTTTCTAGGTTACTCTAGATGTTCGCTGCAGGGGCTTACGATCAACTGTACCTTTTATTAGGACTAGCTCCGTCTCATCAGCTCACCAGGTTTCCACTACTGATATTTTGCAATCTAATGTACTTCACCAAGAATTCTAGGCAGAAGAGCGAATGAAACGAGCATCATGGGAAGTGGGAAGCAGTCAGCACGAACTACCACTAACACATAAGGAGCACCCTGCAACATTCGGGCTACTTCCATCCATGGAGGCCTAAAAATGGTACCACTCTGATCAAACACACAAGCACTCCACAGACAATCAATAGGACTCGAGGGTCCAGTCATGGCATGCTATGTGGCTTGATTTTAATGATGTAACATTGATGGCAGCACCCCCCACTCGGAAAATTAGTCCAGCGCCCCGTCTGAAACAGACGATTGTGGGTGACTCGTCCCCAAACGCCGCAGCGTTTCTCCTGAGCATCACCCCCCCTCGGATTCGCATCTGCACGTTCATCCAGCTGCTAAGTTCTGATTGACACCAAAAGCGTCACTGAGGGGTCTTGTCATCAAAACAGTTCACGCAAGACAGGACGGGGTAATTAGTCTCGGCGTGCGCGGGCCTGGCGGCTAAAATTAGGCGCTGATTGAGATTATTGGGCCCTGACGGCGAGTACCAAACCAGAACCGCTAATGACGTCGGCCAATCAGAGCTCGCCATCTGCCCGCGCTAGCGTCTTCAGGGACATTTCCCCCCTGTTGAAAAATGCAGGGAATAAAATGTTGCTGCCAAGGTTATTTACCTCAGATTTCTTCTTATAATGCGCCCGATGAATGAAGGACGCCCCTGCTTCGAAAGATTAGAAGGCATGAAGTCATTTGTGCCTTTCCACGGCTGCACGCGCCTTCACCTCGCTTCTTCAAGGCTACCTCATGCACTCACTGTACCGTGCATGACTCACAGACTTGGATAACTTTCCAAGCCTCCTGTCTGTTTCCAGGGAAACGCGGAACTCCTTCTGGAATACAGGCCTAATGTATTTAACACTCTGGACAAGTTTGTTTCTCTTGCCGCTTCCCGACAGGAAACCGGTGGTTACAGGTCAGCGGTCACACCTTGCCCAATGCCCTTCCTGCTCCTGTTTGCTTTGTGCAGCAGGGCCATTTCATGCTCTCTGACAGCGTGACATAAGGTTATGAACTTGTTAGGCGTATGCTGAAGCCTTAATACGCCCATTGGATACACAAACTAACACACCTCTCTGAAACACACGCCATAGAACAGTTAGTTCTTTAGAACGTGAGCAAAAGCAACAACTGAAGGGGATTGGTGGATGGAGAGGGGTACAGGGCATAAGTCGTAAAAAAGAAGTGGGGGGGGGACGCTGTCACCGGAAGTGACGTCACGAAAGATGCCGAGCTCCTCGTCCCAGAGAGGATAAAGAGTGAAGTCCAGCTGTTTGGCATGGGGGACGGCGTCCCCCTGGTAAAATAAGTGGGGGGACGCCGTCCACCCGCGTGGTACCCTGACTCGAGCCCTGAGAGGGTAAAACGTTACCTCTTCGTCCATTTTCCTCGTCCAGTCATTACGCAGGAGGGGAATCTCGAGACCGGAACATCCAGAAGCATTCTGAAAATGCAAGCCCCTCCCCCTAAAGGGTGCCATCATTTAACTGACTGGCATCTCCAGCATCCTCCTGCATGTTTTGTGACATTGAGTGAGATGAGAAACTTCAAATTTGCTGTCAGGTCCCTCCTGGGTGTCGGTCTCTGACTAGATGACAAGCCAATCCACCTCGAAGGTCACGGGGTGAATCGAACACGCTGCATGAGAGCACCTGGCATACCTTGATAGTCTCAAGGATGGGAACTCACACTGATGACATTGGCCTGGGATTGCTTGAGCTCCCATTCACAGGGGAAGTGGTCTAGTAGGTCGAGTTTACTATTCCTATTGAAGTAGGCCCAAGATGATTTAGATATAGATGCTCCCTGTTGGGGTGACACAGTCGGCAAATACAATAATGGACTGGTATGTATCCCTGAGCGACTGCCAGTGTCTGTAATGTTTGCAAGAGTTCCACCCCATCACCTGCTTTTATTTGGCATTTCGTCCATCGTACATAAAAAAAGAAATCAACATGAAAAAAAATCTTCTTGAAAAAGAAGCTTGTATCAAAGAACAAAGTCTCAAGTCGGGGAGGCTTAGTAAGCCTCATCTGTACAACCTTGCTATACAAAAGACCATGTAGGCCATTCAGACCCTACAGGGTGGTGTACCTAAGCTTAAAGTCTCGAGGCCATGGATTCCGCACACATTACTTAGAGTTTGCCGCCTGCCTGGCGGGGATTGCTAAAGCCAACGCAGTTCAACTGTGGCAGCTGCATTGAAGGCACAGAACATTCCCAAGTGGATCCCAGGTGTGTTTCACCTGCTAGGCAAAATCGTTCAAAAATAAACGCCCAAATGGGAAGTTTTTTTTGAAGAATAAAAAAAGCTTGATGTTCTGGCGCACTGGGATGTTTCTCCCTGTACATTGGAGCCATTCATTTATTCCTCTCCTGAGGACCACAGGCCTCACATGGTGGTCCCAGGCAGGGATTTCAAGTGATGTTCGCCATGCTCTATATATGGGGTGCAGTTGACGGGGCAACCATTACGGTGGCCTGGCAGTCCATTGGTCGACGGGCTATTAATCCAAAGGATTGTAGCAGAATATCTAATGATGCTCTGCAGTCAGAAACCCTACAGGTTCCCACCTAATATTGAAGTAGGGGTACTATAAGTTTGGTGGACAAGGCACCTACTGTTTTTGGGGCATGCCCACATATGCTAAATGCTAAATTACGCCCCAAGTCACTGCTTGAAAGGGTTCCCACACGTAATACATACAATTACACCACTCTAATGGGGTCATATAGAGTTTTGTTGGTGAGGGACCACCACCATTAATCGGCACTGCTACTGCTCTGCTACACTTGCAGTTACTTCGATCTATTTAGAGTAAGCTACAGACTTACATCGATGGAGCCTCAACTGGCTACACAAGCGTAAACCACTGATCTGATGCTCCATCTACAATGGGCCCTCAAGTGAAAGTGAAAGTCCCCACGCTGTATGCAGGGATGGATGACTATCACTGGTTACCCTGGACTGTCATTCACACATGAATGTCAGCGTAGAAGTGTTGCTACACCCCATGTTACACATATGCTACGGTTCATAACAGGACTGTACTGGTCAGCACCATTCCATTAACACTGAGCAGAAGAAGCCGCCTGCCCAATGGGATGATATGCCACATGTGATGCACACGTCAATCTTGTCCGACCCCCCTTTGCCAGTAGGAGGTGCACATAACACTATGGCTCCCACCTCAATTGGAGGGAATCTCTCCTTAGGAACCAGATAAGACGTGGCTTCATAGCAAACACACGGAGATGATGGGCGGAGCACCAAAACTTTTCAGACATTCACCCCCAGTCACAGATCTGAGTTGAAACCATCATCGTTCTTTAGCTCACTTCGCCACCCCAGTTCGGACCCAGCTATATGCAAATCAGTATTGACCCTGTGCTTCGTGAGAACAGTCCAGCCCGAACAAACTGCCAAGCCAGGTCTTCCCTGAACCGGACACAAGCATCCTGGGACAGGTTTCGGGGGAACACCCCTCATCAGCCAGGCTACATTGAATCCAGTGGCAAAGTGAGCAAGGGACCCATGTCTGGGCATACCCTGCCAACTAGGGCGAACAAAGCAAACACAAGGAGATGATGGCTTCATCCCAAACAATTCACCCAGAATTAAATATTGTTCATCCACCTTGAAATATTTATGCACTGGCCAAAACGGGTAAATGCGCATAGCAAGTGCAAGCACCCATAAGGGCAGGGCCTGCAAGTAGAAGAAAAACACCAGTGATGAAACACAACTGTTAGCTCCTGTGAGGTGATGCCTATACTTTTTAGAGGCATTTCCTTCTTTTCAGGAGGGGGAAAGACCATGTGACCAAAACACTCAAAGTAACACTTTCAACTTGATGAATGTCAATATATCTATAACCATGCAGAAAAGTAACAAAATGTCCTCCCATCTATAGTCGCTGATACATGGTACCATAACAATTACTTTGCACTACTAGGGCATTTGTGTGTCATATTATTGAGAAGAGATTGCCCCAGATTCTGTCGCTCATGCGCCTTTTGAGGCATGGAGTACTACTTTACCAGCTCCTAAGAGAGCGCCTAAAGTGATATCACCTGAGCTTTGACAACAGCGCAAACGAGGGGCAGCACAGGATACAAGATTGTCATCATTAAGTAGATCACAAGAAATTAAATCATGTATATTTCATTCTATAGATCTCCATTGATGTTCTTCAACTATATTCTTAACTTACAAAGAGAAAGTTCAGGATAAAGGTTTCTTCTCTAAGACCTGTCGAAGTGGATGGGTCAACACTACCTTAAGTTTTTGTAAGTTTTAAAAATACCACTTCGTTAACTTAAAGAGCTCAAAGTGGAAAGCTAATTTATGTGGCTGCAATTTCCACCTTGAAGTACTGTATGGTTCTCTTCTTAACCACCAGTCCGTTAGGATGATGACAATTCTCTGTCTCTTGCCCTGCTCTATGGATCTTTCCAAAGAACTCTTTGAGACGTTCTCAAAACAACAGTAGTTTTCATTGCAATTTCAACAAGTTTTTATTAGTCAAAAAAACTTCACTTGCTAAGCATTACTCAAAATAGATTTCGAGCTAGAAAATGCCTTTTTCCCACACCACCTTCTTATCACAAAGATGCCACCTGTGATCACTATCAGATAGGGACATGTAGCTGCCACTCAGAAGAGAAATGCAGAATGTTTAGCAAGAATTGGAGCAGGGACACTTCTACTGATATATTGGTTGTCAGACAGATTTTAGAGAGCCCGTAAAGGTTTTATGAACCATCCTTTTAGATAAAAAAAAAACAATGCCATAGAGCACACGTTTCAGAGGGTATGTAATGTTGCAAACAGTATATTGATAAAGACGTTTTCTGCACTGAATGGCATGTAACGCTAACCAGAGTGATGCCAAACAAATTCAAAAGAGATTAAAAGTATCGCAGGGGTTTCAAAGCAAAGCAGTCAGCGTGATCTTGGATTTGCAACAATGGAATCAGTCAGACGCTTAATTCAAGAAGACATGGTTAAAGTGGGGAATGGTGTGAGAAAACGATAGCAATTAATATAGAGGAAAAGAGCTCATGACCAAATGGCAGGTACTCCTTATGTCCTTGGAAACTAATTTACTTATAAGTGTCAAGAAAATTAAAGCCAAATCAATTTCCAGAGTTCCATCATATAAATAAAAGAAATAAAAAATATACAAATCGGCACACTGTCTTTCAGTTTGCTTCAGCTACAAGGAATAATTCACTCATTAGCCTTCTGTTCATTGCATAAAATGGCTAATATCATATTCAGTTTCAGTTTTCTTCTGTGTCTAAATTAATTTAACCATCAAGTACATCGAGCAGTGACCTGAAATTAAATGATTAGGTATGGTAAATACTTTAGGTACTAGGACACAGCGCTGCTAAAGCTCAGCATACCCCAAAATAAAATTGTTTTAAATGCTTTAAATGAAAAACCTGCCCTAATTCACATATAAGTCTACGTCGAGGCTCCTCACCTACCATGTCCTTTGCACAGTCTGTGGGCATCATACAGAAGCCCTGGAGAGGAGATAGTGGGTTTCTTTAAAGTCTCCATCTATTTCCGAAGCCCCCATACATATTTTAAGAGCTGCCGGAAGTTGTACGTGGAGTGGGAACCCTGCTTTAAACATCTTTGGTGGGAATCTGCTCTAACTTGATGGAACAGCTCGGAGGAGGTTTGATCTCGAGTCTTAGGGCCCGATGTAGGTAAATCTCATTTACCGACTCTAGAATACCGAATTTTACTGATTGGGTATTCTAGATTCGGTAAATGATATGTAGGAAATAATTAGGTAATTTTTACCGAATCGGTATGATTCGGTAATTACCGAATCAGTATTTACCGATTCGGTAATTGCCATTGATTCCTATGGGACTTGAGGTCCGTAGGAATCAATGTCAATTACCGAATCGGTAAATACTGATTCGGTAAAATTACCAAATTGTCAAGGGGGACAGGGTGTCAATTTGACACCCTGTTGCACCCCTGATTCTGGCTTGTGTGCCATGTGACTCACATACCTTAGGGCATGTATGTTTGCCACATGGCACAGGTGTACATGCACAGATGTGCATCTACACAGGAATTCGTTATTTACCACCAAATATTATTTTGTGGTAAATAACGAATTCTTAAGGGCCCGGGGCACTGTTTTCAGTGCCACCTACATCTAGATTTACCGATTCGGTAACTTTACCGATTCGGTAACTTTACCGATTCTGTACATTTTAGGCCCCTACATATCAAAAACCAATTACCGGTCGGTAACGGACGAAATCGGCCGAAACCGACCGGTATTTGGTGTCCTACATCTGGCCCCAAGTTGTCTACTGTGGATTTAGAAGGCCACATTTCTAATTATGAGAAACTAAAGTATCTACAAATATATTTCACAACACATTTCAACTCTAATCTGACACGATAACTTATAAAAGTTACAGCTGGAATGGTTCCTATCTTATTGTTCAATCATTCAGTGGTATTGCATCCTTATATTTGAGGGATTTCTCCCAATGTAGAAACAGGATTCGAATTATTGGAATTGTGTGAATTGTGTTCAATAAGGTCTACTTTGGAAGGAAACATTAGTTGACACCTGTTTTCCCACAAAAAAGTGATGAGCATTGCAAATGGTGCCCTGCATTTAAGGTGTGGCTACAGAGATCTTCTTTCTCTGCCACACCTCATGTCATCAACATTAAACAATATTCAGAGATGGGCTTTAGGTCACTCCTTTTCAGCTTTAGGTTTGTTTGGGAAAGCTCCTCTGCCATTGCCTGTGTATGTAGGTTACAATATATTTGTACATATTTAACAAGGAAAGATGGTTTCAAGCGTATTTGAATAAAAGGAAAACTTGTTTCCAATCTTGTAATAAGTGTCTACCTTAAAGTGATACTGAGGACCAAAAGGTTGATCGACCAGTCTGATATTTATTTCTTTAAGCAGTCACCTTAGTATTGTGAGTGAGCAAAGCGGTTAAAATTCACAAACCCCAACTTCACAAATGTAAAAAAACGTTTCTAAACTTTTTGACAGGAAACACATGCAGATGACATATAATGAAGTAGATACACTTAAAGCCTTAGAGAAGTACAACTGTTCTGCATTTCAACTAATTCCACATGTGAAATTAAAACTTCTTCCATTCCTTCTCAACACGTTGGATGTTCTTACAATATTATATAATTATATCAAGTTTATTGCAAGTGTGATGGCTGATTTATTAGTCTAGCTAAGTAATATATGTTGACATATCTTGTTACACTAGATTACCTCTCACTGTGTATAAGATTCAGAACAATATTATTCAAAACAAAGAATGGATTGCGAGAAATGTTGAGGGCTTATTTTTTTTTTTACAAATTATGGAATAAAAATGTTTCAATTGCTTGTCATTACTGTGAATAGCAGATATTATACCATCACATTTTATCCCACATATATTGGTCATGGTTATTTAAATAATGTTTATGTTATAATTACATGAATTTTAATAGAAAAGGTGGTGATGAGTAATATTTTTGTTTCAAAAGACAAAAATCCACATCTGTAATAAATTGTGCCTTTTGTAAACTGTTAGATTAGTTTATTTTGTTTTAGACCATTCATAAATTGCTATAGGTTTAAGGGAACTCAATCAAATTTGACTTAATTAAGATTCCTTTGTGATCATGAATCATGGTAGACATTTCAAAGCTGTCCCTGGCAGTGGGACTCCTCTATCCTTCTGCTATCATTCCAAATCCAAATAACTGGCTAACCTATCCACCACTTAAAATGTACTTGCATGTTTCACTATACTAATTCAACACTAATCCTCTATGGGTCCCAGGGTAGCGTGCTACCCGCCGAAAAAGCGCTTCAACGCCTCGTCAGGGGTAGTAAGCGCTATATAAATGCAATTACAATACAATACAGAACCCAAGGCATAGCAGTAATGGGCAGAACATGTCTCTGCTGGTGGTGTCTCCTCCTTCTATTTTGACTGCATGATTCCATGATGCACCTTTGAACTAGTCACACACCCAAGCTCTTCCAGAGAATAAAACCCTTTGTTCCACTTTCAAAGTCAGAGACACGGAGGGAACAAGTAAAAATTGTGGTCGGACAGACACATCATCAGTCGTGCGGGCTGTGCCACTCTGGGCCGACTCTCAGAGCAGATCATTTTTCTCACTAGAAATGAGAGATGAAAACTCCGGAAGGGAGGAATTGCATGGCTAATCATGCTGCCCTCCTCCCAGTGCCCACACAGATGCTGTTCTCATTCCAGTGGCATGCTCAGATTCAGAGAACCTACATCCTTTTAGAACAAGCAGTGCCTTAGTCACCACAGCAATGTGCCAGTCTGAAGTAAAAACACAAGAGGCAGTCTATCCACTATCAGTCAATGTGTTTGCTGCCTTGTTATTCATCTTTCCGGACACCACATAGACATGTACTACTGTCAGGCTGCATGGATTTGAGCTGTATAATTCCACAGCTTAAATCCTACCAAAAACGTAAACATTTTAATTATCACTGCATGCTTCAAAGCTGTGACATTGGTCACTTAGCTGGCATTTTGTGGTGGCCCTCGCCCTCCTTCTCGCCAAGGCCAGCACTCAGCACAGAAGAGAAGGGTAGAACTTTAAGCTAAGCTTGTTTAACAAGATATGTACTCTCCTTCAACCCAGCCACCACCTAGGGTGCCCTAGACAGCTAGACCAGGCTTGGCTGGATTTCTGTTACATTGTGTATGCGTGCCTACCAAAATATGGACCAACAACTTCAAAGAATTCAATAAAAACAGCTACAAAATCGTTCATCCTAGAAAAATAAAGGCACATAATACCCTTCTGAAACTCTCTACTGGGTACAGATGTAATATGCAAAAGGGCTTTTGAAGCAAAATCTCTTGGTACTGCCCATTCCTGCTCCCCTCACAGTAAACCCACTAAAGATAAAATCACAGTCAGTTTCCAAAGGATTCCTCACCGGGGAAGGGTTCTGTATTTTCTGTAGTTCATACAGGCTTTCGAAATCCAATAAGCCACCAAGCAAAATCAGGAATGTCTTCCTCTCCCATTTACGTAAAGATTGCGCAACACGGTCTAACAACTGCCAGCTCAACCCCAGCTAAGCAGCATGGGGTTACCAGATTATGTCAACTAATAAAATCAGTCCCTACAAGAAACCATCAAATGTGTTTTTTTACGTTAGTGAGCAGCATAGCCCTAAAGCCAGAGAAACAGCCTACACTGGGGGTACTGTCAATCAACCTCAGACTCTGTACTCGAAGCTATAGCTCTAGATTGAAATTCGTGTTTTATATATATATTTTTTTTGTAAAGCATGCCACGCAACTTAAGCTGCCTCAGAGATTAAGGCAACGTTTTATAAGAGGAGAATGGAGCTAGTACGCTTCAGAATATTGAGAACTCCAGAGGCTTCACCTCTGATACCGAATCACCTTTGAAATAGGACCAAAGCGTCCAGCACCTAAGTTGGATATACTGTCTTAAGTTATGGTGACATCTTGGTGTCTACAGAGTGTATAGGATGGCAAAATCATAACTATATCCTGCTTGGAAAGGAAATATCTTGACATTTGTCATAAGCACAGTGACCAATCATACACAGTTGCTACAGACGTCACATTAAAGGTGAGGTTGCCTACCAGACTCGATAATACGTGAATCCACTGCAAAAACCTGTACTCCTAAAGGTGGAGAACGTGTAGAAAACACAGACAATTGTACAGAATCATTATCTTTAGCAGACAAGCTGCAAAAAGCCATGATGTAGAGGTCATAATAAATTAAACTGAATAATTTGGAATAATGTGTATTTATAAAATCCTAAATTTGCACTTGGGGTACTGGGATGGGCTATATGTTAGTAATGCAATATCAATTCACAATACAAAATAATTCTAAAAAATGTAAAGAAAGGCATGCTCAAGGAGCTGAAGGATGGGCAGTAGGATAAAGAAAAAACATTTGAAAAGAGAAGGAACACAGAGCAAGAGGCAAGCACCGGATGAGCACTCTTGTAATAAGAGGGCATAATATGAGCTTTGGATTGGCAAGATGTTCAACCGGAAAATACTTTTGAAATGTAGGAAAATAAATACATGGAACAAACTTGAAGCAAAAAGATTGGAGATAAACCATAATTTAATTCAATTTGACCCGAATTTTGATTTTAAAATATATATGGGGCAGGTCGCAAACTCAGTCATCCTATTGAAGCTGAAAAGCGTAGTAAAACAAAACTTTAATCACAAAGGTACATAGGATGCCTAAATCACTATACCAAATTACTTGAGAAGGCAAGTTTTTTTGAGACCTTTCTGGTATGACAGAGGATTGGAAGCACACTAGTGGAACAAGCATTGCCAAAGTCAATAGATATCACCTAGAGACTTAGTTGCTTTGCCAGTGGTCTTTAGCCCTTCTGTACAACACCACTGAAGCCTAAAGTTAATGATGGAAGGGTATCTGTGTTGCTGTCAGAGAAAAACACACACTGTAAATTATCTACTTATCTAAGTAGTGCCACATGCCTGCCCATAAAAGTTCGAGCTCTATCCCATTGTAAGCTTGAAACTTTAAGCGTGTTAGTGAACTTTTACTAGGCAGCCATACTGCTGATGGCTCATGGTGCTGGATTAACCCCTTCCATGCTGATGACGGCCCCCATCCGTCATGCATTACAGTGCTCGTGTGCTGATGACGGCTGGGGGCCGTCATAAAGCCATTGATTCTTTAAAAGCCCAGCACACGAGGAAAATCGTCCCAGCATGGAAGGGGTTAACAAACAAAATAATCACAGCTGCGTGGAGGAGAAGTAATTTTTCTGTGTAAGCGCCCACCTACTGCCCAATTAAAACATGTTCTCCTGTCCACCAACATGTATTGTATTGTAATTGCATTTATATAGTGCTTACTACCCCTGACGAGGCGTCGAAGCGCTTTTTCGGCGAGTAGCACGCTACTCCGGGACCCATAGAGGATTAGTGTTGAATTAGTATAGTGAAACATGCAAGTACATTTTAAGTGGTGGATAGGTTAGTCAGTTATTTGGATTTGGAATGATAGCAGAAGGATAGAGGAGGACAAAGGTTTGTATTTATATAGCGCTCGCACACTATTCAGGAAGCCTACAAAGGATTAGTGGTGAATTAATATGGTGAAATATGAAGTAATTTCAGTGGTGGATATTAGTCAGTTACTTGGAGTGAGAAGGATACCGGAGGGATAAAAGGGGAAGAAAGATTTGCATTCATATAGCACTTGTTACCCCTGATGGGTGTTGAATCGCTTTTCTGGCGAGTAGCACGCCACTCCGGAACCTATAAAGGATTACTGTTGAAAATTAGTATAGTAAAAAAAAATATGAAGTAATTTGAGTAGTGGATATGCTATTCAGTTATTTGGGTAGTATATTAGTATTGTTTAATATGGAATTTGAGAAGTGAACATGTTAGTCTGTTAATTTCGATTGGAAAGGATAGTGGAGGGATAAAAGAGTGAAAGATTTTTAAACTATTTTTTTTTATTTTAGGTCTTAGCAATAGGAGGAGGCTTTTGGATGAGTAAAAAGGAGTTTTGGAGGGGAGGACCCAGAGGAAAGAGTTTAGAAAGGTTTGTTTTAGGGGATCGGTATAGTAAAAGAGGTGTCAGATGATACAAGGAGGGGTAGAGTAGGAGAGAGTCCAGAAAGGGTTATTTTGGCAATCATAGTAGTGGTATGGGGTTTGGGATAAATCAATCAATCAATCAAAGCATTTATATAGCGCGCTACTCACCTGGAGGGTCTCAAGGCGCTAGGGGAGGGGGGGTCCGCTACTGCTCGAAAAGCCAGGTCTTGAGCTGCTTCCTGAAGGTGAGCTGGTCTTGGGTTAGGCCGGCGGAGGTGGGTCAGGAGGGAGTTCCACGTCTTGGCGGCCAGGTAGGAGAAGGACCTTCCTCCTGTGGTGGCTCTTCGGATGCGGGGGACGGCGGCGAGGGCATGGTTGGTCGATCGAAGCTGGCGTGTGGGAGTGTAGAAGTTGAGGCGGTTGTTGAGGTATCTTGGTCCTTGGTTGTGTAGGGCTTTGTGTGCGTGGGTGAGGAGTCGGAACGTGATTCTCTTGTTGACCGGGAGCCAGTGCAGGTCTCTCAGGTGTCCGGAGATGTGGCTGTGTCGGGGGATGTCCAGGATGAGTCTTGCTGAGGCGTTCTGGATCCGCTGGAGTCTCTTCTGGAGTCTTGCAGTGGTTCCGGCGTAGAGGGAGTTGCCGTAGTCCAGTCGGCTGGTGACGAGGGCCTGGGTGACCGTCTTCCTGGTCTCGGTGGGGATCCACCGGAAGATCTTACGTAGCATGCGCCGGATGTTGAAGCATGACGAGGAGAAGGCGTTGACTTGTCTGGTCATGGAGAGGGAGGAGTCCAGGATGAAGCCCAGGTTGCGTGCGTGGTCTGTTGGTTTGGGTGCGCTGCCTAGGGCCGGGGGCCACCAGGAGTCGTCCCAGGCGGAGGGCGAAGATCCCAGGATGAGGACTTCCATTTTGTCTGAGTTCAGTTTCAGGCGGCTGTTCATCATCCACTCGGCTACGTCTTTCATCCCTTCGTGTAGGTTGGCTCTGGCGGTGGCGGGGTCGTTGGTGAGGGAGAGGATCAGCTGGGTGTCGTCGGCGTATGAGATGATGTTGAGGTTGTGTTGGCGTGCGATGGCCGCAAGGGGGCTCATGTAGACATTGAAGAGGGTGGGGCTGAGCGAGGAGCCCTGAGGAACGCCGCAGATGACTTCGGTGGCTTCTGATCTGAACGGGGGGCGGACTCTCTGAGTCCTTCCGGCGAGGAAGGAGATGATCCATTCTAGTGCCTTCTCTTGGATTCCGACGTTGCTGAGGCGCTGCACTAGGGTGCGGTGGCAGACAGTGTCGAATGCCGCGGAGAGGTCCAGGAGGATGAGGGCCGCTGTTTCCCCGTTGTCGAGCAGGGCTCGGATGTCGTCAGTGGCTGCAATGAGGGCAGTCTCGGTGCTATGGTTGGCCCGGAAGCCAGACTGCGAGAGGTCGAGGGATCCGTTCGTCTCGAGGAAGGCGACCAGCTGCTTGTTGACGGTCTTCTCGATGACTTTGGCTGGAAACGGGAGGAGCGAGATGGGGCAGTAGTTTTGAGTTCGGTGGGGTCCGCTGATGGTTTCTTCAGTAGAGCGCTGAGTTCGGCGCGCTTCCAGCTCTCCGGGAAGGTAGCGGTGTCGAAGGAGGTGTTGATGATGTCCCGCAGGTGGGGCGCGATGACAGCGTCGGCCTTGTTGAAGACGTGGTGAGGGCAGGGGTCAGTTGGCGATCCGGAGTGGATGGAGTTCATCGTGCGTATGAGAGAGTGGATGTAGAGGATATATTGATAGATGCATAGGATGAGAGATAGGGTAGTGCATTGGAAAGGAGTAGTGGAAGAAATTTGAGATGAGTCAGAAGGTTGGGCTAGAAGATATATTGAGCGAAGTATAGGCTGTGAAATAGGGTAGTGCATTGGAAATGCTAAATTAGAAGAAAGTGATAAATATGTAGATCCATAATTACATTAAAAGTATATGTGTTGCAAGAGTTACAAAGTGTGGTGGTGTGCAGTGTGTGTGTTGTGCGTTAGTGTTAATATTGTAGAAGGGAGAGGAGGGTGTTTGTTGGACAACTGATGGAAGGATGATTATACGTTTGTTAGTGATAAAAGGTGGTGTGTTAGGTGTAATTACAGCAGGGAAAGTGTGTCTGAATGGGATGTAGATATGTTTGGTGTTGATTGGTGTTGTGTTAGTGATGAGTGTATTGGTTAGTGATATAGGATAGAGTTTTGTACTGTTTATAGGTGATGGTGGATATGTGTGGTAGTTGGGATAGTAGGGTGTGTAGAAGTGGTTTGCTTGGGTTTGTAGTGCAGGCAGACACATTAATCTGTGCATAGTGTTGTGCGTGGTGTACATTTGGTGTGAGTTTGTTGCTCTGTTTGTGAATGTGGATAGTGTGGGCTGGGTATTGCTAAATGAGAAAAAGGGCATTTATGTCCCTAGTCCCGACCAGTCTCTAACAGGCTCAAACAGGCAACTGCTCTTGTCCTCTCTGCCCTTAACTTGCCCAAACAGGCAACTGCCCTTGTCCTCTCTGCCCTTAACTGGCTCAAACAGGCAGCTGCCTTTGTCCTCTCTGCCCTTAGCCTCGACGCCCGGGCTGAGACGCCCTAACCCTAGCCTGTTTTTATAACCCTAGTAATCAGGTGACCCCTTCAGCCAATGGGAACCCTAGCCCTAACACTATCCAATCACAACACTAGCCCTAAAATCTAGGAACCAATAGGAGACCAGGACCTTACAGCGAATCTTAGCCCTAGTCCAAGCACCCAATCAGTTCAAAAATCCTGATCTCTATGTCCAATAAAGGCCCTAGCCCTACCAGTAGTCCCAAAACAAGTCCATGCAACCAATAGCACAGGTAGTCCTAGTCCCTACTTCCAATAGAAAGCATAACCCCACTCTAAGTCCCACACCTAGTCCAGCAACCAATCACACCAGAAGCCCTAATCGTTACTTCCAATTAAAGGGCTAACCGTAGCCCTAGTCCCACCCTACTCCCAACAACCAATAACATAGGAAGCCCTAGTCCCTACTTCCAATAGAAATCCTAACCCTAGCCCTAGTCCCAATCCTACAATGATTGAATCACAGACCCAGAAACCAATCAGAACCCTCAAATACCAAACCAATGAGTACATTAACCCTAATCCAATAGAAACACCAGATACAACCACCAATCAGTGTAGACATGTACCAACCACTAGCAGACCATATAAGGTCCCAGCGACCTCAGACAAGGTTTGCTGGCCAGGGAGTTGGAAGCTGCTTCTCCTGTTCAGAATCTACTAGGAGACAGACAGGCTCAATCCACACTTTGGACTTCAGCAGGTAAGGGCCTCACTAACTTGAAATCTAACAATACTGTTTGAATAAAACTTTACTCTCCCTGCTGGCCGAAAAATGAAGTGCACAGGCCCTTGTAAAACACAGTTTAAACAGCTCTGATGTAGAAAAATCCCTGTTGCTGGGGGTGGGGGGGGAGATGGGGGGGGGGGGGGGGGAGTAATGCGCGGCTGGTTTCACTGGCTTGTGAACACAAAATGGTGGCTGGGGTGCACTGTTTTAACATACAGGTCTTAGCACAGAGCAAAGGTGAAATTTGGAGGGAAAACAGAATTGTCACCAAGGAATGAGAGGGACAAACTACAGAGGTTGAACAGAAGAGGTACATTTCTCCCACTGAAAAAAATTGCTTAAATTGTTGATCCCAAAGAACTGGTACGTGGCCTACCATTTACTTAACTGTTAGTTTGAGAGTCATAGGAGGTCCATACTATTTTTCCAAGCAACATGGGAGATGAGGAAGTTGTGAAGGCGAATATGTGCTTTTAAGGCAAACCTTAGCTTTGTTTTAGATAAATGTACATTTACTTTAAATAAGTGAGTCAAGAAACATTTGGCCACCAACTCAAGTGACATCACTGTTAGGTTTTGTACATTGGTTCCAGTGCAAACCCCTCTTCCCACCCAATCTGATAGCCGGAAAGTTTATGCCAAAGAATTCTTGGTGGCTTGATGAAGGGAAAGCAATGCTGGTTTTACTTCCGGCTGCCACTGTACATTCAGATTCGTTTTGGGTTGCGGGAGAAAGTAGGAGGAAATATGTTTATGGCGTCTTCCCTAGGGCCTTGATGCTCATGGGGTTAAAAACACGAGGAGGGGGCAATTTTTGCATTTGCTTCGAAACGCATAAGTTACTTACCTTCAGTAACAATATATTTGTAAGAAACAGTAGTTAGAATTAGATTCCTTACCTTAGAATATCCCCAGGCGTCAGACTGGATCCGGAAACTTTTGCGTAGCAGTACCCTTGCGGTAGGCGTCGTCTGCGGCTCCGCGTCCGTCGTTGGCGCCTGGATGACGTCGCCGGAATACTTAGACGCCGCCCTCGCGCGCTGACATCAGTTCCTATACACAGCTTTTCCGCGCCAGAAACGCAGAGCCATGATAAAAACCAACACTGGTGCCATGAAACAAGGGCCCTGAAAGGGGATGACCTTAACCCTAGATATCGGTTCGCAGAACGGGGAGGATGGGTGGGGCGGTAAGGAATCTAATACTAACTACTGTTTCTTACAGATATATCGTTACCGAAGGTAAGTAACTTGTGCATCTGAAAGAAACAGGTTAGTATTAGATTCCTTACCTTAGAATAGATACCCCAGCAATACCAACCCCGGTGGTGGGTCTGCGAACCAATGATCACACCAGAAAATTCTGGAGGACAGAACGGCCAAAGAAGCCATCCCTCCGGACTTGGCTGTCCAGGCATTAGTGTCTTGCGAATGTGTGCAGCGAGGCCCATGTAGCTGCCCGACAGATGTCCTGCAAGGGGACTCCTCGGCCCAGGGCAGTAATAGCCGCCGTGGCCCGAGTGGAATGGGCCCTGAGCCCAACAAGAGGCTCCTTCTTAGCCAAAGAATAGCATGCCTTGATACACAACAAGACCCACCGAGAGGTCCATTTGTGCACCGCCTGTCCCTTCTTAGCGCCCACGTAACCAACAAAGAGTTGGTCATCCACCCGGAACTGGCGTGTGCGGTCCAGATAGTATGAGAGCGCATGTTTTGGGTCCAGACGGTAGAGCCGCTCTTCCTCTTTAGAGGGATGAGGAGGCGGAACGAAGGTGGGCAAGGTGATGGACTGCCTGATGTGGAAGGCTGTGACTACCTTGGGCAGGAAAGAGGGTCTTGTCCGCAACACAACCTTGTCCGGATGGACAGAAGGGAAAGGAGGCTTGGAGGAAAGAGCCTGGAGCTCACTCACTCTCCTGGCAGAGGTGATGGTAACCAGGAAAGCAGTCTTAAGCGTAAGAAGACGGTGAGGACAGTTATGAAGCGGCTCAAAAGGAGCGCACATCAGGTAAGTCAGAACCAGGTTCAAGTCCCACTGGGGCATCACGAAAGGAACAGGGGGGAACATATGAGTGATGCCCTTCAAGAACCTATTTACAATCGGGGACTTGAACAAAGAAGGCTGATCAGGTAGCCTTAAGAAGGCGGAAAGGGCAGAAAGGTAGCCCTTGATAGTACCCAGAGCAGAGCCCTGCTGGGCAAGAGAAAGAAGGAAGAGGAGAACCTCAGAAAGGGGGGCAGAGAGTGGATCCACAGCCTTTGCTGTGAACCATGCCACAAATCAGTTCCACCTGCAGGCGTATACCGACTTTGTGGAGGGACGCCTGGCTGCCAGAATTACATTACAAACTTCAGGAGGCAAGTCAAATGGCCTCAACTGTTGCCGCTCAATCTCCAAACATGGAGGTGGAGACTGGACAGGTTCGGGAGGAGGACCGTCCCCTGCTTCTGCGACAGAAGGTCCTCCTGAAGAGGCAGACGAATCGGGGGATCGACAGACATGCTGAGTAGCTCGGGATACCAGTATCTTCGTGCCCAGTCCGGAGCCACAAGGATAACTTGGAACCAGTCGCGTCTGATCTTCTTCAGCACTCTGGGCAGAAGTGGTATAGGCGGAAAGGCGTACAATGGAACGCAGCTCCACTCGCGACGAAAAGCGTCTCCAAGCGAGTGCCGCCTTGGAAATTCCAACACGCAGAACTGATGACATTGCGCGTTCTCTTCTGTGGCGAATAGATCTAACCAAGGCTCTCCCCACTGCTGAAAGAGGCCTTGCGCCACGTCCGAGTTCAGACACCATTCGTGATCCATCATGCACCAACGGCTGAGTTTGTCCGCCCTGGCGTTCAGGGAACCCGCCAGGTGTTGAACCACCAGGGTCACGCCCTGATGTTCCAGCCACTGCCAGAGGCATAGAGCCTCCTGGCATTGGGTCCACGACCCCACCCCGCCCTGTTTGTTGGAGTACCACTTGACGGTGGTGTTGTCCGTGAACACCTGCACTACACTACCCCGGACAGAGGGGAGGAATGCCTTCAGTGCAAGCCGGATCGCCCACAGCTCCAGAAGGTTTATGTGGAGTCGAGACTCCGCTAGAGACCAGAGGCCTCTGAACTCCGCCTCTCCTATGTGGCCCCCCCAGCCTTGGAGGGACGCGTCCGTCACAACTACGTGCTCCGGTTGGGGTAGGGAGAGGGATCTGCCGCTGACCCAATCGCGGTCCATGAGCCACCACTGCAACTGTCTTACAGTGCCCTCCGAGATCAAGACATGGTCGGATAAGTTGCCCTGATGCTGGGCCCACTGAAACTTCAGGTCCCACTGCAGAGCCCGCATCCGCCACCTGGCGTGATGCACCAGAAGGATGCAGGAGGCCATCAGCCCCAGAAGCCGCAGCATCAACCTGACTGAGACTCCGGATAACGGCTGAAAGATCGGAATCAGAGCCTGAATATCCCGAACCCACTGTTCGGGATGATAAACCCGAAACTGCACCGAGTCTAGAACCGCTCCGATGAAGAGGAGCTTCTGAGAGGGACACAGGTGTGACTTCGGCACATTGATGGAGAACCCTAGCAGGTGCAGGAGGTCGGCCGTAGTCTGGAGGTTGCTGACGACTGTCTGGGGCGAGTCCGCCTTCAACAACCAGTCGTCGAGGTAGAGGAAGACTGAAACCCCGAACCTGCGCAGATGAGCTGCGACCACCGCCATCACTTTCGTGAACACCCGTGGGGCGCTGGTAAGGCCGAAGGGGAGCACAGTAAACTGAAAGTGCTTGTGGCCTACCATGAACCGCAGGTAACGCCGGTGGGCCGGCAGGACGGGGATATGAAATTAAGCGTCCTGCAAGTCCAACGCTACCATCCAGTCACCCGGGTCCAGGGCAGCTAAGACCAGAGCCAGTGTCAGCATCTTGAACTTCTCCTTCCGGAGGAAGCCGTTGACGTTACGCAGGTCCAAGATAGGGCGAGGTCCCCCTTTGCCCTTCTTGGGTACCAGGAAGTAGTGGGAGTAACAACCACACCCTACTTCTGGCCCAGGAACGCGCTCGATGGCCCCCTTGGCCAAGAGTGCCGTAACTTTCTCTTGCAGAAGTTTCAAGTGATCCCCCGACATGGGGAGGTACTGCGGTGGCATGGCTGGAGGGGACGCCTCGAAGGGGAGGGATTCGGACGATTTGCAGCACCCACCTGTCTGATGTGACAGTGCGCCCGTGGAGGTGGTGATGGCGAACCCTACCCCCCACTGGCGTCACATGGGCCTGAAAGCTCGGACTAGGAAGGTTTTGAGGCGACTGCTGCAGGGGTCGGTGTGGACTGGCCTCGCCGTTGTCCCCAACCGCCGCCGCGGTTTCCACGTCCGCCACCGCGTTGGATGGTAGTCTGCGGCCCGTGGCTGGTAGGACGTGTGGGGGCGCCCCTTCCTTGGCCACGAAACAAGCAAAAAGCAGCCATTTGTTGGCGCGGGGCCGAGAGGCCCAAGGACTTGGCCGTAGCCCTGGAGTCCTTAAAGCACTCAAGCGCATGGTCTGCCTTGTCGCCAAATAGGCGACGGCCATCAAACGGCATGTCCATAAGGGTTTTTTGGACATCAGCCGAAAAGTTGGCGGACCTCCACCAGGCGTGGCGACGAATCGCCACCATCGTTGCCATCGCTCTGCCCAGTAAGTCCGTGGTATCCAGCCCACACCTGATGGAATACTGTGCCGCATCTCGACCCTCCGCAAGGGCTTGGGCGAGTTTAGTCTGGGCCTCCTCCGGACATTGTGGCAGCACATCCGCGACCGTGTCCCACAGAGAGTGGGTGTAACGGCCCAAGAGGCACGCGGTGTTGACTGGCCGCAACCCCAAACTCAGGGAGGAGAATACCTTTTTCCCTTATTGCTAATAACTCTTGGATTCCCGATCCGGGGAGCCGTCGGGAATGCGGTCTGGGAGTTAGAGGCCTGGATGACCAGGCTCTCGGGGGTGGGGTGGGTAGACAGGAAGCAAGGGTCGCCCGGAGCCGGGCGGTGGCACCTGGCCACGTTCCTATCTACAGGTGGACCTGTAGTGGGCTTGGACCAAGTGCTCAGAAGAACGTCTGACAATGCCGCATTAAAAGGCAGCTGAGGCTCGGCCGAGCTTGCCTGTGGTTTAAGGACCTCAGTGAGGAGGTTAGTCCTCACGGCCGCGACAGGGAGCCAAGGGCCCAAGGCCTTGGCAGCCTGCGTCAGCACCACACTATAGGCAGCCCCCTCCGTCGTAGCCACGGTAGGAGGGGAGACAAAACCAGTGTCTGGGGAGGTGTCCAGACCACTGGCCTCCCCTAGCTCACCTGCCCAGTCCTGAGAAGACTGGCACTCACGTGCCAGAGGGTCCTTGGACCCCTCCCAATCCTCCTCGCCACCCATCACCTAGTACTCAGGTTCAAAGGATGGGGCCGGGTCATAGAAATAGAAATCTCCAAACGGCGCGAATACGGCGCCGGGCCCGAATCGAGGGTACGACCAGGGACGACGTCGTCCTGGGACGGCGCCGGGGGCGACACCCTTTGGGCCGGCGCCGGCGAGGTCGTGAGGTCGACCGGCAACGACCCGGATCTGGAGCCGGATCCGGCTGGGCCCTGCGGCATCGGGACCGAAGTCGCCGACGGTGCAAGGGCCGAAGCACCCGGCCCGCTTGAGGACCCAGTCGGGCCGCTTGGCCCAAAGGTGCTGCGGAACCCAACGGAGGAGTGAGCGACCTCATGGCCATGAGGAAGGCCTCAATCTCCTCCGGCGTCGCATTCTGCCCAGGAACCGGCGGGTATGGAGCAGGCCGCGACGCCTGCGGCTCCGGCGGAGCCATTGGGCGGTGTCGCCCAAACCCCCGGCCACGTCGCACGAGCGTCGGGGGGAGTCAGAAGAGCGATGACGCCTCTTCGACTTCTTGTGCCTCTTACCTGAGGACTTCGAGCCCGAAGACTGGTGACGACTCCCGGAACTGTGGTGACTCTGGCACCGCGACCGGTCCCTCGACCTCCTTTCGGACCGGGACCTCGAGCGGCACAGGGCTGACTGCCGGTGCTCGAGTCACTTGCGGGACCGCTCCCATAGCTTTGCACGTCAGGGCCTGGCAGTAGGAACAGGACTTGTCGTCGTGGTCGGGGCCCGGACAGTGAAGGCACCGGCGATGGGGGTCGGTAACCGACATCAGTCGATTGCAATCGACGCAGGGTTTGAACCCGGGCATCCATATCGGCACTGTCGGAGTCGAAGACTTCGAAAGATGATCAAAAAGGATCGAAAAAGTTAGTCAAAAAGTGACTAAGGGTACAACTTTTTCCGGATCGGCGCTTACTGGCGCGGAAAAAAGAAGAACTGACGTCAGCGCGCGAGGGCGGCGTCTAAGTACTACGGCGACGTCATCCCCGTGCGAACGACGCTGACAACGGACGCGGAGCGGCAGGCGACGCCTACCGACGCGCAAGGGTACAGCTACGCAAAAGTTTCCGGATCCAGTCTGACGCCTGGGGATATTCTAAGGTAAGGAATCTAATACTAACCTGTTTCTTTCAGATTAAACATTCTGTGAGTAAATATTGGCTCATCTTCATTAACTAATCTAGGATGGAAATTTACATTTGTGCCTCAAATAATTGTCCTACTTTGTATAAAAATGAAGCTGAGCTGTTATCATCTGAAATAGAGGAGGTCTTTACCTGCCATGCAAACTGTATGCATGCATCTAATAAAATCATCTTGCAGTTCGGGTGCTGGGTGTATACTTCTGCAACATAATTATTATTTTCAAAACGCATACAAAGTTTTCAAGTTGTTTCATGTTAGTTATGAGATGTTTGTGCTTTCCCGTAAAAAAAAACCACATAAGAACTACAGCTATGCCCCAGAATGCCATGTTATGTGCAGTAAAAAGCCAGGCCTGCCTGCAACTCTCACACCAGACTTTGTAACAGACAGTTTGAGAGATCCCTGAACGTGAAGTCAGATTTTAAAAGCACAAAATCTGAGTTAATTAATTGCAATCTGTTTTGCAAACAAAAGCATGCCAGTTTTTCTTTAAGAAATGTATCTGTGTGAAAAGATTCCATTTGGGGAATTACTAAACCTTGAGGTTTTATGTGCCAACTGGTCTATTACAGGTAGGCTCTTCTGGAATTCCCTCCAGGCGACGGCTGATAAGATCTAAGCTTCCAAATCTTTCCCAATCCAAACTAAAACACTGTGGCTAAAGTACATAAAGCGAAAAATTGCTCAATATTTCCAAGTCCACCAACGTTTTCCAATCCAGACTTGCCAAGTACATCTGTGTAAACAAGCATGTAGGCCTGTGTTATGGGTAATCTCCAACCTGCCCCTGAAACCATGCAGATTGTTTCTCACAGTGACTCCATTTTAAGGAGAGCGAATGTGTTTTTGTTACACAATTCAGATTGCAGTGAAACAGTCAAAGGAGAGACCAGTGAGAAAATGGCAGCCATTTTAATATGGGATTGTTATTGTGTTTCCTCCTGAGTTTCATTACACGCTTAACCTAGTTCTAAATCACATCCACCAATGTCCATGAACATACGAATCATTTCAAGCTTCAGTTTCTCCTGCTGCCCCACACTCCTACCACCAACCCCCACAAATTCCATTGACAAAGAGAGAAACAAAAGCTGGCCATCAAGGGCATATGAGCGGCCTTTGCTAGGATTCTTCCACCTCGGTGCACCTAACAATCCCCAAGGTGGCCTATTCAACTAGCCTTGTTCGCTGAGATGTGTGGCTATTGTCCCTGGTCTCCCGACAGGGAAATTTTACCCCCTAAGGAACTCGGCAGAAAAGGGGTCAGCTACTGCCTGCCAAAGTTCAGAAATCTGTCAGAGTTGACGATTGTGCATGGTTTAATGAACCGGAGCGTTCTAAATTGTCAGAGATAAGTTTGATAATTAGATTTTAGAATGAGTAGGAGGGCTGGGGACACTATTATAAATAAAAATGGAATGTTTCAGTCTAAAAAAATATGCCTGATGTCAGACTAACGTCTTCAGCCATGAGCTTCATATCCATTTTGCGTTAAAAACAGTTCTTGATGTCAAATTGTACCACGTCAGTTGTGAGTAGGTCATCCAGTACTGTTTTTTTCATTGCAATCTGTTATTTATAATTTTGCATTTTAATGTGAATAGTAAAACTGTATTGTGCAGAGCACTGAAACAAATGGTATTGGAGGAAAGGGCTATCCTCGTCAACCTTAGTCAACTCCAGACGGCAATTACATTTTCTAAAGAAAGTGTTTTCCTGATATCCAAGTAAAGTACACACATGCTACCATCAGACACTCCAAATAAGGGATGTATGTCGTTACAACGCATACTTTTACAACGCATACCTTTACAACCCATTTTTTACACCCCAACATCCATTACAACGCATTCCATTACAAAGCATGCCATTACAACGAATTCTTTGAAACTAACTTTACAACGCATTCCACTACAACGCATACTACATTTACAACGCATACCATTACAACGCATACCATTACATTGCATGTATGGTAATTATTGGATAGTGTAGGGGTAAAAATTACTATTCTAACTCCAGGGGGGTGCAACAGTAGGGTAAGTGTTGGATAGTGTAGGGGTAAAAATTACTATTCTAACTCCAGGGGGTGCAACAGTAGGGTAAGTATTGGATAGTGTAGGGGTAAACATTACTATTCTAACTCCAGGGGGTGCAACAGTAGGGTAAGTATTGGATAGTGGATGGAGAAGTGTGGCTCAATGATTGGAGCGGCAGACCCTGATGCAGAGGTCTAGCCCGGGACCAGAGTTCAATTCCCCGCCTCGGCGGGTCTTGGGCTCAAAATTCCACGGACCTGATAATTCTCGCCTCGGTGCCTATTCTAATCATAGAGTCCCACTCTGCAACTCTGGGCAATAGCTTGCTTAATCTCCACAACGGCCCCCACAACGCTAAGGATGCCTGGCCTCCACCTTGGGGGTGCCCAGGAGTGGACGCCTCACAGGGAAAGCCAGGATGGGTTTCACAGCGGTATTCGTACAAGCGCCTTGAGACCCTTGCGGGGGAGTAGTGCGCTATACAAGTATCAATTTACTTTTTTTTTTACATTTACATAGTGTAGGTATGCGTTGTAATGGTATGCGTTGTAATGACTGCGTTGTAATGACATGCGTTGTAGTGGTATGCGTTGTAGTGACATGCGTTGTAATGGCATGCGTTGTAATGGATGTTGCGTTGTAAAAGTTTCGTTGTAAAGGTAGTGCGTTGTAAAAGTTGCGTTGTAAGTGTTGTTTCCCCCAAAGAAGCAACTCTGTGCCCAAATCTAAGACACGCTCCATCTGCCTGTCAGAATTAATTAGACACAGTAGGCTGGCCAATGAGACCAAGCAAACAAAAACATACATTTATAGCAGGCATATTATCAAGGTACTCAAAGATTGTCCTCTGGGAAGAGGTGTGGCTGGAATCTGTGCAGGGACTATAGGCAGAGCTACTGGAACAATCCGGCAGGTGAGGACCACATTATGTGGCAGAGTTGACTAAATTATACTGTAAGAAACGGCAAATTATGTTGCTTAATGCAGCAAATTTTGTGATAGTAGGGCGTCATTATTTTGTGTTTTTTGCACATGGTAACGTTGTCTGGGCAAAGAGGCTACCTCATTAGTACCAGTTTAACAACCAAATACAGTAAAAAACAAATGAAAGATGACCACCCAACCTTTATGAAGGGCGTTCCATTGCGCAAGAACACGTTTCGCCATGTTTTTAGTAATTTTTGATCCGATTGAGGAAAAAACAATTTTTGGAGGTTAACATCTGCAGATTATGCAGCAGATGATGGATTAAGTGGCAAATGAGGATAATTCATAGTCATGTGAAATATGCTGTGGCTGCATAATCCATAATTCAAGTGGCCCTGACTGTAGGCATGGGAAATGGGGACACCTAACAAAGATTGAGCTGTGGTGTGATACTAATAAAGCATCAGGTTTCCCTATTGGGCTCCAGAAAAAGCTAGTACTATAATAAGGTCAATGCTGCCAGCCTTCTTACGGTGTCAACATAAATGGCCACAGAAAGATGCCAGATTGTAAGAAACGGCCTCAAAAAAGGTGCTGTTGCAAGAGGAAATAGAATGCACAAACACTAAAATGTCGTTTTGCTTTGGCCTCCGAAATCCTTGCACAGGGGCTGATCCCGCCCCATGAGACCAGTTTAACTTGACTAACTAGTATAATGTTAGAGTGACATTTGTATTTCAATTCCATTAGTTCTCTTGGGTTATGAATAATGATCCCAGGTTTATGATATTTAATTTTTAGACATTTCCATCTGCAATTATCCATATTTACTTGTTTGCTCTTTCTATTTGGATCTATCTGGATTTATTTTGTGTTTTATGCAAAAACAAAACCGAAAACGTGTATGTTTCCACGTTTTTTACCCGTAATGGCACACTTTTAATTAGATGTCTCAAGGATATTAATTCTATATGAAGCCTTATATAGTGTTTTATCCATATGCAACACACTCACTGGCATTAGCACTTTAGCACACATGCACATCTACAACTGTTTAAAGGGTCACTGGGAAAACGCATCCCTTTTTCGATTCTCCTGTGTGACAGTCTGCCCACTTATTTGTTTAACAGTCATGATACACAGTATCAAAGATCATTCAAAAGAAACCTATTTTCTATATTTTTCCATATTTAAAAATAAATAGTGACAGAGAAAGATGGTTTTGTGTCCATATTTTAAAAAAAAATCTGTACAAAGGGAAAACTGGGAGCCTTAATTATAATACAAGTGCTGACACATTCTTTTTCCGACATTGGGGCATGCCTTTTCCTTGTAGTGCATCATTTGTATAAACAGACCACATTTTTTTAAACGTTCACCACTCACTGTCTTCTCGCCCTATCACTGTCTTTCCATCCATCCATTCTCCCGCTCTCTACCATCGCTCTTCTCCCTGTGTGGTCACATTATCTATCATCCTCTTCCCTGACCCTCTTTCTCTCTTTCTTGAAGCCTCCATGTGGCTGCTGCAATTACCCTCAGGGAGCTGAGGAAAGTGACAGAGGCAGCAGCAGAGGCCCTGGGCTTTTAAAACCAGCCTCCAAGGCTCCAAACCACCGGGGAAATACCCGGTGGAAAAAAGGCCTGTCTGGCCCTGCACACAATCTCTGCAGACAGAGCCTTCCTCCTCCCTCTCTCTCTGTATGTGATTAATATATTCAGGGATTACACTGCTTAACTTCTTGTTGTCTAAAGTAGCATAGACTGTGTGTCATGTGCCCTAGTACAAGGAAGAAAGCGGTCCCCCTGTTTGCAGTCTGAATTATAAAATACAGCAATAATCAGTGTTCAGTGTGCTCCTCATGGCCTATGGGCCCTGGTGCCACTGCACCTACTGCATCAATGGAATCTACACTCCTAGTTGACCAGTACATGTCCTTTTTACATTTAGCTCATTAGGCATAATAAGGTTAGCTGTCTGCTAAATTCAGGTAATGAAGCAAAGCATTTTTAAATGATTCATTTAGAGGGCATTTGGATTTGCTCCCTTTTGCCATTCCTTTGTTGAAGTATCACACATATTTGTATCGATTAACTGGACTGCATACTTAGGGGCTCATTAGGTCCGCCCGCCATCCTATCGGTTAATGGGCCCGCCCGCCATAAGGGCAGGGGTCCCGTAGGGGGCACTAGGATGCGCCTGCCACTGTGGCGGGCGCATCCTGCATTTTTAGATCTGTGGCGGGCGGTGCTCTCAGCACCGCCCGTCACAATGCTAAAAATGCCTGTATGCATTTGCATAAACAAAGCGGCAGGCACCGCACGGTGCCTGCCGCTTTGTTTATGCAAATGCAGGGGTACCCCCCGTGTGCACCCCCCACCTCTCCTTCACTCTGGGGGCCCACAGGGGGCCCCCAAAGTGAAGACTGAATGCCTTTGCCGCCACGGAAAGGCATCTAAAAGAGCCCATGTTAATATGGCTGGCGGTGTCTGTTAGACACCGTCAACATATTGGACCTTTTCCGCCCGGGGCGAAAAAGCGACGGACCGTCTTTCCGTCCGCCGCGGTACCCCCGCCATCCTAATATGGCGGGGGTAATTTAGGTGAGGATGGCGGGCAGATTGCTCCCGCCAGGCTGCCCGCCATCCTAATGGGCCCCTTAGTGTGGAGAAATGGGTCGGTTCTTTGAAGTCATTGGTTTCCTGTCACAGTCATATTTGGAATAGCCCACATGAATGACATTCGGTAATCGGGGTGGCAAGTATGTTGAGTGACTTGTTTTTGAGTGGTTTTGCTGCTTTACTTCTGAATCTAGATAGCATTAGGTTCGGAGAAAAAGCCCGGCCTCATCTGCCGCCTTCCTTGAGCTGCTGCTTGGCGGTAAAGTCAGAGTCACCACCATAGCACCCCCAATTACATAGGCAGCCGACTATCAGAGCCGTAACACTACGCGTCAAGGCCCAACACCCCTCAGAGGGTGATGAAGTTGCACCTGTGAAGCTCTCAAGTACAAACCAACAAGGTAGCTCTTTGTCCTAATACAACAACACAGCGCAGCAGGGAGCACAGGAATGGCCCTTTCACGTTTTTCCAAAAGAGAGAGAGCAGGGAGAGGAGCCTTCAGGTGGAGGCATGGTGCCTCACCCTCACTCTAAACCTAATGCAAGAAGCCACTGTTCTGTACAGTGTACATCAGTATGTTTTAATATCTGCTATACATAATTTTCCATTAAAGTTTCAAATGGAATTACAGCAATCCAAAGGGCACTGGTGTAGCAAACAACAAAAGCAAGCACTGGCTTTTCCAATCGTTTTTAGTGATGCTGTACAACATTACCATTGCTGTGCATAGCATGGCTAGGGAGAAGAGGAAAAAATGCCTGGGCATGTGCACCACACTCGTGCGTAGCTCCGATAGTATGCAGGCGCTCCTTATTCTTTTTATTTACCGATCCAAGTTAAATGGGTAAATCTAAAAAAAAGTACTCCCAAAGAATTTTTGTAAAACCGGTGGTGGGAAGCAACATGGAGGGCACAAGTGGGAAGAAGCAACACAGAATGTGCGGGTGCAGGAAGCAATACAGAGCATGGGGAAGCAATGTGGCGCACGAAGGGAAGAGAAGGACAGCAACGTGCAGGGGCGGATCCTCCATTTGAGGGGAGAAGTATCGTCCCACAAGCTCCAGAGCTGAAAAATACAATGGTAATAAAGTTTGTTTATTACCATTTTATTTTTCAGCAACCTGTCCCCAACTAAGTGTCAGAACAGGTGGGGCCAGTGCTGCCGTTTGGCAGCAGCAGGGAGCTGTGAACTTTAAAATATGTATCTCTCTTAGGCCTGCCATCTTGGGACCGTCAGCCAAACATGCGCATTTTAAACTTATCTAACCGCGCTGTCTTAGACAGCTGGGTTAGAGAAAGCGTAGGCCTCCAGTGCACATACTGAGCGGGGGCAGGCGGCCTGAGTAGAAGTGGCCTCACCGGTGTAAACTAACGGGTGCATTTTTTACACCCCTCCTAAAGTTTTTTTTATAGGATTACGCCAAAGCAGTGATTTGAGGAGTAATTATGCAAATGTGGGCCGATTTTTTTTTGCGTGCCTATTTTCAATCCCAATCCAACCATGGCTCCCACCCGGATCACCACCCTCTGTACAACCCAGCCGCAACTGCACTGGTGAGGAAGCAACACAGGAAGGCAGAAGAACCTGAGGGTTAGCGCAATACAGGGTCGGGGAGAAGCACATGGGTGAGAGAGAACAACAAAGAACACGTGGGAAAGAGAAGTACACGAGGGAGATATCTGGAAAACACATGCACTCTCATTGGATGCTTAATTAAATAGAAAAAAGTAGTGCCCCAAAATTAAGCAACGGAAGAACAGAAGTTATGAAACTGTGCTCCAGGGGAGGGACAAATAAAAGAAGAAGGAAAGCCCACAAAAGCTAATAAATAATCAGCAAGCAAATGAGAGTGACAATAAAGCCAACCAATGGTAAGCAAAGGACAGACTCTAAGGGCCTGATTACGAGTCTGGCGGTGCGGTGCCAGGTCCAACGCACCGCCAAACCTGCGGTCGGGCCACCCGCCAGATTACGAGTGTTTCTCATATCTGGGGGGCTTTTTTTCACGTTCCCTCAGCAGTGTGTCAAAAAATAGGCACCGTAAGGTGAAAGCCAAAAAAAAATCCTGCACGGCATGGACTGGGGTGCATGCATACAGGGGGGCACGTGCCCCCCTGTATGCACCCCAGGGCCCAGAGGTACAAGCAGACCCTGTAGGGCCCCCTTTGTTTCCTTTTTGCAACGATTTTCATAGGGGAGCAACCGCCATGAAAACCGGAGCGGAGAGGAAACTTGTAAAATGAGTGGCGGGACCGCCGCATATTGCTGCCTCAATACCACCGCCAGGGAATGGTGGTTCCCTGGCGGCTGCAGTGCGGCATTGGCGGTCCGACCTCCCTAATCGTAATAGGGTAATTGAAAGAACGCCACGCCCCGTGGGTCTGTCGGCCCGTGGAGCACAAGACTCATAATTGAGCCCGGAGTCTTATCGCAAGCAGATATATTCCTCTGTCTGGAAGGTGGGACCTACAAAGGAGCACAAAAGGGTCTACAAGGAAAGACCTGGGAAGTCCTTACAGCGTGGCCCCAAGACTAACGCAATCAATGGTACACCATTATTTATTTAAGCAGTAAACATTCTGAGCAACTGTGAGGCAGGGCCAGTATCGCGAAGTGTGGCTCAATGGTTAGAGCGGCAGACCCTGATGCAGAGGCCTAGCCCGGGACCAGGGTTCAATTCCCTGCCTCGGCGGGTCTTGGGCTCAAAATTCCACGGACCTGATAATTCTCGCCTCTGTGCCTATTCCAATCATGGAGTCCCACTCTGCAACTCTGGGTATTAGCTTGCTTAATCTCCACAACGGCCCCCACAACACTAAGGATGCCTGGACTCCACCTTGGGGGTGCCCAGGAGTGGACATCTCACAGGGAAAGCCAGGATGGGTTCCACAGCGGTATTTGTACAAGCGCCCCCTTGCGGGTGAGTAGTGCGCTATACAAGTATCAATTTACATTTACATTTATCGCTTCATGCTGCAGGGGTGGGGGTACATTTCCTAGCCCATGGCTTTGAGGTATGGGGCAAAACCCCAAAAATGCCTGCATCAGAAGATAACTCTTCCTGGTAGCTCAGTTGGCAATCTGCTGTGTCGTCTCGTGTATCGTCTCGTGTATCTCAGGTAAAATGTTAAGGCATCTCTCTGAGGGGTTTGGTTATGCATACAGCAGTGCGTGTTTCACACTAGGCAGACGGTAGTCAAGCACACAGTTTTGCTTCGTCCTGTCGTGGCATCCCTCTGCTGCAGCCGTGGGCGAGGACTGCTGCAGATATGAGCACCGCGCGCCTCTACAGGACTGCGTCAGATAATCTCAGATCCGCTTCCGGTACCCTACAGCGTATCGAGGGTCGGTCATTATCCGACGGGTAATGCGGGTGAAGGGCGCTCCCTGCTGCTGGAGAGCAGAGCGCCGAGCAGTTTACCAGCTGCCCTACGCTCTGCTGTGCTGTGGGGCAGGAGGTGGGGGCTCTCCCCGGCCGCCCCCACCCTCTCACTCCATCCTCTCTGCACCACCAGCTTCCGAGCCGAGCGGCCATACAAACGAAATAAACCACTCCCAGCCAGGCGCTCACACGAGAGCCCATCACACAGAAGAGCGATTAAAGATGGGCTGGGGGAGGGGGGCTACTGATTGCAAAGTGCTTAGTAGCAAAAGTGCCGGACTGGCTAGCTATTTGGAGAAATATAAACGATTCAAAATGGTAATCATAACTTAAAGATGGATGTGGAAACTAATAATGCAACCTGCACTATAAAAGAGAAGGAAGAAGGATAAGAACGGACAAAAAAAGAAAACGAAGGACACGGAAGGGAAAGGACAAGGAAAAGAAAAAGAAAAAGGAAACGGAAGGGAAAGGGTCATCCTCCCTTCCCCTCCACTGGTCTCTGTTCATAATATCTTCACGCAAACTGATGCCCCAACCCACCCTGCATAATCGAACACCTGCCAGATATAGTAGGGCATTAGCCCAAATACCGCCGCCATCCAAGAGGTACCAGGCCCAACATTACGCCCTCAGTGCTCCGAGGTGACATTGCTGTGGTGTAGGACGCGAGAGCTATAAAAGTAACAAACGCCACCTAAAATGGGAGGGTGGAGTGGGTGGGAGAGGGAGTTAGAGGTGGATGGACCGACGGACGGACGGAGGGAGGGATGAATGGAGTTGAGGGCTCTTGATGCCTGTACAGACTCAAGTCAATGCAAACATTAATTTCAAAAGTAGGAAACAACGTGTTTATACGTTCAGACGCCGAAAACTGAGGTTGAACAAAAAAAACCTTGCTTCTTTGGATCATATTGCACATCACTGCCTTCACCAAAATGCGAAAACGCTATTTATTAATTATTTTTTAACACATTTAAACTACTTCCAATCGCTACCTAACAATATAAGCATACCAACAACATACTTCAAAAATACAGCGGCGGCATTTAATTCTCCCGAACACTAATAAGTAATTAATGACGCAAAGGTCGATTTGACATCGTGTCATTGTAAACATACAACATACGACTTGCATAGTAACGATGCATTGTTCAATCATACAGTGCTTTCTATCCATGTGTTGCCGGTTCGTAGCGCTGTAATAGCAACTGTTACAAACACCCAACTCACTGCTACGTAAGGCATCACTCTCGGAAAAAATCGGAGCTACGTCACCCCCGCCCTTCTTTGACCTGTGACCTGCAGATGAAACATAGATCTAATCAGTGACAGCTTGTCTCACTGATCTATGTTATTAGGTATAAAGCGCCACGAGGCCCTTTTTTGCGGATTCAGTGCACCTGCGGTATTGTAAATGTGCAATAAAACATTCATGCAGACATCGCTCCGAAAACATCACAAAACAATCAAGCGATATGTCACACGCGCTGTCCCATCGGTCCACTGTAAAGACACATCTTCCCATGAAAATGCATCGCTGGCTCATAGCACATACCATCCACAAACGCAACACACTCATTTGAAAAGGAGAAGCAAACGCCCGCAAGCAGACGGCAGAGCAGTGGCCCACTTACCCATTTGTGCCGGTCCTTCTGGGGGCACATTCCTGGGCAGGCTCTGGTGGCATGCAGCCGCAGGTCGCTGGCGCCCTGCCTCATCTTCACTCAGAGCAGGCAAAGCTCGCCCATCGCCATGGTAACACTTCACAGTCGAAGCTGCGCTCTTAAAGTTGTGTTTGTGTAATGGTGCTGTTTGCTCCGAGTGGAGCGGATCTGCGCTCACTGCGGCGGGGGAAGATGCACCGGGCAGGGGTGCACGGAGGGACCCGCCAGCTCAGACGGGCTGTCACTGCTCGGTGTGACTCCGCCCCCCAGATGCAGCCGGGTGTAAGTCCCGGGGCATCAAACACCACAACGACCCCTTCTCTGACTAAAAAAATCCCCAGCTCATCCCGACACGGTGCCCCTCAGTCACCACGGTACTGACATAGACCTGTCACAACAACGCTCGGAAGTGAGAGGGGCCTGGAGCCCCCGGGGTACTGGCGCCCCTTAATGATAGTGCTTATAGCGCCAATCGGGTATCCAGGTCTCCTAGCCGGGCGGATTCCTCGAAATGAGTAGCCATGATGCGATCTCCAAGCAAGCTGGAGGGTAATTAGAGACGACAGGATCCGCCACCTACCTCCCAAGGAGAGGCAGACAGCAGCAGGAGTGTACCATTCCGCCTCAATGACAGGGCTGCAGGGAGGCTGCAACTCTCCCAGGGAGGAATTAAATCCAGCCAGGCGAGGGGTGCCATTAGCAATTATGGGAAGGTGGTTGTTAATCAGCAGGGCACTTGCAGCCAAAGCTGCGTGCACAAGGAGCCCCAAGGGGGGTACAGCAGGGGAACCAGACTGTGCTTTTAATGAAAATGTGCTATTCGGCGGGCTGTACGCTCACAGATGCAGAGAAAACAAGCACTGGTAAAGCCAATAGGTCTGGCGTAGACTGCAAGCCTTTGGCTTTGTCAATGGTTGGCTTGCTTGGTCCTGGTGTTTGCAAAATATTATAGTCAGGGCCACCAGAATTATGCAGCAAGAGAGGGCTAAATTATGCGGCTGGGTTTAGTAAATTATGCTGCAAGAAAAGGCAAATAATGCGGCATAATGCTTGTGATAGTATTACTTAATTATTTCGTAATTTTAAAACTTGGTAACTCTCTTCGGGCATTGGATGCAATTCATTAGTAACAGCTTAACATCCATATATATCAATAAGCAACGTAAGGTGACCAGTCCAGCTTTGGAAAGGGCCTTCCACTGCGCAACAACACGTGCAGTTGCATTTTTTAGTAGCTTTTAAACCTTTTGAGCTAGAAACACATTTTTTGGGTTAAAATCTGTAGATTATGCCGCAGATAATGGATTATGCTGCAAATGTGGCAAATCTATACTTATGCGACAATCACAGAAGTTGCACAATCGCATAATTTCAGTGGCCCTGATTATAGTAAATCGTCGCCTTGGGGGTGGATGTGCTCCTTGTGAAATGACAAAATACTGTTACTTGCTGTGAAGTTGTTCAGTTTCTGAAGTGGCTGACCTCACTATATGCTGTAGTAGGTGGGAGAAAAATGTGAATGACACAGTAACAGACCAATGAGGAAGATGGCTGGCTGTACTCACACAGTAAGAAAATAAATTACACATATACTTTCAGTAACATCAAAAGGTCTTGGCAAACTTCAGACCTAATAATAATATAATGCATACAAATATGTACACTCAGAAAAGTTTTTTTCCTAAGGTTTACTGCTCTAAAGAATTCAGTGGGTGAAACACTAAGGGCCAAATGTACGACCCTATTTTGCATGTGCAAACGGGTTTGTGACCCGTTTGCACTTGCAAAATCTAATAGGGCCATGTACAATCCCTATTTAGCGTGTCACACATTTTTTGCAACTCGCTAAATAGGAATTGCGAGTCGCTATTAGGGAGGGGCGTTTCAAGGGTGTCCCTTCCTAATAGCGAGTTAGAGGCCTTTGTAAGAATGTTTTGGACCGCAATTGCTGTCGCAAAACACTTGCAATTTACCGCCCTCTTCAAGAGGGTGATAAAGCACTGGCAAATGAGAAGGGTTCCCCAGGGGACCCTTTCCCCCTTGCGAATGCAGGGGAAAAGATTTTTTAGGGGCAGGCAGTGGTCCCAGTTACCACTACCTGCCCTTAAAAAATTTAAAGGAAATGTTTCATTTTTCTTATTTTAAATGCATCCTGTTTTCCTTTTAGGAAAACAGGCTGCATTAAAAAAACCTGCTTATTTAAAAGCAGTCTGAGACATGGAGGTCTGCTGAGCCCGGCATGCCACTATACCTGGGAGGGCCAGCCATTCCTAATGAAGTCTCAAATTGCGAGTGCCTCATTAATATGGATGAGGCATGTAATTTGCAACCGCATTAGGAATCGCTAACAGTGTCTCAGACATTGTTGTACATGGCATGTAGCGACTCGCATATTGTGAGTCGCAATTGAGTGCAATTTACGAGTCGCTAAATGACATAGTCGTACATCGGGCCCTAAATGCTTCTAATGAAATCAGAGCTGAAAACAACCCTGTTATGCAGTGTACAGCTTAAATTAAAGTATGTGTGAAATCATGATTTAACATAGACACAGTTATGTAATTTAGAGTCTAGTAACAAAGCATTGTGTGTTCTACGACAACAGTGTAGCATATTTATGCATTTTTTCATCATGTTTTTGTTTCAAGTAGATACGCCTGTAATTTAATGGGTTCGCCAAGGAATATATAGAAAATACATGCGTAGGAAATGTTAATGTGGGGCTACCGCAACGTGTTACACTTCAAAAATTAAGATGGACTGGTTTTGAATATCACCTCAGAATGGTGATACCACCTGCCACCTGTAATGTATTTTTTTCAAGTTATAGTACAGTGTTGTAACCCACTGCTGAGGGCTATACCAACCGTTAAAGGGCCTCTACCGAAGTTATAAGTGCAAGCTTCAAATGAAGGCCTGTCACAACGCATATGTATCAGTGATCACCAATACCATTTGATATAACTTCAAACGTAGCACTTAGTCAGTCACTGTAACAAATGCCTTTGCCTCGTACAAACACATACCATGAAGCTTATTTCATCGATCCACATTATTGGTAAGCTTCCATAAAAGCCAACAGGTTAAGTTGATACAAACAGTTAGGCTTGAATCCGCACAGGTTGCTATGAACTAGCCGTTGCCTGGCCCAATCCTGTGTGGGTTCATTGACCTGTACTCAGTGATCTTTCATAAAAGAGATGTCTGCCTTTTTCAGCTTTATCTGCCTGGTTTAAGTTTGCTTAAACTTTGCTGCCTGTTAATCTGTCTCCTCTGCCTTCCTACAACACCTCTCCAATGACCCAAACTCACCACCTGACTTGACCCTCGCACCTTGATATTCCCACCATTCTCCATTCTACAAGTCATATTTTGATCAATATTTGTCTTGCTATGCTTTCTAATCACTCCTTCATCCCTGAACCGTGCCAAAGTACTTCAAATCGGCTTTTGTCCTGCAAAGAAAGTCTATTGCACAGCACTCTTCCCCTACCTGCTACTGCTCTGCGTTTTATCTCTAATCCGCATGAAAAGCTACTGTTCGACTTCAGTTTCTACAATTGGGTTTCCATAAGTTCCACTCCTGTCTTAAAATTCGTCGACTCCACAAACCAAAATGACCCCTCCTTTAATCTCCATTGCAACAACATGATTGAACACTCTCCCATGATACTGACTCTTGCCTCCCACGTGACATTGTGGACACTTTCTGTGTTTTCCTCACAAACCACTCCTTTTCAAGCGATTTGTGCTCCTTCCTACTGTTGCTACTCCTCCACATCACACTCTATGGGATCGCCAAAGCCCAGGACGGTCTCCTATTCTGCTCTTATTCTTCACTACCTCCATCAGAAAACTCATTGTATACTTTGTTTTTTGCATTTCATCTATATGAGGGTGGTAGCCAGGTTTTGTTCTTTTTTCTTGCATTTGCCCCAACGCGTACCCTGAAACAGTTTGGACTGTTTTGTGTTTTACGCTGGTAGACACTGATGACTCTCCGCTCTATTAAGCTTAACATCTGCTAAGATTAAAATCTCAATTTCCCATCAGCCATCCCAACAATTTCCTCTTTTATCATGTTCCCTCCTGACACCTTGGCACGCTCTAGCTGCGAGGAACCTCAAGGTGCAACTCAAATTCAACATGAGGCCTTGATCAATGACACAATAACATCTGCTGTGGGCTATTCCAGCTGATGAACACCACAATTCTGAAGGAATTCAAACATGAACTTAGAAACAACCTCCTAACGGTGCACTAGAACACCAAGTGAGTGCCTACGTCAGCTTGAACATGCACCCGCTTTTATCCTGCCTGCTTTCAATCATTTTCAGTGGACACCTGCTTCTATTGACCCCCTAAATGCTTACACTGGCTCAATTGGTATGTGGTCATGTATGTTACTAGTATTATATTTTGAGCTTCCCTGCCTAGTGTACCTCTCTTACACAAATTATCTCGAAACCTCATGCCTATCAAGTTAAAGTTCAAGTTCAAGTTCAGGAATTTGTATAGCGCACTACTCACCCAGAGGGTCTCAAGGCTCTTGGGGGAGTGTAAGAAGGGGGAGGCTCTAGTTGGCGCAGTGCAACACTAGCGACAAGCAGGGACTCTCTCTTCCTCGTCAGGGCTGAGGGTTACCTTCCAGACAACCTCTGCTTACCCTCTAGGTAGTGTGGCTTAAGCAGTCGTAGGCTAATCTTTGGGGCACATAGGGTTAAACACTTGCAATAGTACACCTTTACAACCAACCCACCACACAACGAGACCAGACTGTATTCTGTAAAAATATATATCTTTATATAGATTTTAAGCAGGCTTGTGAATACAGTCAACGTACTTTACGATAACGGTTGCCAATTACTCAATTCAGGTTACCACAGTTCTTTCTAGCAGTTTAAGCGTTCTCTTAGGGCCCTCAGGCCGATGTCAATAAAGTTCTTGTGGAGCAGGCGGCTCTCGGGGGATCTGTCCCACGTCGCGTTGCCTTACCGGGGTCGCTGTTCGTTGCGGCTCTCAGCCGAGCAGTTCACGGGTCATCCGGGGCAGCGGTGTTCTGTGGCGGCAGGGTCCTCTTCTCGTCGTCCGCTCCGACCCTGGCGGCGGCGGTTGTGCGGTGGTGGCAAGTGGCAGTACGGTCCCCAAGTGCAGGACGTACCCAGCCAAGTGCCGGTGCAGCTGTGCGCTCACAGCTGGGCTGTCGGGCAGGTTACCGACCTTGCGGATTCTCACAGGGCAACTGTCCGTCTTTGCAGGTGAGTGGCTGTTCGTTGCGCAGTCCACTCGAGAGCTTGGACCGGACGGGTCCTCCTTTGCTTTGCTCTCGGGCTCCCGGTGCAGTTGCGGTCACGGTGTTCGGGCCAGCGGCGGCTGGTCCTCACTTTGCTTTCGCTGTTGCTTTGGGCCCCGGTCACGGTGGTCAGGTAGATGTCGTCGCCTTGGAGGAGATTCCTCCGTCGGTACTGCAGCGAGGGTCAGCACCCGCAGTCGCTTTCTTTCAGGGGGTAGCGCCCACTGGTCCTGGGGCGCTGGTCAGGGGGCAAGTTCAGTTGCAAGCCCTTGGAGATCTCTTTAGCAGAGTTTGGCACAAAGTAAAGCAAAAGTCTTCTCGTAGTCTTTTCTTCTTCCCCTCCTTCGGCAGCAAGGCACCAGACACAGGCAAGAGTCAGCACCCTTCCTTGTCTCTCACGGTCCTTCTCGTCGGGCAGAGTCCTTCTGTGGCCCAAACAGGATCTAATTTTCAAGGATCAGGGCTCCTTCTTTTATAGGCCAATTCTTTTGTTCTCGCAGGCCAGGGGGGCCTTTGCATAGCCACTCTCAGTCATTGAGTACCCTGGTGGGTGTACTCTGGCTTCTGCTTTCAGTGTGAGGGGCAGGCGCATCAGACGCCCCACAGGAGGTGGAGCCAGCATTGTGCGGACAGGGGCGGCCAGAGTACCTTGTTGATGGGGGGCTTCGCCCTTCCTGGGCCAGGTGCCGGCTGAGTCATCAGTCGCTCCCCAGGAGGGTGGAGCCAGCATTGTGGTGGCAGAGCACAGTTACAGTTCGAGTCAAGAGGCACTCCCACCTCCCACTAAGGTGTAATCTGCGCATTCACCACCTGTCATCCCCCCAGCCCTGTCACTCACACGTCCCAGACAGTCAGATACACATACCAGCAGAGGCGGGCTGAAATGGTTAAGCAAGCAAATGCTAACTTTCTAAAAGTAGCATTTGCAAACCCAGGATACTAAAATAAACTTGACTACAAGAAATATTTTATCATCCTGAGTTCAGGCATACTAAACACGACTCGCTACCATGCTCCTTGAGCCTGCTGGGATTATAGGGTGTAATAATTCCAGCAGCTCAGTCTGGCCTAATGGAGCAGGTAGCCTTCAATAGTGAAATACGGTTTTGGTTGTAAGTCACTACTAGGACATGCCACACACATCAGGGCTTGTCCTACCTTACACCTACAACGCACCCTGCCCGCTGGCCTACCATAGGGGTGACTAATATGTAGTCAAGGGAAGGTTCGGTGGCTGGCAAGTGGGTGCACTTGCCCAGCTAGCGCGACGGTACGAGACCGCACGCGGGTTCTGCGGTCGCAGTTCCCAGACACATCTTTACGGCTGCTTCGGTGGGTGGCGCAACCAGCGCTGCAAGCCCACTAGCAGTATTGGCATCTACAAGCCCCGGCACTCTCTAGTGCACTTTACTAGGGACTAACAGTAAATCCAATGAACCAATCATGGATACCAATCGCATGTACAATTTACAGTAGGGAGCACTTGCACTGCGGCACGGGTCAGCCGTGGCGCAGTGCCCTGAGTATCGGAAAACCAGCAAAACATCGGAGGCACATCAGCAAAAAGTGGAAGGGAGACTCACGCCAAGGTGCCAGGTCTAACATGTGTCCCCTCCAGCTGAAATGTGGGGGGAACTACCCTTACCCAGGGAGTTCCACATCACTAAGGCGGAAAAATCTGGACAGACCGTCAGTGTTGGCGTGATCGGTGCCAGGGCGGTGTTCCACCGTAAAGTCCATACTCTGTAGAGAAATGGACCACCTCAACAGTTTCGGGTTCTCACCCCTCATTTGCATCAACCATCTGAGGGGCCTGTGGTCCGTCTGAACTCGGAAGTGAGACCCAAACAAGTAGGGTCTTAGCTTCTTCAGCGCCCAGACCACAGCAAATGCTTCACGCTCTATTGCACTCCACCTACTTTCCCGGGGAAGTAACCTCCTACTTATGAAGGCTACGGGTTGGTCAAAGCCCTCCTCAGTCATCTGTGAAAGAACAGCCCCTACACCATGCTCTGAAGCGTCTGTTTGCACTATGAATTCCTTGGAGAAATCAGGAGCCAGGAGCACGGGCGCCGTGCACATGGCAGTCTTCAGGGTGTCAAAAGCCTTCTGACAGGTGTCAGTCCAAATCACATTCCTGGGCTGCTTCTTCGAAGTAAGCTCTGTCAAGGGGGTCACGATCGTGCCATAGCCCTTGACAAACCTCCTGTAATACCCAGTGAGCCCCAGGAAGGCTCTCACTGCGGTCTGGGTCTTGGGGGGTTCCCAAGCCAGGATGGTCTCGATTTTGGGCTGCAAGGGTGCTACCTTGCCACTCCCAACTTGGTGTCCCAAGTACACCACTGAACCCTGCCCAATCTGGCACTTGCTTGCCTTGATTGTGAGGCCTGCTCTGCGCAGGGCCATCAACACTTCCCAGAGGTGTCGCAGGTGTTCTGGCCAGGTGCCACTGAACACCGCGATGTCATCCAGGTAGGCGGCACTGAACTCGTCCAGTCCAGCCAACACCTGGTTGACCAATCTCTGAAAGGTGGCAGGGGCATTCTTCATTCCAAATGGCATAACCCGAAACTGGAAATGCCCATCTGGTGTAGAGAATGCCGACCTCTCCTTTGCCCCATCGGTCAAGGCGATCTGCCAGTACCCAGACGTTAAATCAAACGTACTAAGGAACCTAGCAGCCCCCAGCCGATCAATGAGCTCATCAGCTCTGGGGATGGGGTGCGCGTCAGTCTTCGTGACTGAATTGAGTCCTCTGTAGTCCACACAGAACCGGAGTTCGGGTGTGGCTCCCGGCGCAGCAGCCTTCGGAACCAAGACCACGGGGCTGGACCAAGGACTGCTGGAAGACTCAACCACCCCGAGGGCAAGCATCTTGGAGACCTCCTCCTTGATGCAGGCCCGGACCCTGTCAGTCACCCTGTAAGCCTTATGCTTCACAGGTAAGCTGTCTCCAGTGTCCACATCATGGACGCACCAATCTGTGACACTCGGAACCAGGGAGAACAAATCTGGAAACTGCCCCAGCAACTGGCGGCAGTCCTCCTGTTGTTCGGCGGTCAGGGTGGGTGAGAGGTTAACTCCATCCACTGACCCATCTTTCTCACAGGCCACCAAGAGGTCAGGAAGAGGCTCCGACTCCTCCTCCATTCCGTCATCAGTTGCCAACAACATGCCCACTTCGGACCTTCGCAAGTGGGGCTTGAGGCGGTTGACATGTAGGACCCGCAAAGGGTTCCTGGGCGTCTTCATGTCCACCAAGTATGTCACGGGGCTCTTGCACTCCACAACCTCAAATGGGCCTGTCCACTTATCTTGAAGGGCACAGGGCTCCACTGGGGCCAGGACATACACCTCTTGTCCAGGTTGAAGCTCGACCAAAGTGGCATTCTGATCGTACCACCGCTTCATTTCTTCCTGGCTCACTTCCAGATTTGCCTCGGCAAGTTGTCTGAAGCGTCTGGTCTGGTTTCTGAAGGCCAGCATGTAGCTATATACATTCTGGGGAGGTTTCCTGGGAGATTGCTCCCAGCCTTCCTTTACCAAACTCAGTGGTCCTCTCACGGGGTGGCCGTACAGTAGTTCAAAGGGGCTGAACCCTAGGGACTTCTGTGGCACCTCGCGATATGCAAAGAGTAGGCATGGTAAGAGGACGTCCCACTTACGCCTCATCGGACCTTCTAGGCCCATGATCATGCCTTTCAGGGTTCGGTTGAATCTCTCAACCAACCCGTTACCTTGGGGATGGTAAGGCGTGGTGAACTTATACGTTACGCCACACTCTTGCCAAAGGGACTTCATATACTTGGATATGAAATTGGTCCCCCTGTCGCTCACCACCTCTAGAGGGAATCCCACTCGTGAGAAAATTCCCATCAGTGCACGTCCCACCACGGGGGCCGTCACTGTCCTCAGAGGGATGGCTTCAGGGTACCGGGTGGCATGATCCACCAAGACCAGGATGAACCTGTTGGCCATGGCTGTCTTGGGGTCCAGAGGCCCAACGATGTCAATACCCACTCGCTGGAATGGCGTACCGACCACAGGGAAGGGTTGGAGGGGAGCCTTGTTCTTCCCTCCGGTCTTCCCACTTGCCTGGCAAGTCGGACAGGTTCTGCAATGAGCGTCTGAACTCTCATGCATTTGGGGCCAGTAAAAGTGGGTGACAAGCCTGTCATAGGTCTTGTCCATCCCCAAATGTCCTGCTAAAGGCACATCGTGAGCCAGACCCAGTAGGAAGGCTCTGAACTTCTGGGGTACCACCAGCACACGGGCTGACCCAGGTTCAGCAGCCTTAGGCTCTGAATACAGGAGGTCGTTCTCCCAGTACACGTAATATGTTTTGGCCTGAACACCATTGGCCTGGTCTGCAGCCTGCTGCCGCATACCCACGAGAGAAGGGCATTCTTTCTGCTCCTTGCAGAATTCCTCCCTGGAGGGTCCTCCTTCTTGCTGCCAATGGGTCAGCTCAGGCAGGTCCCCCAGTTCGGCGATCTGTTCCCCTGTAGGCTCCAGGGCATCCCCCTCAAGGTCTGCTTCCTCCTGGACCGTGGGAACCTCAGGGGCCGGTTTCCCACGCCCCTTGCGCCTTCTCCCTAAGGCCGGTTCCTGGGCCTCTCCTTCAGGCCCCAGGACCTCTTGATCACCCCTACTGGCTGCCATCGACCGGGTGGTCACGCACGCCCAGTCAGGCAGACCCACCATCCGCAGGTGAGTCGTCTTCTCCACCTTTTCCCAAGGGGAGTGCTCCAAGTCATTCCCTAGCAAACAGTCAACAGGCATGGTTTTCCTTACACAGACCTGTAGAGTACCAGAGACCCCCCCCCACTCGAAGGGAACTTGAGCCATCGGATACTGACTCTCTGAATTATCAGCGTTGATAACCCTACAGTAGGCATGGGGTACAACCTGCTCTTGAGACACCAGGTGCTGCCTCACTGCAGTCACACTGGCTCCTGTGTCTCTAAGAGCCTCAGCTTCCTTACCATTGATGATCACCACCTGCCCATATTTCTTAGTGTTAGAGGGCAGGTAGTTCGTAGGGATCATCTCACTGTCTCCTAGCGAGACCAGGGTCATGTGAACGGGATCTCCACCCCCCGGGACCATCATTTCTTCTCCCAGGTGAACGCTAGTCACTTGACGGGGCGGAGCACCAGTGGGTGCGGGTTTTCCAAACAGGCGACACTTGGGGTCACTGGAGATGTGTCCAGGTTCGCCGCATTTGTAACAGTTGAAGGGCCCCTTTGGAACAGGTTTACCTGTCGGGGCTCCACTCTGCTTCGGGGGTGGGGGAGGCTGAGAACCCTGCTGCGGGCTCCCCTGGGAACTACTTTGGGGGCCTTTTTGGAACCCTTTCTGTTTTCCCCCCTTGTCCCCCCCACTCTTCTGCTGGGGACCCTGCCCACTCTTGGCGGAGTCTCCCACGGGACCCTTGTGGACCCTGGTGCTGAGCCAGCGGTCCGCCTCCTCAGCAAGCTTCCTCGGGTTGGACAGCTTGCTATCGATCAGGTGTTGGCGTAACTCAGGAAAACAGTGATCAGACAAGTGCTCCCATGCAATTAAATCAAAGAGACCTTGAAAATCATTAACTTTGCTACCCTTCACCCAACCATCCAGTGCTCTGCAAAAGTAAGTCACATACTCCACATACGTATTCCCAGGCCGCTTAGTACATCCCCTAAACTTCTGTCTATACATTTCAGGGGTAAGCCCGTACCTGTTCATTAAAGCTTCTTTCATGTGGGCATAGGATCTCTGATTTTCAACGGGCAAATCTAGCAAGGCATCTCTCCCTTCGCTAAGGAACCTTCCCCACAACCCCGCTCCCCAATCCTTGTCAGGGACCCGGTGGGAGGACATGGCTACCTCGTATGCCCTAAACCACTGTCCTATGTCATCCCCCTTAAAGAACTCCTTAACTACGTCCTTCGGGATGTGCACTCTTGACTCTACCTGCACTGGCGATGTGCTGCCACCAGAGGGAGGACGATCCAAGTCTCTCTCTTTGAGACTTATCTCCCTCATTTTTACTTCATAATCCATCTGGTGCTTTCGCTCTTCCAGCGCCATTCTTTTTGTTTCAAGCTCCAGTTGGATTTTCAATTCTGCCAGCTTTCTTTCGTGATTCCTTGTTTCCTTCCTGTCCGCCAGCTCCTCTGGCGACAGGCCTTTACCAAAGCTGTGCTCGCTGTCTCGTCGTTCGAGATCAATCAGATCTCCAAGTGCATTCTGCTCCTCCGTTGCATTCTGCTCCTCTGTTGCATCCTGCTCTGCGAGGGCGTCTTGATCCTCCGGGGTCTTTCTGGACTCTATCCAGGCTTTCAGGGCCTTGTAGAGCTGTGGCTTGTTCTTGCAACCGGTGTGTGGAACCTTGAGTTTCTTGCAAAAAAACTTCAGTTCCGTTCTGGAGTATTTATCCAGCTTTGCGGGGTCCCACTCCACCTCCAACACCTCGGAGTTCGTGGACTCTGCTCCATCCAGGCTCTTCGTGCCCGGCATGGTTTCTGCACTCGGAATCTTCTTTTTGGCAAAATTCAAAAGCAAAGTCTGTGGCTAAGTAACTGGACCGTAATCCTTGTGTAGTGGTCAGAAGCTCAGGTATAGATATCGCAAGTGTAAATTCGAAAATCCTCACCGCTGCGTCCAATGTAAGAAGGGGGAGGCTCTAGTTGGCGCAGTGCAACACTAGCGACAAGCAGGGACTCTCTCTTCCTCGTCAGGGCTGAGGGTTACCTTCCAGACAACCTCTGCTTACCCTCTAGGTAGTGTGGCTTAAGCAGTCGTAGGCTAATCTTTGGGGCACATAGGGTTAAACACTTGCAATAGTACACCTTTACAACCAACCCACCACACAACGAGACCAGACTGTATTCTGTAAAAATATATATCTTTATATAGATTTTAAGCAGGCTTGTGAATACAGTCAACGTACTTTACGATAATGGTTGCCAATTACTCAATTCAGGTTACCACAGTTCTTTCTAGCAGTTTAAGCGTTCTCTTAGGGCCCTCAGGTCGATGTCAACAAAGTTCTTGTGGAGCAGGCGGCTCTCGGGGGATCTGTCCCACGTCGCGTTGCCTTCCCGGGGTCGCTGTTCGTTGCGGCTCTCAGCCGAGCAGTTCACGGGTCATCCGGGGCAGCGGTGTTCTGTGGCGGCAGGGTCCTCTTCTCGTCGTCCGCTCCGACCCTGGCAGCGGCGGTTGTGCGGTGGTGGCAAGTGGCAGTACGGTCCCCAAGTGCAGGACGTACCCAGCCAAGTGCCGGTGCAGCTGTGCGCTCACAGCTGGGCTGTCGGGCAGGTTACCGACCTTGCGGATTCTCACAGGGCAACTGTCCGTCTTTGCAGGTGAGTGGCTGTTCGTTGCGCAGTCCACTCGAGAGCTTGGACCGGACGGGTCCTCCTTTGCTTTGCTCTCGGGCTCCCGGTGCAGTTGCGGTCACGGTGATCGGGCCAGCGGCGGCTGGTCCTCACTTTGCTTTCGCTGTTGCTTTGGGCCCCGGTCACGGTGGTCAGGTAGATGTCGTCGCCTTGGAGGAGATTCCTCCGTCGGTACTGCAGCGAGGGTCAGCACCCGCAGTCGCTTTCTTTCAGGGGGTAGCGCCCACTGGTCCTGGGGCGCTGGTCAGGGGGCAAGTTCAGTTGCAAGCCCTTGGAGATCTCTTTAGCAGAGTTTGGCACAAAGTAAAGCAAAAGTCTTCTCGTAGTCTTTTCTTCTTCCCCTCCTTCGGCAGCAAGGCACCAGACACAGGCAAGAGTCAGCACCCTTCCTTGTCTCTCACGGTCCTTCTCGTCGGGCAGAGTCCTTCTGTGGCCCAAACAGGATCTAATTTTCAAGGAGCAGGGCTCCTTCTTTTATAGGCCAATTCTTTTGTTCTCGCAGGCCAGGGGGGCCTTTGCATAGCCACTCTCAGTCCTTGAGTACCCTGGTGGGTGTACTCTGGCTTCTGCTTTCAGTGTGAGGGGCAGGCGCATCAGACGCCCCACAGGAGGTGGAGCCAGCATTGTGCGGACAGGGGCGGCCAGAGTACCTTGTTGATGGGGGCTTCGCCCTTCCTGGGCCAGGTGCCGGCTGAGTCATCAGTCGCTCCCCAGGAGGGTGGAGCCAGCATTGTGGTGGCAGAGCACAGTTACAGTTCGAGTCAAGAGGCACTCCCACCTCCCACTAAGGTGTAATCTGCGCATTCACCACCTGTCATCCCCCCAGCCCTGTCACTCACACGTCCCAGACAGTCAGATACACATACCAGCAGAGGCGGGCTGAAATGGTTAAGCAAGCAAATGCTAACTTTCTAAAAGTAGCATTTGCAAACCCAGGATACTAAAATAAACTTGACTACAAGAAATATTTTATCATCCTGAGTTCAGGCATACTAAACACGACTCGCTACCATGCTCCTTGAGCCTGCTGGGATTATAGGGTGTAATAATTCCAGCAGCTCAGTCTGGCCTAATGGAGCAGGTAGCCTTCAATAGTGAAATACGGTTTTGGTTGTAAGTCACTACTAGGACATGCCACACACATCAGGGCTTGTCCTACCTTACACCTACAACGCACCCTGCCCGCAGGCCTACCATAGGGGTGACTAATATGTAGTCAAGGGAAGGTTCGGTGGCTGGCAAGTGGGTGCACTTGCCCAGCTAGCGTGACGGTACGAGACCGCACGCGGGTTCTGCGGTCGCAGTTCCCAGACACATCTTTACGGCTGCTTCGGTGGGTGGCGCAACCAGCGCTGCAAGCCCACTAGCAGTATTGGCATCTACAAGCCCCGGCACTCTCTAGTGCACTTTACTAGGGACTAACAGTAAATCCAATGAACCAATCATGGATACCAATCGCATGTACAATTTACAGTAGGGAGCACTTGCACTGCGGCACGGGTCAGCCGTGGCGCAGTGCCCTGAGTATCGGAAAACCAGCAAAACATCGGAGGCACATCAGCAAAAAGTGGAAGGGAGACTCACGCCAAGGTGCCAGGTCTAACAGGGAGGGTGGTGCATTATTTATCGAATAGCCAGGTTTTAAGTTCCTTCCTGAAGGAAATGTGGTTCTGGGTAAGGCGGAGGTGAGTGGGGAGAGAATTCCAGGTTTTGGCCGCCAAGTAGGAGAAGGATCTTCCTCCCATGGTGGATCTTTGGATGCGTGGAACTGCAGCGAGGGCTTGATTGGAGGATCTTAGTTGGCGGGTCGGTGTGTAGAAGGACATTCGTGTGTTGAGGCATTCGGGTCCTTGTTTGTAGAGGGCCTTGTGTGCGTGGGTGAGGAGACGGAACGTTATTCTCTTGTTGACGGGAAGCCAGTGGAGGTCTTTCAGGTGACCGGTAATGTGAGCTTGGTGCGGGATGTCCAATAGGAGTCTGGCTGATGCGTTTTGGATGCGTTGGAGTTTTTTCTGTAATTTGGAAGTGGTTCCGGCGTAGAGGGTGTTTCCATAGTGCAGTCGGCTAGTGACCAGAGCGTGGGTGACAGTCCTTCTTGTTTCGGTGGGGATCCAACGAAAGATTTTTTTGAGCATACAAAGTACGTTAAAGCAAGAGGATGAGACGGCGTTGACTTGTCTGGTCATAGAGAGGGAGGAGTCTAGGATGAAGCCAAGAGACAGTGTTGTAATGCCTAGAACACAGGCTTAAGTGGCTCCTTTGAACTTCCGGGTCTCAGCTTGGGTTAATCTCCAAACTTCATTTACAAGATTCTTCAAAATTAACTTGCTGAAAAATCATAAGTCACGGGTCGTTCAGTGACTCAATCATTTTGAGAAACTACCAGGCTGTTTGGGAGGCCCTAATGCAAGTGACTCACTAAGTAGTGTAACTCACAGGGCCAAGAGTAACTTAGTTTCGGGAACATGCCAGTGCTCAACCGGAACCATCCAGCTAGAAAAACCTAGCCTAAAAACCCCTATGTGAGGGCTTTTTGACACGATCACATAATAACCTAGAACCACATGTGTATTGGAATCCTAGCTGCCTGCTATTTATTGTAAGGATTTTTATATGGGTCTTGGAAAAGGGATGTATAGCTTTTTTTTCCTAAAATATACCAAAGACTATGTCTCCTTTTGAGCAGGTGATTCAATATCGAGACAATCTTGTATGCACTATTTCTTTATGCCAATATTTACCTCATGTACTTTTTAGCATAATTTTGAGTCTTTTTAGGGATTTGTTACACTGTAACCAGTTTTCATAAGGATTAGGACCAGCCATGAATAAATGTGCAATCAATTGTGATCTGGTGAGGAAGATCGCCCTGATATCCAAGCACGCAGTTTTGAATGAGCCTGGGGAAGGATTAACAATATGGAAGGGACAAGGGACTCTACTGATGATGAATTGATGTTTCTATTTTATCTGTTAATATCATGTACTGTCTGAAATGTGTTACATTTAAATATAGTGTTTTATACACTTTTCTCAAAATACCTATCTTGAAGGAACAACATTACAAATGATACAATCCCCGACATTACTGGTGACATCATATTATTGCATCACTGACATGATCAGTGAAATCACTAGTTATATGAAAGATCCTCTCACCCTTTTGCCAGTCCAGCGAAGAATCCCTTGTAGACATAGTCCACTGGGCATCACTTGCAGCGTGCCTTGGGGCAGATCCATGACCACACTCGCGATGTCAGGTTGTGCATAGGGCCTGACCTTTTGGTCAGCACCGGAACTGGGCCCTGTGTGTACCCAAGGCCCTTACAGTGACGAAAATAGGCATGTACTTCTGCATCACATTCTCCCTTGTCCACCCACAGGTTGAAATATATACTTTGTATTCTTAGTCCATAAAGTATAGTCTCAATCTCAGGCGATTCCTCCTGCAATGTTAATCCTTCATTCTTTATTTCTCCAGCTAGTGGTCCCTTTATTCCCATTCTGGTTCACCTCTCTATATTCTACTGTCAGTCATTCCTGTGTTGTTATTCTCCATCCTCCCCTTTGTAAGGTGCTCTCTAATCACATCTATTTCTGCTGCTATGTCACCCGCTTCCCTGTTTTCCATAGTCTTTCTTCCATTTCCTGACTCTACCAATGAATTCCTGCCACTCCCTTCTCTCTCCAGCTGCACTGATGTCACTTACTGCATCCAACTGCACTTCTCCTCCCTTCACTGTCACAGAACCTCAAAGAGAGAATAAACTAAGAGTGCCTCTGCCATAATATGATAGTCACTGCCTTGCTTTCCCCTTGCAATTTGTGGTGGGGTCTTGGTGCAGCTGTTATATTACGCGCGGTGGTAAAATGCATGTAGTGCTTGTTGCCTAGGAGCATGAAATCCTATGTTTATTTTATTAGTATGAGAATTGCTTTCTGGCATGAATTTCATTAATGGAGCATAAGTTTTCAATGACCAGTTTACATTTATCCCCTACTTGGGATGTTCCATTGTCAGTAAGAAACCCTGCCTAAATAGGCCTAAAATGTGCCACGAAAAGGGAAACTATATTCCGCCTAACTGTTCAATCCCCAAAAATGTGATATTACTGTATCGTGAAGACATGTCTAAGATGAAATATTGATAGATGCCAAAAACAGGATTAAAGGCGACTACAATTTTTAATACGCGCTTTTCCCGCTTTAACTGATATGCCTTCAAAATGCTTGGACCTCACAAAAAAATTGTGAGCTGTTTGTACAGTTATGGGTGTAGCTACAGTCTAGGGGGAAAAAGGATGCTAAGAGATCAATGATAAACAATGACGCAAGTAGACCATAACTTTATCTAATACTTTGACAGTGTTTATGTAGAAACGGTTTACCCTTTGGCTGTGAATGGTCTGCAACCAGGTCTTCATAAGCATCAATTATCTACCTATCCTATCTATCTATCTATCTATCTATCTATCTATCTATCTATCTATCTATCTATCTATCTATCTATCTATCTATCTATCTATCTATCTATCTGAGAAAAAGCACAGTAGCATTCCAAGACCACATTCTAAACAAAGACACACACAGGTTTTACCACTACATCGGATCAAGTGTGGTAAGTTACTGTAGGCCGGTTCTCTATCATTAAGATTTATTTAAAATTCCTGCAGCTAATTTCAGATTTCTTTTAACACTCTGTCATGCTGTAGAAGGGTTAAGTGTTGTCATTTAGCTTGTTCAGTCATTGTGTGTTGTAATATTGTCTACCAATTTGCCTCCATCTATGAGCAACCATTATCGAGAATGGTCTGTGATTGATATAATAAATGAATATATATATATATCAAAGCAACACAACTGAGGAGAGCAGATTCAGAGTATCGCTGATATTGTAAGGTGCGATGCTCTATACAGGAACTGCTCTCCACCTAAACTTGGGAACTACCCAGAGTCCTCTGCTTCACTGATTCTGTGCTCTGAATCTGTTTTCTACAGAGGTTAAAAGACAAAGAAGCAGAGTACCTTGGATATCTTTAAAAGCCGGCGTAGTCTCTTTCCGGCGTTTATACAGACCCCCTTTCGACTTGGGCTGAAGCACTCGGAGAGACCTGACTTCCTGTTTCAGGAAAACTCAAGTTTAACCCGGAAGGAGTTGTGCTGTCAGACCTCCTGGAAACACGAAAGCACCACGATCCCGGAGCTGACTTGAACCGGACTGTCTCAGAGGAAGTGGATGTTTCAAATGTCAACTGAGGTAGGTGGACAGTTGCAAATAAGGGGGGAGAGGTGTGCACGTCGAAGTTTGGAACCAAACCACGGTTTCAATATGCACAACCTATACACATATCATTGTGCAATGTCGGCTGACACAGTTAAGGAAAGGGAAGCTGCAGTGTTAATGATGTTTAATGCCTGCAGGACTGTGACCAACAAAGAAACCAACGCTAACGCCAATCCAAAGGAAGTAAATACTACAATGTAAGACAAATTTAAATTACTAGAGAAGAAAAGTCATTCAGAGCAAAGCAAATGGTGGGAATCCCGCTCGATACAAATGTATTTGGACGTAGACAGGGTCCACGCGACTTAAGGATACTTCTAGCACCTAGTTATGAGGCGACCAACCTACTCATGATGCATGAGTGGGCTGAGTGTAATTTGGAATCCTCCAAACGGCTCATGCGAATCCTAATCAAATATGCAGATATTGACCGCACTGCTCTTCTGGAGGAGATAGCCAAGATTCATGATGAAATAGACGCAATGGAACAAACCGAGGAAAAACTAAAACTACGTCAAGAAATGCTATCCAGACTCAAAAAGGAGGAAGAGAAAATTAAGGAGCGAAAGACCTGCACATTTTTTCGTGACAAAACGGACTATGAGGTAGGCCAAATTTAAACTTTCTCAAAGAAATATGAAGCCCTAAGATCTAACAAAGATAGAAAAATAGGAGCCGCTAAGTCGTGTGGAAAGAAAACCGATGGGGCATCCTCAAGTACATCGCAATCTGACCTAAATTCAATCCCGGACAGTGATTCGGTGGGTGAATCTGTGACTAATCTGGGAAAGCAAAAATGCACGCTAGATAAGGAATTCACTTTTTTATGTGAGGACAGGATACAAACTCTCCGTCCTCGCACACAAAGAACCAACTACGGTCAAGCAAGAACAACAAATGAAAACAATGACAGAAGGCAAACCGAATCAGAAACAAGTCGGAAAAAACAAGGAGGGTGGAGGAGAGGCAAATGAAGGATACAACAACTATCAATAAAACAGTTGTTAATTTATCTGACATGAAATTAAGTGATAATGATTAAAGAATACTTAGTTTGGGATTAACATACTGTCCTGCGAACAGTTTTTACTATGTAACAACTAGACTGGATTTAAAATCAACACAAGCTAAAACTGAAGAAATACCATCTACTCACTGAATAAAAGTAACAAAAGACAAGACTTGCCAGCCAAAGGGGGAGCCTGCTAAACAAATCTTTTAACACCTACCCAGTCGGAATCATCTTTCATTAGTGAAATGCAGGAAATATGGGATCCAGTGTTAGAAATAAACCATCCTGACAATGAATTGCCTGTCCCTGTCCAAATGCAATCTGATGGCCCACCCACACAATGCGACGATATGCAAACGCAATTACAACGTCCCCTGACACACTTTAAACCAAAGTCAACATTTAATCCGATTATGTTACGAGACTCGATTGATCTATTGCACGATCAGGTAACTGAGCAACTTAGGATTTAAACATCAAGACACAATCGAAATCGAAATACAACAAAGAAAAATATGACTACAACACCTTGATGACTAAACTTAAAGAAAACAACAAAATTGTTATTCGCACCTCTGACAAAGGTGGGAATATAGTACTCATGTCCAAAGACAAATATTCTAAAGAAGCATATAAACAACTAAACGAGAGAACCTGCTACACCAGATGCAGTGGATCAGCTCTTAAAGCCATGTATGTAACCTTTTATAAAAAACTGTTGACATGGAAATCCAACAGCCTGATTACAGGACAAGAATTCAAATTCCTAAAGAACAATCATCCAGTGGTACCTACGATCTATTTTTTTGCCCAAGATTCATAAGGACTCTGAAAATTCGCCTGGTAGACCCATTATATCTGCAAGAAATGGATGTCTTGTGCATACGTCTCAGTATGTAGACTTCTTTTTACAGAATCTGGTCAAGGCTCTACCATCATAAGAAAGCAATACAAGTGACTTTTTGTGGAACATCAAGGACTTTGTGTGGAAACAAGGTTATCTGCTCATCGTTTTAGATGTTAGCTCACTCTATACGAGCATCCAGCATACTGACGGCTTAAGGGCACTTGATTATTTCTTGGACAAATCAATGGGTAATATGAGAGACCACAAGATAATGCTCATAGAAATGGTTAATTTTTGCCTCCCGAACAATATTTTCATGTTTAATAATCTACTGTACAGACAAATCAGGGGTGTGGCGATGGGGGCCAGCTTCTCTCCCAGCTACGCATGTTTACACATGGGTTGGTGGGAGGAGCTGGTCCTCAGGACTGAACACCAGGTGACAATGACAGCTAATGTCAAGTTATGGCTGAGCTTTATTGATGACTTATTTATTATATGGGATGGCAGCATGGATGAGGCTCAAGAATTTGTACGGGCTATCAATGTGAATTATTTGAACTTGCACTTCAATGCCAATATTAGTGCATCCACAGTGAGTTTTCTTGACACGGATGTGTATGTAGATAACGACAGAATTGAAACAAAACTTGTTTGCAAGAAAACCGCTGGTAACTCAACACTTCACGCCAGCAGTTCCCAATTCAAACACCTAGTAACTAGTAACCCCTACGGGGAAATGCTTCGGCTGAGGCGTATCCACAGTAAGCAAAGTGATCTAATCCAAGCCCAGGTTGAAAGCAAACTGAGGTTCAGAGAACGAGGATACACAGAGAAGGTCATAGATAATGCCATCAACAAGTCAATGCGCAAGAGTAGATATGAGCTATTAATGGAGACGAAATCTAAAACTGACACTTTATCTACTAGAGCAGCAACACAGATTGATGAGAGTAAAATGGAATTCAGAATCATAATCCAATATATTGAACAATGTAAAAAGATTAAATCTAAAATATCTCGCAACTGGCCTATGGTTCTCAGTGATCCACTAATTGGTCCTAAATTACCTAAAAGACCTTCCATAACCTCCAGCAGAGGTCGCTCTATGAGAGACGATCTAGTCAAAACAAGCCCAGAAGTCATAGAGTCAACCAATTGGTTACAACGCATACTGGCTTTTTTAAATGCAAAACATGTAAGGCATGCCAACAGGGAGAGAATAGAACAACTTACATTACCCCGTTTGATGAGAGAAAATATAAGATCAGCAAATTGCTTACATGTAAGTCTGAATTTGCAATATATGTATTATCATGTCCGTGCAACCTACTTTATGTAGGGAGCACTAAGCTTCAAGTGCACAAAAGGGTACTACAGCACTTGAGGGCTATAAATAATCAGGACAATACATATTCCGTTGCACGACATTTTAAAGCCAAACATGAGTCCAGTAGTAAAGACCTCAGATATTTTGTTATAGACTCGATTCCAGCCGCCAGTAGGAGAGGCGGTAATAGAGAACAAAAACTACGCCAGTTGGAAACTATTTACATTTTGGAACCTAATACAAAACATCCTTTAGGTTTAAATGTAGCAGAGGACCTTTTTACATGTCTTTAGATACATTTTATTGGCAACCTATTTTTATTATGAAATTTAGATATATCTTGAGAATACTATGTATGAGATTTTAGTGAGTGTGGATTTTATATGTGTATTTAGTGATTATATATTGACATTACGGTGTTCTTTTTAGTATACATATTTATTTGTTACATATATGAATATCTAAGCAGATTTTATCTATTTTGGATTGCATTGCTTTGCTTATATGGTATTTATTTCATATGTATTCAACTATGTATGTGTGTGATGATTAGGGAATGTCGGTAGAATCTAAACTGACACTTTATCCTTCACTTATTAAGTTCATTTACAAACAGTATTAGGATTACGATTGCCTGAAACATGATGAATTCTGGTATTTAAACCAACATTTCAATCAAACCTTAATCAATATCGATCCACTATTGATGTACTAACGGGCATACCACAACTTACCTTTATGCTTGGTATGGTGTCACTGAGGCTCCAGTGACCATATTCCAAACAATTCCTACAGATAATGGTACTATATATTTTTGTATATTTAGACAGGAATTCTGGCGTTTCAATTTGCTAAAGGTTAATAGTTGCCATTATATTTTTAGAATTTGCCATAGCACTTTTGCACAATTTTGCACATACACAATACTTTGCACATTTGAAATTTCCTTTAGCGTAACTGCATTTATTTTATCATGGATTTGACTTTTTAACTGATTTAATTGTATGATACGATTGTTTCTAAAATCGGTTTTATTAGCCTCATGATTTTATGATCTATTTATTATTGTTCATTAAGAAAGACTCGTAGTGCTCTATTAGATAGTCTTTCTTCAGTGTTGATCATGTTTATATGCCTTTGCACCAATGATTATGCTTGCACTCTTCACTTTAAAAGCCGATGGTAAATGCCTGACTGTGTCATGTGATCAAGGCCCATGGGAAGGGCTGAAACGCGTCATGGCGGCATCTTGCACTAACAATAAATAATCTTGCACTGATTCTGTAGTCCGTATCCGTTTTCTGCAGAGGGAAAAGACAAAGAAGCGGAGTACCTTGGAGATATATATATATATATATATATATATATATATATATATATATATATATATATATTACCTACTGGCGGTCGCCAGTAGGTATATATAGTTAGGATTTTTTCTCTATGGGATTTTTGAAAATTCTATGTCTAATAACTTTGGCGTTTGTGGACGGAATTGGCTGAAATTTTCAGGAAAATGGAACATTTTGTTTCTGAGCAGCCCCTGACAATTTGGGGGGGTTTCATCAAGGGGGGGGCTGAGAAAAAAGGGGGGTCCCAAAACGCGTTTTTCCCATGTTAATTTCCATAGGGCGGTTGGCCTCACTTTTAGCTCGAACGGCTGAATGGATTTGCACGAAACTTGGCATAATTGTAGGGACTGTTAGCCCGATGTGCCTTTGCTAGGTCTCAATATATGTGCTCCAGTGGATTTTGAGTAATTTAGGTTCAAAAAAAGATATATATCTGGGCGGAGCCTAACCACACATCTGATCTGATTGGCTGTCAGCACTTCATCCAAGAAGTGTTGGCAGCCATCTTGGGACCAATATACATGATAGCACCTCATTAAAAAGCATCGTAGTTAATAGAGGGTTTTAGGACTTTAGTTACATTATAAATCATTTGTTGATGGTACCATACTCGTTTTAGGAATTGTGGTGGGTTCTAAGGTGATTTTACCATGTGAAAAAACCTTCTGCTGTGATATCATGAATATTGTTTGAAAGAAAACTAATATCTCATGATTTTCCCACAGTGGTTTGGAAGGGGATCTATAAGCTAAACTGAAAGCATATTTTCTGTAAATTCACATTATCTTTCTCAGTCATGTGAAAATGAAGTCTGACATTCTCAGTAAAACATGTACATCCAACAAGGACAGAGACTGTCAGTTGATTCCTTTGTGTTCTACTGCAGCCTCCTAGAGTGTTCTAAAGAACAACTAGAGCGCTAACAGTCCTACTTATTACAAAGGTATGGCACACCTGAAGCCATCTTGATTGGAATAAAGTGGTAACTCTTAAAACATTTAATTTAAAAAGAAACAACATGAGGGGGTATATTTTGCCATAGAAAGTATGATTAGTGCTGCAGAATGAAAAATTAGGGCACATTTTGAGTGACTTCTCAAATCCTTTTCTATTTCATTAAAACATTCTGACATGCAGTCTCCCAAAATGGCCACCAGAGACAAAAGAGCCCAAATGTAGCCCAAATATCACCCAGATGTAGCCCAAGTATAGCCCAATGACAGAATGTCCCAGAGTGTTCTAAAGAACAACTAGAGCGCTAACAGTCCTACTTATTACAAAGGTATGGCACACCTGAAGCCATCTTGATTGGAATAAAGTGGTAACTCTTAAAACATTTAATTTAAAAAGAAACAACATGAGGGGGTATATTTTGCCATAGAAAGTATGATTAGTGCTGCAGAATGAAAAATTAGGGCACATTTTGAGTGACTTCTCAAATCCTTTTCTATTTCATTAAAACATTCTGACATGTAGTCTCCCAAAATGGCCACCAGAGACAAAAGAGCCCAAATGTAGCCCAAATATCACCCAGATGTAGCCCAAGTATAGCCCAATGACAAAATGTCCCAGAGTGTTCTAAAAAACAACTAGAGCGCTAACAGCCCTACTTATTACAAAGGTATAGCACACCTGGAGCCATCGTGATGGGAATAAAGTGGTAACTCTTAAAACATTTAATTTAAAAAGGAACAAAATGAGGGGGTATATTATGCAATAGAAGGTATTATTAGTGCTGCAGAAAGAAAAATTAGGGCACATTTTGAGTGACTTTTCAAATCCTCTTCTATTTCATTAAAAAATTCTGACATGCAGTCTCCCAAAATGGCCACCAGAGACAAAAGAGCCCAAATGTAGCCCAAATATCACCCAGATGTAGCCTAAGTATAGCCCAATGACAGAATGTCCCAGAGTGTTCTAAAGAACAACTAGAGCGCTAACAGTCCTACTTATTACAAAGGTATGGCACACCTGAAGCCATCTTGATTGGAATAAAGTGGTAACTCTTAAAACATTTAATTTAAAAAGGAACAAAATGAGGGGGTATATTTTGCCATATGAATTATGATTAGTGCTGCAGAAAGAAAAATTAGGGCACATTTTGAGTGACTTCTCAAACCCTCTTCAATTTCATTAAAAAATTCTGACATACAGTCTCCCAAGATGGCCACCAGAGACAAAAGAGACTAAATGTAGCCCAAATATCACCCAGATGTACCCCAAGTATAGCCCAATGACAGAATGTCCCAGAGTGTTCTAAAGAACAACTAGAGCGCTAACAGTCTTACTTATGACAAAAGTATGGCACGCCAGAAGCCATCTTGATTGGAATGAAGTGGTAAGTCTGAAAACACTCAATTTAAAAAGGAACAACATGAGGGGGTTAATTTTGCCATAGAAAGTATGATTAGTGCTTCAGAAAGAAAAATTAGGGATCATTTTGAGTGACTTCTCAAATCCTCTTCTATTTCATTAAAAAAATTCTGACATGCAGACTGAAACATGCACTTTGAATACCAGCAGCAGACGTCCCTGGTGAGCAGTAGCTTTACTACAGTGATCTAATGTGCAACTAGAGTGCTAACATTCAGAATTTATGGCAAATGTGTGACACATCTGAATGCCTTCTTGATGGAACCAAAGTAAACAAGCATTGAAAATGCAATAGATCTCGCCCTCGTTTAAGTTAAAGCCATTCTGTTTGTAATGAGGTGGCTTTTTAGCTTTGCTTTTATTAGTGTTTTTTCAACTTTCATGTAAATAACATGCATCTGTATGCATATAAGTATATGTATGCATGCATTTATGTTTGTATTTATATAGATATACAGATGATATATGTTTATATATGTATGTATATATATATATTCACTGAAAAAACCATAGGCTATAGACCATATATAGTTAGGAATTAGCATTTACAAAACCTTGAAAATTCACTGAAAAAACCATAGGTTATAGACCATATATAGTTAGGAATTAGCATTTACAAAACCTTGAAAATTCACTGAAAAAACCATAGGTTATAGACCATATATAGTTAGGAATTCGCATTTACAAAACCTTATTTTACTCACACAAAACCATTGAAATTCCATATATAGTTAGTTGCACTAACTATATATCGCGCACCCGCAATCCTCTGCTGATGATGTCACATATTACATCATTCATGACATGGTCAGTGACATCACTGATGACATCACTGATGAAATCTCAAATGACATCACTGATGACATCACTGATGACAACATCCAGTGACTGTATGTTTCTGTAAAGTTAAAATATGTCTTACATATTGAAGAATGAGTGGATGTATAAGTGTCTGGATGAAGGATTTAGTAGGTGCATGACTGACTGTATGAGTGACTGATTAAATGTGTCTCACTGAATGCATGGGTTAGTGACTAAACTGTCTTAATTTGTGCATCATTATGTCTGTTGTTCTGTAAACTGTTGCATGTGTTGATAAGTAGCTATATGAGTAACTATATGGGTTATTGATTGGTTGCCCAAGTATTTGTATGGGAGACTGAGTGTGTGTGTGGGTGGCTGGGAGGTGTATGACTCTGTGCATAGATGTGTGAGCAGTTGATTCACTAGATGTAGGGTTTCAAAAGTGCATGTGGAAACAGCTGTATGGGCGGTTGACTGTGTGCATGAGTGTATTGGTGAGTGAATGGATATCTCAGTGCTACATGTCAAAGTAAGTACATATGTAAAACACAGTACATGTGAGAGTTGACATATATAAATAACTGTGCATAAGAGCCAGTGAATGTGTGAGTGGCTGTATGGATCATTGGGAACTTGTATCAGGGATTGTATAAGAGAGTAAATATGTGTTAGTATATGTTTGAATAAGTAAAGTTTGTATAACTGTATAGTTGAGGAAATGGAGGTGTGATTGATTCTTTGCATGACTGACTAGGTGTGTGAGTTACTCCATGGATGAGTGACAGTCTGTGAGTGTCTGTTTACACTGATTGTATCTAAGGTTATATTAGAGTCTGAAGAGGTTCATCGTATTATCACATGAATGATATCATCAGTGATGTGATCAGTAATGTCAAATGAGATGTCATCAGTGATGTCATCAGTGATGTCATTTGAGATGTCATCAGTGATGTCATTTGAGATGTCATCAGTGATGTCATCAGTGATGTCACTGACCATGTCATGAATGATGTAATATGTGACATCATCAGCAGTGGATTGCGGGTGCGCGATATATAGTTAGTGCAACTAACTATATATGGAATTTCAATGGTTTTGTGTGAGTAAAATAAGGTTTTGTAAATGCGAATTCCTAACTATATATGGTCTATAACCTATGGTTTTTTCAGTGAATATATATATATATATATATATATATATATATATATATATATATATATATATATATATATATATATATATATATATATCCAAAACAAAAGTCTCCAAGCACAAGTAGCCCCGACCCTTCAGGGCGGCCTCTCAATCAATGGGCATGGAGCAGCCCATCATTAGTCAACACGACAAACAGCACAGAGAAGCCCATTTCAGGATACAGAGCATTTATTCTGAAAGACAAAGCAGCTTGCATTTCCAAATGCTTACGCGTTTCGGCTGACGCCTTGATCACAGGTGGAAATCATTAAAATGCAAAGTGCATCACGCATGCTTGTTTTGTACTCAAAGTCACGTGACGAGCTCTTTAAAAATACAAGTCCCATAATGCATTGTACTGTTACCAGTCGAGTATCACACGGAATCTTAATAGATCCTCATTTTTCTTTGATAGTTTGAGTTTTTCTTTTGTACCTGCATTATTGTAGTGGAATTTTTTGTTCACACAGTCAGGTGCTCTCAGTACTCTGCGTAGTGCTCTTATTCTACATTGGTCTCCGAAAATTGCTTGTATTCCTGAACGGTCAAAATGGAATGTCATCCCCTTCGACTCCTTTCCTACAAACAGTCCCCTCTTTTCGCTGCAGTGGCATTTCCTCAGTAGGTAAGTGACTGCGAGTGGGTCACAGGCTGAAATCATTAAAATGCAATATATATATATATATATATATATATATATATATATATATATATATATTTTTTTTTGTTGTTGTTGTACAAAAGAGGCGGCACAGCCAGGGTACTTGTTAAAGCCTTATTTAATTACTGCTTCACCATATATATGTATATAAAGTCAAAGTTGTGAGCTAACAGCTCACCGTGCCTTTCCCAGCCACTCCATGGCGGCGGTCCGTGATGAGGCAGGCAGCCTCAATCAAATACACATCAATTATAACATCACCTCTGGCATCTCTGATGACATCATCCAATGAGTGTGTTAGTTTCCTTTGTTGTTTACATAGTGGCGGAAGCTACCCAATTTACTTTTCTCCCTTATTTTGTACCGCTTGTGTCCAGCTAATTAGTGTGTTTACAAAATGCATGTGCTTCTAATGCATTATAGGTGTGAAGAGGTACTGAACAATTTATAAATCTTTGTATTGAAGAGTAACTCTGTGTGCAGAAGACAGTTGATGACTCTTGTCTAGTATGTTCCAAACAAGTTTTTTGGTTCTGCAGAAAAAGTTTCCAACGGGGCAAAGATTGACCATAGTAGATACTAAGTATTAGTAGCAGGCCTTAGTTATTAGACAGAATCATCTCAGCATGACAACTTCTACATAACATTGAATACTATGCACCAGGTATTAACCTATGTACATGCGCTTCTTTTGCAATCTGTAAAGTTTGCACCACAGTATGAAGGCTGCAGGTAGTATAATCTTTAGCACCTTTATAACGTGGTTATTTTAAGTTAATAGTGTATTTTTTGAAAAGTGTTTCATAGAGTGTACAGTGTTCATACCAGATACTTTTTAAATACTCTGGTTCATTTCTCATGAGAATTTCACTGTCTGCAAACAGTGTAGTACAGAGTAAACTCTCTCCATAAAGTAAACACTATTTACAGTACATACTTTTCTACTCATATCGACTAATTTCTAAGTATTCGGTGATTGTGAGGGGGTTAATACAGATAAATGGTGGCTGTCGTAGGACATTCATTTTGAAAGACGTTGAGTATCTTGAGGAACTTGTTTTCTGGGAACAGTTGTATACAGATTGAACACTCTGTGCAATGAGGGTTTCCCAAATATCTGTGGTTGATTGTTAATATGAACTAGGCTACACTTGAAGTATATGGCATAGGGTCAATGGTGGACATACCCCATGCTTGCTACACCCAAGGTAGTTGTATCTGTGATGGCATTAATGATGCTTCATATTATTCTGAGCTATTTTTTGTACTTACTTTCAGGCATCTAATGCCATACTAGTTATAGAGCAATATGTACAAAAATCAATTTCCTTTGGAAACGTGGAGCTAACAACTATCCAGGGGCGACTGCCACTGGGATATATTGCTTATTTATTTATTTATTTATTTGTTGAACTTATAAAGCGCACTATCACCTTGCAGGCATCCTGGTGCTAATGGCTCAAGAGGAGGGGGGGGTGTCAGAACAGGCTGGCCAGACATTTAAATCCAAAGTTCGCCAGTCCCCCGGCCTCTCCAATGGTGGCGGGCTCGAGCGGGGAAGCGACCCCCTCACTGATGTACTGTCCTGCCTAAATATGGCCCAAGTTGCTGAACAGGGGTCTACACACATTTCTGTTTGACCACGAACACCTCCCCTAATACACCTTGGATGTTAAACCTATTGCCCTAACATTTAAATAATATAGTTAGAACTTATGGTTTACATTTGTCATGTGCGCATGCCACTTTATTTTATATAGATTAGCATTGAGTAATTGCCTCGTTTATAGGATTGATTTTGCACATTTCTATATTGGAACTGATAATTGTTCTTATCCGAAATATCTTTGAATTGATGATCCTTTAAACAGCAAATTGATACATTTTAATGCATAAACAGACCAAATTGTGATTTTATTTAAATGGTCGTGAATACGGTACTACACAGATCTGTTTGTTTGGTTTCATCTATGGGTATGTGCAATGACCATTATATTAGAATTAGGCCTTAAGCATTTTTGCACTGTATGGAAATAACATTGAACATTCTAAACAAATTGAAATCAATATTGTTGTTATTGGACATAAGTGCAATTATTATTGGAACGTGGAGGCAGATAAACCATGAGATCTTCATCTGATATGTAATGTTAATGTTATATCTTGTTGGTGCTATCATGTTATGGAGAGACGCTTAAGTGCAGCTGATTTTATTTGATGTATGTGCAATAAGTACAAACGAGAGGCATGCATTACTTTTATCATAACATGAGAAATTACAATTTTATGCATGTGGACATGACAACGAAAGAATATTACTTCGGCGTATGTACAGTAGATAATGTTTGGGCTATGTGCAATATGTGTGAAAGAGATATGAGCAATTTTTACACAAGAAAAGCACTTGTCACTTTACATAAGAATGTGAAAAGTTACAGTACTATACATGCGGGTACCAATATGACCCGTGCAGGTAAGAGCGCTGGGACCGGGTGTGTGTGGGGGCATTTCTACAGACGACTATGAGGGAAAATGAATTATTTATATACTTCTCTCTCGTCGTGGTCTGTCAAAATCCCCCCCCCCCCCCTCCCAGCCCCACAGCCCCACTGCTCTTACCTGCACGGGCCGCGGCTGGTGGAAACAATAACGAAGGTGTACTGCCATATTATGAAAAGTATTTTACAGGCAGGAGATAATGCCTGGGATATGTACTACATGCCTAAAGGGCAAGAACTCATCAACTGAGCAACAATATGAAAATGTACAAAATTGGAAGCGATGACACAATATGGAAAAAAGTTTCAAGGTACAAACTATGTGGAAAATATAGGGACGCGGATACTCCACTGATCTACCGCGGGTACATCCGCGGATCCACGTGCCAAAAGTAAAGACCTGATTGGCTGGCTGCCGCTTGACAAAAAAGTTGCGCCCGCCATTTTGTTTTTATCAGGAAACGGTTCACAGGGCTCAAATTTAGGCTGGAATGTTTATAAAGGGTCAGGGCACACAGTCACTGACTACATGGTGGGGATATAAGTAGGCTGTAAGCATAAGTTGTTAAGTTAAAATACATGTAGGTGTTTTTCGAAATTCTAGGATCATCCCACAGGGTTCAGCGCGGCCTCCGTGTAAATTTGTGAATCCAGAAAACAGAACAGAGGGTCCAGGAAAAAATATGAAGAAAAAAAAAAACACCCACTGCATCCACACCCATGCTGCTGCTCATGGCCTTTGTCCGTACGTAGATTGGGTTTGGGTTTGGCAGAGTATAACTTGCGCCCTCGCCATGCACAGCTAATTACCCCACATATTACATCACTGATAACACCTTCTGTGGCATCATTGATATTATCGCTGCAACATTTACAATAAAATTATTGATGGGAAAAAAACTGTGCATGGCGTGGGCGCGAGTTATAGTTACCCTAGGGTGCGAGTTATAGTTACTTGAGTTAACCATAACTATAACTGCTGAATTTCTAAGGTTTTGTGTGAGTAAATTCAGAACCTAACTATAACCTCCCTTTAACCTTTTTTTTTTCCAGTGATATATATATATATATATATATATATATATATATATATATATATATATATATATATATATATATGTCTCATAAATATAAATAGGCACATGTAAATATACAAACACATATATGCAATCAAAAAGTATACTTACCACCTTACCTAGGAAGTAAAGTACTCCCGATGTAAAGTATCACCATGTAAAAGTTTCTTCTGATTTAATGACTGTGATGTAATGACTTCCGATGTCCTGGCACGCGAGGTAACAAGATACAACCGTCTGCAAATATCTGAACCTTCGCAGGATTTATTTCACCTGCGCGAAGCACACTCGGAACACTGTTTTTTTTTTTTAAGGGATGTCAAAACAGCAGCTTGATCCTAAGCAAGCATCAATGTCAGAACTAATATCCCTGTCATGCAAGGGCAGAATGTTCAGTCAACTGAGAACGGTCTTGAGCAATATTTTATGAGCAATGCAATTTTCAAAAGCAATAAATCAAAAGTTAAACAGATGTTGCTGAAATTCCAAAGACATATTCCAACTAACAAGATAATCTGAAGTCAAAACATGTAGGTGGAATTTGGTCTATTTATGGGGCCTTTGTGTGGTGCAGTTAAAAAAAAGCAGACTTTAGAGTTTTCTATAGTACATTATGTATTACCAGCACTAACAGCATACCGTGGAAGGGTGGGGATTCCTCTGTTAATGTTCCTGATAACTGTGCTCTTTGGCCCTTTACATTATCATTGTAAATATCGGTCCTAAACAGAGCATTTTATAAAAGTCTCTTAAGGATTAAAATCATAGAGTAGGTCAGAGAATGCACATGATGGGTGACTGTTCAGCTATAGTGACGGTACCCAAAATGGGGGGCTTCTGTGGACCCGCGTGTGGTGGTTAGTCCAATTCATATCCCCACAGCACAGTTGTATCTGGGTCTGGATAATGGCATCACCCATGGACTGGCAGTGGTTGCTCAATGGAGGCACTGTGAAAAATCAACACTGAATAAACAGAGGGCCCACAAGGTGCTTTGGGGACCCCATTGGCCGGATCAGAAGCCGAGTGGCAGCTCACACAGAGAGCCTAGCCTGAATGCACTGTCTCTAGAGGAAAGTGTCCAAGCAAAGAAAAGGGAAACTGTTTTTCGAGGAGCAGCCAGAGTGACAAGAATTGTTTAAGGATACTGAAGCGAATACCTCTCCTAACTGAGTTGAAATGCTCATTATGGCCTCACTCAAGGATTTGCCAGGGACTATTTAGCGTGCTGCAAACAACAGCAGAGTCTCTGAGCTTGGAAATGGGAGGTTCACCCTCCATCATCCCATGTCTACTTTGAAGACGGTGGTGGAGAAACCATGAGGGAAACGCCCAGTGGTGGGAGGATTGCACATTCTCTTCCAGAGGCCACCCAGAGACAAAAGTGGTGCGAATCGAGAACAAACTGAGGTCTCTTAGGATTCGTCTCCTAGGGCTGCACACATCTCCAGTGGTGATTAATCTGAAAAGGGAGGACCAGTTTAAAAAAAAAATCATGGTGATTGAAGATATAGAGGGGAGTGATCTGACCATCTTTAAGACAGTGCTACGCTCAAAGAAAGGCCCCATATCCCTGAGGGACTGGGGATGATCCTTGATGACCTTGAGTATTACGCATTGTGTTTGAGAAGAGAGGCCTACCGGTGGATAGTTTAAGAGTTTGCCTCTTCCTTTATTTAAGTCAGGTCACCCTCATGTTGAGACAAGATCTCAAAGTCATTAGATAGGGCCTGATTGCACTGGGAACTGATGCAACTGATGCCTCTCTTTTGTTCCCTAAAGACTGAGGATCCGGGAGTGAACACCCTTCAATTTACACAACCTGAGGCAAGAGACTTTTATGTTCAAAGAAGGGTTCCCAGACTGCTCCCTAAAACATCCTGAATAATGTCATTTGCTGTTTGTTGAAAAGGCGTCTTGAGTTCAGTTACCTCGTCCATTAACCCAATTGAATGTCTATGGACAGTTAAACTTTGGTAGTGGAACAGATCTTTCTGACTGTTGGGTAGCAGAGAGAGAGCTGTATAGGATTGGTATGGGATGATGAAAAAAGAAGAGGGTCTCCCTGCAAAATTCCTCCATCATTAATGTATCCTTACCTTCGAGCTCTATCTGAATAGGTTCTGGTCATGCTAAAAGCGTATATAGTAGATTTAGAATTGCTAATTTACCCCTTAAAACATTTACAGATAGATGGGCTGAGGACACAATTTTATCTGTTCATTGTCCATTTTGCCCGTTGCTACGAGACTCAGAAGAACACTTTTTATCTTTTTTGCCCTGGTTATCTGACTCCAAGAAAAACGTGGATTGTCCCTATTTGCAGACTATTAGGTATTTCACACTTCTGGGAGGCTTCCAGGCTCCTGAGATGTGACACAATAGGGCAAGCTGCTACCTCCAGCTACTTATATTGGGCTTGGAGAATTAGATCTGCGAAGCTTGATAACAGGCTTGATAATTCCGAATAGAGATCTATGTTTTATCATATATTTTCCGAGGACAGATTTTTGTTTATTGTTCAATACATGTATTTTCTTCTTATAAGGATGCACATGCATTTTCAGATCTTAATTATATGCAACTTACAACAATACGAGCATGCACGATATTTTTTAACCTGGACCATTCTTGGTTTTAGCATTGCAAATGGAGATATATGTTTTTACTGCACATTTTGACATATTTAACTGGGTTCAACTTTTATGGTTTTTACAAAACCGAAATAAAGTGATTATTGATTGATTGAGATTGGTATATCTTGCTGTGCCCGCCCTCACCCGCCTTATCCATGGCGCTGTGGATTAGCCTCAGAGTTAAAGTAGTGGGTTATTGATTTACCATTACAACAAAAAGTTTGCATTTACTAGTGGTGAATGAAAGAATGGTCCCAACACCGACATGTGTTTTAGGTATAATGTGGGGGTAACTGGGTGGACTGTCTTTGCTGGAGTGCATGTGCACATGTATGCACATGGCTTCTCACCTTCAGGTGGGATCTGCCTTAATCTAGCCAAGGTGTTTCCTGCAATTCCACACGTTCTTCTCTTTTTGAAGAGACAACAAATACATGAGTGTGTTCTTGCAGGATCTCCCGAGAACAATAGCACAATGTATGTCACACAAGTGCTTTGTCTGGATGTACACAGAATGTGTGTATGCAGCATTTTCTCTTCTTGTGACACCATACAGTGTTCATCATTAGACAAAGTTTTCTAGTCTTAGCCATTAGCATTACCGACAGCTATGGTGGAGTCAATTGTCACCTACAAACCGTTGGCGCTCCAAGATGGAAACACAAGGGATGTGAGGTGGGCAACTCGAAATGAGGTCAACAGGGTGCTCCTGGCTGCTTTACGACTATCGATCATTCTGCGCAAAAGCAGTACATGCTTGTACCGGACTCTGGAGAAGAATATGTTTCCTATGGGGTACTAAGCACCAACTCCCCCACCCGATGCTCATTTTATCCCCACCACTCTTCAGTGCATTATATATTGGATGGATTTAGCTCTTGGACAAGCTGATTCTGGAGACTTGGGGCCTGATTTAGAGTCCGTGCAAATGTGATGGACATCCAGTCTGCCTTATTGCAAGAGCATTATATCCAGAAGGATTGCTCACTTGTCCTTCAAATCATGGCACCAGCTGCAGGATGTGGGCAGGCTTAAAAAAAAACATTGGAACCGTGGAACTCCGGAATGAAAAGTTCCAAAAACAAGAAGCCCTCAGACTGTAGATGTTTTAATGGTCTGTGAGTGTGGTTGCATTACTCATACTAATGTTAGGGATATTTCCACCACGTGACTAGAGATGTGCGGAGCAAAAGACCACACATCTGTTGCATTTTTAGTGGCACTGGAATAAAACTAGACACAACAAACAAGAAGGGAAAAGTGTTGCTCGTTTAGTAAGGAGGCAATCCAGAAACTGGAGCCATTCCAATGTGGACTATGTGTTGGTTTTAAGTAGATTCAAGGACAAGTGTCCGGCCAAGCTCCATACCACAGAAGACTTTGCAGCGTGGTAAGAAAGCTATCATGACAGCCAATACCCAAGAACAAGGCACCTTCGCTTTCACTACAATGACTGAAAACAAGATGGCTAAGCATGGGCGAATTTTGCGAATCTCGCGTTCGCGAATTTTGCGGATTTGCGAACTCGCAATCCGCAAAATCCGCGAATACCCGCGAATTTTTTTTTTTGTGTGTGTTCGCGCGGGTTTCTGCCAGTTCGCGAGGGTTTTGTACAATTTCGCAAACGCGAACTTACCTGTCGGGTCGCAAGTTTTGCGAACTTGTTGTTTCTACGTGTCCAGCCTGTGTGGGACACTCTTCTTCATCACTGCCACTCTATGTCACCACTGCCACTCTCTGACTACTCATGCCACCCTCTGGCCCACCCATGCCACCCTCTGTTTCATCACAGCAACCTCTGGTTGTCCAGTGTACAATATTGTGGCAAAGCAAAGCACACCTTCCCTGCCTCAAGTGACCTGAATTAATTTGGGGCTGATTAATGTGTCACAGAATATTTTTTTAGCTGGCACCTGCTTCCTTAGTGCTTCCTGATTAGTGATCTTTTGCACTTGCTAAGTGCTTTCATTGTTGCAAAATTAGTTACAACACCTGCTCTGCCCCAACTGACAATAATGAATTAGGGGCTGATTAATGTGTCACTGGATTTGAACTTCCAGCCTGGCTCCTGCTTGTCTGCCTTAGCTGTAATTCAGGACCTTTGTGTAACTATTCTGAGGGTCAGAGCAGGGTCACATAATAGTTGCAAGTAGGCAACTGAACTCTGGAGGGGCCCCTCAGGAAGCACTACAGGAAATGGCTACTAATGATGAGCTTGAACTTTTGAACCTGGTAAGTAGTTTCAGTTTTGCTAAGATCGTATTTCTGCAATTTAGCGCTTATTCGCGGGGCGCGAAGTTGAACTGGGAAGCCGCGAACTCACGCGAACAGTGCGAGCAAGCCATAAAATCCGCTGCTCGCGGATTTTCGGATTTTGCGGGAAATTCGCGAATCTCGCGGATTGCGAATTTAACGAAAATCCGCAAAATCCGCAAGCGGAACGGATTTTCCGCCCATGCTTAAAGATGGCTCAGTGGTCATTACAATGAAATCCAGTACTCTTGACAATAGATTAATTAGCACATTTTTAGAAACATTAAAATGTTAGGTATGTGAATTATTTTGTGTTGTTGATTTGAAATCACCCAAGCAGGCCCATCTGGGGCCTTCTATGAAACAGCTGGAACCTCATAATAGATGTTTCGCTCATAGGCGGACAAGGAACTGCAGTAGTTTGCGCAAATCCACAATTGGCTCCATGGAGATAGTAAACCTCTTTTACACTCACACTAATAAAATCAAGCAGTCCGTTGGCAGATACAGAAAAAGTTATGATATCCAGTTCTTCCTAACACCTGGTGTAACACTTCAACGTCTCCAGGAAGTATGCACTGAAGATTGTCCCAGTCTGGATACAACTAAACCAGTTAGAAAAAGTTTGGGCAGCATTCAGAGTGGATGATTTGAGATGCTAGAATAATTTGTGATTTGAAAGACCCTTGGGCCCATTCATATATGCTTACTCCTAAACCATCTAAGGCTTTGCATGGACAGCAGGGGCCCCAGTGAGAAATGGAATAGTGCTTGATTGTTTCATGAGCATGCTGGACTGCCCTGGCTGAAACCTATGCCAATTTGTATTACGCCAACACAATTTGCATAATTTAGGTAATTTTTGCGTTATGCTTGTTACACAAATCTCCAAAATTACAGCACTTTGGATAATAATGCACGATTAGGGATAATAATTTACCACAAATGCATAATTAGTTGTAAGAATTCACTAAGAAGGCATGGGAACAACAGAACACGAACGGCTGTTGTTAGTTTTTGTTTAAATGCATCCGCATGCCAAAAATTGACACGGGGACGCATTTCCCACTAAATAGAGCACAAAATGCTGGATTTACATTCTGTATAATTTGGTGTACTTTTGCTGAATTTTGCAGTAATTTTGAATAGTTACGTGAAAGAAAATTACACACATTTCAGGACATACAAGCATTATCAAGATTCTGAAAAATGTTACATGATATTTATCAACAATTATGAAAGCCTTACTCTAACTCTCACAAGCCTGATATGTAGGAAACTTCAAAAAGTGGTGAACTGAATAAAATTCTTCCAACATGTGCTCCAAATTGAGGAGGATGCTGTGTGTGCAACTCCTATGCCACAGGCGCCTGATTTCACTGTGGAGTTTGAGCAAAGACAAAGGCACCACACCTTGTTATTCACGCAGAATTATTCCAACAGGTGAAAGAAAAAGTAAGGGAGACCAGTGTGCTTCATCAGCAAAAAGACGACCTGACAAAGTTATTAGATCACTATCAAAAGGCTCTGAAGAAGCGTTATCACACATCGCAACTTGCTTCGCTGTGCATTTAGACCACTATCCTTTGCTACGTTTTATAACAATTAAATCATTTGATGGGCTTTATCACAATTAAATGGGAAATTGAAAAGTTCTTTCAGTTTGTAATCTCATTTTCGGTAATTTACATGACGGTTGTTCATTGCTCAGGGTCTGAATAAGATACTGAACCAATAATTTTGAGCTCCTGATTGTCTGCTCGGCAAGATGTCACCAAGGAAATGCAAATTCTTTCTATTTATTTCCTACCTGTTGAGGTGTGAGGTGGGTACTTTAGGGGGGGGGTTGATCAACTCTCCAGTGTTTACCAACATCGATGAGTGAGTGTGCATTGGTGCAATGCTCTCTGTAGGTCTGCCTTGACGGCACAGTTATTTAAAATGACCTATTATCGCCAATTCTTCACTCACTGTATGGATACATATATACATATATATATATATATACCATCTTATGTGAGCGACACCAGCGATTTCTTGTATAAGATAAAAGACATTAATACTACAATGTTGGTGGTAGCGTTTCTCGAGGCGAGAAAACGTCCGCACCTTCTGTTAGCGACTATTTTCACTGATCAAGTTACGTGTGGAATATCAAGGATAGAGGTGCACTGAGAACCTGGTAGAACACCCACCACCGGGGGTGTGATACAAAGCAACTTAATGCCCGTGTCAATATTTAAGAAGAAACCAAGTTACAACAAGCACCCTCTGAGAAGTCAGGAATCAGTAATAATTCCGCATAACACATTGGTTATTTCACGACTTTTTCATCAGTTTCAGACACAAGTTCATGAGAAATAAATGGGCGTCAAAGTATGGATCCAAAACCGTACGTAGTATCTTCAAAAATCTTTATTTTAAGCACATTAAAAGTTCTCCAGCTTTGCACTGCCGACACGTGTTTCGCCCACACAGGGGCTTTTTCAAGGCTGGAAGCAATAAAAATTGCAGTAAATAAATGGGCTGAATTTTACACTAAATATATACAGTTTCCCTACATATATACAACAGGTCTAATTTTTTTTTTTTTTTTTTAAATATATTTTTATTGCAGGAATCAGTACAACAATACAGTAACGACCAGCATCATATTATAGCCAACTCTTACAAGATACAGCCCACCGACCCCCTTCCATAGTATTGCTATACAGCCAAGCGGCCCGTGTTCTTGGGGTTGGGCGGTGAATGTAGCTGGGGTCAGTAGGATGCTGGAGCTGGTCCGGATAACACACTGTCCGTCATCTGCTTTTCTAAACAAACCCCAACCCCCAAAAAGATACCCCCCCCCCCCCAACTACCAGACATTATGAAACTCCCCCCCCCCCCCCCCCCCCCACCATCAGCGCCAGGGAGTTTATCACTGTAGGATCCACTGTTTGACCCACGGGGAAGGTAATAGTGCTGTTAATGCTAGTGTCTAACGGGACTCGGGTCTAGTTGCTTCTTCGCTTTCGGAGTCGCTGGGGGTACAATAATCCCTGAGGGCCTGCACCAGCGTTTCCCATTCTAACGCGGCCTCCTGCGCCTTCTCATTGCTTTGCCTCCAAGCCAACTGATATCGCAGCGCGCTCTCACCCGCCGCCCATTTCAAAAGTTCACCGTGCCATCTGCTGCCCGTAGGACCAGCACGTGCCTTCCAGTTCCTGGTCACCTCTCGCTTAGCCAGTAGGAGCCCCAGGTCTATAAATTTACTGGTGATTTTATTCCGGGGGGTATGGGGGAACCAGTGCAGTAGCCCTACCGCCGCATCGAACGATAAGTGCCTCCCCGTCACCTCTTCTAAAGTCGCCGTCACCTCCTGCCAGTAGGACGTCAATCCGGGACAGGCCCATAGCATGTGTAGGAGGTCCGCCTCCTGAGCCGGGCACCTAGGGCATTCCGCCGAGGCTGTGGCAAAATAACGCCTGATCTTAACCGGGGTCAGGTACGCCCTATGGAGAACATAGTAGTGGACCAGTTGGAAACGGGCACAACGTGTACCCTTCCATGCTCGCCTCACCAGCTGGGACCAGGTCGTCTCCGGGATCTCCCTACCGATGTCCTCTTCCCAGCGGGACTTCAGTGTGGTGAGAGGGACCAACCCCTCGGTAATCAGCCTGCCGTAAAGGCAAGTGACCGCCTTCACTGTTCCTGCCGACATCATTACATACTGGCACACCTGAGACAACTGAGGTTCCTCTAGTCCGTTTTGCCAGTACGCCTGGATCACTCGCACAATGGCCGAGTGCAGCAGAAAGTCGCCCCGGGGGATCCCAAAGCGGTCAATGAGATCCTGAAAGGACAGGAGCACTCCGTCCTCATACAGGTCTCCGACGAGCTGTAAACCCGACTCCTCCCAGTCCGCCAGTCGCGACCAGTCTCCTCCGTGGGGGAGGGCCGTCAGCATCCCCAATGGTATTTCAGGTGCATATGGGGTCCGCAGGTGACCTCTGTTATGAGCCCGATTCCAACAGAGTCGGATAGTCCGCTCCTCCATCGACAGGTCCCGAAGATCTAAACGCTGTCGCAGCGCGATAAAGGAGAGGACGTGCCTGGCTATACCCGTCCCTCTACCGTCTTCTGGGCCTCTGAACTCCCTGGCTATCTCCTGGGTGTATGTCTGGAGCTGCGCCGCCAGATAGTACTTCTCAAAGTCCGGCACAGCGAGCCCCCCTTCGTCCTTCGGCCTCATCAGGGTATTGAGGGCCACCCGCCGCCGGCCCGTGCCCCAAAGGAACCCGATCACCATAGAACGCAAGCGGCGAAACGTAGCCGGTGGGACCCAGATCGGCAAAGTCCGAAAGTAATACAATAGTCGGGGGAGCGCCACCATTTTGAGCAGGGCAATGCGTCCTGCCACGGAGAGCGGCAGCGTGGCCCAAAAATCCATGCTGCCTCGGAGTGCTCGTATGCAACGGGCAATGTTTCCGTCTAGGAGGTCGGGCTGGTCGTGGTACACAAATACCCCAAGGTATTTAAAGCAGTCGGGTTCCCATCTGATCTCTCTACTTAGCGCCGGATTGGGGACACCCCTACGCATCGGGAAGAGGCAGGTCTTAGACCAGTTCACTCGTAGGCCTGAGACTTCCCCGAACTCCGTTAGCGCTAATTCCGCTCCCCGTAATGCGTCGATCGGATCTTCCAGGAAGAGCAACAGGTCGTCCGCATAGAGCGAAACGTAATGCGGGCCCGCCGCTGTCCATAAGCCCGTATAGTGGGCTCCCGAGCGAAGACGCATCGCTAGTGGCTCCACCGCTAGTGCAAAAAGAAGCGGGGATAAGGAGCACCCTTGCCGCGTGCCACGCTCCACCGGATAACGCGATGAAATCAAAGGGCCCGATCTAACCCTGGCTGAAGCAGAAGCGTAAAGAACTGCTGTCCATTTAATAAATCCCTCCCCAAGGCCGAATTTCCGCAATACCACGTCTAAATAGTCCCCCTCCAGGCTATCAAACGCCTTCTCCAGGTCCACCGACAAAACTACCGGGGACGGGGCATCCACGAACGGTTCCCCAAGCAAGCGAAACAACCGTCGGATGTTCATGGTCGTATTTCGCCGTGGGATGAAACCGGCTTGGTCCTCGTGTACTAGGGAGCCCATGTGTCCCAACAGCCTCGAGGCCAAGATGCTGCTCAATATCTTGTAGTCCACCGTCAACATTGAGAGGGGACGGTAGGACCCCGGGTCAGACGAGTCTCGGCCTGGCTTGAGGAGAGGAACCACCAACGCCTCACACATCGAGCCGGGGAGGCGACCCAGCCTCTTCGCCTCCTTGTAGACCACCAGTAAACGAGGGGCCAGGAGGTCAGCATAAGCTGCATAGAACTCCACCGGCAGGCCATCCAGGCCCGGGGTCTTGTTCCTCGCCATCCGTTTGATGGCCCCGCGGATCTCCCCCAAGCCTATGTCAGATCCCAGGGCGTCTGCCACTTCTTGTTCCACTGTGCGGAGTTCCAGCGGGCGAAGATAGTTATCAAGCCGGTCCGGGTCACGCGCGGAGCGACTGCGATATAAACATTCGTAATAATGCCGGAAGCAAGTAAGAATCTCCGGTTGGGTGCACACCTCGGTCCCATCCGCCCTACGCATCCTAGTCGTCGTTTGGGACTGGCGCGTAGGGTTGGCCAACCACGCCAGTAATGCGCTCGATCTGTCGCCCTCCGCTATAGATCGGACCGTGTAGGCCTTGTAATCGAAACAGCGGAGCCGTTCGACTTCCACCGCCACCTTCTCCCTCGCCTCTACCGTTCGTGTTTGCAATTCCGGGTGTCCGGGTCGGCTAATTTCGAGCTCGCGAAGCGTTCGGTCCGCTGCGTCTAAATCAGCCAGGATAACACGCCGCATGCCCACCCTCTTAGAGATACAGTACCCCCTCACCACCACCTTGAAAGCGTCCCATTCGAACGCCCTAGTACTCGCGGAACCGCCGTTGGATGCAAAATAATCCGTGATTTTCTCCCCTAGGTCTGCCTTGAAGACACTGTCCTCGAGGATCTCGGGGCGCATCTTCCAGGTGGGTACCGCTGGCGTCCCAGGGAACCAGCGAATGTCCAGTAGGAGGGGGTTATGGTCCGAAATGGTCCGCGATAAATACTCCGATCGGACCGCTGCCGAGACTAATTCGGACGAACCAAGAAAGCCATCCAGTCTGACATGCAGCTCATGAAGGCTCGAAAAGTACGAATAATCTCTAGACGCGGGGTGATGCGCCCTCCAGATGTCCGTCAAACCCCAGCGGGTCTGCCAATCTTGACGGCCCTTAGCCGTCCGCCGGACCGGGGAGTCGGGGAGCGGGGGATGCGAGCGGTCTATGTCTACATCTACCACGGAGTTAAAGTCTCCCCCCAGCAGGAGGGGACCGGTGAAAAAGTGGGCCAACGAGCCCGATAACCCGGAAAGGAAGGCAGTCTGATCCATATTAGGGGCATACACACAACAAACATTCAAGTCCCTCCCTCCTAGCGTGCCTGATATGGCCACGAAGCGCCCCTCCGGGTCCAACACTGTCCTCGTGACCTGGAAGGGGACTCCTGCCCTGATCCATATTAGCGCCCCCCTGGCATAAGCAGAGTACGCCGTGGAGAAGACCTGCCCTCGCCACCTACGCTGAAGCGCCGCCCCTTCCGCCTTGTTTAGATGCGTTTCCTGCAGCAGCGCCATTTGCACTCCCCTACGCACTAAATAAGCGTGGACCTTGTGACGCCTAGACATAGTGTGAAGCCCCCTCACGTTCCAAGTAATACATTTCAAGTTAGCAACATCAGCCATTGTCCCAAAGTGTTCTTGCACAGTCCCTCCGTCCGGGTCCCCACAAAGAAAAAACATCATTCCTCCCAGCGCTGTTGGCGGCCATTTTCCCCAACCAGAACCAAACCCCCCAAAACCCAACAAAACCCCCTCCCAACCACCCCAGAACAGGACCCAAACTGCACCATCTAGATCCCATCCAAACTTCTACGGAGAACAACCCCAAAAACCCCACTAGTCCTACGGTCGCCACCGTAGGAAGGCCTTATGGGCCAGGTGCGGGCTGAGCGGAGGCAGTGGGCCCTCGTCGCCCAGGCTACTAGGACTATCATAAGCCCCCCCGTGTCAAAATCTTTCGGGGCAAGAGTAGAAGCCTCCCGACCCTCCCTCTCCCATTGTCAGCAATAAAGGACGGCAGCCGCCTCCCCCCTGCCGGGCCCCCACCCAAAACAAGGCAATCGATCCCATTACCCCTGTCCGTCCAGAAGGTCCTCCACCGACTTCGGTGTGATCACCGGTGTGTGGGTACTGTCTGCCACTGAGTCTTCCGAGTCCGATGGTGCCCCCTGAGCACCCGGGTTTTCTTCCTCCTCTTCGATGTCTTCGCCCCTTGCTCCCGACAGTTCCGACAGAACTTCCAACACTCCCCTCCGCTCAGATGATGTCTCCGCTGTCGAGGGTCCTCCTGTGCGGCCGCGGCGGTTCCTGTCCCTTTTAGATCGCCTCCTTTGTTCCGGCTCCTCCGCCTGATGGGTCGAGGCGTTATAACCATCCTTCCCTGTTCGGTACAGTTCGAGCCAGTCACAGGCCTCCTCCGGGGTGTCGAAGAACTGGGTTTTGTCGTCGACAATGACTCGGAGCCTCGCGGGAAATAGGAGTGAATATTGGATGCCTTCACTCCTGAGTTCACGCTTAACCGCCAGGAAGGAGAACCGCTTGCGCTGCGTCTCGTAGGTATAGTCAGGGAAGATATTCACCTGGCTGTTTGCAACCTGGAACGGGCCATTGTGTCTGGCGGCATTTAGGATCAGGTCTCTGTCCCGGAAATGTAGCAACCGCGCCACCACCGGCCTCGAGGCTCGTCCCTGCTGCGGGGGTCGCGCTGGAACTCTGTGGGCCCGTTCCAGAGTGTAAAAGGAGGACAGGCCCTCCGGGACCACCGTGTCTCGGAGCCAGGTCTCCAGGTAGCGCACCATATCGCCTTCCTCGACCTTTTCCGGCAGGACCACTACCCGAATGTTATTCCTCCTGTTTCGGCCTTCCGCATCCTCCGCCCTCCGTTCGAGGGTCTCGATTCGGGACATGGCATCCTTTATCGTCGCAGCCAGGGTTCTCTGCGCCTGTTCTATAGTCCTCACCGTGCTCTCCACCTCCTTGACCCGGTCCGAGAGCTTACCATGGTCTGCCCTAAGGAGGCCCAGGCCAGTCGCCACCTGGGCAATGTCCTGTTGTAGGGCCGACCGAGTTGCCTCTATGGCTTCCAGTACACGGTCGAATTGTTGCTGGAGTGGTGCGCCACCAGGTCTTTTAGGATCTCCATGTTCTTCCTTGTCCTGGGCCTCAGAGTCCGAGGTGGCCTGGCTGGATCCCTTGGCTCCTCTAGGTTTCCCCATGCTGCCAGGGGCTCTCCGCAAAGGTCCCGGAGTAGTCGCCTCCGTGTGCAAGTGTCCAGCACGTTTTTCCCGGGATTTCGCCCTCCAGTCCGGAATGGGCGATCTCCTTCTCCAGAGCCTGTGGAGACTCCGCCGTTTCGGCTCACGCCACCGCCACGGCGTCCGAGGGCGCCGATAAGGGGGCGGAGATACCCGTCTCCGAGTCGGGCAGGCCCGTTCACCTACTATAGCTCCGGGGCACGGGCCACCAACTCCCCCGGTTGTCCTGTGGCGCCCGAGCGTCGCGCCATCCATGTAGTTGGGGCGGCTAGGAACTCGCAGCCAGTTGCGGAGTCGCGGTGTCGACCACTGCCTAGAACTGAGTGCACCCGTGCCCGGCGCCCTCTAGCGCGTGGGCACCCGCCCGGTCGTCTAATCGAGTATGGTCCCGCTGTAGAGGGTCCGAACCAGCCAATGTCTAATGTCTAAAACAACTGAGGCTGGTGAAGCCGGGTGCCGGGCGACACCCGCGAGACCTCCTCAACTCCGTAGGTTCGATCAAGGGGACAAAGGGGTCCGGGCGCCATATTGGGTCGCACTCCGCCACTCCGCAAACTTCGGCATTTCTTCAAAGCCACCTCCGTCCAAACTCCACCAGGGCCCTCGGGAGGGTGTCGTCGCCTCGCTCAACCGAATGCGGGGTCTGGGGTGCCCCTCAGCCTCCGATATTCAGGATAAATCCGGGCTCAGTCCCGGAGCCGAGCTCTCAGGCGACCATCGCCATCGGCGCCCAAGCCACGCCCCCACAACAGGTCTCATAAGCTTTATCCTTAAAAGCAACAGTGAAAAACACTTTTAAAAATGGACATGGGTCCTAAGAAAAACCACAAGAAACAAAAGATATTACATGCTATATACACAGTCATGGTGGATATACTGAGAGTACCCAACAGTGCATATGACCAGAGAATCACTTTTTAAACTCTATGCGCCATTGATATTTACAAAACGGTTGCAACCATATTACAGTTATCTGATTTCAAAGCTCTAACCTTATATTCAATAGTGAGGGTGGCGTGAGGATCTTAAGGATGATCCTTGTTGGTGCTTAATGCCCCCCAATGTAATGAGTGGCCTAAAATCCTCTAACATGATGGACTATGTAGTTAAACATTATGTAAGCTTAAACCTACCAATCTCATTCAAGATGGACAGGTCAGATTGTCAGGATGGTCTGATCGGTGTGTCGTAGCAGGTATCGTACGAAAGTGTTAAGAATCCTAATGCAGTAGAGAAAGGGTGAACGAAAACATGTTTTAAGAAAAGAAGGATCATACGGATCAATATAGTTTAAAAGTGCAATGTTGTTAAAAGTACCTCTACCTATTGATTAAAGAGTTGGCGGTTGCGACGTTCAAGATGTATGTTCAAACATGATAACTGCAAAAGATAGCAGTACTAGTTATTAGTAACATACTATATGAGATAATTTCCCAAGAGCAAGAGCGTCACATTAGTGTCTAAATAGCGAAAGGGTATGGGCATATGCGCATTTACTCACTTAGTGGGGAGGCGATAGTCACTTGGTGGAGATCAGTTCTAGTTTTCATGTAGTGTAGAATTCTGAAGACCTTGGTAAGTCTGTAAAGTAAAATAATTGAAAAGAGTCTCTGGTGTATTGGTGAAACGAACCTTAGTAATGATTTAGTAATTGTAAAAGGGTTCTCTAGTGGCATCAGATCTTAATCAATAAGCCTAAGCACATGACCAATAAGCTACAGCCTGCGGGCCGCAGGAATACAAGGGCCTCGTTCTAAATAATGTCACCATCTATCAGAAAAATCGCATGATGTTATGTACCAGCGTATGAATGGCAGCCCACCGTACAGAAAACCTGGAGGGTGGTCATTTAAACCATTCAATGTCATTGCTCTGGTTCACTTAGACCCTTATAGCTAAATGTCCAGAAACATAATATACTAGTGAAGTCAACAATTTACATATAGCGGGCCACCGAACACAGTACATGGTGGACCTCAATATAAATGGGTCTCTGGGCACTTAGCGTAAGCACCGCCCTCACTCACAAGAAACGGCTTTAGCATTTCATCCCAGCTGAGAAAAGCACATTTACGGGGAGAATTGCAAAATTCCATTGATGCCACATAGTTAAGGAGGCTAGCGGGAGGCACCATAAATATAACGAGAGGGAAGGCTTAGTAGGATTAGGATTAAAATTAAAAACGGGGAGGGCGTTAGCATAGACGTCTGGGGAGTCCGCATACGTCCCTCGCAAGCGTAGATTCTCCCTGTCAGCGATCCCCATCTTACCTGTTTAGAAGTACGTGTAGGAGCCGGATCTCCACTGCTCAGCACTTCCCGACTATAAGCCCTGTGTGATGTTTAAATATACGCGCGATAGAAGGTGAGCACGGGAAATTGTGTCAGAGGGTGTCTCTAAAGTGAGAAGTGAGTCGAATGCGACTGAGTCGGCCATCTTGGAATGTACAAGAAGTGCACCGTGTATGCCTATATGTAAGAAGAGAATATGACGCCAGATAGCTGAGCGGGACAAACTACATTTTTATTAATGTATGTCCAAGTAGGCTTATGACAAGGATCATATTAGCCGAAATTGAAGAAAATTTAATTTATATCGAAGGCATTTGAAGCCATTGTTTTATAAAGGGAAAAATGACCAAAGAGTAAAAGACAAAAGACATTGAATGGAAAGATGACTATTTGCTAATAGCATTAGATGTTTGTTCACTCTATATAAGTATAGTACATGCTGATGGTTTGAGAGCTCTTGACTTTTTTCTACAGAAATCCTTACCTAACATGACAAAACACAGATGCATGCTAATAGAGATGGTGGACTTCTGTTTAAACAATAACGTGTTCATGTTTAACAATTTGCTGTACAGACAATTACAAGGTGTTGCAATGGGGGCCAGCTTCTCCCCCAGCTACGCGTGTGTCTCCACATGGGCTGGTGGGAGGAGCTGGTCCTCAGGACTACACATGCAGAATACATGGAATCGCATATTGTAACCTGGTTACGATATATAGATGATCTGTTTGTGATTTGGAAAGGGGATCAGGAGTCAGCAGAAAGATTTGTGCTAGACCTAAACACAAATAACCTTATCCTACTATTCACAGCCACCCTCAGTAAAACATCCATCACGTTTTTAGACACTGAAGTCTTCATTGATCAAAACCAAATTGAAACTAAACTCCACCGTAAATCAACCGCGGGGAACTCTACCCTGCGTGCGAGTAGCGCACATGTTAAACATCTAATTAGCAGTATCCCATACGGGGAGATGTTGAGACTTATGCGCATACACAGCAGGGAGGACGACTTAAGAGAGGCCCAACATGAGAGTAAAATGAGATTTATGCCATGCAATTTGCTCTACGTGGGTTGCACTAAGCCCCCTGTACATAAAAGGATTCTACAACACTTGAGAGCAATATGCAATCAGGACAACACATATTCTGTGGCAAGACATTTTAAAGCAAAACATGGGTCTAGAAGCCAAGAGTTGAAATACTTTGTTATTGACTGTGTTCCGGCGAGTCGACGGAGAGGCAACAGGGAGGAAAAATGCCGCCGCCTTGAGACCCGTTACATACTAGAGCTTAACACCAAGCAACCCTCAGGTCTTAACATCACAGAGGATCTATACACATGCTTGTAATGGGTCACTTCCCTTAGGGTCGTAACTGGAAAATTGACAATACCAATAGGGGATGTATTGAGTCTAATATCTTTTTAGTGGCGTTTTAAATAAATATTTATTAATTAATATTTATTACACTTTTAAACTTTTACCTGTCTTGTTATATTTCAACCATGTAATGTGTGTACTGTAACAATCTATTTGTTCTTTTAGCCATTATTTAACCATTTTAAGGTTTTTATTGATTGGCGTATTTATCAAACATTGATTGCACATGTATATGTATATTTGCAGGTTATGTTGTTTTGATGGGAAAGTTTATGGTTTTTAGGCCACAATGCAACTAGCTGCATGATCTCAAACACAAGCCCCCAAGGCTGGGCCACACTCAGGTTTCATGTGAGGGATTACCTTCTGGTATTTACACCGTCCTTTTGCACACCTATCCCCAGGGAGAATAAGCAGGAGGCAACATGGGTTACAATAAGTATTTATACCGACATTTACTCCTGACCCTGAACCCTCAAGCGCCCACCGTAAAGCTTTGTGAACGTTGCGACCTCAATTTGTATCAACCAATTTGAACAAATGCAATACAAATGACAACGGGGCTCCGTTGTCACACTTTAGCAGTTCAGACAAAATAAAGTTAAATTATGACTAAATAATTAACTATGGGTCCCAACTGCACATGCTGCCCAAAGCGAATCGACTGTAATTTGTAGTGTTGCACTTTTTACAAACAATCGTACATTTTAACCAGCACACCCTTAATGCACTAAATCGCCGTCTTTTTAGGACATGGTTTTAAGTATTTAACAAAATGTTTAAATTACACATGTTTTTAACCAATCCAGGCATATTGAATTCAACATTGCTTCACAGAAACATCATCAAATTTATTTGTAGTTTTCCAGAATTGCAAATTTCTTCTGTTTCTATTGTAGTTGTAGGCTACAACATGTGACGCAAAATCAATTGTATTTAAACCAATGTCCTATGATAGCTGTGTCATGTGATCAAGCGCTCGTGGAAGCGCGAAACGCGTCACGGCGACTGAAAACACCGAAGAATAAAATTGCTTGCACTTACTTTTGGGTCCGTGTCTGTATTTGCAGCTTGGATTTGTATCTACGCCGATATCGGATTATCTTGGAATATATATATATATATATATATATATATATATATATATATATATATATATAGTCTAATTTATTCTACCTTCACATGATGTATTTGTTTTTATTGTTTCGTTTATCCCAATAAAAAGCAACTGAAGCACAACACAATAATAATGCATCAAAATCTTTTAACATTCTTTAAACAATTGACAATTTAACATAATTAAAAGTCCTGGCGCTTATAGCGCCCAGAAGGCTCAGGGAAGCTGTCGCGCTTTACAAGCTGTTTTCATTCACTCATTCATTCATTATTTAATCACCTCTTCCTCGTGTAAAAGACCCATCATTTCAACTTCATGGTAGTTCTCAATTCGGTTCAAATGTTGCTGTGGAGTAACCAATACAAAATGGTGTATTTCTACTTCTGCATGTCCACTTGCACGTGCCTTGATTCTTAGGGCCATGGTGAGTGGTGCAAACAATATGATGTGGAGAAGTCCTTTCCTCAGGATGTATGACGTTACAACGCATACCAATACAACTACCTACCATTACAACGCGACCATTACAACGCATACCATTACAACGCATAGCGCTTAGAGGTGCTGGATAGTGGTAAGTATAATTTACTATTCCAACTCCAGTCCCCGTGGACACTAGGGAAGGTGTTGGATAGTAAATTAAACTTATTCCCTATCCTAGAGCGCCCCCCAGCGCAATGCGTTGTAATGGTATGCGTTGTAAAAGTTGCGTTGTAATGGTAGGTAGTTGTAAAAGTTGCGTTGTAACAGGTGTATACCTTTCCGGAGCACCTATTTAGCCACCCAGAGTAGCATTGTTGCAGACAAGCTCACCATAGGTAGCAAATCATCAAACCGAAGACTAAGCAGTATAAAAACAGAAACAACAAAGTAGTAGGCAGTTTTCATCTGTGTACCCAGGATCTGGAACAACATCCTCTTTTCAATCTGGACCGCCTCAACCCTGCTCCATTTTAGGGAAGAGTTGAAGATGCACCTCTTTGAAGAACACTACGTCACAATGTCTTAACAATCCACAATCACTCCTATTACTCGCTGTCTTTATGCTTGTCTTTGACACTATACAACCATCTGCTGCTCTTTTACCTAGGTCTGCACAATACAAATAGCAGGGGCGGCTCCACCGTTATAGAGGAGGAGCATTGCCCCACTGAAATGCCCCCAGAGACGAAAAATAAAATGGTAATGAAGCTAATTAATATCCATTTTGTTTTTCGTCACCCCATCCCGAACGGAGTGTCAGGACGGGACGGGGCTGCTGCAGCAGCAGCAGGGAGGAGGGTAGGCTGACTTTTGCACTTGGTTAATGTGCGCATGTCTCTATGGCCGGTTGTCTTACGACTGCCAGACACAGATGCGCACTTTAAACCTCTCAAACCGGTTGAGAGTAAGTGCAAGCATCCAGTGCCCTCGGGAGTGCCGAGAGAGGCCGCTCCTCCAATCAGGGCACTGCTCTCATGCGCATGAGAGCAGCGCCAGGAGTAAACAAAGGGGGACTTGGCCTCATTGCAGGAAGGTAAGTGTATTTACTATATTATTACTTATTTCGTTTTTTGCCATCCACCCCACGCCAGCCGCCACTGAGAAATAGCAAATAGATGTATACATACATATAGTTCAAACCCAACCTATTACTTTATTCAACACTTGGCAAAAAGCAGTTAATCATTTTGAAATCTGGAACAGATTCCTTTAAACTGTTCTTTTGTTTTCGTTCGCAGTCACTGGTTTGGGTAGTCATTGACCATCGTTCATCCTTCTTCATTTTTTATATAATTATGCATTAAATTACTCTAGAAACATGTAGCTTCGTGCCATGGGGGGCCCATTCCACAGTTTTGTTTGTTACATGGGACAATGCTTAATTGTGCATTTTTTTAAATCTGAAGTAATTGCAAATAATGACTAGTGCTTGTTGAGTAAGCAATAGCTTCTGATATTTTGCCATAAAGTGGCAAAATACATTTGCTCTTTTACAGTGATTTATACTGTATTGTATAATCCCAGAAAATAGGAACAATTCCTGGGAATATTTTTCTCTGTAACATGATCACAGCAGCAAAAGTGACATCATGTTTAACATTTTATAACATGCCAGAAGTTAGATTCACAGGGTCGTTTTTCCATCTCGTTTCTTTGTAGTTGGTCTTTTATTATTATTTATACAATATCTTCATTTCCATTCCTGTAAGGTCGGACGTTCGTTGTTGAAGTTTCATATAATTTTGAAAACGTGGTGGGAAGGCCTGAGAAGTGGGGTGTCCAAATGATAAAAGAGTAAAGATAAAGTCATATAGGAGGTTACTGTGATATGTCCAGATCTCCCATAGGCGAACCCACCTCTGATCACTAACCGCATCGCTGCGGCGGTTATTTTTCCGCTGTGCGGCAATTTACAAACAGCCGCGTTAGATGACGAGCTTAGCTCGTCATCCGCACACGCCCCCCGTGGCTGATGACAAGGTGAACTCGTCATCAGCATCGAAGGGGCTAAACATCCACTCTTTATTGCAAGAACATCAAACTCCCATATTGCGCTCCTTCAGAATCAGGTAGCTTCTTTGGAGTGCTGACCCTTGAGATACGAATGACCATCACCAAATCTCTGGCTTAAATTGCTTAATCACTGTAATGACGTTTTAAACCTTAATTCAAGGAATCAAAAAGGAGGAGCGTTGGGGCACTCACTGTTTTAGACGACCTCTTAAAATATTGCAGTACTACCCAAAGGGTATAGTACCACCATATGGCGGAAGGAATATTGTCCTACAAAAAAATGATGGCCCAAATGTCTACTCTTAAAATATTCCGAAGCAAAATATATAAGGGCATGCACATATTTCCCATACTCAACTCCATCATGTCTAGGTACCCTTAAGATGTATATATCTTCAAGGTATGAAGATGTGGAGTTACGAATAGTAAATCTATGCTCACCTATATATAAGTTCCTTCACAATATTTTGACATTTTTGTAGGAGGATATGGCTGTTCTCGATATTCATAAATACAACCACTCAAAGCCACAGTTGGTAAAGCTGAGCTAAAAAGGATCTTTACCCTTTAAAATGCTCCCAGTGATCCTCAATGATGCATTCATAATGAGCTCTCATTAATGCCATAAGTAAAATGCAGGAACTACGCCCTAGGATGCTTAACCGACACCATAAAGTGCAATACTGAAACATGAGTAACGACGCGAGTACCTCACCTTTACCTCATTTAGGGCCATATGTATCAACACATTTTCCCATAGACACAAAATGAGTAAAACCCTTTGATACATCTGGCCGTTAGTCTTTACAAGCTATATAGATTTTTTAGGGACCCAATGGTATCCAGGGTGTCACAGGACCTCAGTTGTGTCTACCAAGGTTGTTTACCAAGGGTGTCCTGGGGAATAATAGCATTGTTACTCCAAATACAAAACACATACAAACTGCATAGTGCAAATGTACTCTCCAAAAATGCCTCATTCAACCTACCCAGAGCCACTTACTCTAGCAGTCCCTGAGCTGCTCAACTTATATTGAAAGGCGAGCATACATTGCAGCTCATAATTCAGTTTATATAGGGCCTTCAGTGTGTGAAGCTCTATTACTCAGGCTCGCAACACAGCAGAGGTGTAAAACCAGCTGCACTCCGTGCAGGTAACAGTGGTTGGGCGGTGGGGACGAGTAGGGGGAGGGGAACTTCGAGGGACGATGCTGAGGGAAAATGAAACCCCACCGTTGTTACATGCACGGACCGCGGCTGGCCAAAACCAGAGATCAGAAAGAGAAAAATGTGTTGTTTTTACAGGTCAGAATCCATTTTTACTAATATAGGCTAACTGCTTCATGTGCTTAGCAAGCATAGCCGCTTCCCAAAAACAGAGGACAGTAGCACCTTTTTGTTAAATAGTTTTCGCCCAGTAGCACAACACAATTCTGGTCATCAAACGTTCAGTACAGGGGTGTCTCATGCCGGATGAGGAGGGTTGTATCAAGGCTTGATTTCTCTTGCTATCATTTAATACACTTTTGCATGATCTAATCCAAATGAGCACATTTATATAGTGGATAACCCAAAAATATGGTCTGGATATGGTCTTCTTAGACCTACGTTGGACAACCTTGCCAGTAACTAAGATTATTTTTAATCTGAATAAATATTTTATATCTTGCCAGAACCTCCGGACTTCATTTCACATAGCCCTCCTACAAACTCTCACTTCTAATAAAAAGTCATAATTTGCTTTTTTGGGACGGAAGTCCTTAGGTCAAATCTGTAGCTGCGCCATCTTGCATTTTTATGTTTTCTTCTACAAGTAAGTTTCCTTGCTTGCACTATTTTTGACCTGGAGGTCTCTGACTTGGGACCACTGTACTGTTAACTCTCATTTGTCACCAAAAAGAGTAAAACATGCTCCGCCTTAATCCCCAGAAATGCATATCCAAGGAGAACTGTAGCACACTGTCGGGTTTCTGACAATAGAAACTGGACAGCTGGTGAATAGCCTTCTGCTATAACCCAAGGGGCTGAGGTCAGACTGCCCCCTTATGTAAAACCCTGTGTGGTCACCCCAAGTTCCACACCTTGTCCCTTCACATTGTCGGCTTGTGAGTTTTGTAAATGATTAGTGACATCTCTAAGTTACCTGACTATAGAGACAATCTTCCTTTTCAAGGGTATGACTTTGCGTTATGTATGGCACAGTTGCCACGATTCCTTGGAAGGTCATTAGGTGAAGGTGGTTCTTCTCAAATCCCAGGATGGCCTTTACCTTCAATCTTTTGAGTCTTTCATCCACAGTCTTCCTGCCCAAGGACATGTTTTCCTCTGACGTAGAGCTGATTCCAGGATAACATGAAACCGATTCTAGCGTGCACACTGTATTATTAATATTAATAATAATAATAATAATAATAATAATAATAATAATAAAATGATTTGTAAAGTGCATAGTTACTTGTACCGAAGTGTCCCAGCGCTACAGTCTCACTCCCAGGGGTCAAAACCAGACAAACAGCTAGTGAAACATCACAATTCAGGTGGACCTGAACAGCCTGGTTTTAAAAAATTTGCAGAAAGATAGTTCCGCATTTTCCTATTCATTTGAAGAGGAAGGGCGTTCCACAGCTCAGCTGCTAAGAAACGAAAGGAGCAGCCCCCAGTGCAAGCTCTTTACAGTGGGGTGCATGCCAATGAGACCCCGGCTGATCTTAAGTTCCTAGTAGGAGAGTAAGGCTTGAAAAACTGGTGCAGGTATCTTTAAGGACCCGATAGTAGAAGCACACAGTTTTGAAGGAGAGGCTTTTCTTCAGAGGTAGCCAGTGCAGTTGTGAGAGTGCAGAGCCCATAGAGGGCGTCGGGGAAGATCCCTTAAAAGCCCTTAAAGCATATTTGCCCCTGATCAGATGGCTACCCAGATTTTTCTCCTTAAGTGGGACAGGTATGCCCAGACATGGGTCCCGTTCTCACTGTGCCACTGGATTCAAGCTAGCCTGGCTGATGAAGGGTAATACCCAGAAACCGGTCCCAGGATGCTTGTTTCCGGTCCAGGGAGGACCTTGCTAAGCATTTCGGTCTGGACTGTTCCCATGAGGCCCAGGGTCAAGACTGATTTGCATATGACCGGGTCCAAACTGGGGTGGCGTAGTGGGCAAAAGAACAATGGATTTAACCCAGATCTCTTGACTGGGGGTGAACGTTTGAATAATTTGTCCATCATTTGTTGCAGTTACACAGATTTTGAAGCAAGCACTGCATGGGATTGGAGTTTGACCCCAGGTCATCTAGATTTCAATTGGACTGAATGGAAAAACCATCAAACTTTCCCAATCTGGCAAATTACACCAATGGAAAACTATGCAGCCATTATGATTCACCAACACCACACACACACATACACACATCAGTGGAATGCCTGGCGAAATGATTATTCTTCAAAACACCAAATCAGGGTCAATGTGATCGGGGATGACATGTAGAATCTTCTATTCCAACCAACCCAGTAAACAAATTCAGTCCTTTGCTGCACACATATCTACAGGGGTAGGATTTCCCTTGAAACGTACAGTTGTCTCAAACTCTCCAACTACTTTGATTTGCTTGTGGTTTTACACTAGTTTGTCTCAATATCATATTCTTCAAACTATTCTAAACCGTTATACCAATCAAAGTAAAGGGGGAACATGAACCTTCCATCATCTTCACCCCTATTCCGCACACATCCCCACGGCAGAAAGGGCTCCTTTCCCATGTGCATCCAACAAGCATGACAGTTTCATCCTCCAGTATTTCATCGGTTGCAAACACAAATCAAACGACACTGCCATCCCCTGAATCCAAATCTCTGAACAGTTTACCTCTATCATTTACCTCTACAGCAGAAATAGAATTGTGTGATGTCTGTTTGCCCTCTGGCAAACTGTGAATGGCTGCTCTTGAACCCTCCAGAGTTCAGTACACCCTTCAGTGGTGCCCCCTTCCCTGGTGGTGCACATAACACCGAGAGCAACTCAGCCCGGTGCTGTTAAAGTTACTTAGCCTCACCAATGACGATGGATTCAATTGAATTGAACGTCCAAGAGGAATGTTAATGACAAACTTTAAAAGTGTAACTAGACAGAGCTGTAGTGTCGACGCTTATGTATTTGAAAGCCGTTGTTTGTGATCAGCACCGGTACAAACTTTAGTAAATCAGGTCAAAGACGGCAGAGAAGGGTTAAAGAATCTGTCCCAGAGCACAACATTTGTCAGCGGGCCTGCCAGATTTTCAGTATAGAATTTCCGAACCCAGCATGAAGTACCAATACAGAACGCCCCCATGCGGCTGGCGGGTCTCACTGCACCAGGTTTCTTTTCAGTATTTTCGTGCCCAAGGGTTAAGAGTGAAACATGCCAAATCTATACCTGCCTTTACAGATTAAATCTTAGAAACCAAGGAGAAGGCGGTTAAAGCGGCCATCAAAGGAGGAGAATGGGAACAAAGAAATTACAATCAAAGCAACAGTTGGAAAATATAATTAGGCGATAAAAAACAACTCTGTAGTAGACGGGATCCGGAATGCGAGGGGAGCAGCCCGGAGGCATAAAATGGCCTCCGATGACAGGCCTATTGTTTCACGCATCACTCACTCCGTGTCTGATTGAGCGTGACTCAGTGAGTGGGCACACTCCGCGTGTATTCATGCATGCGCTCGGCTGCCTGTGTTTGAAGTGTGCCCAAGGGGACGTCATGCCAAGCCGGTGCCTTTTAAGTTTTTGTTTTTTTTAATGTGAATGTTGGTTCTTATGTATGGTGCCAGACTAGGAACAAGTGAAGTCCTGGCAAGTGCTCACAGATACATTTTGGTCTGGAATACGCTCAGCAGACATTCAGGCCGGGCCTCTTCTGTGACCGGAAGTGGCCACCTCTAGACAGTGACAGGCATTAGTGTCTATAAGAGGGGGCCGAGGGCCAGATGAGGCCCGTGTCCCAGCTCTTTGTGTCCCCCCCCCCATGCCGCACCCGATTTTGCATGTATGTGTGTAAACATCTATACATACACATAAAAATATAGATATATACAACTATTTAAGCATTAAATCAAACACACATACCTATTATACAGTAGTGATTGCCACTGTTTAGTTGTGGTCAAATCAGACTTTCTATAGGATGAGCATATTTTGTTTAGCTAATAACTTTGGCTCCGTTTGATCAATCTTCACAGATCTTTCCCCCAAAAATGTAATCCACCTCAGCTACTTCCTGGAAAGTTTCAAGGTGATCTGTCATCCAGGGCCAAGTAAAAAGGGGGTCTCAGAACACCTTTTCGCTGTGCAGTTTCCACAGGGAAAATGAGGCAATGATATAGAAAAAACAGCGGAGGATCAATACAGGAGTAAGGCCCGTTAACCCAGGTGAGACAGGGCGCAGTATATAACAAAAAACAATGTCTCAACTGGAAAATATTTAAAAACAAGACAAATGAAAACAGTGATATAAATCACAATCGGGAAGAGGAACAAAAGAAGGGAGACCACAACGTAATAGTAGGGTGAAGTGAAGTAAACTATAATTTTGTAAGTAGTTAAGAGCCACTACAGTACATGATTATATAATGACCATAACACACAGGGTAAGCACTGGGCGTGTTAGTGAGAGTGGGCAACGCAGTGACACAAAGGTGCGAAGAACAGCGTGAACGGCAGTAACAAAATAAGGATAAAGTGGTCAAAATTGCAAGTTATGTACAAAATATTCAGGTAAATAGATTGACGACAACAGCGCCTGAGTTCTAGGCTGGGTAGTCGACTGCGTTTCGACCTGAATGATTGCAGGTCATCATCAGGACAATGGTAATACAATCTAAGGCTAGTGCTCTATAGGAGAAGGAAAGGGAGAATAGATAAACACCCGAGTGGTCCAAGGCAGAGGGGACATGGAATAAGAAAAGTAATTTTATTAAGCTAAGTGGAAAATACCTAACAAAGAGAAGAGCGAGCCAGGATTATTCAAGATCAGCAGAGAGTCAGGGGAGCACGTAAGTGCTGTGCTGAGACTTACTTGGGTTTATATCCACACTTCAAACCCAAGTATGTCTCAGCACATCACTAACATGACCCCCCTAAGCGATCGGTTACAAAGCCGGTTTCTTTGCGCTGGCTTGAGTCTTTTCTCCCGCCCGTATCTTTTTGATCCGTCCTCCACGCCCATTAAGCGGTGCGTTTTGTCTACATTGACACAGCTTCCCCTGGCTTCTCATACACTGCCAACCACGCGCAAGGCCTTTTTCTGGGTAATTATATACACTGGCCCTATGCTTTTTCCCATACCTGTGGCCAACCAGATACACAGAATGTCTCCTTACCCTGTCTACTTCTTCAACAGCAGGTACGGCTCCCCTGACGCTCCGCTGATCTTGAATAATCCTGGCTCGCTCTTCTCTTTGTTAGGTATTTTTTCCGCTTAATAAAATTACTTTTCTTATCCCATGTCCCCTCTCCCTTGGACCACTCAGTTGTTTATCTATTCTCCCTTTCGTTCTCCTATATAGCACTACCCTTAAATTGTATTACCATTGTCCTGACGATGACCTGAAATCATTCAGGTCGAAATGCCGTTGACTACCCAGCCTAGAACTCAGGCGCTGTTGCGGTCAATCTATTTACCTGAATATCTTGTACATAAACACTATATATAACTTGCAATTTTGACCACTTTATCCTTATTTTGCTATCACCGTTCACGCTTTTCTTCGCACCTTTGTGTCACAGCGCCGCCCACACTCTCTAACACGCCCAGTGCTTACCCTGCGTGTTATGGTCATTATATAATCATGTACTGTAGTGCCTCTTAACTACTTATGAAATTATAGTTTATTTCACTTGACCCTACTATTACGTTGTTGTCTCCCGACTTTAGTTCACCTTCCCGATTGTGATTTATATCACTATAGAAAAAATGGCAGCACAGAATGATACCATACCATATTTGACAGAGTTCGATCTTTAACCAGAAATCATACTTTTTGTGAATTGGTGTACATCTATTCAGCTGTTTTAGAGAAATTTAGAATCAAATTGTACAGCCATCTGATGCTGCGGGAGTCCCACAGGACACTTGCGGGAAAAACATTAAAAAAAGAAATAGGATTGACTGGTCCTGTTGAAATCTAAGGGTACCAAAATAACTATATTAGTAGCTGCAACATGGAGAACAAGCATTTGCAAAGTCAATAGGTCTCGGCAATGCCAGAGCTATTGGCCTTTTCAATGCGAACATCTTTTAACCATTTTTTATAGGGTGGGAATAGGCTGAAAGGAGTTGGGAGAATGCTCTTAATTGTGGATGTTCCCAAACTTGCAAGGCATTCCAGGGGTAGAACTATCCCTCCACATATGCTTTTCCCAGCCAATAAATGTATGCATACACAAATCGTTTCTGTTAATGCTCTTATCAGTGCCAATACAACTTAAATACATGTAAGACAATCTTACTTGGAAAAACAGCTTTGAGATAGCGTTTTGCTTCTGATAAGACGTAGCAGTATTCATCAAGCTGTACACTTGAAAAACAGTCATTGAAATAGCACTCAACGTATGCTTACAAATATAGCACACTAGGGGATAGAGAGGCACGTTAAGGTGATGTGAGCTGTGCAAAATTAATACAATGTGCTCAAGTGGAGAAGACAACACTGAACAGTCTCACTGACTTTCAGTTGGCAACCTAAGCTGTGGAGTATAATTATAATCTGTGTTTATTATGAGTAATATTTTGTGACCTTGAGTTCCGTAAATTGCCACCTCACTGCATGGGACACGTGTATTTTTAGCAGGAAAACAGCCAAGCATGCCACCCCTTAGATAAATGGCTATTTTATAAAATTCCACAGGCATAATACTATTGACCTACTACACATGAACTCGCTGAAGCTAGCACTAAATTAATCACAGCGAAGGAACTGGACCTTATTGCTCAAGTCATGGAACCCCAATATCGAACAAAAACACAAATCAAACAAATTGTCGAGTTATTGCCCAGCCTCAATAATCTGGGAGTATTATGCAAAGATGCTAATGCCTCCATTTGCTTTCATGATTCCTTCTGCCACCAATGGACAGAACGCCCCCACATGGGGAGTGGTGCGGCACTTAGGACACAGGTCCTCCGTTGCCCGGGCCCCATGCGATCCGGCGAAGTGCTGGTCAAGGGCTGCTCAGGCAGGTTCTTTGGCTTCCGGTTGCCGTGCCTCGCAATAGGTGGGGCAGCCGACCAGAAGCACATCCTTCCCATGAGTCCCATGAGTCTTTGCCGAGGTGGACGGGGTGTGTGTGGGGGGGGATAAAGACCCCTTGTCCTTTGGCCTTGGCCTCTTTTCTGGACCTGGCCTTCCCGGCGCACAGAGCAGCAGTTTTTTCCTTTGTTCTTTTAGTAGGATGCCATCCAAGGTCGTGTGGGTGGTTGGTCACTCCTTTATCTGTCAGGCGGCCAACAGGTTGCAACTGATCCGTGTACCCAAGCCTTTTGTCCTGCTTGACGTAGTAATCCGGTGGTGCGGAATCGGTGGCCTACATATCTGACAACTACAATGGTTGATTCAGCTAGCCAGGGTTTGTGAGGGACTCCAGTCCCCGGATCTCATCGTAGTACACCTGGGAGGTAACAACTTGGTGAGGATGGGCCGTAAGGGCCTCAGGGAGGCAATTTTGACTAAATTTGCGCAATTGGGTAAGGTGTTCCCTGAGGCAGCTATTGCATGGTCTCACATGGTGCCATGCCGGAATTGGGGGAAGAATATAAAGTCCAGGGTGATCAATGTGTCAGTAAGGCATTTGAACTCCGAAATGTCTAGGCTGAGCCTGGGTCTGGGTCACCTGCAGGGCCGGACTGGCCGTTGCGGGCACCGAGCAATCCCCCGGTGCGCCGCAAGGGTGAGGGCCGGTTTTGGGCCCCTGGGGGCCGTTTTTGTTACAGGGCCGTTTATGCAGCATAGCTGCAAGATCGGCCCTTCAACAAAATCGGCCGAAAACCGGTCCTGGCAAAGAGCTCAGACCCTCCCCCCCGGGGGGGGCGGCCGAGCACTTTGCCAGGGCCGGTTTTGGTTCCCAGTCCGGCCCTGGTCACCTGTGGAATATCCCCCACAAACTTCTCAAGGGCAACAACATTTTTCATGAGGATGGTGTTCACCTCTCAGACACAAGGACTGATCTTTTTATTAGGGACAGTTGGGCTTTTTCACAGCAAATATTTTGTGGCGGGCAGGGCGAAGAACCTTTGGGTCCTGGTCGCCCTTGGGCAGGGTCTAGAGCCCTAAAGTCACCCCTAGTTAGCAGGGGGGCGTCCTCCAGAAGCAGTCCCCTCAGAACAGCAGTAAGGAGTAAGGTTCTGCAGTCCTGAGCCAACCAGAGTATGTACACCAGCTTGAGGGCTAGGGCACACAGATAGATCATGGAGGGGTGGGCACATGGTTGCTACTTCTGCACACCTCATCATAGACCCTGGGGAGCTTGGTGTTCAGGGGCGGTACCCATAACGAGGACAAGGATACAGTGGCACTGGACCACACCTCGCAGATGAAGGTTGTTGCACCTGTGTGGTCCAATGGCGTTAAGGGTTACGCGATGGCCCTTGGTGCTGAGGGTGCACTTCAAGATGATGACGGTTCTTCTCCCCAAATGTATTTGCACATATTCTATTGACAGCTTCGAATTATGTCTTTATTCCTCACGTGTCTTTCTTCTCTCAGTTTGGTGACTGTTATGTGTTCCAGGTGCATTCTACGGTTAACGTTTTTATGCCTTTTCCACAAGTGTGATATGCCAATTTTGAATAAACTGAACCACAAAACAAAGCTTTCTCTGTAGTTCTGTTGGTACCTCGTTTGGGTGGTGTGGGGGTCCGGGCCAGACCGGGGGTTCCGGGTCCTATTGACACGTGAACCTACAGAAAACTAATATTGAATCCTGTGCTTTGCAGCTCCTGTGTCAACTGTCGAGCCGGTGCCACTCCCAAAACACTGTGAAGCCCCATTTTATACGCAGACTGTGTGCAGAGCCCACACCCTCCAGAGACTTAAGCTCCATTAGGTGGCCAAACCCCTACTATGCATTGTCTGCGCTCAGTATGCAGACTGTGTATAGAGCCCAAACCCACCACACACACAAGCACTATTAGGTAGGAAAGCCTCTCTATGTAGAGTCTGCACTATCTGCACTGCTCCTCATGGAGAAACAACTCCCTCCAGACACCCAAGTCCAATTAGGTGGGCGACCACTGCTGCAGTGAGGCTGCAGTCTGTGTGCACCTCTTCACAAGACAACTCCCTCCACACACTCAAGCCTCCTTATGTATCAAGTGCCTACTACATTCAGTTAGGTATGTTAGTAATATTTTACTTTCTGTTTTAAAAAAAACCTAGAAATGTACTGAAAACCAAATTTTAGACATTATAGTTAAGGGTGATAATAATTTGTACATTTTTGTTACAAACCCCCCCTAGAAATTTACTGGAAAAAAACAAAGGTTACAGTGGGTGCGTTATAGTTCGGTCTTGTAACAATACCTTACTTTGCAGTTAAAAACACCTAAAAATTCATTGAATAATGTCATTGACTATGTTACCGATAACATTGGAAATAATATCATTGATGATATCACTGATTACATCATCCACCATATTGTTGTTCAATTTACTTTATAAACCAGTGCTGCCTTTGAAATGATTAAATGAGTGCTAAATGGCACAAAGTCATGCAAAGCATAAATTACATATACATACACACTTATAGAAAATAATGATACCTATAGGCACACAAGCCAATTAGGTGGCCAAACCCCTACTGGACACCGTGCTCAAATGTTCATAGATAGAGCAGAACCTAAGTGACAACCACGCCCCATTAGGGCGAAACTCCTACTACACACTGTCTTCACCCTATGCAAAACTATTCACGGAGAGCCCACTCCCACCAGACAACCAAGACTCAATAGATGGTTAAACTTACCCATTCCTCATCACAGAGACTCCTCACTATTGCCTAAAATCCATCAGGCACGTGCCAGAGGCTGTTCCTTTTTAGGTCTCGCACCTGGCGATACAGCGCAAAAGCGCTGTTGCCTGCGAGACCTATAGCTGTCGAGTTTGCTTCAAGGGCTCTAAGAGGGAGACAGGAGATGGGCACACCCAAGCAGCATGCTGAATGAGATCGGGTCGCACGGGTGAACACGCGCTAGCATCCACAGTGAGCCATTCATTGACTTTAACTTGCCATTATTAAAGATATACAGACATGTCCAGCTGCGCCCCTCCCTGCAAGTCGCACGCAATTGTAAATAAAATTTAAGATCGTAATACGGCTAAAAAGTAATTACAGGCTGCTGATGTGGTTTGCTTCAGTGCACTTTGTTGTAGCGTGCGGCGCTCGCAGGCACTGCAGTGCTGCTACTCATCCGTCTTGATGGCCTCCCGGTATCTCTTCTCGGGCAGGTAGGCTCTTCGGGCATGCCGCATGGCGTGCAGGGGCTGTTTTTTTGTAGCTTTGCCGGCCCCCTCCCACAACCTCACAAGCCGCGCAGCAGTCCTCAAACACAGCGGGCGAACACCGCATGCGCCGCCACTGGCACGACCCCAGGGCACGCCAATGTGCATGCTCACTGCGTCTCGCTCCTGCGCTCCCGCGTCTCTTCCGTCTTAATTCTACTACGGAGGCTGTTCTGCGCTCCAGGCTGACTTGTGCCCCAGTCCTGCCCAGACTGTGTGCCTCAATCCCAGCCCGAGAAGCCTCACTGCGATGGGCTTGGTCCCCGCGACCGACTGGGGGTCGCTGCTGTTAGCTCCTGAAGGTTGAGACAGGAGTCACATCTCCACAGTGACTCAGATCCCATGACCCAGGCTGTGGGGGGATGTGTAACCTGTCCTACGCGCGCTGCAGGCCTGGCCCAGCGCTTCCTCCCGGGGAGCAGCGCTCTCAAGCTTTGCAAACCAGGGCCAGCGCTTAGCAGCCCAGCCTCCCCCAGCATATGACTGCACGGGATGTGTGCCACGGGGGACAGAGGGACAGTGGTGCGTGCTCAGAGACAGCAGCATAGCGCACATACACACACAACTCACACACAATCACTAACATACACACACAGACCACGCTCACTATCACACACACGCACTCGCTCACATAAACACCCCCCCACCCGCACTGTTCACATTTAACAATAAAATGAAAGTGCAATTACGAGGCTCCTTCCCTCGCCACTTGTTTAACCCGAGCTTTCAGTTTAATGACATGTGCGCTGCTTTATATGCGGCTTTCTCTTGCATTCTGTTTCCCTCTGATATCTGCCTGCAACGTTTTACTCTTTCCTCACGCTATCTATTCCTCTGCTGATCCTATTTCCCTGCTCTGTGTCTGGTTTCTGTGTGTTTTGTTGTTTCCTCTGTGTACTCTGTCCATGTCTCATCCAGGCCGTTTCGTTCCTTGGACTCGACTGCCTCTTGCTTCCTAACTCCGTCTCTCCACGTAGGTTTGCCTTTCCAAGTCGTCTGCCTGTGTAATTCTGCCTTTCCCTGCTCTGCGCGTGTACCCTCCCTCTCCCACGCTCCGTCCGCCTCCTCTCCTTCGGTTACGTGGGGCTCCCTAGCTTCTTCCCTTGCTCTCAGTTCCCGGTGGCGAAGCAGACTGCCTCCCCCTCGCGCCTCTGTTGCCATTCCTTCAAAGAGATGGATTTTAACAGAAGGTTACGCATATATCACTCTTCTGTGCTCGTTGTGTCAGGAGCTACTGTCATACCAGAACTAATTAGCTCATACGTTTGACACAGGAAGTGAAGCAAGGTCACCAGAGTATGGCACCACCGAGCAGTGGTGATGATTACTCAGTTTAATTAGCTTGTTCTACACTTCTAAAAGACAAAAAGCTGAATTGACCCAGCAGTGATTCAAATCCACAGCTTGCACATTATGTCCACATATTCAGCAGTGAGTGACTTGCTCACTGATCTGCAGCTGGTGACAGTTGATTAATTCATCCATCCCAAGAGTCTCTGCATGACTTCATACTAAAAGGTTCAACACAAATAGTCCTCTCAGACTTTCATCATTCTGAGGTTGATAACATGAGTACCAGTCGGGTAACAAAGATCTGTCATTTAGCTCCAAGCTGAATAACATTTGGGTAACAACAAACATGTGTATGTGTGTCACTTTGACTGCTTCAGCTTGAGTTAAACCTGCTCATTGTGTGAGGGAAGCTTGTACTTTTGCTTTACTACACCTGCTGCGTGTTAGGGAAGCAGACCGTGTGGCTACATATGGGTGGCGCTGTGTCTGTTCCCTGTGCATGTTAGAAGTGTGCATGTTGGAAGTGTTCACATCTGCTAGGTGGCGCTGTATGTGTTCCGTGTGCATGTTGGAAATGTGCACGTCTGCTAGGTGACGCTGTATCTGTTCTGTGTGCATGCTGGAAGTGGGCATGTCTGCTGGGTGGTACTGTATCTGTTCTGTGTGAATGTTGGAAGTGTGCACGTGTTTGGGTGGGGCTGTGTCTTTTGTGTGTGTGTGTAAACTTTGCAGGAACATGCCATGACGTGTATAGTGGTGTTATTCAGCTGCTGCTACCCGTCTTGTAACTGTGTGAAAAGTGAGAAAGAAGCACGCACTGCTGCTACTTGTGCCTGTATCAGTACGTTGTTCATTAGACTCCTGCATCATTCGTGATAAGGCCGGGTGCACACTTGTGATCCATGTGCTACTCGTGTGTGACGGAAGCTTGCAGCTCTACCATCTGTACTGTATCTGTGAGATGTGTGGGTATGTGTGTGAAGGCCACTTGCACCACTGCCACATGTACTGTACCCAGAATATGTGCGTGGACTTGCAGTTCTGCTGCCCGTTTTTTTTTGTTGCAGGACCATAAATGACAAGTACCATTTTTAGGTCGAGGACCATAAGGCTGCGCTTGCGCAGTCTCCGGTAGGAGATTTATTGATTTCTAGTATGGGGGCTTGAACCCGCCTCTCTCCTCCATTGGCTGGCTTCCTAAACGGAGGCCAGCCATTGGAGGAGAGGGGCATCACTCCTTGCAAGCCCCGTATCTTTCTTTCGGATTCGGGGGCGTGTTTTTTTGCGTTCTTTCGCCCTGTGACGTCATCCTTCACTCAGAACGCCAAAAACACGCCCCTGATTCCGAAATTTTCGGAGTTGCGGCTGCCATTTTGCTGCTCGGTAAAACCAGGAGAGCAGCGTCGGACATGAGGTAACTATCCCTTGTTTTCTCTTGTTTCTCTCCATTCTTCTTTTCTCACTCCTGTCTCCTCAGCCTTCTTTCTTCGCCCGGCGCCTGCCTCCCATCAATTTTAAAAACATTTCTCGTTCCTGTCTCCTCCGCCTTCTTTCTTCGCCCGGCGCCTGCCTCCCGTCAATTTTAAAAACATTTCTCGTTCCTGTCTCCTCAGCCTTCTTTCTTCGCCCGGCGCCTGCCTCCCGTCAATTTTAAAAACAAAATGGGCCTCGCGCCCCACCACCACCGCAACAACCGCCGCACATGCCCCGGAATCCGCATGGCGCCCAGCGGGGCTCCGGGGCTTCATGCTTCAAAATGGGACCTCGAGCCCTACCACGCCGCAACGGGGGCACAGGAGCCCCCAACGCCGCCTCAAAACCCCGGAGCTCCGCATGGAGCACCTCGGGCTCCACGGTTTCAATTTTTTTTTAAACGGGGCCTAGAGCCAAAGAGCACCACCACGGAGCCCCCAGAACCGCTATACATGCCACGGAGCCCGCATGGCGCCCAGCGGGGCTCCGGGGCTTTGTATTTAAAACTGGGCCTCGAGCCCCCACCACAGCCGCAACGGGTGCACAGGAGCCCCCAACACCGCCTCAACACCCCGGAGCTCTGCATGGAGCACCACGGGGCTCCGGGGTTTCATTTTATCTCTTTTGTTTTTTTTAAACAGGGCTCCGGGCCCAATATGGTGAAGAGTGGCGGCTGCAGCCCCACCTAGCGCAGCTTTTGGTGCACTGCACCCAGGACCTCCTATGCACCTTTACAGTTAACCCTCTCAGCACCTCAGCGAGAAGGAAGGCTGCCACGCAAAACGGCCATATTCACCAGAAGTGGCTGGCGGAGTCCCCGTGAAGCGTCTGGAGGCGGGGTATGCCCTGATCAGCTCCTGATCCCCTGCACTAACGATACATCGTGAAGCCCTGCAGCAAATCAGGAAGAGCGGCTTCGCCTCTTATGTCCCGCAGAGCCACCCAGTGGCCGTTTCACCACACTGCACGTGGAGCATGATCAAAAGAAACTAAAGTTACTTGGCACACAACAACTCGGCCCCACACTCAGCCAATAAAAGGAAATGTGCCCCCTCCAGCCCTGATCACGAGATCAGCCTGAGAGGGCCACCTAATTCATGTTACTGTTATGAGGAAGTAACTTCAGGAGGGGTACACAAAATGTTGTTTTCCAATCTCGCTCCATCAGAGGTAGGGACATGGGCTTCCTGTGCCATTGGTTGCTTGGACTTGGGGTAGGACTACTGGTAGGGCTAGGGCCTCTATTGGACGTAGAGATCAGGGTGTTTAACTAATTGGGTGCTGGGACTAGGGCTAAGATTGGCTGTAAGGTCCTGGTCTCTTATTGGTTCTAGATTTTTAGGGCTAGTGTTGAGATTGGATAGTGTTAGGGATAGGGTTCCCATTGGCTGACGGGGTCACCTGATTACTAGGGCTATAAAAGGCCAGGGTTAGGGTGTCTCAGACCGGGCTTCGGAGCTAAGGGCGGAGAGGACAAGGGCAGTTGCCTGTTTGAGCTTGTTCGAGTCTGGTCAGGGCCAGAAATGCTGCCCAATATACATACCTCCTTTATGCATCTATATACTTTCAATGTACTTATGGATCTATATATTTATCACATTCTTCTAATTTAGCATTTCCAATGCACTTCCCTATTTCTCAGCCTTTACTTCTCTCAATATATCCTCTACATCCACTCTCTCATGTAACCCCAAACCCTATACCACTACTATGATCCCCAAAATAACCCTTTCTAGACTCTCTCCTACTCTACCCCTCCTTGCATCATCTTACATCTCTTTTACTATACCGATCCCCCAACACAAACCTTTCTAAACTCTTCCCTCTTTTCTACCCCTCCCCAAACCTTCTCAATCCAAATAACTGACTAACATATCCACCACTAAAATTACTTATGTTTCACCATACTAATTCAACACTAATCTTGATAGGTTCCATCAGGGGTAGCAAGCGCTATATAAATACAAACCTCTTTCCCTTCACTATCCCGCCACCTACCCTTCTCTACCCAAATAACTGAATAACATATCCACTACTAAAATTACTTCATATTTTACTATATTAATTTTCAACACTAATCCTTTATGGGTTCCGGAGTGGCGTGCTACTCGCCAGAAAAGCGCTTAAACATCCATCAGGAGTAACAAGTGCTATATGAATGCAAACCTTTCTTCCCCTTTTATCCCTCCGCTATCCTTCTCACTCCAAATAACTGACTAATATCCACCACTGAAATTACTTTCATATTTCACCATATTAATTCACCACTAATCGTTTATGGGCTTCCTGAATAGCGTGCTTCAACACCCCATCAGGGGTAACAAGCGATTTATAAATACAAACCTTTTTTCCTCCTCTAACCTTCAGCTATCATTCCAAATCCAAATAACTGACTAACCTATCCAACACTTAAAATGTACTTGCATGTTTCACTATACTAATTCAACACTAATCCTCTATGGGTCCCGGAGTATCGTGGTACTCGCCGAAAAAGCGCTTTGACGCCTCGTCAGGGGTAGTAAGCGCTATATAAATGCAATTACAATACAATACAATACTGCACAACACTGCCGCTGACAAAAACCTCACATGGCGTTACTAGTCCTGCACTACCTTTCTCAGCCCAAAGAACCCAAATCTGCCTCAACTGGATAAGGCAGCGCCAGAGGAGAGACAAAGAACCCCTTGAGAGAGAGGGAGCAACACTATCTACGAGAGCAGCCCACATGTGAGGCTGGGGTAGCAACAGAAAAGGACTATTTAAAAATAAAAAAAGAAGAGAGCCAAACACACATCCTGCCAAAGGGTTTTAGAGGGTGAGAGACTGAACCTCTGCAGAGAGCCCCTGCCAAGCCCGATGTGACAGTGCAAATGAGAATCTAGGAACGCGAATGGCCCCATTCAAGGACTGCTACTCTAGGGCACAGCACAACTCTGCTGACCCATTCGAGAAGCCCAAAGCAGTGCCAGCCCAGAAGCGAGACAAGTAGCCAAGAGCAGCAAAGCTTAAGAAGGCAGCCAACCTCACAAGAGATACAAGAAAAACGTGCAGAGAAGACGCAAACCCCAGTGGCTGTCTTACGCCACCGCAAGCGAGAAGAGCGCGCCACCTATTCCAGTGTTGAATAGCCACCACTGCAAGCCAGGAGAGGACGCCCAAGAAGAGGTCAAAGTGCACGAGGTGCGTGACGCATGCACCCAGAAGACTTACAACACGGACAGGCGCCCAGGAGAGAGAGACCTCTCCACAGAGAAGAAGAACTGCTGGAGACAGCAGGGAGATCCCATACATCTCCACAGCAGCAACGGAGCCCGGAAGGGGCCAAAAGCAGCACAGTGTCCTCCCTCACACTGCCTCAAGCAAGAGTCGTCAGTAGCCCAAGGCTGACGAGAGGAGAGTCGCAAACTAAGAGTGGCCAGCCACCACCATAGCTCACCACTGCCCTTGGAAGCCATTCCCAGGAGAGAGAACACCCGGAGTAGGAGCCTCAAGAAGCTGCCTGGATATAAAGCGCTCGAGATGAGTGCCTGGTCGCCACGCAGCAGAGAAGAGCAACTGAAGTCTCGCCTGCATGGTCCAGAGACCAGTGAAGTTACAAAAGGCCCCGTTGGCCTTCGTGAACATAGGGCATTTCACTGCACTCTAAGAAGAAGCGAATAAGAAGGGTGACAATCCTGTCACCTGGAAGAGCCCGACAAACATAGGTGCGCCCAGGAAACAAGAGGAGAAGCACAAGGACTCGTAGCGCCACAAGCCAAGAGCACACCAAGAGACACCAGACAGCCACCAAGGCGGACCGACGTCCCTGGCGACAGCCCCAAGGGAGAACCAAACGTAAGCTGCAGCAAGCGCAAGCCGCGTTGCTCCCAACGTTTCACAGTGCTACCGTCCAGCCCCGAGTGTCGGCAGTAGAAGTCGGATGGTGTCCCTGCTCTTGTCCGCAAATGCCAGAGGTGAAAGTATAACTTCAGCAAGGCAAAGACAGGCAGCTGCGAAGTCCCTCCAGACACATCCTCTCCTAGTAGACCGTCACCACCTATCATCCAGGCCCAATGGCAGCTACATCATCAGTGCCATGTGAATAACAATGCACGCATCAAGAAACATGGAAGTGTGACCGGAGGGTCTACATCAAGAATCGGACGGACAGCTCAAGTCAGAAGAGGAAGTCGTGAGTGGCAGGGCCGGGCGATGAAGAAACCCAAGCTACAACAGGAGTGAGTCCCGACACAGCGACAGCAAGGGAAGAGGGGGATAATTCGAGAAGGAACTGGCAACCGCACAGCGGAAGTCCGAGAGTAAGCCGCACAGCCTGCGCGAACCGAGTCTCAAGCCTTACGTTTCTCAGCGTGTCTATCACTCCTCCGTCATCAAAGTCCCAACAGCCCAAGAAGTCCAAGTACATGAATGCAAGTGCCTCCCGAGAGAACATGGAGGAACCCACTCCCTGCCTCAGGTGATCGACTCCAGACTAGACGTCTCCATCCATCAAGGCAAGTCGTCACCCCCCATCATCCAGATCCATCACACGGCTAGTGATGCCACCATGCCGGTCCTCATCAAGTGCGTCTACCGACACCATCTCGAATACACATGGATTGGAGTCCTACACAATTGCCCAAATAGCCAACAAGAAAACTCAGAGCCTACCTGCTAACCTGATCTGCACCTGAACTGCGGCAGCAAGAGCATGTCTTGACCAAGACCCATACCCCCTTGAGGTTTGTGTGAGAGACTGTCAACTGGCTCCTCGGCGGTTCGCAGCTGCCCCCCGCCGGCACACATGCAGCCCCATCACAGCCTACCAGCAGTCCTGTGGCAAGCCTGACGAAGGGCCTCCCCGGGCAGGAGAGCTGGAAGAGACATTGCCCCCACCGACAGGTCACCGAACACAGCAAGACAGCCTAATAAAGACGTTACGTGATCCTGGAATAATACAGTGAAATTTCACCATGGACTCCCACCATGATCGTGACGCACCCAGTTAATGAACTATTGTTACACACCACATACCATCATCCTGGTCAGCGGACGGAAGTTACGTGGGACTAAAGGACATGCTTACATCGGCACGGTATGAGTGTGCAGATGACATCTCCCTGCAAGAGTTTGTGTCCTGAACCAATAAGGTTACCTGCAGAGATCATCATGCCACAGTCGAAGTCATCGGTCTTTGTCTACCGTCCTTCTGATGCCTGACCCGAGAAGCTGATGGACCCTGTGGTGTATATTCCATTGTTGTTTCTCCCTACAGGTTGGACTAGGGAGCTTTTGTTTTTATTAACATTTGGGAGGAATGTTGTGTCCTCCCAGACACGTTCTAGTGTCTCGACAGACACAGAGTTAGTAGCCACTCCCCCGATGGGAGTGGGCACACTTGCACCCCCACATGCATCCCTCACAGGCGTCACGAGTGACGTGAACCTGTTAATAAAAGGGCCCGTGTGTACATGCTCGTGGCCAGTTCCCAGTACCTTACTACAGTGTCTGCGTGGTTAGTTGTCCAGCATGTGGGCCTTGAGCCCAAACACTACAGGTGCCAGCCATAGCACGTAGTTTCGGGCCCGAGGCACCAGCATAAAATAAGCAGAAATCAGTCTTTTCATCTATGAAATATTGCAGCGCTGGGCTTTTTTAAGCTAGCGCTCTCGGCGATACCAAAATTGGCGCTCTCTCACTCGTCTTTAATTTTATGTGAGCTGAAAGCTTTGGAGGGATAGGAGGAAGGTGAAGGGGCGGGGCAAGGTTAAGGAGCTCTATGAGAAGAAATCCAAACGAAATGAGGACACCAGTGGCCTTCCTAAAAAGTGTTTAGGCACACTTTTCGTTGGAGCAATGTCGAAGGGTGACTATTGCAGGCAGCTCCTGCGCAGGCTGCGCCCCTCTGAAGGGCAGCGCCCTGGGCCCGGGCCCACTCGCCCATGCTAAAGGCCGGTCCTGACTACTAGACACAGATGAGCTATTTGGAAATTGACTGAGGTTGTCATGGCAGCACTATACAGTGGGAAAGCACGTCAACAGCGGGGAATACCGGCACATTTTTTCACAAATGTAGATCTAGGGTACGTAAGTGGCTGCGGTATCTCTCGGCAGGACCGACCCTGGCTACAGTTCTACTAAAGTGTTTTGTGGAAGGCAGGAGCGGTTGAACTAGATTCCTCTTTAGACGTTATAGTGCTGATTCCAGAACCTCCCATTTATGCCGCCTGGACTCTAAGTCCCCTTTCGCTCCAGTTTTGTTTGATCTGTAAACGCTAGGAAGGGACTTCGGTGGCATGTCAGCACTATATAAAACTTTGCATAAACTAATACACAGATAATTACATTTTAAATATTTGAACTTGGAATCGAAGCATGGTGTCCAATGTTATCCCACTAGGGCTGTGCTCAAGGTAAGATATTCACGGAACCACAGAAAATACATTTAGAAATTATGAATTTAAATGATATTCCTTTACATAACGGTTATTCTGACCATCGTGCATGGTTGCGGGCATTTCGAAGTTGCACAGCATTGCGCTGCAGCTGTTCTCCAGACATAACTGTCACGTTAATGCTATCACTGTACTGTATGTGTATATGAAAATTTGCTAATAAAAATTGTTGAAATAAAAAAAAAAACAATATACCGATCAAAAAAAATATCTGGTGGGGGTTGGGGGTCGGCGGTGTCAGGTGTCTGGGCCAGGGTATAAGCTCATGGCCTCCTGACTTCGACCTGCTCTTACTTAGGCAAACAGTTGGCATACCTCGTCGGTAAAATGATGAAACAATCGCAGCAGAAACGGAACGCCGGTCCTTAAACAACTGACCATTTCGTGAGAAAGGGAGACGCCACTTTAAGTCAGGAGAAAAGAGCGCTAGATTTTGGGCTGGAAAAAACCTCATCAATACAGTGTAGCAGAGAGAAGCGAAAACTACCATTATGAGATTGTGAACGATAGTGTAATGCTGCCGCCTACTGGTACGTGGATGCAATTCCTTGTCTTTTTTAGTGTATGAGAAAGTGCCGATTTATCTCCAATTAGCCGCGGAGCGCGCCGCTCTAATGTTGGTTTGTATTGCAGCAGGAGCAGCAGGAAAGGAGTGCTGTACATAAAACAGTATGGAGTGTGGGATTATGTGTAGAACAAATTACAAAGCCCGGGAGGCATCAGGAGTTGAAATGATATAACTGAACGAGAGGTAGATATTGCACTAAATAGTTTTATTATAGGTCTCGCCTATCAGACAGCGCAACCTGTTTGCTTGCAAAAGACCGAGGCGAGCTTATCAAGAACTTACCGTCTACGTAGAGCATTCCCACTGCTTACCATTGGTTTCCTTTATTGTCACTCGTATATGCCTGCTTCTTATTCAATGGCTTTCCTCGTCCAATCTTGTGTTTCTCCCTCCCCTCTAACATGGCCTCTTTGAACTCTTTTTCATTGCCTAACTCACATTTTTCCACCGCTTCGTTTTAAGAGACTACTTTTAAAATGCTGTTTAAGCACTTCATGGGACTGCATGTGTTTTTAACTTTCTCATGTGCTTCTTTCCCAGCAAACATCCACCCTGTTCTTGGATGTTGCTCCCTTCCTCGTGTTCTTCTTGCCCACACTCAGTGTTGTTCTGTCCCTCACGTACTTCTCCTTCCCATGTTGCTCTATCCCTTGTGTGCTGCTTTTCCCCTCCGTTCCTCACCTCCCTATATCTTTTTTTATTTAATTCATATCCCCTCCACAATGCCCTTTGCTGCCCCCTTCACAATCTCCCTCCCCCACCCGCTCCTTACTAACCCTACTGATACTTTTCTGATTTTGAACTTTTAAAAAAAAAGTATTTTTGGTGGGCATGGCAGCAACTTACTGCAAACCATTCCAGCATACAAAAATGCGCTTAGTGTCGTCAACGTCCAGTCATAGGTGCGCCATGCTTGCTGAGGCATGCGTGCATACACTTGCTTGATGACGCATGCACATGCATACGTCATCATGCATATGCACCCCAACAAAATGGCGGTCATGTTAATGTGCCTTTTTTCTTTTGCCCAGTGCTGAACAGCATGGGCAAAATGTGTTTTTCCCCCGATGCGATAGAGCTTCACCAAAACAATGGCAAAGCAAGTATGTCTCAATACAAAACCTATTGAGTTTGAGAAGTCTTGTGTGGTATTTACGATGACTGTTCTAGGTAATCCCATTCTGTTTTGGAATGATCAATAAATGTTTGTGATGTAGGATGTTAGAATTTTACGGTTTGAATATGCAGTACCTGTTGAAGACTTGCTGTGGGAGCAGCCTTGCTCCTAAATCGTGTAGCCAAAGGAAATGAACTACAAGATGAAAACTACCCACAGCCTATGAGTAGTTACTACAGCTACCTATTTTCATTTCATACAGCTGCAGTTTGTCGTCCTCTATGCACTTAACACTCATGGTTCACAAAATGAATTCATTTGCATGTCTAATGAGCGCTAAAACAATGTAAGTATGCACCAAAGTCCCCAAGGCCACATACAGCACTTTCATCTAGCTCTGGGCATTAGACCAATAAAACATTACACCCTGGGACCTGGAGCTTCAGATTTACCATATTTGGTTTGGGACTGTAGAACCAACGGTCCAAGGTGCTTTTAGTTAAAAATGTCGGACTGGTTTAAGATGTTGCACGTGAGATGGGTCCACTTGGCAATGATGCCTGTTAACAATATTGTATTTGCATACGACTTTAGGGGCCTGGCATGTACACAGTGGCATGAAGGTAGAGGATTGCTACTGTATAGCTACAGGCAAGTGATGAGATGTTTTTATAATATTTATGAAACATGGCCACCCATGCTTTGTCTACGGTTATCAGTGAGGAATCATAGTTTGAAGGCGATTTTGACTACAAACATGACTACTGTTACGGAAGGATAAACACCACATAGAGAGAAAGGGTCAAAGGGATATTTAAAGACCTGCCCAGGTTCACAGCCACTACCACTCAATTGTAGTAACACGAAAAACTGGGGGTCTCAAGGAAGCCATTAAATTAGCTCACTGGCTTCAACTCCTTACTAAGTGAGTCAGGACTCAAGTTCCTATCAAGCCTGAAAAGCGATGAGACACAACAGTAGAAAAGAGCATAAAGACAAGTGATTAACAGTGACATCCACGTACAACTAAATGGATTCCCATCAATATATCGTAATGATCAATCTTCTCATTTGGTCATCCATCTGTCGGGATGGTCTGTCTCTTGATCATAGAGACTTATTTTCATACCCACGATATCAGGCTGAAATGGATCAAACCCACAATCACTTTTCGAGCATAAGTGATAGATTATATGAGAATCATGCAACTCCACTCTACCATACTCCACTCCATGTCACTCCCCTCTACTCCACTCCATAACACTTTACTCCACTCTATGCCACTCCAGTCTAAGCTACTCTTCCACTCTACGCACTCCACAATACTCTACTCCACTGCACTCCAATCTATGCCACGCCACCCTACACCACTCCATATAACGTTACTCTACTCTACTCCACTTTGTGGCAACCCACTCTACTCCACGCCACAGTACACCACTCCACTCTACAACACTATACTCTACTCTAAGCCACTCCACTCCACGCCACTCTCCTCTATGCCAACAACCTTTAGCCATGCTGAACAGCAGTCACACTGGTGTACAATATGGCAAAAACACATTGGCAAAGCCAATAGCTCTTGCATGGGTACGATCTATTGGCTTTGCCAATGTTTGTTCATTTGGCTATATGTCATTCCTAGGTTTGACATTACAAGAAACTCCCACCCTTCCACTTCAGCCATGGCATCTCAGCTTTCGGAATTAACCATTTGGAACGGTTGTCCCTTACAAAAAAGTGGGGGTACTGTTTTTGTTAAATTAATAAAGTAAATGAAGGGTAGGTTGGTCCCCACAGATCCTGTCAACTTTGACCTCTGTACCTGAAGCACTTATCTCTCATTGCCTGCCATTGTTTCAAACAGTATTCCAGCATTTTGTTGTTTCTGTTATGACATCTAACCTAGCTGAGCACAATGGACATACACTTGTGATATTAGTGAGTTAGATTATATTTACGAGTTACGTAATATGTCCCTATATCAAGACCAGCTACATTTAAAGTCATTACAGCTCTTCCACCATTTCGAACAACATTACATCGTTCTGGAGAAATGGTCGGAGTCTTCAGACCCGCATCATAATAGGCTACTTGGTTTACTTTCCGACTGAAGATATAGGTGGTCGGCAAGTAAACCGGCCTGTCATTCGTCTGGCTTCAGACTGTCTCGGAGAGCCCGTCAGCCAGTCGGACCTCGGCCAGTAATCTGGTTTCTAACATGGTTTCGATGCTGGCCTGTCCGACATGGAAACCATGCCGGAAAGCGTGCTTGAGGGCCCCCAGCAGGGTCCCCTTTGGTGCACAGCTTCCGATTGGAGGCCGAAGGGACACCTTTGGTGCCACCCTGTTGATCCCTGCACTTTGTGGCGGGGTTCAGAGATGAACCACACCTCCCATTTCACTGTGGGAGCATGCATAAGGACGGTTTATGGCCGTAATGCATGCTCCCATAGTGAAATGTAGGAATGCGACTGAACAGTATTCAGTCGCATCCTAATGAGGCAGTCGGGACCACCGACAGAGTGTCGGTCGGTCCCAGGACCGAGTCGGTCACGGGCGAAAGGAATTCCGCCCAACATTTAAATCAGGCCATTAGAATTATAGAAACAATGAATGAAATACAACCTTAGAGGCCTGATGTATGAATTTTCCATTCTCAAAAAGTGGTCGCAAATTGTGCACCCAAAATTTTGTGAATGGAAAGGAATTTTGTGAAGCGACCTATGTACTAAAATGTTGGTTTACAAAATTCCCAAATAATAGTGTTTCACAATTCAACCTAACTCATTAATACACATGAAGTAGGTCAAAAATTGCGACCAACAACACTAGACTTGAGTCACCGTCATGGTAACCTGCTGGGGGCAACAGACCACCATGTCTGTGATTGCTTTTAAATAAACCAATCTTTTCTGGTTTAAAGGTCTCGCCTACTCAGCGCGCAAGCGCTGCTAGGAGGGACCTCTTGACATCGCATTGTAGTTTCTAGGAAACTCGTGCATGTTTCGCACTGTTTCCAATGACTACTCGAGCATGCAGAGCGTTTGCCTTGCAGGAGCAAGCAGCAGAGCTATCTGCTTGCAATTATCGCGCCTTGCTGCTCACTTCCGCAAGGCAAACGCTCTGCATGCACAAGTACTCAGTTAACTTTCGCGGTCGCGGGGCCGCGCTTGTGTTTCAGGGCTTGTTTTTTATTCTTTTGGGCACGTTGAGATTAAGTGATTTTATGAAAGCATAGAATGTTGAGCCAACACTGTGTCTAGAACCTAGGTCTCCCGACTTCCAAAGTCGGCAATTCTGGCCGTAGACCCACATCCTCTCTCAAAATTGTACGGAAGATGAGGCAGACAACATCCCAATTTTTAAAGAACGCAGCAAGATACCACTACAGAGTTGTAAGTAGCAGCACAAAATACAATGGAGCTTTTCCGAAGGCTTAGGAGGCAGGAACCAGCACAGCTTCAGAAAAGCATGACTGCAGCAAAACAAGAGTAGGTTTGGCGACGCTCTGTGTACATTGCACGTACACCACGTGGAAATGAGCATGGCCTCAGCATGTTTTAAAACAATGCAGCACTTTAAAACGCAATGTCACAGAGATAGCGTACATACCATGATTGCAATGAGTTATGTCTCCAGTTAACGTTGTTTTCCAAATCCCACCACTTATCGGTTATTAAATTTTGCTTGTAGAACGGACCAGGGTAAAATGCGATCTACTCTGCGTGATGACGTCAGCCTAAATTTCCATTTGGAACGCAACAACACTTCATAACAGCACATGGGCAATGGTTATTTCAAACACTAGACCGTGAACCTTTTAATATAGGTGGGTGCTTCCTTTACGGTCCACGACATCTACTAAAAAGATTATTCACTTTATAGCATGGAGAATAGTCATACTTTTTTGTCGTTCAGAAGTGAACATGAAAATATATAAGCTGAGTTCGTGGCTGTACTTTGTGCACCCTTTTTCAATGTTTCTCACCCTTGCTAAGAAGAAAGGGAAGCATCGCCAAATCTCTCAAATTTGAATGTCCTCTCATAGGATGTAATCTCATTTAAGACATTAAAGAGAGGATGTTGCGTAAGTACCAGAGCTGCTGACTTTGCAGCTAGGAAACCAGGTTCGAATCTTGGCATCTGCTCAACATCCTATGATTCTGGGCAAATCACTTGATCTTCAGGTGCCTACAAAAAACAAGCATTTGCAATGCAATTGGTCTCGCATTTACGCGAGTTTGAGCTATTGACATTATAAATCACAATGCCTTTTATTTTTGTTTTCATTTTTAAAACATAAATAAAAGGCATTTTCATTTAAAATGCCAATAGCTTAAACTTGCGTAAATGCAAGACGTTTTGCATTGAAAATGCATGTTTTAAATGCAACTCATTGTCCTAAAATGAAAATAGGCCGCATTTTGAAAAAAAAGGTTAAACAAACCTTTTTTAGGAGTAGACTGTGGTACTCCTAAAAACATTTTTGTTAACATTCTCAAAGGGGAAGACTTCCCCTGTGGACTACTTCCCATTTGTGAATGGCTTACCATCAATTTTGAATTGGTGGTAAAATAATAATGTTTTTGCGACTGGATTTCAGTTGCAAGGACATGGTGGTTTTTCAAAAGGACGCCCTTACCCCGCCCCTTCCAAATGGCGATTCCTTAATGTTTACTTGACCCGTTTAAAATTCGGAAAACCTTTTCTGAATTGTTAAATGGATTTAGTACATTACAAAAAGTGTGTTAGCAGTCGCAAACCCCCAGATTCGGCAAATCTTAAGGTTTGTGACAGTCAAAACACTTTGAACAGCAGGTCTTCAAACACTTGTTAATGCAATACTATCTATTCCCGATTTTGCTATTTCTAAGAGTACTCACACAAAGCACTATCTATAACCCTGCGTCTTTTATAGGAGTTGGAATTCTGAAGTTTTATTAAACAACAACCATGCATTCATAGCTTGTAACGAATATATGTTTACAGGAGGTGTTGTGACACTCCTAAATATATGAGCACGTGGCTGTTTTATCCTTTTCCTGTGCATGAAACTGAGAAACTGGTCCTAATAAATGTGTGGGATCAAGAAGGTATACTGCAACATGTTGCTCTAATGGACATTCAGTTCCTGAGAGTCAGACTGGCTTGCCTTTTTTAACCAGGAGTCTGATAAATGTGATAACGATTGTAGCCCACTCCTTTCACACACACTTACAGCTACAGGAGTCTCTTGATGTTCCCCCTTAAAGCATACTAGACAGAGAGTCTAGCTATCAGTAGGGCTCTGAGAGCTTTCCAGTGCTAGATGAGGGACCAGATGATGAAGGATGTCACATTAGGCAGGTGAGGGTTTATCATTCCTGTGGGTACAGGTGACCCGCTTTGTCAGTATATGGCTCCAACCACATTAGTGAAGTGGACTATACTTTGGTGCTTATTTTAGTCGAGTCTAAGGACGATTTACAGTTGACCTCTCCACCTAAGGAATTCTCCTCACCCCCGCATTATTAGTACTCCGTTAACCCTTATGGGCCTGGGGAGTTAGGTAGCCAATCAAGATTATGAGCTCCACTATAATTCCATGGATCAGGATGACTTCATTCAAAACTTCCCCTCATGAAAGCAGCAGGATTCTGTGGCTAAAAAGCCAGCCAAACCATGCTAGAACTGAAACAGAAACACAGATCTGCACAGATTATTTCCCCAAAACCTCATAATCTGGAGTATTTCTACTCCCTTGGAGCTACTGATGCCCACTGTGAAATGTGTAACTCCGGGCGGAGAAGGGGGTACATACCTGGCCATTTTGCACTCAACTGGTAGTTGGGCCCTCAAAGCCCTTGAAACGTCGCTGAGGAGACAGACCAGGCCTCCCATATAGCCTTGTCACTTTAAAGCTAGAGTTAGTGGTGTATTCATACCTGTGGAGCACTGCAAATGTTATGCTCCATAATTTGTATTAATCATATAGTATTCTGTGTGTCGATGTGTGGCTATATATCTATAAAAGGGCCACATTTGATGCAACCGAAGTATAATCATTAGCTTGACGTACAATCATGTAAACCAAATGAGCATTTTTAAGATGTTTCAACTGCTACTAGGCCTCTGAGATCCAGGCTTTCATTACTGCCCAATAGTGTAATTAAAATGTGCTTTCATGTTTTCTTTACTCTCTCAGGAATGTGATGTGAATAATTAGAAAAGTAGTTCATTGTTTTGCTAATTGAAATGCTAGAGTAGATGCTTTAACATGGAGTCTATAGTGATTTACAACAAGCAGAAAAGGTTTTCCTGTAGCATGCAGTCTAGACCACGGATAGATTCAAGGCTGTGCAGCTGTGTGTGCCTTTGTCTGATGATGAAAACGAGGGGAGTTTACCTGCCCCATGGAGGTGGCTCAAACTGATTGGTCCAGGTTTGGAGGGAGTTGTGGGAAACCTTTCTGAAGAAATGTGCAACGTGTTATAATTGTGTGTCTCAGAATAGTTGTTAGATCTTGTCCTGGCTTTGCTGATGGAAGACCTTTCTCTAACTCTGCTACTCGAGATCTCACATTCTAAAGTTCTTGAGATAGACTCTTGAACATTTTCTGTCCTTACCCTGAACCCTAACGTGATTCATTTTAGATGGACACCTCCTGCTTAAAATGTCCCCAGCCATTTTTCAATGCTTTATTTAGGTATGAAGTTCCTTGATGGAACCAATACTACCTTTTTTGCACTCTGTATTTTCTAATGATTTGCATTTTCCTTTATCTGCTAAATCTAGGAAGGCTGATTAACAATGCAGAATGTTATGCCTCTTTGATAGACTGATTCTCTGAATGAAAAGAAGTTTTGTAACGTTGCTAATTTGCTAATAAACCTTCATGGCTGTCAAAACTATCCCCTCTGTCATGATTGTGGAGCCAAATATGTTTCACTGTAATTTAAAATGGAAGTACTGATGTTAGCTCCCAGAATACCAGTGGCGGCTGCTCCCGGGTAGTAGTAATGAGGCGGGGTTTTAAAAAATATATAATTTCTCTGCTGGCTGACCAGCTAGCCAGCTGCCACCTCTCTGTCCTCTGTTTCTGTGTGAACCGGAAGCAGAAATCACCCAGACTCCCCAAAGCCAATCACGACGCTGCTGTCACCATGGCAGCCGCATCGTGAATGGTCAGAGCCGTGGTTTGGAGCTCAGACAGGGACTGGGATTTATGGGCATGTTCTCCGCCCAGGCTGTGTATTACAGCCCGGTGGAGAACATGCTAAGCATGCATGACTGTTTGGCCGGCCCAAGACAGCTGGCAAAACCGTCATGCACACTTAGAAAGTGCCCCAACCACTCCTCCCCTGCTCTGTGAGCAGCCCAGCCCAGCCCTGCCCTGCCCCGCAAAACTGCCTCAGCACGGAAAAATAAAATGATAATAACATGCTATTATGATCACTTTATTTGTCCTTTTTTGCAGTGCTGAAAAGCAGTGGGGCGACGCCCCTCCACCTTACCGGCCCTGAAGAATACACTTTCAGCTAATAACCAAAGGTCCATACGAGCAGTGGCACAATCTGTTCGAGAACTACACCATTCCATGTCACATGAAGCAATTATATATTTGTGGTTCCTGAACTCAACTTTTCCAATACAAGAGAGTACACTTTTTTGTGCTGGAGATTTATTTCTGGAATAATTTTACACTCACACGCTTCAGTATTTACTCCATGATAATGTGATAAACTTCCCTTAAAACCTCATGATTCATATTGCTTTGTCTTTACTTTTGACTTTGTCATTAGACTTGCTGTAACCTCGATCTGCTGCAAGTGCCAAGAAGCCATTTAGTTTGTAGAATGCGCTACGTGTGGTCTATGAATATGCTTGGGCTCCAGGTATCGTTGTATTATCAAATAGAGCATTGTCACTACTTTGACCATATTTGGGCCCATCACGATAGTCGTTCTTTGCAAGTCAATATGTAGGGGTAGAATTAAGAATACATTATTAGAAGGGATATGGGGAAACAGTAAAGGGAGAGGGACACCACATGAAAGCTGAGAGGTGGAAAACTTAGACCCAAACAAAATCCAAGTGGTAAACCTACATCATATCAAAATCCTATATCATGACTTACCATGTGCACTAATAAAACTCAACCAAACATCATCAAAAATTCTGGTGTTGTTTTCGTTCCTCTATGAAGTCTTCACGGTAATGAAAGAAAACCCTCAGTCTGTGTATCTGCATCTTAAGAGCCTCTCAGTTGTCCACACTTTGATGTCCCAATATGTTCACCCTTATCCAGCTAGTTACACCCACTCTGCTATGGTATCTGGAAACAAAATCATTTTACAGGGCATGTCTCAGTTGCTCGAGGTGTTCAGTGTTTCTCCCATATACCCACAACACAACAACTTTGTTGAGCAAGTTATCTTCATGATCTAAAATATAATCTAGTAGTTCAAAATATACTGCATTATTTTCTATGCACAGTTGTACCTTCTTTGGCAGAGGTGGCAAGCTTTCATGTCACTTACTGCACACATAACACACAGCCACTACTTGATTTGTAAAAGAATAATTGCCAGGGCCCAAAGTTTTGCTCAGAAGCCTGCGGCCGCTGCTGATGATCAGCGTGCTGAATACCAAGGCAACATAGTTTTCTTTCCATGTGATGCATCTTTGCTCCCTTCTTGCCGGTTCTTTTCACTCCCTGCTTACTCCCTTAGTGACGGGTTTTCCTTCATACTCTTCCTCTTCTTTTCCCTTATGAGTGTTTTGAACTTTTTTTGTTACGGCTCAAAGTCTGACGGGGACAAATAAGTGCCTGTCCCCAAAAATGAGTGTTGGTGGGCCCCACCTGGAATCACTGGCTCAAATTAAGCACTACATACACACGGTCTCATTTCGAGGTTGCTTGGCAGGCGTCCTAAAGTGATAGCTGCGATTCTAGAAGTCGAAGAGAGATGTTTTTGGAGCCTTTTTGAAAGCTTGTAGGGATGGGACCATTGTACTTCAATAGGGAGTGTGTTTAAGAAGCTGTGGCCTTGATTGGAACAAGCCCTACCTCCTTTAGAGAAGAGTTTGAAGCGGGGAGGCATCTGAAAGTCAAGGTTATTGCAACATGGGCTTCTTACAGGATCATAATGATGATTTTTTTCAGATCAATTCTAATGGTCCAAATTGTTCAGGAACCTAGAAAGGGTGCTGCCCAGGTTAATAAAAAAAAGTATCCTTTCCTGTGAAGGTGACCAGTGAAGTGGCCTTCTGGCAGCGGTGACATGGTCTGCTGGGGAGAGCCCTGTACCTCAGCATTCTGCACCCTCCGCCGCTTCTGGCCATCAGAATAAAGTGATGACGGTTCAGCTGGGTCTGACTGTCAACTACTTTTATTGCAAGCATTTTTGAAGCTCAGTTGCTTCTATTAAAATTCAGAAAGAGCGTCTTGGCTGCAGTTCTGATCTACTTGAGTGAGCATGAAGAAAGATGACTGGCGCTAAGCTGCTTTGGCACTGAATGCGTTCCCATGTTAGGAATGAACTTCTGGGAGAGTTAAGGACCCTTCTGACTAATGACTCTCTGATTATCAGAGCATAGGTTGGTCAGCAGTGACGGCAGCTCCTGGCTCGCCTCAAACCCATGACGCCAACAGAAAGACCTGCTTCATCAGAGCTGAAATCCCTCATCGCCCCTCCGCCTCCCGTGCATTGCAGTCATCAGAGGCAATAACACTCCAAAGAAGCAGAAGAACCAGGGCGGGGCTGGCCATTTTTCTTATCTGGCCTTTCTCCAGGGTGGGTGTGAGAGGGGCTGGAACCATTGGAAGCCACTTTCTCTAGGCCAGAGGTCTTCAATCATTTTTAGTTTGAGCCCCCCAAGCTGAATTTTTTTAAATGACGGGCCCCCCCACCACCTGACAAATTTCTGGATTCTGGTACACCTCATATTCGATCGCCATTCGGATATCCCAGGCCATATCCGGCAAATAATGTTAAACACAGTAAAAGTGTTTAGTAAACTGCAGGTTTGTGAGTGGGTGTGTTAAAATGACAGAGGCTTATTATACAGTTCAAATAAAAAATTTCCAGGATAAAATGTGCGCATATTGTTTTTACAAGGGGTTTACTGATGTAGTTGAGTCATAATGGGACAGTGTTCTCTGGATCATCCCTGTCACGTAAGTAAGTACCCTCAAGTCAGGCAAATACCTACCAACCTCTTCATAAACATTTTGAATGGAAGTGAGCCACTCAGTCCCAGACTTGTTTTTGCACCTTCTCAAATTGTTGATCGTTACCGAAGCAATTGAGGTGGCGACATCCCTTCCTGTGACACCAATGCACATTGCGTATTATTATTAGTCCCCCCACTTGTTTGTTTAGGACCTGTGCCTTGAGTGGGGGACTAGGACACATGTCAGGCTTCTGTTTAAAAAAAATAGAACTAATAAAAACTGAATGATGTTGCCTATTTTATTTCGTAGCAATGTTGTCTGACAGACTTTGTGGTGATCAAATGTATCTGGGTCCAGCTGCACAGTGAACTGGCAGCATTACAGTGCATGTAAATGGGCCCCCCCACCACATGCAGCCGGCGCAGGTAAGCGCGATGAGGCGGCGGCAGGGCGGGAAAGTCGACAGAATAGGTCAAATTAAATAAATAAATGTAACCTATTCTGCTCCCCCTCACCACTCCACCGCCCCATCGCTCTTACCTGAACCAGCCACAACTGATGCGTGAGCCTCAAGGGAGTGGGTCTAGGAAGAGAGTAGAAAAGATTGTTAGAGGCTGAAAGGGTTTACGGTGGATGCGAAAGGCAGTGCTTAATTAATTTTTTTTAAAGTTCAGGGGCCAAAGCTTTTATTCTGTCACTTCTGCCAGCGCTGGCTCTTGCCAGGGCAGCTGTATACCAGGACTACCGGGTCTTGAACAAACCAACACACACCTTCTTCTCCTCCACCCTGATTTCCCTGCCTATGTTTCATTCTTGCGGGTGGTTTTTCATCTTTGCTTTATCCCTTTGTCTCTGTTTTCACAGCTTTCTTGTCATTTGTTTTCAGCCTATTATACAGAAATATCTGTCTTACAATTGTTCTCTATCATGCGCTGTGAACTGTGGGGGAGTAAGTGGACCCAGTGCCCAGATCACAATTACAAACAGGGTCCTTGTAGAGCTGCCAGGTGCCCGGGTCCAGTGGGTCCACTGGATTTTGCGAACCAAAGAGAAACAGAACTACCAGCTGTCACTGCAACCAGGTGTAAATTGCAAACAGTGAGGTGCTTACTCCTTGTCACTCGCAATATGCTGTGGACCTTGGAGGAGACATCCATTATACTTGTTTTTCCCGTGATGGTGAACCATATCAGATATAAACAGAGTCTGGGGACATGCCGTGGAGAATTACATTTTTGCTTACATCTCCAAAAGAGCGGAGTGAAAATTCACTAAACCAAGAACTTAATGAACACTGATTGGTTGAAAAAAATGGTTCACCATTAAAATTTGATGGACTTTTAATTTAGTGGTTTCGGAGTTCTGCACGGCAAATCTTTTCTATGTAAACCCCATGTTAATTTAAGGAAGTGAAAAGTTTTGCACCCCCACCCCATTATAATTTCTGAGCCGTTTGAGCATCTGCCCACTGAATGCTGTTTACCCAGAGCTTAGAGCAAATGGCTCAGAGGAAAAAGTTATTATTAACAGTACAAAAAAAGAATTCCTATGAAGTAAGTTGCCTAACAAACCTTCAGGGAACATGATGTATTAAAAAAGCATGAAAAATGGCAACTGTGAACAGGCACTTTTGTAATTTCGCAATAAAACCTTGAGTGTATGGCACGCTCATACTTACATAATTTAAAGAGCAAGCTTGCCTCCTTTGTTTTTAAGAACTACCCATCCGAGATAGTTAATTCCGAGAGCTGAAATGTTTCAGCTGCAGGAGGAGGCAAGAGACTTCTGTGCTGCGAAACCGAAAGTAAACTGCTCGTGGTTTTCTTTCAAATTGCCAAAGTAGGGGCCCATCGTGCCCCATCAATCGGGACAGTGTGAAAGAAAGGATTTTAGGGCGGAGTGCGCGCCCCCCCTGAGAAGGTGGCATGCCCCAGGGTTACACTTACAGTTTGAAGAACTATGGCTCAAACGGCTCAGAAATTATAATGGGGTGGGGGTGCAAAACTTTTCACTTCCTTAAATTAACATGGGGTTTACATAGAAAAGATTTGCCGTGCAGAACTCCGAAACCACTAAATTAAAAGTCCATCAAATTTTAATGGTGAACCATTTTTTTCAACCAATCAGTGTTCATTAAGTTCTTGGTTTAGTGAATTTTCACTCCGCTCTTTTGGAGATGTAAGCAAAAATGTAATTCTCCACGGCATGTCCCCAGACTCTGTTTATATCTGATATGGTTCACCATCACGGGAAAAACAAGTATAATGGATGTCTCCTCCAAGGTCCACAGCATATTGCGAGTGACAAGGAGTAAGCACCTCACTGTTTGCAATTTACACCTGGTTGCAGTGACAGCTGGTAGTTCTGTTTCTCTTTGGTTCGCAAAATCCAGTGGACCCACTGGACCCGGGCACCTGGCAGCTCTACAAGGACCCTGTTTGTAATTGTGATCTGGGCACTGGGTCCACTTACTCCCCCACAGTTCACAGCGCATGATAGAGAACAATTGTAAGACAGATATTTCTGTATAATAGGCTGAAAACAAATGACAAGAAAGCTGTGAAAACAGAGACAAAGGGATAAAGCAAAGATGAAAAACCACCCGCAAGAATGAAACATGGGCAGGGAAATCAGGGTGGAGGAGAAGAAGGTGTGTGTTGGTTTGTTCAAGACCCGGTAGTCCTGGTATACAGCTGCCCTGGCAAGAGCCAGCGCTGGCAGAAGTGACAGAATAAAAGCTTTGGCCCCTGAACTTTAAAAAAAATTAATTAAGCACTGCCTTTCGCATCCACCGTAAACCCTTTCAGCCTCTAACAATCTTTTCTACTCTCTTCCTAGACCCACTCCCTTGAGGCTCACGCATCAGTTGTGGCTGGTTCAGGTAAGCGCGATGGGGCGGTGGAGTGGTGAGGGGGAGCAGAATAGGTTACATTTATTTATTTAATTTGACCCATTTTGTCGACTTTCCCGCCCTGCCGCCGCCTCATCGCGCTTACCTGCGCCGGCTGCATGTGGTGGGGGGGCCCATTTACATGCACTGTAATGCTGCCAGTTCACTGTGCAGCTGGACCCAGATACATTTGATCACCACAAAGTCTGTCAGACAACATTGCTACGAAATAAAATAGGCAACATCATTCAGTTTTTATTAGTTCTATTTTTTTTAAACAGAAGCCTGACATGTGTCCTAGTCCCCCACTCAGGGCACAGGTCCTAAACAAACAAGTGGGGGGACTAATAATAATACGCAATGCGCATTGGTGTCACAGGAAGGGATGTCGCCACCTCAATTGCTTCGGTAACGATCAACAATTTGAGAAGGTGCAAAAACAAGTCTGGGACTGAGTGGCTCACTTCCATTCAAAATGTTTATGAAGAGGTTGGTAGGTATTTGCCTGACTTGAGGGTACTTACTTACGTGACAGGGATGATCCAGAGAACATTGTCCCATTATGACTCAACTACATCAGTAAAACCCTTGTAAAAACAATATGCGCACATGTTATCTTGGAAATTTTTTATTTGAACTGTATAATAAGCCTCTGTCATTTTAACACACCCACTCACAAACCTGCAGTTTACTAAACACTTTTACTGTGTTTAACATTATTTGCCGGATATGGCCTGGGATATCCGAATGGCGGTCGATTATGAGGTGTACCAGATTCCAGAAATTTGTCATGTGGTGGGGGGGCCCGTCATTTAAAAAAATTCAGTTTGGGGGGCTCAAACTAAAAAAGTTTGAAGACCACTGCTCTAGGCCCAATGCAAACCCTTAGCCTTTCTGTCACCCTCTCCAGATACCTGGGCACAGTAGGGGCATATGCAGATAGAAACAGAGAAAAAGAGGAGGGAAACAGAAGAAAGAAAAAGAGAGAGGATGGAGAGAGATGTTAGGGAAAAGAGACGAGAGCGAAGGTGGGAGACAGAGAATGTCTTCATAGACAGAGAGGGGAAGAAGGGAGCAGGGCTGGTTTGAACTTTTTGCCAGAGCAGCTTATAGTTTCCAGTCCAGCCCTGCAAAGAACATGCAGATGTCTCTCCACCAATAGGAATCTACTGAAATGTTTCCAAAGGGTGGCACACCAGCTCCCTCTCATAAACAAATACAACTATTCTTTATGAAAGAGAAGCTGTAGGCTGTGATTTGACCACAATTGGCAGGGTGGGACTTCATATGTACTTAAGTTATTGATGGAGAGCTACCAGGAATGAGAAAAAAAACTCATTTTACAAGACAGACTAATTTTGTTGCAGACCGACTTATTTTCCGTTTATTGAATTATGCGATTTCGTTTTTAAATGATCCTTGTGAGAACAGGCATACATTAAAAACATACTTCATGTTTCTTCCTTTACCAGAACACATGAGTTTGTCCAAAGATTGATGGCATAAAATGACTCAAGATGTTTATTTATTTACTTCCCAGAACTGTTGCTTAGTGGCCGCTGGAAAGTCACCCAGCCCAGTGAGTTTACTAGAGTCACCTTTCCCTAGTTACAGAAGTGAACAGAGTCTCATCCCCACCAATCCCACCCAGAGCTCTTCATGCTCCCGGACATTCACCCTCTGCTCCGGGACTCTGCCTCCAGCCTCAGATGAACATCTCTGCAGCAGTTTCTAGCAGCTGCTGTCCCTGGCTTACATTTCTCACATAAAGCCCTTCATGCACAGGATGCACATGCAGTACAGTAAGTTCACCTGGAGAAGTGGCTTCACCACCAGGCAGGATCATAATACTGCACAAGTGCCAGAGAGCTCACACTCATGGATGCACTGGAGAAATCCGAGTTTGACTCCTGGCACAACTCAACAGAGTCCCATGCAATGCTGTCAGTGCCCTGTGAGATGGAGGGGTGGTGGTGTTTCTTAGGGGTGCATGGCAGCATTTATAATGATACATAACCTGATGGTCACTGGAGGAGAGGCAGGGCCTCGCTAGTGGCGTAACGAAACTTGCGGAGACCCCCTCCAAAGTGCATGGAGGCCCCCCCCCCACGCTCCAGACTCAGTCAGGAGCTCTCAGGCCCACCTGTGCCCGTGCCAGAGGTTGGGGCACCCCCGCAATGGGGGGGCTGCGGGGGCTACTGTTAAGCCACTGGGCCACGTTACAGCAGCTGGTCCATTATTTCTTTGTTTCTCTACATCAACATGCACTGCCCACCAGCCTAGTCTCTACTTCGCCACACCACAATCTTTGGACACAGTGGCCATTTTAGGAGTAAGGAATTCACAGCATGTCTTGCCACATTCTACTGACAGAGCTGCTGGCCGAGACGCCTGCGGGTATTTGTCGCGCTTTAGAAATGTCAAAAATAAAATAAATAAATAAATAAATAAATAAATAAATAAATGAGCCTCATGAGGCTCGACAATGTTTTCTTACCCACAATGTCCTGCAACCCTCAAACAGACTAAAAGCACACATTTTCCTAATTTCTTTGAGGAAAAGTTCTGGAATCTGCAGGGAGCCACAAAATGGCACCTTGCTGGTCTAGGTGGGCCTAGAGTCTACAACAGGAAAATGCTCAAAAAGGCAACATGCACAGATCATATTTTTCCAGTGAAAACCAACCTTTTTTTTGCAATCAGTAACCAGGGAAACCTACCAAGCCAGCACATTTCTAAAAATTAGCCGACCGGGGAGTCTAGGGTGGTGTGCTTTGCATGGACTCCACAGCATTGTCTTGCACACAATGCTGTGTAAACCTCACATTTTCCTCACATTTCTGTGAGACAAAGTTCTAGAATCTGTAGGGAGCCACAAAGTGTCTACCACCCAGCAGTCCCTCATGTCTCCTCATTAAAGTGGTTCCCCACCTGCATGGATTGGCCTAGTGGTCGAGACAGGAGTAGGGAGAAAACGCAACATGAACATATAACATTTTTCCACAGAAACCAACCCTGTTTTTGCAATGTGGGTAGCTGTGGTTTCTAGGCCTGGGCTCCCCGTCAACCAGGGAAACCTACCAAACATATACATTTCTCACACCAAAATATTCGGGGGAATCGAGAGACGTATGACTTGGGAGGATCTGAGAACATTTTCTTACCTAAAACCTCTTGCAAACCTTAAACATTAGCTAATAATACACATTTTCTTCACATTTATGAGAGAGAAAATTGTGGAATCGGCGAGAAGCAACAAATGTCATCCATTCAGTGTTCCCCCTCAGCATTCCCCCACATCTCCTGATAAAAATGGTACCTCACTAGGGGTGGGCGGACATTTCCATTCCGCCCACGGAATGTGCAGAAATTTGCACCTTCGGCAAAGAAGGCGGAAAAACGGGGCAAATTTCTGCATATTCGCGGGCGGAATGGAAGTTGGCTGTGCTTCCCGCCTCCCGCTTCCCACCCCTCCTCCCGCCGCCTTATTAAATTATATTTAAAGGCTAGAATACAACTTAAATAAAACTTACCTTTTGCGCCGCAAACTTTCCCATCGGGGCTTCATCTTGCAAACTGCGCATGCGTGGGAGCCTGCGCATGCGCATTCCTCGCCAGGACTGCGCATGTGCAGGCTCCCGCGTATGCGCAGTTTGCAAGATGAAGCCGCGATGGGGAACTTTGCGGCGCAATAAGGTACGTTTTATTTAAGTTGTATTTTAGCCTTTAAATATAATTTAATAAGGCAGGCGGGCGGGAAGCGGGCGGCGGGCTCGTGTGTCGGAAATATCGCGGAGAGGTTTGGAGATTGGTTCAATCTCAGTGCTTCTCCGCGATAGTCCCTTCCGCGACTTCCGCCCACCCCTATACCTCACATGTGTGGGTGTTCCTAGAATCAGCAATAAAAAACTGCTGAAAATGCAATTTGGAGACCTCAACATTCATTGTCAAAAATATGAGCTATTTGGTAATGGCGGTAGCACAGATTTTTGGGCCTGGTAAACTCAAGAAAACCTACCATACTTCAGTGTGGTGTGCCTTACATGGGTCCCACAACTGTTTCCTACCTACAAAGTCCTTCAAACCTCAAACTTTGCCTAAAATCACAGCTTATCCATGCATTTCTGTGACATAAACGTCTAGTCTGGGATTGCCTTAAGAATGATGTGGTTTAGAGGTCATTCCTACACAAATCAAATTAGTCCCGCGTTAAAGGTAGAACTACTAAAATTATGCAGCAAGGAAGGGCTACATTATGTGGCAGGGCTGAAATCCCAAGCAGCAAGAAAAGACAAATGATGCAGCACTATGTGGCACATTTTGTGATAGTATTATCTCGTTATTTTGTCATTTTTACACATGTTAACACTATCTGGGTAAAGGGTTCACCTCATTAGTACCAGTTTGACACCCAAATACAGCAACAGCCAACAGAAATGTGACCAGTTAACCTTTGCGAGGGGCCTTCCACTAAACGAAAACATGTGTGGCTGTGTTTAGTAACTTTTGATTCAAATCTTCAGGTATTGCAGCAGATGATGCGTTATGTGGCAAATGCGGTAAAGCGATAATTATGTGGAAAATTCCACACCTGCAAAATTGTGTCATTCCAGTGGCCCTCTTTAAGGGTTATGTAAGCAGCACCACAGCTCTTTGTTTTAGTATAAACTCAATTAAGGCAGTGTATCACAAGAATGTCTTAAAATAGGGAACCATTAAAAAAGGCTATTTTCCAGTTCAACTGAAAGTGCAGCTGAGAGGCTCCAGGAGAGAAAGCTAAATATAAAAAATGTATTGTCAATGTGACAAAAAAGAAAGAAAAGAGGGAGTGGGCGGAAGTTTGTGGGAGAGGAAAGCTAGGGAAAGAAGGAGTTTCTTTGTAGCTGAAACAAGTGAGTGCTCTGTTAGGACTCTGCAGACATGAGCATGCATTCAAAGTGGCATGCATAAATATGTATTCTGTGTGATGTTTTGTCTCTTTTCCCTGGTGGGTATTTCAGAACAGATACTGTGTGGACAGGAAGTATGAATTATGCACTGCAAGTAACCGGTATTTAAAGTGATGCAACATGAGGTGAGCAGGAGTTCTTTGTGCCCCAAACCCATATAAAATGTGTTAGAGCCCCATTCAATGAATATTAATACAGAGACAGAGGGACTGATGTACAAAAGAGGCTAGTTGTGCGCACTTTTTAATTTGCGCTGTCAGTGATGTTGCTAGATCTTTTGCTGTCTGTGGTGGCCCCTTGGTTTTTCCGCCTAGTGGCCATGGGTTTAGAGCGGGGGAGGAGGTGTGCTGGCTATTTCCGCATTTGTTTGCCACCCCGCGATGGCCACAGGTAAGAGCAGGGGGGGCGCCGCCCACAAAACTCATGCCGCCTGGGGCGGACCACCCCCTCCACCCCCCTTGCTACATCACTGCTGTGATGACCAGCTTCTTCCTTTGCCATCCAAGGGATGTACAAAGCCACAGGCGTTAAAAATGATAAATACTTCCAACTCATTAATGCTAATGGAGCAGGAATATATCATAGGACCTCTGATGGAATGGTCCCAGAGCTTTGCACCATAAATGTCATCTGGCTAAAATATTGTGTCCTGAATATTGTTAATAAAAGTTAAGAATAGAAAACCTACACCCATTGGAACAATATCTTTGTAAATGTTTATATCATGATATTTATGTCAGATCATATTTGGTATTGATATTCCGATGTACAGTTCCTCTGATACATCCACTTTGTATGCTAGAAAACAGGAGCTACATTTTCCAAACAGCCAGAGCTACATGCCATAGAAGAGTGCGATAGTCGCCCTCCGGATGTCGCAGTCTGCTCTGTCACGTCTGAGGAGAGGAAGGCCATTCTCATGCGGAGGGACTCCTCAAAAGTTGGAGGCACTTTTCCACACGATTGTGCCAGGGAATCTAACATTTTGCTCTTTGGAAATACATGCTGCGCGGAAATCGCCATATATTTTACACCTTCCCTCCACTGGCTTTGACTAAGAGTATGTTTAGCATAAGGAGCTTTAACATGGCTGGGGAAGCCAGTGTACTGTTCCCACCAGTTCTAGTGTTGCTTCTTCCAGAGATTTTCCAAAGCCTTTAGTTCTTGAGACAGTTTCTGGTACCTTCTGAAAGACTTATATGAAGTTCTAGAGCGGTGGCATAGCTGCGGTTCAATGCATCCACTCAATCACATTTAAGTACTTGTGTTTTTTTCAAGGTGCATGAATTAGTGCCCAAGTCATCTAAAAGAAGATTTAAACTGAATAGCCGACCATTTACACACCTTTGATCTGGGTGCATCAGAAACCAAAGATGATGTGTTGCATAGAGAAGGTGAGGTGTTGCGGATGCAGGTGAGGTGTCAGTTCCTGAATGTGATGCATGGTCGTTGAAGCTTTGCGCTCTGAGGCAATGAATTGCACTGAGAAGGGAATGTGGCACTTGCTGGTGCGAGACTTCAGTTCCTGAAGGGAAGCGGCATCGATGATGCGTTGATGACTAGAGCGCGCTGCATCGATTCTTTGGCATCAAAGTCGAACCAATGAGCTGAAGGCGATGCGTCGGTCGAAAACCACAATAGGCCAGGAATGCGTCAGAGTCAGGATGGTGTACCACGGACGTTGGTTGTGCGGTGCCTGAAACACACACAGTGGCGGTTCTTTGGAGGCACTGTGGAAATGTCGGGATGCGTTAAAAGTTGAGGTTGTTGTGTTGCGCAGTTGGCGAGCGTTATACACGCCTTCAGTGCCGGCAGCAGCGATGCGTCAATTTCCCAGGGATGTGCCGGTTCCAAACTGACTCTTACTCTTCTGAGTTGATGCATCAGTTTCTTGGTTGCAGCACAAATTTACCTCCAAGGGCCCAGGACTGGATTTGGAACAACTTGGCAGGGCAGGACTCCCAGCAGAGGAGCCCAGGTGCTGATAGCAAGATGCAGGTGAAGTCTTTGATGTCCCAGAGACTTCCAGCTACAGGAGGCAAGCTCAGTCAAGCCCTTGGAGAACCTTTAGAAAGTAGGATGCAGAGAGTAAAATCCAGTCCTCTCACTTCCAGGCAAGAATCAGCAGTCAGCAGGCCAACACAGCAATGCAAGCAGCAAATTGGCAGTCCCTCCTGGCATCACAACAGCTCTTCTTTCTGGCAAAATGTCCTCCGTCCAGAAGTGTTCTGAGTATATGGTGTCAGAGATCCAGTACGTATACCCATTTTGCCTTTGAAGTAGGAGCTTCAAAGAAAGGTCATTATAGTGCACAAGACCCTGCCCATTCTGGCCCTGGCTCCAGACACACTACGGGGGTATGTAGCTCTTTGTGTATGGACAGGCATAGTCCTATTCAGGTGCAAGTGTTGTTTCCTCCAACCACTGTAGCTTAGGAAGACCCATCAGCCTGGTGATGGGCCATCCGGATATGCAGGGCACACCTCAGCTCCCTTTGTGTGTGACTGTCTAGAGTGAATTCACAAAGCCCAGCTGTAATCCTGACCCGGAAATGTATTCTAGGGACAGGCAGAGGCACAGAATGGTTAAAGTAAGAAAATGCCAACTTTCTAAAAGTGCTAAACAAAGAGAATGTACCTTCACAACCACTTAGTTTGAAGAATTATTTGGAACAGAAATAAACGCAAATCAATACGTTATTCCTAGCCTTTGACTTTGGCTAATTAGTTTTTAATTATTCAACACTTTTCTAAAAAGAAGGACATGTAATCAACTCAACAGAGAATACATTGTAGTGATGTCCTACTGGCAATACACATAACAACTAAAGAAATCACAAATCAATTTGTACACAAGTGCCAAAAAAGAATATACACAAAAATCACAAAACTTATCAATGACATAAACAACTTATAACATGTAGTGATCTAATCGTCTACCTGGTGAAAACAGTTGGAATATAATGAAATCATTCTTGCATGTTTACACAATTCATGAAGAAAGAGAATGCAACTGTTACAAATACAATTACAAATTGATGCAAAGATTCCTATCAATCCAGATTCAAGCTATACTTAATATAGTGGCCGACGCGTTTCAAGTCTCGGTTTTTAGAATTGCCGGACTCTCATCAGGGCTGGATGAGTCTTTAAAAGGTAAGCCAACTGTTTATGAAAAAAACAAAAAAACTGGTTGTAACTACTCCTCCCAGACAGTCTATACCACAAAGCAGTCATTTAAACGTGAAAAAATGCTTCATACCTGGTCAATGACCAGCGGGAAATTGAATGTCCTCTATTAGACGTTTATGCAGTGCTCGCCTGTAATTGACAAGGTGACAGAAGCTAAGACGGATATCAAACAATAAAGGCGCCCAACACAACTCACCTAACTCGTGATATGAATTCATCATTCGCTCACGTAAGTGCTGGTCTGTTGAGCGCTTTACGCGCCCTTCAGCAGTTGTACGAAATTTTTAACGTTAGGCTTTGTTGTTTAATCTTTTCCATTAGAGTTGATTTAAAAATCTGCAACGTTGTCACTTATTGCACGGAGGATTGGAGATGGTATGCCCCGTGTGAGCCTTCAATAGGTAAACCCCGCTTTTCTACTAAACTTGTGTTGGGCGCCTTTATTGTTTGATATCCGTCTTAGCTTCTGTCACCTTGTCAATTACAGGCGAGCACTGCATAAACGTCTAATAGAGGACATTCAATTTCCCGCTGGTCATTGACCAGGTATGAAGCATTTTTTCACGTTTAAATGACTGCTTTGTGGTATAGACTGTCTGGGAGGAGTAGTTACAACCAGTTTTTTTGTTTTTTTCATAAACAGTTGGCTTACCTTTTAAAGACTCATCCAGCCCTGATGAGAGTCCGGCAATTCTAAAAACCGAGACTTGAAACGCGTCGGCCACTATATTAAGTATAGCTTGAATCTGGATTGATAGGAATCTTTGCATCAATTTGTAATTGTATTTGTAACAGTTGCATTCTCTTTCTTCATGAATTGTGTAAACATGCAAGAATGATTTCATTATATTCCAACTGTTTTCACCAGGTAGACGATTAGATCACTACATGTTATAAGTTGTTTATGTCATTGATAAGTTTTGTGATTTTTGTGTATATTCTTTTTTGGCACTTGTGTACAAATTGATTTGTGATTTCTTTAGTTGTTATGTGTATTGCCAGTAGGACATCACTACAATGTATTCTCTGTTGAGTTGATTACATGTCCTTCTTTTTAGAAAAGTGTTGAATAATTAAAAACTAATTAGCCAAAGTCAAAGGCTAGGAATAACGTATTGATTTGCGTTTATTTCTGTTCCAAATAATTCTTCAAACTAAGTGGTTGTGAAGGTACATTCTCTTTGTTTAGCATTAATCGGCCCTACCTTCCTTCCCCAAATCTTCTGGGCCAATCCCCTCTCTTGATTAACTTTCTAAAAGTGGCATTTTCAGTCCTGCAATTTAAAAACCAGCTTACTAAAAGATGTGTTTTTAAATTGTGAGTCCAGTGACACCAAACTCAAATTTTCTATATGCTCCCGATCTGAAGTTACATTTGTAAAGTGTTATTAAGGGGCTCCAATGCTAACATATGGGAGAGATAGGCCTTGCTGTAGTGAAAAACGAATTTAGCAGTTTTTCAGTAGCAGGACATGCAAAACCCCAAAACACTTCTCATACTTTTTAAATACAGTACACCCTGACCATGGGGCTACTTAGGGCCTATCTTAGGGGATACTTACATGTAGTAAAAGGGAAGGTTTTGGCCTGGCAAGTAGGTGAACTTGTCAGGTCGACATGGCAGTTAAAAACTGCACACACAGGCTCTGCAGTGACAGGCCCGAGACAGGTTTGAAGGGCTATTCATGTGGGTGGCACAGTCAGTGGTGCATTCCCACTTGTAGCATTTGATTTACATGCCCTGGACACATGTAGTGCACTGTAAAACAGACTTACCAGTAAATCAAATATGCCAACAATGGAAAAACCAAATGCAACTACATTTTAGACACAGGGCACATGCACTTTAGTGCTGGTCAGCAGTGGTACAGTGCCAAGAGTCCTAAAAATAGCAGAAATGAAGTTCAAAACAGTCAAGAACAGGAGGTCAGAAGCAAAAAGACAGGGGAAACCATGCCAAAAGATGCCAGGTCTAATATGTGCACCCTCATCTTTCAAGCCAACTTGAAGGCATCCTTCTATGGTATGGGTTTCATATGTGGAGAAACATGAAACATTGCCAGGAAACACATTGCTCAGGTCATTCGATTCCTCAATCAGGTCTTTAGGGACAAGTGTGTGTTGTGGTTGTAAACTAAGGTAGTCTAGAATGGCAGAACCATTATCTGTCCAGGACCAATCATAACCTTCGAGTAAGTAATGCTTTGCTGCCAAATTGAAGGGCACAATGACAAGACACAAATATTGTATGATAGAATGGAATGCCGTTTTCACAACCTTCTGGAATATCAGGATGGGAAGATCGTCATGAATTGCTTAGTCAAACTGGAATCTCAATTGTGCTTCCTTCTCAAAATGGACAATGTTTTCATTGGAAGAGAAATGTTTAATTCAGCCTGAAAAATATATTCTAGGCTTCTCAAAGTTCACCGGAAATGAACACCTGAGGCCTCTTTAAGTAAACAATGATTATATGCTTGATTCCTGAGATTTCCTCATGTGATTCTAGACATCTTGGGCAGCATAGAGACTGATTTTCTTCTTATCTAAATAGAAACTTAGCCAATTTGTAAATGTATTGCCCCAACACTGAATTTTTTGTGGTCACCTTACTGCTGCACTGGTCGTTCCTCAGAGTTTGTGTGGCCCATCCATTTCCCCCCTTTTTTATGGAGGTCCATATCACGCCCCCGTAGCTGGGTCAAACAATACACCTGTCATTTCTGGAGCTCGACGTGGACCTCCTGCATCCCAAGGAAGTCATTACTTAAATCTGTCTTTCAGGGCTAGTTCCTTCTTGTTTAGATTACATGGCTGCTTGTGGCAGATACTGGCATTTGAAATACCTTTAACAATGTACAAATGAACTTATTAGGAAGTTCTGGGCGCACAGAACTTAACCTGCCCCTATAAGCCAACCTAGGTGGACAAGATTTGCAAAAGCCAGAAACTTGATTGTGATATCTTTAGCTACTCTCCAACATCCCTATTCAACCTCCTTTTGGATTGTTATTCAAAGGGGCTTTTTCATAATGTCTAAGGTCTATGTTCCTCTAAGGGATGGTCACACTAAGGGGCTTTTCTATCTAAGTGCCTAGATCAGTGATCACTCCCCATGGTACTCACTGCAATTCCCTTTGCATCAGGGAAGGTGTGTAAGTCTCCTTTCACCACACGTACTCTTTTTAAATATGGAATGTCATTCACTAATAATTATAACAGTGGTAGTTGTCTAGGAGGACAATTCTAGAAGGCCTTGAATATGCAAAACAGAAAGAGCACGGGTCTGAGGGCTCTAAGAAAATATTAGGTTTGCATGGAGGGATCAGACCAAAAGGGTGTCATGAGGTAGGCAGATCTGCCCTTGTGCTGTATGGGCAGCACCCGACCAAGCGCTTTTTCTTTCACCCTCGCATGTGCAAGGTGCCAGTCTGGCTAGGGTCTGAGTCACGACCCAATTGTGGCACCCCCAGAATGGTGCTTATGTGCCTTTGGGAGCCACTGGGAGCTTGAAAGAGGCTAGGGTACAAACCCCTGTTCGAACTTTTGGCTTCCTTTGGCCTAGCGAGAATAGGTGAAATCTGGGCTTTAACCCCTTCGCTGCTGGCCCGTTTCCGCCGCTGTGCGGTAAACAAATGAACAGGGGCGGGCCATGACGAACCCCAGCCGTCATCAGCACACGAACACCGTAGTGCATGACGGCTGGGGTTCGTCATCAGCATACAAGGGGTTAAATATTGTGTCGTTTTAGATCAGATTCCCAGCCTTGACTGCTCTTCCACTTTCTTCCTCGTTCATGGAGTTCATTTCTTCATCTAAGCGGTATCCTTGCCTTTAAAAAAAAGTGCAAGGCTACTGCTCGTGTCGCCAATTCTAGTTCTTGCCCATTCTATAATCCTTATTCTCATCACAGCACCATCTTTGACTGGCGCACGTTGCCATATGGAGCACTCGCCCTTGTCTAATTATCCCTTTTTTTTGGTGTACACACACTGGGCATCCCGCTGCCCTTATAGCCCAGCTGGAAGCGTGTAGCTGTCTATATATGTAAGTCCTTATTACAATTACAATTTGCACCTTTATCCCTCAGATACCCTCGCCCAGCACCTTGCTGCGTCCTATAACACGATAACCGTACCTTGGTGGTCATCACACATGAAAACACTTCTCACATTGTCTCAAAGAAAAACCAACACCCATGCAGCCGCACACCCTACATGCATATGGGTAGTAAGCTCTATACAAATGCTACAATACAAAGATCCTATTGAAGTTGAACTTTGATGGGAATAAGGCTCATCAGGCCTCCTCTGACAATATTTGAGTGCATCAGATGTTACTGTGATGCTCAGACTTGTCTCTTTGCCTGGCTGGTGTCATGCAGGGGAGTCGTTGAAGCTCTGGGCACCTGTAATAAATACGTCTCCGAAGATGGGGAATATTTTATATCACTGCAAGGACTAAGGCCAGTTTTACCCTAGTGCTATTCCCCTACACTTTTATTATCTGGCACTTTATGCTGTTGAACGCCTCCTTTACTTTGAAGCAAGAGTGTGTCCTCTGCAACCAGCCTTGAATGACCAGCCTCTAATCTCGTCTTCATTCGTCAGCTGCGGCCCATTCATATCGGAAAGTGACGCAACGAACTGGCACTTATCTCCTCAACTTTGGCACGTAGCCAGCCTGTCGGACAATGCCATTTAGATCATTAGGCATGGCCAGTAATTAGGATAATGTGCTCAGAGCGCCAGACTGGTCCTGCGTCATGAAAATTAGAGCATCCTATCCAAGCCAAGCCACCGCGCGTCAGTAGAGTGCTGGATGAGAAGGGACTGTGCGTGCTACGCTTGCATCCTTGTTCTGCCTTAAAACGGAGATTGTCCTGGCATAGGGCAAGAGGAAAGACTTCATGTTGTCAGCATTTTACTTACACTAATGGGTCATAAACAGCTGACGTAATGTTTATGGAGTCTGCTCTTATCGCATTTCACACAATAACTGTGCCCTTCACACAGTTTCACAAAGTGCTCTGAAACTCTTGCGTAGATTGGGCTCCCGCTCATGGATGTAGGCTCTAGGCTGCTCATGTTCAGCAAGGGGTTTTGGAAACTCCCCAGGACATCGGGGGGAGCCTCCGAAGCTTCAGTTGCACTGTCAGGGTAAAACCTGGGAAGGTCCCAGGGCAGTCGAAATGTTGCCCCCCCCGTAAATTATCTCCTAATTTGTTTTTAATTTTACCATCTAACAATTTTAATAAACCAATTTTATTACACAAAACTAAACATTAACAACTATTAATGTTTTTAAACAAAAATGAATTGGAAACAATTTAAGAAAGCTTGATTGTAGTTTTTTTAAAGATTAAATCAATATTATTTTGATCTGTTGCACAGGGACCCCAAAAAAGACTGGGGCCAATAGGCCGGTGCCTACTTTGCCTATTTGGTGATCCGGAACTGTTTAGTTGGTGTTTTGGAGGGGGTAGAAGGGTCTGCTCGAGCCATGCCTGGGTCGAAACCACGGGTACTCATAGAACGGCCCACGGTGACCCACGGACCTTGCGGACATTGTACCTGTGTTTAAAAAAAAGTATTTACGAGTGTCAGCAAACTCCGCCGCAGCAGCGCAGACTCCTAGACACTCTGCTCTTTGGGGGCCGGGTGACAACAAAGCCTCATTAGCAAGTAAAGGGTCTTTTAAAGACCTGTGAAGAACTCGGTGCGGCTGTGTGTGTGCTCAGGAAGCTGGGGTGAGGTGACAGAGGGATACAGACAGAGGGGGAAGGGTGACAGAGGGAGGGAGACAGGCAGAGGGAGGGAGACAGATGGAGGGAGAGGGGGGATACAGAGAGAGACAGAAAGAGAGGAAACAGAGGGAGACAGAGAGAGAGGAAACAGAGGGAGACAGAGAGAGGGAGACAGAGAGAGAGGGAAACAGACAGAGGGAGGGAGAAAAACAAAGGGAGAGAGACAGAGACAGACAGTGGGAGACAGAGGGAGGGAGACAGGAAGAAAGAGGGAGGGAGACAGAGAGAAACAGAGAGAGAGGAAGACAGACAGTGAGTGAGACAGAGGAAGACAGAGAGAGAGAGAGAGGGAGTGAGAGAGAAAGGGAGAGAAAGGGAGGGAGACAGAGAGACAGACAGAGAGACAGACAGAGATAGAGACAGACAGAGATAGAGACAGACAGAGACAGAGACAGACAGAGACAGACAGAGACAGATAGAGTCAGAGACAGGGACAGGCAGATAGTGGCAGAGACAGAGAGACAGAGAGACGGAGAGGGAGACAGAGGGAGGGAGACAGGAACATACAGAGTCAGGGACAGATAGACAGATAGAGGCATAGACAGGGACAGACAGATAGAGGCAGATAGAGGCAGAGACTGAGACAGACAGAGACAGAGAGAAGGAGAGGGAGACAGAGGGTGACAGAGGGAGGGAGAGAGAGAGAGGGAGACAGAGAAAGAGGGAGACAGAGAGAGAGGGAGACAGAGGGAAAGAGGGAGACAGAGAGAGAGAGGGAGACAGAGGGAGGCAGAGGGAGACAGAGGGAGATAAACAGAGGCAGACAGACAGACAGAGGCAGACAGACAGAGGGAGGGAGACAGAGGGAGGGAGACAGAGGGAAACTGAGAGAGAGGGAGACAGAGAGAAAGGGAGACAGAGAGAGGGAGACAGAGCGAGACAGACCGAGGGAGATAGAGGGAGGGAGGGAGATAGAGGGAGACAGAGGGAGAGAGAGAGAGGAAGACAGAGGGAGGGAGACAGAGGGAGGGAGACAGGGGAACGGAGACAGAGGGCAACAGCCAGGGTGAGGCAGACAGAGGGAGACAGAGGGAGGGAGATAGTGGGATACAGTCAGAGGGAGACAGAGGGAGAGAGAGAGAGGGGGAGACAGAGGGAGGGAGACAGGGGAACGGAGACAGAGGGAGACAGACAGAGGGAGACAGAGGTTGACAGACAGAGGGAGACAGACAGAGGGAGACAGACAGACAGAGGGAGGGAGACAGACAGAGGGAGACAGACAGAGGGAGGAGGGCAACAGAGGGAGCGAGACAGATAGAGGGAGACATACAGAGATAGACAGAGGGAGACAGAGGGAGAGATATGGAGGGACACAGAGGGAGAGAGAGGGAGGGAGACAGAGAGAGGGAGACAGAGAGAGAGAGTAAGAGAAAAGGAGACAGAGTGAGTGAGACAGAGGGAGACAAAGAGGGAGGGAGAGAGAGGAAGAGCGAGAGAGAGAGAGAGAGAGAGAGAGAGAGAGAGAGAGAGAGAGAGAGAGAGAGAGAGAGAGAGAGAGAGAGAGAGAGAGACACACAGGGAGAAAGAGGGAGGGACACAGGGAGAGGGAGGGAGGGAGAGAGGGAGAGGGAGGGAGAGATAGAGAGAGGGAGAGAGAGAGAGCAAGATGTGTGTATGCCGAGTCTGGTGGCTTAGTGGACAAAAGTTCCAGCTGGAGCCTGTGTTCAACCTTATTGTCACAGTTTTTTTTTCTCCAGCCCCGCCCCCTCCCCCACTGACCTTGGCCCCACCGGTGCGGCGCTCGGCCACAAACCACACTGTATATTTGGTCCCCGAGAGAAAGTTTGTGAGTACCAATGTTCTAAACCCTGCCTCATCTACCTTGGCACATCACCTGGAGAAGGTGGGGTCAGTGAAGCCCTCCCCAGACCACACCCACTCCAGACCACGCCCTCTCCAGACCACGACCTCGCCAAGGCCCCGCCTCCTCTCACACCGTAAAAATACTTTTAGGGTTGACAGGTCTGCCTGTCTCCACCATATTTCAATTTTTAGAATGTGCCGTGCAAAATCCTGGATTTGACTGCTCGCAGTCAAACCAAACAGAGCGTAAAGTGAAAACGGAGGAGACGTTAAACAAATTTTAATCTCTTGTCATGCACAGCTGACCCGGAGCCCAGAAAGTGTCAAACTGACTTTCATAACACTTCAGCGGTCACTTTCTTCAAGCGACATGTTTGGCATTCAGAGGGCAGAGCGCTACAAGCAGAGGGGCTGGAGGGAATATTTCTTTCATTTCAGCTTTCCAAATTAAAATTCCTTTTAACAGCGTCCCGCACAGACCAAGACCACTTTTTGACCCATTTTGTATTGGATTTTGAGATGCCTTCACTATAGCATAAAATCAGGATTAACTTGTGTTTTATTGGAATGAGCTACACATTTTTTGCTAGTGGGGCATCTTCGAGTTGTATACACCAAGAGTCGGAGAAATGTTAAGAATGTCTTTTTCGGATGTCTTTAATGCATTCTTGTATTCATAGCAAAGTATAAATATCACCATGGGATGGTGATCTATAGATTCAACTTAGTGTATGTTGTCATCTGTTGGACAGTACTTTGTTTTCTAAACTTTTGCTGTATCACTCAAAATCGTTGTATCCCAATCAGTTTTTTTTACTTTGTAGACGTTTTAGGTTTTTTGTTTTTGTTTTATATAGCTCGAACTCGACCCGAAGGTTTCAGAGCGCTTAACATGAGCACCAGATGCGGTACAGTCGAACACATTCATTTTTTGTTAGGCAGGGGAAGATTAAGTGGTTTACCGAGAATTTCAGAATGTTGAGCGTCCCTGAGACTCGAACGCGGTTCCCCAACTTTGCGGTCGACTGCTCTAGCTGTTAGGTCACATCCTTTCTGAATAGCATTCAGTATCACTGGCAAACCCCTAAAGCATATGTCAGTCAGTGTTCAGGTAGCACTTTGTGCCATTGATTGGGCTAGGTTTATTGAGTGGTCTGTGAGTGTTTTGGTGATATGCGTAATGACCAATGGGTTGCTCTGATTGTATCAAGGATGGTTGCACTTGCGAACGGAGTAGAATGGAGCACAGGGATCAAAGACAGAGCCTTGTGGTCATCACTGTATATGGCCAGAAGAGTGTGGCTTGATAGTCACCTATGTGGGGAGTGTTTTCGTGTTGTGCGTGATGACCAGCGGGTGGTCTTATCGTACCACATGCAGCTGCATTTGAGAGCGGAGCAGAATGAAGGGAGGGCATAGAGAGCCTCATTCTGCTCATACACAATCTTCATTGTGTATGGTCTGGTCAGAAGAGTGTGGGTTCATAGCAAGGTTGGATTGGGATTAAAAATCGTCCCGGGCACGCTGAAAAAAAGTAGTCCTTTCCTTTCTGTAAAACACTGCTTCTGCGAAATTTAAATTAAAAAAAGGGTGGGGGAGTAAAAAAAAATGCACGGATTAGTTTACACTGGTGAAACACACCTGAAAACAAGTGAAGCCACTTTTGCTCAATATGCATACATTAATGGGCCGGCCCTGTGAGAGAAAGGGAGTGATAACTCTGCTGTCGATAAAAGGGAGGTATCTGTCTCCAGAGTGGCCACTCAAGCACCCACTGGGCCACTAGCAGCATCTGAAAACACAGACACCACCCAAATCAGCCCCCAGGCTGCCCAAAATAGCAACCCACAGCTGGAACTTGGATACCAGCCCCTCAGGCAATGCCCGAGTGCCCGCGTTACCAATCCGACCCTGGTTTTGGTGTTCATCAGAGGATGCTCTTAACATAATATTTCAATCATGATTAGGTGATGAGAGGGAGGCGAGATAGCTTTGCATATGTGGGACCCAGTATATGCATTTAGTAGGATGACTTGACTAAATGGCATTAGGAAAATCAAGTGATCTGAAGCCAGACTGTACCTTGCTTTATGGTTAAGGTCATTTGGCAAGTCTTGGTTTTACCCTCTGTTGCTGTTCTGTATGTCTCTGATTCTTGTGTTTACCTTTGCGCCTCTTTTGGGGCTGTGGCACATCATTTGAACAAGATCACACTCTACGATGCACTTTGGGATGAAGAAGACGGGATCATTTCTAGGCCTAGAGAAGATGCCACTAGAATGGAGGTGTCACAGCCTTACTATGAGGATTAACCAACTACCTGTTTTTGCTGATGCTTTATATCACTTTGCCTTATCATTGGTTCTGGTTTGTTTAAACACCTGGTGTCTTTTGCTATTATATTTTCTCTCTACACACTTTCATAAAAAAAAAAGGTGTGCATTTTTTTATTAGTTTGAATAAAACTCGGTACAGCTGAACCATGTTACTTACTGGCTAAGTTATCATTGCTCCTTCCAAACGTTTTTGATTTTACATTTGTATTTTTCGGATTGAGTCTGCACAGAAATATCCGGGATATTCATAATTTTCATCTGAATGAGTTCCATGTGAACGCATGTTTCAAGGATCCCTTGATACCCTGTTCGCATGGACATAAGGGTTGCTCTTGTTGTTTTAAAAATTACTATGAGGAAGGCTTGTATTCTGAAATGTTTGGTAACTGTCTACTTGTACCACCTTAGTGATATAGAACTGACTTTTTTTGCTGACAGCTAAATACCTCTCTCACGGCCCATGTCGCTGTACAGACATTCATTGTTTTTAAATATTTAGTGTGTAAGCACTGGTTATTTTGTACATGTATTGAATTGATGTGCACTGCCTCTAAACCACTAGAGAGACATGCCAGCTTCCATTGCATCTCTTTTTCATATATCTCATTCATTGTTGCTAAGTGGGCCTGTGTCTCCAGTGGCACCTTCAACTGTCTTGGCTTTTTTGCCTAAAGCGCATTGCATGCGGGCCCTCACATGGCTCAGGTGCTTTGAGGTAAAACAGCCTAAGTGAAAAGTTAGGAGACATCAATAACTTTTGTAGGGTACACCAATCAATTCTTATTATCCCATGTTGAACCACAAGTATTTTTTCACAATTCCTCTCCCACAACTGAGATCTAAAGTGACATATCCCAGCTCTGGCACATCTTACAGACCCATCCCTTACAATGAACAAGGAGCTAAGTGGTACAAAAGTTTTGTTGGGTGGGAGAACTTTACAGAAGAAGGCCAACAACATAATAAGTGTGCATACAGAAGCACACCTCCGCCCTGAGGCGGTATCTTCGCGCTCTTGACAAATAAGGGCCATGAACAGGCTACCCAGCTCAAAGGCACTCATTTTATCAACTTCAGAAAGTTGGAAGGCTGAGAGCATCCAATGGGATTGGCACTTGTGACAATAGGGAGAAACACAGACACAACTTGAGGGATACTTTGGTCTACCGAACCACGAGACCCTGCCCAGTCCAGTCCCCACTAGGTCACACTTTTTCCACAACCACATCAGGAATGCAACACACAACACAATGAAAGAACGGTCTCAAGAGCCAAAGGCGCTTTTTTGCACTTTAATTCTCTTGGAGAGAAGCCTGCTTTCATCCTGGCACAAACAGTAAAAAGAATTAGGTTACACCGAAGATGAGAACACAAATGCATTACTGAATCAATTATTTACTAACCACAAAGCTTTTGACTGTGCCAATCAAATGGGCAGATGTATTTAGAATATGGGCATCTCCTACTAGACTGTTATTTATGCAAAACCATTTGCATAAACCATGATCACTGTCAGTAACTTTCTTTGCCTTCTTCACTGCTGCTACAATGGCTCTCCTCGCCCCAGCACATAAACTTAGTGTACGCTAATTCAAGATGGCTTCTTTTTTAGTCCCTTGCAAGGCTACTCTTGTTTAAGTGTCTATTGTGATGGTATTTCAATGCTGTACTGTCAAAAACACTTGTACAATGACATTAAGGAATCTAGCTACTTTTACCCTAATCTGCTTATGGAGAGGGAGCTAAAACAGGCTCGAGCATGGCTCGGACCAAAGGACGAGTCACAGACGAGCCAGGCCACAGCTCTCTCTCCACCTTCTTTCTGCAGACAAGTAACAGAAAAATAAACGAGTAGTATCCTGAAAATGCAAGAAGAGAAGCTGCAACTCAGTGCCAGCGTTAATATAATAAAAAGGTGCGCATTTCTCATCCTAATTGGACTTACAGTTTTTTTAATATTTCTTCTGATGTGTGATTTACATGGTGGTTATTTCGGTGGCTTGGCTCGGCCTTGGAATAGAGGGCCAAGTCAGTACGCTGCTTCGGCTCGTGCTCGGCTTGCCCTATGCAGATGTTTAATTCCGCCCCCCCTGCCTCACGGTGGGTTACAGGGACAGGAAGCGGGCGGATTCTCTAATCCAGATGTTTTCAATGTACGACAGGAGGCCAGCCTAAATGTCAGAATTTCATCATATCATCATTAGATACATTTACATATAATAAATGTAAACTGAATAATTTACATGGTGGTTATCCTGAAAATGTGATATGAACATGACACCCCCACCCCAGGCCTACGTTGGATACCATTGATGTGGTCCAAACAGTGGTAGATAACGTGTGAAACAGTGGTCATTAGCAGGGCCAGATTAAACCCTTTGGATGCCTCCAGGCAGTCAAAATTTCGGAAGCCCCTGGCAAATTATGCACCGGATTGTTTTACAAACTGGCAGCTGCCAGAAGATGAGCTTTTAAGAGACAAACTGTTATGTGAATCAGATGTCTCTGGTTTATGTACTTTAAGTTGTATTTTAATGTTAGTCGCGGTGCCCCTAAAAGGAGTGGGGCTCATAGGCTAGTGCCTACTTTGCCTATTTAGTAATCCAGAAAGTCATTATAAAATGGAGTACTTTCAGTAAATGGAAATTAAATCTGCTTAAAATTAGATGCTCCCTACACTATAACCTAAAGTGAACACTGACATGAAATATCCTTCCACCCGTCCAACCTGTGGCTCCAGCACCCAAGGTCCAGTGGAGTAGAAAACCCCCTGCGGCCAGCATGAAAGTGGAATCTCAAACCCCTTTGCCCCGAAGAATACTGAGCTGGTATACCCGTAAGTGACGCTAGCGGCAGGTGAGGGCCAAGACCGCGCAACACTACAGTATATCTCGGTCCCTATTGCTACCTCAATCTGCTACAATGACCCCTGGCTGAATTTAGGGAGGTGCATGGCATTTTCCCAGGCTTGTCTTCACCCAGTTCAGTATTTCTAAGACGCTTTCTCAACTGATCTCTTAATTATCCCATCCATCTGCCCTCAGGTTGGCTTGGAAAGTATCTGCAGCTGGGTTTCTGATTTTCCAGGATTTCTTTCTGTTATACACTGTCTCATGTTTTCCTAATAGAATTATTCCCTATGTAGGGCTTGTTCCTCCGCTTATCTTACGAGTTGATTCTGAAGTGGTTAGGTAGGCATCGTCCAAGGTCCTAGATCTGGTTTACTTCAGGAGCCGCTTTCCAGGTTCTGCACCAAGTCCCTTGTTTTCCCAGATCCCCCATGTCTTCGAAGGCTGATAGTAATGCATTTCATCAGGGGACTGTAACCTATTAGACTTTTCTCTAGGTGTAAATATTTGAAAATAGACGTATTCATTCCAGCTTCTAACTCCATGTCTAGCGCAAGGAACCCGGGCTTGGATGCTGCGTTGCACTTGGACTAGGCCAGAGAACCATGCAATTCCTTTGTGATCCCTTTTTGCAAAAAAAGGAAATAGTGGCTGTTTCCATGTGTGGATCTGTACTGCAATCACTAATGATTCAGTTGCCCCTTTTATGGCAATTTTTGGAGCCAAATAGGACAAAAATATTCAAAGTTTGAAAGCATAAAACAAACAACTTCAATAATTTTCGGTGTGTTTTAAATATTTCTCCATGTAGTTTCTTCTTCCAACACTTCTTTAAAGCAACTTTAAAGCAAATTACTTACTTCAAATGAATATACATAGATGTTCAAATTAATGAAAGACATCTAAATGTTTACATAGGAAATATATCAAGTCTTCCTTCCAAAAGATAAATGTAGGGATCACAGTACCCATGATCAGTGCTCTTTTCCAAACTAAAGATATGCCACCTGTCTTTTCCATACATCCTGTGGCCAGCTTTGGTAAAAGAGCTGACACTACTGCAACAGCCCCTGACTACCTCATGAACTTCCAAACTTCCAGGGACAGGTACACATCTCCTTATAGGATTGAGGGATACCTGCTACCACCATTTGAGGGACACTGTGCAATTCAGTTTTAAGCCATGGAGTGCCCAGCGGTGAGTGTCAATCAGTGACACCTCATCACAGAGTGAGGTAGGGCCAGCAAATCTCACTGAACCCATCCCACGGGGTGAAGAGTGAGGGACAGCTGCCTTCCCTCACAAGGAGAGAAGGTAACAGTCCCAACCCTCCTAGGACCCCCCGAGGTTTTCCTCACCCAGAGCTGCAGGGCAGGTATGTTTTTGAATGTTTGGTGCATGCGTGTATGCGTTTTTATGTTTTTGAATGTTTGGTTCATGCGTGAATTTGTTGTGAGTGAGTGTTGTGAATGGGTGAGTTTGTCCACGTTAGTGAATACATGGGCGTTAGTGAATATGGCTGTTTATAATGCATGCAAATACATTGCATGCCTTTACAACGCGGTCGTTACAACGACTGCGTTGTTACTACGTCTACCATTACATTGCAAGTCGTTACAACGACTTGCTGTAGGGGGCGCGATGGACTTGAGAGTAGTATTATTTACTATTCCTACTTCAGTTTATGCAACAGCAGGGAAGGTGTTGGATTATATATGCAACTCCAGCGTGCCCCCTACAGCAAGTTGTTGAAACAACTTGCGATGTAATGGTACGTGTGGTAACAACGCGGTAGTTGTAACGACCACGGTGTAAAGGTACTGCGTTGTGGAGACAGCATTGTAAACACTGTTTCCCGTATGAGTGAGTGTATATGTGTCCATGTGTGTGGCCTACTCACCGCCCTCCCTGCCAAAATTACGTGCTGCGAATAGTAGATGATATTCATTAGCCCACAGTTCCGTATGCTGTAAGCATGCATAATGATGTTTCTGCAACCACTCAGGATTTTGATATTGTGTAGGCTAGGGTAGTGTGAAATTTGCATATTTTTCTTTTGTGTAATTACGTACAATTTCTGAAAAATGACAAAAAATTATGTGAAATGCTAATTTGGCACGTAACAGTATATTTTAGTGCAAAATGCATTCTGGCATCCATTTTCAATGTGAGGATGCATCTTATGCTAAAATAAAATGCAAAAAAAAAGTGCTGTGAACAACAGCCGCTCACCATTTTTGTTTGTTTGCATTGTTCCAGTGCTCTTTCAATAGGATCTTTACACAGACAGACTTGAAATTATTCGATGTGGCATTTTGGCGTAATTTCTGAAATTGCATATAACAAGCTTAACACAAAATGTAGGAAAATATTCATTTTAATGTACTATTTACCCAAAAGAGAATAAACGTGTCACAATCCTAATTGACATTCAAGCCACTGTGCCCCCTATAAGTCGTATTTGTTCTTGAGCTGCGAGATCTACAGGAGCAAGAATTGATTGCTCGCCAACGCTACTCTATAAAAGTCAAAGCCCAATGAGCAAGTTATTGGCATTTCCAAGATCTCAAGCAGTATCTGGTACCTGAGAGAACATTGACAACTGGTAATGCGTGTTAGAAGGATTTCCTGATTCTCGCCGGTTTCCCTGGGGCCCAGAGAATTGTATTGACAGAAAGGATGCTGGAATGTTTAGATCTTGTATCTATGCCAATAATGCACACATGCCTGTGGGGCATGCTTCGCATGAACTTAGCAAACCTAGGACCAAGAGACCAGCCAGTACTCTATCAGCCAGATTGTTAGGTGTGGAGGTACTGGGTCTACAACATGCAATGTGGTCAGTGAGGAGATCAAAAGTAGCAACTAGACATGTGCAATAATTGTGAACGTAGGGGAAAGGATCTGTACTTTTTTTTATCACTTCAATATATAGTCATTGACAATTTGAGACCCTGAAGAAAATGCGAGCGCAAGTAAATATATTCATAATCTTTTTTGATCCTTTTTATTGAATCCAGTGTACTTCATAAAAAGCTTTTTCTCTTCAGAGTTATTCAAAGACATAATGCAATATAGAGATACAGCCGTGTTTCGGCCCCCAAAGATGGCTTTTCCGCCTGGGCCTTCCTCAGGGCTTAAGGAGACCATACATCAGAAGGTTCTTTCAAAGTTCAGTACGGTTCTAGGTGGGGGCGTTATTTACAAGGTCACAAAGTAACAATAATCCAGAGCTTCCCTTCAACTGTCCGTCGAGGACAATTTGAGATGCTGTTGCACAGGTCTTCCTAAGATATTAGGCCTCAAGGATGAACTTTTTAAAAACAGCCTCCATCTTGTGACTAATTTTTTACTCTGGATTTATTTCTTGCCTATTTAAATTGACCCACTGTTGAGTTAGTAGTTATTTTGTTTTAAGATGAACAACTCTAGTCAGTTGATTTGACTGCCGTACCTCTATAGCTCATCACGTATCTTGGTTCTGAAAAATAAAGCTGCCTTCCGTTTATACCATAGGTGTCCAATGTAAGTCCTTAAATGCTGGATCCAGGCCAAATGTTCATGTTAACCACTATGTCAAGGAGATCCATTAATATTCAACTTATGTAATTATTTACAACTCCCACTTTTCTATTCCATTCACATTATTCTATCTCTACTCAAAAGAGCACAAATTTAGCACAACTAAAAACGAAAGTACATATTACTAATTTACTAACTTTTTAATTCTAATCTTGGGTTCTGGAGTAGCGTACTACTCTCCACAAGGTTCTTCAACTGCCAACACCTCGTATGGGATAGTAACCACTATATAAATACAATTTACAATCACACTATTTTAGTTAGATACTATGAAAATTTGGTTGGGTCTGACCCCTCTGAACCTACTATGGACATCACTGATTTACACCTTTTGTACCTCCAAAGGCCAAGAAAGTCCTCTACATAGGCAATGCAAATTGCAAAAATTCTGCAGCTTTATGCAGAAGAGAATATTTTTCAAAATATGATGGAATGACCGCAAGAGATGCCAGATTATACCATCTTTATTGTTGCTCCTTGGCATGTGCAAAACACACAATCAGCCTTAGTGCGGCATCACAGTGATTTCTGTAGCTGGGGTTAACTTGCAACATGGTACCTAGGTTACATTCACAGCCTGGAGTAGGAATAGGTTTGTAAGATGGCTGGTCTATAGGGGGATAGAATGTTCCTCTGTTAGGGTTGATTTAACTTCCAAAAACAAGAGCCCTGCAACCACGTGCACAAATCAAACGCTGGTCCAGACACTCATTTGGGTCTTTCTAACAGAGATACAGCCACATTCAGGGTCCTTACATAGGATCCATGCATTGGTCAATGGCCAGGGCTCCCACACACAAACATGGCTTTAATGGGCAGACTGCAGTTTGTTTGCCAGGCATCAAGCTGTTAGTGAGTCCTCTAAACAGGAGTACCCCAAAGCATAAAGACCTCTCCAGTTAAAATTCAATCGATTTGTTTTATCAAAAATAGTCACAAAAGTTTACAGCAAGCAAAAGGACTCACCAAAACCCCCAAAGCACTACATATGATCAGACATTTCTTCCAAAAACGACAAGTACAGTTTGTGACATCAAAATCAAAACCAAGTTTTTTATCATAAGATAAAATGAATGACAAAAGTGACTTAAAGCACCTAAAAATCTTGAGCACTTTCAAACAGGCTGAACTCCCCATAATGGAAGTATATTATGTCATGTGATCAAGGTCTGCAAAGGCCGAAACACTATCTCATCCCAAGCCTTGCTCTCCCCTGGGCCACTTGAAGATGTAAGAGCCTCTTCTTGAGGTGAGCCTTAAGGTAGCAGTGCAGCCAAACACAATTGTTAACTGTAAAACCTGTTAACTCCCTGGACCAAGATAAATCCGGAGGCCGAGAGCTGCATCACACCTGTGCACAGGGTGGATGCCGCACTCTAGCCCTTTTCCAGGCTAGGCTTCAAGTGACAATTTAATGCATTCTGGGAGATGTAGTCTTGGTTTGTCTCAGTGAACTGATTAGACTGACATACTTCATAAGAATGATTTACAGGTTAAAATCCCAGAGGTGGGTGATGTGGCCACCGTACCCATGTCGCTAATACCTCAGCATGACTCAGAACTGGCTTTACAGAAGTCTTACACTCTGCACTGAGCGGATTCAGATAACACGAGTTCATTTTACAGAACACAAAATAGACCTACAGTCAAGTGGTGCATCTCACAGTGCACAACAGGAGCCTACATTTCAACACATTATCAATACAGTTTTCTGTGACTTGAGGATGCATTGAAATGGAGTCTGTGAATCCAAATGTTGCATCATGATCTTGCATAAACTCAATTTCCAATTGTCAAGAGTGTAAAGATGTCATGTTGTGCATTGGACGACTCATGCCTTGAGAGGCGGCAGACCCGAGAGCAGAGGACGGCCCGGGACCAGGGTTCGATTCCCGGCGCGGCAGGTTTCTGGACCAGGGTCAGCGGACTCGATAATTCTCTCGCCTCGGTGCCCACTCTGATCAGCGATCACACTCGGCAACTCTGGGAATTAGCTTGCCTCATCTTCACTAACGGCCCCACCAGACCGCCGGGGATGCCTGGTCTCACCCTGGAGATGCCCATTAAGGGACCATCTCTCAGGGAAGCCAGGAAGGGTTTTGCAGCGGTCGAAGCGCCTTGGGACCCTCCGGGTAAGTAGTGCGCTATATAAATGCCTATACATACATTATACATTGTAGAAGTGCTCGTATGTGTAAAAGTGAGACCCCGGCTGTGTGTGTGTGTGTGGGGGTGGGGGGGGGTATCATAACAAAGAGCACACAACAAGTGGATAACATTTTAAAAAACTCAATGAAGTAACTTTCAGTGCTGCCTGTCACCAGGGTTCATTTGTGATATCCTGTATCACAGAACCAAGACTCCCCCAAACAATATTACGTCATACACTAAATTCCAAAACAAAGAATCCATTAAAAAAGCTGTATATTTAATGAATACTGATTTTAGTATCCCTCATCTGTGCCTTCGCGAGCCTCTAGGAATCAAATCTTTAAAAAGAACTGCTTGCACAAAAACAAAGATAATAAAACATGAAGAATATAGAGCAGGGTACATTACCTCCACCGGAGCCTGCACAGCTGGCAGTGAAGATGCATTGAACATTTTTTTCCGGCACAAGTGGCAGAATCGGTCCACTTATGGGCAAATCACGGATATTTCTTAGTTCGGCAAGACGTGGTGCGCCTTATCTCTTTTTGTTGCCACGATGTCCTCGCTTTCCCCACCCACCTGTTTACTGGGTGTTGCAGGCTGCTCCGCTATCATTCCTTCTTCAAAATCCTAATAAAATACGCTCGAAAAACTTGTTTTCCCTTTTATTTTCTAACTGTTAATGCCTGGGCGAGAATACGCCATGTGCCCCGGCTCTGGCATGCTGTATACATTTCTCAAATGATTTTATTATAAACCACCCAAACTTATTTTGATTTCTGCTGCAGAAATGTAAATAACAGGGGAAGTGCGTATTCCCGGAGAGCCAGCGCGCTCAGCGCTCCATTTCCACTCACGGATATGAACAAAAAGCTAATAAATAAGCATTTGAATGATTAAAAAAAAAAACTCAATTTTTCTCTGAAATGATAAATATTCAGACCGCGGTCAAAACTGGCAAGTTATCATTGTTAATAACTCCCCTTTCTTGCTATTTTCTCCTTGTGACAGGTTTACGTTTTGCAGAATGACGCACGCACGCTGCCCACTCCAAGGGTTACGCAATGATCAGCGCGCCATATCGCCTGCTCATTGGTCGCCGCTTCTTGAACCTGTGTTGCCTGAATCACAAAAGAACGTCGTCAATCTGCACCTGCACGGTCACACCCTTGCAGGGATGCAGATTTATGACTTTAGAGAATTCACAAAGGTCTCCAGGAGCATGCCGGGGAAACTTCCAACAGTTGTACATTTCCAGGTGTAACCATAGATGTCAAGCAGCAGTAATTAGGGGTTACAGCTGTTACTCCGGCTTTCCCCCTTGGTAGTCTGGGAACTACTACCCTTGCTACCCTAGTCTCAGGGGTCCTTGAAGGAAGCAGTGGTAAAATAAATCACAGCTCTTTAGAACCCCCTATACTTTACGTAGTTTTGACTAATATAGCCTTAGAGCTCAATCTAGCAGGCTCCACTGACCATTAAAGGCCCACGCCAGCGTTAAAGGCCTGCGTTAAATCTAAGCAGAATGTTCTAAAAAATAAAGGCCTCTCGGAGCCCGAAGGGAAAGTTCCAATGTTCTAATTGTCCTTAATACAGCTTCTCAACAATAAAGAGGAGGATGTTGAGATGTTAAGAGCTGGAAAAGGGGTCATCACTGTGATGTCACTGAGGAGAGGTCAGAGCGTGTGTGAGCCACTTCTACCTGTGCAGCCTATCCGTAGAGGCTGTGGCCTTTTACTCCTGGTCCCAAGGCCTGGCCTATGAAGGGTCCTGAACAACTAGCCCCTCAGCACTCTCAGTGGTAGAAGGTTTCAAGAAGTCGAAGGCTCTTTTGGGGGGCTAGGTGTAAGGTGTGCACAAGCACAGCACTCCAAATTCACAGCAATTGCAATAACTAATTGTACAGTCAAATACTGGCTTTTATGATAAAAGTAGTATTTAATCTAAACATACAAAACATAAAAACCAGAATAAATAATATTTACAGTTTATTAAGGTAGCCATGCAAGCTTCGACCTGGGATGTATCCCCCAAGTCCTTCTTTCTCTTCTAATGAGGCTGGTTATTACCATTCGCCAATGGAGGCGATTTTCAGATGTGGCCGATGCTAAGCACCATGCAACAAAGTCTGACTTTAGGTTTTAAGACTCAACTTCAGCAATGCTATTCGCTTAGTTTCTATAGGTTATTAGTAGGCCTGGCACCCTAAAATAATCTTACCAGAACCAATGGCAGCTGGTGAGAGAAGGAGGACGGTGCCTCTCTGCGGACTCCAGCCCCTCAATGCTGGAGGACGGCAACCTCTTGCAGTCTTTTTCTGATAATGCTTCAGGCCCACCAAATCTCTGAACCTCCCGCATTAGTGTGGAACGTCGTGTCTGCGGCTCCTCCAGCTATCGGTAAAAGTTACCATACAGTGATCTTCTAGGGTAGGCTCCCCGTAGCTGATGCCCGGGTTGGGATCCTCTTGATATGACATTCCAGGGTGACATCCCTGAATTCATCCTGGCACCCACCTGGCATACTTGGGGAGGGGGGGGTGGGGGGAGGGGGGGTGCTAACTTTACACAGCAACAGCGATGGTCCTAACTTCACGGTGGGCTCCACCTGGCACATGTGGATGCAGACTTTGTGCAGCAAGGATGATGGCACTAACTTCATGGTTGCCCCTACCTCTTATACGGGGGTTGGCAACTTCACTATAGCAAGAGGACAGTCCTAACTTCACAGTAGCTCCCACCTGCCATACAGGGGTTTCCAACTTCGCACAACAAGGGCAAAAACCCTAACTTCACAGTGGCCCCCACCAGGCATTCAGGGGTCACCGACTTCCCAGAGCCAGGACTATATCCCTAACTTCACAGTGGTCCCCACCTGACATACTGGGTTAGCCAACTTTCACGAGATGGTGGTGACGACTTGCACTTTCTCAGTGGTCCTAATTGGACCAGGCGATTCAAACTTCATTCACTGGGATCCACTTGACAGAATCCCCAATGGGCTGCGCTCCCTCAAGGCACTGTCGTTCTCCTCATAGGGCCTGCTGGTTTTGACAGGCAGGAATAAGGCTGGTGCTCTGGTGGGCTCAGGGCAAGTAGTCTGGAGAGATTAGTGGGACTTGTCCCCTAGTTCTGGTTAGAACAGCTAGAAGTCTTGATAATCTTCGTTGAATTACAGAGCTGTGAACCACTTGTGGGATTCATGCCCCCACCTTTACTGTCCCTATCCAGATTTAGGTGTGATTTAGTGCCTGGTTCTTTGAAATTCATGCTGTGGGTGTTGACCGGGGGCGTAACGAAAAGTGAGGGGGCCTCCCTGCACGGTACTTAGAGGGGCCCCCTCTGGGCTCAATCAGGAGCTCTACGGCCAGAGTGCAGTGCCGAGGGGGCCCCTTGGAGCTCGAGGACCCCCCCCACCGCGAGGGCTGCGGGGGCCTGTGTTACACCCCTGGTCATGACTCATTTGAAGTGTGCACTCCTCTGTCCTTCCCTTTGTCAAAGGGACAGACTGTCACAGCAACAGTATCTGCAGTTCAGATTGAAGCCAAGGGAGTCACCAGAGATCACACAGGAATATTGGCCTACACTGAAATGTGCCTTGCAAAGGTTCAAAGGCCTAAGCCCTCCCTTCTATTATGATAACCTGGTTCTACAGCTCGGCTGACAATGAGCCCAAGCCCCACTGGACCAGTAACTCTTCCTTGAATCAAAGAGAACTTTGATGTGCAAAGAGGAAGCTATGCTTCTCTTCCTCCAGTGTCCGTGTGTTTATGTCCCTCAGGAATATCAGCATTCCACATCTCACATCTCGGGGGTTGCAGTCCTCATCTTCAACTCGCCTTTCCAGGCCTTGGGCTTCTAAAATGGAACCCAAAGACATCCATGTCATGTACCAGCCAAAGACAGACATGCATCCCAGCATGCACACGAAAGCATAATGCGCTGCATGGCACTACATACCGACATAATGTAGGCCAAGGGTGAATTCAGTACACAGCTGCGGAACCTTACATTAGTGGGCCGATAAGCACCACTCCTGTATGACAGGTCAAAAGGCCTGTTCACAATACTGATTCCTACAAAATACAAAAGGGTATGCTGCCATCACCGCACTCATATCACTTAATTACTGGCAAGGGTTGTAGCCATCTATGACTATAAGGGTAGTGCTTCAGGAGCCCCTCACAGTCTAAAAAGACCACATTTCCATGAGATAGTCCCAAGTCATGGCGCACAGGCATCATCCATGTTTGCCCATGACCCACAATCAGTACCAGGGGTCCAGCTATCCATGCTGCTACGACACTCAGTGCAGGGGTGCACATCCATCACCTTGCAGCAGACTTTTCCATCCTCACAGGCACACCTACCAGATCAGACAACCTTGAACCAACTTCTAACCTGAAGAGGTTGGGTTATCAGATTTACAAAATTGGCGGGAAAGTCCATCTGCATTCCAGTGGCTCAATCCAGATCTGTGCTCCATAGCAAAATCTAACCTTTGTAGGGGAATGGACCATCTCAACAGCCTGAGGAAAATTCTAACTGACACGACAAAAACCATCTTGCAGCCTGCATTTCTGCCCAGGAACTGTCACACACCCAACCCCCCTGTTCTCTGCAGTTCACCAGAAAGCCACGAGACACTCACCCTGAGTAAATGATTTATTCTCTATCTCCTGCTCCCAGCCTGGTAAACATCCTTGTCACCGCGATCAGGTTATCTGGACAATGGTCTGACTGCTTGACCTTCATCAGGGTGCTTAAACAATGACTTGAAAGACCGGGCTTTGATCAAGGCAATTGAGCAATGACCTGAAAAGACTAAGCCTTGATCAAAGCCGAGTGAACAATGATTTGTGTACCAAGCCTTGACCAGGTCACCATCTACAAACGTCGTCTGGATCTGGTTATCAACTGCAAACACTGCACTGATTAAACAATGAACTAACAGCCAACAGACTGGGATGAAAAAGTATAAAAGGCTTGTAAGCTACAGAGTGAAGTAGCAGCCTCCTCTGTCTTGTCTCTGACTCGCTTGGAACTCTGTTCTATAGCCCGGGCTATTGAATAAATCTGGGTTCCTCCTGCAGACGAAGGCTCCTGTGTCCCCTTTTACTAAGTATGGAAGGTATGGAAGACTTGGGCGGTTCCCCCGCCGCCGAGACCCAGTAAGTGGGTTTAACCGGTTCTTCACACTTCAATGGTTTATGACCAGTTTGCTTTACAAACAGAGCCAAACAAGTAAGGGTGGAACTTCTGCAAGGCTCACACTATCACAAAGCACTCCTTCTCTATGGCCTCTGAGTTCCATTCCATTGGTAGTAACCTCCTATTAATAAAGGCCAAAGGGTGCCCTCTACCTTTGTCATTCAGTTGAGCTACCACAGCTCCAATTTCCTTGTCAGGGGCATTGGCCTGTCAAATAAAAGGCTGACTGTAGTCAGGCGTTCTCAATACAGGTGCATTGTATAGTGCCTGTATAGTGTTTATTCAATACAAATGGAGAAAACAACAATATGTCATGTATAGTAACATCAACATTTACATTAAGAGGAATAGCAATAATAACACGTGGGCTGGAATTAATAAACAGAAATCATATTATAGCAGGAATAAAAAAGGCAAGACTTAAAATAATAATGCATATAAGCCACAGCGAGTGTATTTAGGATAAAATAGCAAGTAATAGTAATAACAGTATAATAAAGTTCAAGGAGGCTGAGCAACTTCTTGTATGTATGGAGTAGGAGCAAAAGATTTTTTAGTTCATCAAATGCGCTTTGACGCTCCTTGGTCCAAATCACTTTCCTGGGTTGCCTCTTAGAGTTCATAATGGGGCAACTATACTTCCATAATTAGCCACAAAGTTCCTGTAATTGCCCATGAGTCTTAAAAAGGCCATCACTTCAGTATGGCTAGTAGGGACCTCCCACTCTATCACACACAGTATCTTGGTATCCAACTGCATATATGCGGTTACCCACCTCATGCCCCAGGTAGTCCAAAGAGGCCTGCCTCATCTGACACTTTGTTGCCTTGATTATCAGTTCACTTCATATGCTAGCCCATAGCTGTCCTAAGTGCCTCTGGTGGTCTTGCTATGACTTGCTGAATACTGCAATGTCATCCAGGTAGTTTACAGAGAACTCCTCCAGCCCTGCTAGAACATGGTTCATCAGTCACTTAAAAAGTGGCAGGAGCATTCTTCAACCTAAAAAGCATTATTGTAAACTGATCCAACTCCTTCTGACTAGAAAATATAGTCTTCTCCTCAGCACTTGGTGCTAAGGCGGTCTACCAGTAACCCACTGGATCAAGGTGCTCAAGTACTTTGCAGCATCTAACCGATCTATTAGATCATCCGCTTTCAAGATTGGATGGGCATCAATCTTGGTTACCTCACTATGGGCCTGATAGTCCACACAAAACTGCAAGTCTGTGGAGCCTTGCTTTTGTACTAGCACCACAGGATTCGGCCAAGGACCATGAGATCTCTCAGTGACCCCCAAGTCCAATATCTTGGCAATGTATGCCTTAATGCATCCATTAACATGGACAGGCATTCTGTACATTCTGCCATTCACTGGCACACTGTAACCAGTGTCTATGATGTGGACACAGGCGGGTCTCAACCCTGAAGTAAGCAAGAAAAGATTGGAAAACCATCAAATCATACACCTCTCTACACTCTCTCTGCTCTTCAGACTTCAACTGAGGGGCTAATTCAACCCCTTCCACAGTGTCATCCTTCACGTCCCCATGCAGCAAGTCAGGAAGAGTCTCATTGCCTACCTCAACTTCCTCTGCCTTAGCCATGACATTCACTGTGTAGTGTTCTCCAGAGGTAAGGCTCCAGCCCGTTCACATGGAACACCCTTCTTGGCTCCCATGTGCACTTGTGTACACCAAGTAGTTAACCTCAGAGATCTTCTGAACTATCATGTGGCCCGCAACTCTTCTCCACCAAAGGCCTGGGACAAATATGCTTCGGCATCAACAGGTCCTGACCTTCCTGATACCCAGTCAGCGTAACTTTCTTGTTACACCAGTCCTTAATAAACAATTGGTTTGTCTTGAAGGTTTTCCTTCACCTGATTCATGTATTGTGCCATTAGCGCTCTAAGGTCAAACACATAATCCACTACATCCTTCTGTGAAGCATCTGAGGTTCCATTCCACCCTTCCCTGATTAAAGTAAGGGGGCCCTTCATCAGGTGTCCATATAGAACTTCACAGGGACTGAAACCAACTGCCTTCTGCTGAATTGTATTAGCTTTTTAAGCATAGTAAATGATGATGTTACTGTGCACCAGGATACAACAGTATTTGTTGGGGCTCTTCAATGATTTCCTCACTATCACCCCCCAACAGTGTCTCTCATCTTTCCAAAACCCCTCTGTCACATGTATTTTATTTGTTTTACAGCACCTTTCATACCAGTGTAGGGTGTCAGAGCACTTTAAATCACACACAAAGAGAGACAATATATAATGCATGTGTAAATCAGTGTATAGAAAATGTTACATAAGGCAAAAGGGACTACAAGGTGTAAGATTCACATGTCATCCATACTGGTAGGCATTTTTTAAGAGTGCTTGCTCTGTAGAAGCACAAACTCAGGATTCAGATCATAACACAGTAGTTAGTGTTGACTTTAATAATAAGAAGTTATTTCTAACCAAAGAAACCTTTTTTAGCTTCATCGGGATAATGAAAAACTGGGAAAAAACAGTGCTAGATTACAATTGTAACTTATGAACTGCACACGAACAAAAGAATCTCTGTGACAAAAGCAGTAATCCACTGAGCTATGCACATAAAATACAGTTTTTTTAAATGCATTGTACACGTTCTTTGCAGCAGGCATATTAACCCTCTGCGCTACCTTAGATGAGACAAAGCTGCCACTGAACAAAACTCTCATCTTTCGCCAGCAGGTACAGTAATCACTGGAGTTATCTTGACACTTTTATTGTTACCCTATACCTGCTGATTATACCAGGAACTTTGCAGAGCTTTTAAAACTTTGCCTGCGGACTCCCTGGGGGTCTGCGGACCACAGTTTGGGAACCACTGATCTAGGTGAATGCTCTGCTCTGTCTCACAGCCACTGTCCTGCAGTGTAGAGGGATCTCTCTCCTTAATTTGTCCTATTCCATCAGAGCAACAGTGTTCAGTGTTGACTGGGGACGGCGCGGTCCATGATAGTTTTAGGATACCCGTGGACTGTGTGAATACCGTCTATCTACATTTATTGTATGTAAATGTATCTTATGTGGATAGCCTAATAAAGTGGCCTGGATCCTGCCCTCTTCGACTTACATTTCACAACCCTTTACAAGAACATATCTATCTTCCTGGGCAGCAACAAAAGAGAAAGAACCTATTATGCGAAAAATAGGAAGGGCTTTGTTTATAGGAAGACAGCATCATCTTATAAACACAGCCAGAACTGTTTGTACTCTTACAGCCAGGGTATTTATTCATAAGTTTGTGTTCAAAGTTTCTGTGGCAAACAACTGAAGATGAAAGCTAGCACTAACTGTCAGTTCTCAACCAGAATCCGTAAATCCTGATAGGGGTCAACTAAGGGCCCTGGGGCCGCAGGCAAAGGGAAGGTGGATGAAAGGTTGAGCACCTATAAGAAAATGTGGAGACACCCGACAGCTGCTCAGTCTTAACTGTACCCCATGCATCTTTCTTCTATCAGTCGGCACTTTCTGTCTCTTTCTCTCACTCATACCAGTTCCTTTTACATTCCTGCTTTCTTGCTATGTTACAGTTTTCCTATATTGTTCTTCCCCCTCATTCTCCCTGCTTTTCCCTCGCTTGCTCTGGGTCAAAGGCTGATGATAACAAATTAGTCTCAGTCTCCAAAGATGGGCACCAGTGCCCAACTCCGACAACCACCTACACAAATTACGTATTGGAGTGCACATACACTATAACATAAAGTGTATTTGTAAAGCTCACGTTCACCCATAGGCATCTAGGCGCTGAGTAACAGATGGTAATTGTTACCCCACAGTACTTATTTTATCGACTTCAGATGGATGAAAAGGCTGAGTGGACCCACACGGATTTGAACCTGTGACCATAAAGTCGAACGCAGGTCCCTGCAGTGGACGCATTAGTCCACTAAGCCAACAGACCCAGCTTTAGATAGGTAAGGCTGGTTATGCAGTATGATGACAGACAACAGCCAGGTTACTGCCATCAAGAACACCAGAGAATTAGTAGAGCAAGAAATCTTGCAGCCTTAGCATTGCACACACTACAGGTATAGCGTTGACATCAGCAGTGCCAGCTTCACTAACACAAGAAACAGGTACAGCACAAGTATCAACCATAGCCACTGCAGTGCTGATGTCCCTCACCTACACAAAACAGAGTAAGGACATTTGAACATTGTATGCAACAGCCCTCAAAGAGTCAGACAGACAGACATACAAACACACTTAATCAATCAAAAAATTTGTAAAGCGCACTACTCACCCGTGAGGGTCTCAAGGCGCTGAGGGAGGGGTGCTGCTACTGCTTGAAAAGCCAGGTCTTGAGTAGCCTTCTGAAGGTGAGTAGGTCCTGGGTCTGCAGTAGGAGGATGGGGAGGGTGTTCCAGGTTTTGGCGGTGAGGTGGGAGAACGATCTGCCGCCGGTGTTCATTCTTCGGATGCGGGGGACGGTGGCGAGGGTGAGGCCGGCAGAGCAGAGCTGGCGGTTCGGGGTGTAGAAGGTGAGTTGGCTGTTGAGGTATGTCGGTCCGGTGTTGTGGAGTGCTTTGTGTGCGTGGGTGAGGAGCTTGAAAGTGATCCTCTTGATGACGGGAAGCCTGTGCAGGTCTTTTAGATGGGGTGTGATGTGGCTGGGGCGAGGGAGGTCGAGGATCAAGCATGTGGAGGCGTTCTGTATGCGTTGTAGTCATTTTAGGAATTTTACCGAGGCTCCTGTATAGAGGGTGTTGCCGTAGTCTAGCCTGCTGCTGACGAGGGCCTGGGTGACCGTTCTTCTTGTTTCAGTGGGGATCCACCTGTAGATCTTACAGAGCATGCAGACGGTGTTGAAGCAGGAGGACAAGACGGCGTTGACCTGTTTGGTCTTGGAGAGTGTTGAGTCGAGGATGAAACCTAGGTTGCTTGCGTGGTCGGTGGGTGTTGGTGCTGCTCCCAGTGTGATCGGCCACCAGGAGTCGTCCCACGCCGAGGGAGTGGATCAGAGGATGAGGACTTTGTCTTGTCTGAGTTCAGCTTCAGGTGGCTGATCTTGATCCATTCTGCGACGGATCTCATTACTTTCTGAAGGTTGATTTTGGCGGTGAGGGGTTCCTTGGTGAGGGACAGGATCAGCTGAGTGTCATCGGCATAGGAGATGATGTTGAGGTTGTGCAGTCGGGCAACGTGAGCGAGTGGTGCCATGTAGATGTTGAACAATATCGGGCTGAGGGAAGATCCTTGGGGTACGTCGCAGATGATCTTGGTGGCTTTGGAACGGAAAGGGGGGAAGCAGACGCTCTGGGTTCTGCCGGAGAGGAAGGAGGTGGTTCAGTCAGGTGCTTTGTCTCAGATTCCAGCATTGTGGAGGCGTGTGCGTAGGGTGCGGTGGCAGACAGTGTCGAAGGTGGCTGACAGGTCCAGGAGGATGAGGGCCGTGTTTGCCCCACCCCCCAAAGCCCACAGAAGTAGGGCAAGCAATATGAATGTCCAGAGTGCTGCATACAGATTTGAAGGGCTCATATGGATTTTTTTTTCAACCTGTCCCTGAATCACCTGGACTATTACAACTTTGTGATGGCACATCTAGTATTTTGAGACCAACTTTTGCAGCTGTGTGCAGTTTTGGCGGTCTCCTCTAGTGTATGATGCTCAGTGCTTATAGCCAAATCTGGAGTGCTGTGTCCAGTTCTCGTTGCCTCATCATAAGTATTGTTCCTATTCTAATAGGCCACTTCTGCCATGATGTGTTTGGGGACCACCTTTTTGGATTGTGTCATTTACCGGAGACCTCACCTGAAGTGTTGTGCCCACTTTTCGGCCCGCTGCCTGTGGCATATTTTATCCAGTTCAGGGTACCCTAGTATGTAGTTTGCCACAAACTTTCCAATTTGGAAACAATCCTTTGCATCTGCAACCTCTTTTTCGCCTGTCAACAAATTGTGAAGCAAATCTTGTACATCGTAAAATTTGCGATTTATTTCTCATAAAAAAAAAGGAGGAAAGTCACTCTTGATTAGATTTCAGAGTTATATAGAGTATGATAAAAGTGTAAACACATTTGCTGTGATGTGTGGTTTATATTACAAACTCGTGAAAACGATTCTGTATCGCCTTACTATCATTTTGGGCAGTAGCGGCTGGCAGGGAATGAGAGTGGAAGGGCATGGGGGTTTCGGGGGAGGGGGTACAAAATAAAAAACAGGCTTCCTCCTCTAAGCCAATCACAAACATGCAAAGTGCATATGACTGTTTGGCTGGCCCAAGAGGGCTGGCCAAGCAGCTATGCGCACTTTGGAGTGCAGCAACCACTCCTCCTCCCGGACATCACGGGAGCCCAGCTCCACCCCGTACAACTTGGCTGATACTAAAAATAAAACGATAATAACAGAAATAACCTGTTATTATCATTTTATTTTTGCTTTTACACGGCTCCAAGAGCAATGAGGGGACCCTCCTCTGCCTTAGTGGAGGAGCCGCCACCGATTTTGGGCGTCCCGTTTCTGACATTGCGGGCTCAAATTTCACTTGACGTCTACCGCCCTTCATATACTCTTCTATTTAATCAGGGTAGGTGCTTCCCTGTTTCTGTATCCATTAGAACTCGCTCTCAGTGAAATTTTGAATTTGTATACAAAACCCGATTGGATGGAAACACTCAGGGCCACAATCAGGGATTTGGGGGAGCACCCTAAGGGCAGCGAAGGAGAGTTAGGAGAAGGGTGTCCAACGCAGGCCCAGCCTTAAGCAAATACTGTCAGGATAAATATCTCTCTGATGGAAGATATAGCCCCGTTAGCCATTGGTTGTGCAACAAAGAACCAAGAACCAAGAACACAGACAGCACTGCTCAATGAGGAGCACACTCAGGAGAAATGAAGACTCTGATGGTGACAAAGGGTTGGTGAGGCAGAGGGTGTCCAAGACAGATCCAAGTTCACAAACACCGACACTACCTAAATTACTCAGACAGAGCAAAATAATATTTATGTGTTCTTTTTTTTATAGCTAGCAGGTACAGTTAACTTTTGGTTGACTTTTACTAAAAGAAGAAAGGTACATTATAAGAAATTATTGCTAATGAAAAGTGAAAAATAACACATTTCTTATCTTGAAGCCAACTCTTTTTACAAAAATGATTCATATTAACTGAAAAACATAGTTAAAAACTGAGTTATATCTCTAATTTAAATTTGCTAAACCACTGTAATTCGCCAGCAGTGGTTCACAGAGCAAACCATAAGTGTTATCCCCCCCCTGTGTAGCGAATGTCATAGCACACAACATCGTTGATTGCGTCACAAGTGACAGCAGTGAGTACATCTTTTAAGATATTATAATTGACATCACGGCTTGAACCATAACTTGTGCCACCTCCTTCAGCCCCCTATGCCACATGATGACACATGATATCATTGATGACTTCGAATGTGGCATCTTTGATGACATCACTCATGACTTCACCAGTAACATCACTGAACACATCATTGCTTCTCATTACAATGTTTTTGCTATCTTTTTTTGCTTGTTTTTGCTATAATTTTTTGTTTGTTTATCCTTTCATTTTTTGTTTGTTTTTGCTCTCATTTTTCAAAAATTGAATTGTTATATATTCGATCGAATAGCTTGCTTACTTTTTAAGGGTGACGTAATAACTTGTGTCAAATGTGTTTTTTCCGATTCGTCAACTGCAAATGAAGCTTGGTATTTTTTTGTTTAGGACAATAGAACAGATAGAATAAAAAAAAAATTCACAATGTCCCAAAAAATGTGAACAATGTATGGTGTTAGCTTCTAGAATATAACACTATTTTGCTATATTTCCGGTTCTTTATTGTTTTATATTTGATTATCCTTCTTCTTTGAAGTTTAATACTATGGTCTGATAGAAGTCCTTTAATATGCAGTTTTTTTGCTTTTTAGTGTGTCTCTAGTTTTAGTTCCTTATAGTTTTCTTTTATTCTTTATTGTGGAACATTGGATCATTATGGTATAAAATACTCATAGGTATACTATCACTGTTAAAGTCATACAGATGCACTGGTGTGTGCATCCGAATATTAGTCTAATGACACATCATGACACTATATAGTGACAAGATATAGGCAAAGAAACACGCAGAAAAACGCGTTGTATTATGTCCCTCCCTTGGTATCTCAGCGTCTTACCTTTCTGGACTTTGGGTCTGATCTACAGTTTGGCAGATGGGACACTCTGTCACAAGTGTGACTGATATCTCGTCCGCTGGCATACATGTGCCATAGGATATAATACACTTGAAATACTGCTGATGGCCTATCTGCTAACTTTGTAATAGAATATTCCAACCATTAACTCTAAATTGGGCATTTAGATTTGAGCAGAGACTTACTCTTTCTCAAATTTTTGAACGCTCTTGTTCTCTGTACATATTAGCTAGTGATCCTGTATCCATCTCATTGTAATCGCTCAGTATAGTTTATTTGACTGTATGGCTTTGATATTTAAATAGTATTTAAATATGTGTCACTGTGTGCCTGTAAATTTGCATGTGTTTGTGTACATATGGAATTTTGAGTTGTATGCGTTATTGGTCTGTAATGTTTACGTATCACTGTGTGGCTATCGCTGAAATTTACTATATATGATCTCTGTATTAGGAGTGTGAAAAGTTTGTGTAATTCGATTTTTAGCAATTACGTGAAATTTCAGGCACACTATGTGAAATTATGCGTAAATACATGATATTCAAATGCGGCCCTTAGCACTATACTTATAAAAAGTGACCATGCATTCATTTTTGACACAAAGCTATATTCCGCACGAAGGAACACACCATTAACACCAAGTATTGCGAATGACAGCTGCTCGTATTCTGTTCGTTCACGATGATCCCGTGCAATCATTTTGCTACAAATGCTGCATAATTACATGAAGTGGCATAATGGTGTAATTTCTGTAATTTTGCTTAACAAGAGTAATGCAGAAGTTAAGAAATTAAGTGAATTATGTCGACCGGGCCTAATATTTAGTCAATATCTCTGTTTTGCTTTATGACTGTTTGTTTTTAAATATTACTTTGAGAGTGCTTGTCTCTCATATTTGCTTTATGTTTGATTGTGTTGTGTTGGTTAGTATCTGACTAAGTAGTGGTGTACAAATGTGTGTCCCCGAGAATGCTTCTCATTGTGTCTCTAAGCAAATGTTATTCTCTCACTGCATCTCAGACGTTGTACCAGTAGTGCACCTGGGTGTGCTGCTATCTTTTTTCACAATCCCTTAGAATATGTGGCTCTCTGGATATGATAATTGAATTCTGTTTTAGTGTATACCTTTTTAAGTAAGCAGTGTAGTGTGAATTAGGGGTTCTGTGTGTGTTTCTGACAGTGTGTCTAAACTCACATAAGTCTGAGCTTGAGACGATATAGGTCTACAAATGCTATTTTTATTTAAGTGTTAGGCCTAATTTATTTTTCTAATGTGTACGTTTATATGATCTTGTCTTTCTCATATGCAGTGATGTCACTGATGATGTAATGGATGTTGTCCCCTATGATGTCATCAATGAAGCCATATTTGATGACATTTGCAAAGCAAGACGAGATAGTAGTTATGGTTTATAGCATGAACCATAAGTGTCGAATTTCGCTGGTTTAACTAATTTGAGCCAAAACCATGATTCAGTTTTAAACTTTTATTTCAGGGAATAGTTATGTATATATGTAAAACATGTGTTCTGCTCATGAGAATAAAAAAAAAAGTAGCCCAATTAAACTTGTAATTTTGAGCATTTGGAGCAAGCGTACTAATAAAATCACATTGATACAAGTATTACTACAGTATAAAGGTAACATTTTACGTTATCACCAAAGTACAGTATAATCAAAAATCACAGAGAAAATCACTTTTACCCTTACTCACAATACCTATTGTATTAGACTATAGCTCACTGCTTTGAGTTCACGCCTCTTGCTCTGGTTGAAAACCTCTGTTTAGCACTTCAGCAAATAAACCATTTATTCAGATCAGGCATGAGAAACAATCTACTTAATATGATTTTTGTTGGAAGGATGGGCATCATGACCCACTCAAGGCTGCACCTCCTCTGAGTCATAGTCCCTCCCTGCATTCAACAATACTAATAACATGCATTGGCAAAGCCATTAGGTCTCACCATTGGGAACGATTGGCTTTGCCAATGCCTTTTGGCAATGCCCTTTAGTGGCAGACCTTTCCTGACACTGTCTAGCATTGTCAAAAATAAATAAATAGGTAAATAAATAAGAAAAAAGAGTGATGATGCGACTTCTTCTGGTTGTCGCATCATTCACTGGCGCACCTATGCATCAGGAAGGCTACACACAGCAAAGGAATTGCGCAGGCATCACTTGCTTTAATGTTTTATTTACCAATCCAAGATGGCAGACGCCACTTGGATTGGTAAGTAAAAACAAAAAAGATTTTTTTCAGCATGAAAGCGCAACATTTTAAAAAAAGGACCATGGAGTGCGGTAACATCAGAAGTGAATGGAGGAGGAGTTGAGGCGGGAGGGTAAAGTACTGCATGAGGGTGCGGGCAATACGGGCTGGTATAGAATCACAAACGCGAGAAGAGCACAAAGCAGGTTGTTCAGGGAGAGAAGAACACTAAGCTTGGAGGGTGAAGCACATAAGAGAGTGAGAAGCCCACTAAAGGGGCATCTAGTTAGGGAGCTGGGAGCTGCACCTGAGGGTGAGAACAACATGGAGTGTGAGGCACATGAGATACAGAGGGTGAGCATTTGGGGGAAGCACACAGGGCAGAGAAAAAGAGATCTGGAAATCACAAACACTCTCATGGAGAGCATAACCAAAAAGATGAAAAAAAGTTCTCTAAAAGTAAACAGTGGAAGAATAGAAGCCAGCCAATTAATGCGATAGATGATAAACAGGCTATGCTCCAGGGGACAAGATGAACAAACTGGGACTACCAACGCCATGGGATGAGAAGCAAACAAATGACAGTGCCAATAAAGACAACCAATGTTAAGCAATGGCTGGCTGGGATCTTAAACCCTGTAAGTTCTTGGCAAGCCACAATAGATCTTCTTCAACTAGACAGCTTGGTCTGTCTTGTAGGTATGAACTAAAAGGCATATTACACTCTATGCATCTGCATATAAACTACACACATTGTACCCTGTTACAAAGCTCAGTTGGTTAAATGGGATGCTGCAAGCCGAACTACGTACGATTATATATATGCATATCGAACGAAGAAATTTTCAAAGCCAGTGTTATTTCTAAGTATCTTTGTTCTCCAGCACCATAAACCATTTTAACCTGTGGGTCCAGTAGTTTAAGGGTAAGAATTATTACATTAACACAGACAAAAACGCACACAGACTCCTCTCTCTGCTTTGACAGTCTTCAAAAATTGGGTTACTTTACAAAATGTTGTGTTTTCTCTCACTTAGTACCCTATCAATCTGCATTCGTCTCCCATTCCACTGCCCCATTAGCCCCTCTCATGGGACCTGCTTGGCGGATAATGAATTTTTACATTATTTGCCAGCGTGATTGTATCCTGTAATTTTAATTGAAGGTCATTAAGTAATCCCTTTAAATATCTGCCATACGGGATGTCAATCAAAGTAATTTTCCGGAGCGTTTCGTTTAAAATTCCAAACCTAATGCACGAGGACACAATGTGCCAAAGATCACACAACATGTAAGTGGGAACGCGGACACCAGAACGCTATAACGCAGTAAAATGGTCTTTTGCATTGGCTTTGCCGCTTAATTTAGAGGCAAATGCACCGCAAAGATTTTGCATCAGTCCATATCTCATAAGCATGTTTGCAAGGCAGAGAAACACATTGTTAAGCAATTGCAAAAGATTACATACTTAATGCTAATAAATAATTGTTAATTTGTAAATAAACTTTTAACAAAGAAAATCCTAAGCTATCATAAGAAGCAAAGTGATTTTGCCCCATTTATGCAGCTTTTGCAAAAAACTGTGTGAAGTGATCTTGCTTCTAACTCAACTTGCACCGTATTTACTGTAAAGCATAAAATATTTGATAATATGTACTGAACAGCCCCAGTTTGGTCTATCTGGTGGTACACGAGCAGCCAAACGCTGTAAGCCGCCCTTGCTTTATTTTTCACACCATTAAAAAATATGTTTGCAGTCCGTTTTTTTGGCACTGAATTTTGCCTGTTACATACGGTTCAACGCCCCTGCAATTTACCTTAGCTGGTCACTGAGCAGGTCATAAGTTAAACCCATTGTCAGAAAAACTGCCCAAACATTCAAAGATTAAACAAGTCATAGCAGGCGTGCGCGGAAGTCAAATACACACTGCAGGCGGCCAAATGAAGCGGAATGCTAACAAAATGTCCGCGCGGGCTGCTCGGGGGCCGGGGGTTTGTGTGGAATGAAAGTAAAAAACAGACTTTACGGTTTCATCCGGGATACCTACAGCCGCATATTCCACCCCAGCACCAGACTCGTCACATACATCGATCGAGACTCTACAGCCACCCCCACCCCCTCCCCGAATGTTCTAGAAGAACCAATACTCTTACCTTCAAGTAAAACAATTGTTTTAAATCCACAAAGTCTTGGAAATGGCGGGAAGGCGTCAAGTGCGAATAAAATGCGACCAGAAGGTTATTCGGGAACATTCCTGGATTCTTGGCCCCTAAAGCACCAAAGCTGACTGATCAGCCGAGAGATTAGAGGCGCAAATCCACGGAGCTTTCCATTAATGAACAATGAGATTAGAAGAGATCTTGGCGCGGGGCAGAGGCTTCTCACACCGCCAGGACTTGTACACTCTCAGGTGCGGCTCTCAAAGAAGGTGTTTTCATGCAAGACCCAAGAGAAATGTATTTGTAAAAGGTACTGTTCATACTTCAAGAAATATGCGTGGAATTTAAATTGAAAATGACATGAATAATCCAGCAGCAGAAAGGCATGCGTGACTCTAGCGAATAATCTTTTGACACTGAGGGGACAAGGTCCGCCCGCCATCGCACCGGGAGATGGGACCGCCCGCTATGTGTGCGGCGGTCCCGCATTTACAATTAGGATGCACCCGCCACACTGGCGGGCGCATCCTGCAATTTTACCTTGCTGCGGATGGTGCTGTCAGCAGCACCCGCCGCAATGCAAAAAAGACATCTGTGCATTTGCATGCGCAACATGGCAGGCAACGCGCGGTGCCTGCCACGTCGTGCATGTAAACGTAGGGGGGTACCATAGGTATCCCCCATGTGTCCCCCTAACCCCCCAACATCCTGGGGGCCCGCAACGGGCCCCCAGCTGCAAAAAACGTTTACCTTTCCTTGGCGGCAACAACGTCAGAGTAAGGTTAGTTCCCTCAGCCATTGTAATATGGATGGGGGTGTCTAGCAGACACCGCCACCATATTCAGCCCTTTTCCGCCTGGTCGACCAGGCAGAAAAGTGGCGGTATTCCGGCCATCATAGTATGGTGGGGGTAAATGGGAGGCGGGCGGGAGTTTATGTCGGGCGGATTGTTAAAAAGGGTTCCAAAGACAACCGGTAACCAAAGACCCTTTTATGTTGCCCGGCGGTATCGCCTCTATGACCCACCAATATTAATCAATGAAGAAGCAGGCGCTGGAGACTGGAAGGCGGGAAACGAGGATTTTATTCTCTCCGGAGGAGAACACATCAATTCAGACAGCAAGTATCGTCACGAGGTGCTCTAACCACATCTCTGAGGCCGGGCCTCTTATACTAGAGTTTACGACCTTTATTGCACATAACACATTCTCGCAATATTTTAATACTTGAAAGAACATCCTCGGAATCTCCCCTCCAGACCCGTTCCCACATACATTTACAGTTGGATTCCCCACCCCGGTCACAACAGGTGATGGTGGTTGCACAGCAGGGCATTCCGCCGATTCACGGAATGCATGGGGTTGATCGGATCTCATGGGGTGGGGGCTTTGATCGGTTCGGGGGTCTTTTGATGGGGAGGGGAAGCTTCCTACTGTACGGGGTAATAAACAGTATCCGCAGGGTCAGGTGGCGGCCTGGGAACGAGGAAGACAAACGGGGACACAGGAAAAGGGGGTTTGCATCAAAAGGGTTTGAGGCCATGAAAGGAATGAAGGGAGGTGTCGCGCTGGGAACAGGATGGGATTCCGTGGTGAAGCTGCGCTGGAGAGGGGTTTATGACCCAAGGCATGAGAGAGCGGGGGTTGTCAGCGTGCGGGGGGGGAATGCTTGCGAGGTTAAGAGAGAGAGAGACGCGCTGGCTATTAGTGAGGGGCAGGGAGGCCATGGTGCTCAAAATGGCTGCCGCTTACGCGCACGAATGGGCCTGGAAAGGGGCAAGATGGCGCCGATAATGTTCACCAAGTTTGTATTTATTTTTCACAGTCCTCCCTTTAACATTTCCAAGACATCTTGCTGGCCTATTTCCTATCTACCCCTATATGCAGTGATCATAAGTAAGGGAGAGGGGACTTGGGTGAAAGAACTGTACGTAAACATCACATTATAAACATCATATTGAAAAATCTCATCAGTCAGTAGGCGGGTTCTTTGTTAAGTTGGTTGCAGGAAAAAGTCATCGTAATGCAATATCAGACTAGAATTACGTAGCGAGGGCGTTGGGTACAGATCATAGAATAAGAACTGGTAAATTATCATATAAGTAAGTCCTTTTTGTATACAGTGGGTGCATAGTCAGTCCAATGGTGATTGGGAGAGAAAGGAGATACAGTAAAAAATATCAGAGTTCTCGTTGTCCTTTTGTCGTCTTCTGTCGGCACTGTTGAACACCTGGATTACCTATCAACAGAAATGTTCATGTGGATCGAGTCGTTGGGGGTAATTGTGAGATCAGTTCGTTTCTTGAGTCTCTGTGGTGGGCATTTCCTGTTGCTTCCATCATCTCCAAGGTGCTTGGTAGCGGGCAGAACCACAGACTTTGTTTATCTTTTCTTCGGGGGCGACCCTTGGTGGAGTTCTAGGTCACCGTTCTGGGATTTAACACAGTTCGTGGTCTACTTAGTCGGAGCTCCCTCCCTTCTGACGCAGGGAGTACTCTTCTCTGGGTAGCTCAGTAGGATTTGGAGGAACTTGGGAGTTCGGGTGGAAAGGTGCGGGTGTGAACAGTCCTTATGGTAGGTCGGAGGAAGAGGGGATGGAGCAAGGCCAAGTCGGGAACAGATCAGGGGGAGGCGGAGAGTTTTGCGTCAGGCGAGTCCGTGACCATGTTCAGAGAGCGGGGGCTTTTTGGCATACGTTGATCATAGAGCAGGGGCTTCAGGTCAGCCCTTTCCTTAGCTTTGTTTGAAACAGTGCCCCGTCCTGCGACTCCTTACTGCCGTGGTCTCGCCTTGGCCTCCGTTGCTGACGTTCCACAATCCGCAGTCAGGCCGCGTGCTCCCACATCCGGTCTCTTTCTCCTCCGACAGTGATATCCTTAAATGAGTGTTGAAAAGACAGTCTTTAGAGTTTTTGCAGAAAAAGATAATTACATAAGTCTATTTCTCTCCCAACACCAAGCAACTGGGGTAAGCACTCGCTACATTGGAGATTCTTGCGGCTAACGTATAAACAATTGATGATGGGTTTGCTGGATTCCTTACAACTTCCTTTTGTTGGCTAATTCTTTGACGCTCTGATGATTATTACGTTTATTTGTCATATGTCTATTATAGTAGATGTCAGTTCTTCTGGCAGAGACCCATTTCCCTAGTACAAGTCTTGAAAGGCTAGGCTGGTCTTCAGGGCCTTGTATTTTACAAAAAGTGCAACGTGCTATTCACCATAGTCTGATAAGCATCCTTCTGAGGGATGAACATAGGCTAAACAAGTCTGCATTACATAAAAACATCTTATTTTCAACCATGCTTACTGCAACAAATTCTTTCGTCTTTCAATCTAATTTTCAACTTTGCACACATCCTTCTAACTTTCTATATAAATCCTCGCAACCTGGTTACTACAAAAACTCGGGAGGGGTGGTTTGCAATAATTATTAAACTTATCCTCGGGGAAGGAGGGATCTGATGGATACCAAACTGGGGGCATTTTGGGTAGATGGGGGTGTCTCGATCATTTCTTACAGCTTGGGGTACGGAGACAATTTTCAATGGGGATGGTCGCATTACCACAGACACATTTTTATCATAGGAGCCACTGACAAATAGTTCCCTGAGAGTGGGTCAAATTTAGGGAACCTTAGTCATCTTACCTGTCCTTTTCCTATCGGCCAATTTAAATTTCATCCATATTTTAGTAGAAAAGGAGAGGTAGTAACGTGGTACCAATACAATTTTATTTAGGACAGATTTGCGCAAATACTTGTGGTATTTGGGGCCAATCAGGAGGTGCACCAGGTTCGCCAATTAGGTGCCAGTTGCTAGGAAGAGGGAAAGTGTGGAGGGGTGGAAGAGTGAGTGAGAGAAAGAGAGAGAGAGAGAGAGAGAGTGGGAGAGAGAGAGAGAGAGAGAGAGAGAGAGAGAGAGAGAGAGAGAGAGAGAGAGAGAGAGAGACAATAGGCCGAACAGTACACGTGTGACATAGAGAATGACCGTGTATTGTTTGGGCTATTCAGTGCGTTACCCAACGTTAGACGTTTCGGGTCTGTGTTAGGAGGTGGGAAGCATGCAGTTTTGGGACAGAAAAGCGTTAGATTTGGTAAAAAGGTCGTGAGAGCGTCCTTGTTGTGCCATTTTGTAGCGCTAGTCCGTCTTCAAGCATCGGGCGTGACGTGGTTCCAGATCCCTTATGATTAACCTGTAGAGGAAAAAAGGGGAGAAAAAAGGGGGGGGGGTAGGGGGACAACATTCGAACACATCAAATGTAAGGGCACGAAAATCCTTTACTTACCACATACTCGTACTTGTCTCTTCGGGATATAATCCCTTAGGGTTCTGGCTTCTTAAAGTCATGGGGGCAGGCAATGTGATAGGTGGTTCATGGGGAGGTTCGAGGATGGCATTAAGGATCGTGTGTAGTGAAAAACGCTAAAAAGAGGAATCAGAGGCGCCTAGCGCGAGGTACCCGGTTTCGTAGATGTATCCGGTCATCGGGGTCCCTAAATCATTCCCAAAGCTGTGATGTTCTTAAGGCATACCAGTTCTTCGTTCAACCCTGTACCTTAGTACCTTCGACCACCATATCCTTATAACAATTTATCAATCACACCATTTTACTTTACCCATTCTCTGAAGTCGGGGTCCTTCTTCATAAGCAGCGTATCATACCTTCGTTTTGACCATCAACCCAGGGCCGAACAACCATTTCTCGGATAACCTTAAAAAGAGAGCAGAACAGTTGCGCACAGAAAAAAAACCCTCCCACCGATACTCGTATTTTACAAAAGTACGCGGAGCCTATCCATAGCTTTTAAGACTTTTATTTGTAGAATTATTCAGTACGTAAAATGTGAGAGCGCAATTCATATTTTGGCCTGACATGTCGTCGATGGAAGCACATACAGTAGGGGGTTATTTTGTAGTACAAGAACATGTAAAAAGGTCTAATTAATTATTTGTAAGTGACCAAAAACATTTCATTGCGTGACGAAGGAATCAGGGGCATTTCAGTTCATAGATGGAAACACAGTCAAGCTCATCGTAATCACATTTCCTAAATGCAAACCGCGGGCGTGCATCATGAGCGACGTTATGTATCAGTTACAACAAATATCAAAAATAAATTGTTCATTGAAATCAACATTTTTACAGAACCCTTCTTAAATGTTTGCCAAGTGAACCCTCCTCCCTTTAACATCGAGTGCGCAATGGTTCATATATATACATATATATCTTAGTACATCAAGTTTCATTAGCTAAGGAACACCACGAGGCACCCGTAAGTTCCATTGATACCAGCGCCATTTTGGGCGAGGCTGGTTTAGTCCGGAAGTAGCATCAGGGGCAAAATATCCCCGACAATTGGCGGTTGGACCAGAGTCCCTTTCGGTAGTCCAAAAGAAAACTGTGCTAACAAAGGGGCTGGTGGTGTGGACCGTCAATCAAGAGAGGGAGGGGGTAAAGTCTCTCTTACCGGGTCATGTTGATGTTCAGCCGGAACTTGCTCGAGTTCGTTAGCCCATAATGTTCCTGGGTGGTTCAGACGGAAGCTGATGCAGACACGAGAGCACCGCCATCTTGTTGCTGTGCCGTGGTTATTTCATTTGAGATCAATGCAGCTGTTCCTCACCGGAAGCCTGAAGGGGCCGAGGGCTCTTGGGACTTTGGTAGAATCTTCAAAGTCGAGGGGATGTTTTGTCGATGGTGGGGGCTTGCGCCCAGGTGGGCAAGCGCCCGAGTTGCGATTTCGGACAAAGTTACTCCAGCGGCCTAGACCCGCCTTTCAAGGGCCCGGACGCCATTTTGAGGCCCTGCAGCAACCTTTGCCGTATCCATCAGGAGCGGAGGAAAACTTCTTGTGATGGCGAAAAACAGAGCATCATGCGGTTGGAGCAGGACATTTTGGTTCGGGGCGCCAGGGTGCAGTAGTGGAGCCTTCATCTGGGGAGGTGAGGGAGGCCCACCGTGCCGTCTTCCTCTCCCGGTGCATCCTACGCCGTCTCTTGGAATCAGGGGCGCACATGATGACCACCCTACACCCCTGATTCCGACTCTTGGGGGACCACTGTACATCCGGTGCTCCGTAAATATGCCCGTCGGACATTGTATGTCCTGTACTACGCAAGTATACCAGCCGGGTCTTGTATGCCCTGTACTGAGAAAATATACGAGTCGGGCATTGTATGTCCTGTGTTGCGGAAATATACCAGCCGGACATTATATTTCCTGTGCAGCGTAGGTATATGGCCGTCGCCCGGCTGGAGGACATCGGCGTCGGGCCAGGGCAGGGGAGCCTCCTACCTGTGGAGGTGGAAGAGGCTCGTCCGCGTCGCCTCTTCCTCCCTGCCCACCCTGCATCCGTTCGATGGAGGAATTCGTAATGGCCGGACCAGGAGATATGAGGGAGGGGGTCATTTTCATCCGCCCCCTCCCTACTCGCGGCCCGGGGGACGCCATCCCTGGAAGGGCAGTATGGGAAGACCATTTCATTGCCTGCTTGGTGGAGTCTCCAGTACCTTCTCGCCAGCGATCTCTTTTTGGCCTATGGTTGCTGGCAGGCCCCGCCCCACACGTGCTATGTGTTTCGGATGGGCGGGACCATCGAACTGTTACGTTTCGAGGACTTCCGGAGTGAGCATAACATGTTTTGTATTTTCCTATTAGTCAAGTTTGCTTTTTAGAGAGTTCTACTAGTTATTCTATTTACTGTTGGTTGTGTGTTTTACCGTAATTAAATCCTAAGTTATATAATAGACGCTTGGCTTTCTTGAATCTTTTCTCTAACGGGGGGTTGTTTACACTGACCTGCAGTTGTGTTTGTTTTTCAGAGTGGGGGAGCAACAGAGAGCAATCAGTCCCAGAACTCTAACATGTCGTTAAAATTGGTCTGACGAAATCTGTGCCACCGAGCATAATCGAACGGGGTGGTCCTGTCTGTTCTGTCTGCACTAGTCTGATTGGTTTTTATCTCACGTCTTTTTCCTTTCTGTCGGTCCGTCCTTTCTGTCACCCCTCCATTCTTACCTATGCTTTGCAGAGTCGGGCATTGGGCTTTCCAGTGTCCAAGACATTTACAGAAAGCACATTGGTTTTGTTTTAAATCTGTCCGTCCTGTGCGTAATGTCGGGGGATTACCTTCAGGTCGTTGTGTTCCGGGGTTGGCTTGTCGGCACGACCCCTTACACCATTCGCTTGTCATGTCTACTCCTCGGGGCTGTGCCATCGCTGGCCCTTCCCTTTGCCTACTAGACGTTTGGAGGTTTGTCCGTCGTGTCCCTTCACCTTTTCTAAATTCGTCGCTTTCCCTTCGTTGCGTGGCTTCTTTGCGCCACATACCGAGACTATCGAGCATAATAGGCGTTGTTTCATTCCTACGGAGGGCTATTTCTACTGTTTCTATTTTGTCGAGATCAAAGGATCCTCTCAGTGGCCACTGTCTTTCTCGATCCTTTTTCGTATATTTATGCCACAGCTCACTATAGGCTATAGCAATTAATCCATGCTTCATGAACATGTCCTTATTAGGGGTGCCTTCCAGCGGAGCCGGATGGTTCATCTCTAATAAGCGGTCCGGGTAAAACAGGCTATTGACCAGTGGGGAGAAGACAGGCATGACGGATCACAATGGGATAATAGTCAGCACTACCTATCTTATCACTGCGCGCAAAGACTAGACAGAATATTTCTATTCTACGTTGTTTGCACGTAGTGAATACCTCATGAACCAATTCTGAGCAATCAATCGATGTTAGGTCAAAAATAAAAAATCAATATGGTCAATGGGGAGAATAAGTAGGCTCGCAAAGGTTCGCGTCACCTACCCTTTCACTATCTGCAAAGAGGGGACCTAATCTTCCCTGTTTGTAGACAGAGAATCTCCAGAAAACAATCTATAACAGTTAATCAATGGGGGGAAGGGGCAATTGTTCAGTGGGGGAGAAAGATAGGTCCGACGGGTGCGTACCTATCCTTCGCTGTTTATAAAGGGAGAGCCTGTTGTTTCTCCGTTTGTAGACAGTGAATCTCCAATAAATTAACAAAAAGTAATACTAGTATTTTCTCAACAATTATCAATCACTTTCGATTATCTATCACTTTCGCTATTCGTCGTGTTTACACGACCTTACCCGGACCGTATGGACAGTTTCTCGTCTTCCGAATCCAGCGCCCGATCGTCCTCTTCTCTTCGTACTTCTCGTGGCACTCCTGATGGTTCCCAGTCAGGACCGCAGATCACTCGAGAGAGGTCTGTTCGGAACCAGTGAAGTTCGGATGATCGGCTGTCAGACAAGGGTCTATCGGACAGGGTACCTTCCGATCGTTGCAGTCGTTCACTCTGTCGTCGGGACCTCTCCCACTGGATCCACGAGTCGCTGATGGGCCCCACGTTTGGGACGCCAATTGTTAAAAAGGGTTCCAAAGACAACCGGTAACCAAAGACCCTTTTATGTTGCCCGGCGGTATCGCCTCTATGACCCACCAATATTAATCAATGAAGAAGCAGGCGCTGGAGACTGGAAGGCGGGAAACGAGGATTTTATTCTCTCCGGAGGAGAACACATCAATTCAGACAGCAAGTATCGTCACGAGGTGCTCTAACCACATCTCTGAGGCCGGGCCTCTTATACTAGAGTTTACGACCTTTATTGCACATAACACATTCTCGCAATATTTTAATACTTGAAAGAACATCCTCGGAATCTCCCCTCCAGACCCGTTCCCACATACATTTACAGTTGGATTCCCCACCCCGGTCACAACAGGTGATGGTGGTTGCACAGCAGGGCATTCCGCCGATTCACGGAATGCATGGGGTTGATCGGATCTCATGGGGTGGGGGCTTTGATCGGTTCGGGGGTCTTTTGATGGGGAGGGGAAGCTTCCTACTGTACGGGGTAATAAACAGTATCCGCAGGGTCAGGTGGCGGCCTGGGAACGAGGAAGACAAACGGGGACACAGGAAAAGGGGGTTTGCATCAAAAGGGTTTGAGGCCATGAAAGGAATGAAGGGAGGTGTCGCGCTGGGAACAGGATGGGATTCCGTGGTGAAGCTGCGCTGGAGAGGGGTTTATGACCCAAGGCATGAGAGAGCGGGGGTTGTCAGCGTGCGGGGGGGAATGCTTGCGAGGTTAAGAGAGAGAGAGACGCGCTGGCTATTAGTGAGGGGCAGGGAGGCCATGGTGCTCAAAATGGCTGCCGCTTACGCGCACGAATGGGCCTGGAAAGGGGCAAGATGGCGCCGATAATGTTCACCAAGTTTGTATTTATTTTTCACAGGATCGCCACCGCCATGCGGGCGGTGGAGATCCGCCTGACATTGTAATAGACCCCCATGTTTGGTGCTCCTAAAGCGAAAATACATCATTCACGAAATGGTAAGGGAAAAGGTGAGTTTAATGGCTTCAAGTAAAGCATATAATAAGAAATTTACTAATTTGTCAAATGTACAAGAAGATAAAATCAACTCCTCAAATGATTTTGGGATTCATTTTAAATTGGGCAACCACCCTCTTAATCAGGGCTTTCAATGCAAATGTAGAAGTGCAGGTGATCCCTATTTAAAGTACCTGTATGCCCCTGAGAAGTGCTGGTACTCTGCCATTAAATGTATTGAGAGAGTGCTGGGAAGTGCAGGTACTCTCCCTTTCAAATTAAAGAAGTACAGGTCAAGTCAAGTCAAATGATCTTTATTCGGATATGAAATATCCATAAAAGTGCAAATCATCACCACCAATAGGACATAAAATATACAATTATCAGGAACAAAATACATTAAACATAATAAAAATAGGTTTGGGTAAGTCAGGTCTAACATCATTAATAACATACAGCCAAGGTGCAAAGGATAGCAATAAAGTGAAAGTAAAGTGCTGTATATACATTTGACAAGCAGCAAGACTAGGAATACCATTGTGCAAGCACAGGTACTCAGTACCGGACAGTACTTGCCCATTTAAAGCTCTGCTCCTAAGGTTGCCCCTAGGTTGGGGAGCAAAGACCCCACCTCCACTGGTCCGTTAGGGGCAGGATGGGCACCCAATTACAGCTCCACACCTGTTCGCCAAGGAAATTTTCACAGAAAGTGCTTCCACTAACAGGGTGGGAACAGTTGTACCAAACACTAACAGTACTGGCCGGCCCAACAAGCCAAGGTGGCATGAAGGTCCAGCCACAGGTTTTTTGTTTTGTAAAGACAAACCCTCAAAGAGGGGGCACAGTTTGAAAAGGTAACTAGACATAATATCGACTCCATAATATCGAATGGACAAAATATCGAGTTAAAAATATCGACAGTAATAAAATATCGATATCAAAATTATCGTTGGTCAAAATATCGACTAAAATAATGATAAAAAATTATCGATTACAAAAATATCGACTCAAAAATATCGTCCAGACAAAATATCGATAAATAGTTAAAGTAAAAAATATTGAGAATATGTAGAAAAAATGTTTAAAAAAATAAAATTTTATTAATAGTAATATAAATTGTAGTTAATATTTAGGAGCGGGTTGTGGGTTTATAGGGGAATAGGGTGGGAAGTAATTTAATAATAATTAATTAATTAATATATGTTTGTTAATTTTATAAATTATTAATTAATTTGTAATTAATTAATATTAATTAGTTAATTAATTAATACATTTTTTACATATTTTTAGAGTAATTAATTGGTAATTAATTAATTGTAATTAGTTAATTACATTAATTAGAGTAATTTTTTATTATCTATAATTTTGTGTTATTGTTAATTAATTAGTTGGGAATAATTAATATTAATTAATAATTTCAATTAATTAGAGCTAATGTGCTAATATATTTACTTTATTGTTATTGTTAGTTATTAATGAATTGGTAATTAAATAATAATAATTAATGTTGTGTAAAGGAGTCTTTTTAGGGTTCAGGGTCAGTTTTCAATTCTTGGGTAAAGGGCTATTTTTTTGGGTTCAGGGTCAGTTTTCAGTTTGTGGGTAAAGAGGTTTTTTAAGGGTTCAGGGTCAGTTTTCTTTTTTTGGGTAAAGGGGTATTTTTAGGGTTCAGGGTCAGTTTTCAGTTCTTGGGTAAAGGGGTATTTTTTGGGTTCAGGGTCAGTTTTCAGTTTGTGGGTAAAGAGGTTTTTTAAGGGTTCAGGGTCAGTTTTCAGTTCTTGGGTAAAGGTGTATTTTTTGAGTTCAGGGTCAGTTTTCAGTTTGTGGGTAAAGGGGTTTTTTAAGGGTTCAGGGTCAGTTTTCAGTTTTTGGGTAAAGGGGTATTTTTAGGGTTCAGGGTCAGTTTTCAGTTCTTGGGTAAAGGGGTATTTTTTGGGTTCAGGGTCAGTTTTCAGTTTGTTGGTAAAGGGGTTTTTTAAGGGTTCAGGGTCAGTTTTTAGTTTTTGGGTAAAGGGGTATTTTTAGGGTTCAGGGTCAGTGTTCAGTTCTTGGGTAAAGGGGTATTTTTTGGGTTCAGGGTCAGTTTTCAGTTTTTGGGTAAAGGGGTATTTGTAGGGTTCAGGGTCAGTTTTCAGTTCTTGGGTAAAGGGGTATTTTTTGGGTTCAGGGTCAGTTTTCAGTTTGTGGGTTAAGGGTTTTTTTAAGGGTTCAGGGTCAGTTTTCAGTTTTTGGGTAAAGGGGTATTTTTAGGGTTCAGGGTCAGTTTTCAGTTCTTGGGTAAAGGGGTATTTTTTGGGTTCAGGGTCAGTTTTCAGTTTTTGGGTAAAGGGTTTTTTTTAGGGTTCAGGGACAGTTTTGTGTTTTTGGGTAAAGGGGTATTTTTAGGGTTCAGGGTCAGTTTTGGGTTTTTGGGTGAAGGGGTATTTTTAGTGTTCAGGGTCAGTTTTGGGTTTTTGGGGTACAGGCGTACAGGGTAAAAAAACACACAAATAAATTAAAGCTATTAAATGAAATTCAAAATAAAAATATTACATTAAATTATTAACTTTTTAATTTATTTAAAATTTATATGTATTAGCACCTTCCCTGATAGTAGCTACACTGGAGTTGGAATAGTAATTATTAATTGGTTAATGTCCAGCACCTTCACTGATATTAGCTACACTGGAGTTGGATTAGTAATTAATCATTGGTCAGTGTCCACCACCTTCCCTGTTATTAGCTTGACTGGAGTAGGAATAGTAAATAATTATTGGTCAGTGTCCAGCACCTTCCATGATATTAGCTTGACTGGAGTAGCAATGGTAAATATTAAATTGGTCAGTGTCCAGCACATTTTCATACATTTTTACATTACTGTGTTATAATATTTAAAAAAATGCAAAATGGATGTTTTCACAAAACTTTATTAAACATTTTGTATTTTTTTTAATGTGTACTACAATACAATCACAAACAAAAATTACATAACATTATTTTGAAATGTAGTATTCGCAGAATAACACATTATCATTTATATACATGTTGTAAATTATCAAACAAAATTAGTTAACAACATTTTTTCAGTAAATATAAAATATTTTCATCATTAACTTTGAGTTACAAGTATTTATATTGAATTAAATAAAAAACAAGTTTATTTTAAGCTTCTTCCATTTATATTTAATAATGTTAATATTATATATTAATATTATTAAATATATATTTTTTACATTTACATTTTTATAAAGTAACATGACAATTATTACATTTGCTCAATAAATGGGAATACAAATTAAAACATTTTTTGTTACATATTTCAGACAATGTTGTTTTTTAATGAAACATATACATATATTATGTTGTAAACTTTATAAAAGTATAGGGGAACAATATGTTTAATAATAATATCTGGTATTGCCAAAAGATTATTTATGCAATTATATACTTTTATAATACTTAGAAATTATTATAAAACATTTTGTAATAATTAATAAAAATAATAACAAATATATTTATTATTATTATTATTAATTACTAAACATAATCATTTATTTATTCTTTTCAGAAAAACATACATTCAGAGAAAAAAAATACATTATTTCAGGGCATTGTTTATATATTAAATGGTTATAATTTTGATATTAATAACAATAAATAAGTTATATTATTTATTATTATTAATTATTACCATAAACAATTATAATGTTTAGTTAAAAACAAACACAAAGTTATTCCTATAAATGTACACAATAAGAAAATATTTACATCTTTTATTCCAAGTGTTACATAATTTTTTAATATTATTAATATATAATAATTACTATATATTAATTAATATTAAATATATTTATATTTTTAAAACATATTAAATTATAATGAGTCTAGTGTATTAATTTGTTAAATTAACAATGTGTATGTATTATATTTTTTAACTATAACATTGTATTGTCTATGATACCTTTACAAAAATGGTTTAAGGGGACTACTTTTTTACTGCGTAAGGTTATTGCGCTTCATTCAGGACTGGAGAAGCTTGCGGTTGGGAGTTGCTTCGCGTGGAGAGAGGTAAGGTTATTTTTACATACAAATTATAACTGAGTGGTAATGTTTGAGGGTATGTTCGAACTGTGTAGTGTTTTTTGGTGTATGTATGAATTGTTTAAGTAGCGTTTAGGTGAAATGTCGTCGTTATAGATGCGTCGTGTATGTTTTAGTTCTAGTGTTATTTTAAGTGTTCGGAAATGTCTTCTTACATGATTACTGTTATTTGTGAGTGTATTTACAAATGTTATGGGCTATTTGTGGGTGGGTTTCGTTATGTCTGTTATTTTACAGGTTCCGGTTCCTCGCATGAAAACTACATGGAAGGAAGCGTGTTTTTTTCAGGAGAAACTAATGTATGACTTATTATGGTTATATTTTGACATGTATCTCCTATTTTTCGTGTTTGCCAGGAGCGGATTTTACACATTTTAAACATTTTTCGGGTTTTTGGAGGGTTTCGAATTGGATTGATACATTGATATGCGTGACTGTTTTTTAAAAGTTGTGTGTATATCACTTTAAATACTAAAGTGTCCACACTACTGTTTTCGGGATTTCCTGGAGCATTTATTTCTTTTTTACTTAATTTTCGGGTTTTTGAGGGTTTCCCATATTGGAATTGTCGTATATTGGAATGGATTGTATGGATTGTATTTTGCTTGACTACGTCTTTTTCATCAACAAAAATTGTAAGTATTTAAAGTACTTTTTTTATTGGGTGGGAAATGTCGATCTTTATGTAATGTGTATGTGTGATGTAATTATAAATATTGCATATTTGTTCAGAAATAATGTCCCAAATTTTGATAAGTTTGTTAAACAAATATGTATTATTTATAAATGTTTACAAATGTTTATGATTTGTAAATTTACCATTATTGTAAGAAGACATTACTATATTTTGTAGACATTTTTATAGTAGACTTTTAGCTATTATTGACATGTATTCTAATCCTCTAGTTGTAGGATATAGTGTGACTTGACTTTGCAGTAGTCGGAACATTTGTTTAGTTTGTTTAGTGAGTTTTGGACCAATTTGGGACACAGATTGTTCCATTCTTAGTTCTTGATAGCTTTGTTCTTTTTTCAAAGCTTCAAGTAGGTTATGGAATGTGGGTTTGCCTCTGCTTGTGGTAGCTTGGAAAGCATTATGCCACCCTTCTACACTGTTGTTTGTTTTAGCCTCTTGGTTTAAAGTACTATGATAGACATTCCACCAAGGGATTTGGAATTTGGGTTGGCGTCGATGTCCAGATCTGTGCAACCTTCCCACCCAAGTATCTTCAAAATAGTCCAGTAATGGTGTTAGTTTATCTTCATTCCTCTTGTAATATGTGCTGTCAATTAATAAATTGTAGTGTTCCGCTACATCGGTAACAGGAACGTAGGCCAGGGCTATCAATTTTTTAACTTGATAGGCAAAGGTGCTATCTGTTGAGTATAGTATACTTAAAGTTGATTTTTGGAGATGCCTCCATATGCTCTGATTGAAATGATAATAGCAACCCTGGATTGCTGTGTGGGGAAATGTTCTCAAAATGCTATTAATCATAGCTAATTCGAAATCAATAATTATTTTTTCTGGAAAATAATTATTGATTTCAGTTTTGAGAACATTTAATATTTCTGTATAAGTGTTTTGCTGTTTGTTGGGTAGCAAACAGTAAATGAAAGGTATGTTAGAGTTATGGCATAAACCGTTGATGGAATATAGTTGATAAAAAGGTTTTAGGCATGGTTTAAATGTTCCATCCATCATCCATTGGGGACACTGTTGGATTTTTCTTAAATTACTTGCAGTTGCAAACATAATGATTCGGTTTGTACTGCTTTCATTGTCAAAAAGGATACATTTGTCTTTATTGTGTGTGATGCCCATTTCTGGTGAAATAATAATTTCCTCAAAAGTAGTAGGGTTGGGTTGGGTTGTGCTAGTGAGTCTTTTAGTGCGTGCAATTGTGCGTTTCAGGGAGTCAATAGAGGGTAGTTGACCTGAAGCATGGGCAGGGACTTTTAACAGTTCTTCTTTAAGGATTTGTGTTGTTGGTTTATCACTTTGTGTGCTAGCAGTTTTAATACTTTCTAAAGCATCTCTTATTTCAATTTCTGTGACATTTGGGGGATGATTGTGTTCCCTGGTAAATAACACATTAGTTTCCTCAGTAGTAGCCCTCCCATAACATTTGTTTGAGTAATATTTGGTACACTTCCAAAAAACTTTTCTACCACTTTGTCTTTCCTGATTATACACATAACCCATATAACATAATAGTAATTTATTTTTCTGTGACATAACAAATTCTGCACCTTCTGTCATTTTGTTTTACTTGTTCTAGGAAAGAGTAGAAAGAAACAAAATCAAAAAACATATATTTCACTTTGTGGTGCAAACATCATTAATGATGTATTTATACTTACAGTTACTAAAAGTAGTAATCACAAATGCAGAACTGTATTTTGAAGGATTTTCTTGTATGTATTTCTTTATTTACTGTTGGTATGAAAATATAGAAATGCTAAGTTAATGTTTACACATAACAAACGTTTTTCCTAGGAAAAAGCAGTTGTCTATTTTGCTTAGTAGTACATTTGATGTAAACATTACATATACTTACTTGTTTAGATAATTGAGTTGTAGTATTTGGTGGAGTACATCAAGGTAGTAAAGTTCAGATCTGTAGAGAAGATAGAATAAATAAATGTAAATTATTATAAATAATATTTTGAACCGTTGGGAAATGGGAAATATTGAAAAGTATACTAACTTCTAAATAAGTAGTTTTCTTTGCTGTAGGTAGAATAGCTGTATGATGTATTCAGAATATCTGTAGAGGAAATATAAAATATATAACATGGTGTTAAGAACATAGTTTGCGTTTTTTTCGGAAGTTTTAGACAAATTACAAGTATACTTACATTTTTTACAAGGGTAGTCTTGTCTTTTGGTATAGTTGATGTTGGATGTTTTTATAGGATCTGTAGGGAAGATGTAATATGCAAGATATGTTTTTTAGAAAATAGCATTTTTAATATTGGGTGTTTAATAACAAACACATATATACTTACATGTTTAATTAGTGTAGTTTTATACATTTGTAGTGTAGAAATAGGAAAATCTCAGAATATCTGTGAATATAATGTTTAAAATAAAGAATGAATCTTGTGAAATAGTGTTTAAAAACAGCAGTTGGTGTATAACAGAGCATTAATATATACTTACTATCTGATTTTCCAGGTGAAGAAATATGACCATGTATTAGGAATTTATTTGGAGTAGTTTCTATCAGAAATGTAGGAGGAGATAAAAATAAAATAAGTGCAAGAGTTAGGAGATATAAGTAAAATAGTACACTACTAATTTAGATTTCTAAATAATGCACTGTAACTTACTTGAATAATTAGCTAGTGAGCTGGATCTTTAAAGATGTTTGTTCAGGAACAAAATCTTCAGAGTGTTGGCATCTTCTTTCTATAGAGTTAGCAGCAACAAATGGTAGAATGCATGTATCCCTTTTACAGTATGTGTATTTTGTGTGCTTTGATTTGATTGGTTGTAGGATGTAATGAAGCATTGTATAGGCTAGTTTGAATTTTTTGTTGTTAATTGGTGTGTTTGTTGATGTGAGAATGGTGGTATGTGGTGATTTCCGCATTAAAGCAGGTTAGTTGTTAAATAAAATAGACGTGTAAGTGAAAATAAGTAATGAAAATGTTTGTTAAATGTAAAGAATATTTTGAAAATGATAGAACGCATTTAATAGAATGTATAGCAATTGTAGATAAATAGGAATGTTATAAAAGTAACAAGTATTATATGTAAAATGTATTTTGTATAGAGCAATGACTTTTATTTATGATTAATATGGTATTTTAGACATGAAAGGGTACAAAAATGAACTCGATATTTTTTTGAAAACGATATTTTCGTAGTCTATATTTTAGTAGTCGATATTTTTGTAGTGTTAGGGGTAATTTCATGTAAAACGATATATTTGTAGTCGATATTTATTAAGGCGATATTTATGTTCTCGATATTCTAAAGAGTCGATATTTTTTACTCGATATTTTTGTAGTTTGTGTAATAAGTATAGGAAGTCGATTTTTTTGTCGTCGATAATTTTTCAACGATATTTTAGCAAGTCGATAATGTGACCGTCGATAATATTTCAGTGATCCGTTTGAAAAATGTGCAATGTTCCGAATGGTCTGGGAGTTTTCCTGCCATGCACTAGGATAATCCTAGCAAGGAAAATGGCCTCTTGCTGAAAAAAACACATGGCTCACATGGTGCCCAAAGTCCCTACAGTCAATAGGTAGGTCTTCCTATGCCATTTGGTCAGGCGGATTCCTGAGGACAGCATATTTCTAATGGCAAAGCAGACGAGGCACCATCACTGTGAACACTGGAGTCCCCTCACCTCTAAATGAGACAGGAGAACTAAGAGTTGGACAAATAGGACAGCCATTACATTTTAGGTCTAGTCTACTAGATAGCCCATGGAGTGTCTATTATGAGATATACTATACTCGCTTACAGTGAGCTTATAGCCCGCACAGAGGATGTGGCGCAGTGGCCAGAGCTGTCAACTCAGAAGCTGGCGTTGGCACAACATCCTGTCACTCTGGGGAAATCACTTAATCTCCCTGTGCCCATGGACAGCGCCAGGATACCCTCATGGGTGATAAGCTGTGCTATATAAATCTACAAACGTAATTGCTTACCATTGGTTGGCTTAACTGTCACTCTCATTTGCCTGTTTCTTACTTCCTAGAGCATGTAGGTTTTCCTTCGTCTTAATGCATTTGTCTGTCCCCTGTAACATGGACGCATTACTTTTGTCCTACCTCTACTCGCTTTATAAGTGCTGTTTTTTCTTTTAGTGTAAGCACTTTACAAGAGTGCATGTGCTTTCCAGTTTTCTCACTCATGTACTTCTCTCTCCCCTCCCCAGCGTACCATGTTCCTCGCTCTAATCTACGTGTTACTCCACCACGCCCCTGGGTTCTCTCCTGTGTGCTTCTCCCTGCCAGCTGGACATTGCTCTCTTTTGCCCATTTGATCCTCCAGCAACGCTCTCTGTTTTTGCTTCCCACACTCGCACCCTCCACATTGCTGCCTTCCAACTGTGTACCTAATTTTGCTTACGCTCCTTCATCCCCCACCCCACGTTTTCCCCACTCTGCTTGCCCTTTGTTGCTTCCGCTTTCCTGTTTGTTTTGCCCCCAGTGTCGCTTCCCACCACACGCTTAAAAAAACAAAACGCTTTTGCCTATTATTTTCTTTTTAGTGAGTGATTCAACATGGATCAGTAACTTGGAAACTATAAAAAGACAAGCATTGGAAATGCAATAGGTCTCGGATTTATTTGAGTTAGAGCTAATGGCATTGTAAATGGCAATGTCTTTTAGCCATGTGTTATGGAGTGTATGCATGCGGTGTGTGGTGAAATTATGTGGTTTGGATTGGAATTGTTCACCCTGCACACTCACACACTGTTCACCCTGCACACTGAAACTGTTCACCCTGCACACACACACTGTTCACCATGCACACACACTTTTCATCCTACACACACACTCTCACACTGCTCACCCTACACACTCTCACACTGCTCACCCTGCACACTCACACACTGCTCACCCTGCACACTTACACACTGCTCACCCTACTCACTCACACTCTGCTCACCCTACACACGCACACACTGCTCACCCTACACACTCACACACTGCTCACACTCACACACTGCTCACCCTACACGCTCACACACTGCTCACCTTGCACGCTCACACAATGTTCACCCTCACGCTCACACACTGTTAACCCTGCATACTCACACACTGCTCACCCTGCACGCTCACACACTGCTCACACTACACACTCACACACTGCTCACCCTACGTAATGCGAAAAGACCTACCTCTGCCCTTTGGCCTGTGTTGTAATCGTACAGTAGGTTGTGAGTAGTTGCGTTTGATTGGTTGAGGCGTCCCCTCCTTGCTGCTCCCCTCACAGAGGGCCTGCTGCCTCAATGAAGCTCCCAAGACACGTGTTCAGCTGTTCTTTGTTTTAGCTCCTGTGTGTCAGTGCACCGTGTAAGCGCACAAGCATACCCTGCTCTCTCTGGAACAGTCACTCTGCACTCTGCCCTCAACACTCTGCCCTCAACAGCACTCTGCCCTCAACAGCACTCTGCCCTCAACAGCACTCTACACTCAACAGCACATAGCACTCAACAGCACACAGCACTCTGCCCTCAACAGCACTCTGCCCTCAACAGCACTCTGCCCTCAACAGCACTCTGCCCTCAACAGCACTCTGCCCTCAACAACACTCAACAGCACTCTGCCCCCAACAGCACTCTGCCCTCAACAGCACTCAACAGCACTCTGCCCTCAACATCACTCTGCCCTCAACATCACTCTGCCCTCAACAGCACTCTGCCCTCAACAGCACTCAACAGCACTCTGCCCCCAACAGCACTCAAAAGCACTCTGCCCTCCACAGCACTCAACAGCACTCTGCACTCAACAGCACTATGCACTCAACAGCACTCTGCATTCAACAGCACTCTGCACTCAACAGCCCTCAACAGCACTCTGCCCTCAACAGCACTCTTCCATCAACAGCACACTGCTCTCAACATCACACAGCACTCTGCACTCAACAGCACTCCGCACTCAACAGCACTTTGTAGAAATCGGTGTAATCCGCAATATTGTCCGTCACAAAATCCTCACGAAAGTATCCTTTGCTGCAAACACGTGTTTCGCTGAACTGCCATCAAAGGAGCCTCGGAATGAAGCGCGCGAGCTGTATTATAAGAACTTCTATTTTATACAGCGCATACCGACATTTTTGCTGCATGTAAACGCTGTAAAATAACAGACGTTTATCTGCAAAGTCCCCCCTACCCTCGAAGACGCGCTGACAGGGAGAGCTCCATGAAATGCAAGTCCACGCGCCCGTTCCCTCCTACTTTAGCATTTTGTAGAAATCGGTGTAATTCGCAATATTGTCCGTCACAAAATCCTCACGAAAGGATCCTTTGCTACGTGTTTCGCTGAACTGCCCTCAGAGGGCTGCAAACACGTGTTTCGCGGAACTGCCCTCAAAGGAGCCTCGGAAGGGAGAGCTCCATGAAATGGATTTTAAAAAAACGCAGTGGTGCACGAGCGCCCAGCATATGTCTTCAATTATCTCCGCCATGACGCCGAGATAATTGAAGATATATGGCCTTCTGGTGCGCGTAACAGACACCAATGGGGCATAGGCAGAGCTACTCGACCGCCTATGGCCTATTGCGTGTTCTGTTTCTAAAGCACACGCACGCAAAGACCTATTGCATTGCAGATAGCAAAAAAAAACACAAAAATGCACGAGCAGCCTGGAATTCGTAGGTACGTTTTTCAAAGCCCTGAGAAGAGGACTCTTACGCAGTGGGACGTAGGACCGAGCCCCAAAAAAGTGCCTCACCATTTTGTAGGTATGGTGCGCACACCTACAAAATGACATGGTAGGATGCGGCAAAAGTTTTGTTTTGTTTTATTCTTTGGTCATGTTGCACAGCTCCAGAGACCACTGTGGTATCCCTGGTTGCTACAAACTGAAACAAAATTACAAATGACAGAGTTTCAGGGTTGTTAGTTTTTTTGTTTTTCAAAGACAATCTCCTGCTTTGGGAGTTTTTTTCTTTGAGAAACATAAAAAGTTTGCTACATGGCCACCTGAAAAATGATGGTCGCTCAGCAAACTCTCAGTGCCTTCAGAGAAGTTGCCATGGTAGCAACCCCTCCGAAGGCCAAGAGATCTCTGCAGGGCTGCTGGAGATCTCTAAACATTGTCCATAGTAGGTTGGCCAGGGTAGCGGAGGCAACTACTTCCTCACGTAAGTGAGGTAATCTAGCTGCCCGCCCACTTGGCTGGGCTAAAATGTTCAAGAGAAATGGCCAAGCATCGAGCCACCAAGATATATTATCAAACAGAACATACTTTGGGTTTTCAAAAATACAAATATTCTACAGTTCACTGCATTTCAAACAGTATATAAGAAATTCAGAAAAAAGCAAGTTGGTAACCAACACACGATACTCGAAAACTGAAATATTTTGATTTGCTGCGGTACCATTGAACGTACACTTCTGAAGGTCATTGGCCTATAGGGGTGGTGACAGAATTCCCAAGTGACAAGTGGGGCAGAAGCATGCAGAATTTCTCCAGGATTTATGATAGATCACTCTGCCTTTCGTAGTCCTCATTTCCTCAAGGATGTCACAGACTTATAGAATGCCCAAGGGAGTGCCAATGATGGTGCAGAGACAGAATATTGAGTACAAAATATCAAGTTGCACAAATATCGAGTCATTAATTTCGTGGATCATAAATATCGCCATCAATAATATTGTGGTCAAGAATATAGACTTAAGGTAAGTAATATTGATTTTGAAAATATCGAAGTGTTTAATATTGTTTGCAAAAATATATTTGTTAAAAATACAGTTTTTATTATTGTTATGTACTTAAGTATATTTTATATGTATGTGATGTATTTTTTTGTATAAGATTTGTTTGTATTTTTAATATATGTGTTACATTTTTAGAAGTTATGATTTTTTTTATTTGAAATTTGCGTTTTTAGTTGAGTAGCGGGTTGTGGGTTTATAGGGGAATAGGGTGGGAAGTAATTGAATTATATTAAATGTATTATTATTTTTTTTATTTGAATTTTGCATTTTTTAGTTCTGTAGCGGGTTGTTGGTTTATAGGGGAATAGGGTGGTAAGTAATTTAACTATGTATTTTTTTTTCTTTTTTATTTGAGGTTTGCATTTTTTGTTCCGTAGCGGGCTGTGTGTTTATAGGGGAATAAGGTGGGAAGTAATTTAACTATATTACAATTATTGATGAATTTTTATTTTTTAATATTTGTTTAACTGAGATGTTATAGTGTTAAATGTGTAAAGCAATTTATTATTAATTAATTAATTGGTTGTTAATTTAAAAATATATTAATTGGTACTTAATTATGGTAATTGTGTAATTAATTTTATGAGTGTTGTGGTGTTTATAGGAGTAATGGGTGGGAAGTAATGTGTGTTTAATTAATTAATATATAGTTGTTAATTAATGTTAATTATTTGATATTTATTTTGGGTAAATGTTTATTTTTTGTGTGTTTTTACTTTTAAAGGCGTATAGGGTGGGTATTAAATAACATTTTGTTATTTAATTATTAGTTAATAGTTTTTAATGTAAAAATAAGTTTAATTCTGTTTTATTATTTTATAGTTTAATTTAGGTGTGTGTTGTGGATATTATAATGTTAAAGTGTGTACAGCCAATTAATGTATATTGGTTTTTTTATTAATAGTATTTTTAAATTGATTATTAATTATTCTAAGTATGCAAATAAATCTAATGAAAAATATCAAAGTGTTTTGTTATTGGTGCAGTGTTATAGTGTAGGAAATAAAAGAAATACATTTATGTTTTAATAATTTTTTTTGTTTGTAAATATTTTCTAGTTTAAAAGAATTATTTTTGCAAATGTATTTAATATTTTATTTTATATAATATTTGTAGGTTTTTGTTATATGTAATTAATATTATAATATGTGTTATTTTTATATGTTTAATATATATATATTTAAATGTTTATTATTGTTTATTATTTTTTTCTTTTTTATATATTTATATTTTTAAGTGTTTGAGTGTGAATAGTCATTTTTTACTCCGGTATCCAACACTTTCCCTACTGTTGCATTCACTGGAGCGGGAATAGTACATTTTACCCCTCCGCTATCCCGACATCCCTTACTTATGGACTCACTGGAGTGGGAATAGTAATTTTTATCCCTCCGCTATCCAGCACTTTCCCAAATGTTGCACTCCTTGGAGTTGGAATAGTAATTTGTTTCTCTCTGCTATCCTGCACTTTCACTACTGTTGCATTCACTAGAGTTGGAATAGTAATTTTTACCTCTCCGCTATCCAACACTTTACCTACTGTTGCACTCTCTGGAGTGGGAATAGTCATTTTTAGCCCTCCACTATCCAACATTTTCCCTACTGTTGCACTCACTGGAGTGGGAATACATTTTTTTACCCTCCACCCCGCTATCCAACACTTATCCTACTGTTGCATTCAGTGGAGTTGGAATACTAATATTTACGCCTCCGCTATCCAACATTTTTCCTATTTTGTGCATTCTGTGGAGTGGGAATAGTAATTTTTGCCCCTCCGTTATCCAACACTTTCCCTACTGTTGCTTTCACTGGAGTGGGAATAGTAAATTTTACCCCTCCGCTATCCAACATTTTCCCTACCGTTATACTCATTGGAGTTTGGAACAGTAATTTGTACCCCTCTGCTATCTAGCACTTTCCCTACTGTTGCTCTCACTGGGGTGGGAATAGTACATTTTACCCCTCCGCTATCCAACATTTTCCCTACTGTTGCACTCATTGGATTTGGAACAGTAATTTGTACCCCTCTGCTATTCAGCACTTTCCCTACTGTTGCACTCACTGGAGTGGGAATAGTAATTTTTATCTCTCCGCTATCCAACACTTATCCTACTGTTGCACTCATTGAAGTGGGAATAGTAATTTTTATCCCTCTGCTATCCAGCACTTATCCTACTGTTGCACTCAGTGGAGTGGGAATAGTACTTTTCACCCCAATGCTATCCAGCACGTAATCTACTGTTGCACTCACTGGAGTGGGAATAGTAATTTATACCCCTCCGCTATCCAACATTTTCTCTACTGTTTCTCTTACTTGAGTGGGAATAGTAATTTTTACCCCTCCGCTATCCAACACGTTTCCTACTGTTGCACTCATTGGAGTGGGAATAGTAATTTTTACACCTCCGCTGTCCAACATTTTCCCTACTGTTGCACTCACTAGAGTTGGAGTAGTAAATTTAATTATTTTGCTATCCAACACTTTACCTATTGTTGCACTAATTGTATTGGGCATTTTAAGTTTAATTATTTTTTAATTGTTTAATGCTTTAATATATTTTAGAATGTTTTGTATATGTTAAATTGTATATATATATATTTTATTTTTAATTTGAAAATAACATTTTTTTTAATAAATGAAAGATAAGTTTATTAATTATTTTAAAGTGAATATATATATGTATAAATTACTATGTTTGGGTGTTTATTTGTTATATTTAAAAAAATGTATATTACATTTGATTTATTATGTTAACCATAATATTAATATTTCATATATTTTCTTATATATTATATATATATTTAAATCGATATTTTTTACATCTATATTTTTTACATCAATATTTTTGATTAAATATTTTTGTACTTGGGGGCGCTAGAGGGCGCCGAGCAAGATGGCCGCACGTATGTGAGGCTCTGCCGGGACCGTCTATAATCTGCTGTAAAATCCTGCATTTTCCGCTGCCTTCTTCCTCCAACTCGACAGCGGAGCGCTCCTACGACTCCAGGGGCACGGTTGGCGAACTCTCCCTCGGCTGCAAGATCGTGCGGCTGAGATATTGGTCTCACCGTCGGCTGGCGGTTGGACGTCCGGAGCTGCGCGGGCTGGTGGCGCTGCCTGCACACCGGCTGGGACCTTGCGCTCTGCATCTCTCTCCCTGCCTGATCGTCTGCTTCTGTGCGACCCGGAGCCTGGGTGCTGATCGACTGCTGCCTGACGACGACCGGGTGCTGGGGACCGGAGCGGTGGAGACCTTGCCCAGCGGGCGGCGGTGAGTGGGGAACTAGCCGACGCGAGGTCGGGGCTGCGGAGGTGGCGCTAGGCCTCGCGGGGTTTTTCCTGCACGCTGCGCTCGGCTGGGGGCGAGAGGGAGGCGCGCGGCGGCGGCTGCTGGCTGACTGTGCACACAACATTGGCGCCTTTCGTGGACTGTTCCCACGACAGTCCTACCGTGCTGGGTATCCTACCGGCCCATCGGCGGCTGCCGGTGTACAGTTCGAGGGGGCCCACGGCCACGAGGGAGGCAGTTCCTACACCCGGAGGGCCATTATAACTGCAGCATGGGCAGACCGGACCGCAACCAGCCCAAGATTAACTTCGAGGCAAAGAAAACAGCGACCTCCTCATCGCAATCGCCGCCGGACACGGGGACCTCAGGGGCCGTTGGCGGGGCCCCGAGCCTGGAAAACACTTTGGTTGCAATGCAGAAAACATTGCAATCCATCGAATGCACTATGGAGGCGGTCAACCATAGGCTCGACCATTTGGCCACGCAATTCGATCGACAGAACGAACGGATGGGTGAGGTGGAGCAAAGGGTGTCGGCGACGGAGGACGGGCTGGCCACTGTGACCACTAAGGTGTTCAACATGGAGAGGGTGTTGGCGGTCATCCAGGCCAAGAACGAGGACTTGGAAGGGAGGTCCAGGCGCAATAACATCCGCGTCACGGGCCTTCCGGAGTCCACAAATGTGGGCCGTATGGAAGACTTCATGGAGAGAATGCTGGTTGATATTTTTGGCGCTGAGAAGTTCTCGAAAGTCTTCATAGTGGAGCGTGCACACAGATCTCTGGCTAAGCGGCCTGCGCCTGGCGCCAACCCACGCCCAATTATCGCCCGGCTCCTTAACTACAGGGACCGGGACCTTGTGTTACGTCTAGCCAGGGAGAAGGGCACCATTGACTACCAGGGCAGCCGACTGGAGTTCTTCCCAGACTTTACTATGGCGGTTCAGACCGCGCGCAAGGAGTTCGCTCCGGTGAAACAACTGTTGAGGGACGAGAACATTCCATACGCCATGTTGTACCCAGCGCGCCTGCGGATAGGGCCACACTCGGAAAACAGAATTTTTGCTACCCCCAAGGCGGCCATGGACTACGCCAAGAAACAAAAAAAACGCAAGAGGGACGCCAATGTGCAGCAGGACGGAGAGGAGGACGTCATGGATGATGTCGAATAGCTGTGTGAATTCCAGGGAGGTTTGCTATGCCGCTAGGATGCGTTATGGTGCATCGATTCTTGAGATCTTGACTGTCTCTGCCTTTCTGCCTATTCTAGCTGGGCCAGGGGCCCCATAAGTTATACTGCTACACATCGCTACTACCACGTTGGGCTCATTGTGCTGAGGTTTAGCGTGGGGCACTGCAGCCCTATCATGGGACCTTCGTGACATTGCTGGTAGCTGTGGGACACGAATCTGATTGTTCTTTTATATGCTATTGCTGGGGGGGACGGTTGCTTGACCGGAACCACTGGGGGGTCAAATTTGGCGGGAGTGATAGTTGCTTTGCTGTTGGGGGGGGAGGGGCGGGGAGGTAGACTATTGCTGGTACGGTCCGCTCTCTCGTCAGACTTCTGGCGGGAGAAGTGCGCCGCTACGTCCCCGAGTATGGGAGATCCCCGCACAGTTTTGAGCTTACAGTTGGGGTTGTTGGGGAACGGGGGAGGGAGACGGCTTTGGCGGGTTGGGGATGCTGAAGTGGGAGGTGGGAGAATGGGGGGGTTGTTTTTGTCCTGGGCTCGGTCACGGTGTTACACTCTAGGCGCTGGGGGATGTGTGTGGACTGGGCCTTGGTGGGGGGGGGAGAGGGCCTGGTATATTTTGAAGGGGTATGCTGTTCTTGCTGCACTGTTGAGGTCTGTACGAGGTACCTGCTCTGCTTATGTGGGGTGGACTGTTCATCTTCAGAATATGTTCGTGGGGTGGCTGCATGGCGGGGGGAGGTAAACTTGTTTGTGTTACATGGAATGTCAGGGGGTTGAATCGCCCTCAAAAATCTAGACAGGTGTTGGCGTTTCTTAACAGACATGGCGCACATGTTGCTTTTTTGCAGGAAACGCATTTGTGGGGTGCAGCGGCGGAAACTGTGGGTAAGAAATGGGCGGGGGTACGCTTAGCATCAAGTTACTCCTCATATGCCCGCGGGGTAATGATCCTGGTTAAGAAATCTGTGCCTTTTCTTGTTCAACGTGAAGAAGTAGATGCAGATGGACGCTATATAATTGTCCAGGGTACCCTGTGCGGCTCATTGGTAACGCTCGTGAATGTGTATGGACCTAATATCGATGACCCCGATTTCTATGTGGCGCTCTGGAATAGGTTACATATTTTGCCTCAGTCGGCTGTGATTTGCGGGGGTGATTTCAATGTGATACTGGATGGGGAACTGGACAGGAAGCAGGACAGACCGTGGGTGCGAAAGAGGGCGACTGCTGAGATTCTAGGGGGAATGCATGAGTTGGGATTGGTGGATGTGTGGCGTATGAGGCACCCTGGGAAGAAGGAGGGTACTTGCTATACTTCTGCCCATGATACTTGGTCGCGACTGGATTATTGGCTGGTGACCCGAGATGTGAGTGGCTGGGTGTTGGATGTTGCTCATCTGCCACGTACGCTGTCTGATCACGCACCGGTCCGCATGCTGTTGCAAATGCCTATGTGCACGCCTGCTCCGTTCACTTGGCGATTGTCACCGGGTACTCTAACTGATCAAGTGCTCCGTGAGAGGCTCAGGACGATTATCGCGGAATTTTTTGAGAACAATGTCGGCTCGGTTGACGATGCATGTACGGTGTGGGAGGCCTTCAAGGTGACTATTCGAGGGGCATGTATAGGCCTGCGCTCTGGGGTACTCACGTCTCTACGTGACTCCATGTCCCGGTTGGAGAGGGAATTGGCGGGATTGGAAAGGTGTTTGGAGGAATGTCCTGGGGATGCCCTTCTGGCCGATATTAGGTCGAAAGTGACTGAATACAATGAATTGGCCGATCAAGAGGTTAAATTCTTATCTAAACACACCAGGGCGCGCTACTATGGTGAAGGAGGCAGACCGGGTAGGGGGTTGGCGGACCGCATACGGCAGCCGTGGGCCAAGCATTGCTCTGTTCAGGAGATTGTGGAGGGCGGAGTGGTTGTCACTGACACTCCTGGTATCTTAAACTGCTTTACTAGATATTATGAAGGTATGTATGGATACGCTGAGACGGCGTCGGAGGCCGAGATCGCTGACTACTTTGCTGATATAGCGTTGGTATGGCTCTCGAGGGGGCAGCAGGAATTCCTGATGCATCACATTACTGAGGCGGAGATGCGGGAAGCAATTGCAGCACTACCTAATGGGAAGGCTGCTGGCACGGACGGCTTACCGGCTGAATTCTATAAGGAATACGTTGATGTTTTACTCCCGCATTTGGCGATGGTGCTGGAAGAATCTGTGGAAAGGGGTCGTTTCCCGTCCACAATGAGGGAGGCCTTGTTGGTTGCGTTACCGAAACCTGGGAAACCCCCGGACCGCTGTGAGTCCTATCGCCCCCTCTCACTCATGAATACTGACGTTAAAATTATAGCTAAGGTGTTGGCCACCCGGCTACGGCTACTGCTCCCGGTGATGGTTTTGCCGGACCAGTCGGGGTTTATTCCGCTTCGCTCGACCACCCATAACCTCAGGGCCCTTTTTGCTGTGTTACATCTCCTTAAACCGGACCTGGCCGCCGTGGCGGTGCTGTTAGATGCTGCAAAAGCCTTTGACTCAGTGGCGTGGCGGTACATGATAGCTATCTTACATCGTATGGGTGTTCCCTTTTTTTTCACGTCGCTGGTGACTCTTCTATACACCGACCCTATGGCACGGGTGCGTGTTAACGGCCATGTCTCCAACTCGTTCCCAGTGAGGAGGGGTACCCGGCAGGGCTGCCCTCTCTCCCCTCTACTTTTTGCGCTGGTTATGGAGCCATTGGCTTGTGTCCTGAGGCAGAGGTATGCTGCGGCGGCCTTGAAGTTTCCCCTTCGCTCGTTGGCTGTCTCTATGTATGCTGACGATATGGTGCTTTACGTGCGTGAGCCTGCCCTCCATCTGGAGCCTGTACTTCGGGAATTCATTCGGTTTGGGCGATATTCCGGATTATCTATTAACTGGGATAAATCTGTCCTGTTACCGCTTACGGATATCACCGTGCCGTTCCCCCTGGAATTCCCTCTGGGATGGGCCGAAGACTCGGTACGGTATCTTGGGATCCAGGTCCACCGGGACAGTCAGGAGGTTGTCAGAGCCAACTATGGGGTGGCTGTCTCCAATCTGGAGGACCAAGTAGCCCGCTGGGTCAAGCTTCCTCTCACACTGGCGGATCGTGTGGCTCTAATCAAAATGGTTGTCTTGCCGAAATTTCTGTATCTTTTTGTTAACATCCCGATTCATCTGACTTCACACTTTTTTGCACAATTGCGCTCTTTGCTAATCTCCCTGGTCTGGGCGGGTAAGAAGCCTAGGGTGTCGTGGGAGGTGCTGACTAAGCCATATGCTCTTGGCGGTTATGCTGTACCAGATATGAAACTGTACTACCTCTGTGCACAGGCGCATTTTGCCGCCTATTGGATATCTGCCCCCCCATACACCCCCCATGTAGCGCTTGAAGCCAGTGCCGTTCTGCCGTATCCATTGAGAGCCATGATGGGTAATACCCACTCGGTGTTTGAGAAAGGAGAGGTGGACACTGTCCGGTCCACGGCGACGGCATGGCATGAACTTGGCAGGAGAGCCGGCAGACTGCCGCTCTATGCCCCCGCAATGCCGTTGCTGTACCATTCCGATATTTCGGTGTCGAGTGAAATTGGAGGTCTACAGGTTCTCCAGGGGGCCGGACTCCACACAATGGGGGCTCTCTTCCCGGGGGCAAAGTTCCTGCCACTACGAACAATGGTGGACCAGTCCACCAACGAGGCCATGGCTACATTCCTTTATGTTCGGCTCCGAGCTGCCGTGCGCTCCTTGTATCCTACCTTCCCGGAGGAACCTCCGGTGTTGAGCGCATTGCAACTACTCTATAACACCACGGACAGGGTTAAGTTGCTCTCCAGATTGTACCGCGCTGCTCAGGAAGATGAAGGGGGAGGGGCGTTGCTGGCAAGAGCCAGGTGGGACAGGGACCTACCTGAACCTCTGACGGACGAGGAGTGGACCGAATCATGCTCCATGACAGGAGGTTATGTGGCTAACGGCAATTTTCGCCTACTTCATTTTAAATTTATCCATCAGTGGTATTACACTCCCAGTCAACTGGTTCGGTGCGGCCTTAGAGATACTGCGACTTGTGTTCGGTGCGGAGCAGATGATGCAGACTTTGTGCACTTAGCGTGGGGCTGTCCTAAGGTGTATGCTTTTTGGCGGGCTGTGACGGACGCTCTCACTAAGATGGCGGCCACGGAGGTTCCGATGGATGTGCGCCTGTGTTTACTGGGGATTGCATCGGGAGTGCCGAGTAAAGTGCGGAAATTGATAGTACTGGCATTACAGCTTGCTAAGCGGAGAGTGGCTGTGGGATGGGGAAGTAGGAGGGCGCCTGATGTGCAGTTGTGGTTGAAGGACATGGCCTATTGCAGGGACCAGTTAACATGTTATGCCGAAGCTCTACCGGAGAAGTCCCGGCCCCGGGATATTTGGGCCTTGTATACTGCCTACATGCTTGGGTTGGACGATACTGACAGCTCTGAATATGGGGTTGGGGGAAACTTACCTGTGGACAGGGCGCCTGAGGGTTAGCCTGTATGCCTGTTTGATTGGTGACTGTCGGAGTAGGATGTCTTGATTTGCTGTGAATGTAGCTCCTGGGGGGTGCTTTGGGTTTGGTCTGTTTCCTGTTCAGGAGCAGTGACTAGTGGATTAGTTTCCTCGTGCCTTGGTGGTGGAGCCTCGTTTCTGCCTGTTAGCAGACACATGCGTACCTTTTGCACTATTTTTATCTTCTGCACTATTGCTGAGCACTTTACATGATTTGAGACCGGGACTGTTGGGTTAGGGGTGGGGGGTTTGTTAATGTTTCTGGAAAAAAAAACGATGCAAAATAAGACCTACAGGGATTAAGTAGGGAACACTTGTGGAGGCTCATATCTATCTGGACTATGGACTTTTGTTGCTCTCTGCAGACTTGGCTTGTCCCTGCCTGTTCTCCTCCATATATGCTTGCGGATCTATACTGTTAAAATAATAGCAGCCGGCCCTATATGGGTTGTAGGCAAATTGCTGTGTACGTGAGCATATTACCAATAAAGGTCTTGCAAAAAAAAAAAATATATTTTTGTACTTACCTGTTTAAGTATGGAAGTCAATATTTTTGTTGTCTATCTATTTTTTCGATATTTTGAACATCAATATTTTTAACATCGATATTCTATCAGTGAACCGCCAATGATTTGATAAGTCCCTCACAAACTAGTACCGTGAAGATTGCATTTTGTTAGCAATGTTGCAGTATAAGATGGTGTGACCAATGTTCCTAGCATGGGTGGGGATTTATTGTCCTCGTGTATGTGATGGGTGGAATGGCTGTATGCATGTGGTTGGAATGTGTAGGCTGTTTTCTGTTGTGAGTAGTGCTAGTTTTTTCCTCTTTTTCTTCTCTGACGTGTTTGAGTGTGGAAAGGGGAAGGTATGTGGAACAAAGTGATGCAAGGAATGTCTATAGTGTGTGTAATGTTCTAGTGTTTTTTCTGCTTGGAATCTGGATGCACGTTATTGGAATGCCAGGTGAAGATTTGAGGTAGATCAGAAGTTGGGGTTCAGTTGATTGTGACTGTGATGCGTTGCATTGTGTCTACTTTGTCGCTCTTGTATTTCCTTGTAATGCTGAATAAACTCACTGTGTCATCTTTGGATAGCTTTCTTACAAATATTGCTTCAATTAAAATAAACAGATAAGGGAACTGATGGCACCCATCCTATTCAGTGTGTGGTATTCCAGGATAAACAGTATCAAGCGGACATAAACAAAATTAAATACTCGCACAGATAAAACAAACACAACAATTCAAAAGTAAATGGAAGTAGACCACATTATTCTAAGAACAAAAAAACAAGGTTACGTCACCCATTTGTTTCTGCTTGCTCAGGGAGAGTGAAAAAAAAGCCACCTAGAACCTCACTATCGGACATTGTGGACAGCGAGAAGAAAGGATAAAGGGTAGAAGATTTCTTCCAGTTCTATGCAGGTTCTGGGGGAAGGAGAACCAACCTACTGTTGGGTTGGATGATTGGAGGTGTTGTAATTTGATTATTTTACATTAAAGAACTGATATAAATCAGGAATCCCATTTTATACATCTGATTTCAAATATCAAACCTACAGTTACAATGATAACAGTAAGAAAGATATATTTGACTATAATGGATGGCGAAAAAAAGACTAGACATATCAAATCAAATGGCCGTTACGGGCAAACTGATGAATTGAGTATGTTGATCTCTTCTTAGAGGGCCCGAAACATCAGGGCTTTAAGTGGGATGAAAAAACTGGGGGGGTCTCTCAAAGGGGCGTTGCCAATGTAATTAAGGGCCTCGCTTAAAAACACACAAGCTAAAAAATCTGTGCTAGCATAGTGTGCCGCCCGACTAGCATCATGCCTACAAGAAGTCAGGACTATTGGCTTTGTCAATGGTTGTTAGTAGCATAAGATAAATAAGCAGCAACTATGGCTTTTATATAATATTGAAAAAGCTTCCATTTAAAGCCCTAGTGACACCACAACAATGTTGCCGCTCATAAGTTTCAAAAAGAGAAGGGAAATACAGAGAGAATATGACTCTCTTTTAAGGATTTCCCTTCCCCTACAACGCTCACCTGGCATGACGTCATGCCGTAACTTCTCCACTACTGAGAACTGAGCAGTGTGAGCACGCGCACATCAATGTGCCTGCTGTCACTGCAGTCCGGGAAAAACTGACCGCCTGTGCCAGGGCACAAAACAGAGCCCGATAGAGACCCGTTTCGAGGCCCCCTTTAAAAAACTGTTGGTGCTCAGCACCGGTAAGACCCGGCCCACTTAAAGCCCTGCAAACATAGAAAAATGTATGCACCTGTGGCAGGCATAGGTGCACAGAAAAGAAGTGCAGAAATTCCACCCAGGAAATCGGTTTTATGCAGACTTGAGCTCCGTAAAATGAAGAGACAATGGAACTTTCCGCGTGGTTAACCACTGGGAATGTTTGAAGTGACTACTACGTTCTGTTTTGTAAGTATTCTCAAATATTCTCTGTTATTACAGTTACTTCAAAAACTGAGCATTGTTTCCTTTTGTAAAATCCAGAATTGACGTAGCATAAACAGTAGCACGCCTGGCAATTTCAGGTTTATATTGAGTTTTGTGGCCACATCTTTGATTCTTGTGAATCCCCAAAAAAGAGTAAATTTTTAAAGAACATAGGAGTAAGACTCTATATTGTAGTGTCACTCATAATTTGTGAGTTGGGCACAGACATTTAAGTAGCTTGGAAATGTTGAATAAACATTGTGGACCGAACGACGAAGTTGTTTGGTACTTTACATGACTGTTGAATTTGCAAAACAAAAAAACAACAAAAACAGACGCCTAAAGTTTGTACGTAGAAGTCTTCCTCCTGCAGTGCTAAATGCTGAGGAGGCAAAATCACAAGACTGCCTAGTTTGCCTCTCCCTTTCACCACCCTCCACTTCCAGGGCTTTATCTCACTCCTGTAGGTTCCTTTTCATCACTGCTTTCTTTCCTTTTTACTCTTTTCCTATTTTCGTCTTCTCCCTATTTCACTTTTCTGCCTTTCTCTCTCTTGCCCTGGGTTAAAGTCTAATGATGAAAAATAAATAAATGAGCGCTGGTACCTAACACCTGCAAGTACTGGCGCAAATGAAGCACTCCTTGTCCTGGTCAAAAACATAAACCACTCTTCGCAAATGAACTCTCGGAGATCAGAATACAGAATGGGAGCACAAATGGATTTTGTAAAAGCACCTACGAGTCTAAATAGTTTTCCTGGGAAAATGGAAAATAAAATTATTTTAAAAACTGAAGAATCACAAAAAATAACCATCCCTTCTGGAGTGAAAAGGGTCACTGTTGTAAAAAGTGTCTAATGGTTTCTTCCTTTCCTGGTTTCCCCTCCCTAATCCTCACCTTGGAACTTTCCCTTCTTCCAACCGTCATACTGAACATTCTATGCAGAGTACTGGCACTGCTGACTGGAATTGTTATGAGAGTTAAAAAAGCTGGCTTTTCATACAACGCTTCGTGGATTCTTCACAACAGTCCCTTAAAACTATCGGAAATAAAGGGGGCGCTGGTAAAACCTGCTCAAAACACCAAATAGATAATTGGCTATGAAGGATCACTATGTGTGTGTGTATCTATGTATGTGGCACTTATTTAGTGCAAACCTAACCAAAATGCAGAAGAGTGCTGTGCAGGTTCAGAGGCAGAGATACAATTAAAGAGTTCTCTAGCCTAGTGGTGCTGGGTTCTGAGAGGGGGGCTGCACTATCCCGCTGCTCCGGCAGTGGCGGCTCCTCCGCAGTGGCGGCTCCTCGGCAGTGGCGGAGGGGCGTCGGCCAGCTGCCTGGCTGAGAGCCAGCAAATGTAAAATAAAATGATGTTCTTGCATCGTTTTATTTTGCATTTGCCGGCTCTTAGCCTGTGGTGTTGAGAGGGGCGGGGCCTAGGCATGTGGGGGGTGGAGGAGTGCTACGTGCACCCCCACTCCCTAAGTGCGCATGTGTGTTTTGACAGTCCATCTCAGGCGGACCAAAACACTCATGCGCACTTAGGGTTTCTCCAGACCGGCTGCACTGAGCAGCCAGGCTGGAGAAACTCCGCAGACTCCCAGACCTGAGCAAGGAGTCTTTCCGGCCTGTTCAGACCAATCCCCACGCTGCTCTGCAGAAAGGGGATTGGATGGGAGTCTGGGTCCCAAAGGCTGCTGGGACCCAGGAAGAGTAGAGGCGGCGAACGCAACGTGACGCTGGAGGCAGCCAAAGGTTTGTTTAAATTTTTTTTTTTTATTTCTAACACCCCCACGCCACCTCTCCCGCGTGACCCCCCCCCCTTTGTTTATGGTGGCCGCCGCTGTGTTCCGGATAGATACAGGGATGTTGTTCCCGATCTTGGAGGCGTTGGGAAAGAAGACCTTTTGCCTAGTGTACACTGTCTTGCATTTCTCTGTCTCCAGTATATTGACATTCTGGCTACGGTTGTGCCAAGAAGTACCTGGAAAGGGCCTCTCAAATACTTGGTTTGCCGGTCTTGATGGCTTAGTAGCTGATGCAGCTGGTCTTGAAAGTGGTGCAGGTCAGCAAGGGCAGCCAGTGTAGCTCATTGAGGGTGAACGCAATGTGGTCATATCTTGTTTAGGCCCTTGATGAGGCATGTAGAATGCCCTTAAAGGGCCATTATGGAGCCATGGATGTTGTTGGTCAGGGCATTGCCACCATCCAGCTCCAAAAGTACGAGGGCCTGTGCGGCAGCTCTTAAATTACTTTTCTGAGAGGAATATGTTCAATTGTATTAGTAGAGAGAGCTGATACCATGGTCTTTCTTTATAATGTGTAATTTATGGATGAGATGTCACGGAAGTCTGAGCAGGTATCAGAATTATGAATTTTGCTTCAATGTCATACCCCATAATTTTCTGCTGATACGTTTCAGCACGTCAAACTTTCCAAAATGTATCTGTTAAAATGTGCAGAAAACTCCAATACAAGCAGAAAGGGGTGCGATAAGAACGTGTTTCTGAATGTAATTCCTGATTACCCAATTTGCCCAGGTAAGTGCCTAATTAAATGTACTGATTGCACCTGGCAAATACCTCATCTGCGGGTATCTGTACTTACCAGGTGCGTTAAATAAACTCCTACTTCCGCCGCACTCGGCATTAGAGCCTAAGATTCATGCATTTAGACCATGATCTAAAAGCTCATAGTGCAGGCTCTGCACAAATGTGTCCATGGCCTCGCTACCAATCTTGCATTGGTAGGCATATTGGCAGTACCATGGGCAATCTCAAATGATTACAAAAAACAGGGGTGTGCGAAATTCATATAACTTGCTTTTGTGTAATTACAAGTAATTGACGGAGAAATATGCAACATTGCACTCAGCAAAACCGATATTTAGCGTTTTATTGTTTAGCAAAATATGTTCTCACGTACAAAGGCATTTTCGCTCAACAAAAAAGAGCACGAAAACACAAGTGAAGCAAAGAACAACCGCTCACGTTCTAGTCGTTCACGTTATCACCGCGCTGTGAACACAGCGTAATTACATTACATGATGTAATGGCGTAATTTCACAAAGGCGTAATAATGAACGATTGTGCCGGGGTAATGGGAATTTTCCCCCAGGTCCAACCACGTGCTGCATTATTTTTACAATTAAAGCACAGCCTGGAGTGGGATGGGATGCCTGAGAAGCAATGATTGTGTGACGTGGGTGGCATCTGAAAGGATGGAATGCTCGTCACAGAATAACTATGCCACCTCAATGTCGTTTTAAATTGCATTTCCCATTGATTCTTCTAAACTCCTCACAAAAAACGGTATCTGATGATAAAGTATTTAAACCATGGGATCCTCTTTGAAACCGCATGGCTCCGCGAACCTGGCCGCGCTTATCGTTGGACAGAAGGGGTCCTCTGTAGTGCAGCCAGGAACACTTAAGCCTGTCAAGAACCCCATTGAGTAATCGAGAAGCCATTAATCTCCATTGGAAAGCTCTTCCAAGGTAAGCGATCCAGGGAGACTTCACCACTGCCAACGAGATCGCTCAGACACAACGCGACTCAAATCCGCCTCAACCCAGGAAAATGAGTCCCTGAGCCCAAATCCCAGCATAACTCGCGAGAAATGAGTTTGGAAGCCCGCTCCTGATCCCTTCGGAGAGTTGGTTCCAATCATGAAAGCAATGTGTGCTTTGGCACAGTGCAAGACTACGCGCGCTGCAGTAGGAGGGGAGCGGCATGGCAAAGCCCATGCAGGCCAGGGGCGATTAACTTCTCAACATGCTGATTGGGTTGGCCATTGGCCTACCGTCTAGGACGTCTCTCTCGCAAGAGGCTAGATTACAGAGGAAAACATAAACAGGAACCATCACGACAACCAGTGAAGGGAGTTAATAAATAAAATATGCTGGAGAGTCGCTTACCAAACCACAGAGGAAGAAGTCAAGCGTTGGTTCATCTTTACGTCATTCAGGGCCACATGTATCAAACAATTTTGTATGTGCAAATGGTGCGAATCGGTAATTTCACCCATTTGCAAATGCAAAATGGCCTTTCAAGATGTATGAAAGGCTTTGCATTCACAATTTTAGGTATTCAGAAAAATTGTGATTACATAAAATTGCGACTACAAATAGGGAATCACAATTTGCGGTTCCCTTCGCACATGTATGAAGCATTTTCTAAATGCAAACTGTGCATTTACTAAATACTATTACCATTGACTCCAGGTCAATGGTAACCTGGAGAACATTTTGAAAAATGCACTAAAATGCATTTTTCAACATGCCATGTATCGCACACAGGGCCAGGTTTAGGGCTGTGCGACCGGTGCAGCGGCACTGGGCACTGACATGTAAACGAGGAGCTGACCTCAAGGGGCAGGGCACTGTTTTTAGCATAACTTATGAGAGAAGAAGGAAACTTTTGCCTGGTTCTAGTGAGAAAATCCGAGGAGGCGATCATGGAGTGTGGGGGCGCCAAAAATGATTGTCGCACCAGGCGCCACCAGCGCTAAACCCGGCCCTTAGCGCACACATGACCTGCAAGTGTGCATTCTGTTGTGGGGTGCTTCAAGGGTACCTTAGGCCCTCGGGCACCCTTGGTATTGCATTACCTAATGTGCGAGTACCAGTTAGGATATCACAAATTAGCTACTACAAAACCATTCACACCTAAATAACAAGTGCAGTAGTATTACCTAATAGTGATTACCTAATTGCGATAGCGAATCTTAAGGAACCGCTAGTAGTTAATAGTTATTTTCTTATATAACATTTTGCAAGCCTTAATTGCTGATTACCTAAAAATCGCTATTTATGGAATGCAAAATGGATTTTTGATAGATGTGGACTTCAATTCTTAAAGGATTTTTATGCCAAGACGCAGGTTAGAGACCAAATTCTGCGTCTACTTATATCTCTAGCTCTACCTATATCCGTGTACTCGTGTTTTTTTCCAGCCACCCAGCGCTGGAGGCCATTCAGATGTCAGTGTTGCTTTCGAACATGCACATTGTGCACCGCCAGCAACAGCATTAACTTTACTCTAGAACTTAACGGATCCCTCCTCTCGTGCAACTTGTAACAACTGACCTCAACAAACGGGTTCTAGGCTAAGCTAAACCATGAACGCGCCGGCGGGCATTTTTAAACCAGTTCAAAATGCTGTGAGGCCATATCAATGTCAGATGTGCGCTTTGCAAGAACCCTCCTCGGTCTGAAGGTGACTTTACCGATATGTCCAGTCCTGATAGTGTGAAAAATGGAAATACATAAATGCAGGTACTCGCTAGTTAGAGTACCTACATGCTGCTGAAAAGTGCTGGTGCTCTCCCATTAAATGTATTGCATTAGTACTGAGAAATGCCGGTACTCCCCCTTTCAAATTAAAGAAGTGAGGTACTCAGTACCGGACAGTACCTGCTCATTTAAAGCACTGTTTCTGAAGAGCAGATATGCCTCCTGACTAGAAGCACACGTGTCCCTTTAAACAGCTCAAGGCCTGAGCCTCTTAACCTATTCTTTACTCAGAATGTGCTCATGGAAAGCACTGATGTCTCAAAACGTTAAATAAACAACTCATGAAGTACCCAGAAACCCCTCGCATTCTTCCCTTAATCATAGTTCGGCCTGAACCGAGTTGGTATCAAACACAAGCGTGTCCTCGAGCCTTTGATCGCCTTTATTGAAGTGCGATGCATTAAAGACAACAGGGGCTCCCCTATACTTCTCCAGAGTCCCAAGGGGTGCATTGTAACACCCTGGCGCGTTACACGATTTAGGGCTAACCCACCCTGACGTAAGCCAGTCGCCCAAGCAACGCCCTTATTATTTTAAGGGCAGGGCCGGACTGGCCGTAGCGGGCACCGGGCAATCCCCCGGTGTGCCGCACGGGTGGGGGCCGGTTTGGGGATCCTGGGGGCCGTTTTTGTTACACAGCCGTTTTTGCAGCATAGCTGCAAAATCGGCCCTGTAACAAAATCGGCCAAAAACCGGCCCCGGCAAAGAGCTCGACGGCACCCACAACCCGCCCCCCTCCCCCTCCCCGGGGAAGGTGGGGCCAGCCGAGCACTTTGCCAGGGCCGGTTTTGGTTCCCAGTTCGGCCCTGTTTAAGGGGTTGCCACTACTTGAAAATGAATATATGATTATAGCACGCAAAAAAGTTCCACGCATGCCAATACTTCGTGAATTTAACAACGCAAGAGGTTTTAACACGCTGAAAATTAAAACAAAGTATTTTACCACGCATATAACGTAATGATGCACCAAACGTTTTTGAAGCAGAAACGACGCATAAGTAAACACAATGAAAGTAATAGGTTACAAAAAAATATGTTGCGTAGTGACAGCGTTTGTCTTTTATCACTTTCACTGACCCTTCAAAGACGTGTCCCCAACCAAGATGGATGAAAAATACAACGAAGAAGGTCAATTGTTCAAATTAAATGTACATTTTAAAATACACTTTCAGTCACGATTGCAACCCGTTTTTTAAGCTGATTTACACACATATTTTACTTTAAATTACGAGCCCTTACTTCCATCCTCCATTGAAACAAGCGTCAAAACACTTATACCAAAATAAAAAAAGGACTGCTTTTTTGACGTACACGGCACGTCTTTGGGGGAGGCTCTTTCCTTTTTCTTTTTAATTTATGTTCGTTTTTTTTATAAAGTAACCTGCTTGTTATTTTGGGGGGGGGAGACCCCCCAGCCCCCCTCCGAGCCCCCCCCCCCCCTGCCCCCCCATGCCCACGCAGATCGACTTGAAGGAATGCCACGTCTCCCCCCCAGCCCGTGGTAAAGACGTCGTGGAAGGCACCCTGCGTGGAAGGCACCCTGCGTGGTAAGTGTCACGTGGTAAACGTTAGTAGTGGTAATGCCTTCGTGGTAAATGCTGTTTCCCGGGGCCAGCCGAGCACTTTGCCAGGGCCGGTTTTGGTTCCCAGTTCGGCCCTGTTTAAGGGGTTGCCACTACTTGAAAATATGGGAGTAAATGTGCTGAATTGAATGAGTGTAGTTGTAAGGTCTTTACATTGACCAACAAACATGTACATCATTGATATTGATAGTGAATGTCTTTCTATGTTGGATTCCCTGAAAAACAAATTGAATGTTACTATTTGGTGGCTCACCAAGCCCATCCCATAATATCTGAAAGTGCTTGACAAGTATTGAGCGGTGTCAGTATGAGTTGTTTGTATGTTATGTACATTAGTGGTGCAGGCGAGGGATGAGCATGACAGTATTATAAGAGAGACAAAGAAGCAGCCAGAATATCCCCCGCCCCTTGAACCAAAGCTCTCAAGACACCACGAAAGTGAAGAAAGTGAGCCAGAATCTACTTGGAAAAGCAGCCTGTCTCTTCCATCCAAACAAGCATCTATCCGTTCAACCATTCACCCTCTTATCCACCCACTGATATGGAACAATTTCACCTTTACATTCTGTCATACATTCATTCTTTAATCCATCATTCAATCTTTCACCATCCCATCCATCCACAGAACATACCACATATCCATCCATCCATCTATCATCTACTCGGGCATCCATCATTTAACTTACCCATCCACCAATTAAGCCTTTCATCCATCAATTGATCCTTTTGTCCAATCACTTTTTCACCCATCCTCTCAGATTTCCATGTACTTTGCAATCTATCCATTCTTTCAGATTTCCATTTACTATGCCATCCATCCATCCTCTCAGATTTACATGATTCCATTTACTCTGCCATCCATCCATCCTCTCAGATTTACATGATTCCATTTACTCTGCCATCCATCCGCTCAGATTTACATGATTCCATTTACTCTGCCATCCTTTCACACCATCCATCCTCTCAGATTACATTTACTCTACCATCCTTTCACCTACCCGTATATCCATTCTCTCAGATTTACATTTACACCGTTATCCTTTCTCCCACCCATCAAGCCGTACTCTCAGATTTCAATTTACTCTGCCGTCCTTTTACCCACCCATTCATCTATCCTCTCAGATTTCCGTTTACCCATCCACCCATCCATCCATCATCCATTTTCCAGATTTCTATTTATTTTGCTGTCTTTTCACCCACCCACCAATCCATCTATTCATCCTCTCAGATTTCCATTTAATCTGCCATCCTTTCATTCACCTATCTACCCATCCTTCCATCCACTCATCCATCCATCTTTTCAAACATACATCCTTTAACCGACCCAGTCATTTTTTTACCCACCCATCATTTTACCCACTGCCTCTTCCATCCTATTCCCACCCATCCTTTCACAAACACATCCTTTGGCCCACTCATCCACCCATCCGTTCACTCACTCACCCACCCATACTTTCATCCACTCATCTATCCATTCTCTCACCAACTGATGTATCCACTAGTCCATCCTTCTATCCCTTTAGATCAACCCATTTTCCTTTCTTCCTTTCACACTATGAGCCGCGTTGAAGATAAAAGAGGTCCATAAATAACCCAACCCCTGCTCCATTCGCTAAAGCAGGGGTTCACAGCAACTCCGAAGAGAGGCCTTTTGGCAATATCTGTGCTCCCATACGTTTTTGCATGATCCAAGTGCAAGAATGGTGAAAATTCGACCTGATTGGTCAAAAGCTGAAGCAATTAGGAAAGAAGCCATTTTGAGAGGTAACTGTAAGGAAGGAGCGTATGAGAAAAACTATTGACAACAGGACCTTGGGCTAAAGTTTTTAAGTGGACTGTTGTGGTGTGTGACCCTGATACCTGGAATAGAGAGTGCCCAGGTCTCACCTCACAGTGATTGGTGATATATCACCTTTATAAAGTAAGCCAAGAGGGTGCATCACTGAACCACACAGCAGAGCTCCTGGAAACAATATCGTTTTCAGTCAAAAATTACTTGACTGACCCTACTGGTTGATTCTGGCAAGTCTGAGCCGGTACGGGCGAGTAACTGCTGGTGCTAGCTAGGAAGAGTAATCCATGACCGAGCAAAGATGCAAGAAATGTTAGATTATCCAAAACCACAGGTGACATGATTTTCTGAGGGCTTGAAGCAACTCTAGTGACAAGACATGGAAAGTTCAGACGTAAATTGGGGGATAGGTGAGTTTCACTTCCTAAAAGTAGTCAGTCATCTCTCATACTATAATGCAGACACCAGTTAAAAGCCTGGTTTTACAATCAAAAAAGGTAGAATGGTGGTAAATTCATTTTTCAAGGTGAGTATTAAGGTCCAGGTAGCTGAGGTTGACCTCACCTAACGCTGACTTCGTTCTTGCTCCTCCTCCCTGTGCCATTGAGCCTGATTTTGATCTTGGCGGATGGGTTACTCCGTCACAACGATGATGGAGATCCCATCTGCTGAAATATAAATCCCATTATATCCTATGGGAGTTATATTTTGGTGGACTTGATATCCGTCACCTGTGTGAATGGGGTAGCCCATCGGCCGAGATCTAACTCAGGCCCATTGTCTTCCTTTTCCTCTTTTGAAGGCCTTCTCTCGACTCTAATCGGACACCCGTTTTCCCTCCTCATCTCTGTGCTGTCCCTCTGGCCTAACTATCGGGTTTGCATTGGATTAACTCCTAGCAACTGCCAATGCCACTCTGCCCCAGTTCTTAACCAAACCACCCACGGCTCAATCAATGAATAACAGTTTACAAGTCCCCTTATGTTGCCTTTTTCCTTCTGTAGGAGAGTAGGGTCTGCAATCCTATGATCACCCAGATTTTTTGCTTTTGTTTCACTGGTTTACGACTTTCTCTGGCTGTGGGCCTGCCAATCAGACCCACAGCCTGGCTGTTCTCTTTCTAAATTACTTCATGTACCCTAGGTGCATCTACCAATTGGTACTGGGCCACCTTATCAGACCCTGTAACTCAGGGCATAGGTGTACCCAGGGCTACCAGGGGCTGCAGCATGTATTATGCCACCCCTGGCTGGCCTCCTAAATTTGACACAACTGGCTGCATGACAGCTGGGGCAAAGTCGTGTAATCACCCTTTGCTGTAGGTGTAGTATACCTATACCTAACCCTAAAATGGACACACAGATTCCTATCAGTCACTCCTATGGCAGGCCTTGACAATCCTGAAGGCAGAGTGCTTGGAATCGTGTGAGATGGTGCTCTGGCATGAGCTGAGCCTGTCTGCAGCTTGCGGAATCAAGTCCTAATAGCTGTTCCATGATATCGCATACCATATACTCTTAAGTGCATTATAATCCTCGCGGTTAAATGCTATCTTTGGTATTGCTTTATCAAAACATGTCGAGTAAGGTGTCATACGAATTGGAATACTAACCCCTCGCCAATTCTGGCGACGGGGTTAGCATTCCACCCTTCTAGAGGGACACGACATGTATGTAACTGTGAACCCCGGTTAAAGTTAACTGAAGCCTCAGCTCCACAAAATGGATGCTGCCACCACAGACACGAGTCTGACCCCCTACAGCTGGGAGTCCTTCCAGCGAGGGGAGCCTGGACAAAGGGTTTCCTGTCAGGGGCGGTGCTAGCACCGTCCCAGACATGGTTTTGTGTATCCTGGGTAGGCAGGGCTTTACAGGAAGGTGACTGCTGAGTGGCACCCCGGTGCTCACTACGCATAGGCCGGCCTGAACCAGTTCCAGGGGCACACCAGCCCCTGGCCTGGGGAAGTCCGGCATGGCTGAGGGGTGTAACCACCCCCCACCTAGTCCCACCCATAGGCAGGACCTAGTCACCGGGTCAGCCCCTTTTTTTAGTATAAAGATGGGAGCGGGCCCCCTGTTAAAATTAGATCATCTTTGGAATCAAGATACCACTTTCTTCGAAAGGACTTCACGATTTCTTCTTCAAGATTCTCCCTTGTGGCTAAGGAGTAGTCACCCTGCATCCGCAGGCACCATCCTAAAGAACACTGCGGTCTGCTGCAAGTCCTTCATCACGAATCCGACGACCCAGCTCGACGAGACCCGGCTTCCCTGGCACCTCTGACCTCTACTCACCTCTACAGCCCAGCTGAGAACCGTGAGTGCGACGAGACCTCAAGGGACCGACGATCGCCAAGACTGCACGACATCTTTACTGCAAGCCCACCGTGTCCTCCACTGGTGAGTGCTTTGGGGTCCGAGAAGCCCCGACCCTGCGCAGCTCCAGCACCCAAGATCAGCCCCCCTGCATCTCCACGATCTGCGTGGGGCCCTTCTGCTGTTTGCTGTGCACCGCGTTGTTTGGCTACTAGCCGGCTGGCTTGTGGCCCTCTGAACGACGCCCAACGACTTCACGACTGCTGGTCTGGTTGCTCCAGGCTGGCCTTTGCTTCCTTCTTCAAGAGAGGCACCCCGGACCCTCCTGGTCCACTCCAGACGCCATTTTAGGTCCACCGCGTGGGCTTGAATTTGCCAAGGCTTTGTTGCCCAATCCTGGGTCCAGCGACGCCGACAGCTTCTATCTTCGTGGGACAGCTCGATCCTCCATCCTGGTCGCCGACAACGCCTCCTGGTCCGTGAGATCTTCGAGTCAAGCGTCACCCACTCACCTAGTCGAGGTGGCTACCATCCGGTGCCCTCTTGGTGCCCACTGACTACTGGCTAGTAGTCTCGAACTTGGTCCCCTCTGCTTTCAGGTGTCATCTATCTTCGAGATCCAGGCTTGGATCCAACTGAACTTTCTTCACTGGTCACCGGCCAGCATCTTTTCTTCCGGCTCCTGGTCCGTCTACGAGGATTCCCGACGTCTTTTCAGACCTATGCAGCTGCAGCCCCTGGGCTAGGTAACTTCGGCATTTCGGTGCCCCAGCATAGCCTCACTATCCAAGGGTCAGAATCTACTTTCGTTTTCTCCCTACCAGGTCGGGTTCGCCCGAGAACACTAACTTTCTAATTCCTAGCTACCATAGACTTTTGTCCCGCATCTCGCGTGAGAGTGCACACACTGCACCCGAGTCCCCTAGGCCTCCTAGAAGTAATCTAACGATTCCCTAGTCAAGTCCTAGCGACTCCAAAAGCTATTAGTACTGTACTTACCTGCTAGTAATTTCGCATTCCACTTTCAGAGTATATGGTTTTCCGTGCCCCTCGGGCATTTGTATATACTGTGCTAACTTAAGTATTTTTGTAAGAGTTTTGGTTTGTGCTTAGTACCCTGTCCTCATAAAGAGTACAGGGCTGTTGTGATCTTTAAATAAATAACTGTTTATTTTCATAACACTTGTGTGGTGTCCTTTCACTTGGTATTCAAGGGGTATATGTGTGGTAAACAGCTGGCTTAACGCGCCCTCTCGAGTCTTTAGCCTTAGACTGCTCGTATCCACGCTACTAGGATAGCTGGTCTATAAGGTTGACTTACAACCAATCATCAATAAGGGTTGCTGGACTGATACATAGTGTTCACTAGAATAGTGAGCACTGCATATCAGGCCACCTTCTCACATTGGTGAGCAGCGGTTGGGATTTGAGCTTGCTGTTGTTTTACCACACGTATCCTAAGAATATCTTGTTGAAAGATCACATAAGTACTGTTAGGTACACATAACTAAAGCTTAGAATACTCTGAGTTCTACTGAACCAGCTGTTGTAGCTCCTCAAGGCTTAGCACACCTTGGCTGCAACTCTTAGCAAGGGATCAGTAGGTAAACACATAGTGTAGGTAGGTGCATCACTTACACCACACTAGAAACAGTATGTCGGACAAAGGAGGAAACACTGAGGTTCCCCTTGTGTCAGTTGACCCTCCACAGGTCATCTCTTCAAGATATACTGCGCTTAGCTTCCATGAGTTACGACAAGTGTGTACCTCTAGGAAGATTAAGCAGGGGTCTAACCCCACAACTGCCTTTCTGATTGGTCTCTTAGAGACTCATGATGCAAGGAGGGCTGGTAACCCAGACCCTTCTAATTCAGATGGCAACATGCCCTCCTTACAGGGTCCCTTTGATGCCCAGGACCATCCTCTTCAGGAAGCAGATGATGCTGATGATGAGGATGATGATTTGGTATCAGGGGATGAGGCAGAAAAGGAACAGGTAGAAGTCAGCAGACTAACCAGGTCCAACTTAAGCAGACATGAGATGGGCACTAGGGGACCCTTGGGGCCACTCTCAGGTCAGCTTAACATTGGGAATGGACGAGATAGATCTCTATCAAGAGGCTCTATCAGATCCCTTCATACCAATGGCTCTCAACGTTCCTCTCAAAGGGGAATGACATCTCCCCAGAGGAGAATGTATGAAGCTAAGGAAAAGGCAGCCAATCTGAGGATTGAAAGGGAAGAACTTGCCCTGGCCAAAGAGAGGCTTGCCTTTGCTAGAGAGCAACAATTGAGTGGGACAGTCCCCACTGGTGGCAGCATTGTACCTAGCAATAGGGAAAGGAGTTTTGATACAAAACACCTTGGTAAGATAGTGCCCCCCTTTAAACAAGGGGATGACATCCACAAATGGATTACTGCTTTGGAGAGGGCCTGCACTGTGCAAGGCGTTCCCCCAAGTCAGTGGGCAGCTATCTTGTGGCTCTCCTTTGAGGGTAAAGGAAGAGACAAGCTCCTCACCACAAGGGTGGAGGATGCTAATGATTACCAAGTCTTGAAAAATGCACTGGTTGATGGGTTTGGCCTAACCACTGAGCAGTACAGGGTGCTGTTCAGGGATACCCAGAAAACTCAGTCTCAAGATTGGGCTGACTTTGTAGATTGTGCCACTAAGGCTTTTGAGGGCTGGTTGCTGGGCAGTAAGGTTACTGATTATAAAGGATTGTACAATTTGATGATGAGAGAGCAAATTTTAAACAATTGTCAGAACCAGTTGTTGCATCAGCATCTTGTTGACTCAGATCTGACCTCTCCCCAAGAATTGGGAAAGAAGGCAGACAGATGGGTTAGAACAAGAGTTAAACAGAACCAGGGCCAGAATCAAGGTGGTCAGAAGAAAGCAGACCAGAAGGGTAAGGATTCGAAAGGGGAACAAAATGACCAGAAGTCTTCGACAGGTCCCCAACAACCCAAAGAGGGTGGGGGTCAGGCTCCCCAAAAGAAGAAAGAAGGCCAGTCTAAAAGGTGGTGCCAATACTGCAAAAGTAAAACTCACTGGTTTAGTGAGTGCACCAAGAAAGGAGGAGGGCAGACTCCTGCCACTGCAGCCCCTAAGGCACCTGTGCCCCCTAGTACAGCCAGCAGTGGTAGTGCACCTCCCAAGGGTTTAGTAGGGTTAACCCTGGGTTCTGAGGGGAGTGACAACTTAGTTGGCACCCTCACTCAGGCTGTCCTTGTCAGTACAGGGGATATGGATATGTCCCCTGACATAAGTCCCAATACTTTGGGCAAATACAGACAGACACCTTTTATTAATGGAAAAATGGCTCAGGCCTATAGGGACACTTGTGCCAGTGTCACAATGGTGACACCTAGCTTTGTGGACCCTGGACAGATCATGCCAGGTACAGAATTCCTGGTGACCAATGCAAGCAATGTCACTACCAATCATAGTATGGCAATTGTAGCTTTCTCCTGGGGAGGGGTAACTGGCCAAAAGAAGGTTGTAGTTAGTTCAGACCTCCCAGTGGATTGTTTGTTGGGCAATGATTTGGAGTCATCACAATGGTCAGAAGTGGAGCAGAGGACTCATCTGGAAATGTTAGGTTTGCCAGCACATGTGTTTGCTGTGACTAGGTCACAGGCCAGAAGATGCCCCACTGAACAGGTGCTGGATCCTGGAACAATGGACCAGACACCTTCCAAGAAAAAGAGCAGTAGGGTTAAGGCTGTGCCTTCCCCCTTGCCCCAGGTTGTGGATCAAGTCTCAGAGGAGGCTGACCTGCAGGAATTGAGGGAAACTGAGCCTAGAGAGTTTGAACTTGATCAAGTTGAATTCTTGGGTTCAGGGGGACCCTCAAGGGAAGACCTGGGGAAGGACCAGTTAGGCTGCCCTTCTCTTGAACCCCTCAGACAGCAGGCTGCTGCTGAGGCTGCTGGGAACGCCACAGGTACCCACAAGGTATACTGGGAAGATGGACTCCTGTACACTGAGTCAAGAGACCCCAAGCCTGGCATGACCAGGAGGCTGGTTGTACCCTTGTCTCAGAGAGGTTTCCTACTTACCTTGGCCCATGAGATTCCCTTAGCAGGACACTTAGGCCAGACCAAGACTTGGGACAGGCTTGTCTCACACTTTCACTGGCCTCACATGAATGAGGATACCAAGGAGTTTTGTCGCTCCTGTGTCACTTGCCAAGCCAGTGGTAAGTCAGGTGGCACAACAAAGGCCCCCCTTATACCAATGCCTGTGGTGGGGGTGCCCTTTGAAAGAGTGGGGATTGACATTGTTGGTCCAATGGAACCCCAGACAGCATCAGGGCACAAGTTTATACTGGTGGTAGTGGATCATGCCACCAGGTATCCTGAAGCTATTCCACTTAGGACCACCACAGCCCCTGTGGTGGCAAGGGCCCTAGTTGGAGTGTTCTCCAGAGTGGGCTTCCCTAAGGAGGTTGTCTCTGACAGAGGTGCAAACTTCATGTCAAGCTATTTAACTGCTATGTGGAAGGAGTGTGGTGTCAATTACAAATTCACTACACCCTATCACCCACAATGCAATGGGCTTGTTGAAAGGTTCAACAGGACCCTAAAAGGGATGATTCATGGACTACCTGAAACACTCAGGCGTAGATGGGATGTCCTGATGCCCTGCCTTCTGTTTGCTTACAGAGAGGTCCCACAAAAGGGGGTTGGCTACAGCCCTTTTGAACTTTTGTATGGGCATCCTGTGAGAGGCCCCTTGTGTTTGGTGAAGGAAGGATGGGAGAGACCTCTCAAAAAGCCTGCAACCAACATAATGGACTATGTACTTGGTCTCCGCTCCAGGATGGCTGAGTATATGGAGAAGGCATCAGAAAACCTTAAGGCCAGTCAAGAACTTCAAAAAGCTTGGCATGACCAAAAGGCTGTCCTGACTGTTTATCAGCCTGGACAGAAGGTGTGGGTGCTGGAGCCAGTGGCCCCAGCAGCACTCAAAGACAAATGGTCTGGGCCCCACACAATCCTTGAGCAAAAGGGAGAGGTCACCTACCTGGTGGACCTTGGAACTCCCAGGAGTCCCCATAGGGTACTCCATGTCAACAGGCTCAAAGCATATGTCGACAGGAAGGACATGAGCTTGCTCATGGCCATAGATGAGGGACAGGAGGAAGAGAGTGACCCTCTCCCAGACCTGCTCACTCAGAATCCTGATGATGGGTCAGTAGATGGTGTTGTCTTTTGTGGCAGCCTCTCTGAACATCAGCAGAAAGACTGTAAACAGGTTCTTCAGTCTTTCAGACGTATGTTCTCTCTGACACCCAGTCAGACCAATTGGTGCACCCATGAGGTTGACACTGGTGACAGCCTGCCAGTCAAGAGTAAAATCTACAGGCAGCCTGATCATGTTAGAGACTGCATAAAAACTGAAGTGCAGAAAATGTTGGAATTGGGAGTCATTGAACCCTCAGATAGCCCTTGGGCTAGTCCAGTAGTTCTAGTGCCAAAGCCTCACACCCAAGATGGTAAGAGAGAGATGAGGTTTTGCGTAGACTACAGGGGTCTCAATGCAGTCACTAAGACTGATGCCCATCCAATACCAAGGGCAGATGAACTTATAGATAGATTGGCTTCTGCCAACTACTTAAGTACATTTGACTTAACAGCTGGGTATTGGCAAATCAGGCTAGCTGAGGATGCCAAGCCCAAAACAGCATTTTCAACCCCTGGTGGGCATTATCAATTTGTGGTAATGCCCTTTGGTCTGAAAAATGCACCTGCCACCTTCCAAAGGTTGGTGAATCAAGTCCTTACTGGGCTGGATGACTTCTGTGCAGCATATCTAGATGATATTGCTGTCTTTAGCTCCACCTGGGAGGATCACCTGGTCCACCTGAGGAAAGTGTTAGAGGCTCTGCAAGCAGCAGGCCTCACTATCAAGGCCACCAAGTGCCAGATAGGGCAGACACAGGTTGTATACCTGGGCCACCTTGTAGGTGGAGGCCAGGTTCAGCCACTGGAGAGCAAAATACAGTCAATCAGGGACTGGGCTCCTCCAACCACCCAGACTCAGGTTCGAGCTTTCTTGGGCCTGACTGGATACTACAGAAAGTTTGTCAGGAACTATGGTTCCATTGTGACACCATTAAATGAACTGACAAGTAAGAAAATGCCAAAAAAGGTTCAGTGGACAGCAGGCTGTCAAAAAGCATTCGATGACCTAAAGCAGGCCATGTGCACAGCACCTATCCTTAAGAGTCCAGACTACTCCAAACCATTCATTGTCCAAACAGATGCTTCTGAGTTGGGTGTGGGAGCTGTTCTTTCTCAACTGAATTTTGATGGTCAGGATCAGCCCATTGCTTTTATAAGCAGAAGGCTGACCCCCAGAGAGAAGAATTGGTCAGCTATTGAGAGGGAGGCCTTTGCTGTGGTTTGGGCCCTGAAGAAGCTGAGGCCATACTTGTTTGGCACTCACTTCAAGATTCAGACCGACCATAAGCCCCTCTTGTGGCTAAATCAGATGAAGGGTGAAAACCCCAAACTGCTTAGGTGGTCCATTTCCCTACAGGGGATGGACTTTACAGTGGAACATAGACCTGGTACTGATCATGGCAATGCCGATGGGCTCTCCAGATATTTCCACTTAGAACAAGAAGACTCACCTGGTCAAGGTTAGCTTATTGTCCCAAAGTTTGGGGGGGGGTCATGTAGGAGAGTAGGGTCTGCAATCCTATGATCACCCAGATTTTTTGCTTTTGTTTCACTGGTTTACGACTTTCTCTGGCTGTGGGCCTGCCAATCAGACCCACAGCCTGGCTGTTCTCTTTCTAAATTACTTCATGTACCCTAGGTGCATCTACCAATTGGTACTGGGCCACCTTATCAGACCCTGTAACTCAGGGCATAGGTGTACCCAGGGCTACCAGGGGCTGCAGCATGTATTATGCCACCCCTGGCTGGCCTCCTAAATTTGACACAACTGGCTGCATGACAGCTGGGGCAAAGTCGTGTAATCACCCTTTGCTGTAGGTGTAGTATACCTATACCTAACCCTAAAATGGACACACAGATTCCTATCAGTCACTCCTATGGCAGGCCTTGACAATCCTGAAGGCAGAGTGCTTGGAATCGTGTGAGATGGTGCTCTGGCATGAGCTGAGCCTGTCTGCAGCTTGCGGAATCAAGTCCTAATAGCTGTTCCATGATATCGCATACCATATACTCTTAAGTGCATTATAATCCTCGCGGTTAAATGCTATCTTTGGTATTGCTTTATCAAAACATGTCGAGTAAGGTGTCATACGAATTGGAATACTAACCCCTCGCCAATTCTGGCGACGGGGTTAGCATTCCACCCTTCTAGAGGGACACGACATGTATGTAACTGTGAACCCCGGTTAAAGTTAACTGAAGCCTCAGCTCCACAAAATGGATGCTGCCACCACAGACACGAGTCTGACCCCCTACAGCTGGGAGTCCTTCCAGCGAGGGGAGCCTGGACAAAGGGTTTCCTGTCAGGGGCGGTGCTAGCACCGTCCCAGACATGGTTTTGTGTATCCTGGGTAGGCAGGGCTTTACAGGAAGGTGACTGCTGAGTGGCACCCCGGTGCTCACTACGCATAGGCCGGCCTGAACCAGTTCCAGGGGCACACCAGCCCCTGGCCTGGGGAAGTCCGGCATGGCTGAGGGGTGTAACCACCCCCCACCTAGTCCCACCCATAGGCAGGACCTAGTCACCGGGTCAGCCCCTTTTTTTAGTATAAAGATGGGAGCGGGCCCCCTGTTAAAATTAGATCATCTTTGGAATCAAGATACCACTTTCTTCGAAAGGACTTCACGATTTCTTCTTCAAGATTCTCCCTTGTGGCTAAGGAGTAGTCACCCTGCATCCGCAGGCACCATCCTAAAGAACACTGCGGTCTGCTGCAAGTCCTTCATCACGAATCCGACGACCCAGCTCGACGAGACCCGGCTTCCCTGGCACCTCTGACCTCTACTCACCTCTACAGCCCAGCTGAGAACCGTGAGTGCGACGAGACCTCAAGGGACCGACGATCGCCAAGACTGCACGACATCTTTACTGCAAGCCCACCGTGTCCTCCACTGGTGAGTGCTTTGGGGTCCGAGAAGCCCCGACCCTGCGCAGCTCCAGCACCCAAGATCAGCCCCCCTGCATCTCCACGATCTGCGTGGGGCCCTTCTGCTGTTTGCTGTGCACCGCGTTGTTTGGCTACTAGCCGGCTGGCTTGTGGCCCTCTGAACGACGCCCAACGACTTCACGACTGCTGGTCTGGTTGCTCCAGGCTGGCCTTTGCTTCCTTCTTCAAGAGAGGCACCCCGGACCCTCCTGGTCCACTCCAGACGCCATTTTAGGTCCACCGCGTGGGCTTGAATTTGCCAAGGCTTTGTTGCCCAATCCTGGGTCCAGCGACGCCGACAGCTTCTATCTTCGTGGGACAGCTCGATCCTCCATCCTGGTCGCCGACAACGCCTCCTGGTCCGTGAGATCTTCGAGTCAAGCGTCACCCACTCACCTAGTCGAGGTGGCTACCATCCGGTGCCCTCTTGGTGCCCACTGACTACTGGCTAGTAGTCTCGAACTTGGTCCCCTCTGCTTTCAGGTGTCATCTATCTTCGAGATCCAGGCTTGGATCCAACTGAACTTTCTTCACTGGTCACCGGCCAGCATCTTTTCTTCCGGCTCCTGGTCCGTCTACGAGGATTCCCGACGTCTTTTCAGACCTATGCAGCTGCAGCCCCTGGGCTAGGTAACTTCGGCATTTCGGTGCCCCAGCATAGCCTCACTATCCAAGGGTCAGAATCTACTTTCGTTTTCTCCCTACCAGGTCGGGTTCGCCAGAGAACACTAACTTTCTAATTCCTAGCTACCATAGACTTTTGTCCCGCATCTCGCGTGAGAGTGCACACACTGCACCCGAGTCCCCTAGGCCTCCTAGAAGTAATCTAACGATTCCCTAGTCAAGTCCTAGCGACTCCAAAAGCTATTAGTACTGTACTTACCTGCTAGTAATTTCGCATTCCACTTTCAGAGTATATGGTTTTCCGTGCCCCTCGGGCATTTGTATATACTGTGCTAACTTAAGTATTTTTGTAAGAGTTTTGGTTTGTGCTTAGTACCCTGTCCTCATAAAGAGTACAGGGCTGTTGTGATCTTTAAATAAATAACTGTTTATTTTCATAACACTTGTGTGGTGTCCTTTCACTTGGTATTCAAGGGGTATATGTGTGGTAAACAGCTGGCTTAACGCGCCCTCTCGAGTCTTTAGCCTTAGACTGCTCGTATCCACGCTACTAGGATAGCTGGTCTATAAGGTTGACTTACAACCAATCATCAATAAGGGTTGCTGGACTGATACATAGTGTTCACTAGAATAGTGAGCACTGCATATCAGGCCACCTTCTCACACCTTCTGCCCCACAATTCTTCTTCTTCTTATCTCTTTGGATGCTCAACTTCCCGTATTTCTCACTGATCCGCCTTTCCACCCGCATACACTCAGCTAACACTTTTCCTTCTCCTCACGTAGCTTGTCAAATGTCTTGCTTCTGTCCCATACCCTGGACACACTAAGGGGCATATGTACAAGCAAATGGTGCAGCGCGGCACAGCAGCAAATTTTGCCGCAACATCCTTTGCTTTTTAATGCTGCCCCATATTTAGAAGGATGGGGCAGCACAAAACACAAAGGCCAGGTAAAACCTAGTTTTAGGCTGGTGATACGAGGAGAAATTATACATTTCTCCTTGTATTTTGCGCTTTCTATGTGTGCTGCATTCTGCAGATCACTCAGAAACAGCAAATCACTTTTAAAGATTGTTTATGTGCAGGAAGGTGTCCCTTCTTCCACATAAACAATCACCCCTGCAGTGCATACATCCTTGCAACATGGCACAAGAGTACCTGCACTGTTGCTAATCAGATTTGTTTGTACCAGCGCTTGGGGAAATGCAGGGGTGCACCATATTTTTGTATATATGGAGCATCCCAGAGCTTAAAAAATGTCAGTGCGTAGTGTTACCAATTTTGGTGTAACACCGCGCTCCAACATTTGATTGTAAATATGCCGCCTGGCTTTACCTGGCCTTAGGTTTTGGTGCTGCCCAATCCTTGCAAATATGGGGCAGCATCAAAAGCAATGGGCGTTGTAGCGGAATGCCCACTTCAACATCCATTGCACAACCCTTTCACGCTAAATGACGTGTGAACAGGGGCCTTATTTAGAAGGTGGGGTTAAGCCATGTTAAGTGGCTCAACGCCACTTTGGAAGTAAGGAGAACGGGATATCGCCACCAGAACGTCACTAAAAGTGACGTTCTGGTGGTGATATCTCGTGGTAAATATGCCCCTTGGTTCCGCTCCAACGGGCAACACATGGCGGCCGGTAATTAAAAATATAACTTGGAAACATGGGCTTAAATAAAAATGCAACTTTAAAAAAATCTGTTCTAGGTAAGAATGACCTCAGCCAAACAGTTTGAGGGTTGGAGCCGACCAATTAACATATGATGCACCAAGCACAGAATGGCTAGTGACGAGTGCACATCATAATTTATTTTAAATAATAAAAGGTCCTATTTATTTTACTGTGCTTTACTTACAGTGCTAGTTCAGAAATCCAAAATAATGTTTTACATCCATACTGTATGCAATACAATGGAAAAAAGCAAATAAGAGTATAAAGAGGGTGGGTATAGGTGACAAAGAGGGAGCCTACGTCTACATTCATAGGTGTCGGGTCTCAAAAGTAGACCCAACACCATTAGGCTTCTTCAGGACATGTGAAATTAACAGGTAGGATTTATTAAATGTTGAGCAGTGTAGCGGTGGATTAAAATTCGCAGGACTGGATTGTGCAAATGATAAGCAATTAAGCAGTACCATATTTACGATGGATTTGGGCCCAGATCTTCGGACTGGGTTGAGTGTGTGACATTGATCCACATTCGGTCCATCACCTGTTGTGTTTGCAGGTACCATATTTACAGTCACAAGCTGATAATGTCATAAGCCATGCGTGCAAATAATGTCACTATAGTGTGACGCTAAGTTTTGCGCCCAATATAAATGCAAGACAGGGGGTCTTGTATGACAATGGTGCTAATGGTACACCCTTCATGGACAAATTAGTACGTGATGAGAGCCGCCCAACTTAAGCCACACAAAATGCATAATTTTGTGGAAATTACACGTTACATGTTGGAAATTCACATGATTTTCCAATTGCCCATTGACTGCTTTTATAGGGCAATAAAATCACACAGAACTGAAGGTCGTGCTACTTTAATAGAACTGGTTTTGCTTGAAATGTTAGTGGTATAGGCACTGTTCCAGCTGCTATGCACTGCATAACATGACATGTGTATTTGTAAAGTGCACACTCATCCCAACGAGGTCTCTTGGCGCTGAATAACAGATGGTTATTGTTACCCAACTCAATGGTGCTCATTTTATTTACCTCAGATGAAAGACTGAGTTGACCCACCGGGATTTGATCCTGTGATCATGAGGTTGAACACAGGCCCCTGCAGAAGAAGCATTGGTCCACTGAGCCACCAGACCTGGCATAGGGCTGCATGATGAATCACAGCACATCTGGGCCTGCATTTCTTTTCCCCTATACCTTGTCTTATGCTCTGTTTTCCACTTGTACCCTTGAGTGCTTTCCAATCAACTGTATTTACATAATTGTTACTAAACCCCAGCATTAATTTCCTTCCATAACAATTACATTCACAATGGATAGTATGCTCATTTCCACCATCTGGAAAATAGTTTGTACTGAAAGGCATTAAAGGGATGCATTCTTTTTCAGTCCATTAATAACTAACATTTGTTACATAACTTTTTATAAAATCTGAGATGCACATTCTTTCCACCCGTTGACCTCTGACTCACTGCTTTCTCGTGCCGTCTTTTATGATTTCAGTTCCATTTCGCCTTCCAGCATTTTTTCTCATCAATCAAAGTGGAAATGGTAATACCATGTGATAAAGGCTCGTCTGAACGTTTCTTGATCATAAGGAATGTAGATGACATTCAGAATACTATCACTCCATGAAAATGTGTTTCAAAGTGGTATTCTGCCTTTTGTCCCGTTTTAGACCAAATAAAGCAAGAGACTCTACGATGACTCAGGGGCATTTCCGAGAATATGAATTAAAAACTCCCAAAATACTCTTTGGATCACAAATCCAATTTGTAAAAGTCAATTTTTCAGACGAGCAATTTGCAGAAAAGTTCTTAACTATGTTGCTATAGCTCAAATACACTACGGATATTTTAGACACATTTAGCATAGACTATATTTTCCCCCTCACAGTCTTTTGGGTTTGCTGTGAAGTACTAAAACTTAGAATTCTTTGTTTATAAATTAGAGACAACACTGTTAGCTGCCCTTGCAGGGAATTATGGGTAACAGGCAGAAGCAGGGACTCCACGGAGACCAAATGAGGCATTTGGTCATGGGAACAAATAAAGTAATTGACAAATATAATGTGTGTTTGGTGGGGAGAAGTTAAGGAGTGAGAAAACTCCAATAAATCTGTGAATCGTCCCTCCAGCGGAAGGTAGGTGGCAAAAACAGTAACTAAATTCAGAAAGACCTTGGAGAGAGGTAGAACTGTTATAACAGTGCGGGAGAAAACACAGAGCTTCACTTTGCGGGCTTGTTGGCAGGGAGATCCAACATTAGTCAGATCCATACCAGGGGCCCTATTATGTATAGGGTGCACGTTCCCTGTTTGAGCCCTGGCGCACCTTAAAAAAGAAGCGCTGGGCGCAAATAGGGAAAGAGCACCCTATTACATAGAATGAGCAACCCACAGGGCCGACACGAACTCGAGCTGCCCTGGGGGCAGCGCATTCAAGTGAAATATAGAGCAGCTTTAAAGCAGCCGCCCAGTGTTTCTGTGTGCAGGCGGCAACCCGTCTGCCCTTTTAAAGGGGATTAGAGATCCCCTTACATGCAGATGCAGTCAGTGACTGCACCCGCCTGCAGGGGGATGTCTGAGGGTTCATAGAACCCCCCTTTACCCTCTGCACAGGGCTCCTCTCAGGAAGTGCACTGACAGTGCGCCTCCTGAGTGCTTCTTTGCCGCTGCACAGGCACAGAGGCAAAATTATTCCCTCATTTGCATGGTGCACACACCCATGCAAATGAGAGACACCCTCTGAAGATAGTTATCGGTATTACAGAAGGGGATGCACAAGCGTCAGCGGCCTGTTCTGTAATACTAAAGTGCCCCGGGGGCACGCAAAGCAGGCGGAAAAGCCCATTGCGCCCCCGGGGCACTTAGTGTAATACGGCCCCAGATGTCAGGAAATTAATTACCAGTCAGTGATCATCCTGGAAACCTGGCAAGGATCCAACTCAAGTAGACCACCAATAGATATCTCAGGTATTTTAATGAATCAAAGTCTGCGGTGTAGAAAAACCATGACCATTGAAGAGCCTTGCTACCTACTTTGTTGAAATACCTATCAGATCACCGAGGGTTTTTGTACGGAAAGCGATATTAGGTTTTTCAAACCGAGGTGTTGTATTTGCAAAACCTTTTGTGTATTTAAGTTTCACAAAGATGTGCAGAATGCGCCATTTGTGCACATAAATGACAGACTGTAAAACATAATATCAGAGTCTGCGGGCAAATATTTTACAACGGAAACTTACTACGGCAGACAATCCACTAATATGGGGAATACTACGCGGTACGCAGAGAGTTATACATGGCAACCTCAATGTTCCCAAGCCAGGGGCCGTGGATGGCTAACTGGATTATGGTAAACATGCACTAAGTCACAACCTTGTGGGTATTCACAATCATTCCCATCATCACTTAATTATTAAACTGAACTTTAGTGGTAAAAAAGGCTAAGGTATGGGTGCAAATTGAGTGCCCCAAATAGCCTCACTTTTTTCAAGGTGCAAGGGAAAATATTTTGTCATATGGAATAAGGTTTTACATGAAGTACAAAATATAGGGAATAAATGAGCAAATTCACATTTCCGTGAATTCTATACCAGTGCTTATTTGAGCCGGTGGTTTCCGGTGCTTGGCACTGCCACTTATTTGTCAGCACCGGTCCTTGGCAGTCTGCCACAGGGTGGCGGTGTCTGGTCAATTTAGAGATGACCACAACAACAGTTGATTATTAATTCAAAATACATAAAAAATGACTATTACCTGCCACCAAAGTCTTTCTTATAGGTTTGGGGTCTAAAATTGTCCAAATTGTCACACTTGTAGGAGTTTGATGGTTATTAGTTGTGTTGTTACCATAATTTGCAGCATGACAGGGGCGATGTGTGGAGCAAGTTGCAGTAGCCTCCTGGTGAGAGCCCTGGCACTTAATTTTCTGTACAAATTAAGCACCCACATATCCAGCCTTCGTGTAAATAAGAACCCTACCACCTTTGCAGACTTCTGTGTATACTTCTGGAGATTTTGTGAAGCCCCATAAAGGCATAAAAGTACACAAGGCATGGGCTAGGGTGCATGGGTTTATACACTTTTTGTGAATCAGGTCTAGTGAGGGTAGCATTCCACAGGTTATTTACGTGAATAGAAACCTTGAATTTTCTCAGTCAGGTGTCTGTGGGGTTGGCAAATAAAAGAAAAGTGCATGCAATGAAATGTAAATTCCTGCATTGACTGAACACTGCTTCAAATACCCACTGATGATCAATTAAGGCAAGTTTGAATAGATGACCACTTTACTTTTGCATCAATTCAACAGGTCTTCCAGTGTGGCCCAGGAGACTGAGGTCCAAGCGTTGTATCCTACAATTCATAAACATTCAGGGCCAGGCAAGCCTTTTCCCTGGTGGGATGGAGCACTTAGAGGCCGGTTTTGAAAGCCTAGGGTCAGCCTCTGGTGCCTCTGCCAGTTCCCCCAACAGCTCGAGGTTAATTCCGTCAGGCACAGGAGGCTTCGGGAGTAAGCGAAAGAGAGGTAAGGAGGGAGGGGAAGGTAGAGAGCAAGTGATCACAGGGGGAGAATAAAAGAATGTGTCCTTGTGTAACGCAACTGGTGCTCATGTAAAGCGCTCTAATACCTTCGGGTCGAGTTCGCGTTATATAAAACAGCAAAAAAAAGGGAGAAGAGAGAGAGAAGAAAGAAGGTGAGAGAATAGATGGATGGAAAGAGAGAGATAGCACGATGAGACAAAGGAATTGGGGCTGGTTTGAGCATTTGTGCCAGGACTGGTTTTGGTTCCTCAGTCCAGCCCTGTAAACATTCCTCACAAAAATGTTTCATGGGTCATTTGACACTCCATCAACATATTGAAGCTGCTCTCCCAACACCATCGTAGATGGCACATAGAGCTGCACAGCTTGGCGAGAAGTGCCAGGAGTCTGGTGAGAGATTGGCAGGAAGGCCAGGCCTCCCAAGCCCCACCTATCCTCAGTCCAGCAAAAAACTTACTTAAAAGTACCAGACAGCACAAAATTAAAGTAGTGCAATTCTCATACAAACTTTCTTGTAAGGAGAGGCAATTCTTCACCCAATAACCTTGAACCATCGAACAAAATTCCCAGCCTTGACCATCTCTGCCAGAATAATTAGAAATGTTACCATAGACATAACACATTTTCCATAGTGCCCCTTCTTGGGATCATGCTTGATCCCACTGGAAAAACACTCAATAGAAGTCATAATCTTTTAGTTCCACCTTTATGCCAACCTCATTTTCTCACTGTAGGAAAGGCACATTGGCCTAGGAACTTCTCGTTATATAAGGTACTGGGTAGCATCATGTACTGCTAAGGAAGGTCTGACTCAATGATTCATCGCTACCAAATGCAGACTGATCTCCATCATCACAAGCCACAACAGCCATCAAAGGCTTGCTTCAAAGACAGAACCCTAACAAACTGACATATGGATCCAGTTTTTTACCTTCAGTCTTAATGCAGTTTTCACCACATCAATGAGGAAGTTATTAATGGATTTCTGTATGACACCCGACCTATGGCAGACCAATGAGGCACAGCTGTGCTATTCTTGGTCAAAGTAATCTCTGCATTGGATACCTCTACCCACAAATCCTTCTTCAAGGACCACGGAGTTTGCCTCAGTTCAACAGCTCCCTCCTGGTATCGATCGCATCTCCTCCTAGGTCCATGGAAATGCCTTGACCTTGTTGGACTGCAGGGTGTCTTAAGCGTTAGCATCGACCAGCGACTAGCGAACCTAATTCAGTTTATAGGTGGATGGTTACAGCTTTACAACCGATTGTTATGAGGCTGCTCTGGCAATATGAGAAAATCCTTCTCCACTGTGGAGAACCAGATGCATTGGTCAAAATGTACAAAACATTGTATAAACTATTCTATCAACGTAAAAAAACAAAACTTCTACCCAGCAACATTTCCATCAGGAGTACAACAACCCAACAAATATACACTCAGATTTTCAGAATCCCTTAAAACTGCACATTATTGCACATCAAATACATTTGCTCAGCCAAAGGCAAATGCAAAACTAAGAGAGAGTCCCAATGAACTGCACTTCTTGAACTTCTAAACCGTGGGCCACTTTTTGATCTCCACATTGATGGACTAACATAAGGGCTTATACTAGGGCCCTCACTTGCAATCTTTTGATGCACCTCAGTGCAGCAGGCCTTCCTGTTGCGCTGCCGCGTGTCCAAATAAAAGGGCAGGAAAGCGCCGTATCTACAAGATATGGTGCATTCCCTTCCTTCTCCCCCGCACCGGTGCACTAACAGCAGCCGCGCGCCAGCGCAGACACCCTTTGCGTCATTTTGCAAGGGTGCTTGCGCTGAGAGGATGGTTGTTTTTGCTTTGGGAGGGACACCTTCCTTTACAAAAACAATCATTGAAGGAATTTTCCTCTTTCTATGAGTGCCGCGAAATGCAGCATGCATAAAAAGAGGAAACAACGAGGAGAAATAAAGGTATTTCTCCTCATTGTGCCCCCTTACACCGCCCCTGAGAAGGCATAGGATTCTAATGTAAATGTACAGGAATTTATTTAGCGCAAATCACCACTGGTTTCTAAGCGCTTGCTTAGGGAACCCGTCCTGGTATTCCCCTGTGAGATAACACCAGCAGGGTATCCGCAAGGTGAAAGCCAGGCATCCCGCCGCGAGGGGCCGTTGTGGAGATTAAGCAAGTTATTGCCCAGAGTCGCAGAGTGTGAACCCATGAATCGAGTAGGCTCCGGAGCGAGAATTGTCAAGTCCATGGACATTTTAGGACTCAAGACCCCGCCGAGCCGGGAATTGAACCCTGGTCCAGGGCTGACCTCTGCATCCAGGTCTGCCTCCTCTAACCAGTGAGCCACACTTCTCCATGTATTCCCATGTTTGCAAAATGTTGTAAATCTGGGAATGCACCTCATTCCATGGATGTTGCATGGGAACACCCACAGCAACACCCATGGAACGCCCCTTTCGCGCAGAATTATGCGTGAAAGGGAAACATATTTGCAAGGCCATGAAAAGTCATGCAGGGTGACTTCAGAGGGCCTTGTAAATATGGGGAAGCCCATTGCGTTGCTGGTGGGTCAATACAAGTAAATGAGGCCCTGGAATTGTTACATGTTCAACTGTAAGAGCTCCAAAACGCGATCAATAATGGTTTAGCACAACAAATAACAATGCAAAGAAACAAACTCACACCACTCCTTAACACAAATAGTCTGTTTCGCCCTAGCTGTGACCGAAAAGACACTACACCAAGAATCAAATAGCATAAAATGTTAGTTTCTACATTTCAGTCGATTTGCCATGCTTCATCTTGTCCCAGTGGATAGAACATGAAGCTGTTATCTAGAACTATGCAGACTTGTTTTATTCTGTTCACTCCACTGTCCAAATGATTTATGATACAGATACATACAGTACCCAGAGTATAAACACATTTAAGAAAAGCAGATGCTTGTAGTGCCCCAAACAAGTTGCTCTGCACATTTTTACTGGAATGAAAAAGGCAAGCATTAGATCAGCAAAGAAATGCACTATTGCATTTTCTGTGAGTTTCTAGTTGAACACAATATCATGAAATTTGCAGAACTGAATGTAAAATGTTCTTGTCGCATCTATGTTCCTCCTTTGAAAATGTATATCTTGTATTTTATGGTTCTTGGCAACATGTAGGTTTTATTTGTGGTGAAATGTGAGGAAAAAGTTTCATTATTGTTTGGAATAGTTCAGGTTGTTGCAGTTCTTAAGTTACACTTAAATACAAATCATGCCTCTTTGTATAGGAATGCACCAGATTACATAAAAGTTATCTTCTTTTCTCCAAGTCAGGGCTTCCTCACCACAGAGTTTACTTATTGAGGTTTTGTCTCTGTTCTAAGAGAGACAACCAACATCATACCTCAAAAAAAGAGACTAGGCATCCCTTTAGGAGAGGGAGTCTTTCTTCAGTTGCTCTTGAACTGCTCACATAAGACCCTCCCTCTCCCCATCTTCTTCCTGGTGTTCCGATCTAAAGCAGTAATGGATAATCAGAAATAACATTTATTTATTGATTTTATTTATTTATTCAGTTGTATAAAGTGCTGGCTAGACCCGTAGGTATCAGAGCGTTTTACATGAGGATCAGTGAATTACAGGTTACAAGTTACATTTGTTACAAAGCATAATCAAACAGGATTAAAAAGCCGGTGTTAAGGTAAATTCGTCAGAGGAGGGGGAGGAAGGAGACAAAACAGGGAGACGGGGAGAAACTGTGTCGAATGTCCGGCTGGGTAGGTGACAGCCAAGGGTAAGAACCAGGGCCAATCTCCTCTATAGCTGTCTGGCAGCTCCACCGGCATTTTAGATTTAACAATGCACAGAAGAAATGCAACCCACCAAAATCTCTTGCTTGAAATATAGCCAAATCCAAACTATGATGTAGAACAAAGGTGATAACTGAAGCACTAGTAGAGGTCCTACAGATATCTGACAATGACTCTTCTACCCTCCTCTTTTCCAAAAAGCCTGTTTCTACCTTTTCGCCTGGGGACCCTCCCTCTAAGACCGTTCACCCATAAGTGGAGTAAGGAACAGGTAACCATGGTTTATCCCTTGTGTAACCAGGGCGATGAAAATGAACCACATGTAATCTTTTTTTGCCCAGAGTATTCTTTCTCTCACCGTAAGTGGATTATTCCAATATGTCGGGAACTGGGGGTTTCTTGTTACCAGGTAGCTCTTAGGATTTTGAAGACGGATACATCTCTTAGGACCGCCTTGGCTGTCAGCAGAATTATAGAGGCAGTCTGGCACAAACGAAGAGCAATTTAAAAAAATGAAGGGTAATGATTTATGGTTCTCTATTTTTACATATCCAATTATGAGCAATTATTTTATCTTCCTGGAAGCAGTTTTTAATGCAAGGGTCTTAAGGTAAAACTGCCGTACACTAACTATGTATATTTATTGCTGTTTATATCATCTACTGATATTGAAGCATGGATCACTGTAGACCCTGAAGCAAATCTTTTCAATGGGGTTGTGTTCTACTGTTGGCGAATGGTTATCGCTGGTTTTGCTAGTTGCACCGATTTTGAAGCACTGGGCACTTTATTCCCTGGTATGACCTTTAATGAGGGCTGGTATTAAGTATCATTGTTAACACTGTGTGTAGGTACATGTTTATATTCTTGATTTTTATTCTTTTAACTATACTAGTCTATTATTTTATTATTGTGTACCTCTCATTGTCATTGACATTTGTCTTGGGATACGATCAATTGCTGTGCTGCAGAAGGTCCTTAAAGCATTATTATTAGTTCTGTGCTATTATCTGCCTACATTCATCAGCCTCAGCGACTATGGCATGTTATACAGTAACGTGATGTATGTTCTGTGTAATTATTATTTTTAATTTTGGTAGTTTCTTGGATGTATACTTTGATGGTTGTAAAAACTGATTAAAGTAATAATAATAATAAAGACTCTTGTACACAGTCTGTCCAAGACATTAATACCATTCTAGTGGTCCTGGCATGGATGTTAATAAGAATTGGAATACATGTAAACTTCTAGTTCTTTGAAATTGAAGACTTAAGCCCTCTGCCAGCTAAGAAAGAAAATTATTTCCTTCCATTAGCCCAAATATCCCAAAAATATTTCTACAGCCTCCGTTACGTAGTTCTGTCAAGATAGATCAAAATGACCCTTCTGAAAAGGAAGGCTACTTCCTCACTAGACCTAGGTTCGAGGAGGCACATTTGAAAAAGAATTGCTACTTATGGAACAAGACATCTATTTTGCATCTAAAAGAGGGCCCAGACTCCAGAATAACTCAGTTCTTAGAAAACTTGAGATAGAATATTTCCAACAAGGAAGATCACTTGTACCAAAACCTAGGTGAAGCAGCTATACAAATGTTCAAATGGAGCGCTTTAGAGTCCACGTAAACCAGAAGAAGATCCCAACTGGGCCCCACTGAGCTGAACACAGTCAGTGATTCCTGAAAATATACAGCAGCCTCAACACTAAAGGTCCACAGCACTGTATGGACCCCCACATTATTTGACTTGATCTTATGGTGGACACCCTGCTATCTTACCTTCAATAAACCCCTCTTCAAAACTCTACATAGCGGAACTCAAGAATTCATAGAGAGGGGCACTGATGAGGAGAAGCCTCCTCTGACTACACAAGCGCCTAGACGCCCCTGGGCTAAGTTTGCGCTTTATAACGCTTATATTCATTCATTCACAAAAGAGAAAAGTTGACTCAATGTCAGCAAACCAATTTCTAGAATGTTGCTAACCAGCTAGATTAACTCAGGAACTTCAGCCTTTGCATCTCAATGTCCAGGCCTTCAAACAAAAGTGAAGGAAAGCCTAGGACAAGATCACAAGGAGAATGGAATTTTTGGCCACCAGAAGGAAGTTAACACCATGGACCTCTAAAGTAGGGAAAACTAGGCTCAGAGAGGATAATAAGGCACAATCAAGATTATTTTACCATAATCCTCCAGAATCTTTCTCGGCACCCTTGGAGGGAGGTGAATTGTGTGAAAAGCAAATAAACACCCATTGATCCACAGAAGCTAAAATGTACCTACACCCAAGCAATTGAGTGTGGAAAGATGGCATCCTCCAGGGAAGAAAATACACCCAACCTTGTCTTCTCAAACTTCAGTGTTATCATTCTGAATTGCCAAGGCTGGAGATAGACGGATGCTGAGTACTGTTGGTTTACATGTGTCCAAGCAACCTGACTGTCATTTCAGACAAATAAACCAGGTCTCTGAAGAACTTAGAGGCTAAAAGGACTAGGAAAATTGCCAAGAGCGGAGGCTGTCTGCAGGGGAGCCACTTCCCCAGTGATACTGGCTCTCAAAGTGGCACCTTAGCACATTTGGGATCTGTTGCGAGGATCAATAGAATCAGAGTGAACAAAGGTAATCTTATCTTCAGAACACCCTAATAATGCTATGCTAGAGTCATAAGGTGTGACAAAGGAACGTAATTCTTGTACTTTGCACTTTGCCGGGTCCCTGTGGCTCTGGAGATTATGTACCAATCTGTCTAGATGTAGCTCAATAGATCTCTGTTGTTGTGGCTGCAAATAAGTCTTGACCCCTGAAAAATTCCAACATAGTTTGCCCTAGTTTTTTTAAGCGAGCTTGAATGAGATGGTGGAGTGTGCCCACCCAGAGGTTTATTAGGGCACCATCCCCGCTGTTGTAGGGATTCTTGCTACAGTGAACTAGAGGCGTTTGATTTGCTCCTGATAACAAACCAAATGACTGGAGAATCTCCAGGATGCCATGATCATTTACTTTTGCAATTAGAAAGAGAAGGAGAAGAACTCAGCCAATCATCCTAGGAAGGAAACACAAACCACCTTCATAAACTCCTCTTATAACTTTGCAACAACTAGTTCTAATAACTTTGGGAAGATACAATGAGCAGGATGGACAAACTATTATGAGTTTAAATTAAAAAAAGCTTCTGATTCTTGATAAATCGTTACGCTTATACCAGCATATTAACCCCTTGCCCGCTGCCGGAATTCCGCTCCTGTGCGGCACATTCCGATCGCGCACATCAGCACACGAGCACTGTGTGCCATGACGGCTCCCGGCCGATATCAGCATGGAAGGGGTTAAACAAGCATCTAGAAGTCCAGAAAGGGCAGGAAATATCCTTGCAGGGATTACTGCCTGGAACATTGACAACCAGAATGGAAAGGAACACATACATTGATTCGCGTCCTAACCCTCTCATGGCACGCCTCTGGGGAGTATTGGGAATAGACAAGAGTCAGATTTTGTCTTCAGAGATGCATCACTCAACCTTGAGCCTTTCAAGCAGAGACTGCTTCCAGGATGAATATTTGCTTGTCTCATCAAAATGAATGATGAGATGAAGGCCTTTCTCCTCGGCTGTTTGATTGGACCAAAAAGCTTGACCCCTAAATGGGAAGATGCAAACCAAAAGCCCAGAGACAACTCCAAACTCTAGGAATTTGTCCAGATATGTGGTTTACCCACAAGAAATGACAGTCTCACCGTAGCAGATGCCCATGGCCTAGTAAGGGACGTGTCTGAAAGGAAGCAAGTCAACAGCTCTATGGAGGCAAACAACATATATGCAGTTGTTACCCTTTTGTATGGCCAAACATAATGAGTTGAAAGTGCTAGAGGTGGCTTTGTCCAGCATAATCCGTATATTTCCTAGCTGAATCTTTCCATGACTTGCAGCTTTCAGGCAAATGGTCACCTTCAGCCTCACAACATCCTCCATCTTAGACTCAGCCGAAAACTGTCTCTCTTTCCAGAGTGAGTGGGCTGTGACAGTAAGGTAGCCGGGGCAGCTATTTCCATTTAATCCTGGACTTCAAGATGGGAAAGTGTAATGAACTGATTACAGCAAGTACACACATAGGACAGTCAGCCAACTTTATTATACCCCGCAGAAAATTTCTAAATGGTCACAAAATAGTGATCGTATTAAATGCCCTGAATGCGATCTGGTGGCAGCAGATCTTACTCACATGATCTATTTGTGCCCTATGTTGGCTACATTCTGGCAAGAAATAGAACATTTTCTAATTCAAAAACAATCAATTTCCCTACCGCTTACGGCACCTACGGTATTACTTGCTTTAAATACGAGAAGTAACAATCATACCGGCTGGCTAAACATAGCACTATCTTGCGCTAGATTGGTGGTTGCTAGAGCATGGATTTCACCAAACCCACCATGTAGGACAGAATGGTTAACCTTAATCCATGAAATATACTCTATGGAAAAAGCTCTTGCTAAGAATAACAGCCAAAAGGCAGCAGAAAGAATGGAAAGGATATGGACTAATTTTGTATAACCCTTTTTCAGGAAATAAGATGAATGGTTAGGGCCTTTGTACTTTGCAGATTGAATGCCTTTGGTTTAGTACTGATTTCCTATATATTGTATATATTCTGCTATACTTTATTAGTATTTTTTTTTTTTGTTAGGCTGATGTGCTGTCATGTGTAGGAATACGATGTTTTACTTTGCATATTCTGTATACTGAACTTCTCCCTGAAATCACTCCAAAATTTGTATTGATATAATGCTGTTTTTTTGGTATGACATGCTTGCCAAAATAAAAAATTAAAAAAAAAAAAAGCAAGTACACAAGTCCTCAAACTCCTTCACATGACATACTTTCTCCCCCTATTGAATTACTGTAGTAACAATGGCACACTGAAATAGTGTGTGTCATTTCGGTTGTTATAGCTCTTATAGAGACCATCTGGGCCACAACCCATAAGGCAATCTGTCTACAAAAAGCAACCCAAGCCACAAAGGATTTGCATTCACTGTAAGAAGAACCGGAGCTTCCGCCCCCTTCAGTTGGACCTATCTCAGGGCTGTGTTAGCAATGGGGGAATACACTCTCAGACCTGCTCCAGCAGTAACCAGGGCTGTGCATGTGTGCATGGCAATGAGTCTGCCCTGCAGTTAGCAGAAAGAGAAACAGAGCTGTGTAATAGGGCAAGTAATTTAAAGTGCATCCACTTCATTACAGGTCACCAGTGTCTCTACCGGAGACAAGAAAAAGAGGAAGAAAGAAGGTTGAAGGATGTCTTATAATGTAAGTTCAAGAGCAAGAGAAGAAAGACTTCCACTTTTAAAGGGACTTCATGGTCTCTTTTAGTCTGTCATAGGCCTGGCTCGAACCTGTGGTGGAACATCACTAAGGGCCGGATTTAGAACCCGGTGGAGGGGTGTCTCAACTGTGGCGGATATCCAGTCCACCAAAATGTAAATTCCATTACATCCTATGGGATTTATATTTTGCCAGACGGGATATTCCTCACTGTTCTGGCAGAGTCACCCACCTGTCTGCCAAGATCTAAGACCAAGGAAGAGATGTTGTGAGACAATGACCAGAGATTCATGAATACAAAGATGCATTTTCGAATTACACTTTTAACAACAGGTTTCAAAAAGGAACACAATAAAGCTAGTACATATGGGTCTAGTTAGGTATCTGTGCTACTTCTATTGGTGCTGTGTATCACTATGTTACATATTCTATGGCTGAGTCTCCGCTTTTGTTTCTATTTGAATCAGACAATTTAGTTGTGCTCTGGAAAGTAAAAGGTTATATTTTGTTTATTGTAGGCAAAGTTAGTGTACACATCTTGCCTGTTGTCGACATAGATTTTTGCTTTTACAAGGCAGCACTGACAACCGTAAAAGGGAAACATAGCAAAGTAGCACACCTTTATGAATATGTAAAAGCACTGAATAGCACATCAGTGAAATTAGCACAGACTAATAAAATACCACCTGTAGACCACTACGTACTTCAAAGCTTACGGCATTCAAATTTGTTTTCATTTTCAATATAAAGACTTTAATCTTTTTGCCAAAGTGCGATATCTATTGAAAACATGATACACCTGTTGAAAATCCAAGGTATGCATAGAAAAAATACAATTTTATTGAAGATGCTGTATTTTACGTTTTACAATTAAATGACCATGGGTATAATTGTTTCCACACTGCAGACTACCCATGTAACATTTCCAATGTCATGCAATACCCCCAAAATGTATATTCTTACCTTGAATGCTCTTCTTTTGTCGGTGCAATCAGGATTCTCACACAGGAGAATCTTGTCTTCCGTCAGCATCCGCTCATCTAGAGAAGATGAAAGGACCAGTAAGTCATTACAAAATTACACTGCAGTAGTGATCATGAACAAAGAAGCGCCGCCAACCTTTACTGTGCATGGGAAAAGGCCCGACCTTCAAATGTGACTGTGGATTTTTTTACAAAGGTGTTTCAAACTATGGGGCAGATTAGGATGGCGGACGGACCTGTGTCCGTCCGCCACCCCCGAGGTGGAGGGACCGTCCGCAGGGGCAGCGGCGGTCCCTCCGGTGCAATTAGGAGGTGACCGCCACCCTGGCGGTCACATCCTGTATCTTTAACCTTGCGGCGGGTGCTGCTTGAAGCAGCACCCACCGCAAGGTTAAAAATGCATGTTTTACATTTACATGCACAAAGAGGCAGGCACCGTGCGGTACCTGCCGCTTTGTGCATGTAAATGCTGAGGGGTACCATAGGTACCCCCCATGTGCACCCCCCACCCCGGACACCCTGGGGCACCGCAACGGGCCCCCAAACACCAAAGACCACATGCTTTTCCACGGCGGAAAAGCAGCCGTGGAAAAGCATGTTGCAATGCACATCGTAATTTGGCTAACGGTGTCTTGCCGCCACCGCCACCAAATAGCCCTCCACACCCCGCGTCCCACCACAATCCCATAGCCATCCTAATCTGGTGGAGGGTGTTTTCTGTGGCCGCGGCGGTGAATCCGCATCCTCCAGGCCGGCGGTGGCTTCCGCCGGCCCGGAGGATGCGGATTCACCGCCATCCTAATCGGCCCCTAAGTTAGGCATCTTCATTTAGCGTGACCAAAAATTTACTCACTTATGTAACTACATATTTTTGTGACAGCCAGTTTGAGCCAATAGAATGTTTTTATAAGTTTAATTTTGCATGTTAGAAATCTCGCTAAGTAATTGTGGTTATTGGCATAGGTCGCTCAGACAGTGTTTACGGGTTTATTATGCAGACATACCAATGGCCAGTTTCTGACTTGACTTTGATCCATTCATCCTAGAGCCATTTATGTTGGCCTTGAGGATTCTTACTTCTAGCACAATACAATGTTAGGTTTGCCCTTAATTTAGTTTAAAAACCCAATACTCATGCCTATATTCTGTGTTCTAGCCAAACGCCGAATAGCAATGTTTAGAAAGATGCCTTTGGCCATCACATACTTCATCTGACTAGAAATGGTGTAAATTGTAAATTGAGAAAAATAGATATGTGCTCTTTTTTAACACTTTTAATGATTGATTCTTCCCAAAAAGCATCCAGCAAAGACCCTGCATTCATATCCCTAACAACAAAAACAAGCTGGAGACAGAAACAGACTAGATCCAAAAATGGTTCCAGATTCAGTAATTGTATGCTCGATTCTATATATTGAGGGGCTGCAGATCGAGATCAGGATCCTTGGAAATTTCCTGGACATCCAGGCAGATCTATAAAGTTTCACATCTGAGAGACCATATAGCCTCAGTGGGCAGCCTGCCTAGTGATCAACAAGACGAGTTAGCACCAGTCTATACACTTATGGTTTCGTGCCCACATAAGGCATGCCACTCATTGCCTTAGTCAAAAAGCGAGAGGATTCTTTATTTGATGACATAACATTGCTTCAATAACACCCAACAGTGCACAAATCGCACTATCTTTCACAATCTCAACAGTGTGCCTAAATTAATATACATTAAAGAGCTGGACCATTCAAAGTATTAATATAACAAAACACACTTTTAGGTCTGGGTTAAACAGCGACGGCTCGTGGAGGGAGTTACGGTGGGGCAGGAGGGTGGGGAGGGGGAGGGGCAGGGTGGAGGTTGCTAAAAACCGGCATATGGATAATTGCAGGTAAGTAAACAATTTAATTAATAAAACGAATTTCGTAGTGCGCCTTGCATCGCAAAATGCAATGCAGTGCGAGCTACGAAATTCGTTTTATTAATTAAATTGTTTACTTACCTGTAATTATCCACATGCCGGTTTTTAGCAACCTCCACCCTGCCCCTCCCCCTCCCCACCCTCCTGCCCCACCGTAACTCCCTCCACGAGCCGTCGCTGGGGTTAAAGGCTGCTTTAACTGTCTCCTTAGAGCAATTATTAATAATAGACAATGTAACAATCTATATATATAAAAACGAAAGTATGTATGTTTGTCCTTTATGCATTACTACCCCATTCATCCGATCGCCATGAAACTTTGGGAAGTTGTTGAGTACACTCCCGCAAAGGTTTCTGGCAAAAAAAAAAAAAAAATTAAAACAATTTGTGTTAAATATCGCCCCCCGGCCCCCCAGGGCCCTCATAATCTTTCCAATACTGAACGTTTACAGTTTACGGTGCGACTCGCTTTTGCAATGACCATCAACAAAGCACAAGGACAATCGCTGCAAGTGTGTGGACTAGATTTGGAGAATCCGTGATTCTCACATGGACAACTGTATGTGGCCAGCTCACGCGTCGGAAAACCTTCTGATTTGTTTGTGTACGCACCAGACGGAAAAACAAAAAATACAGTGTATCCACAAGCACTCAAATAAATCAACAGAATTAAAACAACACTTTAAAATGTTTTCAATAAAAATGACGCAATGTAAATTGAATGTTATCATAACAAGTTTCCTTAAATTTCCTTTCTTCTGAGATCGCAGCAACGCGCGACGGGTAAGCTAGTACATGATATAGAAGGGCTTTGCGCCAGGTCACTTCACCCATTGATTGCTTGAAGTGTCAGTCACATGACGCAGGAGAGCGTACAGATAGTAGGGCAATGGGTTAGCCCCTTTCAGCCATTGCTTTTTTTGCAAGTGTCGCTCACAATTTGGATCCGTCCACAGAACAGTCATTCTTAAACTGGAAAGTCAGCCAGATTGAGACATTGCACTTTGAGGCTTTATGTGTGAGTCCCCGGTATGAGGCTGTACCATGAAGCACATAAGCGTCTCTCCAGCTCCGGATATACTTCCTCGCAATCATCACGTACCTTCGTGTACGCTGTTCAACAGGCCATGGATCAGACTGCCTGCCGTCCCCACTGACTAAGCAGTTTATACACCCACCTAACAGGGAGCAGCCAATGCTATTTCTGAGCCCCTGGCTGCCCTCCCTTCTGCACCACTCATTGTGGTCAGCCTCCGGTGACTTGTGCTCCTACAAAGCGAGGGATGAGTGCAGCCTCTTTGATGCACTCCAGTGTTGAGTACCATCCGGCCAGTACTCAAAGGGGTGGTTTACAGAGTCAATATGAGAAAAACTGCTTCCGTGATACAGTACAGCTGTAGGAGAGTAGTTTGGGACCCAGTAGAAGTGCATTATAAACACAGGTAGTCTGCACTCACATATATTATGTGTAACTTATACCTGAAAAAGAAGAAAGGGGAGTACAAGATGTATAAGTATCCTCATGATTAACGCAAATCTCATGTGTACTTTAGAAATGTAACTGACAAAGGTGTGCATTAATATTTTGTTAAGGGATAAAAAAATAAATGTGTTTGCTAATTTTGTTTAACATTATACTCAGGGCGCTATTATTTTAAGGGTTTGCATTTGTAATTGTTAAGTATATGCCAAAAGTATGGCTTATTCTCTCGCAGAAGGCACACATAATGTAACCTGTGCGTTGTTCATTTAGCCCAACTGTAGGCATGAAATGCATTTCCAATGTATTTTTCAGCTAAACGTTTGAATTTGCATTTTGCTTGCACAGTGAAATGTTGAATGTATCTTGTGTTCCCACTGCAGGTGGGCAAGGTTGTATTAGTTGTGAGGAAGAGTTATTGTTCTTAGTAGAAAGAGACCTGAGAATAAGTTGCGATAATGGATGGAGGATGACTTCTCGTGGGAGACGGAGATGGCACCAAGGTTGTACGAGATATCTCAGCATGTGAACATGGAGCGGAGAAAGGAAGCAAGAGGAGGCCGCAATAATGGGAAAATACTAGTAGCACTGTGAGAGGTGCCCTAATTCAGTGACAGCTTATGCTGTAACGTAGTTAGGGACAGCTGACACTTTGCTTTAGGGCGCCTTGAGGCACAGACTACATTTTTGGGTTTTGTGGCTTCACGCTACATGACCCTGGTTGGAGTTACTTCTTTGGAAGGCTCTCCTATTAGGATTTCCACTTTAAAGTAGTGTAGGAACAGTTAGGGATGTGTAGGGGTTTTTACATGGATTTTTGATGCAATCCAACGTGCATTTTTGTCTCCTGATAACATATGTGGCGGTGATGGAATTAGTTGTTATCTTTCTGTTATGTAGGGTGAATCGGTTCTGGAGATTGCCTTCATCTTATTTACTTTGTACTTCTACACCATAATGCTTAAATTGGTGTTCATTATTTTGTTTCAGAATTTGAAATAAACAAACTAACCTGAGCTTAGTAGTCAACCTGAGTTTTTATATAGTAGTTTGGATATTTGGGAATTTCAAATTTGTGAAGGGAGTTTTCTCTTTACCTTTCATGCTGCACAACAAGACCCATCGACCAGGCTATTGAGAAGGATGGGTTCCAGCTTTCCCACAGTGCCACTTCCTGCCTGAACTATCCACCCACACCATGAATCCACCCTAGAGAAGTCTGTCCACTTGTGAGCTGCATAGGGGGCGGTTCAAACGTCAGGGCCGTGCCCCTTCCTCTGCCATTCCACCTTTCAGGCGGCCCGGCCGGACTGGGAACCCAAAGCAGCCCTGGCAATTTTGAAAGATCATCCCCCCCCATCCCACCCCCCACCCCCCTACTACTGTTGTTCCTGGGGGTCAATATAGCAGACCCACTGGAAAACCGGCCCCCAGTAACAAATATGGCCCCCACTGCTGCAAAATCGGCCCTCATCCTTCTAGCCTTCCGGGGAAATGCCTGATGCCCGCTACAGCCAGTCCGGCCCTATCAGGTGGCCATCTTAAATAGACCATAACTCAATGGAGAGGCAGCATGCAACTACAGGAAGACCCAACATTGGAAAGTAAAGCAATCCTCCCTCTTCTATTGAAGCAGACAACCGGTGCAGACCATACAGTGACCTGTGAGCAAAGACAGTGAAATAACACTTGGCAGCGAGATGAAAAGTGAAGTGGGCAGGAAGGGCTGCTTTGTGTGCTGAGAGCGGGGCCACTTAAATCATTCTTATCTCCTGAGTTCTGATTAAAGCATTCCTACATACAGACATGAGTAGAAAGCCTTGTGAATCACAGCCCCTGCAATGCCTCTGCTTCCCTCCGCCACATCATGGGACAATGTAGGTTTTATCAAAACCTCTTCAGTCATTTCCAAAAGGATTAATAGATATCCATATGATCTTATGTGCTCAAATGAGGAGGGCAAATAAATGTGAATACTGAGTTAAAATGTAATCAGTGGGTTATCGTTTTATGGAAATAACTTTGCATTTACTAGTCTGCTTTTGTGAGCTGTTAAGTTCTGTAGACCTCTCTCTGCAACAGTCGAATTCTTGATTCAGACTGTTAAAATGCTGGTAAAGGATTACTTGTTTTGATAAACATTCTGGCAAGAAGGCAGGGGCGGCTGTAGGCTCATGGTGGCCCTGGGCAGGGAGTGTAGGAAGGGGGCCCCAGAAGAGGGGGTCCGGGCGGGGCGGAGCCCCCCGGAGCTCAGGACGGTACCAGTGGGCCAGCAGTGGGTAGGGAAAAAAAGAAGCCAATCAGGAACCAGGAGGAACACAGGTGTGGAGGCCAGTGAAGAGGGGGGGTGGGGGGTGGTCAGGGTGTTTGGAAGTGGAACAGAGCCGGAGGCTGCGGAATCCCTGCCAGGGGCCGCCACGCAAATATGTATCCATCCTCAGAAGATTATCATATTAAGGATATATACTGGCGTGGTGGCCCCTGGGGTTTGGTGGCCCTGTGCAGGTGCACAGCTTGCGCATGCCTAAGGCCGCCCCTGGAGAAGGTCACTTTTATGGACACACCTGAAGAGATTAGGATGATCATTTACACCTGCTGATTGGCCACCTGGCTTGGTAGATCCGCCAAGGCTATGGCATCCGCTCCCCTGACAGAGGACCACCTGCCTAGGTTTGAAATCCTCACCTGCCTGGGAAGGATCCCCAAATCCTTCATCACGACCAATGGTGCAATGGTTACAGGGAAGTCTGTCAATTTGCAGAGTGGGCACATTGATTGTTGCATCTACTCTGCAAAATATTTTGTTTTCCAACAACAAACCCCTTCATCCTAAGCAGGAGTTTGCTGCTGGAAAACAAAAAACTAATCACCTTAATGCAGAGCAAGTTTTCTCCTTGCATGTCAGTTGTCAGACCTACTATTTTTGTCCATACACAAGCAATCATGTCTCGTATGGCAGGATGCATCATGGAAATCGTGTGATGTTACCACTCCCTAAATGGGGCAGAGTGACAGTCACTATGACCCTGTGGTCCGGAAGCAAATTGGCTGCCACTCAAATGTTTGTCCTTGTGGAGCCATAACGTAAAATGATGGGGTCCCCCACAGAAACTGATGAGGGGCCCCTGAGTCACCCATATCACACAGATAGGCATTGACCTTGAGCTGAATGGGGCCTCCCTGAGGAGTAGGGGGTCCCCTGAAGGATTGGGGTACCCCTTCCCCACTGGGGTTGAAGAGGTATGCATTATGTCTCTGAGCCAAGGCTCCGTCAATGCAAACCTAGAGCTTCCCCCAGCTCTAAACGGGCAGAGGAACAGCAGGTTTGACTAGGTAAGAGAACTACTAGTTTATGGTCGATCATGTCTCCATAAGCAAGTATTTTTTGGTTTGCCTATATCTTTGGCACCGTTACAACACTCCACAAAACGTTCCAAAAAAGTGCTACTTGTTTACTAGTTTGCATATGGAAAGATTGGGAGAGATCGGTCAATGAAGGGCTGAGAAAAAGGGGGTTCCCGAAACGTGTTTTCGCCATTCATTTTTCCATTTGGAACTTTATGCATATCTGCAGCTTAAACCACTAAGCTAATTTGCACCAAATTTAGCAGAAAGCTAGATCTTAATCCGGATAGAGTGCTTTTTGTAATTTGTTGTAAATCTGTTCACGAGTTTTTTGAGCAATTAATGCAGATAATTGGACATTTCACGCTGAGGAGGATCTGCAGACCAGATAGATCGCATGGGGAGATCTGATTGGCTGCCACCACATCAACAACTATGTTGTGGCAGCCATCTTAGGACACATAACTCAGTCCTGGGCCCTAAGGAATAAGGTAGAAAGAGACGTAAGGGGGAAGGGTAGGGATATCCTGACCCTAGGTCTGGTGGTGGGTAGCCAGAGGAACTTGAGACCCAAAAACTTTTTTTTAAATGTTGCCGCAAATTCATGGACAATCCAAAGCAACATTTAAAAAAAACAAAGATGGGTTAGGCCCAGCAGGTGGCACAAACTGTTTATTTGGGGAGGGGCTGCGCAACCCCCCTCCTGAGCTTTATTAGGCCCCTGGGACCCCATCCCCTGGGGCTTGAAGACAGCACTGTCTAGGGACCACGTCCCCTGTTAAACTGCTGTTCCTTACCTAGAAGAGTGCAGGCAGGCAATACAAATTTAATTCCTACCTGCACTCTCCCAGGCAGGGAACATAGCTTTGGCGGGAGCAGAGATAACTAAGCTGCTCCCTTTGGGCAGGAGCAAAGGAACACAGCAGCTCCCGTTGCACCCCGGATGGGTGCTGGCTGGGGATCCCACAGGGGACCTGTCGCCTGGGGGCTCTCCCGTGGCCCCCAACGTTGAAAAAATATTTGGGTGCCCCAGGTGGCCACAGGGGCACAAAGAGAAGAATAATGGCCAGCTTCCACCGGCACCCTGTATGACTGTAGGCTGGGGAGCCAGTAGGAGCTGATAGGGCCTTGGGGCTCTCACAACAGCCCCAAAGTTAATATAAAGATTGGGTGTGCCGGGTGGTATGGTACACCCTCCAAAAAAAACCCAGAGAGAATTCTATATAATCGTCAGGAGCCACTCATGTATAATTCACTGATCCAAGCAGGAGTGACTCTTTCATAAGGCCCTATGAGGGCTCTTTAGTAATCATTTTTGACCCTGATGGTGTCCTTAAAAGGGCCAGGAGCACTACGAATCCATTTTTTTATGTTGTGGAGGGTTGAAAGGAGCAGAGCATCCCCCTCAGCACTATTAAAAAAAACATAGCTGCAAGTCTCCTGGGTCATTGATCCATAACCCAGGAGAGATTACCATAATTCTTAAAGCAATTTTCAGCTCGAGGGCAGAACCCCCTTGTGGTGGGTTCTGTGGCTGTCACTTGTGGTCTGAATTTTTTTTCCAAAAGACTCAAAAACATGTTGATGTGTTTTAAAAAAAATGCTTCATTGAAATTATTTTATGACAATCACTAGTATTAAATATTGCAGTGTGTGACTTTATAAAATACACATTTGATTATAGTTATTGGTAACTTTATGACAAAGCCTATAGGTCTAATTTATTTATGTTGTAGTGCTGACCCCTTGATAAAGCCAATAGGCCTGAATTGTATATTATGGTGTTCTGCCCATTTGACAAAGTCAGTAAGTCTGAATTACTTAAAATGACACCCTTTACACTGTTATATTGGACATATACAACGGTTGGGCACCTGCAAAGGATTGGGGCCCAAGGGGTTTGAGTGTAGGGCCCGGCGCCCAACGTCCTGCTGTGACGGACAAAAGCCCTGCTTGGCCGGGTGGTGGGTGACTGTGGGGGGTTGAGCGCAGACCCTGGCTACAGGTGCAGCGCTGTGCCCAACCCCATGCTGTGCATGCCTAAAGGCCATGTGCAGCAGGAGTTGGGAACCCTCAGGGATTTGTGCACCCTCTTGTAATATTTGAAATGGTCAGGTCTAGTAAACAGAAAAGCAGGCAACAAGAAACCTCGCAAATCATAGAAAGCAGACTAAATACACTCCTATTTCCTTGACACTTCAATCAGTCCTGATACCTAAATGCCACCATGATTTAAAAATAATATATTACTTATACAATGTTATTTACCATTGTTCAGTTCAGTGATGGAGTGTTTAAATGCAAGGTGCGTCCAGTGGGAGAACATTACAGAATCTCAACATATATATGATAGTAGAGAGGTATCAATCATCTGTCCATTGGAGCCAGATCCATTCAAATCTTGAAGATTACCTCTGTCTATGTAAATAAAGACCACTTACAGGCATTGGTCCTCAAATACGAAATCTAATGCATACCAATGTTCAATTAGGTGTGCAGTTAACTGTATGTATTCATGAAGGCAAACACCACATTCCTGATTCATCAAATCAGAAATGGTGGGATTTGTCCTCACAAAGGGAATTTGTTCATATGGAAATTCTGCTGTCACTGTGGAAATTACTTTTGAGCAAACTTAATAGTAGTGAATGGATTGTGGAAATTTCTCGGTGGGTTCATCTAGAAAAGGTTGTTAACACAAACACATGTGTGAGTAGTCAAGCAATTGTTGCAGGTATTTTCACACCCTTAAAACTCTTACATCTAATATTCCATCAGGGGCTGAAGTAAATGTGTTTACAGGTTGGAAATGGGAAGGAAGTACTGCTAGGTGGTAGTCAGGGGAAGGGGGTCACTCTGTGAGGGGTACATCTTTTCTAAATAGAGAAACAAAACATGTTTTTAGCACAACTCCACCTTTGCACTGCATTTGGTACATTTCTGTAGGATGAAATATTATGCACTCCTAAAAATCTGATTGTCACAGATTGCCAAGAGATCTCCAGGAAGTCTTTGTGAAGTTCAAAATGTCTGAAATGTAAACCAGATATTGGCATAAGCATATGAGAGCACATTTAAGACATTTTCTCTAATTGTATGTGAATTACCTCAAACAGTGTAAACGATTACCACTTAGATCCAATGTCTATGAATGCATCCCACGTCGCCATATCTAATGCCACAATAGGCCAACACAGTGAAGCAATGCACCAGAGGAAAACGTGAGAGAACTAATACTACTGATTCAGATTGGGCACAATGAATATAAGGCAGAAGTGCACATCTCAGAGGAGCACGGCTCAAAGGTGTAATGAGGATACAAAGAACTTCACTTAGGTTAATATGAGGATCTCGGGGAACTTAAGAGTCTATATTATATATGGGACCCACGATCCATGTCTAAATGCCTGTCTCTAAATTCCTTATTACAGGTGACTTGGGTCACATTTAGTGACCTGTAGTAGACACATGACGTTGTGGCTCAACTGTAATAATTTATTACAGTTGTGTTGTGATGTCATAACGCCTGCTGTCAACGCTAGCAGACAGGGTGAGAGGCAGATCACACAGCTGCATTTTGAACTGGATTTTCCTTTTTCTGAACTTTTTTCTAATAAGTAAACGTTATCAGTAGAAAGAAGACATATATGATACTATGTTTATTTTTTTAATGTGATAGGTCATCTCAGGAAAAATAGAATCTTAGCATTTTTCTACAGACTCTAAGCCACATCATTTATAATCTATTTTACTTAAACAGGCTCTGATATCTTTTTGCAAACATTACAAACTATTTTTTTTTAGTTTGTTTATTTTCCCTTTACAGATTCTGCTTTTATTCTTCTTGTGTGCAATGAACAAGAAAGAGAAAGACACAATAGATTTATGCAGTTTAGGAGAAAGTTAATGGTGTGGCCACATATTGTAAGGAACAAAATACCCAAATGCCTTATATTAAAAGGATATTGCAAATCACATCTGAGTTCCATAACCTTACAGAGTAACTCTGTCTTTGGCCTTGTTCTTCTATGTGGTCATGGAACTCCTCAGTGACTTGCAATATCCTTATTAGGAGAAGCAGGGAGTACTTTATGTACGTTTATGTATGTATAATAGATAGGAACTTGCAATACCTGTATAAAAGCCCCTATCTAATTTCCATATTACAGATGACTTGTGACATCTCCAGGTGCCTGTAATAATGAAGTTACATAGCTGTATACCTGTACTAAGTTACTACAGTTGAGTTGTGATGTTGTAATGGCTCCTAATAGACCCAGCAGCCAACATGAAAGGCAGGGCGAGGAGCATAATTGCAGCTGCATATTAAACAATGCAACCAAAACTGTTTTTTCATTCTTATGATCTGCTTTTCTTAAAGAAGCAATGAAGATCAGAAGGTAGACATTCAGGGCAACATGTTTTTTGAACACTAAAGGTCATTCCAAGTGCAATTAACTCTGTCCTTTTCTGGAAGTTCTGAGCCTTGGCGTTTCTTTAATTTGATTAACTTTAAACTAATTCCAATATCTTTTTTCAACAAATTACTAATTGCTTTTTGATGGGCTTCATTTCAGAGCAGATTCCACTTTTATTCTTCATGTCGGCACCCATACTAACCTCTTTCGAGACTTCAAGGATTTAAGTGGTTTGAGGGAAGAGTGATGATGGCAATGTGCATTATATGGAATCAAATACCCCCCGACATACATTTTAAGCCTACTGCAAGTTACCTTGGAGTTCCTTTACCTTACATAAGAACTTGGCCCTCAGCCGCATTCCTCTGTATGGTCACAGAACTCCCCAGAGACTTGCAATTCCTTTATAATGTACTGCTCTTTTTACTTTATCACTACCAATGTGAAGAAGAAAATAAATATAGAGGCGATGTGTTGGCCAACAATGTCTACTAGGCCATGGAACTGACCTTGTCAAACCTGTTTGCAGGCACCAGGGCTTGGCCTGGCCGCAGCACACAAATTGCAAGGACTGGGGTTTAATAGTAAATTTCTCATTCAGAGTAATCATAGGTGGACATAAAAGCCAGGGTCAACATTACAACTCAGACACCGAGTTACACACACATTCAGAGGTTACACATAACTTTTCAGATAATGTCTGTAACCCACGCCTGCTAAAATAAAGCTAACTTAACATGCTTATAATTTAGAGGTATCCTGTGTCTCTTGCCTCACGAGCCTGTGCAAGAAAGTTGACTATACATACTAACAGCCGTGGCCGCTGCAGGTAAGAGCGGTGAGGGGGGATTTCTAGAGATGACCACAAGGGAAAATTAATTAAATAATGAACTTCCACTCGTGGTCGTCTCTTGAAATCCCCCCTCACCTGGCCCCACCGCCCCACCGCTCTTACCTGCAGCGGCCGCGGCTGCATGCAAAGCAATGCCGGGATCAGAATGATGATCACATAGAGCAACCTCTACATACGTTTATATCAAATAGGGGTAGGGCGTGACATGCGTTTTGTAAGGATCATTCTCATCGCTGTATTTTTTTAAAACTACTTTCTATTTACATATTTAACACATAAACCTTAAAAAATGAAAAGTTGCAGCATTTAAAAGAGCAAAATAAAAACTTACATAAAAAAGTACATGGTATGAATATCAAAATTACTTCTACAGGCTAGCTTAATATCTGACAGAAAGTTGGGGCCAAGAATGCATTTTTATTTTACAAAAATGGGTCAAAATACACTAAAAGGAAGTATAAATAAATGTATACATAAATAAATTAAAGATGACAAAAGGGTTTATTTGCTCTCCATTCTGTTCCTTTCAAGTTCTCACTAGCAATTTGCAGTATGGAAAAGAGCCTCACGGCTGTGCTACACAGCACACTTGGTTGCCTTTAGAGTACCACAGGGAAGATCGCTCCTAAATGTCAGAATCTCTAACTGTGAATTTGCTCTCATCAGAAGATGCTGTTTTAGTTACAAGTCCACGTGTAATACTATATGACTTCAAACTGCTTCTCGGACATATGCTATAATTCAGTCTCTGACATCAAAAAACAATGACTTCTGATGACACAGATTACTTCAAAGAAATTAATCCACCTTGCTTCGAACTTCCTGCTGCGCTAATTTTTGTTTTGACCCCTAATTGGAGGGTTCTTTCGTTGACAATTATTCAGTCACGTGCTCGCTTTGAACTTCTCAGAAGTCAAATTAAACCAGATGTCTACGAAATACACTGCCAGACGCTGCAGGATCTGTTCGTCGTTATGGAGCACGCGCCGCCGTATTACTCCGCACGAGGCTCCCGTGTGGTGTGTCCTGGGTCCTGACATACTGGTCTGTCTTTTCAGGTCTTCTAGAGTTCATAAAGTGAAATGCAGTAGTACTTCAGTAATACTGTTTTACAAACTACGACATGCGGTCGTAACTGGGCCCCAAAACACTTCAAATGGTAAGAAATGGGAATTTTCAGTGACTATTCCTATACAATTTGTACGACTAGAACGGACTATGCCCTTTTCACACCCTTAAGTGTAGGACATTGGACGTTTTAGGGCCAATCCACAAACACATGTAAGAGTAGGCAAAAGAGTACACCTGCTGAAATTCTTCCAGTAAACAGTACACCTGGAGTATTTCTTCGGGTAAAGAGAACATCTGTAGTATTTCTTCCTGTGCTCATAAATGCCTTTATGAATCGGCACCTGGGTCTTCCTGGCCTGCACTAAAAACCTTTTGGCTTGGGGAGTGGCCAAAGGCGTAGGAAGCACAGGGCCGGACAGGGAACCAAAACCGGCCTTGGCAAAGTGCTCGGCTGGCCCCCGGGGGGATGTTGGGGGTGCGATTGAGCTCTTTGCGGGGTGGGTTTTCGGACGATTTTGTTACAGGGCCGATAGCTGCAAAATCGGCCCTGTAACAAAAACGGCCCCAGGGGCCCAAAACCGGTCCCCACACTTGCGGCGCACCGCGGGATTGCCCGGTGCCCTCAACGGCCAGTCCGGCCCTGGGGAAGCATTGTACAGAGCACCTGCCAGAGAACCCCATCCAGTCCCATCCTGCAATTGCTGGCTGGCTCTGGGGATCCAAAATTACAGTGGTGAGTCCCCCGACGCTTCTGGCACCCGCATGAGTGACGGAGCCCGGCTTTAGGGGAAGTTTGACAGTGCAGGTGAGAGAAGGGAGCACAGTGAGGAGGCAAATCCAAGATGGCAGCCGCAAACCGGTGAGATATCAGTAGACTGCCTCCAGCAACAGGCTTTGAGCAGTGTCTTTGGCTGCTTGCGAGACTTGGAGCAGAATATCATCACTGTGGCAGAGAGTACTGCCAAACGACACGAGTAAAGGGGACGCTGACTGCACCAGCGACTGTAGCCTGGGAGGTGCCTGTGCTGAGCCCAGAATGGTGTGCTGCTACAGCACGGGCATCGGATAAGGGCTGACAAAGTGAGACCACCGGGAGGCAGAGCAGGGCAGAATTGATCAAGGCTGTCATCCCCTGCTGGTGGCTCACCTGAGATACCCGGTCATCGAGCTCAACAAAACATGAACGAAGCCTTTACTAAAGCTCAAAAGTACCTCGGGTGGAGCGGACTGAGGTCGGGGGGGAACCTCCACTACCATAGGTGCTCCCCCGTCCTGCTTCTGTGCTAGAGACGCTGTAGGAGGCATGAGCAGGGCGGCTAGTGTCCCTTCGCTGCGGGAGGTGGAGGGTGACAGACTCCTGGTATCGGCTACGGGCCCAGATAACGATGACTCCTGCGCACAATGAAGGAGAAGAGCAAATTACGTGGTGCCTGCGGTGCCATTGGAGGCGAGTGGTGGAGAGTGCTTGCAGGAGACTGATTCAGGCGTGTGCCCACCTCACAAGATCCTGGCGGCAGAGGTACTGAAAGCTGCAATCCCACAATAGCAGCCATGAGGTCAAAACAAATACGAGCCCTAACAATAAAGCACCAAGCCAACATGGAGTGCTGGAGCGGTGAGGAGAATTACAATGGGAGCTGGCCTGGGAACGGCCCTACACCAGCATGGGCATTTTCGAGGGAGATGGTGATACAGTGCAAGCACTGAAGCGGAGATCTCCTGCTGCGGATAACAGTGATACTGGCACAATTTGCATCGTGGTGGCATCACAGATTCTGTAGAGGTCACTGGGAGAGCACCCAAGGCTGCTGATTGCAGTCTACCCTGGCACTAAGATGGCTGCTGATTTTTATTTTTAGGAAGTAGGCACCAGACTCTGACAGAGTGCTATTGAGTCCACAAGCAGAACGTGCACTGCACTGCGTTCCCTAAATTCATTATTAGTCCACAGAGCACCTTTGGCAGGCTACCCCCAGCCTCCTTTCCCTCTTCCTGACCCATGCCAAGAAGGACATTGTGACCTCACCGATTGGGCTGACACAGGTGCACTCCACCTACCCTGATGGGTGATCACTACTCCCCCAGGAACCATGGGGAGGATTACCCAGAAAAAATACTGGGAGGCGCACCTGCTGAGGGGGCTGTTAAAGCTCCACGAGATGAGGGAAGCAAGGCCTCAGGACCCTGGCCCCCCAGGGGCCCTACCCTACAAGACATCCTGCAAGCCATTGCAGCCTTTTGAGAGGTACTTGAGGCCAAAATCATTACATTGGTGACAAATATGGACACCCTGCGCGATGACCATTGCCAAATTGACGGAACGAGTCACCATGACAGAGAAAGACCTTAAAGAAGTATCCCCAGTTTTGGGCGAATTGACAGAGCGACTATCCACCATGGAGGCGAAAGTTTGAAAATTGCAAATGAGAGCAGAAGATGCGAAACATAGATTGCTTCGAAACAATATACAAATGGTGGGCCGTCTGGAGTGCGTCGAGGGGAATAATATGGTGGGCTATTTAGAACAATGGCTCCGAAAGGAAGTTGATGTGGAGGGCCTCTCCTTGTTCTTTGCTGTGGAGAGAGCACACAGAGTTCTGATTCAACCCTGACTCCCGAGGCCCCCCCACATGCCCTGTGGTGGCCAGGTTGCTCCATTATAAGGTTCGCAACCACATACTGAGCCAGGCAAGGAAGAAAGGAGACCTTACAATCGACAACAGAACAATCAAGATCTTCCCAGATTTTTCATGACAGTTGGGCATACCCTATGCAATGAGAGTGGCAATACAGGAGGGAACACAGTTCTTCCAGACCCCATAGGAGCTAGAGCCATACTATAGGAATTCTGTTCCCTGTCGGGCCTGCAGGTAAATTGCCAGAAATCCGACTATTCCCCATGAGAGCGGATCGCCGCCCGCTAGAGGGACTGGAAGAGCTGAGGTGGGACCCTCGCTGCCTAACCTATCTGGGGGTAAACATTTTCCATGACAGACAGGATCTGCTAGACATGAATGTGGGACTAGCTATTAGATTGCTAAAATCGAGCACAGAGTTCTGGCAGACGCTCTCATTGTCAGTAACAGGAAGGGTGGCCTTACTTAAATTGACAGCCCTCCCCTGTCTGGTGCATTTCTTTACAGTACTCCCAATATGGGTCCCTAATGTTCAGAGAATTTCAATCCCTGACTGCATTCCTGTGGAGATCAGGTCGGAGGTGGGGTGTCACTTTCTAAACTACAGCGCCCGTCGGGAGACAGAGGACTGGCAGTACCGAAGTTTGGATAATGCTTTCTAGCAGCTCAACTCCAATGGTACATGCAGTGGTTGATGGGCAGACAATCCTGCACCGTGCATTGGGGCCATTTGTTCCAGAGCTTCATAGATTGACGGGGGTATCACTGAGAACAAGAAGGCCCTGAGGAGAAGAAACCCAGGAATTTAGAGTCATGCGTCACTGCTGGTTCCGTTGCTTATAAAAACACAAACACAAATCCCATACTCCCCTGACCTGCCCATCACGATGCTGAATGGTTGGCAGCAGGAGCAATAAAAGTGGGGGAACTTGTTCTGCACTGTTGAGCTCCTTGCATTTGAAGACTTCCGGTTAGAGTTCGACTTTCCAAAAGGGCCACTTCTAACTACATAGAGCCGTGACAACAGCATTCTGTAACCATTGGAAAACTGGTATGGCAGAGCCACAACCCCACAAAATCCTGTCAATATTGCACTTTCGGCGGGCACCATTAAAGCGGTCACATGCTTATATAAGGCAATATGGGGGGACATGCTTCGGCCCCTAGAAATCCAAAGAGATGTTGGGAGGAGTATTTGGGGGTCCCCATACCCGAAAAAGACAGGGTGAACATTCTAGAAAAGGGGCCAAAGGTATTCAGAAATGCCCATGTAAACTGATTAATTACTACATCCTGCATAGAGCATACATTACCAGGTCATATCAACAAATACTCCACATGGTAGATGCGGCATGCCTGAGATGCTGGGAGATAAAGGCTGAGCTTAAGCACATACGTACTGCCCTCAGTTTGGGTCTTACTCGGAGGTGGCTCACAACAGAGGTGGTAGGCACCATCTCCAGAGAGGTTCCCTGTTCACCCAGCCACTGCAGATTGAGCCGGTTCCTCCAAAACAAAGGTCACAAGTAGATTCCAGAACCTAGCATTCGTCTTCGCAAAGAGGGAAATCGCGAGGCACTGGTAGGTCCTTGGGGGACCTCGAATTGCCGATTGGTGAAAGGAGCACGAGAGGTGGGCTGAATATGAGGGGGAAGTACTATATAGAGAGGCCATGAGGGGACTGCGCTAGGTGGAGGCCCTGGTAGACTGCCAAAAGAGCCATGACTGCAGTCACATGAACCGTCATCGGGGGAATCACCTGCACTAAACCCTTCCCCGCACTTAGAATGTATGCAGAGGCCATATGCTAAATACCCTATATCACATGTATCCAACCTTCGAAGGAGACTATGAGGGATCTCGACACCCTTAGGGCTCTAGTACACCATGCAGAGGGACGACTAAACAACCAGAACCATGAAAGCCTTTTTCTTGAATTGGGGGAGTGACTCGTGGAAAGTGGAAAGGAGAGGGGGTTGGAGAAAGTTGGGGAACTTTGTAATGGATTTTACATTGAAGATGATTGACATGAGTTGCCACCAGGCGCCTGATGATACAAATATAATTGTGACTTGCTGATGATAAATCTTTCAATCACATCTGTTTTAAAAAATAAATAAAAACCTTTGGGCTGATGTACATGGATTGTGTGGATGACGCGTATTCACACTGAGACGCTATTTAGCACCATATCACATAGTGTTAAGGTTTGCTACTTTGCTCCTGTTTTTGCAACTGTCATTATTGCACTGCTGCAGTGATAATATTTTCTCCAATATTATATTTGTTCTCTGCCTATCTAGACAGCAGTTACCCCTGCTAAAAGAAATGAAAGAAAACAGGCAAACACACGATTTAAAACTATTCTACCTATTATAAGTGTTAGTTAGTTTAATATGTCCCTAACATAGGGTAATTACATTAACATTTGCACCGACTAACCAGAACAAAATTCACATTTGTACCAAACAACCAAAGCAAAAAACACATTTGCAACGACTGATGCAGTAATTAAATGTTTGCAACTATCAGTAAGTGCAAAATTGTAAGTCTTCAAGTACAGTTGTATGGACTATGATCACAGGCGTTCGTTTTTTCCATATTTTTTGCAGCGTGCACAGCATAACTGTTGTCTCCAATCAGAGAGTGCCGCACAGGGCGCTCTCAGCAAACTGCACTGCACTGAGTCCACAAAATGCTGTAGCTTACCACAGCTGCACCTCTAAAGCAAACATTGTGGCAGCCAATTGTGGCAATCCATCAGGTGTGAGCACACAAACCTCACGCCAGAAGCATCGATTTTTTGACTCTAGTAAACAGCTTCAGTGACATAACAAGGGCTATGGGCCTCAATGGAAGCAAGAGAAGTGTGCGGTGTGGGTGACGTGAAAATTAAGGTTTAAAAACTGTCCATTGGTCCCTAAAAGTTTTCCTCAGGGCCAGTTTATAGAAGAGGCCTGGCTGAAACATGCAGACCGCCCACAGGATGTAGGAGTTCCTTAAACACAACTCCACCTGCATCAGCTGCCTTGCATTTTATTACTGCCAGAGGCCCAATCATTAAAGTTCACTTTTTGGGACCAATGGACAGTTTTTAAACCTCACTTTTCACATCACCCACACTGTACACTCAGCAAATATACCAGCTCCGCTGTAACACAGGCATTGTAGCACACAAGGGACACACTCAGTGTCACTAGGTGGGCCCGATGATGAAGCATGCCCCCAACAAGGTTGGTGGGTGAGGGCTTCATTACGAAAGAAAATGTCTTCCTTCTGGCAACACCACACAGTTTCTCACTACATCTTGACAGACTAGTTCTCATTGATATAACATATTACCTAGGGGATATGAACTAGCTCTTATATATCCTCACTCTCTCTTTGATACTTACACAAGCCTTTCTGCTTGGCAGTCACCCAGCAGACCAGTTTTTACTGGTACAGCTGGACTATATGTTTGCGCCAGAAGAATGCTCTTGCCTTCTGGCCTTCTTGTTAGGCTAGTGAGCAGGACCTGGTGGTTGTCTGCTGCGAAAGACTTCCGGCATGAAACACACAAAGGTTTGATTGGCATTGTCTTTGCTCATTTCCAACATATGAAGCATGCAACAGCCCCCGGGGTGTAGCTTGGTTAGGATGATTGATTGGTAGGGTGGGAGTGAACTTCAGTGTACCTAACAATCACGCTGGAACATCTTGTTAAAACGAGAGTGCACATTGTTATTTGTACTTAAAACGCAATATTTTTCTAATTAATCACACTTTTTTAAGGGAAACAGCATTTACAATGCAGACAGAACTACGCAGTGCCATTACAATGCAGGCACTACAATAAACACGTCATTACCACGCGTTCCATTACAACGCGTTCCATTACAACGCAAGTCGTTACAACGAACTGCTTTAGGAAACGTATTATTGGGTTTTAAATCCAACATCTTCCCTACTGTTGCACAGACTGGAGTTGGAATAGTAAAATATACTATTCCAAAGTGCAGTGCTTCCCTAAGGCAAGTCGTTGTAACAATTTGTGTTGTAATGGAACGCGTGGTAACGATGCGTTCGTTGTATTGCCTTCGTCGTAAAGGTATGCATTGCAAAAGCATGCGTAAAGACGTCATACATCCCTTTTTTAAGGCTTTCAATACATAGACAAGAGATAGTGTATGTGTTTTTGTCAGTGTTGGCATGTAAAAATCCCAGGTGAAATCCAGCAGACACTTCACATTACCTGATTAAAGGACTTGTACCCAACTATTTGCTACAGAATAAAGTTTTCGGAGGTGTAAGACCCAAACAAACTTCCCTGGAACTGCGCCAATGAGCAGCCCGTAATTTACAAACTATTTACTCTGGTTTAGCGGCCAGATTAAACTAGGGTACAAGAAGGTATTAAGACACCTCACAGGAGCACCTTCATCTCCCTATTCATCCCAGCCTGCGTGCTCCACAACAGCCACACTCCTTTAGAGTAACACCAAAATATTCTGTCTAGCAGCAAGCATATACTATGTTTTCTCTGTGGGAAAAAACATTTACAACACAGTCATTACATCGAACTACTTTTACAACACAGTCACTACAACGTAACATCCTTTACATCGCATGCCATTACAACGCAGCCATTACATTGCATGTCACTACAATGCATGTCATTACAACGCATGTCACTACAACGCATACCATTACAACGCATAGTTTTTACCCTTCCACTATCCAACATTTACCCTACAGTTGCACTCACTGAAGTGGGAATAGTTATTTTTACCCGTACACTAACCAACACTTACTTTAAATGCAATGTAATGGTATGCGTTGTAATGGTATAATGCAATGTAATGGTATAATGTGATGTAATGGAATGCGTTGTAAATGTAGTTTCTAAAAGTGTGCTGTGATGGCTTGCGATGTAAAATCATGCGTTGTAATGGATGTTGCGTTGTAAAAACTGCGTTGTAAAGGCATGCGTTGTAAATGTTTGCGTTGTAAAGTCATACATTCGGTCTCCACTTATAATTTAACAATGGTTCCCAGTGCGAGCTGAATTTTCTCTGATTTTTGCCTTTCGAATTTGTGCTGGTGAAAACTTACCATCTTGTGCCAGTGGCTGACTTTCCATATGTTTTTTTTTTTGTTTTTTTTTAAAACCTTTATTTATAAATGCACAATACACAGCGTCTGCCTACAACCCCGCAGGGCCGGCCGCTATGACATAAGCAGGATGATTAAAAAGTAAATTAGGAGACAGTACGTTGTTAAAGCAATCTCTCGAGACTACATTATCGGATAGAACATAGCGCAATATAAATAGGATAAGAAAGGTTTAATTTTATGTTTTTGTCGAAAAGAACAACAACACACAAACACATGGTATCATAGTGGCAAGGGTCGCTGGAGGGGGGGGAAGGGGGGAAGAGGTTAATAAATAAAGAAACACATATGGCGAGGGGGGGCGAGCACGAGAAAGAAAACAAAGCGTGTGATGGAAATTGGAAAAGGAACGTAAATCATGGAGAAGAGGGGAGAGGAACCTCATAGTCCAGCGGAGGAGAGCAAATGTCTCCGCGGTACGAATTCCACTGAGCCCAGACCCTGGACCATTTCTTAGGACGCCCCCGCGCCTCATACACAGTTTTTTCTCGGAACATGCACCAGTCCATGTTCTCTTTCCAGGCACTGAGCAATGGTAATCTAGGGGAGCCCCAGAGCTGCGCTATATCTCTCTTTGCGACCATGTTGCCCAGAGTGACCCAAAGTGTCTGGGCAGCATTACAATCAGACGGTTCCCACACATTGAGCAGACAATGTCGTGCTTCGGGAAGGAGTGGGATCCCGGTGACACGACCCATAACATCATGCACTCTGGACCAAAAAGCTGCAATCATCGGGCATTCCCACAGAACATGAAGGAAGGTACCATCCATACCACACCCACGCCTGCATCGTCCATCCGAAACCAAACCCATTCGCACCAGACGCATTCCAGTCAGATACACACGGTGGAGGATCTTCAACTGGACAAAGCGAAGCCGAGCCGGAATAGCCACCTCTTTAGGAGAGGATACAGTTGACTGCCAGTCCTCGTCGTCGAGTTCGAGCCCGTCAGCCGTCCAGGAAGCACGAAGCTTCTCAAGTTGGTCAGCCCTGTTGTTGACAAGCTTTTTGTATATCAAGGAAATAGTGCTATCGGGGACGTGGCCGTCTAGAACACGATCCTCCAAAGGGGAGGACTGCGGGATATCGGTACCAGATGGAAAGACGGAGGACAAGGCATGTCGAACCTGCAGATATCGGAAGTGCTCTCTATCCTCGAGCCGGTATTCCAGTTTCAATACCTCGAAGGATTTAACAGCGCCCCGTGCCCATAGATCCTCCACCGTACTGATCCCAATCATGTCCCACTTCTCAAATCCTTTCGTCTTCCACAGATTGCCCAACCGATCCGAGTCATACAATGGCGTCATACGTGTTAGCCTACCACCCCAGCCCGTGGCCACAGTAGCATCTCTCCATGCCCGCACTGCACATTTCGTCGGGCCCGTAAGGAGTCGAAAGGGTGCCTTTGAGTACAGAGCCCTATTAAAGTTGCCACCGGGTAATAATAGTTTATCCAAAGCAAAGGCGGGAGCGGGTTCCGGAGCGTACGTCGCATGGTTGATAGCGCTCAAGTGCGAAGCCCAGTAATAGCGTCTAATATCCGGCAACGCAATACCACCATCATACCATGAGAGGGTGAGCTTGGACAAGGCAATACGGGCACGGCCATCCCAAATCAGTTGTCGCTGTAAACTCTCAACCTCACGGAAGTAGCGAGCAGGGACAGGATCGAAAAAATTCTGCAGGGCGTAAAGAAATCGGGGGAGCGACATCATTTTAAAGAGTGCCGCTCGGCCCAATGGGGATAAGGGCAATTCACGCCACCGTCGAACATCTTGCTTGAGTCTACGGAGCGGAGCATATAAGTCCCGCTCATAGCGGACCAAAGAGACCATAGAGACATAGATCCCCAAATACTTGAAGCCGTCGGTCGCTACCAGTATGGGAAACCTGCGAGGCAGAGGCGGCAGAGCCCCGGCTATGACGTAAACACAGGACTTAGTCCAGTTGATGACTAGTCCCGAGTTCTTACCAAAGGATGTGAGAACGTCAAAGAGGACGTTAAGCGACTTTTGAGGGGAAGTAAGATAAAGAAGGATATCATCCGCGTACAAGGAGACGCGATCCTCAAGATCTGGAGACCATCTGATCCCCTTAATAGAGGGTTCCCACCGAAGCCACGCAGCAAGGGGCTCAAGCGCCAATGCGAATAGAAGCGGGGAGAGCGGACAGCCCTGACGAGTGCCACGGCCTAAGGGGAAGGGGTCAGAGCATCTACCATTTACCACAACCTGAGCCAATGGCCGTTCGTAAAGGAGCCTGACCCATGCGATGAAATTAGGGCCAAAGCCAAACTTAGCGAGAGCCGCCCAGAGGTAGGGCCATTCGATAGTGTCGAAAGCCATAGTGGCGTCCAAGGAGGCGACCACTGCCGGCTCGGCGAGAATTGGAGCTCTCGCGGGGACACTGTGGAGCCTACGCAGATTAAGGGCCGTGTTCCTGTGCGGGATGAAACCGGATTGATCCGGATGGATCAGGTCGCAAATCACCTTAAGCAACCGATTGGCCAGAACCTTGGCCAGGATTTTGGGTTCCGCGTTCAGGAGAGAGATGGGGCGGTATGAGGCGCAGCGGTCACGAGGCTTGCCATCCTTATAAATGACCACTATGGTGGCAAGGCGCTGCTCGAGGGGGAGGCTCCCAGCCTCAACCGCCTCGAGAAACATGTTGCGCAGATGGGCGGCCATCTTGTCCGGACAAAGTTTGTAAAGTTCAATGGGCAGTCCATTTGGGCCCATCGCCTTTCCCGAGCGCAAAGATCGGATAGCAAGGGCAATCTCATCAACGGTGAAAGGGGCCTCCAAGACAAGACCATCATCATCTGAAACAGTAGGCAGGGCAATATCTCGCAATAGCAGCCTGGAATCAGCCTCATCTCGATCACTAACCGGCGTATAAACCTTCCGGAAGTGGTCCACAAAGCAATCAACAATTTCACCAGGATCGGAGACACTCTCACCGGATTCGCGAACAATGACAGGCACAACACGACTCGCTCGTTCGGCCTTATCCAGCCATGCCAGGAGCTTGCTAGCCTTGTCACCCACATCATACAGTCAGCCTAGTTGATTCGCTCGCATCAATTTAGCAGCATCAGTGACACAAGCTTTATAGTCAGCTTGTTTTAGTTCCAGCGTGTGCAGCAATGCAGGCGTGTCATCCCCACCCAACTCACTTTCAAGCGCAGTGATCTCAGTTTCAAGAGCCAGAACAGCCTCCCTCTTTACCCTACGCTCTGCAGCAATGAGTGATAGGGCGGAACCCCTGATAACCGTCTTGAAGGCCTCCCAAAGAACAGTAGGGGAGGTGACCGAGCCCACATTCTCATTGAAGTAGCAATCAATTGCCTTAACCAAGTCTGAGCGGAGCCGGGGGCTTCGGAAATGCCAGGGAGGGACCGGGGGGACCCTGTTACCAAGGAGACCACCCACAGAAATCCCAATCAGCAAGGGGGAATGGTCCGAGATACCCCGGGGAAGATGTCGTACCTCCCGGACAGTGGACAGAGTGGAAGCTAACATAAAGAAATAATCGATACGGGAGAGGCTGCCATGCGCACCAGAATGAAAAGTATACTGCTGGAGTGTGGGGTGTAATGAGCGCCAAACATCCACCAGGCCAAAAGTATCAGCCATCTCATTGAGCCACATCTGGGACGGCAGCAAGACTCTAGGGGGAAGTCGATCACATTCACCAGACATAACAGAATTGAAGTCCCCGCCCAAGATTAACAATCCATCAGGAAGGCCAAGGAGAGTCCTGCCAAGGTCGGCATAGGTGGTAGCCGGCAGCCCCGGGGGAATATAGACAACAACCAACACAATCTGTTTACCCTCCCACCTCCCAGAGACAGCAGCATACCGCCCACGGTCGTCAAGGATAACCTCGTCAATAGCGAGGGCAAGGGAAGACTTCACCATGATACCCACACCACGGGACCCAGAAGTGAAACCAGCATGTGCGACCAGGCGATAACCCCGGCGGTCGAGGGCTTTACAAGCATTTCCAATTAAGTGGGTATCCTGAAGGAACACAACATCGGGGGCATGACGCCTCAAAAATTGTAACACAATGCCCCGCTTGATCCTATCACCCAACCCGTTTACGTTCCAAGAAAGAACCCGCATTTCACCCCCCCCCCCATTGCGACAAAGGCATTCCACCCCAGTCCCCCTCCACAACCCCAAGTTCGGAATAATTGCAATCTGTGAAATACCATGAAAAAAGAGACATAACAAACTAAACGAAACACAACCAAGTCCCCAGGAACCAACCCCCAAACAGAAACCCGTTACAACACCCCCCTCCCTGCACCCCTGCTGACTAAAAAGCCACCCCCAACTGCAGTGTGCCTGTCGCCCCATCTTATCTACACAAAGAACCCCCCGAGGAGGAAGGGAGAAATCACCCGTTCCCGCACAGCCACGGGCAGAACCATAGAGCACACAGTTAATTCACTCAGTTCAATACGTAGTCTCAATCCGGACCTCCGGGGCCCCATGTTACTCCTGGGCCGTTGCACCACCTTCCGCACCACCAGGGCCTCCGCTCCCAGAGTCATCTGTCGGCAACGAGTCCAACCAGTCGGCAGCACGCTCCGGCTGATCAAAAAAGTAGGCACGTTCTCTAAATTCAATCCGCAGTCGGGCTGGAAACAACATGGCGTACTTCAGTCCCCGATCTCTCAGGCGACGCTTCACTCCAAGGAACCCAGATCGTTGTCGCTGCACTTGGGGAGTGAAATCAGGATAGATGGAGATAGAGTTATTGTCATATTTCAACGGGCCGTGTTTACGAGCGGCCTGGAGGATAGCGTCTCTATCTCGATAGTGAAATAGTCTTGCAATGATAGGCCTCGGCGGGCCTCCTGGTTTCACTTGTCCTCCTGGAAAACGATAGGCGCGCTCTACGGCAAAGAACTTACTGAGTCCAACCGGAGCAAGTTTAGCAACAATAAGTTCCTCGACCAATAAGTCGATCGAGGCAGCACCATCACTTTCCGGCACTCCAACTAGGCGTATGTTATTCCGCCTGGCCCTGTTGTCGTAGTCCTCCATACGCTTGAGCAGCAGATCATGCGAGGCGCGCAGATTTCCAATCTCAGACTGCGCCTCCGCCATGTCCGTTACCAGGCTTGACGCCTTAAGATCTAGTGCCTTCACCCTCTCATTCGTTTTGGCAAGATCGGCCCGAATAAGAGTAACATCCACAGCCACCGTGTCTATCTTGGACACGATGGCTTCGTATTGCTGACTCATATCGGCCTTAAGTCCAGAAATGGCAGCCAACAGGTCTTGGAGCGATACTTCTGAAAAAGACGGCATATCCGTTTGAGGTCCTTCAGCGCCCACGCTTGTGACACCGGGGGAGCCTCTCGGCTGGGTGTAGTGTTCGATCATATTGGACTGGATCGACCCCCCCCCGGGTTACAGTCTTCCTGCGTTTTTCGGCCTCAGGTTTTGTCACCATGTCGCATTCGATGGCGGCCGAGTACCCAGGAGAAGCAGTGAGACGGAGGAAAATCCAGAAACTCCGAAGTGCAGTTCGAAGAGGGAGTACCGCAGGCCTCCTTGCCAGTCCAATGATGGAAAGTGTGCACCGTGAGGGCAGCAGGCGAAGACAGAGTAGGAGGAGACAGAGACAATGAGGCAGGAAACCGAAAGTGAAAGTGGTGCACCTCCGGTGGGCCAGATGCCAGGCAGCCGTTGTTGTTGAATTACAGGTCGGCCACAGTAGGCAGCCGAGTCCCCGGTCGCGTCCGTGGGCAGGCCAAAAAGTTGAAGACGACAGAAAAATGGTCCCCAAGGTCCGATTTCGACCAAAAAAGGATCGTCAGCATCAGTGAGAGTAGTACTTCAAAAGCCCGTCGAAATGATCAGGATAAGTGTAGGATAGATAAAGAAGGGCGGCGCGGGTCTCGGGAGCTCTCTGCTCACGCGACCATCTTGGATGCCCGCGTAGCTCCTCCCCCTCGACTTTCCATATGTTGTTGAAGCTTTGGTGATATCCAGATTAAACAAGGGCAATGTGGTCCTAGCCGCCCTCCCTACACCTAGAAAGGTGCTCCTGCCCAGGGCAGTGTTCCATGCTGCAGCCAGACCTATCGAAGAAAAAAATATCTGATCTCATAGTCTATGCTGGGGACAGGATCAAATTTAAAACAGACTTTTTCTTATATATTTTATTTTCAGGTGTTTGAAATAGCAACAACGTAGCTCCAGAGAATATCATCAGTGGCAGCATCCCCATGAAACTTGAACGTATAGATGGACGGTGAATATAGGGGCCCATGAAATGTTTTTTCGGCTGACAGCTTTTGCCACATATTCCCCATCCCTATCAATCAATCAATCAGGAGTTTGTTAAAGCGCGACTACTCACCCGTAAGGGTCTCAAGGCGCTAGGGGTGGGGGGGGGGGGTGCAGGTTCCATTCCATCAAGGAGGGGATCTGTCGAAGAGCCAGGTTTTGAGGTTTCTTGCGAAGATGGGGAGCGATGTTGTCTGTCTGAGGTGGAGCGGAAGGGCGTTCCATGCTTTGGCCGCGAGGAAGGAGAAGGAGCGGCCTCCCGATCTGGTCTTTCTGGTGCGTGGGACCACGGCGTAGGAAAGCTGGGCTGATCGTAGGGTCCTTTGGGGTGCGTGGAATTTGAGTCGGCTGTTCAGGTATGATGGTCCGGTGCCGTGGAGAGCCTTGTGTGCGCGGGTGAGCATCTTAAAGGTGATTCTCGCCTCGACGGGGAGCCAGTGGCGTGTGCGCAGGTGCTGGGAGATGTGGCAGTGTTTTGGCAGGTTGAGGACTAGTCTTGCGGCGGCGTTCTGGATGTTCTGTAGCTTGCGGATGAGGTTCCGTTTTTGGCCAGCCCGACTATCCTAAAAATATTTCCAAACCAATGAGCAGTATACCACTTCACATAGAACCATATTACTGCAGCAGGAACAGCTAAACAGCAGATCCTGTTCTAAGATCCCTTAGTACTAGATCCAAATGTGAACTACTGCTGGCACTGGGGAAGAACATACAGCTGGCACAGTACAACGAGAAGTACTTTGCACTTATTTGGCAATCAGCGTCACACAATTATTATTACTAATTTCACATATTTTTTAAGGCCCGGGGAGATTAAATTATTTGCCACGGTTCACAGATCTTGGTTATGTGAATGAGATTTGAACTCAGGTCATTAAGTTCCAAGGTCAGTAGCTCAACCACTACACCAGATTTTCTAGTTTCTGCTGAAAAGGCACCCTGTTTGATTTTACAATACAATTTTCAGTTCTGTGCATACTTTAAACAGCAGGGAGACACAAATGTTCAATAGGCGCAAAACCTTAAAACAGTGTATTATAGAATTGGACAAGCCACTCTAAAATGCAGAAGTGTCACTACATTGTGAGGAATATTTGTTCGTTTTTCTAACCTCCCCTCCTTAACAGCCCTGTGTCTGCATCTTCGAATCCAAAACTCAACAACTCGCCTCAAGACGAGTGACCTGCTGAAGGTTCATTCTCTCAGGACTGAAATACGAGCTACTGACTGAGCCGACCCCTGCTGGTTTGCTTTATGGTTATACCATGTAGATACCTGGTACAGTTGTACCTAAAATCGTCATAGGGTGCCAATGATGCTGATTATTCTTTTTACCTACAATTATAAGGCTTGCTTGGTCCATACAGCTTCACATGGCAGTCCAACACCCAAAAGAACCCTTTGGACACAGCATATCACACACATCCAACAGGGCACAAATTTGCCATTAAAAGGCTTTCATGCCGCCTCAAAAAACACTTATTACAAATATAGCATCCTGCAGGACACAACCGATGGTATGGAAACTATGCTTCAGGGGAGGAATGCACTTCCGGGTTTCAGACGCCAGTAGCGCGAGGGCGATTCAGCCGTAGGACTCCGTAACACACGCACCCGTGGTTACGTTTCTTTGGCAAATGGAAATTCTTTCTTATTGGGAATATACGAATTTGAGTGACAATTTTGAACCTTGGATTGAAGATTGACAGTCCACAGCGTGCATTTTGAGAAAACTTGTGGCGACTGATTTCGTGTACATACAATACAAGGTTACCCTTCCGGGTTGGAATTATCACCGGAACTGGGCCTAGGAATTTACATCTCAGCAATTAAGCCCTGAAGAGTTGTAGTGTCTGTTCATGTACAGTCCTACAACGAAACACGTGTCGGCTGGCTGTTTATAAATTATCCTATATGCTGATCTAAAAAAAGGAGAGACGCAAGAACCTCCAATGATAACGACGCTGGACAAAACTTTCTTTTTGTGCTAAATTGAATTTACTTTTAACATTGTTGTTGTGATTCCTTTTGAGTGCACAGGATTGTGCATTTATGTTGTAAGAGTGTACTTTGTTGCACTCCTATTGAGGGTTTTTTTAAGAGTCTCCTCTCCCTGCCTGCACCATTACTATCAAGCAATGCGTACTCCCGTTTACTTTGCTAGAGCGCCTATTTGAACCCGTACACTTAAAACCCTCCCTTCTGATCATATGCTTCAGGGGAGGGACAGCCACAAGAAGAGGAAAGAAAGCCATCAAATAAGAACCAAGCACATTAGAGTAGCAAGAATATTAACCAATGGTAGCAATGGGCTAGTGCTAAGCTAAAATTATAAACCATAACATAAAGCGAATATATATTCGCTGTCCTTTGGCACTTTTTCGTTGTTGTGGGGTTTTACTGTGTTTTTATAGCATATATATTTCTTTGTTTCAGTATATATATTTCTAAACCATAAGGAGGCTGTGATGCCTTCCGCCTCTTTCCCACTTAAACATTTTAAATAAATGCATATTCGTTTCCCCTGCAAACGACGGCACACATGTGGTAGCTAAGACAGAGGTGTAGTGCGGTTAGCACTCTAGCAGACGCACGTACGCATCCACGCATCCGCAGGCCAGGCGTGGCCTGCGGGGTCCAATAAAAGAAGGACGCGCGCTCGGGCACGTCACTTCCGAATGAGACGAGTGTGTGGTTTACTGGCTGATGCTCCGCGCTTCCACCCCTGCGCACGTGGCCATGCTGGTCGCTTAGGCCTACCCACACACCCACACCACATTGGCGACGAGTGGAGGGATACCAACCCTCGCTCCCTTCATTGGGTGGTACCATCGGCACCATCCCGCGGTGCCTACCGCGAAGAGACCAACGCGCCACCACGGTTTGTCGACCCACTAACATTCGGGCACAGCCGCCATGGTGGACGAGGCAGCAGCGGCACCGGTCATCAACATCCCATTACAGCATGCTGCTGCTGGAGTGCTGCCGCCTTTCAGCGAAGCGAGTGACCCATCCACAGCATCACCCCGGTGGAAGGTGTGGCTAGAGAGACTTGAAAATTACTTTGTGGTCACCAGAGAAACGGACGACGCGGTGAAACGATCGCTGCTCCTTCACTACGCGGGGGACGAGGTATTCCGACTCTTCAAACACCTACCCAATTCGGCGGGAGTAACCACGTATGCTGCTGCGGTCACCGCACTGAACAACCATTTCGACCCGCAACTGAATGTGGACTTCGAAGTCTTTAAGCTGGGACAAGCCCGCCAACGAGAAGGTGAATCGATGGATCAATTCCACACTCGGGTCCGGGAACTGGCCAGTTCCACGGATGAAGACCAACCCAAGGCCATCAGGCGGCAGCTGATACAAGGGTGTCGGGACAAAACGCTGAGGGGCCACATCCTAAGAAAGCCCGGGATCTCGCTCGAGGACATCCTTGTCCTGGCCAGAGCTCATGAACTGTCAGATGCCAGGGCCACGGCCATGGAGCAAGCACTGCATAAGATTCCCGCCAAACCGGAAACGACCAGGAATGAGCGGGCTGACGCAATACGGGCACGACCACGTGGCCCAGGAAGAAAAGGAGCCCGGCGAGACGCACCACAGGGCCGGTGCGGATATTGTGGACACGAACCCCATGTGGCCAGAGACTGTCCTGCCCAAGGCCAAGTCTGCGGGAACTGCGGAATCCCAAATCATTTCGCAGCGGTTTGCCGCCGGAGGAACAAACCCCCAAACTCGCAGAAATCATGGACAACCGCCAAAGCGGTCCGCCAACTATCCATTGCAGAATCACCTCCGGGGAGGACAGACAAATTCCTACCAACGTCGCAGGTTGAATCAGACTCCGAGGACGAGGAGGAGGCGTATGTGGTCTCCTTCGCCAGGGAACTAAAAATCAGACAACGGCCGCAGCCAACATGTGTGATCCACGTAGGTGAGAGCGAAGTGAAGGCCGTCATTGATACAGGAGCCACCGTCAATGTCATGGGCCTACAAGAATTCAACAAGCTGCGCCCTCGCCCGGAAGTCTTAAACTCCAAGACCAAGATATTTGCGTATGGCGCCGACACCCCACTTCCCCTGAAACGGAAAATAGTCACACCCATACGGGCTGACGATGTGGAAGTAACCGCAACGATCCACATCATTGATCGAGAGGCCGACACCCTAATAAGCAGCCACACGGCGGAGGACCTGAAGCTCATCGCTTTTGCCAACCACATACGGAACAACCAGGTAGAAGAACTTCTGGAAAGCTTCCCCGAGCTGTTCAAAGGCCTGGGGTGCATCAAATGCGCACCGATCAAACTGCACATTGACAAAACCGTCACTCCCACCGCTCTCCGCCATCGGAGAATCCCATTCCACCTGCGGCCGTTGGTGGAGAAGGAACTGGTGAAACTCGAGAAATTGGGGGTCATCGAGAAGGTAACCGGGCCCACCCCGTGGGTGTCGCCCATGGTCATCGTCGAAAAACCCAAGCAGCCGGGCGAGGTCCGGCTATGCATAGATATGAGACTGCCGAACGCGGCAATCAAGCGGGAAAGACATCTGACCCCGACGATGGATGACATCATAGCCTATGTGAACGGCTCGAAGTGGTTTTCCAAAATCGACCTCAATGCGGGGTACCATCAACTGCCGCTCGCTGAAGAGTGCCGCTTCATAACCACCTTCAGCACTCACCTGGGCCTCCGGAGGTACAAGCGACTCAACTTCGGAATATCCTCGGCCGCCGAGGTGTTTCAGAACACCATCAGGGAGCTGCTTTCGGGACTGCCAGGAGTCATCAATGTGAGCGACGATATCCTCATACACTCAGCCACGGCCTCCGAACATTACAAACACTTGCGGGATGTATTGAAGAGACTCAGTGCACATGGAGCAACACTCCACAAGGAGAAATGCCAATTCTTCCAGCCCTCAATTGAGTTCTTTGGCTACGTGTTCAACCAGGAGGGAGTCCAGATTGACCCGCGAAAGTCGAAGTCCATCAAGGACGCCCCAGCACCCCAATCGCCCACAGAAGTGAGGAGCTTCCTCGGAATGGCCACATATTGCGGCCGTTTCATCCCAGGACTGGCCACACGCAGCGAGCCTCTCCGAGCGTTGACGAAGGCAGATGCCGCCTGGACCTGGGGCCCCAAAGAGCAGGACGCCTTCCGGAGCATAAAAGAAGCGCTTCTGGAGAACGCCACCCTCTCATACTTCGATCCGACCAAGCGGACTGAGGTAATCGTGGATGCCAGCCCTGTGGGACTCGGGGCAGTCCTGACACAAGAACATGAACCAGGGAAATGGACCGCCCTAGCATTCGCGAGCAAAGCCCTAACTCCCACCGAGGCTAGATATGCCCAGATTGAGCGCGAAGCGCTAGCCATCAAGTGGGCCTGCGGACACTTCCACCTTTACTTACACGGACAAGCCTTCGTCATGGTCACAGATCATCAACCCCTGGTGCCACTCTTCAAGGGCACTGCCCCCCATCCACCGCCACGAATCGAGAGATGGGTGATCCAGCTCCAAACCTATGACATGGAGGTCATCTACAGACCCGGAGCCAAAAACCCAGCCGACTATTTGTCACGGCACCCACTGCCGCGAGAACTGGCAGCCACTGATGAGGAGTGTGATGGCTACGTTCAGTGGGTGGCTCTCACATCTTGCCCCCAGTGTATGACTCTAGATGAAATCAAGGAGGCAGCCACAGAAGACCTCCCCTACATGCGGTCGCTCCAGGCGGTGCAAGAAGGGTCCTGGACTGAGTATCTCCGCCCCCCCCCCGAGTTGGTCGGCGGCGGACAAGGAAACCCTCACCAAGTATTGGCAGATCCGCCATGAACTTAGCGCCACGGAGGAGGGCACACTCCTAAGAGGGACGCGCCTCGTGATACCAAGGCGACTCAGACATCGGGCCACCCAACTGGCACACGGAGGTCACCAAGGGGTCACCAAGATGAAGGCGCGCATGCGCGAGAAGGTGTGGTTCCCCGCACTAGAAAGCACCGTGGACGAGTATGTTAAGAACTGCATGTCCTGCCAGTTAACCAGCGACCCGGAACGTCCAGTCCCCATCATCACGGAGGAAGCCTGCACAGCTCCATGGGAAAAGGTCAGTGTAGATTTTGGGAGCTTCCCCGGTGAGGGGCACACTCTGGTGGTCATAGACTCTTATTCCAAATACCCCCTCGTAGAGAAAATACAATCCACGGCTTTTACCCACGTGGGGCCAGCACTTGAAAAGATGTTCTCCCTATTCGGCCTGCCTGGTGAACTCAAAAGCGACAACGGCCCTCCCTTCCAGGGAGCGGAATTTGCCACCTTCATGACGACGCGAGGCATCATCCACCGGCGCATCACTCCCCAGTGGCCACAAGCCAACGGGGAGGTGGAGCGATTCATGCGAACACTTAACAAAATGTTCAGGATCGCAGTGGTCGAAGAGGCCGACCCCGAACAGAGACTGCACGAATTCCTGAGAGAGTACCGGGGAACGCCCCATTGCACCACGCTGAGAAGCCCGTGGTCGTTGATGTTTCAAGGCCAACGAAGGGACTTCCTCCCCGTGCCGCCGGGGCCAAGGCGGGAAGATGAGGAACCGGATGAGATGCAGGAACTCGCACAAAGACGCCGGCGCAGGAATAACATGCGGGCGAACAACCGCCGCAGGGCCACCCCAAGGCAACTACATCGGGGGGACCGGGTCATCATCAAGAATCGACGACCCGGGGGAAAATTTCGGACTTTCTATGAACCAGGGCCGTGGACGGTCACCAACACGAAGGGCACCATGGTGACCGCCAACAAGGAGGGAGAAGAAGTGTCAAGGAACTCCTCGTGGTTCAAAGTAATCACTCCAGCCGGCAATGCAAGTGCTGAAGCCCAGGAGGACATCCCCGAAACACCCGGAGCGACAGCACCAGAAGCGGCAAGTAGCTCTGCAGCAGACGGCGGGGGCCTCACACCAGAGCCTGAAGCACCAACACACTCCACCCCCGTCCGGAGCCAGGCCCACCCCGGGGATCGAGGCTCGGGCCGCACGCCTCGTTACAGTCTGAGGCCCAACCCCCGCCCCAACCAGAAACTCAATGACTATGTCTGCCACCTGAGCTCCTGAACTCTGCAACCGGGGAGCACGCAAGTACCCTTTCATCATTATATATTCGCTTCATGAACAGTTTACTGAACATTTTGAAATTGTTGAAAGTTGGATAGAGATGTAGTGCGGTTAGCACTCTAGCAGACGCACGTACGCATCCATGCATCCGCAGGCCAGGCGTGGCCTGCGGGGTCCAATAAAAGAAGGACGCGCGCTCGGGCACGTCACTTCCGAATGAGACGAGTGTGTGGTTTACTGGCTGATGCTCCGCGCTTCCACCCCTGCGCACGTGGCCATGCTGGTCGCTTAGGCCTACCCACACACCCACACCACAAGAGGGAAACGTGACTCATGCACCCAAAATTTCAAGGAAGACAAACGCACATATCCTCTCTGTCAAGTGAATGGATTGTATTTTAAACTCCCGCCTCCGAGTTTAAACTGTATATGCAGACAATATGTCTGTTCTTTTTTATCGTATGGTTGCTTGCTGGTTATAAATCATCACAATGTGAAAATAAAACAGCCCCTGTGGAGCGTCTGATGCCGGATGCTCAAGCTGAATGAACATGTTTGTTTGAAATGTTTGCCCGCCCTCGCTTCAGGCTTTAAAAAATCACGTTATTATGAAATATTCCCGGAAGCATGTTGTAAGTTACCAAAACGATACTAACAAATAGAATAACGCATTGCCTGGAGCTGCGCCAGAGTACACCGACTATCCTTGAAAGATTGGGAGGGGGGTGGAGGGGACACGTGCCAGAGGAGAATCACCTTCAGTAGCAAAATCTTCCAACATTCCCAAAGACGGCAAAAAATGCCCCAACCCCCATCTGGCCAAGTGTTGTTTTATGCAGGGGCGGGGATGTAGTGGAGGTCTGTGTTCTACCACCATTTGTGGTATTTGTAGTTTTTTGCCCTGAGCTGGGCCCTCAGGGCAGCCCTTTCTCCAATACAACATGACTAGTTTTTAACCCTTACTTAAAATGCTAGGAGAATTTATAACTATTCCCAAAATATTCCGGGACTGGAGTTAAAATAGTACATTTGACCTTCCAGCGCCTGCTACATCCACTGGATGTGCTGTCCAAAAAACCCAATCTAAGATGGCTGCTACTGCCGGAGCAGTGATATAAGGCACCGCAGTGCAGACATTAGACAGCATGTAACATGTATTCTATTGTATTGCAGCGTTTGGAAAGTGCTTAATGTCCCTGATAAGGAATCAGTTCATAGGACTTTTGAAGCATGTGGAATATAGTCTGACCTCTATGGGATGTGAAAACCCAACTGACTCGATTTCTTGGCTCACATATTACATTTTAATTTTTTGTAGTTTTATAGAGCCTGAATTTGGCCCAATGGCATTAGACGACTTTACAACAGAACTGGTTATATATTTTATAAGGCACACGGAAATTAAGTGATTTGCCCATAATCTCATGATGTTGAGAAGAGACCAAGATTCCAACCTAGTTCCCCAATTCCAAGGTGAACAGCTTTAGTCTCTAGGTCACATCTCACTCTGATTAATATATTAGTACAGAAGGTGTGTTGGTGGCAGACACTCAGTGTGCTTGCAGAATACCAATTGGAATATAGCACATACGTGGAAGAGGGAAGTGTTAGTTAGGGTCCAACCTCTTTCTTGCCCATTTCTTCTTTTGCAGGATCTTCTTAGAAGCCACCCACTGTTTGACTCATGAACCTGTTGAATGTTTGAATTTTATTTTGCATTTGTGAAGTGAGGTTTGATTGAGTTCCAGGAACTAAAGTCCTTCTCCAATCCACAGATCATGATCATGGACAGTAGCAAAACTTGCCTGTACTCATTGATGTTTAAATGTGGACCACAAGTGAAAGAATATCCCTTCTACTCACCCTCACTGCCCACACTAAGGAACAGTGGCTCATTGGAGGGTTCACTCACCCAAAGGCTTTCTCAGGTTCAGCTTGCATCTACCTCTACGCACTATCAAATCCTCCACTAATCAATTTTACTTTCAGGAAATCCCTCAAGAACTGGTTATTCAATGCAACTCAACTCTTCACCTTTTTCTCTGCACCCTGTAGCCAGCATCAAGACGCCCTTGGGTATTTGTGCGCTAAACAAATACATTTAACATAACATAACCTCTGGAAGAGACTGCCATCTTGGCACTAACACTATTCGGCAGGAACCCAAGCAAACATGCTGAAAGATTGTTCCCGAAGCAGTGCTTTATACTCCTAGGCCTCCCAGCAAGGAGGATCAGTGAAGACTATTATTTAAGAGAGGGCCCTACCACATCTATATTGCCTTTGGTGGAGCAAGGAGCATTACTTGCCTCCTTCGTCCTGATAGCATGGCCCAAGCCTTCCCTGGACACCATGTGGCCCCCCTTCCCCTTCTTCTTCCGAATGCATGGAAGACTGATAATCCACCTGGCTGTGGTGCCTGGTCGCCATTTAATTTACAATTGCACAAACACAACTCTGTGCTCCTGCGGAATGCACCGCCCTCACTTCCATCATTGCTGGAGTGCAGGATCTACCTTGCCCTGCATCCGAGGCCTTCTGTAACACCAGGCACAGGTTGCGTGGGCTGGCGGGGAGTTGTAATACCTGCCTACACTGGTCTCTCATTGCCCCTTTTGGCCACTACTCAGATTCCTGGTGCAAAAGAACTTCCAGGGCAGTAATAATAGAACTGCATACCACAGCACATGCTAGGGCTGTATTCGGCCTCCAACATGGTTACACGACTGAGGCAATGCAGTGGACCGAAGAACAATTCACAATGCATGCCCTAATCATCAGGGCAGGTCGGGGGGAGGGAGGAGAGAGCGAGTGAGAGAGACAGGGAGAGGGAGGGACAGAGGGGGATAGAGGGACAGAGAGAGGGAGGGACAGAGGGGGGAGAGAGACAGAGAGAGGGAGAGACAGAGGGGAGAGAGAGAGAGGGGGAGAGGGGGGAGAGAGACAGAGAGAGGGAGAGACAGAGGGGAGAGAGAGAGAGGGACAGAGGGGTGAGAGAGAGAGGGACAGAGGGGGGAGAGAGAGGCAGAGAGGGGGAGTGACAGAGGGGGAGAGAGAGGGAGGGATAGAGGGGGGGGAGAGAGAGAGAGAGAGAGAGAGAGAGAGAGAGAGAAGAGAGAGAGACGTGATGAGCATAACTCTGATGCACAAGAGGGAGGGAGAAGGATTTTATTAGCCCACTGGCAGGGCTACTTAATTAATGTACTCCCGGGCTCAAGACTTGCTCGAGGCAGGCATAGGCCGCAGGTATGCACTGGTGTTCAAGTGGAGAACTGACATTTATATTGATAGACGACTAGAATTGGGTCATTATTGGTTACCAAGGTAACATTATAAATAACAATGCAAAGACTGTGAGGCAGTTCTAATTTGAGCCGGTGGTTTCCGGTGCTCGGTACCGCACATAATTGTCAACACAGCGCTTACGACAGTCTGCCACATGGTGGCGCTGCTCGTCTAATTTAGAGATGAGCAGAACAGTGGTTGTTTATGAATACAATATACATTACAAAATTACTAATACCTGTCTTCCCAGCCATTTCTTTAGCTTTGGGGACCTGGAATTTTCTGAACTGACAGGGGCGATGGGTGGTGCAAACTGCAGTAGCCTCCTGGTCAGGGCCCTGGCACTTAATATTTTACATATTTAGCACTGCTGTGAGGTACTCACTGGATTAAACACAACTGATGGCCTTTTTTAACCCCAAGGGATTGGTTAGGTGGACTAGGCTTTCACTCTTGGGAGGGGAGGCAATGGAGAGCCTTCTGCTAGGAAGGCAACGTGGAATTCTGGGATACCTTGGGAGAGAGAAGGCTTGTTGGTGGTTTTCTTCTCAGGCCCTATGTCCCACTCAGGCTGTTGCTACAGAGATGCATGGCTGTCTGGGAAGGGAAAGTCCCTTATCACCTGCAGTGAATCACCTGCCACTCTGCAACCTTTCCAGTTTATATTTAGGGCTCAATATTTATGTTCGAGAATATTCTGACAATGATATGGCACAACTCAACCTATGAAAATATTTTGGCCAACCCGGTTTTTCCTTAACAGGTGGCATTATTTTTTTATTCTACTGTGGGAATGTTTAGTGGCAGAAGACACGCTTGTTATATGGTCTGCAATTTTTTTAAATGAAACATGGCAAGAGAGGGTCAAGCTTGTGTTCACTGTAACAGATTCCACATCCAGAGATCCACACAAATGTACTTATTGAACGTGTTTCCAATGCACTACTCTTACCCAAGAGGATGAAGCACTCTTTATAGTTAACAAATATTCAGTCACGCTCTCTCAGAGTAGTCAATATTCTGTTGAGTAGAGCTCACCCACTTACTTGGGACACCAAAAGGGGAGATCTCTATTTCCCATAATGGAGGCACCCTTAGGCCACACATCAGTTCTCAACCCTGAAATCGGAAAACGCTTAGACCACTCTGGGCTTGTATGTCCACAAAGTAAACAGTAAACTAGGAGGCCGAGTCAAACCTTATTTGGCCGTTCCGACCATAAAAGTGCAAGTGCTTACAGTACAAAATTGCAAATTTGGATACATTACAATAATACCTTAGAACTAGGAGGCTTCTGTTGGCACAGAAGAGATTAAGACCAACCACCCACAACACACCTGCAAGCAGTCAACACATGGTTAAGACTAATGTTAACATCGTACCATGTGAAATGCTGACTTAGATACACACGCATTGGCAAAGCTAATAGGTCTCGCCTTTGCTTGCTTTTGGCTTTGCAATGCCGTAGAGCATCGCATACATATCAGAATTTTACTTCATTTTGCTGGTGCACGCATACGTGATGATGTATGGGCACTTGGGTGTGCCAACTTAATGGCATCATCTGCTTTGGTTTTTTATTTACCAACCCACAATGGTAAACGCTACTTGGTCTGGTCAATAGAAATGAAGATTTTCTCTGGGAGAAAGTGCAACATCAAAATAAAGGCCTTTTTGGGGGAAGGGAGCAGTGGAGGACCTGGTTGGAGGAACAGGTTGGGATGAGGAGGGGAAAAGCAGAGCACAAGGGAGACATCAAGACAGGGCCTGGGTGGAGAAGCACAGGATGAAGAAGAACACTGGAGGGTGGGGGAAATGCATATGCAGGAGCGAATGAGAGCAACAGAGAGGTGGGGAGGGAAGCAGTTGAGGGTGAGAGCAACACAAGGAGAGAAGCACACTAAGGGGAGAAATAATGACCGTGGGCGGGGGAGAAGTACATGAGAAAGAGCAGCACATGTGTGAGATAGCATGGACTTTATGGGCCAGCACACGAGGGAAGAGCTGGAAAAGACATGCTCTCTCACGGAGACTATTAGGAAAAAGACAACAAAAAACGTCTCCAAAAATTAAGCAGTGGAAGGATACAAGACAACCAATTAAAGAGGTGTTAAAGAGGCTATGCTCCAGGGGAGGGAAAACACAACATGGACAAGCTGGGACAATGAAAGCCATCAAATAAGAAGCAACCAAATGAGACTGACAATTAAGTCAACCAATGGTAAACAATGGGCGGGCTGTACGCCCCTGTGCATTCTTAGTAAGCTAATAGGTCGTTTGCAACCAGACAGATTGTGCTCAGGGATAGGCAAGTCCTAACTACACTCTCCAAATATCGAGTGGACCTTTAAGCTTTCCATCTAACCCTGCAGTGAAATAAAAGAAACACAACTCGCCATTTTCTCCAAATTAGAAAACAGAAATGTACGGATTGACTCAAGTAGGTGGTTTCTATTAATTGTACATCAAAAGTGAGTATTTAGGTATTATTATATTTGAATTAGTTCTTTGCAGGCAGTGTGATGAGCGTACATTTTTTATTTTAATGAGCTGAGAGCACGCACATAGAGAACTGTGGACACTGTAATTGCCTGTGAGCACTGACATTCAATCTCCACGAAATATGTTCGTATTAAAGTGCCTAGAGAGAGACAATGACTTCAAAGAGGCACTATAAAAAATGTACCTCACGTGTTCACTCCCTAGTAAAGCACTTTATACAAATGCCAAACTCAATCCGCAGCAGGACCCTGGCCAACACCAAGCTATCTAAATATTTAAGGGCAGGGTTCCACCCAGGCTGATGGAAATATTTGGAAAGGTCCCAGTAAAACTTCACGCACTCACGCAACCATCTGCTCCATTTAAACAAGAGATGGCGGGGGTACCCCCAAATCACAGATATAACATTGTTGACTCTCCTCACCACAAACTATTTTCCATTTTACAGGAGACAGGAGCAGCAGACCACTTTGTTTTAACAGGTGAGATTGTCCTCGTGCTTTCATTTAACCACTGCCCTGGGGTTATTTTTAGACCATAACTAAATGAATTACACCATATTATCTTCAAGCCAAGAGCCCTGCAGGTTCCATTTAGCTTGACAGCAAGTTGGATCCATTTCTGAACCAAGCAATGTTTGGCAACACCGAGGGATGACTCACGTCTGGGGCTCAGCGTCTTTCAGCTGTGGATAAACAGGAGCAGCCATAGGACTGACAATCGGCTCCACCTCTGGAGATAGGCCAGGGTTGGAAGTGTGCCTTACTTAATCAACAATCAGAATTGGAGTGGTTGTGTCTTCATATGCGGCGCAGGTGAAAAGTGAAAAGGCCATCACATGCTCACCAGGAAATCTAGGCAACCAAAAAAAGACGTAAGCCTCAATTCTGAATTAAATCTAAATCTGAATCTAAATGCCATTCCCTGTGCAAACCCCTGTTTACGCAAGGATCAGATAAATAGGTTGTGCGGCAAAAACCTGACAAAAGTTAGCACACTCAAATTATCCAATATTATTTCCATACATCCAAAAGTGTGATGGAACACCGCAATTTCAGTTGGAATTCCCCATTTTCTAGGGAATATACAGAATATGTGGTATTCAATGCACCTGGTAAACACCTCACTCCTGGGTAATGGTAATTAGCAGGTAAGGTAAGTGCCCCGCCCCTTCCAGCTCACTTGTAATAACGTTAGTGGGACTTGAAGAGTATTTCATTAACTACATTTCAAAACAACCCATTCCGCAAGAAATTTAAAGGAACTAGGATTTGGCCGCTCAGGCCTTCAAAATTCCTCTGAGCACCAGGTGTAGATTAGTGATGCATCCAATGGTGGGAAGGGGCCATGGTGTTGGTTCAAGTGAGATTACCCACTGGCCAAGAAGAATTTGCCACCCTGTCAAGAAGATGCTAGAAAAGTGTGACCCCTTGCAACTAAGGTTGTTTCTATGACAAGCAAATACTGCCACCCTCTAAGGTACTCCACAGTCAGGGAGAGTCAGATTGCCCCAACCTAACAAGAACTAACTCTTTGTCTGGGAATAGACGTGCCCAGATCTTTGTAGAAGTAGTTTCAGAAGCTTTAACCAATCATGTGGGTGCAATTCCTTTAGGCTGATGCCAGTGAGCAGTATTTTTCCTAAAGATTGGGGCTTGGGGATGGTTGGTAGTTGTGTCTCCAAGAAGGACGCAAAGGGCCCGCGGGGTGCAACCAGGGTCAGACTGGCCTATAGGGCAATCGGTTAGTGCCCGAAAGGCCGGTCTGTTAAATCAGTGTGTGAGGCATTTCTTAGGTTGTTTGCGGGCCTGGTTTATGATCTCATGGGTCGATTTTTACTGGTAATTTCCCTGCTATTAAAGCAAACATTTCCTTTAGCAAGCTCAAATCCTTGCAGTCTTGCATACCTGGCATATGGTTGGGGGTATGGCCATATGCAAATGATGGAAAACGTTGCCTCTGTATCCGTGCAATATTAAATAGATGTGGGTACAAAGACAATGAAACTGTCAGTAGGCACACTGCATGTGGGCTACATAGTGGTGGCACACGGTCCGGGTGCCCCCTGATGATGCTCCTTGCAGACAGATGTTGTCACTCATTTCATGTACCTGCACAGAATTCTCCTTGCACGGGGATCTCTGTCTTGCGTGTCGACATGTGTTTCAGAATTCCGAATGCTTCCTGCAGGATTATTAACATCAATTGACACACATTATTCCAAAATTGTACTTTAAGTACTGTACTTTTCACTTTTTATTTCATTGTTTACACATTACATGTTGAATTTTCAAGTTCCGGCTCCGAAAGACACAGGTACTCTGTTTCACATGCATAACATTTATGTTCTGTGGCAAACATACATACCTTATTTTCTTTCCATCTTGCCTATATTAGGTTTGTTTCATTTTCCTTTTTGTTATCACTGTTACAAGATATTCCACGTATAGGTCTCTGCTCTAGTCATCTAATATACTGCTTTATGTAGCAATATCTGATGAAGGGTGCATAGCTAGTGTTAATTCCAAACTGTTTTTTGTTACTTACATTGAATCTTGTAGTTAGCATAACTCTCGCCTTGTTCTATATACCAATTAGTCATGGCTTACATAACTCCTCATTTTACATACCTAACTTGGTCCCACCTTCTTCTGAGACTTTAGAATTGTTCAATAGATTGACAGCCTTAGGGTGTACCTCGTGACGGCAGTTCTCAAAGATAACCTTTCTTCGTGGTCTTGTGCTCTATTTAAATTTATCCTTTGCCAGTCTTTCAATCCTCTACCATTTGCTCTATTTATGTATATCTCCCCTGTGTTGTGACTTATAGAGACTGACATGTAGAAACGAACTTGTGTTTCTTCATGGTTTCTTTTTAATATGTTCTAATGTAATATTTCTCGTCCTCTAATTCTCAGTGTTGCTATAATTATACTTGATTTTTTTGAGTATTTCTATCCGAACTGCATTTGCTCCATTTTCCTAAGTTTACAAACTTTTTCCAGTTTTTTTTCTTTTTCTCCTCCAGTTCCCTAAAAAACACTTTAAAATGTCCTACAAAAGTCCATTTCAAGATGCACACATAGAAATGACTCAGCTAAGAGCCTCAGGCGCAGAAATTATGATAGAAATCGTCAGAAAAGGGTAGCCTTATCACGTTTCGTTGACCTTGCGCATAGAGCACCCAAATCAGTGCACAGCCTAGTACGAAAGGAGCTTTGGCACCAGTAGGGTAGCTGGCCTTAGGCCACCCGGGGCGGACCCTGCGTTTTCCACCTGCGGCGGCCTGTTTGAAAAATGGGGGCACTGGCGATTTGTGCGGCCACAACGGCTGCTGGTAAGAGCAGGGGGGCTGGCGATTCATGCGGCCGTGATGGCAGCAGGTAAGAGCGGGGGCACTGGGGCCGGCCGCCGGCCCCAAAATTCATGCCGCCTGGGGCGGTCCACCCCCCACCTAGCTACGCCACTGTTTGGCACCAGTATTTAATTTGTAAAAAATTACGTGCTGGGGCCCTTCTTGGGAGGCCACGGGAGCATGTAGCACGTATTGCCCCTGCCAGCAGTGCTAATAACAGTACCAACATAACTCCTAACCATCGCACTCTTATAACTGTGCTATTCAGTCTATTTCAGGCCACACAAAGCTATAATAATGGTATTAGAGGTTATTTTTATTCATTTTCAATACTGTTTGACTTAATAAACACTGTTGTTGTGCTTATCTGAAAATTAAACAGACAAGGCCACCTTGTGGTGGACTGTCACTAGGGCCGGTGCTGACAATTAAGTGCTGGTGCCAAGCACTGGCACTCACTAGCTCAAATTAAACACTGCGTGGCATATTTAATGGTCTTCATGCATCGAGTAGCCCAGCATATTACAGAGCCCTAAACCAAGTGCATCCCTGGCAGAGAATCAGCAAAATTAGGAAAACTGCTGGCACGAGAGCAGACAGAGCACACGAGAAGACCTGGCATACGTCAGACACCGGATTGAAACACCAGTATTTCTGGTGCAAGAGCAGGCGCTATAGCAGCATTGGCAAACGTGCATCCCTAGCACGTGTGAACAGCCTCGCATGCATATTAGTAGCTACAGCACAGGAGAAGACCTTGAGCAAAACCAAACAGTGTGGCATATGAGAAGGTCTGGCATGTGTGATAGCAGCGCTGTCACATCGAGCAGTCTGAGCTGTGCTTGCAGGTCTGCATGTAATGCCAGTGCTGCCTTCACAACATTGGCTCCATTGATTGGCCCGAGAAGATTGGTTATTTCCTGAGAGCAAGAGATGGAAAAAAATCAGAAAGCGGAAAGAAAAAACAGATGGAAAAACCTTCACAAAGGGAGAAAGCAGGGACTGGCGATAGAGAGATAAAGGGGGAGGGAGTGTCTGGCAGTTGATTATCGACACCTGCCGTGGTTTTACGACTACGTAGCCTTGGTATTCGCTGTTTTGGCATTTAAGAGCACATTTTCCGGGCTTCTGAGCAGAGCTTTGGGCACCAGCACTGAAGACATACATTTCTCTTGTGTTACCAACCTGGTTTACCCCCCCCCCCGAGAGCAATTCTGTTGCATACTCAGTCAGGAACTCACAAAGTTTTCCAGGCAGCCTATTCCATTGGCCATGACTGGCCAATCAAATTTGCAGAAACACTTCACAGTTTGGGCAAAAAGAAAAAAGCTCATTCGTGCAGTTGGGAGCTGATTTTACAAACATTTCCAAAGCTACTCTTGCTTCCAACTCTGGTCACAGGGTCCTCTTGATTAGGTCTATACTCCATGGGGTGCTCTGGATTAGAGTTTTACTCCATGGTTCCTCTAGATTAGGCCTTTACTCCATGGGTTCTTCTGGATTAGACCTTTACTCCATGGGCTCTTCTGGATTAGACCTTTACTCCATGGGTTCCTCTGGATTAGATCTATAATCCATGGGTTCCTCTGGATTAGACCTTTTCTCCTTGGGGCTTTTGGATTTGACCTTTACTCCATTGGGGTCCTCTGGATCAGACCTTTACTCCATGGGGCCTTCTGGATTGGACCTTTACTCCATGGGGTCTTCTGGATTGGACCTTTCCTCCATGCGGTCTTCTGGATTAGACCTTTACTCCATGGGGTCCTCTGGATTGGACCTTTACTCCATGCGGTCTTCTGGATTAGACCTTTACTCCATGCGGTCTTCTGGATTAGACCTTTACTCCATGCGGTCTTCTGGATTAGACCTTTACTCCATGGGTTACTTTGGATTAGACCTTTACTCCATGGGGTCTTCTGGATTAGACCTTTACTCCATGCGGTTTTCTGGATTAGACCTTTACTCCATGGGTTCCCCTGGATTAGACCTTTACTCCATGGGGTACTTTGGATTAGACCTTTACTCCATGGGGTCTTCTGGATTAGACTTTACTCCATGGGGTCTTCTGGATTGGAGCTTTACTCCATGGGTTCTTCTGGATTAGACCTTTACTCCATGCGGACTTCTGTATTACACCTTTACTCCATAGGGTCTTCTGGATTGGACCTTTACTCCATGGGATCTTCTGGATTGGACCTTTCCTCCATGCGGTCTTCTGTATTAGACCTTTACTCCATGGGTTCCCCTGGATTAGACCTTTACTCCATGGGGTCTTCTGGATTAGACTTTACTCCATGGGGTCCTCTGGATTTATAGGACTGTCATAGATAAGGCTCTTTCATGATGGAGAACAAACTGCGCTCAGCCACAACATCATACCTGTGCTTCGATCCTTCAAAAGTCAGCCTAAGGTGTACTTTTTTAGCCCGACATTTCCTTACTATTGTCAGTGGTTCTTACTTTGTGCCTGTGGTTGCAGGTGGGGGGCCCGGCACTCGTTTTTGGCAACAGGGACGTTTGATCATCAGAACGCATCCCAAAGTAAGAGAGAATGAAAGAAGGAGTAAGTGAAAAATAGGAAAACAATGATGAAGGGGAAGAAAGACGCTATAAAAAAAGAATCAACAAAAGTGAGATAAAATGTTAGAAAGTGTAGGCTGGTGGGAAAGAGGCATGAGGAGGTGGGACTATTCGGCCTTGGAATTCGACGGCTTCTAAGAAAAATCTTTGGCCCCTGCACTTATATACATATTTTACAAATCAAGCCCTAGTTGTTATTTTGTCGCTGCTCTGTATTTACAATCTATTTGATTCTTCATTTGATTTGTACTGCTGCCAGCTGTGCCCCAGAAGGGAATGGATGAACTTAAATAAAGCATCAGTCAAGAGCATTAGGGTGGCATTTGACTTCCTGCGAATTATATTTAAATCGTAAGTGGGATAGTTGGGCTGCCCAGTCATGAGGTCCTCTGCTTTTCACATGACAATCATTTGCAAAAGAAAAACCAGAAAGTTGAGGCTCATTTCTTTCCCCTCTCTGGAGCCGCTTTCAATGTCCCTGTGTCTGATGAAGAGAAATCTAAAGGTCACACGAAGAATGAGGCGTGCTATTAAATTTAAACAAAACAGTGGGTCTGGAAACTTTCTCCATGAATGGTGGTACTGATTTCAAAACTGCACGAATAAACATCCATGTCCTTCTAAGACAAAGGCCCTCCCCTTAAACAAAAAAAGCAGAAGCATGACGCACTTGCTTTCTTATTTACACACAAAATAGTTTTATTCACAGTCGGGACAAATCCCAAGTGAGGAGATGAGTCAAATGGAAGATGCTAATTGACGCTGACAACTAAAGTGAAACTGGATACAGAAAATACGAACTCCAGCAGCATAGCAGGGAATCCAACAGGCTTAAGCGCTCAGATTGTAGACAGGGCACAGGTCATTCTCCAGAAAGAAGTTCAGGCGCGAGGTTATAAGTGAAACCGAATCGCTTGGTGAGTGATGCTTACATTAGGGAAACAGCAAGACCAGCTTTGAGAAGGTCTCATTGCAGGTGACTCTCAATCCAAGTAAAAGACGCCGATCCCCCTGGGATACTTATCTGTTGGCACATTTGAATGGACTGATTTGAGTAGTAATTGAGCAAAGTACGAAAATAGAGAGAAATGCATAGATCAATTAAATTAAGCAAAAAAAAAACCCAAGGGGCAGATTTACAATAACTGGCGCATCCCTGCATATCAGCAGGGATGCGCCAGTTATTGTGCGCCGCAGCTCTGCCACCCGCACCATGGGGCAAAAACGGCACAGATGAGTCACGCATCTGTGCCGTAAAAGCGGCGCATTGCAGGAGTTGCAACGCAAGCGCGACGCAGCTCCAGCAATGCTCTGAGGGGCCCTATCTCCACAATGCTGCGTCAATCCTTACGCCTGCTTCAAGCAGGCGCAGGGTTTTGACGCAGCATGGGCACAAAAGTGACTGAGTGAAATCGTGTAGATTTCACTCAGCCACTTTTGGGAGGCGCTCCTGCGCCGGAACGCCCCCCCTGCGATGGAACGCCTCCTTCTGGCGCAGGGCTTTACAACATGGCGCAACTGGGAGATGCATCCCGTTGTAAATACCCCACACCATGGCACATCTTTTGCGCTACCGCTGCATCACAAAAGTGACGCAACAGCAGTGTAAAAGAGTCACAGGGGGCTTGTAAATCTGCCCCCAAGTGTAAAGAATAAGGACCGGCAGTAAGTAAAACAGGAATGCACAGAGTACAAATATTTGAGCAATCTAATAAGAGTAGCATTTAATATTCGCATCCAGGGTTTAATTTGTGCCAGAGGTTGCCAGTCATCAGGCTTTGCCCCAGCGCAGGAGAGAGGTAGAGAAGGAAAAGTGAGGGATCAGGGGAAAGACAGAAAATAGTTACAAAGGGAGAAAGTGAGGATAAAAACTAACCTACAACAGTGTGATAAAGAGACGGAAAGTGTAAGGTGGTGAAGAAAGAGGCATGAGGTTGAATCAAGACTCGGCAACGCTGGTAATTGCTATTCCTAGTGGTAGGATCTTCTTAGAAAAACGTTGTGCCCATGCATTTAATATTTGTTTTTTTGGTTGTTTTTAAACATTAGGCACTAAAAACAGTAATGAGCATTGCCATACGTTTTTATAGAGATTTAAAAGATATAGAATGCCTTTGCTTAATGCTGGGACACATAATTCTCTTTGATATTTACGTGCTTTAAATCTAGACTAGATATTATGGAAAGTTGCCGCATTCTGCTTTATCAGCTAACATTCCATCTACGCCTGACCACTACACGTTGTCAATGCACATGTCTTAAACAAGAAACGCAGGTATCATTGCTGCAGCAGGTGCAGTGACACCAAGGCCCAGAGGAGTGGGGAGCAAAGTGCACCTTAATTAACAGTGTTTTCCAACTGAACTGGGAGCTAATGGGTCCCTTTTCATTCATTGACCCCTGTAAGCAATTGGGTTATTACTTGTAAAGAATGGGAGTCTTGCGCAAGTAATAGGTCCACTATTGTCTTATTACTGGGAGCCAGGAATCCCATTCTTGCACTTTACTTTCTCAGGTTAGCGAAGCAGAGCAGTACAAGATCTACTCAGGGGAGGTGGTGTGGGCTAGCGTGCAGAATCGGTGTATACATGACAATTATTCATGTACTCGATGTGCTTATGTAACGTGTTAATTTAGAAGCATGCAGTAAAGAATGTTTATTTTAATATACAATTTCGTAATGCCTATGTCCCATCGTTCTTATGTTAGCTGAACTCTGTAGGGCTGAAATGCATTTTCCCTGGAAGCTTTCCCATTAGATTTAATAGCTGAATTTCATGTGCATGTTGGATTCTGTTCTTTCTCATGTTTCTCTTGCAGGTGGAAGAATCATCCTTGTTAGCTAGAATAAGGGCTTTGGTTTAGGAGTTACGCAGGGAGAGAATTGCATACATTGAGCGCGGATACTGATAGTGGAGAACTGTTTTATTTTCTCATTGGAGAGAGTCTGGAAATCAAGGTCATCTCGTCAAGCTCGGTGCATCGCTGCCGATTGGAAAAGTACCTATGAGGAGGTGGCCTGACTGAATGGCGAGATTCGCAAAGGATCTTGGGACCCCACCTGTGCTATTGATGTATCGTATCTAGGGAAAGAGCCCTGGGACTTCTGCCTTGCCTAGAGGGAGCATCTTAGAACAAGCTCTATCTTAGTAGCTTTATGCTGCCTGACCCAACTAATGTGGAGAGACTTCTTAGGAAGGCTTCAAAAGTTGACACCCTAAATGGAAAAATGCTTATTTAGGGATGTCACATTAGTGCTAGTGTAGGGGCAGATTAAAGCTTTATTTCCACGAACTTTCAATGCAGGGGAACCTGCATAATCTTTTGTATCCTGATTCTCAAACTAATTATTCTGTGCATGTTGCACTGCCTTCATTTCATCCGCAGATTTGACTGTATTAGTTCCAATGTATTTCTACATCCTCATCTTGAGGTGTCTGTACGTCCAGTAAATTTTGGCAAATCTAGACCATGGAAGCTCGGCTCCATCACACACACAGGCTTGCACGCACAAAAACACACACACATCTTAGTTGACACCCTCACATCATATTTCACCCCTAGTGTGTCCTAAACCCAATAATGAAGATACCCCCCATCTATACAATATGCCACATCATAATACACGGGGTGTCATTATTTATAAGTTAGGCCTTCAGGCTTTATCACAGAATCCTCATATCGATATAGCACAGGCCATTGGCTTTGTCAGCGTGCTACTTTAATAAAGGTATAACCTGTTAAGCTTTATCATTCAAATCAATGAACTAATAATCATATTCACATGCATTCTTTATCAATAGAAACATTGCAATATTTATTAATAATCACTGTCAATAAGTATTATAAATCAAGGATTTCAACTCAATCAGAAACCTGTGTCAAGGTCTTTTGTTTACTCTTCTCAGACAACATAATGCAGTCTTAGGGTGAATCACAAGGGGTCCCCGCCTTTCCTGGGGTCATGAGCACTGGGTTCCAGGAGACTTAAGTGTTTTAAAATAAAAATAAATTGGTATGGGGAGGGCTGGTGCACCCTGGCCATACCCAAAACGCTACTCCTTATCTATTGACAGCACCCCTGCCACTCCAGGGGAAGCAAATACATATGGGAATGCCTTTTATAAATCATTATGGGAAACTCCCTTGCCAGAGCTATACATATTTAAACAGCAGCTCGATCCCTCTCTCATGAGGCCTCAGATAGAGTCTTGCTTTTTTATTTTGCACCTGGGTGGCCCTACCTCTCTAATGGACCACCTGGGTTGTTCCAGGCAAAGAGGGCAGCACATGGAGCCAACTCCTGGCTGCCTCAGCCATCTCCCCAGCGAGCACAGGAATCACCATCTTCATTCTTCCTGCTGCTGTATGTGGGCAGGGTGTAGATGCTGCGGTGTGTGCCTGATCCCCCTCGGCACAGGCATGAGGAGAGGAGCAAGCACACTACCACTGGGTGGGGTGCAATTGTACCCCCTACTTGACAACATGGCAAAAATATATGTTTAAAACACATATTTTTGCCGTTTTGTCACCGCCCTCAGTGATGACACCACGGGCAGCCCGCATCCATCGCACCCCCCTTCCTACGCCACTGGGGGGGAAGTGGCTCTATGCATGCAGCCTCCCCGAACTGAGTATTTAAATGAGGTTGCACTGACCCCCCAGGCCCTGGCCTACCGCAGGGTTTTTCATGGAGATAGCAGCAGAGCCCCACGTGCTCTGTTAGTGTTTCTAGATTCAAAAGTCAAATCTTTACAGATGAATATCTCTGGCCCAGTTGAGCCGACTTTCCCCATCCTGGGATCATTTTGCTCCTAGTGGTAAGGCATAGGCACCAGGAGGACTTTTAAAAGGTCTGTAGGTGGGCACTGCAACCGCAGGTACGCGCAAGCACGGATAAACGCTTCCTCCCATACGAACGATGGCTCATCTCCCGCATGTCAGATAGTAAACTTATTTCTGATCTCTATAAGATGCTACAAGCTACGCAGACACACATACACAACCCAGGCAGGGAGCAGTGGGAGAGAGAATTAGGTAGGACCCTTAGCCACAAAGAATGAGAGGGGATCTACTACAGGGCTCGACACAACGCATATCACATGGGACTCACAGAGACGTTCACGAAAGTGGTGACATATTGGTATTATACCCCAGAACGGCTACATGCGATGGACCGCAGTCAAGAGGCGACCTGTTGGCGTGGCTGTGGCCAGGTTGGCAACCTGGTACACTTGTTGTGGGAATGTGTACAGATTCAACCCTACTGGGCGCAAGTGCTGGATGAAATAGAAAAACACTTTGAGACAGAACTCTTGTGCTTCCCGGCCTATATCCTATTAGATCTTCCTAACTCACTGACCTATCCCTTACGATCTCGCAGAGGTAGACAGATGGCTATTGCATTGGGCTCTGCTGTACAAAACATACTCACACATTGGTGTACTACCACCACACCCTCCTTTGTAGGATGGCTGCACCGGTTATGGCATGTGCTCAGAATGGAGAAAATATCACTTACTATGGCGGGGGAAGGGGACAAATATGATGATCTGTGGCAACCATTTACGTCACTCTAGACCAGCGAATTACGGGAAATCACATGTCCTCGATATCTGAGATTGTTGAGGCTCACGGAACGAAAGAAGGCAGACAGTTACGTTGATCATAGCAGATTCAGCACAGTTGGGTGGAGAGGTTGGGGGGGATCGGGGGAGGAAGGGAGCACTGGAAGGGAGGGGGGAGGGAGGGTTTTTGGGATAGGGGGGTTGGGTTTTTCTATTCTTCGTTGTTTCTTCTCATCCTTTCCATACCATGTACGAGCACTTAACTGATTGTACCTTGAACACTGAACCCATGTCTATAATAGACTTTATTTGATTGCACGTCTTGATATTGAAAGTTCACAGCTAAAATGTACATGGAGATGTTTATATGTCTTTTCTATCTGATCTCAATAAAAACAGGTAAACCATAAAGGGCTCCTGGTTCTCCTTTTCTGCTGGTAAGGCATCTGGGACAGCCCCTCTGCATCCATTCTGCAGAGCACCCTACTGCCTGCACTCCCAGGCTCCAGAGCGCCTGCCTGTCTTGCAGAGCACCCGGGGTGGCAGTGGAGTTCAGCTCTGCCCCCAAATGATCCTCAGGGGGCATAAGGTTTCTGGGCCATTACCCCTTGAGAAACCCATCCTAGTCCTGGGGTCAACGTCTTTAGTCTTTGCAGGGCGTCAGGTGGGCTCTCTTTCCAGTCAGTCATTTTTCTGCTGTTGTCACCTCCCATGTCCCAAGGTCTTCTCCTCAACTCTCTCTTGTTCAGGGATTTTAAAGTGGGTGTGGAAAGTTTGAGATGCCAATCATAGGATGCCACATCATTCCTCAACCCCTGTCCCAACGCTCCTGCACAGCATTCCAGGGCAATCCAACATGGCACTGCCAAGTTTTTTCTGCACAGAGCTCCTATGAGGTCCTCAGCTCTGCCCACAATGGATAACGCTGCCAGATTCCCTCCCACCATAACATAAAAGGTAGCCCTTCCTGTGCTGGCTCTAGGGGTTTGGTTGTCCTCCTTTGTTCAGAGGGCCTGGGCTGACCCAGCCAAGGTGCAGTGTGATAAGCTAATTATGACATGTAGATTTTCCCCACCCCGTTTCGTCTCACTAGAACTGGGCCAATCACTGATAATTGCTCTCTTTGTGTGGAGAGGCCTTTCTTCCCTCTGCTGGGGAGCAGAGTAATTAACTTGACCCAGTAGGTTCGGGGGGGGGGGGGCAAAGGACTGGAATCTGATTATGAGCTGAGCCAAGGAAATATGAAAATTCCTGAAGTCCTTTAACTTGCTGATTTAGTGTTTTGAGAATCCCCAAAATTAAACTTGGTATGCATGTTTTACACTAGCTTGATATCTTGCTGAACAGTGTAGGCCAAAGTGGCGTGAAACTGCTCTTGAGGGCAAATTTCACCTATGTGTATAATACAAAAAAAGCACTACAGATTTTCCAATAAACCCTACTGACCTAACTATAAATGCCCACTTATATAATTGGGGCTACCCCATGTCAACACTAATTCTTGCAGAGTCCTTTCTGTGTCAGGCTACATGTGCACAATTATCGAGCTGCACACAACAGTAGTCATCAATGTGCACACATGTTAACATGTAACCAGCCCGGTGCCTCTTACCTAGCTGCCTCACAGCAGCCTTATCATAAAAGGCAGACACTGCAGTAAACACGATCAGTCCAATTATCGTGAATTTACCGTGAGATTCAGGTAGTGAGAGTCACCATCAATAAAGCTCCAAAAACCAGGGAGTAGAAGCAAAACATCCTGGTTAACTAAATGGGAGGGACCCATGCTCTACACCCCCTTGACACCATTGCGTCATCACTGCTCTCATAGTTGGACAAATAGTTGGGACAAATGTGCTCGAGCATTTGCCTTTTTTGGATTATGCCTTAGTGGTGCAAATACAAAGACTATGTAGTAGTCCTGTCCTGTCTGTATGGGAAGCTTGCACTGCTGATGCTTCTGCTGAACCTCGTTCTGACCGTATGGGAAACATGCACTGATACTGCCTCTAATGACTCTGTCCTGTCTGTATGGGAAGCTTGCACTGCTGATGCTTCTGCTGGACTCGTTCTGACCGTATGAGAAACATGCACTGCTACTGCCTCTAATGACTCTGTCCTGTCTGTATGGGAAGCTTCCACTGCTGATGCTTCTGCTGAACCTCATTCTGTCTGTATGGGAAGCTTGCACTGCTGAGGCTTCTGATGAACCTCATTCTTTCTGTATGGGAAGCTTGCACTGCTACTGCTTCTACTGGCTATGTCTTGTCACTTTGTGAAGCTTGCACTGCTGAGGCTTCTGATGAACCTCATTCTTTCTGTATGGGAAGCTTGCACTGCTACTGCTTCTACTGGCTATGTCTTGTCACTTTGAGAAGCTTGCACTGCTACTGCTTCTACTGGCTATGTCTTGTCACTTTGTGAAGCTTGCACTGCTGATGCTTCTGCTGAACCTCATTCTGTATGTATGGGAAGCTTGCACTGCTACTGCTTATACTGGCTATGTCTTGTCACTGTGCGAAGCTTGCACTGCTGATGCTTCTACTGGATCCCGTTCTGAATGTATGAGAAGCTTTGAGAAGCTTACTGCCGGGCAGGAACAAGCGCAAACTAAGATGCAACTGGCAAGGTTGACAAACACGTTGTCACCTCAGTCAGCTGATTTGATTTGATTGAGCGTTCTGTGACCCAAAATGCATTACTCTGAATAGTAACACTGGGCAGGACTGACAGCCAAAACAAGAAATGAAGCAAAAACAGAAGGAACAGAAGCTCAGGGCAGGAATATAATGGAGAGCAGAGAAATAAATGAAAGACTTTGAAGGAGAGGAGTCTAAAGTCACTCAGATGATATACTAAAGGCGCCACAAACTGGAGAACTGAATGCACTGCAAACTGGAGTGCAAACTGAAGCCACTCCAAACATCAGTAGTGTAACTGGCACTAAAGGCATGGTTAAGTGATGTACTGAAAGCATTGGTAGCTAGAATACTAAAGGCATTGTGAACAAGATTAAAATTGGAGTAGTAAAATTAATGGCAAGTGAGGTATTAAAGGATGGACAACAAAAGGCACTGGGAGTTGAGGTATTAAAGGAATGGGAAACTGAAGTTATAAAGGCTGGAATATTAAAAGCACTGGGAACAGAGGGTCTAATGTATCATTGCATTTTGCAGTCGCAAAGTCTGAGATTCACAAAAGCCCCAAATTTTCAACCTGTTGCCAAAATACACTGCTCCAAGAGGAAACACACTGGGAGAAAATGGTTTGATAGACCCCACCTGGAGTATCACTTATCTTCCTGTTCCCTCTCTGTCACATAGACCAGTGTTTCCCACACTCTGGGTGGGTCACGAGCCGGGTTTTAGTGGGTCAGGAAAGTCCAGGCAATAAATAAGAATACCTTTTAATTCTGTTTTTATCTTGTCACATTTGCTGCTCTTCAGAGGCCAACTGTCTGGCTACCTCTGCTGACCAATTGCAGCTTCTGTTTTTTTTAACACTGTTTTTTTAACACAGAGTTTACAAACTCCTCTCACTTTGCCATCAGTGAAAGAAAAGTAAAGTGAATTATCTGACAATCTTGCTGGGATATAGTGAGAGTGTGAAAGGAAAGGCTATAGGATGTCATGTTTTTTAACATACAACAAAATGTAAATACCTGTAAATGAAATGTATACATTCAGTAGTTCGGAAAGTTACAATGAAGCACATTTTTTTTTGTTATTCTGAGCTGTGAGGGAAGGAAAGATTTTAATAGGATCAAAACAATCAAGACACTTTTTCTTGGTGATGTGCAAATGGTAAATATCCATTGAATCCTGATTTTACAGCAAGGCACGGAGGCCAATATTATGCACTACTCCTTTATTGCCCTCATACACATCAGCAACAAAGAACTTAGAATTAGAATAGAACATCCTCCAAGGGCTGTATCTGAAAACCTAAAAAAGTAATCACCTGTGCTGGTGTCAAACAAGATTTCTCCTTGTTTACCACAAATCCTAGAACCTCCAACATCCTCACAGCCAACTCAGTCTGATCTACTACCAATTCCCATTTCTCCGCCATGATCAACACGTCATCTAAATATACTATCAACCATACTCCTCTCGATCTTAGCCAAGCCATTATAGGTCGCAAAACCTTCGAAAAACATCACGGAGCTGACATCAGCCTGAATTGTAGGCTCTTGAATCCCAATGCTTCCCTTTCACCTGAACTGTAGGTAATCTTTTTGCTCTACAAACACTGGTATTGTTAAATAAGAATCCTTTAAATCCAGCTGTGTTAACCAATCCCATTTCCTTAATAGGTCCTTCAACATGTGTATTCCTTCCATCTTGGAGTGATTGTAACACACCCAATCGTTTAGTTCTTTTAGATTTATTATGGGTCTCATCCCTTATGTCCTTTTTCTCCACTAAGTATATATTGCTTAGAGAACATGTTGGACTCTGTTCTGCACTCTCTGTGGCCCCTTCTTTTTAAATGGCATCCACCTCTTGAGACACCAATCTCTCCTGCTCCTTTGAAAACCGTAGTAGTCTGACAATATTCCTGTACTGGTACTCCTACAAATTCTATATGATATCTCTGGAGCATCCTTATCATTCAAGGATCTTGTGTACTCACTCTCCATCTTGTAACAAACTGATCTAGTGCTACACCCAGCTCTACAAGAGTACATGAAAGGTAGTATCTTAAACTCTCCTGTTTCACCTCTTCCTCTTCACCTGCTCTCTGTCTATGAAGATCTAATCTTCATTTCTTTGACCTATAGCCATATACATAGTGTCTGAAGCCGTGAATGTCCATTTGCACCTCTGTAAAGAATTAAAAGTTCTGACATATCTGGACATGTCCTTGACAAACTCCTTGCAATTACTCTCGTCGCCAAACTCTTCCTTGCCAATTCCACTAATTTGGGATCTACCCTTTCCATACACAAGGCCGCATTACTATTGCACAGTAAACAGATCGCTCTCTTGACCCATTGGCGAAGCTCAAATATATCCCCCTTTATTATAGGTATGCTCCCTTCACACAAATCAAACAACTATATAAGGCATCTTAAAATGTCCAAGATCCCTTCTTGGCACACCTTCAGGCCCTTATATAACTCATTTCTAGGGTCTCTGCCAGTTTTGTTGAGGAAACTAAACATTTTGGGATCGAACCCTGGAGTATAGCCCACCATTTGGCTGCAGGGTAGACCTCAGAAACTCAGAACGTAGCCTTGTCCGAAGCTCCTTAGAGATTGCCCTGCATATTCAGTATGAAACATACTGAGCCACATGCTCTGCTGGGGACCACTGTGAAGACAAAGGGGTGTTGCATCAGTAGAGGATCGAATATTTCCTCTCCCTGTGGGTCAACAAAATCACCCAACTCCAATGTTATTCTTTTGTAGCCCACTTTCCTTTTCTCACTTTTGTCTCCTCCTCTGTCTCATCAAGATCTGACAAGCAGGCCAAGTCTACATCTTCACTTGAAGATGTCTCATTATATGCCACTACATTATGGCTCTTCCCTTTTGCCTTTATATCATCTCCTTTGGCCTTTATAGCCCATCCTGTATCAGACGCCTTACGCCAAGACCCTCTGTTTTCTTTGAGCACCTCTGTGTGCTTTCTTTTTAAAACACTTCTAGTCCATTCTGCCTTTGATCGACTAGCTACCAGCTCAACCTCTCCTGTTGACCAAAATGTATCCTCACTTATATTCTTTAATTTGATTTTTTCCTTTAGATCCTTCTCAAAACTACTAACTATTTTCCTATCCATTCTTTCTGCCAAATCCCCAAACATTTCCTCCATATATTCCTTCATTCTTTCCTCTAACCATTTCCTTTACTCTTCTCCATAGTTGTATATTAACTTTTCCCCCAAAAATAATAGTTGCTCTTTCCTAATGCCTTCCGCTGCTTCCGAACTGTCAGCATAGCAACTGACTGAAATTTTCTTCATGTGAGAAAGCAATTGTTTCACTATGTGAATGTAATGCCCAAAATAGGGTTACCTACTCCTCTGCGCACCTTGGGCCATATTATCAAGCAAGGGCGATACATTATCGCCGTTTTTATCGGCAGGAAACTGCTGTTAAAGCGGCGATAATGGGCTTGATAATATGCCCTTGTGAATTCCCATAGAAACCCAGGTTCTGGTGTTAACCTGGGCTTCTATGGGAATTCACAAGGGCATATTATCAAGCCCATTATCGCTGCTTTAGCGGTAGTTTCCTGTCGATAAAAGCGGCGATAATGTATCGCCCATTCTTGATAATATGGCCCCTTATCCTATATATTCCCAATCCTTTAAAATGGCTGCTACACGCAACATGTACTATGGCCTCATCCTGCCAAAATAACAATCCCAAACGCGAGCCGCTCTAATCTCTGCGATTTGCGTTTATGGTTTTTTCCAACTGCAACATTCTCATCATCCGTCTCGCGACCCGGCCTCGCATGCCTCTTCTCGTGCTATTGTGTCATGTTACCGGCTGGTAAGTGCATTTTTGAAAATCCAAATGGCCTCCACTGCTTCGTATTAGAAACAGACTACTTCCTACAATGTTATTCACTAAAAAGCAACTTGTTTCCTTTGCGCACTCACCCAGTTTTAAAATTCTATACCACATGACACATCTTGATCTTAAGTCTGTGCAAATGAATGGCCATTTCAATTGAAAATGTGCTGTCGCTAACATACAATGCATTAAAAAATCACCTCCTTCATGTTCATTAAAGCTAGGTGGGTCACAAACGTTTGTCATGCTAAAAAGTGGGTTGTGATTCTGAAGAGTTTGGGAAGCACTGGAACAGTCCCATGTTTTCAGAAATAGCAGCAAGTGCTTTGAAGGCACTGTAGGTCATGCAATTAGGTACCTCTGAAAGGTTAGCAACAGCATGCTGGGCCACAAGGCCAAGGTGGGACTATGATTGCTCATAATTTCCAAGGGATACTCAACAGATAGGCTGTCCCAGTGCCCAATTGGCAGAGTAGTGATATCGAGAGGGAAGATTTCCTAACTTCTTCCTGAGCATTACCGGTGCAAAGCTTTATTTGCTTCTGGCATTGAGTTACAATGGCAAGACAAATATGCACTGCTGCTGCCATGCTGTACCAGTTGTCTGTGTGATGAAAGCTTGCCCTTTTATGGCCTTTGCTTTGCCTACTCATTTTATGCTAGTGTAGCTAGAGAAGGCTTTTCCTACGTAAAAGCTGAAATCAATGTTAAAAAAAATAGAACAAGAATTATTTGACCCAATTGAGTCTGAGAGCAACCCATTATATTTGCATAAAGCAAAAACATAGCAAATCCATTATTGCTCAACTTTTGATACTTACATCAAATTTATTCGGTAAAAAAACAGATAAAGGGAACAAGGCAGGGGTTCAAACTTTGGTTTTGAACAACTTCCTGAACATAAGTGGGATTTGCTGGCATATATATCAAACATTTTCACATTGTGTCCTCTTTCTACTACTGCCGTCTCCACAGGGGGTTTCACCTAGCAGTAATATGTGAATTAGTGGTTACATGTTGTAAGCGAGAAAACAATAACCCCCTTGTATGGGACAGTTAGGGAAATTATGTGGTACCATTGATGTTGACTCACCCAAATGCCTGGGGTAGGGGGGGAACTTGAAGTGACATCACACGCTCTGCACCTTGATGACATCACAGGAAGTGATTTCATATAACATGTGTTACCCAATCTTCCCAGGAGGTAACGTCACATATCCTTAGTCCTGATGGCACCACGATTATTGACATCTCTGAAGTACTATAACACCTGCCTGATTAATACAAATGCCTGTTTTAGATGCCAGGGGAGCATTACTCATTTCTTTTGTGGGAAATTGTACAAAACACAAGACAGCACAGGTGACCAAAAATATTTGTGCTGCAAATTCTCATGATTTAATAGTTCCCCTAGTGTATACTACAATGAGAAATATGAGAAATATATTGATAAATCACAGGAAGAGAAAACAAGATGTCAATAAAATAATAGTTATGTTCACATATATTGATATTGACCATATATTAATTATGAGCTATATTATTGGCCTAAATTATTCTTTATTGTTAATACATTTTGATTTAAGATCCTTTGAAAGGCACTATCACTCATGTGAACCACAGAGGTGGAGGTTTTAATCAAACAATTATTTTTTCATGAATTCACAATAATGAAACATGGGCACAACTTGTGTTCCATTGCTGTTTTATAATTAATTTTTTAATTTAATCAGCAGAATGCACATTAAATTGCTAAATGAATTAATTTTACAAAACCCAAAGTGTTGTGACCTAGTCAAGGTAGAGGCTGCAGAAAGTAAACAGTGCTCATCAAGACACTGCCTACTTTCTGTTCCTAGAGGGCGGCTGGCGATTTTTTTTAAAGTAGTGGGCCATAATACTTGCCCTGAACTGTAAAGAGAGGGCAAAGCAAGCTAACCTGACCTTGAGGAAGGTTTTAGTGGGAGAGGGTTCTTTCCCTGAGACAGGTCTAAAAAACAAATCAGTCAGATAGTTCATTTTAAAGTACAGTTTTCACTTAAATGTGCTAAAAGTCCACAGGCTGAGAAAGGGCCCTCTTTAAAGAGTCAACACATTTTATAGTGTGGTACAACTCTGATAGACGCCTGACCAACTGGAGCACTCCACTCTACGGTCTCGATAAGGGAGTACTATTTTCACTCAGAGTCCAAAAATATTTTGGACCTATAAATAGAATTTTGGAGACTGACGGATAATGGAATAACTGGTCTAACTATATTAGGTATGAGCTGAATGGAGAATATCAAATGTTATGAGCCCTTATGAAGTCCAGTTTTACTGTTAACAGACAAAACACGTGTTGGCATGACCTAACGTATTATCAAACAAGTGAAGAAATCTATGTACAGATGAAAATTATGAACTGGTTGTAAATGAGAAATATGTCTGAATAAAAAGACATTGGACTATAAAGACTCCACTTAAGAACAGTGTTTATACAATTGAGTGCCTGGAGCCTGTTAAAGACATTTTATAATGTGCCAGGCCAATGAAAACCGATTCTCCCCAGGAGTTGGACCAATTGTTTCCAACATGTGCTATTGTTAACCCCATATGTCAAAAATGATCTCATTGTGCCAGAGCCAGCATTTTCCCATGGGTGTTCCCCATTTGCCATGAATTCCCATTTAGGTCAACAATTACATATAATATGCCATTGCCTGAATGTTGCCATATACCATGGGTGACCTTCTTGTCTTGTCAAAAATGACCTCCAACATGTCAGGGGCAGCATGTTACCATCCTCCACCATCCCATATGCCACAGTTGTCCTTCTTTACGCCAAGAGTCACCATCAATGTGCCAGTGGCAGCAGTTTTTCGCAGGTGCCCCATGCCAAGAATTGCATTCAGTATATCAACACCATCAAACACCATGAGTGTACCCTTATGCCAAGTACACTCCTAGTACAAAATACACTTCCAGTACAAAATGCTATGACCAGACAACCTTTAAAGCCTTTTACACACTGGATGTGTGATGCACACTACACTACCCATTCAATTTGTGAAAAGTTAGGTGAAACTAAAACATCAAGGAGGTGTTATTTCTTCATGCCAAGCCCTGTCTAAATATTTTAGTAGATAGGGCTTCGCAGAAAAGCTAACCATGGGTTGTAGTGTGGAAGAACCCCAGTAACACCCATGGTAGGGGAACAACCTTTACAACGAAGGTTTTACAACGCGGTACTGTTACCACGCAACTTTTACAACGCAAGTCGTTACAACGACTTGCGCTGGGGGGCGCTCCAGGATAGTTAATAGTTTAATTTACTATCCAACTCCTTCCCTACTATCCACGGGGACTGGAGTTGAAATAGTAAATTAAAATATTTACTATCCAGCACCCCCCAACGCAAGTCGTTGTAACGACTTGCATTGTAAAAGTTGCGTGGTAACGGCACGCATTGTAAAAGTACGCGTTGTAACGTCGTACACCCCCATGGTATACCCATGTTTGATGCAAAGCGCTATTTGCAATATTTAAGGGTACTTTCCAGGTCAAAATATGATTTGAACTGGAAAGTAGATAGTTATCAAAGGTTTGCACTAGTTTTAGTCACTTTGCATTGGCACAACGTCTTGATAAATCTCCACCTCACTGTCACTCTTTCTCACTCACTGCCTCTCACTCACTCTCACTCACTTACACATACGCACACCCTTTCACCCAAACACACTGCATACAGCACACTTTTTAAAGTATTTTATTTTACTTACCAAAGCTGTCAGCGAAGGCCCCATTCCAGCGCCTGGTGCTTCATTTTTTATTACACAAATTGTGAGAAAAACATTATTATTCCCTATTAGGATAATTAAAAATGTGCCGAAAAGGAGAGTGGAGCCTTGCCACTTACAAGGATGAGGTGCTTCTATGCTCCTACCACTGATTTTGCCATGTCTGAGGTCAGGGGTTGCAAAAGCAGTGCCAGCAGTTTCGAAGGACAAGCCAGGGCAGGGGTTGCAACTGTGACCCCTGGGCACCCCTAATTGACTTCCATGGGTGTCACATACTAAATTCCAATAACGTGGTTGTAGATACGTCTATCTACATTTTCTGAGGTGAGGAACTGAGCAAAAGAGTGTGCAGCATGCCTCCCGGGCATGATTCTTTCTTTTCAACAGATGTCCAGATGTACATGTTAGGCAGGACCACCAGAATTGTAACACATGGGAGGACCAAATGATGCGGCAGGGTTGACTAAATTATGTAGCAAGAAAAGGCAAATTAGGCAGCACATTTTGTGATAGCAATACTTAATTATATTGTTGTTTTTACACTTTAACACTATTTGTGGAAACATTTCACTTTCACGTCATAACTACGAGTTTCACAGCCAGATACAGTAATAAGCAACTAAAAGGGAACCATTCAACCAAAGCAAAGGAGCTTCCACTGCACAGCAATACGAGGCATGAGTTTTTAGTAACTGCATGACCGTTTGAGTCAGAAACAATATTTTGTTAAAATCTGTAAATTATGCCGCAGATGATGAATGATGTTGCAAATGCGACAAGTCCAAATTATGTGGAAAACTCGGCCACCACCGAATCGCATAATTCAGTTGCCCCATATTTTAGGTGCTAATATCAATACAAATATAGCAACCATCTTATACTTCTACACCCCCAGGGAAGTATAGACACAGGCATCGCAAGGGTGCAGACCACATCAGTGGAGTCCCCAACCATGAAAATATCAAGCAACAGAGCCATCACTGAGGTCGGATGCAGTCAGATGTGGTATTTAGGTACAGTCAGGTGTGGCCCAGTATAGGGTGATGCACAAAAGAAAATGCTGAGAAACCATACGTAACTGAAAACACCCAACACCCAACACCCAAACATGACACGAAACCGGAAGAGGGACACGAGCTATAAAGTTCGTTTGGTTCCTTGTTTGTATAGCACAATCACTTGGCCTAAGACACAGATAATCATTGAGCAGCAAAATGGTATAAATGATGGATTTGATGTATTTATTTGATATTTGTGAAGCGCATAGATGATGCAGATTATGTGTATGTCAGCGCTTTAATATTTTTTTATTCTGTGTTCTCTTATCTACTCAGTACTAGATGCTTCCTTTTGCTGCAGCGCTGCTCTCTAAGATGGAGCTCCAAGAAACTGACAACGATCAGTGCAGGGGGGGAACATCCTTTTCAACGCAACTTTTACGACGCATGCCTTTACATCGCAAGTTTTACAACGCATGTCATTACAACGCATTGCGCTGGGGGGCGCTCTAGGATAGGGAATATATTTAATTTACTATCCAACACCTTCCCTACTATCCACGGGGACTGGAGTTGGAATAGTAAATTAAACTACTCACTATCCAGCACCCCTCAACACTATGTGTTGTAACAGATTGCGTTCTAAAACTTGCGATTTAAAGGCATGAGTAGTAAAAGCATGCGTTGTAATGTCATACAACCGTGCAGGGGTGTAGCTTGGTCAGCAATGTTGGGGGGAGAGGGTTGAGCTTCAGATTTCTCCAACAATCACACTGGAACATAATGTCAAAATACATACTACGACAAGTAGGACGCACAAGAGGAGCTTAAGTGTCAGCGGAAAGGCAGAGGAATGCGGAGTCATAGGGATACTAAGTGACAGAAAGCACATTATTTTGTGAAATAAGAAAGATTTTGGAAGTCTTCCGAATGAAAGCACCTGTACCTGTGGCGGGTGGGCCATCTGCCACGGGATGCACTGTTTTTTGGGGGTGTCGGAGGTGAGCAGGTTGTGTCTGTCGACTACCACCATCCCACCGCCCCTCGAGCACAAGGCCTCCCCAGGAGCAGGTGAAACAAGTTGTTCCATCAGCCAAACCCCCCTCCCCTCCCCCCCGGCTCTTACCTGCACCGGGTGGCAAACTTAGGGTCCGTCCCGGGTGGTAGTAGGTCTAGCTTCGCCACTGACCTGTACCCAACTATTTAGCACAAAATACATTTATTGGGGAGGTGTACCGAAACCTTCCCCCCCCCCCCCCCCCCCCCTGAAACTACGCCCCTGAAACAGTATATTTTTCTAGGGGCATCCAGGGGACATGGGCCGAGCCAGCCCTCCTGAACTGAAGGCATCAACTTGTCAGCGCTCACTGTATTAAATGAACTCGGCGAGAGGGTGTTTGTAGAGAGAAGTGACAGCACGAAAGTCTCTTTCATGAGTTTCATGAGGCCCCGAGGCACGTTTTTCAGGTTGTGCTTTGACTTGAACATCAACAGATTCACCCTAGAGAGAGAAACGCTAGATATTACCTCAAGTAAATGTGTATCCATTCTTGAAATCATGCGAAGGGTTCATGAAAATGAGACAGTGACAGCCCTGTGAATGCCGAGCACTCCAGCAATTCTGGAGGCGAAGCTAGAGATTCAGCCCGCCATCTGATCGATGTGTGGCCAAGCCAGCCTCCTTCTGGCACCCACTCATGAAAAGCACCGCGTCCCCCGGTGAAAGACAGACGTGGGTCTCTGCACTCCTACACTCGTCTGCGTGTACATATGTCCTATCAGAATCAAGGGCCATCTTAAATGGCATCTATTCCTCCGAGCAGGAACTTCCGGTTGGGTTTTCGTGTGCCGGCAATTGACAGAATTCCCTGTAGTGCCTCACTCTTCTTTTTAAAGAGGCATTTGAAGTGGCACTGACTTTGCTGTGTGCTAGCTTCTCCAGCTTGTCAACATTTCCTACAGGTTTTTGGTCTGGCGTAGTGAAAGGTTCAGCAACCTTGCCAGCCTCATGTAATCAAAAATAAATTTTGCAGTTATAAAATAACACATGCGTACATACACGGAGGGGCAGCGGGGTACCCTTCTTCATCAATAGCTCTATTCTATTCTCAGCCACATTTTGCTTCTGCCTCCCCCAGTACACCGTGCACTTCAGTGTCATGGCTGAAGGGCTGATACCCTATGGGCTGTATTACGCGTCTGGCGGTCAATGGACCTCCAGACTTGCGGGGGCGCAAAAGCCCCATGACAACCAGGGCAGTCAGACCACCCTGGGACCACCGCAAACGCCAGGGATCAGAGCTCCCTGGTGGTGTTCTGGTGGTCTTGAGGCCGCAATAGGCTTGGGGGGCCGCTACGGAGGGGTGCCCATCACTCGTAATCATGAGTAGATCTAAAGAACTGTCTACCAGGCATGGCTGGCACAAGTTACAGCGGTGTGGCGACAGGGTGGGGGCTGGGTAGGGCGCTTGGGGGTGAGTGGACAGAAGACGGGAAAGAGAAATAAAATAAAAAGATTAATAAAACCACTTACCTTGCGCTCGCTGCAGCGGCAAGTCAGCGATGCGGTGAGCGCAAGGTGAGTGGTTTTATGTATATATATATATATTTTTTTTTTATTTCAAGTAAATTTTATTGAAAAAGAGTTTTATATACAACGTACAGTATAGGTCGCCCGAGGGGGAAAAAAGCTTGACAACATTATATGCCGGTTGGGTTACATACGGCCTTTTGTGAGAGCATGCGTGCTACCTTCGTATACTCGGTGTGTGGCGTTATCAGCGGCCTGTGTATGTACCCCCAGGTGACGGGGGAGAGGAAAGTGGGGAAAAGAGAAAGTGAGAAAGCGGGAGGAACACATTGTTCGAGTGTCGATGGAGTTGGCCAGGCTTTTCCGCCTGCGATACGCGTGGGTGTGTTATCAAATTGTTCTTTCCCTACCCCATCGTCTGTCCACTTACCCACCACCCGCCTCACCTCACCTGTTACCTATGCGGCCGCGCCTGGGGACTACCCCTCTTCCAACTCAGATGTCATTACTCTTGTCCTGCCCTAAAAATCCACTCCAAAGTTTTAGATGATCTTCTCTTCATTCTTGGAAAAGTTGCCATTGCGAGGTGAGTGAGGTTCCATTGAACACAGGAGTGTCAATGATACCGCAAAGCCGAAATTAGATCAAAAGTGATTTTTGGAAGATTCCTATCCTGAAGAGTACAGCAGGCCCCATGAACGAATATATTGCAGCCGAAAATATCTCCACTTAGCTCTGCCTGGAATTGATCAAACGATTCCAGGCATGCGTAAATGGATTTACTACTGTGGAGTTCTTCCCCATGGATGTTGAGAAATCTGCAGGAGTAAATATCATACAAGGGGTGGGAATGGGCGACACACGGTGCGATTTGACTCGTCAGTGGTCACAAAACTGCATGGTTTTGGGTATTCCGAAACTCAAATCCGACCCCTTCCCACCCTGAAATTATTCATAAATGTATCCCAACCAAAAGCTGTGAGTAGTAAGTCACTTCCAGGGTGGGAAAAGGAACAGACCAGTCCTAGATTTGTTGGGGGCTTAGGTGAACGACTTTCTCCATAGGGAAATGTTTTCTTCTAGAGAAAAAATTGCATTTCTATAGCAGGTTACACATCTATGCTATGTAGGACAGTGAGCCTCAGCAGTGCACTGTACACCAGCCCTGAAGCTAAAACTCACACTCAAGGACAGTGAGCCTCAGCAGTGCACTGTACACCAGCCCTGAAGCTAAAACTCACACTCAAGGACAGTGAGCCTCAGCAGTGCACTGTACACCAGCCCTGAAGCTAAAACTCACACTCAAGGACAGTGAGCCTCAGCAGTGCACTGTACACCAGCCCTGAAGCTAAAACTCACACTCAAGGACAGTGAGCCTCAGCAGTGCACTGTACACCAGCCCTGAAGCTAAAACTCACACTCAAGGACAGTGAACCTCAGCAGTGCACTGCACATCAGCAGTTCACTGTGTATAAGCACTGAAACCAAGGATCAAACTCAGTAGACAGTGAGAGTCAGCAGTGCACTGTACATCAGCCCTGAAACGAATCACTGCAGCTAAAGCTCGGACTGAGTGTGCAGTCAGCCTCGGCACTGCTTTGTACAACTGCAGTGAGTTGAAAGCTCAGCATCATTGGGCCACGGGACTCAGGTGTGCAATGTCCATCATCAGGACTGAAGGCAAACGTCAGCACCAATAGAGAGTGCGCTGTACATCTGCTACTACCTACTGGTGCGCCGCAGGTGCAGGGAGAGTGCCCTGCACGCGAGCGCTGAAGCCACGCGCCAGCCCGGACACCAACAGAGAGAAGGGATGAGAAACAAGGCGTGAAAACATGGCAACACGTAGAGGCTGTTTACCAGCTGCACGGCCTCTCAAACACAACCGGTGCCCAGCACTAAAGTGGTTTACAAGATTTTGGTTTAACGTTTAATCTGTTTTTACAATTACATCCTATTCACAGGGCTTTGACTCCAACAGTGTCGCTAGGTCAGGTGGTATCCGGTGCGGAACATTTCTTGTCAACCCGGGCATGGCAAAAACATGTGTTTAAAACACAAGGGGGCAGATTTATGTTAACTGGCGCATCCCCAGGGATGCGCCAGTTAACATGCGCCACAGTGCGCCACAGCTCCGCCAGCCATGGTGCGCCGCATTTATAATGCGGCGCACCACGGTGCAAAAACGGCACAGATGCGTGACGCATCTGTGCCGGAAATGTGGCGCATTGCTGGAGTTGCGTCGCAAGCGCGACGCAGCTCCAGCAAGGCTCGGGGTGCCCCATTTTAACAATGCTGCGTCAAGACCTACGCCTGCTTCAAGCAGGCGCAGGCTTTTGACGCAGCATTGGCTTAAAAGTGACTGAGTGAAATCTCATAGATTTCACTCAGCCACTTTTGCGAGGCGCACCTGCCCCGGAACGCCCACCCTGCGCCGGAACGCCACAAGCGGCGCAGGGCTTTACAACGTGACGCATCTGCCTAGATGCGTCACATTGTAAATCGTTCGTAGGGATGCGCCACGTTTACGCCGCCTTGCGTGACGCAACGGCGGCGTAAACGTGGCGCAAGGGCCTCATAAATCTGCCCCATATTTTTGCCATTTTGTCACCCCCTCAGTGATGACACCTGGGCAGGCCCGGACTGGCCGTTGTGGGCACCGGGCAATCCCCCGGTGGGCCGCATGGTTGGGGGCCGGTTTTGAGCCCCTGTGGGGCCGTTTTATATTACAGGGCCGTTTTTGCAGCTATGCTAAAAAAACGGCCCTGTAACAAAAACGGCTGAAAAACGGCCCTGGCTCAGAATGCGGTTGCACCCCATATCCCCCTCCCCCCCCCCCCCCCCCCCCCCCCTCCCGGAGAGGGGAATGGGGGCCGGCCGAGCACTTTGCCAGGGCCGGTTCTGGATCCCAGTCCGGCCCTGCACCTGGGGCAGCCCGCACCCACCGTACCTCCCTGCCACTGATTGTCTCGCACTGAACTGCTTCTGATTGGTTCACGGCACCGGCGGGCGGCGGCCGAGAGCAGATTGCAGGAGACCAAAGTAACTTCTAGTCTTGAAAACAACAACATGTCAGCATTCATTGTGGATTAACACTCGACTATTGAAAGAACGAGACATATTGTGTTGAAGCAATTGTAAAGCACTTACTCCCCCTATGGGGGCGTTGAAGCGCTTTCCCACAGGCATAGCAAGGTACACTGTGCAGGGAGGGTGTTGTTTTTGTTAGCACATCAACAATTCACTTAGTGAGTAGGAGCGGCTGCTTTTGCTGATGTTTATGTTATTTTGCATTTAACACAATTTTCTTACCGCAAAATGCATCCTGGGGCCGTATTACACATTAACACTGTTTGCGCCACATTATGATGAATGCGCTGCCCCCAGGCCAGCCGCGTACTCACACTGCTCTGGGGGCAGCACATTCATGTCAAAACACGGAGCAGCTGCTCCGTGTTTTCACAGTGCAGGTGGCACCTGCCTACACTCTCAAAGAAGTTTAGAGATCCCCCTGCCTGCAGGTGGGTGCAGTCCACATGCAAGGGGATGTCTGGGGGGCCCATGGGACCCCCTTTACCCTCTGCAGAGGGCTGCTGCCAGGAGACAGTGCACCACCTTTTAAATGGCACACTATCAGTGCGCCTCCTGAGGGCTTCTTTGACTCTGCGCCCGATTCTGTAATATGACGCAGGCGCAGAGTCAAAGGAATTCCCTCATTTGCATAGGGACTGTCCCTATGCAAATGAGGGAACGCCCTCTGTTGATAGCGCTGCCACTTTAAGTGCACCAGCGATATCGGTGTTATAGAAGGGGACGTACAAGCGTCTGCCCCCCTTCTATATTGCCAAAGTGCCCCGGGGGGCACGCAAAGCGGGTGCAAACTCCTGTTGCGCCCCCGGGGCACCATCTGTAATACGGCCCCTGGTGTCCATTCTGAAACAAGACTGCTTTGGAGCTAAGAACAGATGCTAAATACCTGGAGTAAGTTGGGAGACAATCCTACCCCAAGAGCAGATATCACCAGCATGACAGGCTGCTTGCGCTGCTATTCGTGTTCTGCTGCATTTAGCACTATTTCTTAACTGAAAATACATCCTTGCGGCTATTTTGGGCACAAGGGCGCATATTTGCTCTCACAAAATAGTGCCTAATACAGAGTTACTCTTCTTGTGTAATTCTGCATACTCTCGCAGACGTTTTAGGTAATTTCTCATGATTACGCTATACTGAATTACGCCAGCCACGCCCACCTCCAGTAAGTTCCTGGCTAAGAGCTGCGCAGATAGCTGGCATGAGGAGTTAAAAAACAGGATGAGATTTCCTTAAATACAGGCATATGGCAACGTATATTTGCAGTATAAGGCTAACATTTACTTGTGGATGCAATGTTTTCCTATATTTGGTCACTTAAGTTCCTAAAACATTAAAGGCATCAAAATATGAGTGTTTGTTTGAATAAATGTGGAACTATAGGATTTTACAACTTCATTTAGTCTCATAACGCAAAATAAATATGGATAAATACCAATAAGATTGCAACAAAATAAATATGGATAAATTGAGACATAAATGTTAAAAAACATAAATACCATAAAACCGGGAGAACCAGATTTTAATTATCATAGGGACTAACCACCTAGGCTACAGGGGCAGCGGGATGTTGTGTGCCCGTACACAAAAAAATGGGGGTAATCAAAAGAGTCAGAGGCATTCTAGAATGTTGCTTTGTTCAGTGATGTCACCCTGGGTTTTAAGGCCTAAAGTGACATAATTCAGAGGATGGCCTATTTAACCATCAAAACCATGCAATCTCTCAAGTAAACTAACAGCATCAAACAAAACAAGCACAACATAGGCAGTTCACTAACAGAGATGCCTTTCAGAGATACAAATTAACCATAAATATGCATTTCATTCAGTTTTAAACATGCCCTCTCAGTCAAATGTAAAGCAAAATAATGTGATGTGATGCGTTCAATATCATAAAGAAAGTAAACAAACTGAAGGATATGTAAACCTGCATTAGTTTCACACACCCCTTTGCAGTATTTCTGCGTTTGCAACTCAATGTAAAGTCACAAATGTTCTTAGGATAAGTGGATCATCAGATCACCAGGCATCTGCTTCCTAAGAGCAATCCCAGTCTATTCTGAATAAGTCAGCCAGGTCGGGCTAATCATTTTAAGCAATTAGGACAGTGTCTGTTACTTTACTTATGGCTGGGGAAGAAGGGATCATCCGTGTAGGGAGGATTTATATAGCAGTATCACTGAGAGCAGAAACTATCTTTAAAAGAAGAAGGCAAGCAAGATGACTAATTTCCCATCATCCATGTGCACAGGTAGTGACATCAGTGGGTTTCCCACTAACCCTGGCTTCACTTAATGGTGGTTGCAGTGGGGACGTGCCACGGAGATGCCAAAGGTGTGCCTAAGGCTAGCCCGTCTGTGCCTCGCCCGCACCAGGCGCGAAGAGCCCTGACCCTCCTCCCGGCACCCTCCTCCCATCATCACTTCTCCACTGTGACACTCCGTGCCCTGAATCCCGGTCACATCTCGCCACACTGCTGCCCAACACTGAAGGTGCGTTCTCCAGCGCTACCTGACATTTCACATGCACCCACCCAAACTCACCTCACTTCCCATGCACCTCACATGTCCAGCACACTGAAGACACCACAAGACCATACACACCCAACCTCCACTACACCACAGCCCTCCATGTCCTCATTACTCCTCAACACTCACTCCCTCACTAAATATGCCATCGAAATGTGGAATCTGCTATATGACCACCCACCAGGCCTGCTCTTCCTGACCGAAATCTGGGTGACTCATTTGATAGTCCTATCATCGCCATGACAATCCCCTAAATCTCCTAAAGATACAAGATTGCAAGACAGTACAGGACAACTGATCTTGGAGGGGAAATCACTATCATCTTTAAAGAATCCATCCAATGCTCCATCACCTCGGAAAGCACCACAAGCAACATCAAACACTTGATCTTCAAGCTCATCAGCACTGCCAACCTACACTCTGACATGCACCCTGATCTGCGGAGCCCTAGTCTATTACCCCTTGCCCAACGAAGCCCCAACTTTCACAGCACCATCTCAGACTTCGTCGCACCCCTGATTCTCGATGCCAACACCCACCCATACCTCTCAGTCCAGGGACCTCAGGATCATGAATGACAACAAGTTGGACATGTCCACACAATTCAAAGTTGTCACAGAGGCAGCTGCTACTGAATGGGGTTGGTGGGGCGGGGTGTGAGTCGAGCGGAGGGGGGAAATAAAAAAAAAAGAACTTACCTGGGTACGGTGGGCCGGTTGGCCACCACCTCTCCTCCGTCCTCTCAGAATCCTCCAGCCAATCACCACTCTGCTTTACAGCAGCGTTGTGACTGGCCGTGGTTTGGCGCTCAGACAGAGACTGGGAGGCTGTGCATGTGCTCCAACCAGGCCGTCCAATACAGCCTGGTGGAGAACATGCAAAGTGCGCATGACGGCCTAGCCAGGCCAAGACGGCTGGCCAAACTGTCACGCGCACTTATAAAATTCCTATCACTTCTTTCCCAGCTTTGCACAGCCCCGCCCCCAACCAACTGAACCAGTACAATAAAATAAAATTATAATAATGTTGCGCTGTTATCATTTTTTTTTTTTTAACTGCTCAGTGAGCAGTGGGGTGATGCTCCTCCGCCTTAGCAAAGGAGTCGCCGCTGACAGTTTCCTTCCTTCAAAGTGTGAGGATGCTGAGAAAAATCTTTAAATGGCTCCTGAGCAAAACAAAATAATTATCACCCATGCCCTCATCACAAGCAGCCTGGACTAAGGGAAGACCCTGTACACAGATATAACAAAGCAACTCACCAGACAACTACAAACCATCCAGAATGTGGCAGCCAGACTACTTATCAACCTTTCACACAGCACTCACTTCACACCACACTACACCTCAGAGAGCTCTACTTGCTCCCAATTCACAAGCACGCTCATTTAAAACTCCTTACCTACACATGCAACCACTACACAACACAAGCCTACACTACCTGAACAATCGCACCTCCTTCCGTCAACCAACCAGACACCTCCAAAGGTGATGCTTTCTCATACATTACTCATAGAGTGTGGAATGATCTCCCACTAAACACCTGAGATTTCTCCTTTCTACGAGCTCTGCAAGAAGCAGAAAATTTGGTTCTTCAAGTAGCCCCACTCAACTTTGAGACAAAGCCAGTGCACCTCCTCAGCACCAAGATACCTACTATAACCTCTGCATCCAGTTATCCTTATTCTTTGGCAACAAGATCACCAGCATCTATGACACCTTTGAGCCCCATCTTAACCCATCCACCATCATAGCCCTCTTGCCCATGTCAACCAGCACCCGGAGGACCACCCAGATCCACCTGGCCTACTATCACCTCTGAAGAAACCGCCATGACCATGCAGTCCATACACTCTGTTGTGCCCTCGGGCAACTGTCCTCACCATGTCTTTGACAAAGAACTGGACCACATCAGCTCACCTTTCTTCCTGATCCTGAAAAACTCAATCATCACAGCCCCTACCCAGATTCCTGGAACATTCCACCGTACTACCCTTCCTAAAATGCACTCAGCAGACCCAGCGATGCTAGCCAGCTACCAGCCTATCTTCCGGCTAATCTACCCAGCAAAAGTCATGGGAGAGAAGATAAACAAATGCCTAGTCACCCACTTAAATTACAACCAACTCCTTGACACCACTCAATCCGGATTCAAGCCCAACCACAGTAGAGACCGCCCTCATTGCTACCACAGATGACATACAAATGATCATGAAAGATGTAACACAGAAGACTTTAAACTACTGGAGCTTTCAGCATCCTTCAACTGTGCCTCCCACCCGACCCTTATACTACAACTGCATGAAGCTGGCATTCAAGGATCCACACTTAACTGGATGTCATCCTTCCTGAAAGACCACTCCCATTGGGTCAGCCGGGCCCCCTTCACCTGGGATGCCATCAACCTCATCTGCAGAATTGCCTAAGGATCCTCATTCAGCCCTACCCTGTTCAAGGTCACATGACCCGCTCACCAGCATAATTCATGCCCATGAAATCAATATCATATCCTATGCTGACAACACCCAAATCATACTCTCTTTCTCTGACAAGACACCAAACACCCAGATCAGGTTCATCACCAGTATCCTCACTCAGCTTCACCCTGTTCAAAGCCTACATGACTCCACTTGCCAACATCATCTATTCCCTCGAAATCAAGATCATATTCTATGCTGACAACACCCAGCTCATACTCTCATTGTCCAACAAGACTTCAAAAACCTGAACCAATATCTCCACCTGCATGACCTATGTTACCAGATGGATGAAATCCAAATGCCTCAAGCTCAACACAGACAAGACAGAAATAGTAATCTGCAGCAAAGACACCTTGCTTTGGAACTCCACCAGGTGGCCTACTGAACTCAAACCCACAACCCTTCCAGCAGCCCACGCAAAGAACCTCTGAATAGTATTCAACAACTAACTCACCCAGATCGAGCAAGTGAATGCAGTATACGGCTCCAGCTTCCAAACACTCAAAATGCTCAGGAAGATCTTCAAATGGCATCCCACCAACACTCGCAGAACTGTCACCTAAGCCCTCATCACTACCAAAGTGGACTGCGATAACACACTCTATGAGAAACTCATCACTCATCTGACCAGAAGACTAAAAGACCATACAAAGTTAAAAGCCAGGCTCACCATCAACCTCTCACCCCACACTCACATCACCCCACATCTCAAAGAGCTCCAGTGAATCCCAATCCACAAACGAGTTTTCTTCAAAGTCGTCAGCACACATGCAAAGCCTTACACAGCATTGGCCCTACTTACATCAACAATTGCATAAACCTCCACAAACCTACGAGACACCTCCGCTCAACTGGACTCCTCCCAGCACACATGCCCTGCATATGTAGAAACAGATCCGGTGGTAATGCCTTCTCCTACCTCACTCTTAAAGCCTGGAATGATCTGCCCGTGCACACCAGAGCCTCCTCCTTAGTTCTTGAATTCCAAAAGAAACTGAAGACCTGTACCTTCACAAAGTCTCGGCCCTGTCTCGACCCATACAGCTTCTGCTTCAGTGCCAGGAGACCCTCCCCGATGAGTTACACTATTCAAATACGTATAACATAACAACATGTGTTGGATTTATTCTGGATTACTGTTATTGAAGCAGAAAGTATTCAATAATAATTTCAGAGTGGCATTGCAAGTGACCTTTCACCAACTCGTAGCCATCCGATGAAAAAAGAGATAGAGCCACTCCCAGCAGACATTGATTGAAACTTACTCTGCACAGACAAATGTGGGAAAACGTTCATATTTTTGTGGTCTAGCCTTAAAGTCTCAGCCGAGAGATTCTGGCAACGCTTTTTGGGATCTGGCACTTGGAAAATCAGAGGAGGCAAAAATTAACCCCCTATAAAAAACTGGCATGCTACTATAAGCTAATGTCATTGACCTAGTCTTGGAAAGCCCTCATATACGTTAATTTTTTTTATATATAGCTAGCAGCAGCAACACTGTTCCAAGCAGGAAGTAAATTAAGCTCCCCGTCGGCCGCCATTTTGGCAACCTTCCTCCTCCAACCACTGATGAGTAATCTCGCTGAGCTCAAGATTCAGCCAGGGTGAACTTTCCTTCAGATTATTGGAGCCAAAAAAGACAACGTGGTTATATAATAAACCATTTACTGTCTATGCTCTGTGGACTGGTTTATTTCTCTGTTAGACAGTCGCTAATTTGAAAAAAGAGAATGTGATTACTGAAAACAAGGCTTAGTGGCTGCCTATAAAACAACTATTCTTGCTTTTAAGAAGAGCTTTATGAGTTCAGCGTGCACCTTTTATAAATGCTATCACTTCTTTGGAATCTATGTAAATCTCTGAAGACATGGCTGTTTTCTATCTAAATGTGTCTGTTCCTGCGTCAACTATCTATTTTCGAGGTCTAGCGCTGGGAAGCCCTGTTGTTGGGGCAGCTATGCGCTCTTTAAAACCGCTTGACGTAACTTAACATAACATAGCATAACAAAACATAGCATAGCATAGCATAACATAGCATTACAAATAAGGAGTGCATCTGAGCATAGAGTGATGTGCACCCCTAGCTCAATGCCGGCGATACACTCTAGTATTAATAATGATAACATTTGTGTAACGCACCACAGAGAGACGCATAATAAAAATGTTCTTGGCTTTGGCTGTGTGTAGTTTCAGAATCCCATTCTCGTTTTACAATATCAGTATGAATACATTATCTCGACTGCCCCAAAGTGTCAGCAAGGCGTTGTGATGGCTCGCTCTATACAAACTCTATCCATTAAATAAATGCTTGAAGAAATAAATACATACATACTTCAATACATAAATAAATTATTAAATACATTATTGCAATCTAAAGAATAGAGGAAGCAGGGAGACAGGCAGTTACTAGGAAGCCCTCACCAGTCATTAAGATTAGTGCAAAAGTGACCAGTGACCACACCTGCTTCTGGCCAAAGCCATGCCCCCTGAACTCATCCCCTCGCCAACATGTTCCTGTCCAATTACCATAGCCTTGTAAGTACCAAGCCCCAGCCGCCAACCCTGCTCCGTATGGACAGTGGCTCTACTTCCTGTAACAGTGCCATTTTAGGGTTCTAATCCTCCACCTAAAACATGCGATGAAGAATTTGAGGCACCGCCAGAATTAGTTTTAGAAGGTTTGAAAAATCTTTAGGGGATTTTAGCTTCCCAGACTTACACTCATACCACAATACTTACCTCTTCCTCTATGAACTTTGAATAGCCAATGTCTGTGCCTTGTTCTCTACATGAATCCAAATTGTTTCTTGGACCTGTTGCTAAAAGTTACACCTCATTCTCATGAGATAAAATGCATCTGGTACAAGACCTTTATCAAAAACTTAATATATCAATTTTGGTCCTGCTGGAGCAGCAGAGAAATCAATTCATCAGCAAAATAAGAACAGCCAGCAACATGTTAGCTTCCAAGGATATAGGCAAGACATTTCAGATGCTTCAGTCAGAAATTTGGGCCTCATTTACAAAGAAATAATGCTGCTCGGCTTCACAGGCCATTTTGCTGCGCCAGACAGCATCATTTGAAAAGCACAAGGATGTGTTGTATTAACAACAATACAACACATCCATGTGTTTGCCCCTGCGCTGTTGAACAATTGGATGCTATGCGCCAGCGCAGGCACCCTCACTTCATGTTGCAAGGGTGCCTGAATTGCAGGGGTGATTGTTTTTGTGCAGGAAGGGACACCTTCCTTCATAAAAACAATAATTGATGGCATTTTCCTCTTTCTATGCATGATGGACAATGCATCACACATAGAAAGAGGAAAAAAATGAGGAGAAATAAAAGTATTTCTCCTCGTTGCACCACTCGTACGCCTTCCTTGGGGAGGCGTAGGATTCTGGCGCATTCCCAGTTTTAGAAAACTTTTGTAAATCTGATAGTGCGTCGGGTTCCATGGATGTTGCATGGGAACACCCACAGCAACAGCTATGGAATGCCCCTTTTACGCAGAGTAATGCGTGAAAGGGGCCAGTATTTACAAAGCCATTAAAAGTCATGCAGGGTGATTTTATATGGCCTTGTAAATATAGGCAGGCATACTGCGCTGCCGGTGCATCAAAACAAGTGAAGCGCCCGCCGGTGCATGAAAAAAAGGGACGCACCTGCTGCGCAATCACCTTGTAAATGAGGCCCTTTGTCTTTATCATGTAATCAAATGCAAACTGAACGAGTTTAAGGAAAATGTGCACAGATCGCCCTTTTTAAAATTTTGCTCTGTATCATTCTCTAGACATCCTTGGAAGCCTTGTACTTTTATAGATGCCTCAATCATCTCAATACAAAATGCATTGAGTAGGATTAGCAATTACTGAAACTTTAAAAGCAAGAATCCTAAATTCCTTCACAGACAATAGTCCTGCACTACTACTCCCATTTCAATAAAAGAGGTTTCTTCAAGAATTTATTCAAGCAAAAACTGGCTCTTCTTGCTGGAAATGTAGTCAACGTGAGGCTGGGTGTCTATGTTTGTTGGTTCTTTGGACAAAGCAAGGAGACTGGAGGATTGAAATGCAAGAAGAATTGAAACAATCATTTGATAGACAACTTTATTCCTACTTCATTGATCCTGAACTATTCATTAAATCGGTAGATTGTGAACAAGTTCATAGACCTGTGGATCTCCAAAAGGTAAATATTAGGCAAAAGAATGATCCTGAGAAAATGGAAAAAGATTGAGGTTGGCTCAATGACATGACTTCCCAGGGTGTATTGGACAAAGGAACTTTCAAACTTCATGGATAACAAGACACAAAACAGTGAAAAATCTTCAACACAATTTATCAGTCACAAACTCAGTTAACTAAGTAAGCCAAATGGAGCTTGGAGACCGTTGATGATAGAGTGGCTTTTGTGGGTCTGAGTTTCTATCTAGGTAGCTACATTGAAGGATTTTCCCTGGATTGTGCCTCATTAATACAATGCATAAGTATCATGCGCTGTCTTGTTAGGTTCCTATTATCTAGCTGGCTTACCTTTCTTCCCCCGAATGTGCTTAATATTTTAAGTGAAGCTTAGCAACCACCTAATTTTTAGCTCTCATTTATTAATGCTGTATAATATTATTTGTATATTACATTTTTCAATAAGAGTTCTAATAAAAATAAATAAATGAACATTTGAAGACTGTAGGGCGATTTGATTCCAAACTCATTTTAACCGACCCGCTGTAGAAATGCCACCACCATTGAAGGAGTGAGAGTCCACAGGGAAAATGACTTTCCCCAGGATTCATTAGTTCCGGGGTGTCTTTGGCAGAGGGGATCAGAGCAGTGGTTTCACTTCTAGGGCACAAAAACAGTATGCCTGATAATTATTTATGCAGAGATCCCAGGGGTATTTAACTGTCAGTCTTTAACATTTGGAGTTATTTCCTCTTCAAATTGGGGTGTATGGAGCAAATATTCATTTTTAAATATCAGTAGACATAAATATCATCTGAAAAACATAATTGCTGCTAAAATATTGTGGGACAGAATATCATTAGCAAGAATATAATTTTGTAGTACATAATATCGTTTTCAAGAATATTGTTTTTAAGATAGTTTTTCTCAAAATAGTTGTAAAACATTTAATTTTGTAATTAATTTAATATGTTTTAGTTATGATGCTCATTTTAAGTATTAATATTTTTTGCATTTTTGTTACTATGGTTTCAAAATTAAGTTTTAATTTTAAGTCTTTAAGTACTTTGATTTTAAATCTGTTTAGTAATTTATAAGGTAGTTATGGGTTGTTGGAATTTTAGAGAATAGGGTGAGAAGTTAATTACATTATATATAATTTAAATTTGAATTTAATTTTAATTAGTTTGTTCTTGTAAAATTATTATTTAATTGATTATTAAGTATAAATATGTTATATTCATTAAATTTATATTTAAAATTTTTTAAGTTTAATTTGTCAATTTTAATATATATTGGAATTTTATTTGTTTTAAAAGCAAGTTATATTTTAGCAGTGGGTTTTTAGGTTTGTAGGGGAATCGGATTGGTAGTTAATAACTGTTGTTTAATTTATTTATTGATTTATTATTTTTAATGTGTAGTTTAATTTGTATATGTTTGTTGCTAATGATATTTGTAAGTTCTCCAAAGTACAACAGTTCCCATTCTGTTGCTTATACTAGAGTGGGAACAGTAAATCTAAAATCTCTGAAGTCCAATACCTCAGAGGAATTACATGTGATAACAATTCCTGATCATTTATTAAAACATTCAGTAGCTAATGAAAGACAATTATTACATTATAGCATATAGAAACAATACTTAATACAGTATTTAAAAAAACCAATTAATTTAAAATTGTAAAATTAAAATGTAAGAATTGACAATAAAAATTGTACAAACTTCAAAGATATTATGGGCGGATGTTCTTAAACTTTTTAGGGACTTCCCTTAACCCTTTTTACATGCTACTTAAAAGAGTAGCTGGATGGTTGTATTGAGTAACACTATGTTCAAGGGGCTGTATGCAAAGGACATACATCTAAAGACTTTCAAAAAGTAGGAATATTCTCTCACTGGAACATTAGATAGAAGCACAACAGAAAGAAAGCATAGGCATATGAAATAGGTTCATAAACAAACAAGCCTGACAGTGGAACCCTCTACTTAACAGCACCTGAGCTGCTATCCCTTAACTATTCTAACCCCTCTTTACCTACTGGGGTCTGTGTGCACACTGAATCGCGCCCACCATCACAATGCAAGTCTCCATAGGAACCTAACAGTTTGAAACAAAAGCACAGGTGCATCACACATCAATTTCAATGCAGAAAAGACAATTATGTCGTCTGTATCCAACACTGATGATCTTCCAAATTATTATTTTTATTCCAATTCCAATAGCTTTTAAAACAAGGTCACAAACATTACTTTTCACAACGATACAGCCGACGCGTTTCGTCCTTTTAAAGGACTTCTTCAGGACACTGAAAGTTTGACTGAGTCAATCTCATCAAGATGGAAGCCAGAAAATAGCCGGATCCGTAGTCTAAATATTTGTTCCCCATCTAAATCAAGGTTATTCAATATCAAGTATTTACACCCACTTCATCATATTCATGAAGAGGTAAGAAGATATGCTAATCAAGAGTGACGGGTAGGTCCGATGCTGAGACACAGGTGGCTTGGATAATGCATACAGAGAATCACGTCTCAAATAGACGATAAAACAATTAAATATCAGTCAGAATACAAGCTCCTTATCATAAAAAGGGATATGCTAGAAGTATAAAAGTGAGCCCACGGAATGGGCAAACTTCAGCGCAAGGCTCTTATAAGCCTGGTTAATATCACTCTGTAGAAATACATGAAGCATCGTATCTTAGGTCACAGCAAAGTGAGGAGCCGACCCAATCTGTGTCCCTTCAATGAAGCTTTATATTATGTGCTCAAGAAGCCAGAAGCCAAGATGAGGCTGTTGTGGTGTCTTAAAAAATGCCAAGCGTCACGGCGGGAGAACGGAAGTAAGACGGCTTTTGCTTCAAGCATGTGAAATAGGCGTTTTCTTTCAAAAGGGGAAAGGACCACCCACAGGCAAAAGGAATAGGGGTAAAACAAATGTTGCATGGTACTTCAACAGAAATGAATACTGTAGGCATGCATCCTCAAGAGATGCCTAAGGTTTGAGTGTCTCCAAAAGGATGCATAGTGAACAAGAACATACTTTGTTGTATACATTTTTATTACCAATTGTTGTAATCTTGAACACAGATTTAACAACATTGGTCATGCCACAATAAAATAACCTACCCCTCCCCCCATTGCTCCACAATATCATCAGCATAGGACAAGATATACTATGTCAATTGATGAAAGAAATCGGTTAAGAGCGAAGTCACGTGCAATATACTTTCAAAAACTCCTGGTCTCCCGGACACTCATTTCAATGTCAACCATCGATTCCCTATCAACCTAACTCCCACCCGAACAGGCATTGTAACTATCGCATCCGTACAATACTGGCACAGTTGTGATTGATCTTCAGAGTGGCTTTGCATCGGTCGGTTCAAGCAACTCAGCGAGCACTGCCACCCATGCCTGCAAATCATCCGCCAACGTATTATCTCTGTGGGTTTTTGGCATATAGCTTTCTTCCGCCACAACCCAGTCTAGTGTATCTCTTAGCCAGTCATCCAATAGGGGTGGGTAAGGGGAGATCCATCAGATTTCCACCTCACGTTTAGCAATCACCAGCCCGAGTAGTTTGAATTTCCAGCCAAGATTTTACTTTTTGCGTACCGGAATCATACCAAACACGCACTGTCTGATATCTTTGAGGATGGTCCATCCCGTGGCCCCATTTACCCTAATAACCACTGCCTGTCAGTAAGTGTTGAGTGTGGGCACCCCAGATCATGTGTAGAAAATCTGTTCCAGCCATAAAACAGCGTGAACAGGAGGATGCCTGCTCAGTGTAAATAGCTTGTAACATTTTAGGATATAAATACATCTGGTGGACAACACTGTACTGTATTCATTTAAAGCGAGCACTCGGGGGGGGCGTGGCCAAGATGGCGGGCTGAGAGGACGCTCTTGCCGAGAGCTCCCGAGCCCCTGGAAAACCTGCACCTTTTTACACCGCTGATCTCCCCCGGATCGAGCGGAAAACGCACCCAGTGCTCCCCGTGGTGGTGTGGAGCAGCCCGCAGCCCTCAGTCTCCTTGCTGCGGCGGCGGAGCCGCTTGGGAACCGGCCTGCGGCGAGGGCCGCCAGAGGAACCGCCGGAAGGACCGGGGGCCCCTCGATCGCGAGGCCTCGGTAACCCAGCGAGGGAGGCCAGTAGCACGGAGTAGACCAACGGCTTGCGGGCGTCCCGACACTACGACCCCGCTGTGGCCTGAAACGACCTTCCTTAGCGGAGCGGAGCCGCATTGGCGGAGAGTGAGGAGGCGGAGCCGACAGGAAGCAGCTACACAAGCCCGGGGATCGGGTAGGCCGTGAGGCCTGCGCCACATGGCCCGGCCCTGAGCTCCACCCTTCGCCACTGCCGGGCGCTGCCAGCCCCTCCAGCACCCACGGTCGCCTTCGCGGCCCACGAGACCTAACCCCTCTCCGATCCCAACTGCTGAACGACTTGCACGACCGGCCTCCGGCCATGTGATAATCGAGTGGACCAGTGGGGAAGGACTGCTGCGATCCCCGAGAGCGGGCCTAGCCGGAATCGCCGGATGTGGTGTTCTGTGGCGATCACTGGAAGGACTGTCCAGTAGTGCCCTCTTGTACCGGCAGACCTTGACTTCAACCTTGGGCGGAACGGAACAGCACATAGATAGTCCGGGAGACGAGACTACGCCACACCGGCGCTGGTTCCCCAGGCCGTAGCGGACGGCCATCTTGGACTGGAGCGGAGCGACTGCATCGGCCTCTTGGAGCAGCCCTCACTCACGGCGATTGGAGGCGCCTCACTGGGATTGGGTCCACATCGGCGCGAGCAGTGTGGAATGCCACCTACTGCTGCACTGCTGCCCGGGTCTGTATTGCCTCCTCGCCACGGCACGTGGGCTTTGTTGATCCCCCCCCTCTGCAATGTCGAATGCCAGAGGGTCGAAGAAGGGTGACCGGACCTTGCCGGACATGCTGGGAAGAGGCGCCCCGAGGCAAGACAGGAACCAACCAGCTCCGAGCCCCCCGACTAGTTCTCGGGGCGCGGAAGGCGGGGAACGCCCGGTGACTAGATCATTCCTGGAGTCACTGTTCAGCTCTTTGAGGGAGGACTTTCAAGCCCTGAAGCAAGAGGTGGCCGGGGAGGTCCGGGAGGTCCGGAGAGAGGTGGACTCCCTGGGAGAACGAGTGAACACGGTGGAGGCGGCTGGCCACTCTAGGGATGAGGAAATCACTCACTTGCAACAGGAGGTCCTGAGGCTGAGGGACCAGCAGATTGACCTACAGGCCCATGCCGAAGACCTTGCAAACAGGTCCAGACGTAACAACATAAGGGTCCGAGGCGTTCCATCCAGCGAGGAGGGTGAGGACGCGGCCGCCTACTTGGGAGCCCTGTTCCGTGATATTCTGGGAGAATCGGAAGAATTCCCAATCCGGATCGACAGAGCACATAGAGTGGGTCGGCCTCGCAGGGCCTCAGCGCCTCCTCCGGACATTTTAGATTTCTTGCCGGATTTCCCCCTGAAGGAGCGGATTCTTCGTGAGGCCCGACGACAACAACCTTTACGTTTCAGAGATCACCCGGTGGCTCTCTACCAGGACCTGTCCGCCATAACACTGCAGAAACGGAAGGCCTTTAAAATTGCTACGGACTTCTTGAGGGAACATGGCACACAGTACTCGTGGGGGCACCCCTTCCGACTCATCTTTCGCTGGAATGGAGCTCTGCACCAGCTCCGGTCCCTCCAGGATGTTTGCGGAGTGCTGGGAATCACTGCATCGGACACGGACACCCCAGCGCCTCGTCACAGGCGGAGCACGCGAGATGGCTGGCAGCTGGTCGGGGAACGGCGATCCCCGCCGCCCGCGAGACCCGACTCGCCTACAATCCGGGCAGAAATGTCCAGCGCCATACAGGAGGCTTCCAGGACTACGGCGAATGGCGATGTGGCCTTGACGGCCTGAACATGCTCCGGGGGGAGACTGCAGTAGCCTATCTTCATCGCAGGTGCGGGGGTTCTGGGGGTTCTGGGGGTGGGGGGTGGCGGAGGCGCTGGAGGTGGTGGCTGGACGTCCACTTGAACAACTTTACACGGCCTTGTCCGTTGAGGACCAGACTGGGACAATGAAGTACTCAGCAAGGTTTGGGGTGAGAGTTGTGGGGGGGGGGGAGTTGAATGGGTGAGTTTGGGGTTTGGGGCATTCTTTGGGCAGCGGGGGAGAGGGGGGTGCATGGGGTTCCAGGGGGGGGGTCCTCACAGTTGGGGGATTGGGGGCCCGGGGACTGTACTCTGCTATAAGGTGGTTTACTATCACTGTGTGCTGTGGCCGCACGCTGATGCCTCTGAGTTTAGTCCGGCGGACCGTGCCCGCCTTGATGAGCGATGCTGGTATTCCCCTCACTGATGGCCTTTAAGATTGTTACCCTGAATGTGAAGGGGCTGAATAACCCGGTTAAACAGAAGGCTGTACTGTCCCTCCTGGAAGACTCACAGGCAGACATCTGTCTTCTACAGGAGACTCATCTTCTAGCTAAAGACTGTCACAGGCTACGGACCCCAAAGTTCCCCACGCAGCTTTTCTCTTCCTGCGCTTCCAAGACAGCAGGTGTAGCACTCGTGATCTCTAGGAGGTTCAAGGGGGAGGTAATGCAAAAGGTAGCGGAGCAAAAGGGGAGGCTTCTGGCGTATTGAGTCAGGGTGGGGGGTCTAGTGTTAACTGTAGGCTCCATATATAGCCCCAACGATCATCAGGATCAGTTTCTGCACAGGGCACTGGAAGACGTGACATCCACTCCTGACAGACACATCGTGATTTGGGGGGATTTGAATATGGTATTTAATGCGTCCCTGGACAGGTCAGTGCAAAGGCGCCTACAATCGGGAGAGCTCTCGGGCTAGGTTCGTTCCCGTTTAGAGGATCTTGATATGCACGACATGTGGCGCCGCCTCCACCCCACGACCCGCGCCTACTCTTACTATTCTCACGCCCACAAATCCTATGCAAGATTGGACCATCTCCTGGTGACGGGCCCGGTGTACGAGCTGGCCTCGGCCGCCGGCATAGGGGTCCTGTCCCTCTCAGATCATGCCCCGGTGGAGGGCACTTTCCAGCTACCTCCGGTGTCTCCCTCGCGAGGGGTCTGGCGTCTCAGGGACACTCTGCTGCACAAACAATCCGTGGTGAAACATATCCGCGAGTCCATAGAGGAATATAAGCGTAATAATGACAATGATGACACCACCCGCGCGACACAATGGGCCGCCTTGAAGGCAGTGCTCCGCGGCGAGTTTATTGCCATCTCCTCGGCGGAGAATAAAGACCGTCGGCTTAAAAAGGACGAACTTACACGCCGGGTGAGGGAGCTAGAACAGGTGCATCAACGGACGGGAGCCCCTCGAGTCTGGAGGCAACTTAAGGCTGCCAGAAAGCTCCTGTCCGCGCTCGACATGGACAGAGCGGAGTACGCTGTACTTCGCCTGAAACACAAATACTACACTGGCGGAGAGAGGTGTGGCCGGCTTCTTGCGCATAAACTCCGTGTACAGCACCAGCAGCATCGGGTGAAGGAACTGGCGGCCCCCACTGGAGGGACAGTCACGGAGGATGGCCAGATTGCGGACGTTTTCCGTGGTTATTATGCCGATCTCTACGCCGGTGTCCCCCCCTCAGTGCGAGCCGAAACTGACTATTTGGAGTCGGTGTCGCTCCCGTCCCTCACGCCGGACCAGGCCCAATATCTTGAGCGGGAGATCCGGATTGAAGAGGTGGTTACGGCTATCTCCCGACTCAAACACGGGAAAGCCCAGGGACCCGACGGTTTTATCCCTCTCTTTTACAAGACCTTTTGCCAGGACCTTGCACCACTGTTGACGCGCCTGTTTAATTCGTTCTCTGAACCGGGCGCTATCCCTCCGGAGTTCCTTCAGGCGACGGTGTCGGTGATCCCTAAACCGGGCAAGGACCGGACTGAATGCGGGTCCTACCGGCCGATTTCACTTTTAAATTCAGACCTGAAGATCTTCACCAGTATTCTAGTGGCACGTCTGGCACTCCACCTCCCGGGTATGGTTGACCCGGATCAGGCCGGGTTTGTCCCGGGCCGGCAGACTGTCGATAATACTAAAAGGGTGACCCACATACTGGAGAAGGCCTCACGGATACCCGGGGAACGCATGCTCCTTTCCATTGACGCGGAGAAGGCGTTCGATAGAGTGCATTGGCCTTACTTGGAGAAGGTATTGAGTAAATTTGGCATAGGAGAGAGGTTTAGGCACCTGGTATTCAATTGCTACCGATTCCCGTCCGCGGTGGTGAGGGTGAACGGTTGCAGCTCCCGGCAATTTGCGATAGAGCGGGGAACCAGACAGGGGTGCCCACTGTCGCCACTGCTTTTCGCTCTCTATATGGAGCCGTTCGCACAAAGAGTTCGCCAGAACCCCAATGTCACAGGCGTCCGCATGGGGGAGTTCCACCACACCCTTAGTCTTTACGCGGACGACGTGATATTGACGCTCGACGACCCTAGGAGGTCGTTGCCTGCTTGTATTGAGGAGCTGGAAACCTTCGCGGCGGTAGCAGGTTTCAAGGTAAACCTCGGGAAATCGACGGCCCTCGACATCTCGCTGTCCGGCGCCACCAGGGCTGACTTACAGAGGCTTTTTCCACTGAGCTGGTCTAATGACCAAGTACCCTATTTGGGGATTCTCCTAGCACCCTCTCTTCCTGCTATGGTCGCGGCCAACTATACGGCCTTAAGTAAGAAGATCAAGGAGGAACTGGCCCGTTGGGACAAGGGCACGTTGTCGTTGCTGGGCAGGGTTGCCGCGGTGAAAATGACCCTTCTACCGCAAGTCCTGTATCTCTTTCGGGCCCTCCCATTGCAACCCCCCAAGGGATGGCTCGGACAGACTCAGTCTGATATAACACGCTTTGTGTGGCAGGGTCGCAAACCTAGGCTCAAGAGAGCCATAGCCACGCTAGCGCCTGAGTCTGGTGGCCTTGGTATACCGGACTTGCACAAGTATTTCCAAGCGGCTCAACTGCGCTACCTAGTAGAGTGGAGCCGGTGGGAATCAGATAAACACTGGTTGTTTCAGGACCAGGCGGTGGCGGGCAGGACGCTGCAGGAAGTGCCCTTCCTGCGGAGGACCCACCGCCCCCCCAACCTCTATGCGTCCTTCATCACGCGGGTCCCGCTCCGTATCTGGGACTCCCTGTCCACCAAACACGACCTTACCACCTTTCCTTCTCCTTTTACACCAATAATCGGAAACCCGGACTTTAGCCCGGGTATGGAACCGGGAGCCTTTGAGCTCTGGCGGGCAGCCCGCTGCTCCGCCCTATTCCACATGTATGGCCCGGAGGGTGCCGTCTCCTTCCAGGATCTACGGCGGGACTTCGGTCTGCCCGAGACGGAGCGCATGAGATACATGCAGGCGCGCCACTGGGCGCTCCAGCCGCAGGTACGAGCCTCGTCGGACCGGAAACTCACGACATATGAGCGTTGGTTGGTGACTCGCTTCTCGGACGCCAAGCTTATCTCTGACCTTTATAAACTGTTGCAACCTCCCCCCTTTCACATCTACAATCCCGGGAGAGAACGTTGGGAGCGGGAACTGGGGCGACCGCTAAGCCACACTGACTGGGACCACATCTTCTACCGGGCAAGACACTCTGCTTACCACACTGGGCTTACCGAGACTTTCACAAAAATTTCCACTTACTGGTATCGCACCCCCGAGAAACTTCACGAAATGAATCACACAATACCCAAGACCTGCTGGAGAGACTGCGGACAGACTGGCACACTCACTCATATACTATGGGAATGTCCCCTACTGACTCCCTACTGGGAGGAGGTGCTGAACGAGTTTACCAATGCTTTGAGATTGAATTACCCCGCTTTCCTGCCTATGTTCTACTTGGCTTGCCAAACAGTTTGATGTACCCACTAAGATCTAAGAAGGGTAGGCAGATGGCGATCGCCCTGGGATCGGCAATTCAGAATATACTCATTCACTGGCGCACTACCACGCCTCCTACTGTTGTTGGTTGGCTACATAGATTGTGGCATGTCTTAGGCATGGAAAAGATGTCCCTGGTGGTAGCGGGGGAGGTGGACACATTTGAGGAGCTGTGGTCACCATTTCACACACTGTTAAGGTCAGAATTCAAAGAAATTACTTGCCCTAGATATCTCAGATTGCTACGGCTGACGCCTCCGCCAGACCCGCCCATCTGAGTTGCCTGAGTAGTTAGCTAGAGGGGGGCACGGATGACTACGCTGCCATAGTGAAAAGAAGGAAGTTTGATAGCACAGTACAGGGGGGGGGAGTCGGGGGGGCGGGGGGGGCAGTTGGTTGGGGGGGTTTTTTGTTTTTCTTTCTCCTTTTGGTTTGTCCCCGTCCACAGGTGCACTAGCCATGCGACTCTGGAACAGGATGTGCCCATCGCACTGCACGAACGGATTTCATGTCTATGTTGAACTGTATACACTATTTCGCGGGGGGCACCTGTGGTTACTTGTTTGTAATGTTGTCCTTTTTCTTTCAATGCTGCAATAAAATACTTTAAACCTAAAGCGAGCACTCGTGGAGGTCCCCTTCACCCCCTGGTGTATGACCTCCCATTCCTTATCTGTTAGTTGGTTACCCAGTACCTTCTGCCATCTACCCTGTATCGTCAGGGTGTGCGACCGAGAGTCCTCCCATAATGCCCGATAAATGTGTGAAACCAACTTCCTTCCACTAGCTATTCTAAGCAGAGTAACAAGTGTCTGTGACTCTAGAGGTACATCTGGGAATGTTGGCCAAATTCCCCTCGCTGTAGCCACAATCTTAGCAAATTGCAGGAACTGTCACTGTCTCAAGTTAAAGGCGTCCATTGCTCCAGCCAGTGTTGTACATTTACCATTGGAATATAGGTCTTGGAGGGTCTCGCAACCTTTGGCCCACCATTGATCAATAGACGTTATCCATGCGATCTTTGCGAAGGGGTGCAAAGTCCAGATACACATTTCAGGCTTATAAGGTGCGCGACGCAGCACCTGCTGGACTATCCTGTCCCATATCCGACACACCTGCCGAACGAGAACATACTTAGTGAGAACAAGATGGCAGAGTACTCAATATGTCATATGATGGAAGGAAGCCGAAGTGAACGATATGCTAATTATTAAATAGAAAACAATATCTTGTCTTTGGTTCTTCACTTTACAAGTCCATTGATAAAGACAGCGATAGGACTTCCACCTCTGTCAACACCTGGCAGGCCCGAATCCATTGTCACTTCATGTATTGGGCTCATGTCCACTTCCTTGGTGGTCTTTCCTCCCCAACCTACTGTACTTTGAAATCTTCATTGTTATGCATGTTTGATTTAATGCAGTATTTTTTTTATAAATCTGAGTATTGCGTTGTGATTACTTCTTAACTGACTTTCAAAAAGTATGTATTAAGGCTACTGTTTGACTACAGTGAATAACAATGGCTACTGCAAAATAGCTATCCACGCAGCTGCACTGCATCAGGTTATTACACTGCTACAATCTAAGAAACTTTCTCAGTAGCTGAGCGTGCGTGATCAAGCACCGGGAGAGCAGATACATCTTTAATGAAGCCTCTCATTGAGTTTGAAATCTCATCCCCAAAGAAGAGGATAAATCAAAGGACCACAGGAGAGATACCCAGATGATGCAGAAGACGCCATCAGAAAGCCCATGACGAAAGAAAGTCAAGACCTTTATGAAATAAGTAAACAAGATATACGGTCGAAATATGTATGTCATTTTCTAATAAATGTGGTTCAAGGCAAATGGTCTCATAGTATAAACAAATAGCATGAAGGATTTCTTTACATAAATTGGGGTAAAAAGCATTTATGCCTTGCAGTAGGATTCCAAAGGGGGAGATAATTAAAAGAATTCATAAAAATATGGGGAAGGCACATGAGAATAAATGCAATAGAAAACCGACAGAACAGGAGATTTAAAAAGTATATTTTTGCAGACCAAGAAAACTAGCACCTTGTTGATGGTGTTAGTCCACATCTGAGATACATAGGGATGTAACTCCTTCAAATTCAAAATGAATGGTAGCCTTCAATGAGGATTACAGTAACAGTGAAAACTCATAGGTCTTGCTTAAGGAATTTCTGAGTAAATAATATTTAAGCACTTCGGAGTTCCCTTGTCAGAGCATTTGTGTCAGAAACATGAAAAGTTTTTAGCCAGGCATTCTTGAAAAAAGATAGTAGTTTTGAAAGCGTCTTTGCACTAAAATTTTGGTGGACAACTGACAAGAGAAGCCAGAAGTAGCCAGATCGCGGAAGAGTTTGCATTTGCTTGATACTTCTGTACTGGTTAAAAATATATCTGCCATGTTGGGCTTGGGTGCAGTCAGTGATACTAACCTCTCTAAAGCAAACTTAAAGACCAGATTTAGACCCTTGTGGGAAAACCACGAAGTGCCTGCTTCAGTAGCCACTTTCTGCTCAATTTGGAGATTTGCCTTTTACCCAAACTACATCCGCTGATATGGCAGGAGCGCATTAGGTGAAAAAACAAAATGCCGGCCTGTGTTCCATGCCAAGATGTTTTTTTCATTTTCTAAACACAAACCCCCTGAACCAGGCTTTGTTTTTGAGGAATTAAAAATAAATGACCCAGATGCATATGGAATTTTCTGCAAATATGTAGAGTGACATTCTTCAGTCTTTCATGACTAGAACAGTATGGTGGACAGAATAAGAAGACATCTCATTGGAAATCCCATCCTTTCCTAGAGTGGGTCTTTCCATGTCATGTCCTCCAGAAGCTGAATGGATGTTGTCGATGGCTGAACCAGCTGTGGGTTAGGTTTCAGCAGAACTGATGGAGGAGCTGAGGGGAAAGGAAACATTTGCCAGTGTTTGGAAGATGCCCTGTTACCCAGTTCTAAATGATCTCCAAATACAATAATGGCGGCTAATTACAGTTACCAAATTTACTTTAGTGCCCAATTGGTCCGATCAGCGAGTGATAATCCCTATCCTTGTGGCAACAAAGGAGCAAAGACAGTTCTATAGGCAAAAACAAAGGCGAGGATCAGGCAGACTTGCAAACTAAAGAAAAGAAAAGAAGGATCTTAAGAATGCCCAACCAGATGTAAGGTAGCAAGCATTTATATTCAACAAGAGCAAAAGGACAAAATTGAGCTATACACAGACAAGTTCAGATGATACCACATGGCGTCCACAGGGATCAAGTGTTAATTCAACTGTTTGCGCCATGGAGTCATCAGTCCAGACTTCGCTTACAATATAACACTCCTTTCTGGGCCAGAAGTGGAGACAGAAGGATTATCGCCTCACTTAGCTCCAATGTAAGTTTACAGAAAGGCTCAGGGAAGCGTACGGTGACCAGCGGGATTCGGAGAACACGCGCTCTACTTCTGAGGACCAGTAAAAATGAGAGCCTCTGTGAAGTCTAGTATAAAACTGACCTATCTCTCAACAGCTCCAAGAAGTGCCCTAATGTCAGATGTGATATCAATTTCATGCTTTGCCAATTCACTACTGTATTGGGTCTGCGGCGGTGCTGAAGGCTTGCTCATGTATTTTCACCATCTGAATATTTTCGTGAGCATTTATAAGATGCCATTTTCACAAAAAGCTACAGGGCCCCCATATGATTGTGAATAGGTATTTAAATGTGGTGAAATGTACCCCATGTTCTAATTATGTTCGTTCCCGTAAAAAATAAGCTCAAGGTCAAGCTTGAAAGTGAATACAAAAGGAAATCACTGGCCCTCATTCAACATGTAAATCACAAGCATTTCTTTTCCATTCCACTTGGAATGATGGGTTGACTTGGAGTAATTCTGCCTCCACGAGCCATTGATCTGCAGCTTGAAGGTGAAAATATATTCAGACCTGGTTCTCCTGAACAGGAATTAAGACTTTAGAGAGCAAGGAATGGTCACAGTCGTTTACTGAGTATTATGTTTTGTTTTCAGGAATTTTATAAATCGCTGGTCTTCATGTGCTTCTGTTTAGCTCATTCAAAAATACCCAAGTAGACTGCAAGAATCAGAAAGCTGGATCAAACTTTAGGATTAACGAGTCTGGTTTGCCAACACCAAAAGTGTGAAAACCTATTTCCAACGAAGATAAATTCTTTCTCCGGTGCAGTGAGGGTTTCACAGACATGGAAAGCAATTGGAATTAATTGGACCTAAGGCAACTTTCACACAGGACCCGGACCAAGAAAATGAAATGACATGTGATGTTAACTGGATAAAGCAGAAGAGTACGGAAGTTAATAACAAAAGACCCGACTGTTTTGCGCCGGAAACCTTTTAGATAGCCATGCGCTTTATAAGTCAAAATAACATAACCTAACATACGTATTGTTAGTTTTGTTCTCTAGTCGCTCACCACATGTTCAAGATTACCAACATAGTACACACTAAGAGCATTGCTCTGACCATCATGCATGCCACCAAAACACTTGCTACATAAGTCATACTATAACGCCACACATTTCCAACTCAAGCACACTCTAGGGAGTAGTGTGCTACTGGTCCACCAAAGTGCTTTTGTCTTTTCCCAGAGGTATACAGCACTATATATGCAATGTACTTGCAATTTTCTTCTTTGTTCCTGTCCTGTAGTATGTTTGAGAATCAGGACCATAGCTGCATTATTGCCGGTGTTAATTTGAGATCAGTCATTTTGGGTAGAAAGTATGTTTTTCATTTTACTGTGTGTGCCTATTATCAACTCTCAAATAATATGTTCTTCTGGACTGTTGTTTTTCACCTCCACAGGAGATAGGAACCTGTATTTTTTTGCCTTTGTCCTCATGTGCTTCTGCTGCAGGTCAGATTTGGGAGGAAATAGGGTTCAGGGATAAATCTAACAAAATGAAGCAACCAGACTGAGAAATTGTTCTATGAAAATTGCAAGCTATATCCACAAAAGATGTAGCAGCTGACTCAATGGATATGAAGAATAACCATCCTTACAAACATCTGTGTTCTAATCTGTGCTATTAAGTTACCTACTAGGGCTGAGAGAGCCAGTTTCCTGGCTCCTCCCAAGCACAGAGTGCCAACCTGCCTTTGTCAGATCCTCAAGTCAGAAGAGGTCTGTGTGCTGAGCTATGTAGAATAGCGCCCCATGAGGACAGAAGCAGCCAGTAGGACTAACAGAGCTAGGTCCTTGAAGTGGAGTCTTTTTAAAAAAAAAATCTTTTTATTAACATATTAACAAAAAGAAAAAAGAAATACATCAGGTGAGGTGACAGTTTCACACTAGACGAATCACACATCGCACATTCAGAATGAATGAAAACAATATATGATATACTAGCAGCCCGTCCCGACGTTGTCTGGGTATGAATTGCTGCCGGCCAGTAGTATATTGTTTTGTAGGATTTTGTTTTGATAGCATTTCTTATCTGTGACAGGCCTGTGAAATGCTTCGATTCACAGTGCACTGCTGATGCACTTAAGAGTGCGCGTTCAGTAGTGTGTGAACTCGAGTTTCCCTACTTTATTTTTCCTTGCAATATTATATAGCGTGAACTGGACAACATGGCATGAGCACAATTTACATTACAGAAGAACACATTCATTTGTGGAAGGCACAGGGAGACAAAGCGATTTGCCTAGAATCACAGGATGTTGAGCTGATGCCGAGATTCGAACGTAGCTCCCCAGCTCTAAAGTTCGCAATTCTAGAACTTGTGGCGGGAGGTGTGTCTAAAAGTGTATGTCGGTGCAGGCCATCAATGAGAAAGACCTGTGCATTTTTCAAATGGGTGGTGAAAAAATATGAGTATGTTGCTGGAGATGTGGGCCGCCGTGCCACCAATGTACTTACCGGGAGAGGGTAAACACCCACTAATCCGTAACCTTCTTTCCGCATACCATCACTCCGCATACTTTCATTACGAAAGTACCATGACTCCACAATGCCATTTTAATGCATGGCATTACATTTTATATGCTTTTACCACACATACCTTTACAACGAAATTCTTTGTTAATGCATGAATGGTATAAGCATGTTTTTTTTAATGTTTGGATAAGGTAAGTTGGGTATAGGGGTATATGTTTTGGGGTACTGAGATATATTTTTTGGGGTGTTTGGGTATTTTAAGGGTTCAGATATAGTTTTGGGTTATGGGGTACAGGGGAAGTTTTAGGGTTTAAGGATAGGTATGGGTTTTGGGGTACAGGGGTATTTTTAGGGTTCAGGGCTAGGTTTGGGTTTTGGGGTATAGGTGGAGTTTTTAGGGTTCAGGGGTAGGTTTGGGTTTTGGGGTACAGGGGTATTTTAAGGGTTCAGGGGTAGGTTTGGGTTTTGGGGTACAGGGGTATTTTAAGGATTCAGGGCTAGGTTTGGGTTTTGGGGTACAGGGGTATTTTTAGGGTTCAGGGCTAGGTTTGGGTTTTGGGGTACAGGGGTATTTAGGGTTCAGGGGTAGGTTTGAGTTTTTGGAGTACAGGGGTTTTTTAAGGGTTCAGGGCTAGGTTTGGGTTTTGGGGTACAGGGGTATTTTAAGGTTCAGGGGTAGGTTTGGGTTTTGGGGTACAGTGGTATTTTTAGGGTTCAGGGCTAGGTTTGGGTTTTGGGGTACAGGGGTATTTTTAGGGTTCAGGGGTAGGTTTGGGTTTTGAGGTACAGGGGTATTTATAGGGTTCAGGACTAGGTTTGGGTTTTGGGGCACAGGGGTATTTTTAGGGTTTAGGGATAGGTTTGGGTTTTGGGATGCAGGGTATATTTATAGGGTTAAGATGGGTTAGTGTTTAAGGGTGTTGGGGTATTTTAAGGAGTAATGGTGGGTTATGATCATGGGGGGCAGGGGTATTTAAAAGGAGCAGGGTGGGATTAGCACACGATATGAGACATGGCATGAAGGGCGGAACGTACCACACACCCCCAGCGTTTGTCATGCCCCCAGCACACGCCCACAGCACAACGCAGACACGCCCACAAGGGACTACTTTGCTGGCACGGTTCTTTTACCTTTTAAATGAATATGGTGGGTGTCTGCATAGCCTATGTCCTTCTGCTGTAACTGCCCTTTCCAACGCTGTATTGGGTGTTGTGATTGGTGCCGTGGTTCCTGAGATTACCCGCCTCAAATGTTTGGGCTCTCTCTTTATTATATTAGTATGGATGGGATCACGGGGATTCCTGCACTTCCGCTACAATTTGTCGTGCTGGTGGCCTGTAAATCTCACCCTGATGGCTATTCCATGCCCCCCAGACCTTTCCCCATTTTTCCTGACAGCCCCTGGCCACATACATAGACTTCTCTCTAAACATGCACCAATCCAAGTCCTCAGCCCATTAAGAAACCCAGGGTGGTTGGCTGGCTCCCCACAGCTGAGCAATATTCCGTTTAGCTATCATACATGCCAAAGTTACCCATTGCTTACAATACACATTCAGGTCCGTGGGTTCCCACACGTTCAGAATGCATCTCTGGGTCTCTGGTCGTATCTTCTCCCCCAAGGCCTCTCTCATCTCCTCGTGAACCTTCGTCCAGTATTTCTGTACTTCCAAGCAGTGCCACAGAATATGCATGAAGGTGCCTAGCTCTCCCCACTTACTCCCACACTCTCCACTCTCCGCTTTCCCCATACGCACCCATTTCGGCTCTGTAATATACGACCTATGCAAGATCTTTAATTGCACCAGTCTGAGTCTCATCTGAATCGCCACCACCTTCGGGGAAGAAAGCGCTTCCGTCCAGTCTTCATCATCTAGCTCTACTCCATCTGCACTCCACTGCGTTCTGACAAGTCCCAGGGTGCTCTCCATATGATTAATAAGCTTTTTATATATTAATGAGATAGTTTTCTTGGGGAGGTGGCCATCTAACACTCTATCTTCAAGAGGAGAGGCCTCCGGAAGCATGGCGTCTCTAGGTATGTGAGTGTGGAGGGCGTGCCTAATCTGGAGGTATCGATAAAGCTCATTATAATGTAGACTATACTGTTGCCTAAGCGATTTGGAGGTATGCATTTTGTCCCCTCCCCAAACATCCTTAATCTGAGAGATTCCAATGAGATCCCATTTATCAAATCCCTTAGATTTCCACAAACTCTGAAGTTTCTCTGAGTTCCACAAGGGGGTGGCCAAGGTCAGTCTACCTTCCCAAGCAAGATATCTATTAGCCGCATACCACGCGTGGACTGTGTGTGCCGCTGGGCCCATCAGCAGGAACCACCCTGGCCTGGCGTAGAGCGCCCTTGTGATATCCCCGCCGGGCACCTGCCCACGATCCATACAATACCCTGGGTCTTCAGGGGGCCCATACACAATATGGTTCACCGCTGCCAGCTGTGAAGCCCAGTAGAACTTTCTTAGATCCGGCAGGCCAATACCACCATCATACTATGGGAGAGTGAGCTTGGTAAATGCTATTCGGGGTCTTCCGTCCCAGAGAAGCTTCCTCTGAAGGGCCTCTACTTCTCTAAAATAGGATAAAGGCACAGAATCCACTGTGTTCTGAAGTACGTACAAAAATCGGGGAAGTGCCATCATCTTAAACAGCACCGCCCTACCCAGCAAGGATAGCGGAAGAGCCTTCCAGCGCTCCATGTCCCTTCTGAACCAGTTCAATGGAGGACCCATATTGTTGGCATAAAGCAGCTTCGGGTCGAGTGTTACGTAGATACAAAGGTATTTGAACCCAGTTGGCTCTATTTGTATCGAGCAAGACTGCGGTATTACCGGTGGCTCACCCGCGAGGACGAAGAGTATAGATTTTGAACAATTTATGGCGAATCCGGAGTACCTGCCAAATATGGCTAGTATATCCAGAACACAGCTCAAAGACACCCTGGGGTTGGTAAGATAAAGCAGGATATCGTTGGCATACAGTGAAATTTTATCCTCCCACTCCAGCATCCACCACAAGCCTCGTATTTACCGATCCCACCGGACCCATGCCGCCAGAGGTTCAAGTGCAAGAGCGAAAAGAAGCTGTGACAAAGGGCACCCCTGTCTCGTACCCCACCCCAATCATCCGACTTACAATTGTTCACAACCACCCTAGCTAAGGGATTAGCGTATAATAAACGTACACAACCAATGAACTCCGGACCAAAACCCAACTTTGCCAATAACGCAAATAAGTAGGACCACTCGACCCTATCGAACGCCATGGTGGCATCCAAGGACACCAGGACAGCCGGCTCATGTATTTTCAGAGAACTACACAGGATTCCATGTAGCCTCCGCAAATTGAGAGCCGTGTTGCGGCGCAGCATGAAACCAGATTGATCGGGGTGTATCAAAGTTATGATCACTTTAACCAATCTGGCAGCGAGCAGTTTCGCCCGGATTTTAGGGTCAGCATTAAGCAGTGAAATGGGTCTGTACGAGGAACAAAGTGTCTTAGGTTTGCCTGCCTTATGGATTACCGTGATATTAGCCACTCGCTGGTCATATGAGAGTCTTCCTACCTCCCTACAAACATGGCTCGGATGTACGGGGCGAGCTTATGGGCATTCAATTTGTACAGTTCTATCGGTATTCCATTGGGGTCAGTCGCCTTCCCAGATTTTACCCCCCTAATCGCCTGTGCGACTTCTTCATCTGTAAAAGGGGAATCTAAATATCCTCTATCATCCTCAGACAACTCAGGCATACAGATATCCCTAACCACCTCACTACTCTCCACCTCTGTATACTCACCAACCGAGGTGTACACCCCTCTATAATAATCAGAGAACTCATCGGCCACTGCCTGTGGATCTGTGACCCTTACAGCATCTATTACCTGCAGCTCAGGCACCAACCTCAAAGCCCATTCCGCTTGTTCAAGCCACGCAATCAGTTTACCAGCCTTCGTATATCCGACTTTGGATAGCATTGTTCTGGACAATCGCCCTATCTCTAGCTAGGCTTTTATATTCATCCTGTCGTAACTTCAAAAGATACAGGTCTTCTGGAGTGGCAGATCTCGCCGCCCTCTCCTCCAACCTAATCACATCTGCCTCCACCCTGACCATCTCAGCCTGATGCTTCCTTTTCCAGGGGCCACCAAAGACAGGACCTCCCCCCTTATCACTGTCTTATATGCTTCCCACAGTACCCACTGGGAAGAAGGAGAGAGTTGTGTTTTCATACGTTAGTGGGGTCCCTGTCCGCGCCACTTGAAGGATAGCATCTCGATCCCGGAAATTAAGCATTCTAACGATCATCGGGCGAGGGGGAGCCCCGGGTCTAGGTCTCCCCTCGGCACCGTGTCGGCCCTCTCAATAGTAAAAAAGTTACTGAGATCCTGCAGCTTGAGATGGTTGAGGATGATGCCTTCTATGAACAAATCCATCACAGGACCCTCTGACCTCTCGGGAATTCCGAGAATGCGCACATTATTGCGCCAGACTCTCCCTTCATAATCATTGAGCTTCCGGTCCGCGGCGTCTCGAGAGGCTTTGAGGGCAAGTACTTCCTGTTGCAGTTCCGCCACGTCGTCCACTAAACTAGCAGTCTTGATGTCGAGCGACTTTACCTTCTCGGTAGCCTTGGTGAGGTCAGCACGTATCAGATTAACCTTGATCGTGACCGCGTCCAGTTTATTGTCCATGGACTCCATCTTTCCCCCCAGGGAAGACTGGACCCCATTTATTACAGCCATGAGATCTGTCAGTGAGGGCTCCAAGCGCGTCTCCCCCGGACGACTGGGTGTTCCTACCCTCCACCGGGGATCCTTTGGGCAACGTGTAGCGATCTAACTTGTTAGACTGCACGTTTCTCGCCCCCTTCAAGTTCCTGGTCATGGTCTTGTCGGAATCAAGCTTCGTCGCCATCTTTGTGCGCACCACCCACCCGTGGTATGTTGCTGACTGTGACTGAGCGCCTCAGATCGGGGGTCGGCAGTTATACGTCGTATCTTAACATGTATTGAAGACCCTTGCACATGTGGATTCCTCAGTTAGCGAACCCCGCCCCGTCAGGTATACGAAAGTGCGGGCCACCACTTGAATGTCTCACCAGATGTCTGTATCCCCCTCCGTTTCAGACAACCGTGCTTTACGCAGTGGGAGACGCAGGCCGTCACCTCCTCAGAACCACACTCGTAGGCCAAATATCGAGACAGCCCCAGTTGGTGCCCCTCGCTGCCAGCACCATAGCAGTGCCCGTGGATCACATACAGCCCGTCAGCACTCCCAGCCATCAGCCACAGTCCGCAAACAGTTCCGGTCGTTGCTTCCACATGCCTGCTGTTTAGTGCACCAATGTTGCCTCTCCAAGCACTCCTCTAGGCCTTTACATTTTGCCAGGCCCCGGTCTGTCTATCACTGAGTGCTCGCCTCTTTTGATGCTCACGGTGCGGTCCCGACGCCCCCCCAGTACAATATGGGGCTCCACGCCCAGCCACTCTCTTCAATTTGCGGCCTCTCAGCCTCAGGGGCACTGCGCCTGTATACCGTGACTAACTGGGGCTCGGCAATAGCGGCGCATCGCTTACCCCAACTTCCTTCCCGACTGGCGGTGCCTCCGCCTCCCCGCCCCTCCGGGCAGCGCTGATGCTTCACTCGCTGCTTAGGTTTGCAGCCAGACAGACCCACCACCAGCATTGGGGCCACAGCGGGGCCAGGCGAAGTCTGCACCGCGAGCGGGGCCGGACCGGCGACTTCCGGTTCCCAGCCCCGTTGTTGTTGCACTTGCGGCCAGGGACAAGATTCACTCCAGGACCCGGCTTGGAAGACAGTGGGCCCCGATCTTGTAGACGGCAGATCTCAGGGACCCGACGTCGGATCTTGCCGGGGATCGCTGCGGCGGGCGTCGCTTTCATTCAGCCACAGGATGTCCGGCTCAGGGCGCAGGATAGTAGGCAGGATGGTGCCGGAGGTGGCTGGGGTCTCGGAGCCGAGAGCTCACGCGGCCATCTTGGTCTCACGCATGGCTCCTCCTCCTTGAAGTGGAGTCTTGTGCTCACGGCCCTATTATCTGATGACACTAGAAGAATTCAACCTGGTCAGCAGCAAATGTCGTTGGAGAAACCCCAAGGGCCTGATTATGAGTTTGCAGACAGGTTACTCCATCACAAACGTGACGGATATCATGTTCGCCATATTACGAGTTCCATTATATTCCACTGGATATAATGGAACTCGTAATACGGCGGACGGGAAATCCTGTGACACGGCGCTCAGCCAACCACAACGCTGCATTGCAGCATTGTGATTGGCTGCAGGGAGCCTGGGAGCCCTGGTGCTTCCTACTTCCTGTCTCCCCAGGATGTCAGGAAAAGGACGTAGGGGAGGCAGCGGCTGGCCAGGCTGCCGACCGGGAGGTAAGTGATTTTTTTTAACCCACCTCCTCCCCCCCCCCCCTCCCCCCCCCGCCCCTTCTCCCCAACCCGCCCCATTGCTGCTTCCAGGTAGCAGCCTCCACTGGTTAAAAAACATCAATTGATATGGGATCCGTTTAAAGGGGCATGTTTATTGCAATCACAAACGCAAGCCACTCTGGACTTATTATAAAATATTTAGCAGACAGTATAGGTTTTGTGTCCTCGAGGCATCCCTGATGGAAAGAAGCATATCTTAGATACGATTGATGTATAATTAAAGGGAAGCAACCCTTTCCAGTGTGCCCAACAGATATGTACTAGATAATGCTATTACATTTCAGCGATATTCAGAATAACCATCAAATCACTGAAAAGTAAACCTACATAAGTGATAAAAACGTACATTTTAAAAGGTGCGTTGATGATTGTCCACATTCAACAGTAAACACCAATGCAGTGGACAAAATGCTATCATCAACCAGTCAACAAGGGATTCGGAGATAATAAACTTGAAAAAAAAAGACACAATATTATTTTTTATGAAGTAAACTCATTTCCGAGGTACTACGGTCGAGCAGAAAGACCTTCACAGCAACAGTATCAACATTATTCGCTCATCCCTTCAGGCCGAGAAGAATGTGTCTTTGTGCGAGCCTTGAGCCCACTGTTGGAACCACTAGACAAGGGACTCAATTGCCTTTTGTGAATTGCTGAATGACAAATGAGTCCTACTGTTTAGCAACAGCTAATCCGCTGGCCAACCAGACTCAGTTGTTATCTCAGTTGACCTACCAAGCATAATGAACTTAGACGTATAATTAGGGTTCCCTGGTGTATGCTATTAATGTTCAGTCATTTCCGTCTGCAGACACCCAGTTTTATTTTTCACCCCTGTCATTGGCATGTATCCATCTTTATTTTTCAATCAGTTGGTAGTTGAAATTGCACCAAGTAGGTTTCCATATTTATTGTTCTAATGGATTTATACACACACTTCAATGTCTGTAGGGGTTTAGTGTGCAATGGAGTCATATATAATAAAATAATGTACTCACCTAAAAATATTAGGATTGTGGTACTAGCAGAAAGGCATGTCTGCAGTTAATTGAGGTCAATTATGACTTCCTTTTTAGGCCTAGCTTATCAGCACAGTTATCTACGAGACCTAATGTTACCAGTTCTTTACAATATACATAGAGTGGGCTTTGGGTACACTGGCAGGAGTAGTACCCTCTGATTTCATACTAGGGAATATATGGTCCATTCTTCCACCTCCTTTGGAGTGCTTGCACTGCAGTGCATCAAGAATAATTTTGCATCTCACTAGCACGCCAAATCAGCACACATTGCATTTTCTATCTCATAAAATCATTTTTAGAATTTATTTGTATTTAGACAACAACAGGCTTCTCTGTGTTTTAATCATAACTCCAAATTGAATCCGTACCTACCTATTTTCCCATGCTTGATTTAAGCTCCCTCTGCTTTAAGACCTGCCCGTCTTAATTAACAGCATAGAGAGACAGCAAAAGAAAATTAAACTTCGTTATTTATCTTTTTCTTAATATAGACACGAAAACATATCGTCTCTGCATGTATTTATGAGTAAAAATCAGTCAAAAAAAAGAAGAAAAAAAAGAAAATCCCGGATCTTACTTATGATAGGTTTCTGCTCTACCTGATACTATCTTACCCCACTAGAGAGGCTAATTTAAGAATATTTCACTACTCGTTGATGCCACATAGTGACACTGAATGGTCATTAAATCGTAAAGCAGAGGCAAAATAAGTGAATCTGTCTTTCATTTTTAATCCGGACTAAACCAAGTAAAAAAAAAAACTGCTGCAGTGAAAAAAATTAAAAAATATTACTTTCTGTAAACAATGCATCTATGAGATACCAAATGTGTCAGGATTCAGTATACCTTTGAGATATAAAGTAGTACTCTATGCATTGCAATACAGGCACACTTTGGGAGGTGGTATGATACACCAAACAGCCAACACAATGAGGTGAGAGAGAAATGCTGCTCGGTGTGGAGCCAAAGTTAAACTCTACGGGCCTTATTAAGAGGACCGCCGTACTCATAGTGGCAGTCTGACCACTGCCACACTGCAGGCCAAACTGCATTATTACGTGTGTTGCGGTCGGACCGCCACAGGACTACTGCTTCCGTCTGGGATCCAGGATCCAGTGGCGGTTGCGTATCGGTCAGGGATTTGCAATATGCTGGTGGTGCTGCTGCTGAGCATAGTACGTGTTACCTGTCTGCCGCCCTTTCATGGCGGTGAGCCCGCCATGAGAAAGGTGACGAAGATGCAACAAGGGCCCCCTGCTGCTCCTTGGCCTGGGGGTGCATGTGGGTGGGCACATGTTGTACCCCCCCTTGATTTGCGCCACCAGTTCCTGCACGGAGTGGCATGCATTCCATACCATGCAGGGATTGGCAGTCTTCTATGAGCTTAGCAGCCCACTGCCATGAGGCCACCTCAGCCCCACCCACCCGGGCACCACGGCTTTGGTGGTGCTCCAGCAGACTGCGGGGTTGTGGCGCCACTGGAGGGCCGCTAAAGGCATAATAAGGCCCTATGTATATTCTGACGTATTGGTAACAGTGGGTGTTGCAGACATCTATGCATTTCAAGTTACACCTAAAATACTGAGCAGAAATGCAGGGCTGGACCGGTCATTCTGCCACCGTGGCATTCTCTGGGTGGCTATGAGGTGGGAGGCTGGGTGCCCGAGGTCTGCTTTCAGGGCCGAATGGGCTACATTCAGCAAATCCCTTGTGGCCCAATTCTAGTCACAACCTTGAGCAGTGTGGGGCAGTTTTACACATTTTACCAGGACTTACTTTGGTTTCCAGTTTGCACTGGAAAAAAATGATTACATCTGTGCGCTGAGACTGAACTGGAGTGAACTCGGGAGCTCAGAGGCATGTTAAAGTGGTCTCTGGCTCGAAATCCTATTACTATAACCACTCCTTCAGCGACATGATTTTGAAACCTCTGTTTGAGAGGGAAAAGCGTTTCCTCGGCAAAGTAGTTAAACAGCCAGGCATTTGTGCATGAGACTTTCCCATGTTAAAAACGAATTATAAAATGAGGCATTCTCTGAAAACAAGAGCTGTTTTATGGAAGGAAGATGTATTAATTCATGTTTTTCACCACAGGCTGAGGCATTTCCTTACGGCCTGCATTGTGCTGCCCACACGGCTGTGTAGGCCGCACTGAAAAGCTGCGTGTCAATTGTGCATGGCAGCCGAACAAGGACATGAAGAAACAGCCTGTTTGTGGGTCTGTGGCACAGTGAAAATGTGCTCTGCCTGATGGGCGCCACTCCAGCCAACCCTCGAGAACAGCGTGGATGCAACAGCGTGACGACTGCCAGCACAACAGTCCAAACTCCAGCCAAATTAAAGCACAAGCTGAAAACTGAATGTTATTTTGTTCTTTCTTGCATGAATTTAAGTGCTTAGGACTGTGCTATAAGCAGTGCTTGAAATGGAAAAATAGAAGTGGAGGTACTCTGTACCAGAGTGCTTGTTTCTGAGAAGTGCTGGTACTCTCCAATTAAAAGTATTATGTTTCCCTTTAGAAGTGCAGGTACTCTCCTTTTCAAAATAAAAAAGTGCTGGTACTCAGTAGCGGACAGTACCGGCCCATTTAAAGCACTGGCTATAAAGGAACATTCTGACCACTATGCTCACTTTAACCTGGGCCAATTGAATTATGCAGCAAAGGAAGACCAAATTGTGACATGGTTGACAGAATTATGCATCAAGGAAAGGCAAATTATGTGGAACAATGCAGCCCAGTCTGTGACAGTGTTAATTTGCCGCATTGTGTTTTAACACCATATAATGATATCAGGGCAAAACGTTTCACCTCGTTAGCGCCAGTTTAACTCCTGAATATAGAAATCAGACACTGAAAGGGGATCATTTACCTTGCTGACAATGTGCCACAGCAAGTAACGTTTAATCGTTTTAAGCTCTTTTTGTTAATTTGCAATGTTTGCAACAGACTGTGGATTATGTAGGATAGGATATTAATCCATAAAAATGCTGAAAGCACTGCAGTCTTGGAATCGCATAATTCCAGTGGCCATCAGGGCCAGACTGGGAGCGCAAACCAGCCATGGCAATTAGATCGGAGGTGTGCTGGTGGGAAACACTGCGGCACCGCTGCTGCTTTTGGTATTTTGGTGTAGGGGGGCAATATTGCAGCGCAGCTGCAAAACTGGCCGCCTGTATCAATAACGGCCTCCACCGGGCAAAACCAGCCCCCACCCTTCCGGCCCCACTGGAAAACGCCCAGTGCCCGCTACTGCCAGTCCGGCCCTGGTGGCCATGCTGGCCGCAATTAACTGCAGACTGCTGCAGGTCCCTTACAGCATACTGCTGAAGATCCCTATTAAACAGTGGTAGTGGTAATTTTGTAGGCATGGTTAGACTGCAATTTCCATTGAAAAGACATTTTTTGATTTGTCTGTAACTTTTCACCCCCATGGACGTGTTGGCAGCAAAATTGACGATCACTTCGAAAAACTGCTAATGTCTGGCATGTCAATTTGTGTTAAAATCCATGCAGGAGAGAAAAAGTTAAAGGGGAGGGGGGAGTAAAAAAAATTGTTTTTTCCATTTAAGCTTCCAATTAAAATTTGACTGCATCTACAGCTAAAGCCACTGAACGGATTTATGTCAAACTTGAAAGTAGAACTTTATTCAGAAATAGTGTTTCTTTGGTTTGGTCTAAATCTATTCAGCAGTTTTAGAGATATAAGCGTTTTAAAAAGTTGGCAAGCAGGCTTTCAAGGTTAACACTTTTGTATATCTCTGCTATTTCACTTTGTGATTCAGAAATTGTGAGTCCTGTCATTCACAGATGTATTTTTTTAATTAAATGTGATTGACTGAGAGGGATTTATTTAACTTCTACTTTAAAAAAGTTGCGAAGATAAAAAAGTGCAAATATTAAAAACAAAATTCACAACTTTTGTGCTCTGAAAACAATCTTAACAAGACCACAGGGGGCCCCCATAAGAGGGGTGTGACCCCATGGAATGCTGGGTGGCACCCTGTGGCATACAAAAATAATCAAAAAAATTGATTTGCTGCAATAAAATAGCGATTTTAATTCCATTCTCTCTCGATTTTATGAGAAGCAAAAAAGGCACAATTTAACGATGTGAATCTTAGTTTTCATTAAAAGCTCACATTTTCATTCCAAACAAAAGTAAAAATGGTAAATATGGGGAAAACATTATACTGTTAAAAAAAGGAGGAAAAGAAAACCCACTACACAATCAAAGGACGTGCGCAGAGGGGTTGTCCACCTCACCTCTGATTTGGGCCTGGGCACAGAGCCTGGCCAATAGCCAGGCCAGTCAGCCAAAACCTGCTGCACAACGCTGAAAGGCCTTTTGTGCAGTAGGTGTTGACCACCAGGGTCGGATTATCCACCAACATCAGAGTTGGGGGTAAGGGCCTGAAAGCATGCAATTAAGAAGCAGAGGTTGGCTGCTTCCAGAGCCTGGCTGAGGACAACATCAGTTGGGGGCTAGAACTTCAGTAAGTCATAAAAACCCATGGCATTCACTGAAAAAACAGCATAAAACTGAGCTATGGTTCTTGCTCAAACGTGCAAATCCACTGAAATTTGCCACTATGGCTAGCAACGCAACAAACTGTAATTTGCCCAGTCTGCCCCACTCAAACGTGGTTTGTGTGTGAGCTAACTACAATTGATGAATTTGAGTGGTTTTGCTCATTTTAGCCAGAATTATTGGAATCATAACTCAGTTTTAAACTGAGTGTTTAGTGAACAAAAAATTATATATATATATATCCATAAGAAAAAACGCCTGTTGTAGAGAAACCCAAACAAGTTTGTCTGTAGCCACCATTCTTTATTACAAAGCACAGCAAGGAAAGTTCATTGCAACACAGAATTCAATCCGCAAACGCCGAAACGTTTTTTATAAAACTTCTTCAAAGGCAGAGGAAGTGAGGTGTAGCACACTGCAGTTTGAAAGCACTAACATTTATCTTTTGCTGTACCCCACCCAGGTGGGCGTGACCCCTCTCTGGCCTCCTGATACTTGTACTGCCAACTTTTTACTTCAACCAGGAAGTGTTGGCATCTGAATCCCACGAAAAAAAGAAAAGGGGGCAGGGAAGGAAAACGCTGATTCCCTAGGTGTGCTGGTGGGGTCAACTGTGACCCCGCCAGGGCCAAAAATCACTTTTTTAAATAAATAATTGCAGCAAAAGAACGATAGAGCCAAGCTGTGAATCTGCGACAATGTGTTTTAAAAAAACAAGCATCAGCTCCGCCACTTGTTTTGAATACAGCCCCTGGGTGGGCCAGGTCCCAGGGGCATTTTTCTTTTAAAAGAAGGGGTCGCACGTTGCCTCCTTCCTAAGGCTCATTGAGCCCCAGAGACCACCACCTCCCTGGGGCTTTATTAATGAAAAGGAGAAGGGTACACAGGGGCCCCCCTCCATAAGCTCTATAAGCCCCAGGGACTCCGCTTCCAGCAAGTGAGAGCGGATAAATTCTCTCACTTGTTGAAAACAGAAGTTTTGTCTGCTTCCCTGCCTGGTGTCAAGCAGGCAGGAAAACAGATGAAGGAATTACTCTGACAGACGGTGAGGTGCATGTTTAGCAGCTCCCTGTCTGAGAGAGCAATTCCGGCTCCCGTTGGAGGCAGGGAATCAGCTGGGACCATGAGGGCCTGGAGTCTCCCCCGCGGTCATGGGGGGGGGGGAGACAAGATAGAGGCAAAATAAAGGTCAGAAATGAAAGAGGCAGAATAAGGGTCAACAAAAAGCTGAAAGAGGCAAGATAAAGGTCAGAAACAAGCAAAAATCTGCAGAATAAAGGCCAGAAATGAGAAGAAAGAGCCAGAATGAAGGTCAGAAACAAGCAGAAAGAGGCAGAATAGAGGTGAGAAATGAGTAGAAAGAGGCAGAATAAAGGTCAAAAATGAGAAGAAAGAGTCAGAATAACGGTCAGCAATAAGCAAAAAGAAGCAAAATAAAGGTCAGCAATGAGTTGAAGGAAGCAAAATGAAGGTGAGAAACGAGCAGAAAGAGGAAGAATATAGGTCAGCAATGAGCAGAAAGAGGCAAAATAAAGGTGAACAATGAGCAGAAAGAGGCAGAATAAAGGTCAGAAAGAGTCAGAATAAGGGTCAGCAACGAGCAGAAAGAGGCAAAATAGAGATCAGAAATGAACAGAAAGAGACAAAATAAAGGTCAGAAACAAGCAGAAAGAGGCAAAATAAAGGACAGTAACGACCAGAAAGAGGCAAAAAACAGGTCACAAACTAGCAAAAAGAGGAAAAATAATGGTCACTAATAAGCAGAAATAAAGGTCAGAAGTGAGCAGAAAAAAAGGCAGAAAACAAGGTGTGGGTAGTAAACTCCGCTCTGCTGGAGGAGTTTGCAGAGTTTTGCTACTATGCGCTCCGCTTGGAAGACGGAGTTAGGCAAAAACTCCATCAACCGGTGGCGGAGCGGAGTTTACTGGCGCGCTTGCCTCTAAACTTCACCCCCAAGCGAGTAGTGCCCCAGGAGGTGCATCTGAAGAGTGGTTGAGCAATGGGGTGGGCCTCTGATGAGGTCTCAGCAATCCCACTTTGGGGTACTTACTTGTGACACAATAGGTGTTCTTGCCCTCAACGACCCTCAGCAGATAAGGGGAGTTCATTCTTCCTCCAGTAGTATGCCAGAAGCCCCATTTGCAGAGTGGTTGAAAAGGGAGGCAGGGCCTCTGACGAGGTCTCAGCAATCCCACTGTGAGGTACTTACTTGTGGGAACAATAGGGGTTCTTGGCCACCAATGCCCTTCAGCAGCCAAAGGGACGTCGTCCCCCAATCAGTAGTGTGCCAGGAGGCCCCTTTCCAGAGTGGTTGAGAAAGGAGGCTGGGCCTCCAACGAGGTCTCAGCAATCCCACTGTGGGGGACTTACTTGTGGCAACAATAGGGGTTATTGGCCCTCAACAACCCTCAGCAGCCAAGGTGACATCATCCCCCAACCAGTAGTGCACCACGAGGCACATTTGCAGAGTGGTTGAGAAAGGGGGTGGGGCGTCCAATGAGGTATCAACAATCCTGCTGTGGGGGACTTGCTTGTGATACCAATAGGAATTATTGGCCCTTAACGACCCTTCAGCAGCCAATTGGAGTTCATCCCTCACCAGTAGGACGCCAAGAGGCGTGTTTGCAGATCGGTTGAGAATGGGGGCGGTGCCCATTGGGGATTTGCTTGTGGGAACAACAGGGGTTCTTGGCCCCTAACGTCCCTCAGCAGCCAAGGGGTCTTTATCTCCCAAACAGTAGTTGGCCAGGAGGTCCCTTTGCAGAGTGGTTGAGAAAGGGGCGGGGCCTCCAACAAGGTCTCACCAATCCCGCTGTGGGGGGCTTACTTGTGGCAACAATAGGGGATCTTGGCCCCTAACGACCCTCAGCAGCTAAGGGGACTTCATCTCTTAACCAGTAGTGCACCAGAATACTCTCTTGAGAGTGGTTGAGAAAGGGGGCCCCTGTAACTTTTGTTTTTTTCAGTGATTATAGGAGCTATATTAAGCCATCTCTTACATGGTTTTGCCTACATGTCTATTTCTGTTGGAGTTATTGAGTGTTTTATTTGTCAAGTTTTATTCCCATCATATCACTGTTTTCCCACTTAAACTATGAGTTGTACTTGTAGGTGGGCCAGAGATGAAACTTTGTTTGTTTACTTTGGTGTTGCATCCTAACAAACAGATTTTCTAAAGAGCTGTTTGTGAAAAGTATCAAATGTTAAATGTCATATACTTGTAAAGTGCACAGCTGCCCCAGCAAAGGGGCGTCCCGGCGCTGTATACCGCTAGGCAACCCATCCTGCCTTTCCCTGTGAGATGGTCCCTCCTGGGCATCTCCAAGGTGAAGACAAGCATCCCCGGCGCTGATGGGGCCGTTAGTAGAGATTAAGCAAGCTATTGCCCAGAGCTCCTGAGTGGGACCCATGGTTGGAGTAGGCACCAAGGCGAGAATTATCGAGTCCGCTGACCATGGCCCAAGACCCTGCCGCATCGGGAATCGAACCCTGGTCCCGGTTCGACCTCTGCTTCCGGGTCTGCCGCCTCTAACCAGTGAGCCGCACCACTTTACGTAATGTTTGTACAATCCACAATCGAGTTCATTGATGGGCTGCGGTTCCTCTCTTGTAGGTAATCAGGTGACATAAATGCTATGATAACGGTTTGGACTTATGCTGTTATGTAGTTGTCTATATACCATAAGATTTTTGCAGCGATACAGTGGAAATTCTCTGTTCAAACCATAGAGGAATATAGTAAAATATATGTATCTTCTCGTTGTTCTAAAAGTGATCCGTAGGTGCGAGAAGAAGACGGTGCTGCCGTCCTCCTTAAAGAGAAAGGAGGATAGCTACATGTGTAAATTAAGCGGTCGGTAAACACCTGACTGTTTTTATTTTAATCTGTATTAAAGGGTCTAAGGCTCTCTAGAAACCATCATTATGAACTCCTCACTTACTAGTTGGACAGTGTTCCTGTGTCCGGTTCATTCCTCTCGTCCTGGATGTCACACGGCCTGGTTGTCGATACCTCTGCTTTACGGAAGTGGGACGCCGAATGTGCTGGGGGCCGGCATAGACAGAGAGAGTATGCTATCCCGGCATTGCACAAAGTCTTTCTTCTCTTAATCGAGAAGATTAAAAAAAAAAAAATGTATTTATATTTTTAAAAAATGGTTATATTGATTTTCTGATTTTTATTTTGTATTATAAGTCACTTCTTGATGATTGGAAAAGATGATTAATATCAATCTATAGTTTCCCAACACTACTTCCTATGTTTGTTTAATATATTATATTATCCCACATTTTTGAGGTTCACTAGAAAAATGTGGAGTATGAAACTCAGTGTTTATGAAAGAAGAAAAAAGAAATTGAAAAAATTGTGATAAAAAATAATAATAAAGAATAACAGTGGGGTTCACTCTTTGAGTCTACATAGTGCCTCTTATAATATGTATATTTGTATGATGTATTATAATATTCATTAGTGGTAATTGTGTTTGTGCTCTATCACTTTCCAACAGTCATGTGTTTACTAGATGAGCTGGGGTTACTCTTTAAAGAGTTTTTTATCTTCGTGCCCACGTGTGTTCACATCCTGGATAATTGTTGGTCTAGTGAGGCCGTTATCGATCATGGTTCTCTTTGTGCTGTATCCTGTTTTTACATTCCAGTGTTGATCCAGTTGGTGGAGATTCCTGCTGCAGGATTACATTCTTATGCCCACAATATTTATACTAGATCTTTCAGGTTTTCTATCATTCTCCCTCGCGGTGGTTCATCGCCTGGGTCGAGTTGTTGTGTGATCTGTCTACTATGTCATGATCATAGAAAGGTTATCTTTATTAATACTATCTGGTCACCTGGTTCCATGGGATCTGGTCGTTGAGTCTATTGTTACATGTTCCCAAATGGTAAATCCATCTGTGTTCCTTTTGGAGTAAGTTTCTCTCTCCATTGGTGTCAGCATGGTATAGGCTCTCCAGCATGACCCATTGTATGTCATTTATAAATATCCCACAGTGAGGAAATGGTTACTCATTTTCATTGTTGACTTCCTGCACCTGATATTACTTCTGTATTCAAAGATGCAGGTTTTCACCTTTGTGCATGTCATCCCAATGTAGCCTAGACATCAAGTTGCCGATCGCGAGCGTGGAAAATAAACCTCCCTGCGAGCTTTCCAGCGCGGGGGTCAGGTTTCTCATTGCGAGTGGTCACTTATGCTTGCGACCACTCGTGATGAGAAACTACCAGTCCGCGTTGAGAAAGCTGCCGCTCTAGTAGAAATCTACTCGAGCGGCAGAAAACGACTGCTTGCACTGTGCAAGATGCAGTTTGCACTGATTGCACAGTGCGGATAAGCATCAGGCACTGTGCAAACAGTGCGAACGGCATCTTGCACAGTGCACTGCACAGTTTGTGAAGATACGCGTATCTCGCGTAGTGCAAAGTTCACTTCGAGTAGGTACGGGTAGAGCTACTTCGCAAACTACGCCCAGGGTTATGTATGACATGAGAGCTGTTACATTTGGTATGCTTCCTTATTGTCCACTTGAGTATGTTTTTCAGGTCTATTGTTTTCATGCCTTTTGTTAGGTGGCCTACTGAGCAGTTACCACATGGATAATGTCCTACTATGGTGGGTGGACCCCAGGTTTAGGTGATGGTGTTCTGTTGGTCAAGTGTGTACCAAAATATCCTTCAGACCTTTTTCCTTCTTATGGGCAAAGCATGGCTTTTGCCAATCAAAGATACCAGTATTGACAATGTTCTAATTCTTCTGAATTACTTTTTTCACATAGTTTGAAGCCGAGTTGTATGTTGTTACACAGGTCAGTTGTTCTTGGCTCTCCATTCTTGGTCTATCTTGTAGTAAGACATCTCTGTGTTGGTTCTGCGCTCGCTTGTGACATCTGTTCACAATGTTAGTTTGATAGTTCCTGGATTCTAATTTGTTGGTGAGTGAGTAGGCCTGTTCTTTGATGTCTTTTGCATTACTTTAGTTGCATCTGAGGTGTAGATATTGATCATAAGATAAATTCTCTTTTAAAGCACAACAATGAAAACTGTCAAATAGAAGTAGACTGTTTTTATATGTTGATTTTTTATAGGTTTTTATATACATATATACTATATATTGGTGGTCAAAAGTGGGTAGTTATGGTAGATCATTTACATAGGAAGAACCTATTTTGTTTTGCTATTACTTTGGCCGTGTGGGGTGGGGTTGGCCACAGAGCCTGACCAGAGACCACGCCCTGCATCCAACCCCACTCAGGCAGCCAACCCCACGTCATGCGTGGCCCTTTGGCCTTCAGCTGCCTGTGTAGGGATGGGGACATGGCCTGGCCTCCATCTTTGCCCTCCACCCAACGCCGCAAGGAAATCAAACTTATGCCATGCATGGCCAAAGGCCCTGCATGGTGTGAGGTTGGCCATAGGCCAGATCCAAACCATTAGTGCAGTAATAAATAATAAATAAATAGTCCCCTCCTGAAGCTACTATGTGCCCGTGGACCCCATCACCAAGGACATGTTTCCTTTAAAGAGGAGGAGACATGTGCCCCCTTCCAGAGCTTCTTCGGGCACTTTAGGCACGGCTATAGCCCGAACTGCTGAACGCAATTTCTTCAAATTTGGCAGAAAGGTAGATGTTGATTCAGGGAAGTGCCTTTTTGTGATTTGGTGTAACTCTACTTTTAAAAAAAACAAATGTGGTAGGAATTGCACTGGATCCTCTGCTCCAGCTGAAAAAAAACAGAAGCACGGGCTCCCGTACTTCTGTAATATTGAGTCCTTGGGTAGGCCAGGTCTCAGAGACATGCGCAACATATGCAGTAGGTGGACACACAGGCCCCCCTCCGAGGGCTTTTAAAGCCCTGGGGACTGCCACCTCCCCAGGACAAATCTGCAATTAATGCGGGGGCCTGCGCTGCCCCCTAAAGCCCCAGGGACCGCCACCTCCTTGGGACATTTAAAGATATGTATGACTTCAAGCCTGCACGTCACATGGGTGTGCACAGCAGGGGGTTGGCTGAAGGCCCTCATCGACCCCACATAGGCAGCCAACCCGGGTGGAGGGTACTCAGCCCTTCTCCCAGTGCCGATTTTGGCCATGGGGCCCTATCCAATGGGGCTGGCAAAAATTTTTTAGGGAAGGGGGTAAGTGGCCCGCTCCCCGGCCCATTTGTGGCCAATGGGGTCCCTATCCCCCAAGGCCCACAGTTAGATTAATGTGGAGAGGGACACGCAGCACTCCTCCCCAGCCTGGTTCCACCCCAGGGACCCCATCTCATCGGGCCCAGCCATATTGCACATGGGGAGCGAGCACACAGCCTCCGTCGTGGGCTTATTTGGCCCCAGGGACCCAATCCCAGCGGTAGTCCCCATTTTTAAATAGGGAAAGGGGCATGCAGCCCCCCTCCTGGGGCAATTTCAGCCAGAGGACCCCATCCCCCAGGACCCAGCCAAGAATTAATGGGGGGAAGGGCCAAGCTGTTCCCTTCCCCCTTCCGATTTCAACGCCAGGGACCCCATCACCCAGGACCCAGCCAATAAAGAGTGTGTGCCCAGGTGCTAACCAGGACACCCATCATCTCCTTGTTGGGGGGTGCAGGGGAGTCCCAAGACCCCCGTGGCCCCAGCCACCTCCCTGCCTCCAGCGGGAGGCAGCATTGCTTCCACCCACAGGGAGCAGCTAAAAATGCTGTTCCCTGCAGGTGGAAGTATTATTTTTATTTGTTTCCCAGTCCGCTTCAGTGCGGGCAACGAAGCAGATGAAAAGTCTGCTCCCAGTGGGCGGGAGCGTTTTTCATGCTCCTGCACGCTGGGAGCAGACTTAGTAATTCCTCTCTTTTAGCAGGAGCTTTGAAATTGCTACCGCCAAGCGAGAGCAAACAAAGGTTTTTTTGCCCACACCAGTGTGGGCAGGGAAACTGCTATGTCCCTGAGGTGGGCGCCCCCGGACATAGCATAGGGGATGGGGTCATCAGAGCCATTAATGTGCGGCCTCCCTCACTGTTGAAACGTGTCGAGGCCCTGGGGGACGGGGTCCCCGTGGCCAAAAAAAGCCTTAGGAGGGGGGCAGCTTGGCACCCTTCTTTTTTTTGTTTAGGCTGTACCCGCAGGAGGAATAGAGTAGCGGGGGAGGCAATATTTACTGCTAAAGAAGAGAAGTTAAGAGAAGAGTAGGAAGGGGTTTGTGGAAGGTTAAAGAGGGGTTTAGGATGGGACATGCAACCACTCACAAAGGAGTAAGCACATAGATATTTATAAGCATCTATAGTTACTACAACCAAAAGCACCCAAAACAGTTGTAAACGTACTTCAGTTGAGAGTTAGAGTTTGTCCAGCACCACACATGGCCACAAACAGGTAATGCATTACCCTCCCACAGGGAATAAACACAGACTTAAATAATAGTTTTACATTAAATTAACTTATTTAAATTAGTGAAGATTATAAATAACATTAAATAAATGAATGTCCTTTAACGTCAAAAATTATATAAATAAAACATTTAATATATTTAAAATGATAACATTTTTATTTCAAATCAAGGTAATAATCCTGTCCAATTTTTATATTACTCTGCACTTAAAAAATAAATAAAATGTATTAACAATAACATACAAATATTTCTTCAATTTAAAAAAAAACTTAAGTAAACTTTTGAACGTTTCTGTTTTTTTCCATTGGCAGATGCCTAATCCAGTACTGAAGATCTCCGTCCACATGCGAAAATGTACAATTAATAGCTTTACAATTGTAAATTAGGCTTTAGCCCTAAATTTGGTGGGGGGGAGGGGCATGTAAGTCTACACCTATGAGTAACTTTACCCTTCTAAATTGTGAATAGAGGAGTATAGCTACTCAATACTGTAAGGGTAAATTTACATGTGCGGATTTACTAATGTGTAAATTTACCTTTGTGAATAGCTCAACTATGTTTATATATTGTCTACACTATCATGGATAATAACAGATAATCATGTAAACACGTTTCCAATACATTTATTACAAAGGGACTTTTTGGGAGTGAATATTCCTAAATTGTGAATTAGTCCATGCATATTATCATTGTGAATATATTTGGCAAAGAGAATGGCCACTACATGGCGCTTCTCATAGGGCAAAGTCACTTTGACTAATGACAGACATATTCTCTTTCTTTATATTTGCAAGGCCACATCACCTCAAAACATTCTCTATAGCCCAGGCACATATTTTACATGCTGGGAATTATACTGTATAAATATTGTAAAGCAATACTTGGTCTGCTTTACCAACTCTAAATGGGTATATTATAGGTTGCTTAAAGAAATCTTCTCAAGATTGTGAAACAACTTACCAGTTCCTGTGAATTATTCCCTGTTAAGTTGACCAAACTAGCCCACTCTTATCCAGGTTTATATATATGTTTTGGTTTCAATGGTATGTTGCCCTTGTAGAGATGGAATACTTTTTCATGGTATGGAAGGTCAAAGACTGACAAGGTGGCACTAGAGGAGTTACCAAGCATGGAGTCTCATAAAACTTTAATAAATATATTTCTGGGCGTACTGGGCAGAAAACCATTTCTGGTGTGGTAACAACAGAGCCAACAAACAACTTTGACAAGATACTTGGTAAAAGTAAAACATACAGAAAGGGTTTGGAGTTGCCAGGGAATCTGCTATACATTGGGTTTACCAGGGATTCCGTTATACATTAAAGTTGACACCATTCCAGTGCTTTGGAAATAAACCGCATGGAGAAGCATTTTATAATGGTCAAAAACTTTACCCAAAACCAGATGTTTTAACTTTTACTAAAATGTTTATTAACCTCCATTTCCCAAATCAATGTTCCTGTGTTTTTATTGGGAAAACAGAATGTGTCAACAAATTTAGTTCAAAATCCAGAACTTCCTATTATGGTCTCAAGTGGAAATCATGTATTTTAATCAATTTCAAACTCATCCAAGAAAATCCAAAGAATTTTGTTATTATCAAGCAATATTACCACGGGATCCACTTTTCATTGAGGAAGCAAATGTTTCATTCCTGTAGATGCTGATGACACCTAGGTAATTTTACAGCTGGATAAATCCATTTTGGAAATGTTAAATCTGATCAAAGAGTGTTAGTCAGCAGTCTCGTACAGGATAAATAGCAGATTCTTAAAACTCAATGCGTGAAAAACAGGTTTGCTGCGCTGTCCTAAATCTCCATGGACCTCTATTCTATTGGGCACCCCGCTGGGTACCACTCCAGCACAGACCAAGGTTTTGGAAAAGTCAATAAAGTATGGGGGGGGGTATGAGTAGAGGAATGGGGAGGGTTGATAAAGGGCATTCTAATGGAGGGATTTGTTGCATACATCACATTCTGAAACCTTGTACCTCAGAGTGATAATATTGACCTGCAGCAATATCAAGTCACAGTGTCGACTACCACTATATCATCAAGGTAAGGGATGTATAGTTGTACTATTCTTAACTCCACGTCGTTTTATTTTAGTACTCTGCATAATCACATAAAGCATTTTTTGGGCAGAGTATTCCACCGTGTAATTGTGAATAAACCGATGATGTGCCCAGTACGTTCAAACTTTCATCTAACTCTTGATGCTTTCACTTTCTCCATAAGTTCGAGATGGCACCGCAAGGCATATGTGGCTAGCCTGGCACTCACCTCTAGATCTTAAAATCAACCACCTGAGCAGGTCAGCTGGGGGAGAATCATCTACAACTCTGAGAAGCCCCAAAGACTTGTCTCTTAGACACCGTTAACACTCAATAGACATCCAAAGATGTTCGCACCTCAAATATCCTCAACAAACCCAGAAGTCGCATGAGTGAACGCTGTTCTGCATAGAAGCCTCACCTCCACCTGTTTTTAGCAACATTAAAAGAAACAGTGGCGCTGTGGCGAGAGAGTGGAGGCCGGTGAAATAGAAAGGTGCCCACATGTTCAAGATCTACTGTCGTAGGACCAGAGGGCCTTATTTAAGAGAAGTGTTGCATCTCTGTGATAAAGCAGCGATGCAACACTTCTTAGTGCGCCCTCCTTGCAATACCATTGATGCGCCGTATGTGTAGTACGGTGCATCATGTCGCAAGGAGTTACAGCGACGTCAGTATTACTGATGTATCTGTATGCGCAAAAGTGGCGCATTGCTAGGGTGCGTCTGAAAACAGATGCAAATTCAGCAATGTGTCCTTTCACATGGCGCAAGACCTATGTGAAAGGGCATGCATCACCCTTACTCCTGCCATGAGATAGGCGTAATTCTTTTGACGCAATGACGTCCTAGAAGTGGCGCACTCAGTAGGTCACTTCTGCAAGGCTTTGATGCGAGGGAACGCTCAGCCTGCATACAATATACCTGACGCACGTATAATGTAGCGCAGGGGTTTACGAAGTGACGCATCTGCCTAGATGCGTCACTTCGTAAACATGGCGCAACATGGTGCATTATTTACACCGCCACATCGGCACAAAAAGTGACGCAACAGTGGCGTAAATGTGACACCACTGGCGTAGCTAGTGGGAGCAATGGAGGCGGCCCGCCCCAGGCGGCACTATTTCAGTGGCGGTAGTGCGACCCTACTAGTTGCAAATGCAGTGTCCTGTGAATGTTAGACCGCGCACTCTGATTCAATTAGCAAACAGGCTGCCGGCTGATTGAATGCCTGAGTTGTTCCTGAATGTGATGTTCGTACCCCTACTGTCCCCTGGTGTATGAGCGGTAGAGTTAATATGCTGACTTCCATTGTGGTCAGAGTGACTTAACGGTTTCTTACGCAACAGGTATAGTTATTATGCTTCCAAATCAAATAGCTTGCATAGTGAGGGGAAACACCCATCACAATGCAACTATTACAACGACCTTCCATTACAACGAAACTATTACAACGCTACATCCATTACAACGCATGCTATTACAACGCATGCCATTACATCCCAGATGCTATTACAACGCATACCATTACAACGTAAGTATGGGTAAGTATTTTAATTAATTAATATTGGTATGCGTTGTAATAGCATCTGGGATGTAATGGCATGCGTTGTAATAGCATGTGTTGTAATGGATGTAGCGTTGTAATAGTTTCGTTGTAATAGTAGGTCGTTGTGATTGTATGCGTTGTAACGTCATACATCCATAGTGAGTACAGAGGGCAGAAACCTTGCACTTCTGATATACTCCCCTAGCTGCCAACAGTGTAGTGAATGGCAGCAAGAGACAACTGTGCACCACCCTGTTCTAGTCTCCCACTTTTCAATACGCAAACATCACGAGACACAAAGGGAAATGAATTGGTGAGATTAAAGAGACATCCGCCAGATGCAAGAGTGCCAGAACTGAATGTAGGAAACGTATTTTCTGAATTAGTAGATAAGGAGCTTGCTACAGTATGTTTAAGACTGCTCATGGTGACTTGGGAAGCTCACATCAGGCACTATACAATCGAATTCATCAGTGCTCACAAGAAGGTATAGGAGTTCCCACCTGCGTGACAAATAGCCTTCCCTGGCCTCAGAGATTTGAGGATCCTTGGCCTAGATGTATCAAGCATTTTGCGATTCGTTAAGCGAATTTTGGGCTTAACGAATCGCAAACGGACATTTTGCATCTTTTGGGATGTATGTGAAATTAGCAGAATAAGGAATCGCAAAAATTTGCGATTCCTTATTTTGCTTAAGCATTTAAGGAATCGCAATTTTGCGATTCCTTAAATGCCATGTATGAAGCTTTTTTAATTTGCGAATTCAGGTTAAGGAATCGCAAATTAACACCAACTTGAGGTTCGTGTTAATTTGCGAAATCCTTTCAAAAACCAAAATTTGGCAATTTTGAGGGTGGCATGTGACACACATACATGCCCATAGGGCATGTACGTGCGCCATATGCACACACATGTAAGTTTCAGGGGTGCAGCAGGGTGTCCATGAGACACCCCTGCACCCTTGCAATAATTCTCAAATTGCAATTAGCAAATTGCGAATTCGCAATTTGAGAATTATTTCGCAATCATTCCTATGGGCCTCCTGGCCCATAGGAATGAATGGGAAATTATTCCTTATTTGCGAATTCGCAACTTGCGAATTCGCAAATTAGGAATAATAAGGAATTGCAAAAAAATAGCGATTTAAAACATACATCCCATTTTGCGATTTCTTAATAGTGATTCGGTAAAAATCGCTATTAAGAAATCGCAAATAGGAACGATGGTACATCTAGGCCTTTATCTCCAACGAATAACAGCCCCTGCGCTTAATAACATTCTTTTGGAGATGGCTTATAACAAAAGGGAATGGCGAAGGTGTAACATTTGTAAAGGTATTATTATAAGAGGATAGGAGTAGTAAAGGGGACGAGAATGAGATAGAAAAACATAGAACATACGCTTGATAGCACATGAGCAAATGAATGTGCAGAACATTTAGATAAATTAACTGATGTACAATTTAAGAATTTGAGATGGTCCCCATTCTTCGGGTCCCGGTGCAAGATGATAGAACTGAGGAGGATTCATGTCTCTTCCGTGGCCTCTACAGGCAACACTCTACTAGATCAGTGGCGTTGGTAAAATATAACATAAGGGACCAGAATATGCATGACAAATATAATGCGCCTTCTCATTTTATTTCCAGCGAGGTGTATTCTTGGGGCTTGTCGGAAATACTATCTTACCTCCAAAAAGGCTATAACCCAAATATGAATGGCTGGAAAGTTTATTACATTCCTTAATGGCCAAGCGTTTCATTTGCAAATTCAAGAATTGACTTCTCCTGAAACACCTAGCACTCCTGATAACTCCTTAAACCAGGAAAAGTGAAGAAATTAGTTTGCAACGGTTGCTGAGCCTGTATCCAGACTTATATAGCGTGGACGGAAGAACGACCAGACTGCAGACTGCTAGGGTGTGCTTTTCGGTGCTGCGTGTACTGCGTCAGCTGCTCCCACTAATACCGGAAGAATTGCGTCCAATGGTGGTGAGAAGCACGGTGCTTAGCAGGCTGGACTACTGCAACTCCCTATATCTGGGAGCTCCACAATATATTTTCCAGGGGTTGCAGAGAGTCCAGTCTGCAGCAGCAAAAATAGCATTAAACAGGCAGCGCAGGGCCTCATCTACACAAACTCTGAGGGAACTTCACTGGGTGCCTATCAAGGAAAGGGTCCAATTTAACTCCTTCGATGCTGTTGACGGAACGGTTCCGTCATGCACGTCGGGTGAGCTGTGCGGATGACGGAACTGTTCCGTCATGACTCCGCCCGCGCAAGGCGGAGTCAGCATGGGCGGGGAATTCGCGCCGCACGGAAGCGGTTAAGGTATTGTGCCTGGTTCATAGAGCGGTACATGACTTGGGCCCCATCCCCCTGCAAGAAACATTTTCCTGGTACCATCCCAAAAGACAGCTTCGCTCCTCAAATGCCAGCTTGTTGGTAACTCCCAGATTCAAACGATCTAGGATGGGAGGAAGGGCCTTCAGCGTGACCGCTGCCCTCCTCTGGAACAAACTTTCTCTGAATATTAGACAAATAGACTCCCTGTCTGAGTTCAGGAAGAGCATTAAAACATGGCTCTTCCCTCGGTTCTGATCCTTCTTCTTTTAAGAGTGCCTGAAGCCAGTTGCTGAATGGTCTTTCTTTTTCGGTCGAAGCGCCAGGATACCCGTAGGGCGACAGTTTGCGCTATATAAGAACTCCTTCCATTCCATTCCATGGTAGAGGAGCATGACTGGAGTTCGAATCAGTGCTACATGTAGTGAGAGTAGCTACAGGCCAGAACACAATGGGCAGGTGTTTGCCCAGCGTGCAACACACAGTTTCGATTGAATTATGATATTAACAGAATAAAGAAAGATGTATTCAAACAGTGTTAGTCGAGTTTATCTTCATCTTTTGATCTGACCCCCCCTGGCTAACCACACTTTGGGCTTTGCACCAGGAGCAAAGCCGCACAGTTTGCCAGCATCCAGTTACAGCAGGCAGGCAGGACAGAACGACGCAGGACAGTGTAGTCCGTTTGATCTGCATTCTTCGTAGTGAAGAATGTGAAAGAATAAAAAATTAAATATGTATGCAGAAAGAAATTTAGACTTTCTTAGAATATAAAGTTTGTGTAATAGTCATAAATTCTGGATGCGGGGAGGTATATATATTTGTATTTTTAGTAATAGGTTTGGTGCCACAGTGTTTTGTTTCTCCCCATGTTATGTCGTAGATGCAAGAACTTTGGAGAGGAGGAGTGTTTTTTTGTACGTCTATGTTTTGCTTCATGCTGTGCTTGTTGTCAGCTGATACCCACTTCAGTGCAAGGGGTAACACAAAGAGCCCAGAGAGATGGCATGTCAAGGTCCCTCACCCCTGCCAACTACCTCACAGAGTACCCAGCAGCACAGATAATACACCTTTGTTTTAAAAACAGATCGAAATGCCCTGTACTACTACATAATCTAGTAGAGGGCAAGTTACAAGTAGGTCAGACCGCAGGAACTCATGACCACATTGAGATGCAGTGCTGGGCCTGTTGTGGGCTAGTCTTTATGGGACGAGACCCCCAGATACGCTGCCCTTATTAACAGCCCGTCAAGATCTTGCTTATGGACGGAGCCTCCCTCCCTTGTCCCAGGTGTGCGAATGGGATCTCTTTAAAATAAGGCTTCCAGGGCCCACATTTACCGTCTTTGGCAGAAGTCTAGTACTTCTTAAAAATCTTAACTGGTCGCAATATGCAGCCAGTACTTTGTGACCAGATTTGTGTGCCTGTGGCCCATCGATTTCTTTAATGCACATAATCCTAATATCTCTGAAAGGCATCTGATCCTTGCAACTTTTAATGATGAACACTCATGCTTGTATCAACTTTGATTCGCTGATTGACTTCTGCATTTATCAATATATTATAGATTTTAAAGGACTACTCCCTTCTGTTATTTGTGTGCATACAGTTACCGGCTGTAACTTTCTGAGCACAAAACAACCTGTATTGCAGAGGACACTTGTAGTCTGATGTTGGGGCTATGTGAGTCTACGTTCATGTATGCAATTGTTCTCACACCTGGTTTCGTTAGGATTCTATGTTTCATTGTTAGGTTTAACCCTATTTGTGAAGACCCCTGAATATTTAAACAAGCAATTTGGTGTTTTTTGACAACAGCAAGTTATGGGAAATCAGGACAGCAAGCTGAAGAGGGGACGCAGTGTGCATGAAAGTGAAACTGTCCAGTCATATTTGTGTGCCATCACCGAGAGAGTCGCAGGCACGATTGCGAATAAACACAGCACAGATCTGAAATCATGTTGCATCTGGCAGTCATACAGCTCAATCATTCACTTATTAAAAGTCAAAGTCCTGGGAGGTGCTCAATAGCAGAAACAAATTTGATGAGTCATTACTAGCCTCAATTTAGGAAGGTGTAATAACATCTATTCAAACCAACACATTGCCACGGCTCTGGTCATATTTTTAGTTAAATATGCCAGAGGTTGTTAACAAGTCAACCTTGATACCGCTGTACTTATATATTATTATTGCAAATAGAACAATTGATGGACAGAATGCAGAACGATGCCACACATTCGCCCGAGTACAGAGATCTGGCCCTAAAGCTTTTATTTTTTTGCTCTCTGTGCCATTCCAGTTTGAACCCAGCCATGTGCAAATCAGCCTTGATTTGCATATGACCAAGTCTAAACTGGGGTTGCATGGCGAGCGAAAGAATGATGGATTTAACTCAGAGCTCTTGACTGGGGGTGAATATTTTGATTTGTTCTGCATTCCGTCCATCAATTGTGTGTCTTTGTACTGCCGGTGTATTCAACTGTGTAGCCTTGGCCCGTGTCATGTATGTGCATGTAACTTGCATGATCGAGGTAACTATTAGCGGCGATACCACATGTCTCTTGGAACTCTTTCAAGTGCTCGCCGGTCTTTTCACCCAGCATCCCCCCCCACTCCCTGCCATGGGCAGCAATCTGAGGGATAGCACCGGGCTCCAGAGGCTCAAGCTACGCCTCTGTGTGACACAAGGCTTCATAAATAAGCCCCAGAGTAGCTGTTGTGGGAACAGCGAAAGCAACTGCTAGTGAGATTTGGAGCCAAAACAAAAGTAGTAGTTTCCTTTCAATTGACCTGTGTTTCATGTTTTATCATTTTACACTTCACTCGTTTGCATCATACCCTGTGGGCCTCATTTATGAAAAGTGACGCATCGCTGCGTGAAAACAGCGATGCGTCATTTTTCACTGCGCCCTCCTTGCGACACCAATGATGCCTCATATTTACAGTATGACGCATCATGGCGCAAGGAGTTACAGATACGTCAGTATTTCTGACGTATCTTTAAGCGCAAAAGTAACGCATTGCTGGAGTGTGTCACAAAAGTGACGCAACTCCAGCAATGTGTCCTTTCACATGGGGCAAGCCCCATGTGAAAGAGTCTGCGTCAGTCTTACGCCTGCTGTGAGGCAGGCGTAAGAAATGGACGCATTTGTGTCCTAGAAGTGGCGCAGAGAAATCTTATAGATTTCACGGCGTCACTTTTAGGACCCTTTCTTGCGTCAGAACGCCCCCCTGCATACATTATACCTGGCGTAGGTATGATGTAGCGCAGGGGTTTACAAAGTGACGCATCTACTAAGATGCGTCACTTTGTAAATAAGGTGCAACAAGGCACATTTTTTACGCTGCTGGTGCGTCACAAAAAGTGACGCACCGGCGGCGTAAAAGTGTTTCACTGCCTCATAAATGAGGCCCATTTTTACAGAAATGTACGCATTACACTTTACCACAATGCATTTGGTCAACCCCAAAATGCACACCGAAAATACACACGCAGCTACCCGTGGCCACGATTGGAAATTAAAAAGTGCTTCCGTTTCTAGAAATTTAAATAGATTTTTTCATCACAAGTAAAAAACGACAGCCAAGGTCAAAGTCGCCATATTTGACGCTACCCTTCAGTGAAGAGTGTCACTGTCAACAACAGATTGTGCACAAGACACAGTGTGCTCCGCACTGCATCTTGCCAGATGTTCTCGGCGCTCAACAAAGAAACTGAGCTAAAATGGCGGGGTGGCTTCAGGGCATCGACAGCCCACCGCACATCACATGCTCGGAACAGGACGCCTAGTCCGCCGCTATGAAGTATAAAATAAAGCAGAGAACAACAGCAAATACACTGCACGCCACTTATGATCTTCCGGCAACACAATATCAAAGCGAAACGTCAATTGATGATATATTTGCAACAGACACGTTGGAGGGGCTTCAAAGCATCCTGGCCTTTTACTGCCCACATGAATCAGCTGCCGCATAAGTGCATAATCTGTTGTTTTCGTGCATTCTTTTGCATTCACAGCGTACTTTGCTGATGCCCAGCAGATGAATTCTGCACTTGTCCTGAACCGCCATAATTCACTCCGGCGTTGGACACGGGCATGAAAATAAAATGTTTGTGGTATAGAATTGAACTGCATGAAGCAATTTCCTCTTTTAGTTTTCAGTATTAAATCAAGTTTATGCAGCGATTACAGTAATAGTTCCATTGTTCCACAAGTTGATGAATGGAGCAATTGTTTTTGGCAGCTTAGAAAGTACAATTGTTTGTCATCCTGCTCTGTGGTTGGACAGAACACTGCTCAGTGCTGCAGATATACACTATGCTAGGGTTACTTGCTGGGACTCCTTTATTTCATAATATATTGAGTTAGTTTTAGTAGAACTGATATTTAACACTAGATATACAAAAAGGGAACACTGTGTGCATACCTATATATATATATATATATATATATATAGAGAGAGAGAGAGAGAGAGAGAGAGAGAGAGAGAGAGAGAGAAGGAAACAGATCTCCCACCAGGGCTTTAAGTGGGCCGGGTCCTGCCGGTGCTCAGCACGGGCATTTCTAAAAAGCAGGTGCTGAGACGGGTTCCTATAGGGTTCTCCATTTTCTCCCTCACCTGCAGGGTGAAAAAAAAACGTAACTCTGCACCAGTACCGCCCATCACTGCCTTTGATGTAACTTAAAAGACACTTGTTATATTTCTTTCACAGTCTCATCATTTCAGAACTGACGCATTTTCAATATTCTATGCAATGAAGCCATAGCTTTTGATTATTTATCTTATGCAACTAACAACCATTGACAAAGCCAATAGTCCTGGCTTGTTGTAGGTATAATGTTACTTCTTGTATTATATATCTGGGTGTCATGCAATAACAGAAGCAGTAAAGTACATGTGGGGAGGCACACGGAAGGTAAAAATCTGTGATTAGCATAGTGACTATGCTAATCACAGATTTTTAGCTTCCGTGTTTTTTAAGCCACACCTTTAATTACATCTGCCACGACCCTTTCAGAGACCCTCCCCCAGTTTTTTCATCCCGCTAAAGCCCTGCCTCCCCCGACAATAAAAATACAGAAGGGAAAGAACATGAAGGATGAAACCATTGCAAACCAGCAGAAGAATGTTCTTCAGCACAACATGTATCTGTACGTAGGTATAGGGATATATATATATAGTCTGAACACTACCTATAAAGCTCGAGAGGGTAACACATATTAATGACCAGACCCACTAACATCAAGCAGCATAGTGTTGTCAAAAGGATGGGCCTGGTTCACAGAGGGCCTCTGCACTCGTGACGGGTGCCCCGCAATCGGGGGTAGTCTCTGCACTGGGGCGGAATCACCACAATTGAGAATTCTGATTGCAGAGATTCCGCCCCAGGTACGTAGATTCCCCCACGACAGTGGGGCCTCCACCACGAGTATGAAGATTCCCACACGGTGGCGAGGACTCCACCACGAGTGCGGAGGCTTAATGTGAATCAAGCTGGATGTTTCTAGATGCATGAGAGTGAAGCGTAGCTGAAAAGAAGGTGCTACTGCAAGGAACACTTACCCCTGCTTCTTTAAAATAGCCATCTACCTCCAGTTGACTTCACCAATCTCACAAAAGAGTATGCCTCTTTGGGATTCCAAATGCAAAATGAACAATTGATGGACATAATGCAGAACAATGTCATACATTCACCCCAGTACAGAGATCTGGGCCTAAATCCAACTTTTTTTGCTCCCCAGGCCATTCCAGTTTGAACCCAGCCATTTGCAAATCAGTCTTGACCCTGTGCCCAATGGGAACAGTCCAGTCTGAACTGCCAGGCCAGGTTATCCCTGACTGAAACAAACATCCTTGGACCAGTTTCGGGGTTTCCCCCCTCATCAGCCAGGATAGCTTGACTCCAGTGGCATGGAGAGCGCGAGACCCACGTCTGGACATACCCGTCCCACTCAGGTGACAAATGCAAAAAGAACAATTGATGGACAGCAGGCCCATGGCCAGCCATATGCTCAAGGGCGTCCTCATCAGCAGCTTGGCTGCTGCTATACAAGCCACAGCCATGTTCTCAGAAGAAGTCAATCTCTAAAACAACAAGGTCCAACTTAACACTCTCAGAGCGGGGGCGCCCTCACTTAATGGGATAGGAGCCTCTGGGATCGGCATGGGGGAGATTTCCTTCCATCCTTGGGGGCAAGAAGTGGGCAGCCATGGGAGAAGTCTGAGAGAAATAAATAGGGACATGATTGTGAATCAAGCTCTGACAAGGTAGAGGATGTGGTATAACGGCGAGAGTGGTCGCCGTCGAAGCTGGCGAACCGCGTTCGAGTCTCGGCAGGGACACTCAACATCCTGTGATTCTGGGCAAATCACATAAGCTCCCAGTGCCTAACAAAATTAATGGGTCCGTTGTAAAGCAACTGGTGCTCATGTAAAGCACTTTGATACCTCCAGGTCGAGCTAGCGCTATATAAAACTCAAATTCAATTCTGAGCTGAAAAGGAATATTGAGAGTTGTTGCAGTAATGCATATTTTTGATACACGAACTGAGTCACACTGCTACAAATATAAAGCTAGAAAAATGCAAGAACAGTTTGATTTGCTCATGGGTTACCTATGTCAATTATGAATAACTGGCAATTTTAGCCTGTTTTTTTTTTTAACAGTATGATTTACTCATAGAAATACTTTATTGTATGATTAATTACAATCTTCGCAATAAAAAGCAGACAATACAATTTTTATAAAAAAATTCCATAGAAGTACAATTTTGTTAAAAAGGATATAAAATTCACATTATTCACACACTGCTCTATTGTGCCCATTACACGCACCTCGACCCTTAACTGCATTAACTTGCTGGTCAGATCAAAACCAATCAGGTTTGTACCTATACTAGGTGCAAGAAGTCACTGAATGCAGTGGTCATATGCAACCAACTAGTCCTTAATGATTGTCCATGACTACAAAGCACATAATTTTCGTACCTTATAGTCAACGAAGTTTGTAGGGCCACCCAATGCAAATGCTTGAATAAGCATCTGGCCCTCTGTATAGGATATAACATGCAAAGTTTGCTCTAAAGTGCAAGTATATGAGTCAACAACGTTTTCTGTGACCATCTAATGCAAATACTTGATTAATTCCATAACCCTCAGTGCAAAAAGAAAAAAGATAAAATGCTAAATTGAATCTAAAATACAAATGTGGTAACAACCACCCTATACAACCATTGCATTTAACGCAAGGGGCAGAAACATGTAAAAAATCATTTTGAGCAGCAAAGGACCATACAAAGGTGCATTATGCATCAATAAAAGTCCTTATAGGCAATATCCACTTGCTGGTAACGTTTTGTATTACCACCTAATGCAAGTACTTGATTAAATCCATATGACCCACGATGCCTCCAATGGTTGTCTTGTGTGTGTTGTGGCTTGTGAGTCTGCCATATATGACTAGTTCTTTCCTGGGGTTCTGGCAAGGGATATACAGCCGAAGGAGGTCAGATATTAAATTCCCTTAGCCGGTCCCACAATATGGAGTAATATTTAGTCATTCTAGCTAATTCTATTGGAACATCACACATGTAGACATAAGTAACCGCTTCCCCACAAGATCTTAGCCCATGCTTCAGGAACAGAGGCCTCAGTTAAATGGGCCCATCAGCTCGGTGCAACATTGTAGGTGGCTCACCGATTCAGTAACATATGTGCACAAACGACACCGCTACTGACCGCAACTTTTTAATTAAGACCCGTGAGCCCAATGGGTTTTGCGCGCCTGCCCACTGTTATTGTTTTTAAACACGTCTATGTTTCAGAGGGCCAGACATCAAATTGCTGCTGGCCCTCCGCAAAAGTGCTTTTGCGCACTTACAATTTCTTATTGGCCGGTCTAAGTGGGGCCGCCATCTTCGTTCTGTCAAAAAATAGCAAATGGCCCCTGTGTCACATTCTATAGATGTGCCCATGTGTAGTGCCTACAGAATGGCTCGACCGCCAAAGGTGGCCCCGTCTTTGCACAATTTTTTTGTTGATGTTAACAGCATCAGCAGAAAGCACTGCTGTTTACTGATGCTTTTCAGAATCAACAAAGAGCATTGGCAAAGCCAGTATGTCCTAAAGGCAGGGCTTTAAGTGGGCCGGGTCCTGCCGGTGCTTAGCACTGCCTAAAAACCAGGTGCCTAGATGGAGCTCTATTCGGCTCTTCACTTTTGCTCTCACCATAAGGGTGAAAACAAATGGTGACTCTACAGGAGAACCACCCTTCACTAACTTTGATGTAACTTCAAAGAGACTCGTTATTGTTCTTGCACAGTCTCATCATTTCAGAACTGAAGCCTTTTTCAATATTATATACAATGAAGCCACAGTTGTTGCTTAGTTATCTTATGCAACTAACAACCATTGACAAAGCCAATAGTCCTCGCTTCTTGTAGGTGTAATGTTATTTGTTGTATTTTATATCTGTTAACAATGACAGAAGCAGCAAATTACCAGTAGGGCGGCACACTATGCTAAGCACAGAATTTAAGCCTAAATGATTTAAGCCATGCCCTTAATTACACCAACCACGCCACTTTGAGAGACCCACCTCCAGTTTTTTCATCCCACTTAAACCCTGCCCAAAGGTGAGACCTACTGGCTGTGCCAATGCTTGTTAATACAGAGAAGTATAAGTTTGTAAAACTAACTTGTAAGCATGGGCAAATTTTGCAAATTCTCGATCCGCGAATTTGCGGATTTGCAAATTGGCAATCCGCAAAATTCGCGAATTCGTGCAAATTTGCGGATTTTTATATTTTTGCGTGTTCGCGGGGCGCTTTGCGTGTTCGCGGCTTTTTTTTTTGCCTGGTTAATCACTGCCACCCTCTCGATTTTTATGCTCTTCTGCCCTCTGTACCACTCGTTTCTGTGCCCTTCTGCCCTCTGCCCCACTCATTTTTTGTCCCCTTCTGCCCTCTGTCCCACTTTTGTGCCCTTCTGCCCTCAGCCCCACTTAGAATGGCACCGGCAAGCTGCCAGCGCCATTCTAAAATAGCTACAAAGAGCTTCAACAGGAAGCACTAATAGATAAAGTAAAGCAGGTGCTCGAGTTGAAGGTCAAATTAAGTTACACAATCATTAATCACCCCAAGTTTGGGGTGATTAATGATTGTGTAACTGAATTTGAGCTTCAACTCGAGCACCTGCTTTACTTTATCTATTAGAGCTTCCTGTTGAAGCTGACTTTTGTAACTATTTTAGAATGGCTCTGGCAGCTTGCCGGTGCCATTCTAAAAGAGTTACAAAAGTCAGCTTGAACTTTTGACCCAATCCGTTCCGCTCGCGGATTTTGCGGGAAATTTGCGAATCTCGCGGATGCCTAATTTACCGAAAATCCGCAAAATCCGCAAGCGGAACGGATTTTCCGCCCATGCTTACTAACTTGTATCCATTCCAGAAACTTAGTTTACAAAATAAAGTCAGGTCACCAAAGTTATATTTCAGGAGCCTGCTGCCACAGATCCTGAATACTAGGATTTCCGAATTCCAAAGCCACCTAGTTTGTGTGTGTGTAAACGATGGGCACACACCTGGGTGGTTTTGCCATTTCGCTGTTGGATGACGTGTTCCCCTAGAGTTTGGTTTGCTCCACACATAGGGACAAAGGTTTCCTATCTTTCTCCTTCTGTCTTTTGTGGGCGTTAAGTCATGGTGGTGGACTTTGCAGATGGGGAGCAGAAGGAGTGCGGAACTTTTCCTTAATTGTTGGATCGCCATTTTTAATGGTTTTTACAACCATTTCCTCTGTATTCATCATGTTTTCATAAAGATTGCTTGAATAAAAATGCATAGATTATGAATTGGCTTCAAAGGTTTCACAGCTTGAGTGATGCCACTTCCTGTGATGACGGTGGGTTGGTTCCAATGGGATGTGATGCCCACTACTTCAAGTGATTTCCCTGTGGACAGGTTGTGATTGTGGTTTGAGGAGGAGGAGGGACATATGAATAAAGAGCGAGGTCAGTGGGAGGGACTAATGAATGGAAGTGATACTCAAAAGTCGATGGGCGGACGTTACGTCACTTGAAGTAATGAAAACGAGGACCTGAGGGAGCGAATAGACATCAACGTTGCAACACAGGGCTACAGGGCTGTTGCATGGGAGGCATAAGGAGCTCATCTACTCAGGATTTTATTATTTGGCATCTAGTACTTTGATATTTGATATTCCTGTCATACATTTGCACTGACAAGTGGCAGTATGAAACAAAAGTACAGGCGTGGATGACCAGAGAAGGGATAATTTTAGATCTTCGTAACCCCAACATAGCATATTATTGATGGGCATTATAAATAATGGTGCCTATTCAGTAAGGGGTAAACGAGTACTACTGCAGCATTATTTTAAGTCCTCTTGCGTGCCTTTGTGAATTGGCCCCAAAATATCTCAACTGTGAATAATTTGGGAATATTCATACACAATAGAAATAGCAAGGACTGTGTTCTGTTTGCACGTTTACTAATAGTGGTCAGACATTTCAGGGCTGATTGAAAAAAGTGTGCAAGAGAATGAAAAATACTACTCCTGTACCTCTGCTTCTTGTACTCTTAACTGTCTTTGTGAATCGAGTTATCGAGTTCAAAACATCTCAAATGGGAATAGCCACAACCAATCATTATCAATATATAGGTCTGTGCTTTCTCTGCACTTTTACTAACCGTGAGCTGGGTGTTTAGGAGTTGGTTCACAAAGGCCTGTAAGTAGTGCTCATAGTGCCGATATCAGCAGCCCTCGCTTAGCAGTAATTAGTCGCGCTGCACAAAATAAACAGTACACACAGGTTTTTTGTTGGAAAACAGTTTGCTGCAGGTTTATTACATACAAGGAGTATGCCAACTTGGTGGGTTAACTTACGGGCGATCCAAGGGCAGGCAGTGGTGACTAACCTAAGCTGCCCTGCCCACCTGATGAGCCAAACTGCACCGTGGCCAATCCAATAAGAGCTACCATTTATGTGGGAGTTATCCCCTTTACATATCATGGATCACCAGTCCATACCTTTTACTCACGCCTTTTTAGGGCCGGGCAGACAAGCCCCCCTCAGAGCACTCAACGCTGATGTGACCCTCCAATCAAATCGCACAGCAAATATGACCCTCAAAACATTCCGACCGGCGCTCTAAAGCGCTACAAGCAGAAGAAGAGCAGAGGCCGCATTACAAATTAACAGACCCGAGAATCGAAAACGCCTAGACTGCTAACCTCATAGAACAACAAACCGAAACTGCTTGCCTCTGCTCATTTCGCTGCGTGCCCCGACAGAGTGTCCAGGAGGGAACAAAGAGGGTGGCCTGTGGATGGGGGCAGGTATAAATACCTGTCCCCAGCCCACCGCACACCGCACACCTGTTGCAGGGCGAGGTCAGGGCCTCGCACGTGGTCACTAGCAGCAGCACAGATACACGGACAACACACAGTTGTCAGGTATGCCGGAAAGACCCCGAGCGGTCTTCCGCCTGTTTATTATATACCTCGAGGCGAGCCCGCCCCGTGGGTGTGGGGATGCATGTATCAGTGGATACATTGTGTGTTAGAGGCCGGGTGGCTCTCTACAACACCGGAAAGGACCCCGCAGAGGAGCCAGACCCAAAGGGGGACTCCCAGAGGAGGGGGTACCAGTGACAAGAGCGCGGGGAGGTGCCTGAAGTGGCACTAAGGGAGCCGCCTTCTTACAGGGCCCACTGCGTGTGCTGCAGCAGCTGCAATTTGCAAACAATTAAGTGCCAGGGCTCTTCTTGGAAGGCCACTGTAGCCTACACCACCCATGCCCTGCCAGTGCTGGCAATGGCAGTACCAACATAACACCTAACCATCACAGTCCTACAAGTGTGACCGTTCACACTATTTCAGGCCACACAAACATTCAATAATGGCATGAGAGGCTGGCATTACTCAACTTCAAATGTACATTCACTTAATAAACAGGGTTGCTGTGCGCATCTCCAAATTAATGTCACTAGAACCGGTGCTGACAATTAAGTACCAGTACGGAGCACCGGAAACCACCACCACCACAAATTAAGCACTGCCTGTAAGAGTATGTAAAAGAGTTCTTCTGTAGTACTCCTTCATGTACTTTTACATGCTTTTGCCAATCGGACCCGTTTCAAAGCAAAAGAAACACAATTACTTTACAAGCAGTAGTTCGGGTGCATAACCATTTTCTTCACTGCTGGTAAATATTTGTTGCCAATTCCTCTTCCCATCTCACTTTACTCTCCGTAGGCTTCCAGATTGTGTAAATTGTGAAGCAGAGTGTCTTAGCAGTGCTTTCAGAATCTTTCTCCAATGAGCTTGAATGGAAATCTGAACGGTGAAAGGATGTCTACCACTCAAAGCAAGGTGGAATTGTGCCACTGGAGGGCTCCCAAGGCACTAAGAAACAGCCAGCTTTTCAAACCTTTCTTTGTTATTTGGTACCAACTAGTGGTTGTATCCAGGGGCCGTGCAGATCATGTGTGCAGGGGGGCCTCCAACCCACCAAGAGACCCCCCAGCCTTTCAAGAGAGGCCCCATTCAGCCCAAGGCCAATGAATATATGGGAGATATGGGAGAGTGAGGGGCCCTTCATCACATTCTGCAGAGGGCCCCATAGTTTGTGCTACGACACTGGTTGCGCCCCAAGGCCACAGGCTTACCTCACCTTAGGGTACCGCCAGCTCTTCACTCATAGAAGAACTTCCATTTGCTGCTTAGAAGTGGTTACTAGTGTCGACAAGGTTTAAAGGGTATTGTTATTTAACTGGTACCATGTTGTGTGGGGTTTTTGAGCTGGCCATATACAGTCCAATGTTCAAAGACCCACACGCTGGAACTCAGTCCATTAAAACCCATTTGAAACTCCTCATTTGAAATTTCCACATGGAGGCTTAAGATGCACGTGTGCATCACTGAAACACTAAGGAATCCACAGGGTATCTGTTTCCAAGGTAACTCGTGTATCAATTGCCTGTGTGAAGATTCACCACTGTGGAAGAGTAGTTGCGCTATGGATAAAATGAACATTCCCATGGACATCTTCAGATGCACCACTGTCACAACAATCACAACAAAGCAGGAAATAGGATGATGTGCCCAAGATCACACAGCAAGTATTTTGGGAAGGTAGGCTACCACCCTTCTGGCGTGGACACATTGCTCCAAAGTTAGATATCATGTAATTTCTGGTGCATTCAGAGAGTTTCATTCATGGATGACATGGATTGAGTCATTAAAACGAATGTAACAAACAGTAATGTTTTCAAAGCGAAAACACAAGGATTGATTCATTGTATGTCTTCTAATGTGAAGTTCTTACTCCAAGACCCAATAATAAATATATATCCTGCATTAATTGTATTCACAATGCAGAGAAAATGTGGAAAATGAAATTAGTAAAAATAAAATAACAAAAAAGAACTGGCCTTAATTATTGCTGGAAAATCAATAAAATGTTTTAATTCAACTGTATAAAATGTACAGAACTCGAAAACTAAAAGAAACTAAAAAGTTATATTAACTCTTCTCATGTCAGGTACCAGTAGCTCATCTCATGTTATAATTTTTTTAAATTATTTTTTTATTTTTAGTTTCTGAATACATCTATCTAAATAGGAAAAAGACACACACAGCACTGGCTGGATGAGCTACTCACACCTGGTGCTACTGCTATATCCTTTGATATAAAATATATACAATTTTATTTATTTATGAGTTTCATATATATGGCCTAAAAGAATAGTCCAGTAAATGCCTTGTTTCAGAAAAGATGCACACATACAGCTTTCATATACTGCCTACCTCCAAGATCTTCAATGATATCCAGGCTCGAGCTCCAGGAAAAGCGTTCCACTGCGCCATACCCCATCTCTGTCAGAGATGTAGGTAGCGTCTCCAGCTCGTAGGCGCCACGTTTTTTCCAGTAAAGAAACATGTTCAGGAAAAACAGTCCAGTTGTATTGATAAATAGGAAACAGACTTCTTTCCTAGGTCCTTCAATTGTTGTGTGATGCTAGAAAGAATCTTATTTTATTCCCCTTGGTGCTTGGGCCACTGAGCTCCCAGCATGTTTCGGCTGGACTTTCCGTGGGACCGCCAGGAGAAGGCCCGGCCTTGGCCTGGAGAGAGTACGGTTCTGGGTAAGGGACAAGTGTAGCATTCATGCCCAGGAAGAGGCGAAGGCTGGGAAAGCCAGAAGTGCCACAATATACTGACCAATGGAGCTGCCAGTGGGCCAGACAAAGAGACATTCTTTAACCTCCCACAGACGCTTTCACAGCCTCCCATTCCACAGATGAAGAAAATTAAATGGAAGACGCAAACCATTTTTCAATTTTTCTACTCACCAAGAATGACCGAGCCGATGTGGATTCAAAAACACGGCCTGGGCAACCAATTTATCCTAATTCAATTTAGGTCAAGCCCGAAATACCATAGGTTCTCAATTACAAAACATTCTACACACCAATGTTTCAAAGACAAGAGCTCAAGCGAATGCTTTACAAAATAGTAATTTTGCATATTTTCCCCGACTTACAACTTCACAGAATTATATGTTTTCCTAAATGTGGAATTGCAGCCAGTAAATCCAAATGTTTTCAGCAAGTGGAAAAAGTGTGCGGAAAAGGAACAGAATTCAGGACCCGCATGTCATAAAGGACCAGCAACTCTGTGACCTGCATGTAATTCCTTGTTCCCACAAAAAAAATCACAATGGCTGCAGGTGGGCTAGTGAAACTGACAAGAAACGGTAACATCAGGACTCGTATTGCCACAGTGGGCCTAATTAGGAGTCTGGCGGTCCGAGGTCCGCCAGACTCACGGGGCGCAGCGGTGGCAGTCCAGCCAACCTCGCAGCGGTGGTCCGACCGCCCTATTAGAACTCGGGAGGTCCGAATGCCATTGCACCACTGCAGCCGCCAGGTAACCGGTGTTCCCTGGCAGTGGCGCGACAGTCAGGACCACCAGCAGTGTCATGGAGGTCTTTCCTCCATGAAAAGGCTGGCATTCTGCAAACAAAGGGGGTCCTACAGGGCCCCCTGTTGGCCATTTGCATGCAGAGGGGCGCAAAATGTGCCCCCCTGTGTGCATGCACCCCAGTTCCTACAGGGCATGCAGGGCAGGAACTTTTCGTGGCGTTCCTATTGCAGTGCCCATTTTCAGAGGCACATCTTTGGGACCGCCTAAAAAGCCCGCCGGGCACAAGGAAACTACTAATCTGGCGGGTAGTGGTCAGACTGGTTTGGCGGTGCGAGAGCCTGCCGCCAACGTGGCGGTCCGCTCTCGCACCGCCAAACTCATAATCAGGCCTTTTGTGTCAGATGCAAGCACATATAACAGATTCTGATTTATACAATTAGATCAACAGGCATTCACAGGCTCATGTTGACAGCACTCATGAAGTAAACCCTCTAGGTCTGCCAGCCTTCCACGATCGGTCTTAAGAATGGAATAGAAGGGGCACCAGGGAATGCATTGAAAGGCCACAAAGATGCTTCTTTTGTTGATAAACGCAAACATTGCCAATGATTTTTCAGTCTTCATATGTACAATTACCATTAGTGCTAGGGGTGGATGAAGGTTTTTGTTACGTAAGCAAAGTTGTGCAAAACCTCTGATTATTGGGCACAGTGTTTGGAGTTTCTCAATTTTGTTCGCATTGAGTGTGAATTTTCTGCACAGATGGGGCCTCATTTATGAGGCTGTGCGTCACTTTTACGCTGCCGGTGCGTCACTTTTTGTGACGCACCAGAGGCGTAAAAAATGCCCCTTGTTGCTCCATATTTACAAAGTGACCCATCTAGGTAGATGCGTCTGTAAACCCCTGCGCCACATTATACCTGCGCCAGGTATAATGTATGCAAGGGGGGCATATTGACGCAAAGAAGGGTCTTAGAAGTGACGCAGTGAAATCTATGAGATTTCACTGCGTCACTTTTAGGACGCTGTTGCATCCAAATCTTGCGTCTGCCTCACAGCAGGCGTAAGACTGACGTAGGCCCTTTCACATGGGGCTTGCCCCATGTGAAACGACGCATTGCTGGAGTTGCGTCACTTTTGAGACACACTCCAGCAATGCGTGCCACTTTTGCGCTTACAGATACGTCAGAAATACTGACGTATCTGTAACTCCTTGCGACATGATGCGTCATACATTAAATATGACGCATCAGAAATGTCGCAAGGAGTGCACACTGAGAAGTGACGCATCGCTGCTTTCACGCAGTGATGCGTCATTTCTCATAAATGAGGCCCAGAGTACCTGAAACTTTCACACCTTTGGTGCGACTGTTTTCTTCACCTGGGCTGGCTGCACGATTTCCTAGCAGAACTGGATGTACACAGGCGTTTCTCCAAATCCTTGGTCTGTCCACCTCATTTAGAGATGGGGGACCTTAAATAGTCTGTAAAGGAAGCTCCATTGTCTGAATTCTTCCGCCGATTTTCTCACAGATTAGGGGTGTTGGAGGAAGAACATCCCCCATCCACTCTTTTTAGGTGAGGGACAGGAAAAAACCCAAAATGACACCCCTCATCCAGGAAAAAACTCCCTATGTGTGGGCCTTAAGTTTTTTGTTTTTCCACAAAATTTCCAACTTTGAAAAAATCAAACATTTGAAGAGTTTGACGGCCAGATAATTAACATTTCCTACATTGACAGGAGCTGCCATAAGCAGTTTGATTGTATTATGGGTTACAGATGTGAACGGCCCTGTGCGAGGCTACTGCCCACTATATCAGTGACCCAATAAACAGATATGTTGCAGGGAAACATATATACACATCAGTGGGGAGCCATTGTCAACTAACTACATATTAATCCATACATCCTAACTCTTTCTTTTATTGAAAAACAATTTTCTTTTAAAATGCTCATTCAAAAAAACTTTTTACTTGTTATACCAGTACATTTCATCCAAAATATCTTTAGTGTCAACTTTTTAATCACATTTAAAACAAAGTATAAGAACCATGAATAATTCTGGATACTCTGATAAGTCACAGCCAACATGTGTTTCGTGGCTCAACAACCACTTCTTTAGGGCTCATGTGAGGAAAGTGAAGAGAAAAATAATTAGTGGGTTAAAAAAATAAGACGCTTCGAAGTAGGTCTCTTAATCAAAGCATGATAGATTGTGTAGATGCGTCTTTTATCCTCGATGAATTGCTGTCATAATACTCCCTGAATAGATGACCTTTCAGAGTGAAATAACTGTCAGTTTCATTTAATGATATTATCTCCATGTCATATTACATGGTTTTACATCGCACCTTGAATCCGCATGAAGTGATTCTCAGATTCCCATTACAAGACATCAAAACCGTTTGATGTTATACTTAAATGGATTTCTTTTTTTTAAGAGTTTTATATAGCGCGAACTTGACCCGAATCGGGTATCAGAGCGCTTTACATAGCACCACTTAAGTTACATGAGGACACACATTCATTTTTTTAGGCACGCGGAGATTAAGTGACTTGCCCAGAATCACAGGATATTTTAGCGTCATTACCCAGACTCGAACCCAGTTCCCCAGATCCGAGGTCGAGCGCCCTAGCCGTTAGGCCAACTCCTCTCCCTGATATCAATTTCACCCTGTACCACTTCTTGTGGCCTTACAGCCTCTATCCATCCAAGGAACCAGGGCTCCAGTGCTGGTAGATGGTGAAGGTGAATGCTGGGATTGGAGGTCTGCTGTCCAATAGAGGCCTCCACCCCAAAATTCACAACCATTCTCAATGAGCTGCGAGTCCATTCCCGCCCCAATATTATTGATGAGGTAGGCAGCTTGCTCTATGTTGCTAACAGTCCTTTGTGTTGCGAAGGATCTGAGGATCACTTACATCGCTGGTCACCAGCGGCACATGGCATCTACTGAGGAGGGGGGGAAAGGATGGGTGCGCACGTGGGGAAATAAAATAAAAAATACATAAAATAGAAAACACTTACCGGATCGTGACGAGACAACGTCGTCTTCACTCCAGACCTCTTCTGCTGGGACTGCAGTGCGGGCCCCAGCAAACTCCCTCGACCAATCCTGGCCTGCTCACATGCTGCCAACAAGCATGTGAGTAGCGCCCTGATTGGTGGGAGCTGCCTCTATCTGCGCACCCCAGTGCACTTGAGGACTGCACTTGCACTGAACCTAGCTGTTTTAAGATTGCTGGGCTGAGTGGTTTAAAAAGTGAACATGTCTGGCTGGCCGTCACAAGACGGCCAGCCAAAGAGACATGCGCACTTTAAACAGTGCAAAGGTAGCCCGCTGCCCACAACTCTTCCCTACTGTCACTCAGCAGGCCCACTCCGTCCTAACGCTCATTTCATGACGAGCTGATGAACAATAAAATCATAATGTATTACCATTTTATTTTTCATCTCTGGGGATTTGGGGGGCCCTTAAGTGGGGCAGTGCTCCTCAGCTCCGAAGGAGGATCTGCCCCTGCTGGTCATTGCGTAATACAAAGAATTGTTCTGCAGCCAGACCCTATTTGGATCAGGGCCCGGATGTTTTGCCCCATTCATAAAATGAAGTGCAGAGTAGATTCCACATTGCAGTTGTGTTTGGTTCGGAGTGAATTAGCGATAAGCCATTGGCTGTACCTGAAGCAGCACATCTAGAATACAAAATTCACTGAGACTATAAAAGAACTACAGTCTGTGTAGGCTGTGTGGGCAGTGTGCGCCTATGCATGTCTGTTATGGGCATCATCATGATTCAATGACTTCTTTGGAACACGTGGACTCATGCATTCGTCCCAGAAGCCAGTCATTCTGGGCAAACCGAACCTCTGCCCAATCAAATCACCTGAATGTTTAGTTAGAACCAAGCTTCTGGGTCCAATCTCACATACATGTATCTAATTCCACTAACAGGGCAAACAAGGCTGTTAACCTGGAGCTTTTTTTGTGTTAGCTCTAATGCCTGTCAAAATTCTATCCAAAATGTGTATTTTCCAGAATTACATCAATATAAACAAGCACTGTCAAAACTAATTGGTCTACGTTTGACAAGCTGATGCTATGGTTATACTTTTTTTTACTTTTCCATTCAAACATAAACCAAGAAAGGAAAAAGAAAAACTTATGCTCGCCTAAAAATGTCAACCATATGCTCGAATAAAAATGTAAGATGTAATTTAAAAAAGTAGCAATTGCAAAAATGTAAATAGAACTGAAAAAGCGCTTTCTACCATGCAAACTTACTTATAACAGACATAGAAACCGTATTTACTTTTAATGCTTTTAATGCACACCACGGGAAAATATGATTCTTATAGGCCCAATGAAAAGGTTTTATTTACTTTGAATTGCTGTAACCTGAAAAAATAGTTTAGATAACAAGGATTACTATAACAAATTAAAGAAAAGGATCAAGAATGGAAAGAAAAAAGGCATTGGCATTGATCACCAGTCCAGGCACTCTACTCCACTTCTTTTAAGGTGGATGTACCCATGTGTTGTGGCAAAATTCCATCACTCACAGTGCAAGAGAGCCAATGGCTGCAGTGGGCTGATACACTGCCCTTGCTGTCTGCTGGGGACTTTGGAAGGAAAGTTGAATGTTATGGTATTTTATGTTAAATGAGTTTTAGAAGGCGCAGAACAGTGTAGGATGGCATACGGCGAGAGAAAATGTAATCATAAGCTTGTTGAAAGAGTCAAGTCTTCAAGAGTTTGCAGAAATGCATGCAATGCGCCGAAGATCTAATCTCTAGGGGCAGGGAATTCCAAGTCTGAGGGACCAAAACAGCAAATTTAGACTTTCGTTTGAAAGGGGGAATTCTGAGGAAGTTCCTGTGCCTAGACCTGAGGTTGCAATGAGGTACATATTTTTTGACTCGAGAGGATAGAAAAACAAAGCATGTTCCATTTATGGATTTAAACATAAGACAACTTGACTGGAAAATCTAGCGTTTTTCTACTTTTCAATAGAGGGATAATGACAGCACAACAGACCAAAGGATGAAGAGGGTTGACCCAAAGCTATGTATAATCATACAAATATATATTTTTAATTATGAAAATTAAGCAAGGCCAAAAATGTATTTACAGCATATCTGAGTTCTCAAATATTTCATCTCCTCAGAAATTTACAAGCTATATTTTCCCGAACATCTCAAATGACAGAAATTGCCACTTCATGGATCTGGCGCAGAATACTTCTCTTATCACCCCCAAGTTGCCGAGAGGTTTGCCATTTCCAAAATTCAAATGTTTATGCAACACCACATCCCTCTCTGGGGATAATAGGGAACTGCTTAAGGACTCATCTATGGCGTGAATTATTTTTTAACACAGCAAAATCTTAAACTAAGTTAACATGCCATAGATCGTAGGAAAACATTTAAATTTAAAGCAGGAAGCCTTTTAAATCTAAGGACCCAACCCAGTTTTATTAACTGGGATAAGGAGTCTTTTTTGGAAATTAAGGTGTAGCTGATTCTTGATTCTCAAATGCAGCAGGTGCAAACCTAAAACCTGAACTGCGGAAACAAAGTAAGAATCTGAGAAGAACATATATTTGAATTAAATAAATCTTTGCTGCCACCCTACATATTGAAATAAAAAAAAACTATAGCCACATTTGGTGGTTGGAGGACACAGGGCATTGGTCAAAAAAGGCAGATGCCCTATTCATCCACCTTAGGGTTCCACCACCCCATTCAGAGGTGGGAAACCTACAAGATTTCCACTGACGGAGTTCTCAGCTGACTCCACCAGTTGAACACCCCTCGATCAGCCATTATTTTAAAACCATTCTTTGGGTATTTTCATTATTTGGTTACTTAGGGGTTCAACAAACCACAGAACTGGTCCCAAAGTGTCTCTGTCCCGGGCCATAATCACATTAAAATTGATGTCGTTTAGAACTTTCCTTGCCATATCCTGAAGGGCATTCACACTAAGAAAACTATTGTCTCCCCTCTAACCTGCTCATAACTGAAACACAGCAACCCTGGGGAGTCTGTTGTTACCTGTGAGATCATCAAGAAAATCATGTGATGCACAAATATGTCCAAGCAGTACAAAAGGGGGTGGTGATGGACGGAGCATCTGAACCAATCAAATACTCACACCAAGTTAACAGATCTGGGTTTAATCCATCACCGTTCCTTAGCCCACTGTGCCACCCCAGTTCAGACATGGCCATATGCAAATCAGTCTGACCCTGTGCCTCATGGGAACAGTCCAGCCCGAACTGCCAAGCCATACCTTCCCTGGACCGGAAACAAGCTTCCTAGGACCGGTTACTGGCATTCCAGCCGTCTTCATCCAGGCTTGCTTGAATCCAGTGGCAAAGTGAGCAAGGGACTCACGTCTGAGCAAATCTTTGCTGCCACCCTACATATTGAAATAAAAAAAATAAAAAACTATAGCCACATTTGGTGGTTGGAGGATACAGGGCATTGGTCAAAAAAGGCAGATGCCCTATTCATCCACCTTAGGGTTCCACCACCCCATTCAGAGGTGGGAAACCTACAAGATTTCCACTGACGGAGTTCTCAGCTGACTCAACCAGTTGAAAACCCCTCGATCAGCCATTATTTTAAAACCATTCTTTGGGTATTTTCATTATTTGGTTACTTAGGGGTTCAACAAACCACAGAACTGGTCCCAAAGTGTCCCTGTCCTGGGCCATAATCACATTAAAGTTGATGTCGTTTAGAACTTTCCTTGACATATCCTAAAGGGCATTCACACTAAGAAAACTAGTGTCTCCCCTCCAACCTGCTCATAACTGAAACACAGCAACCCTGGGGAGTCTGTTGTTACCTGTGAAATTATCAAGGAAAGCACGTGATGCACAAATATGTCCAGTCTTTGTTGTGTCGATCATGGAACATCTAGTTGTATCCAGGGCCGTCTTAACAGCATTATAGGCCCCCGGGCAAAACAGTGCACTGAGCCCTGGCTACACAACCACTCACAGGAATACAAATGTTTAACAGAAAATTAATGTTACATTCTGGTCTGAACCGTGCCCATGCGTAGTTAATATCCACAAAGGATATTAACTATTTGAGTGCTTTGGGGCTGGACCATGTGTCTGAGAGTCAAAGTTATCCACACAAATCCACCTTCCTCATCCTTGTCCATGAGGCATCTTCCATCAGAGCAAAAAACATTCAAAACAAATGCAACTGTGGGATATGTTGTGGTACCCCTGAAGAAGAAATGAGCCTGTGATCAAGCAACCTTATAGATATGTACCATACACAGATATGCTACATTCACAACAGATTACAGCAAAATGACCTTAAAAATGTTTTAAACTGTGGCTCATTCTCACCCCCACCCCGCCCTCCACCCCCACTTCCTGGTTTGCCATTCCCCAGCAGGTTAGAAACAGATGGGGCCTCGCCCATGGGATCGTCCACCTCCACCCTAGATCATTTTCAGGAGTGTGCTTATGCTTTGGTGGTGTTGCAAACACTGTTGCTGATTCTTTGGTGCCTTGTGTCTATCTTCCATGTAGTTAGTCGCTCCACCAGGGCAGTCCAGAGAGCGCAGAGGATTGCCTCATTCAGCCACCTAGTTCCAAGCTTCTTCCAGTTAGTCAAAGAAGGGAGATCTTGAGTTGTATATTACTTTAAGCTTGGCTGAGAAGATGAGCTTATATTTGATGTTCATTAACCACATCTCCTGCTCTACCACATCAGAGTTTTTCAGAACGTTTAAATGGAGGTAGTCTGGAAAGTATAGAATCTAGGAGCATTGAAACAGCTACTCTAAGAAATTAATCCTTGTTTTTATAGTTTAGGATTTTGGCTATGAAAGGGCTGGTAGAGACCCCCAGGGGGCACTGCACCATGATGCAATGGGTTCTCTCCAGAACAAAGTACAAAGTCAGTTTATCCTTGGCCATCCAGTTTATGATTCAGTTCTCCGAGAACTTCTCAGTACATGGACCCCTCACACCCTCAGGAAGGCCCACAAACTGCAAGTTGTTCCATCATGCTCTACCTTCAGCATCCTCTGTGCACTCCTCCAATGTCTTGTCTGCCACTGACAAGCTGCCACCAATGTCTTGAGCTCCTGAACTGTGTCTTTGATCTCAAAGATGCAGCTCTCTGCCTCAGTCACTCTGAATACAGCATTGAGTGAATCTTGACTGAGCTGTGTGGCATCAATGCCCACTTCATTGATTTTAGACTCTAGGGCTGTAAATGAGACCTGAATGGCAGTAGGTGATACACTACAGGACTGTAGGAATTGGTACCCTACTCCATTATGGATAGAGGGACCCTGGACTGATCCTTCACCATTGCATCCAAAGGGTTACTAAAAACAGCAGGCATTACAACAACTGAGGGTTTTCTAGGGGCAAAAGTGCTCAGCAAAGCATCCGATCCATGCCCTCCACTCTCCAAAAAGGCTCACTGGATAATATGGAGGCAGTGAGTGTAGACAAGTGACATGCGAACTGCCCAAATGTCTCAGGAACATCCAGACACAGGCCTAATGATCATAAAGGGGTCAGATCGCTGGAGCTGATCACCAGTCAACAGATTTGAAGGTGAGCAGACCCCAGGAAAATAGCCAAATGTCTCCTTTACCTAATCCTAGGCTCCCTCCGTTGCCCAGATGGAGTTCATCGTTGCCATTGTATGGGGAGTCTGCATCATGTCCTAAAATGGCTGAGGGTAGTACTGTGTTGCCTGGTGCCACGTTGCTGGCCCACCTGGTCCAGGCCTAGTCCAAACAGTGCAGCAGGCACCTAGTGCCAAAGTCTAGTTAGTGGAAGCCCCTCCTTATGTAGACACCCGAGTCCCCTCTGACTCAGCCGGTTTGCACCAATAGTCTACTTGCATCAGGTAGCATGATCAGCCAAGTGGGGGATAAATTGCCCAGTCATGTGGCCTCCTCCAATGAGAGAGGGGTTGAGGGGTGGTGCCAGCAGAGTTCCACTGTATGGCTGCAGTAACACCCACTCTCGGCAACCCCCCTCAGACCATGTGCAAGGCCACCCATATGGATATCAGAACCCCACTCACGGGAGATAACAGTTCACAGTAACAGGCACCTGGTGGAAGCAAGAAAAAGTCACTGAGTTTCCAATCTGCACCCCACCCACGCGACGGAGCTCTGGACCCCCAATCAGGAGAGTTCCCTTAGCCCTGTGCACAGCTGTGGGCCCTTACAGCTGCCATCTTAAAGATGTGCGTGCTGCAACCTTTTATTGCAGAACAGTTTAGCAACAATTCCAACATCTCCGGTACTCATACGCCCTTGTATAGTCCTGAGGCAATCTTGCACTGCATCCGCAGCCAAATTCAGTTGGCTTGGTACAGAACGATGATGGCTTGTGAGTTTATATGGCTGGAGAATTAGAAAGACGCAGCTGCTATCTCAGCAAGCCACGCACAATTGGGAACACTTTTATGAAGACAGCAAGGTATGGTGGTCAATTGACTCACATGGTGGTGTTAATTCATGCACAATTACAAAGTGGAGGCCTGTCCCATACCTTGAGGGTGTGTCCAACCTCACAGACGTGGAGGTGGGCGGGTTAATAAATGCTCTCGTAAGAGCAAGAGTTTTAATTAATATCCTATTTCAGTCCATTCAGATGTGTCCAAACAAGAGTTGGAGTGATAATTACTGCGCTGTCCTATCCATATGGATGTATAAGTCATGAGTGGTAGTTTTAGTTAATGCCCATATTCCGGTGCATGTAGAATAATCCATTCTTAAAGAAATGTGGTTGTCAACTGATGTCCTGTTCCAAATCCATGTAGATATGTCGAAGTGTTAACACCTGTACCAATCTATGTGGTTGTGTGCAGTCTCATAGGAGTGGGAGTGTTAATGGCTTTACCAATAATGTGGAACTGTCCAATCTTGTAAAGTGGCAATGTTAATTAATACCCTGTACAAATCGATGTGGAGGTGTCCAATCTCTTAAGAGTGGCAATGTTAATTAATGCTGTGTTTCAAATGTGACCACACACTTTTCAGCCATGATGGTTAGCCATATTTGCTAATTTCATTTTAGTAATTAGAACTTTGTTAGCTGGTTATTGATTGTCATTTTTTACTTTATTGTCTGCAGTCTTCCCATATACAATAATGAACATGTGCCCTTGATCCTTGAATTCGCAGGTGTTGTGATGCAATTAATTTAAATGTTAAATCCACATTTTGTGCTTTTCTTTAATAAAATAAACATTGGATGTTCCTAATCAAGCAATACTATTTTTTTGAATCTATTTCTTTATATGGCAATCTCTACAAAATAAATATTTTCTAGATCCCTGAAAAACCCCTTGGCAGCCCACACGTTTCCCTTGCTGCTCGGACTTAACTTCTAATGCAGTTTGTGGCTGGGGCACCTTTGGCAGACAGGCTGGTTGCATAACATCCAGATCTAATTTTCCAATGCCAACCTAATTCCTATTTTTTCCTCCCTTTTGCTAGGAAGCACCAACACTTTGCATACAATAATCCCTTCAACCTCCGAGATTTCACAGAACATATAGAAATTACAAACAGCTCCTTTCTTTGGTTTCCTACTGAGAACAGTTCAGAAGTCTGGGAATGCTGAGAGCTCCACAGTCTCTGCCAGTTCAAACAGTACTGGGAGGTTTTGCATGGCCAGTAGCTGAGCTTCAGAGTTAATGGTTGGACTGAAATCACTGACGTCCCTCATCTTCAAATTACAGGATTAGAGTTTACAGCAGGTCTTCAATGAAACCCGGAAGCTGGAACAACTCTTTCTGACTCTACTTGGTAATGTGTTTCAAATTAGGCTGGTCACGTGATGGAACGTTTCTTTCTTCTTTTCTGAATAAAAATAGGATCTGCAGGATCAAAGGGACTCGGGGACAGCAAAAAGAGAGCCCTGGTGCTCATGTACTTGTGTTGCAAACAAGAAGAGGCGTGGTAACTAGGCTGACCAGATTCTGAGAAGTTAAATCTGGGACAGGCTTGACATGTTATGTTATGTTATTTAATTTTCTATAGCGTGTGAATCAAATAGGGGCATTTCGGCGCTTACCTAGCGAAAAGAGGGTGAAGTCCGGTCACATTAAATGGGTATATTAAAAAGGAAAGTTTTCAGTTGTTTCCTAAAAGTAATGTACGAAGTACATTTTCGCAGGGCAACGGGAAGCTGGTTCCAGTATCGCGGGGCGAGATATGAAAAGGCTCTCCCCCCTCCCCAGTACGGCTTAAACGGATACGCGGAACCTTTAACAAAGCCAAAGAGTTGGATCTTAGGTTGCAGTCCGAAACCTGCTTTATACATTTCTTCTGCAAATAAAGGGGGCCTTTGCCATTCACGGCAATAAAAGTGAAACAGCAGATCTTAAAGAAGGAAGGTTTCTTTATTGGCAGCCAGTGTAGCTGTTTCAGCAAAGGAGCCGAGGAAGAGCCTGGGGGACGAATTAAAATCATCCTATCCGCAGTGTTTTGGATTACCTGCAATTTGGCAAGTAATGTCTCACTTACTTCCACCAGCATTGCATTCCTGTAATCCAGGTGACTCATCACCATCGCTTGAACAAGGGTTCTCCAATAGTCAGTTGGCAAGCAGGGAATTATCCTGCATAAGAGGCGAAGGCTATAATAGCAGGAGCTAATAATGGCCGCCACATGATCTTTCATGGTTTAGTGTTGGATCCAGTTTCTGTCCGAGGTTTTTCACAACTTGGGCTGGAATGGGATCAATTCCCAACTGGTTGGGCCACCACTCTTGTGTCCAGATGGTTGACGCTTTGCCCATAAGCATAATCTCGGTCTTATTGGGATTCAATTGGAGTCAGTTCTCTGTAATCCAATTAGAAATTGCAAGCATGCCTGCTGCAAATCTGGTTTTCTCATCCTCCAAATCAGAACCGATTGGAAACATCAGCTGAGTATCATGAGCATAAGAGATAATTTCGAATCTGAACGGTTCTACAATTTTTGCTAGAGGGGCCATGTAAATATTAAATAATGTAGGACTTAGGCAGGAACCCTGTGGGACGCCCTTGTCCAAGCAAGATTTCTGCGAAAGGTAGGGTCCTAGCATGGTCCTTTGCCATCTAACAGACAGGAAGTTTCTGAGCCATTTCAAGGCTGAGCCTCGGATACCACATAAGTATAGTCTCTCCGCAAGCAAAGTGTGAGAGATGGTATCGAATACCGTGGCGAGATCTAAGAGGATCAGCCAGTCAGTAACTGCAAGAATGGCCATCTCAGTACTGAAGCTTGGCCGAAATCCCGACTGAGAGGGGTCTAAGATTTTATTAGACTTGAGAAGTGACCTCAGCTGCCTGTTTATGATGGTTTCCAGGTGCTTAGCCAACAAAGGAAGAAGAGATATGGGTTGATAGTTGCCAAGCGCCTGAGGATCGGCTGTAGGTTTCTTCAGTATGGGATGGACATACACTTCTTTCCAGGCAGTAGGAATGGTGCCAGATCGGATTGAGCTGTTGAAAATTTTGAGGCTATAAAAGTAGATCTAAATGTTACATTATATATATATATATATATATATATATATATATATATATATATATATATATATATATATATATATATCACGCTCCGTTTTGCACCTGACGGGTCACTCCCAGATGGGTGCTCTTCGTGGTGGTGCACCACGTGACATCTTCACTCCTCACTCCTTCTCCTTGCTTGAAAAGAGTGTAAGCACTCACGGGGAGAATTTCAGATTTTTTATTCACTACAGAAGACAGACGCAATTCGGGTTACCTTCGTCAGTGTTTATAGTCGACACTACGAGGGACCATTTTAACTATCTTACATCATTAGTGGTGGCATGAGAAAGGATCATTTACGCTATGTGCATGGAATTACATGATACGCCTAAGATATAAAGATGTAAATATGTGAATACTCATTGAAGAGAATGTTACACACAATGTTTACAAATGGCGTCACTATCACTGTTGCTAGAAAGTCTCCTTTTGATGTCCCTGAATTACGACCTAGGATAGTTAAAATGGCCCCGTCCCTGGCAAAGAGAGCGCAACGAAAGTGCAGACGCAGACGGCCAACCCGAGGCAAGTGAGACAACCAAATCGTGTAAGCCGCAGCGGATGCTGGCAGAGCGCAGGAGAGGCGGCCAAGGACAGGGCGAAGTGGAAAATTGCACTTAGAGTTGAGACTCTAGTACAACATGAGCGAAGAAATGTTTAACGAGTCGGCACAGAGAGGGCGGCCATGGGAATGTTTAAAAAGCGACAAGCAGAGAGTGGATCTAAGAAAGTGGAAGGGAATGCGGAAACCACTAACAATCTAAATGGTTTATTTACAAAATTGTAACGGTTATATGAAAGAGAATTAAGTAAATGGGGGGAGGCCACTTCCTTACAGAATTATGTGGAGGTGGATAGAGTCTCCAGGGGTCTCAGAATATATACTGTTCATGCATATGAGAACCCCGATCCCTTGCTACTTGAGTTATGGGTGGAACACACGGCTCAATCAAGTAAGGGAATGCTGGATCTCCTAATCAGATTTGCGTGGAGTGACAGAGAAAAAGCGTTGATGGAGATTAAATTATTGGAAGAAGAAATCATGAAGGACACGGATAAAAATAAAAAAGAAGAACTGAGAGATGCTATGAAAAAACGGTTGAAAAAATATGAATCAAAAATACGACAAAGAAAACAAGAATAATTTGAAAGAGACGAAAGGGATTACCAACAGGGCAGGATACTAATTTTCGCAAAAAAGCTGATGCAGCGCGAAAGGAAATGAATAAAAAGAAACCAATGCCACCACCTGCCAGAGTGGAAACCTCTGAGTCTGAAGTAACAGAAAATTAATATTCAGGGGATGAAACCCCCACTACCTCAACTGAAAACCCCAAGACCCCTTTTCACGTAGAATTCAACCTGATTCGCTAAACGTGGCTAAGAGGAGGGAAAAGCAAGCCACTGGAATCCACAGGAGAACACGGAGAGGTGGTAGGAAGGGGAAGGGGAAGAGGAAATGTTACACCAAGAATAACACGGAGCAAGAGAGGATGGAGGTGGTAGGAGATGAAGACAACCTGACCATTATAAACCTCACATCAAAAATATTAACACCTATTGAAGAATCAACGTTCAAGTTGGGTCTGACCTTTTGTCCGAATGAGAAGATGGAATTCACACAGACAAGGATTGACCTTTTTTAATTTGTGCGAAAATTAAAATTGCACAAATTCCTCAAATTGAAACCGTCAGTCAAAGAATGTAGGCAATTTAAAACAAAGGACACCGACATTTTAACAACAGATGACTTATCCATTTTGGAGATTTTAGAAGACCTGCGATCTGAGAAATCAGTGGAGGAAGAACAGAATGTGACTCTGACACAAAGAATGAGACAGGTGGGCGTAGAATCAGACGCACCATTGACAAGCTTAAAGCCTGCATCTATAATTACACCTCAGATACCTTATGACGCAATAGATTCATTTTCGGATGCGGTAATGAAGGATTTGAAAAAATTTCGCGCGAACAGTAGAATTCCAAGGAAGACCAAAATGAACATTACCAAAGAGCAAAGATATAAACTACAAGAATTGGAAAAGAATAGCAAAATGATTTGCAAACCAGCAGATAAAGGGGGCAACATTGTCCTTCTAACAAGGGAACAATATTGCCAAGAGGCATTAAGACAACTGGACAATGGCAATTTGTATGAGAAAACCAACATAGGATGTTATAATGAAAGCATCGAACAACATCAAGCTTTAATCAAAAAATGGCACATGAAATCAATGTTGGGCACAGAAGAATATCTAATCCTCAAGAACAACAATCCGGTAATACCAACATTCTACCAATTACCTAAAATTCATAAAGATGAAAAAAATCCGCCTAGAAGACCAAAAGTCTCGTCAATAGGAAGTCTAGCTGAGAACATATCCATATATATCGATCACTTTCTTTTTCAATAGATCTTACAATTGAGCTTGTATATTAAGGATACTGAAGACTTCATTATGAAGATCAAAGATCTAAAATGGGAACCAACGTACCTATTAATTGCATTGGACATCACAAGCCTGTATACATGCATTAATCATCAGCATGGAATAAAGGCAATCATACATTTCTTGGACAAGAGAGCTATGAAGTACTCGGATCACAGTAAAATGTTAATTGAATGTATTCAATTTTATTTATCAAATAACATTTTTCTATTTGAAGGGGAACTGTACAGACAAATATCAGGAACAGCGATGGGTACCTGCCTGCCCCCAGCTACGCGAACCTGTTCGTGGGCTGATGGGAGGAGCAGGTATTCCGGGACCAGGAAAATGCTAAATGGGCTGACAACATTGTAGTCTGGTTGCTGATCATCCTGGATGCCTGGCAATCCGACATAGTGACCGCTCTTCTCTCAGAAGATTTTATAACCTTTTGTGACTCGCTGTATTTCACTGGGGTGCATCACTTGGCATTCTTTGATCCCACCAACAAGCTGCTATAGTTGAACAGTAGAGGTGGGTAAAGTTAATTACTTTGGGGCATCGACCCTAAAAATAAAAATAACATAAAAGGTTGTTTCGGGGATGAAGAAATAACCTGAACTCAATCAAAATGTAAACATTTCAGCAAAGGCTGTAAAGATGACTTGCAGCAGAACAACCAGTGAAGGGGGGTGTGTTCAGGGAGCATGGGCAGGACTCACGGAAGGCCTGCGGCCAGGTTTGTGAACACCAACTCTATATTTGCACTCTCTTTTCAGGAGATTAACAGCTAGATTCATCATAGTGCCGTTTTGCGAGTCCTTAATAGGGATTATTAAGGAATCGCTATTAAGGACTTGCAAAACGGGATTCATGTAGGAATCGCTAAATAAATTGCGATTCCTACACATTCCTTATTTGCGATTAGCAAATTGCTAATCGCAAATAAGGATGCGATTTCAAGGGTGCCAGGGGTGTCCAAAGGACACCCTGTAGCACCCTTGAAATGTAATCTACATTGGTGTTGTGCACACACATGTCCAAAGGACATGTGTGTGTGTAACATGCAACTTAGAAAAATGCATTTAAATGCATTTTTCTAAGTTTTCGCTATTTACCACGAGGTTTGACCTTGCGGTAAATAGCGGCCAGAAATAGCGAATTCGCGAATAAGAAATGGTTAATGAATTGCATTTAAGGAATCTCAAATAGAGATTCCTTAAATGCAATTCCACGCAAATATGCGATTTCGCAATTACCGATTTTTGCATTTAGGATGATGAATCCCAAATGCAAAAATTGCGCTCGCAAAGGGCCAGATTCGCAGAATCTGGCCCTTTGCGAGACGATTTTTCGTTCATGAATCTACTTGTAAGTCCTCTAGGCTTTGGTGGAACTCCCTGGTTGAACTCCTACTAGGTGTGTAGCACTCTGTTGCATGGGCTGTCTTCCATGGCACTGACCCATTGGCTGTTTGGGTGCGCTGATGTTATATTCAAATGGCAAAGAATGCCTAGGTATACCCTGCACGAAGGAAGCGTCCTCTCAGGAGCACAACACAAAATGATGAGGCCACTGCAGAATGTGCTGAAGGGCTCCTAAGTCTCCCATATGTCACAGATATTCATTGGCTTTTGCCTGAAGGGTCGACGCCCCCTACGGAGGGTTTGGGCTACCCGGTGCCGCAGAGGCTGCTGGGGCCACCTCCTCTGTATGACATGCCATAGACCCAATGAGTGGTTTCCATCACAGTGCTGCCCACTCTGAAGCTGCCCACCCTTCCTTGAGCATTAATGTGCATGAACAACCTCTTCTATGACTGCGGAAAGCAAAGACCTTCCAATAGGGATGAATATGAAACACATTTACTTTGGAAAATCATAATTATAGTAGACTGCTCTTGGCATGAAAGGGCTGATTTGTTTCTACGAAACATGTAAGCATCATATTGGGACCAGCATTTCTAAAGTGGCTTTCGTCGATTGTTGTGAGAAAGGTCACACACTGCTTAGCCGTGCTGCTAACATTTTTTAAGGCCATGAACAAACACTTCTCTGCAGGGCTGCCAAACCTTTCAATAAACAGTATATCAGTACTTCTCAGCAAGACTGTCATACTTGCATCAGGCAGTATTCACAATTCTCCAGAGGGATACCATGTTTTAGTCTTGTAGAGGAGGCAAACGTTATTTGGTTGCTAGGATATAACCCCAGACACAGGACTCCACCAGTCCTAATAATCTCCTTACATGCCAAGGACTCCCCAATCCCATTGCGATTACCCCCAGATTCTACTGATGCATTCTATCCCATATGGGTGTGAAAACAAACTTTAAATATGTCTCCATTGTGATCATAAACTCCAATTAAATGCAATATTAGCAACCACATATGTTATCCTTAGTATATGAATCATCTAATCAAATATCCATGCTGTTTTATTTTAGCTTAAAGCTTTGTGTGGCTGAGGAAATATAAATTTTATGGTCAGGTAATGTTCCCTAACGTGTACCCCACCGTCTCCATGTACCAGCTTAAAGTGCATGTAACTTCCCTCCTGTGCCAGCTATGAAGACGCAAATACATTTGCGTCCAACGTTAACATGTCCTCTTTCAGACCCACCCTGAATGGGTTGAATATTCAGTTTCTAAATATGCTATGCCAACGTCTTTTTGTGGTGTACTTTACACGTTTTTCAGCTCTGGCGAAGTAGGCCCTGAATTCTGCCATCGAGCTTTTTTTCTTGCTTTCTGACTTCGAAAGCCTCAGCCCAGGCTGTCTCTGTACCCGTGACCTCTGCCTTACTCCCTGCGCGGCTCGCGGCGCTTAGCTCTGCCTGCTGCCTGCCAAGACTGTATTCAACCTTCGAATTATCTGTTCCGCTCCTCGAAAATGCATTCCTGCCTACTAGTTTAAGTAAACATTCCCCCAGCTGCAGAGCAAAGGGCCCGGCCTCACTGTCTCCGTGCAAGTAATTCATAGCCTCTGTTACCATGGAAGGCCCATGCCCCCCTCGCTTCTCATGCAGACACTTAGACGCTTATACACGCACTCACAGTCAGTATAGAATAGCTTCTGCCCCAGAGACCTTTTCCGTCTAGATAATATAGTTCCTAAACATCAGATATCAGATATGATAGAGGTACGAGTTGATCTGACATGCCAGACTTCTGTCTCTTTCCGCCAATGTAAATGTCAAGTCCCCTGCACCCTCCAGCTTCACGTCAATCACACGTCATGCAGCTGCGCGCGCATCCAGGCCTCAGATTTCTGCTGACATTGCAACATTCTGCTTTGTACCCACCTACTTGTGACACTTACATATGACGTTTCTAGCACACACCTCTATGTTCACGCCTAGTTCACGCCTTCTAATTACGTATCACTACCACGTGTGTGCTCTTATCTGCTCCTCTCAGCTGTTACGCCTACTGTATTGGTTTCTACTGTACGATTTAAGTATATAAGCTATGTATTGTCAATAAAATATTGCTCTAGCCGTTCCTACACCCCAGTGGTGGTAGGAACATGATATCCGGTTCAAGAACCATTCCTTTTTAAGGAATAAAACCCCTAAGAACTCTAACACCACGGACTCTGCCTCTTTCTTTCCGATTGAGTTATTATTGATTAAGTACTTACCTGCATAGAAATTAGGACGGTAAATCAAATATTTACCACATTATTTTGGCGCCCGAACAGGGACCCCTCCCCCACCCCACGCGCCGGTTGGTGCGTTGCAAGCTCTGTCCCCTGCCATCAGTTAGACGGAACTACGCGTATTGGCAGGATTTCCTGTATCTCCCTCTGGCCCACGGAGGTGACGAAGACTGCGATCAGCACCCAGACGAGGCGGTGAGGAGTGCGGAGGATTCCGACCAGAGCCTAGCCGAAAGAAGCAAGGTCCGAGGTGTCAAGAGGCCCACCAGTTTCCGAAGTATCCACGTGTCGAGTCGAGTCGAGTCCGGTCCAGTCCAGTCGAGTTTTCCGAGGCCTTCTGTTTCCGTGCTTCCCGGTGAGTACCATTGCTGGGACGTATCTAGACGGGTGCATTACTATGTATCCGGTGAAGACGGGTTTTGGTACACAAATTCGGTCTGCACTGTTTTAGACAGTGTATCTGTACTGTTTAGCAGTATATCCGTTGTTCCAGTTCTTGCACTGTTCCTAGCAGTGTATCTGTGCTGTTTAGCAGTACATCCAGTATCTAGGGTAGTCATATATGTCTCAAATGTTTTTCATGTGATCAATGTCGTGGTATGAGTGACTGTTTTTAATGTGCATTATTGTGTTTTTGTGTAACTAGCTGTGTTCAGAGTTAAGTAGCAAGGATTGAGCATTTCAGTACTAAGTAAACAAGATGCCGTTTTTCAATAAGTTAAAGCAGATAGGAACTAGGAAAGGGATACTAGAGGAAGAAATTCCTATCCCCCCTAGGGACACTCCTGGAAATTTCATGTATCAGAAACATGGCTTAGATGCCATATTGTATCTAGATTTATGGGCCGATTATACTAAGCATCTAGACGAGAGACACAGATGGCCTGTTACCGGAACATGGGATGCCGAGTGCATCATGAAGGTAGAAGAAGCACTATGGAAAAAGAAAGCCAGACAATCGCAGAAAGATGCCATAGAATTTTGGCGTAAAGAATCACATAAACGTGCTGAAAAAGCACTCCGTAGAGAAGACAGACTTAAAGAATCAGATAAAGCCCGAGAAAACGAATTAGTTACTGAAGGGATCCGAGTAAAATCAGAACAAATAGACCGCGCACGAAACAATCTCGTAAATGGCATGTATCTTGTGGCCGAGGGTTCGCCTGAAGCCACTTCAGAAATACCGAAAGATCTGCCGCCACCATTGGTTCCAACTAAAGTAAATCACAGGACTACTAAAGACATATTTCTGAATATCTATCTAAACGATGTAGCACCCGCTTACACCAATCCACGTGCCCACGCCCCGCCTACTGACGGTGACGGAGATGGCAACCCGCCTCCAGACCATATCCCGCCATTACCGCAACAAGGTTTCCCCGTCCGACAGCCTGTCGTTCCTCCACCTCCACCACTTCCCGCACCTAAAATTAATATACCAAATCCGTTTTTGCCTGATCCTACTAAGAGACAAGTTCAAGTACACATACAGACTCCACAGAGGGATAATGCCCAAGCCTCCGCCTCAGGAGGTGCGACCGGGGGTTACCGGACCCCGCCAGCAACACACAGATTACACCTTAGGGATATGCAGAACCACCCTACGCTCCAATCACCCCGTCTTGACATACTCAAAGCACCGCTTTCAGTTTGCAGATACGATCCAGTACCCGGTAAAGACGATAGAATGTTGATAGCATCACTACGCTTGCGACAAGCTACAGATTACCTAATGTTATTCTCAGGGATGACCGATCACCTAGATAAAATATATCATTTTGTCCAGACTGGAGAAAATCCTGAAAGTATTAAGGAGGCCCTGGCACATCAGAAAGTTGATACTCAAGCATATATATTACGTTTTTTCATAAATTGCTTAATAAGAGAACGAGACAGGCCCGAGACAGAACAGGATGAAATGGAAGCACTAAACAGGTGGGGCCAAAATATATCCGAAGGAAAGCATGATAAAGCGGCTTGTATAGCTAGTATGTACAAGAAAATAAGAAAAGCAGTAATAGAAATACACGAAAAAGAAAAAGAAAAAGAGAATGACTCCTCCGAGGAGGAGGAAGGACCTGAAGAACCAGAAAAGACTACAGATACCATAGCGTATGTAGGTAAGGGAACTTACCTTAGGAAAGGCATTCGTCCAGAAAGCAAGAGAGTTTTTCTCTCTGGCATAACAAAACCGAATTCTCCTGAACATCAGTTTCAAGACACTGATAAAATGCTTCGAGAACGAATGGGGTACCATGTACTCAATTCTATGGATGAACAAGAACTAGCCCGGTCAGCAGTACTATGGGCTGACAATCCTAATATATACAATGATGACACAGTAGCGCAGACATTTCTGAACCTATCCCCAGACGAGCAGAAATTAGCAGGTACCTATATGATTCAGCACCTCCTCAGGTTATACAGAAATCAACATTCTGATCCAGGTCCCTTACACGATACATTAGAAGCACTACTCATGGATAGATGGAGAGGCCTAAGTACCCAGTTAATACAAATAATTTTAGAACAACGGCACAGATATAACACTTTCTTAAGTTCACAATATGTTCCCGCTCCGCCCCTAGAAAGAAAAATGTATCATATGGAGCGTCTTGAAAGACAGAACCCTTTGCGAGAAGTACATCCAGTTATGGGTACCGATAACACCTTGAAACGTGTGTATGTACACACACCTCTGACCAAGTTAGAACTATTGGAAATGAAGAAACTAGTACCCTGTCATGATAAAGACCCTGCAGGTTTTCACAGAGAACTTAAAGACATGTTACTGATGGGAGATTACACATATGCAGATATCATGAAAATGTTAAAGGTACTGCTGCCCACCGGCATCTACGAGAAACTCAAGGAAAGAGAATGGGAGGTGGGAGAAAAAAAGATTATATGGACAGAAATAGAAGACGAGGAAAAACTTCGCACCCCAGGGCTAGGCCTTGGGGAGAAAACTAAAGCATTACCAGGTTTAATAGTACAGGTTCTGCCAAGATTACTGACAACTAGAAAGGAAGACTGGGACGCAATTTCGGCCTGTAAACAGAAACAAGATGAAGATACCAGTGACTTCTATTCAAGATTCGAGAAATGTTTCATTATTAATAGTGGCCTTAAACCAAGTAGCGAGTCATACCCGCATCTTTTTGTATCAAAGTTAGTCGAGAATTCCCTGACATCAGTTAAGAACCGGGTATACAAAGTTGAAAGCACATGGCAAGCAAATACGCCATCCCAGATGCTACAGATGTTACAGTACCACCAGAACAGAATCAGAGAAGAACAGGATCATGAACAGAAACGCATGAAAGACACGAAAATGAAAATGTTAGTGGCCCAGTCGGTTCCAGCCGACGGCCAGAAAAAAGGTACGGCCCAGACAGGAAATACAGCAGCTCCCGTTAAAGGGACATGCAATTATTGCAAGCAGCCAGGTCATTACGTACATGAATGTCCAGTCCTGAAACACAATATAGCAACAGGTAAAACTAAGGAAAGACCGCATCCGCCTAGACAAGACCAGGGTCAGCAACAGACTTCACAGAATGCACAACCTATGCATGCCTCGCAACATACAGGACAAAATGCCGCGGTATCCCAGTCACAGTCACAGCCACAGCCCATTGCCGCGACGCAGCAAGTTTCACGGCAGATGTGTCAGTATGCCCAATCTGATTACCCCGATTATCAACGTTACACATGAAACAGCCTAGAGAGGGAGTTTGGCTTGCCTCTTATTGAGATTCCTGTAGATCAAGAGGGTCCTTATGTACACAGTCAAGTATTGGGAAAAGACAGAAAGTTTTTAATTGACACAGGGGCAAGCCGCACAACAATCAGTCATAATGAAGTCCCAGGGGCACCCCTCTCAGGCTCACAGAATGTTTCCCTTGGTTTTTCAGGACAGCCTATTGTAAATGAAGTATCGAAACCCGTCCCCCTGGCTGTGGGTCCATTATCACGTGTTACAGACTTGTTACTTATGAAATCATGTCCAGAAAACTTGTTAGGAATAAAGACACTGAAGGCTCTAGGAGCAGTGATATGTTGTTCTCCGGAAGGAGTTAGACTCTTTTTGCGAGATTTCAAGGGTCACTATGTATTACGAGAGTTTGATGTCAGATTGAAAAATGTACCAGAACACCTGTGGGCACAAGGCCCAACCGATGTAGGTTGCATGCATATCACACCATACCGTGTTACACTCAAGCCAGGAGTTGTTTTACCCCGAATCAGACAATACAAGTTACCACCCGATGCTGTAGTGGCTTTACTGGAAATCATTGAAGAGCTCATTGCCCAAGGAGTGGTCGTAGAGACCGACTCCAATATCTGTAATTCCCCTATCATTCCGATTCTTAAACGTACTGATCCCAATGCACCGCCAGTATATCGGCTGGTGATTGATTTACGAGAACTGAATAAATGCATTGTACCACAGTACCCTGTGGTTCCCGATATCTCTTCCCTATTGACTGCTATTGATTCAGAAGCAACGTTCTTTACTGTAATTGACCTCAAGAACGCCTTCTTTAGTGTACCCATTGACCCAGAGAGCCAATATCTCTTCGGATTCAGTTTAAATGGACGAAGTTTCAAATTTTCACGCGCACCTCAAGGATTCACAGAAAGCCCCAGCATCTATAGCCAAGCACTGAAAAGACAACTTGATTGTATTCAAATGCCAGTTAACACCGCTTTACTGCAAAACGTCGATGATCTGCTGATCACCGCACGAAGTGAGCCCGAATATGAACAAGCATCACTGACAGTTTTACATTTTCTGGCCGACAAGGGACACAAGGTGTCTCCTTCGAAGCTACAATTCTGTGTTCAGCAAGTTGTGTACCTGGGTCACTTGCTGTCCAAAGTGGGGAGACAGCTCACTCCTGACCGTATTCAGTTAATTGTAAATATGCCACAACCCCAGACACAAAAGGAAGTGCGGGCCTTTATAGGCCTCACCTCGTACTGCAGACAATGGATTCCTCAGTATGCATTTCTAGCTAAACCACTCATTCAGTTGACAACACAGGAGGCAGCGACTTCGACTGCCCTTCCTTGGACTCAGGAACATACACAGGCTTTTGAAGAATTAAAGAAAGCTTTATGCCAAGCACCAGTTTTAGCAACACCATGTTACAGCAAACCTTTTACACTTTTTGTTACAGAACGTGATGGTACAGCGTTGTCTGTCCTCACTCAAGACCAAGCAGGTTCACATAAGCCTTGCGCTTATTTTTCAAGTACATTGGATTCAGTAGCCCAGGCACTCCCTGCGTGCTTAAAGTCAGTGGCAGCGACAGCCTTAGCAATCAGACAGAGCGACTCAATTGTTTTAGGACATCCATTAACAGTACAAGTTCCACATTCTGTAGAGGTTCTTTTAAACAGAACCCAGACTCAGCACTTGACTATAGCACGACTGACAGGTTATGAATTGACACTATTCCAGCCACACATAGAAATCAGGCGCTGCAGCATTCTGAATCCCGCAACATTGTTACCTTCGAGTATGACAGATCCAGCCCCGCATGATTGTATAGAGATCATTAATGCAGTAACAAAGCCCCGACGAGACTTAACAGATGTTCCACTGACAAATCCAGACCTGACACTTTACGTGGATGGTTCATGTATGAGAACAAGTACAGGAGAATTAGTGGCCGCGTATGCAGTGACCACTGAAACTGAAGTTAAAGAAACCTATCGTATTGATACACTGTCTGCTCAAGCAGCAGAGCTCATCGCTCTGACCCGAGCCTGTATACTAGCCAAGAACAGAAATGTTAACATATACACTGATTCCCGTTATGCTTTCGGAGTCGTACACGACTTCGGAATGTTATGGCAAGAACGAGGTTTCTTGACCTCTCACGGTGCCAAGATCCAACACGGTCCCCTCATTCAAGCACTGTTAGAAGCAATACATCTGCCTTCAGGCATATCCGTCATGAAGTGTAAAGCACATACTAAAGTTACAGATTCTGTTTCCCAGGGTAACGACCTGGCAGACCAAACAGCAAAACATACTGCATTGACTCACACCCAGACAACTGACGTGACAAAGACAATAGTACCGGCACATTGTATGACAGTTAGGGATCCCACACTAGATGTAATCGATATTCAGACACATGCTACTACAGATGAAATAAAGAAATGGACCGAACTAGGAGGGATCCAGACACATCAAGGTTGGATGACGAAGGGAAAATCTACATGGTTTCTCCCCGACTCTATGGTTCAAGTCATAATCAATACAGCACATAGTCCAGCACATCTAGGAGAGAAAGCGATGTTAGACAGTTTACAGAATCTCTGGTACAACAAACACTTACGAGCAGCAGCAAAACAGAAAGTGCGTACTTGCATGATCTGTTGTCAGTTCAATCCAGGTAAAAGCGTCCCTGTAGAGCAAGGTGGATTCCATCCTCCCGATCACCCTTTTGAAGTACTCCAGATGGATTATATCCAGATGGACCGTTGTCGAGGATTCAAATATGTCCTCGTAATTGTTTGTGCACTTTCCCGTTGGACCGAAGCATATCCAGTCCCAGATTACACTGCTCCGACCACTGCCAGGCAGCTGGTTCGAGAATTCTTCCCACGGTACGGCTTGCCTCGTGTCGTGTACTCAGATAACGGACAGCCATTCTCATCCGAACTCATGAAACAGGTTTCCCTGCTGCTAGGATATCAGTGGAGATTCCATTGTGTCCGACATCCCGAAGCCGCTGGCCTTGTAGAAAGGCATAACCAGACACTAAAAACACGCCTTGCTAAAGTTTGTAAAGAGAAAGGGGTCGACTGGATAGTCGCCCTGCCAGTTGCATTGTTCTATATGAGAATGGTCGCCCATTCGAGATCAGGACTATCCCCGTATGAAGTGGTCTTTGGCAGACCACCGAATATGTGGGGGACGCCCATCCCTAAGAAAATTACAGATGTTGATTGTAATATGCTGACAGATTACCTTGCCTCCTTGATGTCTGCACTCCAATCATGTCGTTCACAGGTTGCCGCAGCCTTCCCTGACAACACTGATGTAAAGCCACATGATGTCCGTCCCGGTGACACAGTGCTAATTAGGAACTTCGACAGGAAAAGTCCGCTGGAGCCCCGCTGGAAAGAGCCGAAGACCGTCCTTCTTACAACGCGGACCGCTATCAAGGTGGAAGACCGAAAGGGGTGGATCCACACGAGTCATATTAAAAAAATGCAATGAACTGGTGCCAGAAACAGACTCGTCCACCCCCTCCAAAGACTGCATCGAACCTAGTGACTTTAAAATTCCCAAACAAGAGAAAACTCCCCAAGAGGAGTACCGAAAGAAACTTCGATCTAGCAAGTCAGACAGTTTAATTGTTTAAGTCCTCCCCTAGATGAATCGGTTAAATAGTTTCTGAGATGTATCCCCTAGATCGAGATAGAGAGAGAGAGAGACAACTCAAGAAACGTACATATTGCAAATCACTCCGCAGTCACTGTATAGTGACATTATTGATTATGTTTTTTCTGAGTCTTCTGATTATTGTTGCCAGTATATTGCTTCCCATATATTACCCTATTATCAAGTGTGAACAATCTGCTTACAATGTCACTGCCGAACATTCTTTTAGTGAATTACCTCCCCACGAACTCTCTTACAGACTTGCGCTGCGCAACAACACATTCATTAGTATGTTACATCACTCCCATCAGACTAACAATGCTACAAACTGCTGGATATGTGGCCGACTCCCTCCCTACCAGAAATACAAGGGAGTTCTGCCCCTTTTTCCGTACCCGTTCACTCACAATGGCTCCTGTGGTGCATGGTTTAGAATAATTAATTCTTTAGATCCTGACATTGCTGTTTTCAAAGGAAGCTGGGTTTGGGGAAACTTGAACTTAGTTCTGCTTAATGCCTGTTACCCTGACAAGAAGGGACTTCCCATTAGAATAGGAACTGATCTAGAAAATGAAGTATATGGATTAGGTAATTATACAATTAACCTTATGATTCTTACTGTCGAATCCGAAGCTGCACCAGTTCTCCCTGCTATGTCAGTATTACCAGTCACTGGCGATTTATGTGTCAGTAAGAAGGGTTCAGTACACTTAGGTCATAGTAAATGTACTACTGTGGTCGAATTTAGTGACCAAGGCAAATCTTCCTTTAGAGCTACCCGTCATTCCTACTTTGTTTGTGGCCATACCGCATACATACGCTTACCTCCAGATTGGGATGGTACCTGTTACATTGCGTTCCTTCTGCCCCCTGTTTTTCTAGCCCCTCCTGATTATCACAGAAATACAAATCTAGTAAAGAATAGACTCCGAAGAGATCTCCCGATTGTCGATTATACTGAAACGGCATGGGAGCAATACACAGATTTCAATAAAGGATTCTTTTTCTTCACAGGCCCCGTCCAAAATAGTAAATTAATACGCAGATTAACTAGAACACTTGAAGCTGTAGTGAATGAAACTGCCTCCGCCCTAGGTAACTTAACAGAGGAGCAGTCCGCCATGCGGGTTGTTGTTCTTCAGAATCGTCTTGTTATTGACGTCATCTTGGCAGATAGAGGCGGAGCTTGTAAGGTCATCGGGTCAAGTTGCTGTGTTTTCATTCCAGAAAACGCGCCAACGGTATACCAAGCTATTACACGTCTTCATAAAATTGCAAGCCTGATACATCAGAATCCAGGCACCTGGACTTGGTCCGGTTGGTTCTGGACAACGTTGACCACTTGGGGATGGAAGATCCTATCCTTCCTAGGCATTGCCCTTGTCATAGTATTCAGTTGCTGCCTGTGCCTACAGTGTGGGCCAGCGATTTGTGGACTGTGTGCCACATCATGCATTGAACATTCCAGTTTTCTCTCAAAACGTGAAAGGAAGAAAGAAGAGCAAGTGATGTTACAAGAACAGACTGATCGATTCATGAGGATCGATATATCATGAAGGGTCCGTAGGGAACAAGGAGGGAATGAGGAAATATAAATTTTATGGTCAAGTAATGTTCCCTAACGTGTACCCCACCGTCTCCATGTACCAGCTTAAAGTGCATGTAACTTCCCTCCTGTGCCAGCTATGAAGACGCAAATACATTTGCGTCCAACGTTAACATGTCCTCTTTCAGACCCACCCTGATTGGGTTGAATATTCAGTTTCTAAATATGCTATGCCAACGTCTTTTTGTGGTGTACTTTACACGTTTTTCAGCTCTGGCGAAGTAGGCCCTGAATTCTGCCATCGAGCTTTTTTTCTTGCTTTCTGACTTCGAAAGCCTCAGCCCAGGCTGTCTCTGTACCCGTGACCTCTGCCTTACTCCCTGCGCGGCTCGCAGCGCTTAGCTCAGCCTGCTGCCTGCCAAGACTGTATTCAACCTTCGAATTATCTGTTCCGCTCCTCGAAAATGCATTCCTGCCTACTAGTTTAAGTAAACATTACCCCAGCTGCAGAGCAAAGGGCCCGGCCTCACTGTCTCCGTGCAAGTAATTCATAGCCTCTGTTACCATGGAAGGCCCATGCCCCCCTCGCTTCTCATGCAGACACTTAGACGCTTATACACGCACTCACAGTCAGTATAGAATAGCTTCTGCCCCAGAGACCTTTTCCGTCTAGATAATATAGTTCCTAAACATCAGATATCAGATATGATAGAGGTACGAGTTGATCTGACATGCCAGACTTCTGTCTCTTTCCGCCAGTGTAAATGTCAAGTCCCCTGCACCCTCCAGCTTCACGTCAATCACACGTCATGCAGCTGCGCGCGCATCCAGGCCTCAGATTTCTGCTGACATTGCAACATTCTGCTTTGTACCCACCTACTTGTGACACTTACATATGACGTTTCTAGCACACACCTCTATGTTCACGCCTAGTTCACGCCTTCTAATTACGTATCACTACCACGTGTGTGCTCTTATCTGCTCCTCTCAGCTGTTACGCCTACTGTATTGGTTTCTACTGTACGATTTAAGTATATAAGCTATGTATTGTCAATAAAATATTGCTCTATCCCTTCCTACACCCCAGTGGTGGTAGGAACATGATATCCGGTTCAAGAACCATTCCTTTTTAAGGAATAAAACCCCTAAGAACTCTAACACCACGGACTCTGCCTCTTTCTTTCCGATTGAGTTATTATTGATTAAGTACTTACCTGCATAGAAATTAGGACGGTAAATCAAATATTTACCACATGGCATTGAATATGCTTGTAAACTTTCAGGATTCTAGTAGTCCCAGAAGCTATAGAACTCAGTGTTGTACCTTGCACATATCCGAACCCGGCAAGGAAACCAGGATTTTGTGAGAATAATAGGGCCAGTATTGTGCATCAGTGATCCTCAAAGTATGGCCTGGGGGCAGCATGCGGCCCTCCTGACCTTTACATGTGGCCTCCTCATCAACAGCACCACTGAGCTGTTGTTTACTTGATTCAGCACTAACATTAAAAAGATGTTAAATTAACAGACACAAATGTATTTAAAGGTTAATTTAATTTAAAGAAAGGGAGTAACTAGGGTGTCCTGTACCGCTTAACTTTCGAAACACCTTAATTTTTAAATACATATTGCAGTAAAAGTATGATAAAGTCTGTTCAAAATCCAAAAAGTGCACTTCACTCACATGTAGATTATATCAGTGCATTCAGAAGTATTTTTAAAGGTGAAAGATTTCAAACATAAATTTGAAAACATTAATTCTTCACCCTGCCCTGACAATAATTTCAATAGTGAACAAAGAGGCAAGCTCGTTGTTATGTGCTCTCTTTTGATGGTCTGGGTTTCTATTATACGTGAACAACATTATGGTTTATAGAATCAAACACAGGATGGAGGTTTTGCATGACACAAATCCTCAAGTCATGTATTTTGAGGTCCTCCTATGTGATAACAAAACAAAGAGGTACATTGGAATAAAACAATTGACTAGGATCACACAATTTGGTTAAGTGGAGACACCTGCTGGCATCAGTGTGGGTCTCTGTCACATCAGAGACTAAACTTAGTGGCCCCTGGGAAAATGTTTGCAAGTAATATACTTCTGTCACATAATCATGTTTCATTGACTAGTATTGAAAGAAAATATATGTAAGCTGGGCTGATTTTATTTGACCTTTATTTCTTATTTCCAACTGACCGATTTCCAACGAGAGCCCTTGTCAGTTGAAACGACAAATGTCTTTGATCTTTTTATTTTCCTGCCTGCTGTTTTGCACAAAACACTAGTTGGACTTTTAGGTTCCTGACGTGTTGTATTTTATTTTTAACAGATGATGCATGTGATGGCAGGAACTGCGCCCACAAAGGAAGAAGCAGGGGAGCACTGGACCGAGCTCCACGTGATAACCGCAGATGCCAGAGATAAAGTGCTAGTTTCTTCAGGGGAACTGGGTAGAGAATGGCACAGCTCTGTACCTGGTAAATTGCTAAAACATGGGGGCATATTGGACCAAACCTTTTTTCTAAAAGTCTAAGAGTATTTACCGTTTGTCACTTGCTCACTGTCATCAGGGTAGAAGACAATTTGGAAGAATAAAAGAAAATTAGTTGGGCTGGTAGGATTGGTAGGAGCCCAGAAGAAGGGAAAATATGTATGAATATGTTCCCATATTATAAATAGACCAGTGTACTCAAGAAAGAGAGTGGTATCAGGGAAGACGGGCAGGAGTGTCAGGACCTGTAGCGGAGACCCTTGAAGGATGAACAGGTGAGAGAAAGGGGACCTCTGATCTAGCCACAGTGACCCCTTCAAGACCCCCTAAAGGTATAGACCGAAGGCTCATAGAATGCAAAAGGCATCTATGGCTGTGAGTGCACAATACCTTCCTTCCCTCTTGGGATCAGTTAGAGAAATAATAACTGAAGGGAACCCTATTCTGTTTTATATTTCTTCTCCTACCTTACTCTACAGGATGATCTGCTAGCACAAGGCCTGCAGACCCTTATCCATTTACCCAAGCGTGAGTGGAGTCTAAGAAATCCATGCTGGAGGCCTGCCTACCTAAACATACAAACCCCCACTAACAGGTACTCAAGTCCATACTATGTATCAACAATATGATAAACCTGTGCAAATACTTAAGAGAGTGGGTAGGACTCACAAATGAGAACAGTAAAAGGTGCTTTCTGGGGCATGGTAAATTAATGTAGAGGGATTAGCTAATGTGCAGAAGAGACTGAAAGATGGCAAAAAATGCAATAGATGCCGAACGTGGCACTCTTTATCCAGTGGCATGAGAAAGCACACAAAGGAAAGCATGAATGAGTACGAAAGAATCTCCGGAGACATTGAAATACCAAATCAGCCACCTTAAGGACAGGGTTAGGACTTCTGCTCCAACTGCTTCACCTCCTCCCTACATAAACCCTTAATTAAAAGAACACAAAAGAAGAAGGAGAGCAAGAACATGAGGGAGGAGGATTTGTTGGACATATTCTCTAAGCTATCCGATGGGGCTAGCGGAGCAACCAGATTTTTACCCAGAAATTGAGCAGCACCTGTTGGGCCACTGACAGCCGGAGCACAAAGAGCTATTTGTAAACAAGCAATGCAATTGGCTGGAAGCAAAGTGACCAGGTCAGAGGCTAATTCCACCAAAGTAGATTGGTGAGAACAAAGTCCTACGATTATTCTCGAAAGCTTGAGACAAACCATAAGGCAGCTGTCTAGATGGTCTTGCCCTTCTGTCCATCCAAGTGCTCTAATGATGAGAATCTATACCCTTTCACCCTTCTCCCTTTGAAGGACTACCTAGTGACTAAGGGTGGAGTTGTGGTTCAAGTTCCTTGTACACTCTCTGATTTCATGATCATATATAAAAAATTCCCCAACATTGAGGACTATAAATTCATTTCAGAGAAGAATTACAGTGTGTTTGAGATGAACAGACTCAATTGGGTAGTTATTAATCAGTTATTATGAATGATAGTGCCAAGTGAAGTGAGAGAAAGATGGGTGAAGAGAATGCCGTGACCAAGAGTGCACCCTGGGGACAATAGAGAAATTAATGTGGCAAAGGATGCACTGTTGAATGTGAGTCTGGAGATCTGCCCATTGAATACTGTCTGGGCTAACATTTCCAAATGTAAGCAGAAAAGGGTGAGGCTCCGGCCAATTATTAGGACAGACAAAAGGATGTGTTTGAAAGGTATTTATGAATTGCCCATCCTATGGAAATTACTCAGGAAGATATTTATGCTGCATTTTTGCAGGCATTGTTGCCAAATGTTAATAATCAGTTGACCATTATATGATTTGGAAGTTAGCAAAGTTAGTAACCAATGCAAACCACTGTGTCGTGTCACAGGAGATAAAGCAAGAGAATGCTGAACTGAAATTGATGTTACTGAAATTGCAAAACATGCAGCGCGTGATTAAATTTCGCGATACTTATAAAGAGTGAGGCAAGGTGCTCCACAAAGGGGTGAGCCCAAGGAGGTCATGGAGGGGGGAGAATTGGAAGGAATGGAAGGATCCAAGTGGAGGCCCCTGGTTTTGAAGCTCTTGCTTTGCGTGTGGTCATCGAGGCATTACATGCAAGATTATCCTAATACCCTTTTCTGATGTGCCAGGACTCCTAGATCAACATGAGTATCGCCAAATTGTATAGAATGCTTACCCTAAATGTTAGGACAGTGCAAGAAGCTCTGGATGTTTTATGAATACCTTAATATGTCTAGGTCAAAAAGGCCCTAGTGTGTACTGCATCATCAATAGTAAACACACCACTTGCCTTATTGAAATGACTGCAAGTCGCTTGGCTCTCAAAACGTCTGAATTCCCATCTTTCAGTCATGTTACAGTCCCTGTGTCCATTTCTGAAAAACCTATTAGCGATAAACAATTATTTTTCCTTAGTCCCACTTCTCTGACAAGCCTCTTATGCAGGGGCATCCTATGTAAAATAATTGCATTGTGTTTTGTACCCAAGACAGGGGGTCTGAAAATACCTCAAAAACAAGAAAGTAAGGTAAGGTACTTGCATTATTATGTGAAAGCTTGGATTCCTCAGAGGAAACAAGCCCTGTAATTATGTCAACTGATTTAACCAAATTATTTTCACAGGTACCGTCTATAATGTGGTTCACAGGGGACAAGAACCTAGGATTAATCTCCTTGATGGAACCCGTAAAGGTGAAGTTGAAGGCACGGAATAAGCTACCCAGAATAACTGGCAACCCACTAAAATCCAAGGCAAGGGAAGGCATCCGCGCTGTAACAGATGATATGATCAAGCATCGTCCATAATGTGGTAATCCCAAGCCCTCCTGTGGTCCCCAACCAAGCCCCCACTCTCTTCTACGTCCCTGCAGATGCCCACTACTTCACCGTGGTTGACTCATGTTCTTCCTTCTTTTCCATTCCCATACATGAGAAGAGTCAGTAGCTCTTCTTGTTCACATTTTGAGAATCCCACCTTTCATGGACTCATCTCCCATAAGGATTTACAGAGTCTCCCTCAATCTTTTCCCAAACCTAAAGAAGAATATGACCTGCTGATTTTTACCCTAGGGTTTAGTCTGATTGAATAAGTTGAACATCTACTGTTGGCATCTGTTACTGTAGGTCAGTGCAAGGAGAACTCAGTCTATCTCCTCACTCAATTCCCTAGGAAGGGGCATAAAGTTCCAAAGAAAAAACTGTAGTGTTATCTTTCCCGAGAGTGATACTTTGGCCACAGGATTCTTGCTGTCAAACACAATCTGTTCTCTGAAAGAGTTGATCCCATTAAGGGTTGACCTGCCCTATAATTATTTCCCAGGTACATAATTTTTTTAGGAATGGCGGTGTATTGTAGAAAATTGATTTTGTGTTCGGCTGAAATGGCAAAACCTTTGCAAGAATTTGCTCTAAAAGACACCCCTGAAACCTTACAGTGGTTTAGTGAAGTCGAAAATGCATTTGTAAAAATAAATACAGCATTGACTTTTTCACCTAGCTTAGGTCTACAGGATTGCGCGAAACCTTTTAGGCGATATTGTCATGAACAAAATGGATTTGTGTTTGAGGTGCTGATGCCAAGCCACTGGGATCAAAACCTCATGGAGCAGTAAATATTTTGTTCCAGCATTGTATGTATTGTTTTTCTTTAATGCAAATGTTGATCATTTATTGCTGTTCAAAGTGATTCCTTCTCCCCATGCAACCCCTGTATTTTATATGACCCAGTTGAAGGCTATGGCCAAAACGCGTAGGTCTGTTCTTCTGGCACACATGCACATGGACAAAAGAAAACCGAATAAAAACTTGCCTTTCTGAACTCCTCATGCCTGCCTCCTTGCTGTGTCGCCCATTTCGGATTAGATGGTAAACTGGAGTAGGGGCGGTATCCGGAAACGAATGCTCTATATATAGATTATTGCTAGATTTATACTGTACCAGAAAGATTCGACACTTTCTGCTAACTGTCAGATCCTTGAGGAAAGACAAAAATATGCACCCGTCCAGTAATGTATTGAGCTGCCAATTTGTTACTTGATTGTGACTGATTCGCCTTTGCTTCCTTTAGTACTGTGCTTAAATTGTTGCCAGTTACACTGAGGATTGTTGTTGCCTCTCATTCCATGTTCTAAAAGTTATTTATGTATGACCAATTGGTAGCTGGTCATTTTTGGGGTGAGCAACTGAGCTTTGATCAACTGATAATTACTTCATGTGGTGCAGTAAGAGATCCCCTGGCTGCCATTATTTGTTTAGGTTAAAAAAAATCTGACTCCAATCTGAACATCACAGATTTGAATCCTGAATGGTTGGTTGAAGATTGCACCACTGGGGGTCTCAGAATATGAGTACCATTGATATGGAAAAATTGGACGTCGACCTCAAAACTGTTGATCAAGCCCTCATGTTCTTGCATGTGGATGGTGGTAACACTCTGCTTCATGGCCTCCAAGAATCCACAGTGCCCACCCTATGTGGGCATCGTACACAACCATTAGACCCTAAAAAAAATAAGTCATGGAGGAAATCCACTGGCTACTCTTGCTGGCAGCCCACATCATCTTCAGAACCTGCTGCATCTTATGCAAAGCATCACAGCCAACACCGCGGCCTAACTGTGTAATAAACTCACCACCGTGATTGGCTCTCAGTACCTCTAAGCCAGAACACCATCAGACTGGAGAAGAGAAGTGCAAAAAAGAAGAAAAAAGACAAGGCAACAGACCTTCATTTATGCACTGAAGACTTTGAGCAGCATCCCTGTTTTCTAAGGTGACCACCTGACACCAGGTCATGAGGAACACTGTCTCCATCCCTGAACTTTACACCTGCAAACTCTTCAATTTCCAGTGTGTTGGCCAGCTGCAGCCCCTGCAGGTAAGAGCGGTGGGCCGGGGGTTGGGTGTGGGGGATTCAATAGACGATTATGAGGGAAAATTAAGTAAATAATTAATTTCCATTGTCGTCATCTGTCGAAATTCCCCCCCACCACCCAGCCCCACCGCTCTATCCTGCACGGGCTGCGGCCGGTGTTGGCCTAATTAGTTGAATGACAGAAAAACAAAGACTACAACGCCCAGAATGCATAAGGCTATCATACGAAAGTCCACAACTGGAAACAGCGTCGTAATGATCTAGAGCAAGGTGGACACAATACCATATCCATCAGTACCGCCCCATCCATTGTCCAATTGAGAAAATTGAGGAATACACAACTGTTGAAAGAACGCGGCCTCACGACTCAGTAGCTGTCCACTTCAACTCTCAGACCCCAGCTACCCCTCCACTCATGCAGGGCCTGCATCTTGGCCTTTGGTTATGTACAGTGCTCCAGTGCCTTTCGGCCGGATTGGGACTAAACAGATATTACGACACAGATACATATAAAGTACAATGTATAAAGAGGAGAATTTCCGCATCACAGGGGAAAAAGACTCACTGCAAAGTTTATATTAATTTTTATTCCAATGGGTGGGTGGTGTGAGCAACTGAGATGCTAAAACGATTTTAGAGTTAAAATTAATGTCTAAAAACGAATGAAAACCACAGACGGCAATTATGCAAGGAAAAGCTGGCAGGCATCTTGGTTGTCCTAGTATTGCTTCTGAGCACGAGCAAAATAATGCACTCCCAACAGTACACTCTGATTATGCGTGAAGGCTTCCTCGTAACTGAATGCAAATGTGACCCGCCCTCTTCTCAGACTGAGAGCATTACTGCTCCCCGAGTTATGCTTTGTTTTACAGGTCATTAGGCAAGACACGCATCAAAGACCCCTGGTAAGCCATGAGAGAGGTCTCTGTATCAGAAGGATGCCAAGGCGCTCTAACACGCTTTGATCTGCCTTAAACTCCTTCGAGAATGCGAGGCATTCCTAGCCCCAGAGCTGAGAGCAGTTATGAAACTAGGGCAGCAGCAGCAAACCTCGTGCCAGGCTGGTGCGGGTCTCAGGTCGGAACCTGCAGCAGATTGGCATTTTATTCCCGTCACCACGAGGCGTCGAGATTTTGACACTCTAAATAGCACCGGAAAAGGGAGGGACCACGTGGTGCTTGAAAGTATTAACAAGTGCTTTAAATGGAAAAGGTGACATGAAGGCAACGCACGCTTCAGTGGCCATTCTACAGTACACAAACCGAGACGCACAACAAATGTGCCCAAGGTCACAAGGTGCACTACATACCCGGTTCACAATATAATTTAACTACCAGGTTCACCGCGCACAATCTCACCTCAAGTTCAAGTACAAAGCAAATGGTTTGCTTTATAAGGCGCACATTCACAGAAAAAGTGAATTTTTATTGGTAAACCTATTTACTTTTACCTCATATTATGCCAGTATGCTATGATAGCATGTGGGAGAAAATTTGCAGCCACAAGCTGGGAGTGGACGTTCCAGGTCAGGAGGGACTTGGAAAGTATATGCAATCCAAAAACTGTTATTTTAAGATTACTCACAAACATTTTCTCAGTTTTTTTCCCATCATCGAAACAGTTGTAAACGTACATCTTTCAGGGACAGGAGTAGATACGTCTTCAGAGTGGGAGCAGGAGTTGGTGAGCCAACAAGGAGAGCCGAGCCAGAGCCGAGCCAAGCGTTTGCTCTGGCTCTATGAGCCGAGCCTGGAAAATATTCAGCTTTTAAATCAAGCAACAGACATCATGTAAAAATATGATAAAGTGTCATCAAAACTGAAAAGTGTAAGTTATTAAAAATGCGAAGCGTTTCACCTCAGTACATTAGATTTGTGGCCAGATGTACAAATCTTTCTTTGTTCGCAAATGGCCCGATGCTGTGAATTGGGCCGATTGCAAATGAAAAAGACATTTTTCAATGTGCAAAGGCACAATTTGCGATATAGTAACCTATTACAGAATTGCAAATTGGGTTTAAGATTCGGTTTTAGGAAGGAGCGTGTTTAGGGCGCCCCTTCCTCATTCCAAATTGCAGTGGTATGTGTGAATGGTTTGTGACCCAAATGCGGTTGCAAAACATTTGCATTTTACCACCTACATCTAGTAGGCGGTAACCCATTCACAAATGGGAAGGGGTGACCATAGGACCCCTTCCCCTTTGTGAATGTTTGTAAAAAGATTTTTTAAGAGCAGGCAGTGATCCCACGGACCACGGCCTACTCTTAAACACGAAAAGAAAACTTTTCATTTTTCTTTTTGAAACGCATCCCATTTTCCTTTAAGGAAAACGGGCTTCATTAAAAAAAAAAAAAAAAACAACATTGAGTTATTAAATAGTAATCATAGACATGGTGGTCTGCTGACCCCAGCAGGCCACCATCCCTTTGATTTGTATGATTACCACTGGGTCGCAAACCGAGACCTACCTCATGAATATTAATGAGGTAAGTCTATTTGCGACCCAATGGGAAACGCAAAATGTGTCAAAGGCACATTGGTACATTGATGTTTGCGATTACCAAATAGCGAATCTCAAAAATGTGTTATTTGGTAATCACAAAAGAGAACCCCTCGCACAAAGTACAATGCCCACTGGTGAACTAAGTGGCAAGTCAGTTGTCATGTGTCCACTATATGTGGCCTGGAATCTTATTATGCATGAAACAACATTACAGTCCATTAAATCAAAATAAGATTTTTTTTTTACAACACACATATGGAATGCATGTATTTGAAGGGGCACTCATGAGTGATAATGAAAAAAAGGAGCTCGGTGAAAAAAATATTTGCCTAGGATTACAAAATTTGGCCAAGGGGGGAAGTCAGGATTAACCCCAGGTGTTCTACTTTCACAATGTGCAATTCAGCCACTAGATGGAATCTATTTATCTCGCCTGTTTTTATATCTCAAAGGTGACTGCTGGGTTTTTAATCTTTGTTGCATATGGTTAAAGTGGGGTAGCAGACAGCGTCCACATGAAGATTCGGCCTTTTTTGGGCTCCAGTGTCCTAGGTGAACTTGAGCTGAGCCAGAGTCAGGAATCTGACTTGAGTCAGTGGCTCGTCCAACTCTAGGTAGGAATGGGAAAGCAATGCCCACAAAACCGTTGGGGAATAGGGGTTGCGGAAAAATAGGGTTTCTCATCTGGAAAAAATATTTACCTGGTGATTGCAATTCACCCACCTGAAGAAATTTCCCCATACGCAATTGCACACTATGGACAAGTATGCATGAAGAAATGATTTATAGAAGGAAGAGTTCTCCCAATTGATTTTAGGTCCAGAGGGGGGAGAGAAGGATACACTAAACATAAAGAGTACCTCTGATGAGACCTATATTGCTTTGTTACGAGGAATAATCCAAAAATATTTTCATAAGAGAGGATGCTATAGACAGAAACAAAGACTTGTAATTATTACAAAGGCATTATTTTATTTTATTTCTTTTGTCTTTTTTTTAGGTTTTACTTTTTAGATATTTATGACTACATACAATTTGTTTTATCACATGACAACATAATCAAGAGTTGATGAACATTCAAAAAGAATTTTATAAATTTCAAAAAGGACAGTTGAAACAGTATGCCCCTAACTATATCTCATACCTTGCTAACAAACACACTCTCACACATACCTTACATACATCTGCGTTCACTATTTTTTATATAAAAATACATATACACATGAAAAGAAGACTTTACATAGACAATGACCCGAAAGCATCTCTGGTGGCTCGCTGTTGATACATGGAGTTAGGGGTTTCACCAGTTAGTCATTAACAGATCTATACATTATTGACCAATCAGCAGTACATACACCACTAATTCCAATGGATTATACAGCCTCCATCTGTGTATATTCTGAAGCTCCCAGGCCAACACAAGTTTTCAGGGCCAATAGGCGCGTTTACCCAAGGGCACTTGATGCCCCCAAAAAGGAATCCAGTGCAACTGGACATGTGTGGGAAAGTTAAAAAATACACATCACATGGGCATGGCTACAAAGAAAGGACCACTGTCTAAATTCAAGAACCCTCAAAGCTAATGGAACACAGTTGGGGGGTGCTGAATAATATATATTTTTTAAAACCTTTAATTTTGGTTTTGCAACACAGAAGAAACAATCCACCCCCAAATTTGGCATCAATCATCAAGTAGGTGTATACAATACGGTAACCTCATTATGGCACGATATGGTACAGTGAGTACAGTTCAGTTTGCATTTGTAAGTATCACAATAACCACATCTATAACTTAAAATACTATCGAGGAACAGGCAGTGCACCTACATTGGCGTGGGTCCAACCTCCCCACTCCCACCCCCTCCCTCTCAGATGCCGAGTCCCCTGAAGAAAACAGTTCCGCACTCGTCTGTCCGAGTCGCTGTGAGACAACTCCGAGGCACACATAACTCTCCATGCAAGGAGATCGTCCGGCAACCTCTCATCCCTGCGGGACTTCTGCATATGCGTCTCCTCAGCCAGTGACTACTCCCCTACGTCTCTATGCCATGCTGACAACTCAGGGGCTCTTCGCCCCATCCAGGTGATTGCCACCCTACGCCTCGCCAGCACCAGCATTAATTGCAAAAATTTGTAAGAAAGGTTCCTCTTTCTAGGTTTGGGGACCAGGGCTAGTAGGCAGTGAAGAGGGCTCAGATCAATCCGAAGGCCGGTTACGGCCCGGATACGAACCATCACCCCCCTCCAGAAGCTACCGACTAAGGGGCAGTCCCAGGCCAGGTGCAGGAATCCCGCCCCCTCCATCCTACATCTGGGGCAGTTGTCCTCCCTATCTCCTGAAATACGCCTTAAGGACAGCGGGGTCAAGTAGGTGCGGTGCATAAAGTTGAAGTGTGTCAGCTTGAATCTCGCATTGCAGGACACTCTGCGGGTAAGACTCCCTATGCGCTTGCGCTGTCCCGGGGTCAGGGTGATTCCCAGGTCCCTCTCCCAGGCGTTGCAGGAAGGCGGGATCGGCGGGGTCGAATCCTGTCTCATGGCTGAATATAGCAGAGATATCAACCTCCGCCCTCTGCCGCAAGAGAGGAGGATGTTCAAGGTGTGGGACAGCAGGGGTGCCTCCAGAAATTGGGGCCACGTCTCTCTCGCCACCTCCTGGAGGCCCGATAGTGCAAGTATTGCCCTTCCCCCAGGCCAAAGGTTTCCATGGCCTGCTCAAAGGACACGAACGACTCATTGGGGTAAAGGTCCGCTGAACAATATTTTTAATATTGGGTCTTGGGATTCCAACTGTCCATGGGATTAGCCGCCCTCACACTCTGTTGAACCCTGTGGAGTTATTTCCAGAATGCCCAAGTAGAGAGTTGAAAGTCATTCCACTGCTGTTGCTAAGCTTTCCTGTCTAACTACTGTTCAACTTTGATCTACTAACTTGCTGTGTCGTTTTCCCTCAATAGATTCGATAATGCCTAAGTCCAATGAAGGACTCTTTGGTTTTGTGGCTCAGCTGGTAAAGGGCAAGACTCTGCTTGTAAAGGAATGGAAACAAAATGTAGCTCCACCCGTAGTGGGAGGTAGCTATTACCCATTCAACTGACTACGTGGCGACTGATCGTTTGTGGTGACTATTTTTAGCACTTGAAGTATGTCCGGTTCTTTGGTCTCTGACCACCAGATCGTTGGCTGCCTTGACAACTTATCAATAGAAATTTGACTTGGACGAGTTGTGGTTTGGAATTCTTTTTCTGTTTATCTGGTCTTTTTTTGGCTTTTAGGTGTGAATGGTGCAGTAAAGTCTCATAAACACCGAGCCCCCCCTTCCAGAACGGTTCCCTTGTTACATGATCACAAGAAAATTGATCTAGATAGGTCCTCCTACATTGCAATTAGTGGACAAAGCAGTATTGATTCTTGCAATTTTTTTGTGTACACGGTTAGACATCCTAAGGTCCTATCAGTGTTTATATTGACCTTTACTTTAATTGCCCTAATGTATTGACCTTTCAAAAAATACTTTTAAAAAAAAGCAAATAGAAGTTCATTTTTTTGTGTATAACTGCTGGGTATTGTTGTGTTGGAATTGCAAATCTAAATAATGTGGGACTTCTCAGTCAAGGTAACCTTGGAGCATCAAGTGTACAAATGGAGCAACTTGGAGAGCAATAGAACCTGCTGACCTGCGAGGTTAGTGGTAAGCAAGATTGCCACTCATGGATACTGAAAAGCATTTATACCCAACTCATACCACAATTGTTGTGGATTTTGATAAAGTGAGCATTAAAACACTCCCCTTTGTCCGACCAATGCCAGCATTACCCCCTTATATTCATAATGCCTTTTTATAATATGTGAAACTAGACTGACAAGAGACTGAATAACTGGGTGCATAACAAGGATCTTGATATCCCATAAGAGCCGGAACTGCTAGTGTAAAAGATCCTTTTTATCCACAAACTGGTCAAATACATGGTCATTGCTCGTTGTGAAGACATAAGGCTAAAGGAGGATGCGTCAAGCAGACATTCACTGTGTAGCTAGTGTCATGATCCCTTGTCAGGAATGCAACTCTACAACATCAGAGCAGATGGGACAGTTCCTCCTGCATCATTCTTTGCCACAAGGACACCTCCCCTGCTTAATTTGTAAAAACAGTGCAGGGACCCAAACTCTTTCTTAGGAGCCTGCTGCCAGAATATTGGAATACCGGTGTCCCCGAATAAAGGTGCTGCCTAGTACAAATACCTCAACAAACATGTACATTCATAGACTTACACTTCCTGTCTGTTCATCTCACTCTTAAAGGTTCTTTTTTTTACAGCTATCTCTTTTTGTTACTGTTTTCTTATCTTTCTCTTCCTCATTCTTTCACCTTTTTCTGCCTTTCTCCCTCTCGTTTTGGGTCAAAGTCTGATGATGACAAAGAAGTTTTGTTCTCCAAAAATGAGTACCAGTGCCAACCACCTGCATCCATTGGCACAAAAGTGAGCACTGGGCACCCTCAAACATGGTGACACTGTTGAACCCTATCCTCTTAAGGACTTTGACAATGCACCCCCAAAAATGCCTTCTTTGGCTGGAGGTGGGGTGGCACTGACAAACAAGACAGGAATTGTTTAACAGTGAAGTATGTCTGCGTTATAATAATACTTAACATGGCCAAATCAGTGCCAGAATCACTGAAGCAGGACCTTACCCGACAGCTGGATCACTGTGTGACTGCAGCACCGTGGTGAAAACTAGACAACTCCGAGGTTCTCTGTGGTTTGTGCAAGCAAAGGACTGGACATGTTGGATGTGCCGGAGGTCCTTGTCTTCCATCACATTCTAAATTTTCAAGGTCCATTTCTTAATTAATCCTCTCGTGTTGCTATTTCAAAGTATTGGTCCACTAAGTTTTTATTACGGGTATAAACGCCCATTAGACTTATCTAAACTTGAATTTTTCACTGTCCCTTTTAGCTCCCCTTTGTCAACTGACATACAGTATATCCATTTTCCCAATATTTGTAATATAGGATTACACTTCAGACTAGTATCATTTGACAATAAACTACATAAATCATCAAAACCCTCACATCTCTCACAAAACCTCTTGCTACCGTAATATGGCATCCATCAGGGTTAAAGCCTGAAGTTGTAAACTTGTAACACATGGGATTCTGTAATCTCTGTATAAAATCCTGTCACTAATTTGATAAGCGGCAATTTGTGACACACCTAGTCAAATATTATGTAGAAATAATGTCAGAACTCAACCGTAATAACTAATTACAGTTGAGTTGTGAGGTCACAATGCCTGCTGCCAGCAGCCAAGATGAAAGGTAGGTCATATGTCAGAGAGCAAAACTAAAGCAGCTGTTTAAAGAACAACAAAAATAGATTGCTTTTCTTTCTTTGCTCTATTTCCTAAATGTACATTGACAAGAACGTAGATATTTATGACAACATGTTTATTTTTTGCACTCCTTGGGTAATTATAGAAGTTAGAATATTTCTGCATGTGCTTATTGTGCCTTTAAAAATATATATATATATACATATATATATATATTAAACTCATTCTAATATCTTATTGCCACAAATATATTTAACAGCTTTCTCTATGTGTTACATTTTTCCCTAGAGATTCTATTTTTAGCCTTCAAGTTTGTAAATATGATCTCTTTCATATGAAATAAATTTGAAATTTGAAACATGATTTTTAGAGTGCCGCTTAATGCCCTTAATAGAGCTTCAAGGTGCTAATATGCAGGAAAGCCAAAAAAACGAGAGTAAGTAATAACAGGAGGAAGAAAAATTGCAAAGATTTCAGGAAAAGAGCCAAGTTATCAGGTTCCTAGTGACCTGACTCTGTTAGATTGAGAATGAAAAGATGTAGGAATTGCATTCTGAAGTCTGACTCGCGCAACTGTTGCAGAGCCTCCACCCAACCAGGAAGAGTGGTATCTTATGAGAAGAATTAGGAATGCATTAGAAGATCTAAGAGATCAGGGAGGAACCTTCCGTAAACTGAGTCGACTAGATTGAAAAATAGCCCTATGCAATTGCGTTAAAAATTTAAACTGAATCCTCCTGAATAGGAAGCTAGATGAAGATCTTTTAATTCAGAAGACACTCAACACCATCTGGGAAGCTGAGCTAGAAGCCGCACTGCAGAGTTTTGAACCTCCTGAAGTTTATTTATAAGTTGTTTGGTAAGGTTCAAGTATAAGGCATTAGAATAATCCAGCCGAGATGTTGCTAAATCGTGGATAACTGTGTTTCTGACCTTAGAGGAAGAAAGCATAACAGCTTGCAAATAATCTTCAGTAATCTGAAACAAGTGGAAGAAACTGACAAAATATGTTGTTTAAAAGAGAGCTGCCTGTAAAATTTTACATCTAAATTGTTAACAACCTCAGCTGGAGGAGGGTGCTGACTAAAGTCGGATGTCACCATGAGTCATTCAAGAGACGTTTTGTATTAGGGTTTAGATTGTTTTGATTAATGCATGTTGCAACTGAAAGAAGACAATGCCTAAAATGTACTTGACCAAAGTTAGAGCCACTTGTTAATGGGTATCATCCACCTAGGACATTACTTCAAATCTGAAACTATAGATCAGACCAGCAAGAGGGGCCATGGAAATACTAAAAAGGATAGGGCTTAGAGAAGATCCCTGAGACACCCCACAATCTAGTGGGGAAGGATCCGAAGAAAAAGGAGAGAGACACACAGACTGAGCTCTCTTGGCAAAACATCAGTAATCCAAGATAATGCTGAGCCATCAACACCAATGTCCCGTAGTCTCTGAATGAGAATGGAGTATGAGATGATTTTGTTGGCCACAGACAGGTCTAAAAAAATTGGAACCATGGTATCATTTCTATCAAATGAAAGTCTGAGGTGTCCCGATATGGATAAGAGAATTGACTCTACTATTTAGGGCGTGAAAGTCAAAGTTAGATGGATCCAGTAACGTGTGCTGCTCGAAATAATCTGGAGGTTGTTGGTAAATATGCATCTCCAACATTTGTATAGGAGCTGATAACAGTGAAATGCGCCTTTAAGAATAAAAGGAGGAACCGGAACAGCAAGTGAAGTAGATTTGCATTTTAGCAAAAGGTCCCACATCTCCATTGATGAAATGGAGGAGAAATCGTTGAGTTTCGCTGAGTTCTCATGGCACTGCTGTTTAAAAGTAGAATACATTCCTATGTTAAATAAACCTTTGATCGTCTGAATCTTATCTTTAAAATAGCCTGCAATGGAATCACAGGCTGACTGATAGTGTGGTATCTGTTGAAAAAGAGTAGCAGGATGGGTCTTTGATTTAACAATTGAGAACAGTTCTTTAGAAGAGTGTTTTGTGGTGTCTATCTTTCCAGCATAGAAAGTAGATATAGCTAATGTAATCTCTATCATACGATCTGGTGGCATTATGATATCTAATGCTATCCATCTTAGCCAATGTTTTGTGCCATTTCTTTTCTTAGAGACAACAATTTATTTTTAAGTCTCTGTGCGACAAACTCCTTTTTCTACAAAACTTTTTTCCACTTGGTGGGTACTATCACTTTTTAAGTGGTTTTTAGGCGCTTCTGGTATGACAGAAAGTTCATCTACATGTTGCCAGTGAAATCAAGGCTTGCATGATGTACTGAAAGACACTTGGCACTAGTAGAGACTCAGCTTCCTGAAATGAGGTGTTAATGGATTTACCTCTCCAGATAGTAGCACAATAACATGTACAAAGTACTCGGAAAAAGACAGTACTGTGAAGATGATTCACTCCAGTTAATCCAGAAACATTCGGATCAGGCAAGACCAGTTAGGAAACAATGTAGATTGGGTCAGCACACAAAACTCTGTCTGTGAAAGAAAGAGAACATGGGAAAAGAGAGTAGCTATGCTTATATTGTGGTCAAAGTTCCAATTTCATGGGGAATTGTCATTTGCTGTAAGGAAAATTAATAGGCTTGCCTCTGACAAGCAAACCCCAGACAAGTCTCCCTTCAACAAAAGTAATTGCTATCTAAAGAGCTGATTTTCATCTCCAACTTAATATCACCATGCCTCAAGGACCCATGAAAACTGTGGCGTTGAGGGATTGTGGAATATTAAGCTCCATCATTGATCAAAAAGATTTTTTATACCACATACAATACCACTAATTAAAAAGACTCAAAGTTCAAAAGACAGAACACCTTTGGAGATGCACAATGAGAAACTAAACAATCAGTGATGGCCATGAAGAATGGGCAGATAGAATCCTTACCTCTGCAAGTAAGTTTCCCATGTTCCCCATAATATTACAAACAACTTGGTTAAGACTGCACAATTAGGACAACAACATACCTAGTAGAATATATCTTCATAAATTCAGGGTACTGGAAGCAACGATACTGGCTAAGGTCTACCAGACATTGCTCATAGTCTTTGATGTGTTTCATTTTGCATGAACTATCAGAAGACCTACAGATACCTCCTGCACATTCATACATGTGAGCAGTAAGAAGAGAGCAGATGCCTTAGCCCCCTATTCTGCATATCACTGTGCCATCAACCTGCAACCTGGGCACCAATTACATATGAAAACATGAATCAATGAACACCCAAAGATGATTAGATACTGAAGGAATATTCAGTAGAGAATTTAGCCACAGGTTGTATTCATCATTATGTTTCTTTTGTTGAGGTTCCTATATATTTCATACTCAAGTTGAATAGTGATTATACACCATGTGTAGACTATAGAGTGTTGAACATGATTATCATCTGCAATAGAAACCTTTTTCCCATCATCTCTGTATTACTTGATCAAGTGAAGATTGCAAAAGTCTTCTCTGAATTTGATCTGAGTGTACCATTCAATTTGGCCCTTATAATAGAGGGTATGAGTGGAAGAAAGAGTTGAATGTTGAATACAGACATAACAGATATTTGGTGATGCCATGTGGCCTTTTGAATGCCCTCGCTGCTTTCCAGTATTATGTAAATTATGCATTTACATACTTTTGTGGTAATTTACCTTGATGACATCTTGTTTTTTTTCTTTCTCCTAATTTACAAGAATATCGAAAACATCTAGCACTAAAATGACTCAGACGGAACTCTTTATGGCAATGCCGGTAAATGCATTTTTGAGACCTATCAACTATCCTTTCTTGGTGTTTTCATATCTGGTTAGGGAATTCAGAGAGATAAGGTGAAAACAGTTGTGGATTGGTCTTGCTCAAAGGCAGTCAAATAACTCCAGATTTTTAGTTAAGAATTGCCAATTTTTAACCAACATTTCATTGAACATTTTTCACAAATCATCCAACCAATAAGACAATTTACCAAGAATAATCACTTGTTCAGATGGAGGGGGGGTAAACAGGAAACAGCTTTCAAGACTTTAAAGTACACCTTTGCAATTGTGCCTGTCTTAACACACTCAAATTTTACCCAGCTTTTCTTCATAGAAGCAAATGCCTCCTCCTTTTTTATTACCAGTACCATTTTATCACAAAAATAGCCAGTGACTAAAGATATTCACAGTTTAGCCTATATTTCATATACTCTACTGCTCCTGAAAATAATTACACCAATAAAAAAAGCAAATGTTAGGCTACCAAAGAGGTATTTACATGCTGAAGACATTAGTTGAAGGTTTGCCACATCCCATCGCAGTGTGGATTGATTAGAAGAACTTGAGTTTTCCATAAACCATAGATGTGCCAACACCCGACACATTTGTTGGTCTTTTTTCTACTCCGGATTCTAACATAACATTACTTTCAGATGAGTCTCTCAGCAGGGATGCACAGTCATGGCAAAGAACAAAAGAACATGCAACTGAGAATCCTATGACTATTTTAGCCTCATAGAAAACATTGTGAGCAGCAGAGAAACAAGTACTCCAAAAGAAAAAAAACCAGGAACAATCGAGGTTAAATTGAGAGAAATGGTTACAAGAGAATGGCAAAATTATAAATAACAGTCACAAACTTTTATTTCATGGAAAAAGACTTTTGCTCCAGGCGAGGAACTACAAACCCATATTATCAATGTGTGCCATGACACCCCTTGGGTAGGTTATCCTGAAACAAAAAAAGACTCAACATATTGTTTCAAGGATCTTTTGGTGGTCAAAATTAAAATAAACTGTGGAGGCTTATGTAAAGCAGCATGTGTGTGCACAAAATAAGATAGTGTCAAGGTAACTTTAGGTCTGGGTTAAAGGATAAGTCCCCAAATTTAAGCAATGGGTAAGAGACTTGGTGTACTACAGTGAGTGACTTGAACTCCATGCAGATATGTTACTGTTGCCACCCAGACCGAATGACATCTGGGGTTCCTCTAAAGGAATATCAGCTTTGTCAGCACACTGGCATAAATGATGCTCCAGCTGTTGTGCTATGAGGTAGATTTATTGCCGGATACTCAACGCGATATCTACCATAGGAAGCAATACTCATAGTCCCTCGCTGCATGACATGTTATTTTTTTCAGGGTCCTGGGATCAACATACAAATATTCTGTGTGAGTTGATGACCTGTACTTTTCAAGTACATACTGGGAAACAATTAGTGTTGGAAATGTTCGCCATGTGTTATGGAAACTTAATAAATATGCTGTTAAGGTGTCATTAGACTGTGCTGCACCCTGTTATTTATACAGGAAATGTTCCAATGTCATATGTTGGTTTTGTTTTTTGGGTATGTTACATAACAAGATGACAATAAGGTTAAAAAAGAGGACTATGGGTCTATCGCACCTGCTTCTCAGACTCCTGAAATCCTGGTCCCACATTTCCATGGACTTTATTGTAGAATTTCCTATCTACCAATAGTGTACGGTATTGCATAGTAGTATACTATTTACAAAAATTGGCACATTTAGTCCCACTATACAAATTACCGACAGCAGTTGAAGTGGCCAGAACATTTTGGAGAAAATAGTCAGGCTTCATAGTTTACCTGCGGTGATTAAACTAGACAGGGGAACCTCAGTTCATGTCCCTCCTTCAGAGCATGTTATTAAAACAATTAGGTACATCTACGCTTAAAAGAACTAGTTATCATCTTCAAACAGATAGACGGATGAGAGACTGACCAAGAGCAATATTTGCAGTGCTTTGTAGCAGAACATCGGGACGATTGGTTCTCTTGCATACCTCTAACGGAGTCTGCATACAACTCTCTACATATTTCCCTGGAGTTTTCTCAATATTTTGTACCTATGTATGGTTTACTTTGGGTCCAGTTTCTATTTTTACTGGCAACACTTTTTCATGCTCTTTTGCCCCCAATACCTGATCTTCCCTTTGGTGATGTGTGAGGCCTTGGCTGGTGCTTCCGGCAATCAGTGGGTACTGTGCAGTGCTGGGGATGAACACTGTTGTTGACCACTTATAAACCACAGTCAGGAACTACTGCATGCTAATTGGATAACAAACTTACTATCCTTCTGTGCACTTTATGGTTAGTAAAGAGTCAAGGTATCTTCAGAGAGTTGTATCGTGAAGGAACTCAAATATAATATGATAAGTAAGTATACACAAAAGCATAGAATTCCAAGATGGCAGAGGGCGATAGTAGCCTCCTTCATTCAAGACAACGCCACCCACAAACTAGCTGCCAAGTACGCGGAGGTGGCATGCAGACTGATAATAAGATGACCAGATTCACACCTCTGCCACTGGTCCACCAAACTCCCCCCTTAAAAGAGTAGGGCTTTAATTGCTGCCTGATTTGTACATGGACTGGATGGTGAAGATGGTGGAGAGGTGGTAGTTGGGCTATGCAGATTATAGCTGCCGGTAGTTGACAGTTAATCTCAACCACAGGGTTCAGGAAATCCTTGTTGATTTCTTAAACACATGAGTGTCTGAGATGGCACCTGTCCTTCCTGAACCTCAAGGAACCACAGTAATCTTTAGGGTTACCTACTAAATAGTGCTCAAGAACACCTCAACAAAATGGCAAACCTGGGGATTTCCATGCTGGTACAATTCATGTGCATGTTATCAGCTATGAAATCTCATGCATTTCTCTTTTGCTGGGGGAGTGGCCATTGTCTCAATTCACTTCTTGTGCTTTTGCTTCAGACTCTAAGACTGGGAGCTTTCTACTCATGGCCTAAGCTCCCTTGTATTGTGTAATATCTCTCTACTGATTTTAGCCTCTTGGGCAATATTCAGAACCTGCCTTTCACGTCAGATCCATTTATAGATTTGCAACAAGCATAATATCTTTTTTCTCAAAGGTACATTTAGCCGAGAAGCTCTCACCTTCTTGTAAATCCCATTTCTGAGTTCAAGCTTCTTGGATAACAATTAGGATTCATGCCACATTTTCAGGATACAATCCAAAGAAAGGTATTCTGTTCCTCAAGGGTTAACATGATAAGTAGAGAGAGAGATATATATAGGAATGCATACCGGGAGGACAGTTATACCAGACACCTTAAACCAATAATGTGGGTCCGGGAGGGGAATTCCCTTCTTCGGAACAAGGGCCCTCACACACCCAGCCAGCTAGGTGTCATGCTTCATCATTGGGCTGCTCCTCATTAGGTTGGTGCTGAAATACCCAACGGGCACCTAATGAGGGGCTCTTTGGCGGAGATCTTTTGTTCCTTGCCATTTAGTGACGTGTGAGTGAGGGGCCTAGAAAGTGTAGGTGTGCGTGAAAAGAGAAGGTTAAAACAGGTTAGGTAACCAATATAATGTATTTAGTTCTGGTTACTAGCTTAATAAGAGAAAAAAAAGAGGCAGCTTTGTCTGACTTAATGGATCAGAACAAGGTAGCACTCTACTCCAATAGGTCAACATGTTTCTAGCCTTGACAGCCCTACTGGGTCTGTGGCAATTCATCAGGCCAAAAAATATAATGTGAAACTACCTACATACTGTGATATAAGTGGAAAAACTACCTACCACTTATAGTATTGCTGCAGGTTAAATACCCATAAACGTGTTCTGAAAGGGAAAAGTTTACAGCATATACATAAATTGCGGCGTATACTTGCAGTCAATATCTCTCTCATATTGATGGTTACCAAAAAAAAGAAACCCTTTGTTTCAAAGGAAGGGAATAATTACCCTTAACATTGTATTTATTTTTAAAAACTGCATCCGTGATCAAGTCGCCAGCCATAAAATTTATGAACAAAGCTCATATTAAGTTAAGTAACCAAAACTTCCTCCAAAATGTTATACTATTATGGGTGATTCATCCACACTATATAGATAGTTGTCCCGCAGAATATAGAGTATCACAACATTTTATAAATTCACATTTTATTGATATCAAAAATACATAAGATATTCAACCAAAACTTCCTCCAAAATGTTATACACTTATGGGTGATTCATCCACACTATATAGATAGTTGTCCCGCAGAATATAGAGTATCACAACATTTTATAAATTCACATTTCATTGATATCAAAAATACATAAGATGTTCAACCAAAACTTCCTCCAAAATGTTACACTATTATGGGTGATTCATCCACACTATTGAATTGAATTGAATTGAAAGGAGTTTTATAAAGCGCGAACAGTTGCCCTGAGGCGTCCAGGCGCTGGGGGGTAAAGGAAACTTCTGCTGGGGTGGATCGCTGGTGGGGAGAGTTTATTTAGATATTTTTTTGGTTAAAAAGGAAAGTTTTCAGATGTTTGCGAAAGGTGAGCAGGTTGGGGTTGGATCTTAGATGGAGTGGGAGAGAGTTCCATATCTTGGACGCGTTATAAGGAAAGCAGCGACCTCCTGATCTGGCTCTTCGTATCTGTGGGACAACAGTTAGAAAGGCTTTCGATGAGCGGAGTTCTTTTTTGGGATGGTAGGGGGTGATCAAGGAGTGATTGATCGCTGGCCCTGTTTTCCAGAAGGCTTGGTGGGTGATGCACATGGCCTTGAATTTAATCCTCTCCCTAACAGGGAGCCAGTGCAGAGATTTCAGACCAGGCCCTATAGGGTTTCTGCGGGGAATTCCGAGAAGAGTGCGTGCAGCGCAATTCTGGATCCGCTGAAGTTTGTTTAGGCAGTATTCTGGAGACCCCAGATACAGGGCGTTGCTATAGTCTATGCGAGACTGGATTAGGCCCTGGATAACTACCTGTTTTGCCTCAAAAGGGAGGAGTGGCAGGATTTTTTTCAGCTGCCTAATCAGACCGAAGCATGTTGCTGACAATTTAGTGACTTGCGTGTTGAATGTCAGGGATTTGTCTAGCCATACTCCAAGACTCTTTATGTTGTCTTTGGGTGCAGGGGGATCGCCTAGGCTGGGGGGCCACAGAAGCTCTAGGGTGGAGGGGGCCAGAGGGCCGAGGAGCATCAGCTCCATCTTGTCCCCGTTAAGCTTTAGGCATGAGCTTGTCATCCAGCTCTTTACCTGCTCCAGACAGGGAATCAGGTTGGTCTGTGATTGCTGGCTGTCCTTGTGTGCAAGGGAGACCACTAGTTGAGTGTCGTCCGCATAGGTAATGATCGTAATGCCATGCGGACGAACAATCTCTGCCAGTGGTCTCATGTATGCGTTAAAAAGCGTGGGGCTTAGTGAGGAGCCCTGTGGCACCCCACATCCCAAGTTTTCTCTCTCAGAACACGTTTATGGGTATTTAACCTGCAGCAATACTATAAGTGGTAGGTAGTTTTTCCACTTTTACCACGGTGTGTAGGTAGTTTCACATTATATTTTAGGTCCTGATGAATTGGCACAGACCCAGTAGAGCTGCCAAGGCAAGAAATATGTTGACCTATTGGAATAGAGTGCTACCTTGTTTTAAGTCAGACAAAGCCGTCTCTCTTTTTTCTTTTAATAAGGTAGTAACCAGAACTAAATACATTTTATTGGTTACCTAACCTGTTTTAACCTTCACTTTTCACACACACCTACACTTTCTAGGCCCCTCACTCACACCTCACTTAATGGCAAGGAACAAAAGATCTCCGCCATAGAGCCCTCATTAGGTGCCCGGTGGGTATTGCAGCGCCAACCTAACGAGGAGCAGGCCCAATGATGAAGCATGACACCTAGCTGGCTGGGTGTGTGAGGGCCCTGGTTCCGAAGGAAATTTCCCTCCCGGACTCACATTATTGGTTTAAGGTGCCGGTTATAACTGTCCTCCCGGAATGCATATATATATATATATATATATATATATATATATATATATATATATATATATATATATATATATATATATATATATATATATATATATATATATATATATATATATATATATATATATCTGTACTTATTATGCTAACCCCTGAGGAACAGCATACATTTCTTTGGATTGAATCTTGGGGTCTGTAGGCTGGATCTCTCCAAAAGCACTAAGTCCCTCCCTTTGTTGATTATTACATTTACATGATACCCAGAGCGAAAAAAGAGTAAATATATCAAAATAGATACATTATATAAATTAACATCAATGGGATTCATTCACAGAATCAATGGTTTGCCTGAAAATCTGACATCAATCAGCCTTAGACGCCACAGCTCTAAATAAAATTAGTTTCCCAACTTCTTGGAATGTAAACCTTCATTGGTAGAGTCACAAGATTTACACCCATATTCAAAGTGCGAGTAGGATATCTCCCGTTTAATTTTTCAGATCAGTACAATTGTAAGGGAGATACAGAAGAAAGGGGAGATTAAAATGAAAGTGAATGATCTTTCAGATGGAAATTGTTCTAAGTTATTTCAAACTGGACAGAAGAAAATGAGTAAAGTGACTGTGTTATTAAGCTGTAAAAAGCGCTCATTAACCATTGTTCAAAAAATGAAAAGTTACTGAATTGTGCAAATTAATTATGCACCATGAGGCATTAGCCATCTGCCAATATGCGCCCAGTTATTGTTCTCATTAGAGAGGGCAGAGCTGTTTCTACGCAGTTCGTGTTTTCCCATAAGGACGACTTCTAGAGCATGCAGCAGGGAATTTCAATTAGAGTATTAAAGTCCGCCATCTTTAACTTTCAAGCCGCTAGTTAGAATCAGATGGTGTTTGCATTTTAAATACCCTTTTCCTCGGGAATCAACTGAAGCAAAATCACACGAAACAAAACATCTGTAAGGGATGGGGAGGAAAATATAAGGTGAAAAGGAAGGCCTACCAGGCGAGCGCACGCCTGGAGTTGGCAGTAAAAGCGCCAACGTCGCTGCAGAACATCGCGTGAGAAGAGCGTGTGCAAAACCTTCGTGAGCCGAAGCAGTTTCCAACTTTTTTCTGATTAAAAGAAAAACAGAATGCTCCATGGTTTAGGTGAATAATACGCATATCCCCACGTACAAGGATGCTATTTCAAAATCCTAAACAAAACCTTGAAATATTATACCCATAGCAGAAACGACATGCTTATAATAGTAGAGTGGCCAACACAGCTAATAACATGTTTTCCTCTCTCTCTAATCCACCTTCTACCCTTCTGGAAAATTTTACTTGAAAATTATGCTCCTCGCCTCCTTGAACTCTGGTTAACAGCCTTAGTCAGCAAAGCAAAGCTGGTCTGTTTCCTTTCCCCTCCAGAGTATACGATAGGAAGAACTATGTTGATATACCCAACACAGTATATAATATATTATACTGTGTTGGGTATATCAACATTGTTCTGCCTATCATATACTCTAGAAGGGAAAGGAAACAGACCAGTTTGTATACTCCACCAACTGGCCACCGAACTCTTGCTGGGCGGGTGCGTGTTTGTGAGGATGGACTCACATTACATTGCCAAAACACTCCACCAAGGAAATAACAAGCACTCATGGGTACGCATCAAATCACCAAAACTCTTAAATTAAGCAAATGTGTTTCAGCGTCTCTGCCTTCATTAATTCTTTCAATTTACAAGATGCACATGTGCGTTACCATTGATTTTATAATGGAGTCTAGAGCGCGTCTCCCCAGAGGGCTGTATGTGGACACAAAGAAGGAACTGCAAATTACTTCAGCAATCATCATCTTAGTTGTGGATTCACAATTTTATCCTATCAATTATTCAATCAATCAATCAGGGGCTTATAAACTGCGGATACTCACCTTTGAGGGTCTCAAGGCTAGGGGGTGTTGGATGGGGGGTAGCAGCGGCTGAACACTCTTGTGGTAGGATCATTCCAAAAGCCAGATCTTGAGGTCCACCTTGAATTGGGTCAGCAACGTGGATTGTCTGAGGTGGAGGGGCATGATGGTGCAGGTCTTGGCGGCGAGGTAGGAGAAGGATCTTCCTCCGGCTCAGGTCTCCGTGAACCTGGGGACGGAGGCAAGAGCGAGCGGGGGGATTGGAGTTGTCTGGAGGGCACGTGGAATGCAAGGCTGTGGTTCAGGTATGCTAGTCCTTCATCATGGAGAGCTTTGAAGGCATGTCTGAGGAGCTTGTAGGTGATTCTCTTGTTGACTGAGAGCAAGTGGAGTTGTCAGACGTGTTGCGTGATGTGGCTATGGCGGGGGATGTCGAGTCCCAGTCTGGCTGTGGCTTTTTGGACGTTCTGTAGTTTCTTGAGCTGTTTCTGGGTGATGCCAGCATAGAGTCCATTGCCACAGTCGAATATGCTGGTGATGAGTGTGTGGGTGACCGTCTTTCTGGATTTTGTGGCGTGTTTGTGGAGGGACTGAATGTTGAGGAGGATGCAGTTGAACCTGTCAGGTGCTTTGTTGATCAACTGGGCAGCAAGAGGAGCTGGTGTGTTGGTGGGGGTAAAGGTGCAGTTGCAGTTTCGGAAGGCGAAGGGTCCCTAGGTCTTCTTCAGTGACATTAAATGGCAGGTGAAAAGACAGCAAGGCATCTTGAACTGAAGGTGAAGAGAGTGCTGGTTTCGAAGTGGTGGAAAATTGGAGAACCAGGATCCCTGGCATTGGGCACGGACCAGGCGCGGATATGCGCAGAAAGGCTTGCCAGTGGCGTGCCAGCGGCGCGCCCACTGCACATGGCTGCCATTAACTAGTGTTGGGGGGGTGGGACAGCTGGGAGGGGGGGAAATGTGGGAAGGGACACAGGAGGGGGCAGGCCACGGGAGATCGAGGCAGGTAGCGACGAGGGAGAAAATAGGAGGAAAAGAAAAAAGGAAAAGATCAAAACTAGGGCAGATAAGAAGAAAAAAGCAGAAAAGAGACAGAGAGAGCAGAGAGAGGGAAGGCATTGGAGGGGGCGGGGCCAAGGGGATCACAGCAGCGGGGCTGCAGGGACGGCGGGGGAGAAAAACAGAAGAAAGAGGGAAAAGGAGAAATGCGAGCCAACGGGCAGAGTAGAAAAGAAACAGAAAATAGCCAGAGATACCCTATGGCAGTGTCGGCTCATCAGATGGCAATATTTGCTGTATGGTTCAATTTTCCAAACACGATCTGACGTGCATATTACCACTGAAGCGCCAGCACTCCATATAAATGCAACAAGTCAATAGCTTTGAATCTATCCAGTACCCTCAATGAATAATGCTCTGTTTGAGCTGTCCATATCCCCTTTGGGAATAACACTCACTGTGTCCTGGGTGTAGCACTCAATCATGCTCGTCTCCACATGCCGCTTCCATGTACCATCGGGTATGTAGAAAGATGTGCCAGTAGCAATGTAACATTTTAAACTCTAAAACCCACTGAAATTCACCAGCTATAGTTATCTGAAGTAACTATAATTAGTGCCCTAAGGTAACTATAACTCCTGCCCCCCCCTCCCAAGCACAATGATTTTATCACTGATGTCAAAGAAGAAGTCATGAGTGATGTAATATGTGAACTAATTCGCAAGACATGGCGAAGGTGTAAGTTATAGTTACCTTAGGGTACCTGTTAAATTTATATGTCTTGTAGGTGAGAAATAACCTAACTATAACGTCCCTTTAACCTTTGTTTTTTCTGTGAATTTCAAAGGCTTTTTAAATTCTATTTCCTAACTATAATGTCCCTGTAACCTTTGTTTTTTTAGTGAATTTCGCAGGTTTTTTTAAATATAAATTGTAATACGATTTGACCCATAAATTCAATTTAGTATTTACATCTATACAAGTTTATACATTTTATTCACACATTCATTTTTATTATATATTTTTTAAATAAAAATCTAAAAATTACGGTAAGGTAACTTATGTAGTCAGTCTATCAATGCAATACACCAAGTTTTTCTTTTTTTTAAATTAATTTTATGGATCCCTGAATCCACTGTGAATCCTCGGACAAATAAGGGATCTGACAGTTATACTGCATGCATTTAATACTAAAACAACACATTTAATACAAACATATGCTATTGCAATTTCTATAAGTAAATCACTGCCTGTGTGTGGGTGTGTGAGTGGGTTTGTGAGTCACTGTGTGGGTGTGTGAGTGGCTATATGGGTGTGTGAGTAGGTGTCTGAGGAGTTGTGTGGATGTGTAAATGGGTGTGTAAGTGTGTGAGAAGGTGAGGTGGTGTATGAGTTTTTTGGGGGGTCTGGATCCTCAGATCCACCCGAATCTGTGAGGGTCTGGGCAGATCCAGTTGGATCTGCAGATCCTTGCGTGCGAAAAAATGTTTTGGACAATTTCTTTCCCATGAGGGGCCCCTCACAGAACCCCTCTTTCAGTCCCATGGGGTCAGGGTACCTCTGTCCTGAGCGCGTATGTCCTATTTCTACTTTATTTCCCCCCGTGAACTGTTTCCCATTTCACAAAAAGGCAGCCGACTCTTTTCCTATAAGTTGGACAACGCAATCACAGCATTGCGGTTGGCTCATGGATTCGTGGATTTCCAGATCTGCGGAGGATCCGGTCGGATCAGCATTTCCAAAACTACTCAACAGATTTACACCAAATTACAAAAAGCACTATTTTCTGAAACAAGATCTAGCTTTTTGCCAAATTTGGTGTAATTCTGTTTAGCAGTTCGGGCTGTAGTCATGACTAAAATCCCTATGGGAACTTGCATGGCAAAAATGTGTTTTGGAACCCCCCTTTTACTCAGCCCTAGTTTGACAGAACACCCCGAAACTTTCCAGACAACAGCTGAAGTGACTGATGAACTAGTTTTGAACATTTTGTGAAGATTCGACAAATGGCGCTAAAGTTATTAGCAAAACAAAAAATGCTTTTCCTATAGAAACTAGGTCATAACTATAACTACTTACTGGCAACCATATATAATCCCCTGCACTACTTTGAAATGCAATAAATAAAAGAACGCCTAACTGTTGGAGCTGTGCCGCTTGCTCCCTTAGTGTGCCCATTACTGAAGAGACAAGAGATGGAAGGCTAGGAGCAGATAATGGTGCATTCTGTTCATGGCGACTGTTGTGTGATCAAGGCAGGTGTGCCAAAACGCGTAGCAGCGGAGATTTGAATAATGCATAAGACGGAATTGCAAACACTATCCCTGTGTCGGGGTCCGATTCTTGAGGTGGATTGGAAGTGGTATATATATATATATATATATGTGTGTGCGTATAAAATATATATATGTGTGTGTGTGTGTGTGCGTGTATGTGTGTGTGTGTGTACGTGTGTGTGGCATATAGTTGGAAACGAATACACCGACAACAGAACGCACATCTAATGAACCTCAAAAGACACATGCCCAATATCCAACATCACATTCAATAGAGGATAGTATATCACTTAAATGAATATTAAAATTAAATATTTTGCACTATTTTCTAAGTGCAAAATGCACCCAGTGTCTAAAATGGTCCAGATGATGCATTTTGCAAAAAGAAAGTAGCACTAAATACTACAGGGCACAAGCAGCAGTAGTCAGCAGTCACTCATTCTCTCTTAGTTCGTTGGTCCTGCGCTCCTGCGCTATGATTTTTGCCCCAATTACTCAAGCTGTCATGATTTTGGTAATTTTGCATCACAAGAGTAATGAGTAATTACTGAAATTCTCTAGCAAATTTAAACATTCTCCCAGAACTAATTCAAATGCTCAGAACAGCAATGTTTACCAAAATATACAATTACTAAAGACAGTGGTCCCTAGACAATCAAAATATTGTTAATAAACATAGACTCAATCAGTGCTATATTCTTTGTCCAGCCAGACAGATTTTTAATATACAATAAATGTATGACATAAAGTAGAAGAAGAATCTAAGTGGAACACAGCCTGCGTCCTACTGACATAAAAAACAAACAACATTTAGGGAAGGGTTCAGGCAAGGGGGACGTGTCTGCATTAAAGTATGAGGATATACCAGACCTAATAACGTGGAAACACCATTACATATTTGGCATCACAATCTAGTATATGCAAATGGTGTACATTATGTCTACAGAGTTTCGATCCCTTAACCGCATCGCTGCAGTGGTTATTTTTCCGCTGTGCGGCAAAATTCAAACAGCAATGTTACATGACGAGCTCAGCTCGTCATCAGCACACGACCACCGTGGCTGATGACGAGCTGAGCTCGTCATCAGCAGCGAAGGGGTTAAATAAATAGTGGGTTCATCATCAGCACATTATGAGTTATCATGCCTGTGAACAAATAGCAGTTATTGCTGATTTGAGCCCGGTGTTAAGGATGCTGATCGTACTCTTGTCAATTGACAGATGTGCGCAAAAGCGAATAAGGCGCAACTTAACTTGAGGAGCTCCGATGAGTTCAAGCGGGGTTACTCGTGCAATAGGTGAATACCGTGGGAGAGCAATTAAGGTCAATTTGGGTGTTGGGATCGCTTGACGGAGGTTTGATAATCCTGGTTAGGTACAAATCGATGATCCAATTGGAGCCGCGGTCGTGGTCTTGGAAAGGGGGGGTTCCGGGGGGTTCTCGGCTCCTGTCCGTGATGCGCGGTCCCGGCGGCGAGCAGCCCGAGTCAATACTCGCGAGATGATGATCCCACTATTTATTTAAGGGATCAAAACGCCGTCAACATAATGCACACCATATGCATATACTAGATTGTGTTGCCAAATATGTAATGGTGTTTCCACGTTATTAGGTCTGGTATATCCTCATACTTTTATGCAGACACATCCCCCTTGCCTGAACCCTTCCCTAAATGTTGTTTGTTTTTTATGTCAGTAGGACGCAGGTTGTGTCCCACTTGGAGTCTTCTTCTACTCTATGTCATACATTTATTGTATATTAAAAATCTGTCCGGCTGGACAAAGATATAGCACTGGTTGAGTCTATATTTATTAACAATATTTTGATTAACTAGGGACCACTGTCTTTAGTAATTACAAGCGCACTCAAGGTCTCTGACCAATTGCCGATTGGGTTCCCTTGTGTTTTTCTAACACCAAAATATACAAGCACAACTGTTACAACACCGTACATTAAAGCATTTTTTTTAAAAATACGCTTATTATAGCCTGAGTAAGAAATTGACACTCATATATTGGCTGCTCATTGCGTCCCCACATAAACAGAAACCAACTGGGTCTCAACCACGAAAAACGTTCATTACAATTGACATACTCATCCTTCTCACAGCAAATCAACACAAACCCAAATCACACTCAGCGAATGAAACGGTTGAAAAGTCAAAACCACTGTGATATCATAATAATGGCTGATTGTGCACCATGCAAATGCTCATTAATAAAAAAAATAGCCCAGGAAAATAAATCCAAACAAAAAAGTAGATGGCCATAATTTTGTAAAATTCAAATGGAAATTGTGAAAAGAAAATATTCTAGAAACAAATTATGAACAACAACAAGGGGTTCATGCAAATGTTGTCAATAAATATCATATTTGTACTATAATAAAAATGTCTGCTTTTTATATAAGTTCGTACAACCCATTTGCCAATTCATGGCATTGCAAATAACACTTTTTATTATTACATTATTACTCGACTTAATGGCATTTCGTTTATTAACTTCATTGGAAGGAAAGGCTGAGTCTGCCAGTGACTGAACTGTCGACTTCACACAGATCTGAGACAAGAGCACTTAACATACTCGCATAACTCATTGATCCACAGTCTAGACAGCGAGAGAAATGTTGCCTCTCAATCTCCTTGGATAGATGTATTAACGTTTGCAATGTGGTGATGCCAGTACTAATTAAACATGAATGTGGATTCGATAAAATGCCTGGGGTAGTGAAAATGACACCCTCTGACCTCAATGACATCACGGGGGAGGGTTGGGGTGGATCATATGACCTTTGACACCGAGACACAGGAAGTGATGCCACAAGAGGTTGATCCTGACCTGATTCCACCACAATAATTGGCATCACGGTGGCGACTGGATTCAGAAAAAGAAACGTTAATAAATCACAAGGAGATGCACTAAGAAGACAGTTTCAAACCCACTAAATGTGAGTTAATTCATATGAATCCTATATTGAATATGAGTTATGTTACTGGCTTGAATTACTCCTTATCATTCTTAATTAGTTCTGCATGGTGTTATGGTTTGAATCACAGAGGAGGCAGTTTTATTCAAACCCCATTTTTTCATGTATTCACCCCATGAAATAGGAAACAAGTTCAAAAAATGATTTCTTTATACATGTGTCTAATTTAATCATAATTCTAAAGATTGTGCATTGCACTGCTGAATTAATTTATTTTGCAGCACTGAAAACATAATGTCCCAGAGGGAGCTGCAAAAAGAAACAGCTTTCATGAGGACACTGTTTTCCTTCTGGTCTTTGCACTTCTTTTGTCACATCATGGGCCAGGGCAATTCCCTGGGTGTCAAGCAGCAAGTCAGGGATATTAGCTGCTACCTTCGGCACCCCCTAAATTATTTCCTTGTGGCTAAGGTTGTCAACTGTAACTAGTACATATTTTTTTGTTTTGTTGCAGTTTTATGTAGCGCAAACTCGACCCGAAGGCATTGGAATGTTTTACATGACCACCAGTTACATTACACATGGACACAATAATTTCTTTCATTTGTAGGCCCGCAGGGATTATGTGGCTTGGCCAGGATCACGGGTTGTTCAGCTGATACTGAGACTCGAACCTGGTGGTCCAGTTCCAAAGTGAGCAGTTCTGACCATTATGCCACATCCTCTCGATACTCCCCTGTGGCATTCATGTTTATTGGCACAGACTAACACCTCACACTAAAGAAGAAGTGTTCCATCACATGAGTGGGCCTTATAACTGAAGACAAAGGCTTTGCTCAGAGCCGGCAGTCAGTAGTTCCAGGGCACCATCCCTATAGAATCACTGAGTCTTAACCCCTTCACCGCGTGGCTAATTCCCTCGCGGTGCGGGGGGAGGGGGTTCACACGCGGCGCCGCGGTGCTCGTCACGCTGCACGGTGGCGCTTTACTCATGGCGAGCTGAGCTTGTCATGACCACACCTATTTCCGTGGAACACTCAGCACAGCAGGGAAATTAGCCCGGCGTGTGAGCGGCCCGGCGATCATGACGAGCTCAGCTCATCATGAGCACAGCACCACAGTGCCTCATGACGAGCTGAGCTCGTCATGAGCACGCAAGGTGTTAAAGTGAAACATCGAGAGTGCAATCCGATCTCTGACCCCCCCAACACTGAACAACAGGCATTTTCTATCCTTACTCCCATCTCTGCAATATGTCCCCGTAATAAGGTGGTCTTCTAACAAGCATGTTTCAACTCTAGAAGGCCAGCTGGGGTGCTGGAGGTTCATTAATGCAACTGGACACCCAAAAATGGCCCCGGTTGTGCAGCATTTTCTTCCACTCCGGGTGGTGCGAGTTAGAGAAGACGGCTCTCCAGTGGGTATAGGTCTACTGACTGCAAAGGTACTAACAGTACTTCCTGCTGGAGCAGTGCAAAACTCCCCACTCTACACGTCACTAAAACTGAAATACAAGTGATACCTTGCCCATGAAATGAGCGTACACCTTGCACGAGTCCTAGGTGCCATAATGATTCATGCACACGTTGCATTTAGCACTGCAGGAGCATATAGAATGTTTACTACTTTCGGAAAGAAATACTTTTTAATGTTTCACTTAGGAATCGTCTTTACTGAATAAATAAGGCGCTTAATAAAATAATTCAGAAATAATCATTGATGTTGATCTATACAGTGACTAACATGCAACAATAAAATGTATATGTTTCATTTCAACTAAATGAATTTACAGTTTAACGTCTACTATCATGCAGAGCTGAAAACTAGTAATGTGTCATTTTTCCAAAAAACATCCTCTTTACTTTATTGCTGAAGCTTTACATGTGATTCATAAATGTGTGCAATATTGTCTGTGTAGATGTTCGGGCCACAAATCTTAGCTTTAAATGATCCTTATGTGTGGAGGATATTAGTATAGGTCAAATGATAATGCTTATTCAATGTATGCATCAGTGCTACATGTATGCACTTTCAAAGTAGTTCCTAGGCATACTTACTATTGTGAAGTTTCATTGGTTGTTGGGTGACCCATGCAATATGATCTAAAGTACTAAAGGAATATTATTTTCATATACATATGAACACGCACACGCAAATTAAATGCACATCATTGATTAATGTCTTAAAATAGCCTTATTCTCAAAGACTGTTCTTCTCTGTATAGTTTACTGTGCTCACATATTTTTCGGACTTGCTCTTTTTGCAAGTGTTCTCATGTATTGCTACTTAGAATAGATAGATACATGTCTGGGAAAGTAATTCACCAACAAGCAAATGAGAAACCTGTGGCTGTGCTCTAGTCTGAGTGTGGGACCAAAAAGGTGTTCCCATGTCCAGTGTGGGATTTTTCTCTATTGTTGTAGCCTGCAATGTATGGCTACTATGGACAATGGACTTCTATTGATGATGCGACCAAAGGGGTGTTGCCCCAGGAACTCAAAGACTATAACCTAATAATCTCCCTGTTCTGACAATTTCTCTTGGAGCTGCTGTCTCTTTAGATTTACCCTGAATCCTGCAGATGACTTCGGACTTCCTTTGCTGAGCCCCTTTTTTGCATGTCCTGTGCAAAACCTTCCTTGGACACCTACCTGAATTATGCCCCAAATCCCCATTGTCTATGAATAGACTCTTTAAGACAGTCCCCTATGTCCTGGGGTTTCCCTTAAGTGTGGTTTAGACTAATAATGGTCCTAAATTACACGCCAACAGTTTGATTATCACGAACCGGGGTGGTTTTATAAACCAAATGTCGGCACACATATACAGAAATAGTTTATTGATTTGTTTCATAGATATGTATCAAGGCTCCTGAATGTAACGAACCAAGTGCCAAAAAAGAGTGGGTTAGACTGACACTTATTTCCAACTTTTTGAAGACACCTGACCAAGCTTCTGCAATGGTTCTGCCGGTGTTGCTAATGCGTTTATGTCTTATATCTATCGATTTTTGTAGAGCTATTCGATTCCTGAACTCTTTGCTTGGAACAATTTGATTGCTAATGCATAGAAAAGACAAACTAAGATTGTTTTCCGAGCATCAGACTCTTATGTTATTGTTTTAAATTGCAGCAACAGAACTTCTCGTTTGTGAAATTCTAGTTCGCCTTAATTTCTTTAGGAGGCTTGGCCACCCAGTTGCAATTCTGTACTCATATAGTATGGTATTGCTAGTTATTTATTTGAATCTGATTACACATTTGTAATAAACACCCTTCAACTTGGCTACCGATTCCTGGTCCTCCGATTGTAGCCAAATTGGTTGCACTGTAATTATACTAAGCATTGATCGGACGAGTGACGCTAACTCTCTTTCCCCTCAGTGCGATGTATGAAAGATCCATTGGAGGACCAAGATAGAGAATAAGTTAGTGATTTAGTGATCCAGCAATGGAGGGGACCGAAACCCACCCCCTTGAATAACAAATGTGCCTAGAAACACTGAATCACTGCATCTCAGTGACCAGTTAAGAGATGGAGCCAGTGTCTGGAGTCAGAAAGTGTCTCCATTGTCAACACATCAGGATAAAAAAAATTGTATCTCTTATCCAGGGGAAACAACCTTTACTACGCGGTCAAAACACCGCAGTACCATCACAACGCAGATTTTACAATGCAAATCGTTACCACGACTTGCACTGGAGGGCGCTCTAGACTAAGGAATAGTATCATTTACTATTCCAACACCTTCCCTACTGTATGTAGGCTGGAGTTGGAATAGTAAATCATACTATTCTTAAGTCCTTGCGTTGTAAAAGCTGCAGCGTGATGTACCGCATTGTGATGTACCGCGTGTTAACGTCATAAATCCCTTATCCAGCCTTATGCCACTAGCTAGTACATCCTAAGCAGTTGCCCCACAGAGGTAAGGCAGCGTCATCCTTTCAAAGTTACAAACCATGTGAAGGAACTCCTATAATGATCTGGGGTTCCAGTGAAAACAATAATCTGCCGAGCTAGTATGATCACCTCTCACAGAGGGCCAAGCAAGACTTCGGTCTTAGGACCGGCTGGTGCAATAAGCATGAATTCAAACAGATTTGGTATAAACTACAATTTTTGTGGCACTATGACTATCTTTCGCTTTTGGTAGTGATATCAGCATGAATGCTTCTTGGCCAACACATTCTAAGATTTAACATGCTCTATTTTTTTATTTGAGTGAAGTGCAGGAGGCCGTATTCATGTTGGCTGGCTTGTGCTAAGGGAATTTCTAAGAAATTTCATGGTTTTGTGTTTTGACTTTCTTTAACTTTAAAGCTATAAGCTGCATTTTGATTTTTACCACCAAGAAATCTCAGTTGGTTTATTTTTTGCATGATCACACTTGTGCTATGCCATACGGCAGAGTCCTAGAGTAAACACAGTGCTCCCAAGCTTGCCTTTTGTGGCGACAGATAACTCACACGGAAGAGATTCAAGGTTTTCCTCTGTGTGGTGCTTAGTTGTAAAAACAAATAAATGAATGAAAATAATTGTAGGGGTCTAAAGTTCTTACGAGCTCACTACTGGCAATGTTGGAGTGCCGGGGCTGCTGAATACCATGGCTTGCCAGTTGTGATTCCACGTTATGCCTCTTTCTTCCACCACTCTGCACTTCTGTTTCTTTAACTTACTCTTGCAAACATTTGTTTATTCCTGTTTTTCCTTTTGTCACTATTTTCCTCTCTTTCTTGTCTTTCCTTTTTTGCCTGTCTCTCTTTTTCTCTGGGTCTAGATCTGATGACAAAAAATAAGTCCCTAAAAATCAGTGCCTTTGCCCACCAGCAGCACATCCTGACTCAAATTAATGTTAGGGTGTGTGGTACAGTAGCCCTGCCACGCACTGTATTTGGACCGAGTAGGGCATTAAGTATGTGGAAAACGCCATGTACATGGGGATCGCCATGGGTGGAAATGCTGCAAAGTATCTTATAATGCCTGCCTTCCTAAGCTCCAAGATGGCCACCGTGGTGATGACAGAAACAAAGAGTGGCAAGATCTTGTGAGATCACAGTAGTTTTGCAGCCATTTACAGGCCGTATATAAAAACAAAGACATCATCAGGGCCAGCGCCAGGGGCGTAGCTAGAGCTTGTGGCGCCCGGGGCTATCCCACAGGTTGCCGCCCCTGGGGGTTGGGGGAAGGGGTGCTGGGGAATAAGTACAGTGAGCACTTGAAAGAGGTCCGAGAGACATGTAGTATCACTGCTAATAGTTACCTCGATCGATCATGCAAGTTACATACATGACACGGTCCAAGGCTACACAGTTGAAAACACTGGTGACCGGCAGTACAAAGGAGAACACACAGACTGCATAATCGAACTGGGGACTCAGAAAAAACGCATGTAACATCCATCAGAGAGATGCATGACCGATTACCTGGTAATACCCTTAGCACAATGCAAACATACACATACATGACACTGTTCGGGGATCCATCATCTACAGCTGACATTAAATGACCAAACATCATGGTCCCCCATTAAAGCAGTGGGGACATGCACAAACGTGATGTGCTCTGACTTGAGGTACAATAATGCAATGACGAACTGAGAACAGCATGAACTACTGAGGGGAGGTGGGGGCAGGGTGGTACACATATAGCCTGCCCTTAGAACAGATTCACACCAGTCAGACCCACGCCATTACAGCCAGAGACTTTCTGCCAAACTCCTAGTGCCTACGGCTTGGTGCCGATCTAAGTTGGAGTGTGTGCAACAGCTAAGTTCAATTCAAGTCAAGGGAGATTTCTAATATCTGAGTATCTTGTCACCAACCTAGTATCAGCCTGCATTAATTGAGAGTTGCACTAGTGGCCCATCACAGCAGCAAGCCACTATAGCAACAACAAAGTTTGACCCTGCAGGGTTACAGCATCACCATCCACCAAAGCATCCAGGCTTATCAACAGTGCCGGCTTCTTAACGGATGTGTTCTCATTCCTTGAGAATCCCAGGCCCTGCCAACTTGCCTTACCAGCACCCATCAGGATGCAGAGCCGTAGCGGAAAGGCACCTGAAATCAAACACGGAAATGGAAAATATAGTGGTGTATGCCAAATAAGAACACGCCCCCATGACACGATACGGGCAGAGCACATCTCCTTTAACCCCCTTGACACCAATCCATGCAGTTGCCGTGTCAGCACGAGAACACATCTCCCCTCCCTTCACTTTAGGGGGTGTCAGAACACATCCATCTTGCTCATCTTACACCCAGGGCATGCAGCAGTACGGAACACATCAACCTTGTCCCCCCTAAGCCGCAGTGCCTGGCATGTCCACCTCACCCTACTGTACGGCAGTGCCACAACATGCCCCCCTACATTTCCCTTCACTCTCATGCCTGCAGTTCCAATCCACACATCCTTCCTTGCTCCCCCTTGACCCCAAATCACGCAGTGCCAAATATATCCGATCCCCTCTATGACAGCGTGTGCAGTGCCAGGACAGGCCGCTGCCTGTCTGCCTTCGCCCCCAAGACACGACGTGACAGAGAAAACACAGTGACTTTGTCTCCATCCCCCGGCACCTGCATTGCAGAACAGCTCTTGTTCCCACCTCCCGCAGAGCAAGCAAAATCTCACCTCTTATTTTCCCTCTACTGCGTGCGGTGGAAGCAGTGCAAGATCACAGGCCCCAATTGATGTATCCGGTTCTCTGTCTCCTCCCTGGCCCACCTTCACTCTGCATAGCTGCCAAGGTTTTAGGTTGCTATTTGTGACATTTTCATAATGTCAGTGTAATTATGAGTGACATTTCAAGTACTATGAGTGACAATTTCTCGCAAGTAAATAAAGTAATGAAGACGAGGGAAATGTATCAATATCAGAAACTGCACCCATTTGAGCAACGAGAAACTCTAAAAATTCACTGAAATAAAGTGTGCAACGGGACCAAACACTTCCTGACTAGGCAAAGCATTTGGTACAAGTTTCATTGAGACTTACATTTGGTCCCAAAATCTTACCAAATAAAACAATAAAAAAACACTTTAGATTTTTGTTTGATTCTTGAACAGCCTGCACTTACTCAGTTGGACAGATATGTGTGCCTTTCCACCATTAGTTTTTTACAAGCCCCTTTGTGAAGCATAAGTACTTGGGGTAGATTTACAAGCCCCTTGCACCACTTTTGCGTCACTTTTAACATGGGGAAAAGTGACGCAAAAGTGGTGCAAGGGGCTTGTAAATCTGCCCCTTGATTTTTACCATAGACTCGTTTGGAAGCCTGGCCTGATGAAGAACCAATATTTTGAACAATCAGGGTTGAAACCCACAGCATTGACTTTCAACAAGGACAACAACTTTTAGTTTTGAGTCTGGGAGAGGCAGAGAACTGTGGCCTTACTCCTAACAAGACTGCAGATTCTGCCCACTCTGCACTGATTTCAATGGCCACAAGGCAATGACCATATAGCCCAGTCTGTTCCTACTTTGTTTTTATTATTATTACTGTCACCCTACACTAAATATTACAGCTGCATTGCACTTATTATGAAGACTACCCAGGCCCTGCACAAATAAGGAATTCCTCTTTTCTCTTATATCTGTGGTTTTTCTGCCCCTAGGATTTCCACTGTGCAACTGACATGCCTAGGCCAGGGTAATTCAGTAAAAATAATCAAGCTGCCCGTTTCCGCCTGGAATCATCTAGCAATCAAAACAGAAAACGAGACCCACCAGATCTGCGTGGGGGCTGCAGCCAGTGCCCCTTTCAGTATGATGTGGGCGCTGTTCTCTTAATACATTCATGAGGAAAGCCTACATGCATGCACACGCCACCTTTCTCTTGTAACACACTGTTTGCTACCTCACATTTTGTTTGCTTTTGATACGTGCACAATTGCCACCACTGCCTATGTAATGTTTGTTCTTGTGCCTGAGTGTCTGCCAGGTATTGCAGTATTATACCTCTTGTACTTTGTTTTCTCTTGTAAGCTGCACACATGTCACTTTTTCCTCCTGTAATGCACCGTTTGCAAACCTCATGTATTTTGTTTGTTCACAATTGTCACTTTTGCCTCATGTAATTTAATGTTTGTTTTTGTAATTTGTTCACTTGTAATTTTCTCCTCATGTATCATTACTGTTCCTATTGTGAAGCGCTCCGACACCTTCGGGTAAAGTCCGCGCTATATAAAAACGCATAAATAAAAAATAATGAAATAAATATGAGAATAAGTCACAGTACCTTATTTCACTGTGAAGCGTCAGTGACTGTAGCTGCAGGCTCTGTGTGCTGTCTCCGCACTGTACGCAGCGCCCGATGCAGCCAGGCAGCCAGGCCTCTCATGATGGTGCTGCGCCAATGAGGATTGTGAGACCCAGGAGTCTCAAGGGCGGGTGACACGCATCAACGCCATACTACTGCTGACACTGAGTCAGTCTGTTACAGTGTGAGGCGGCAGCCTATCACCCTTTAAGGGCTAGCTCCAACAGTGGAAATAACCGGTAGGAGTAGCTCTTTTTTATCTACGTCTACAAAAGCCTCATCAGAAACACAACGCATTGACATGTTAGACAAACTGTTCGTGGAGATTGTGGAAAACGACGGTGCAATGTTGTGCACCAGAATCTTTTGAATTACGGACAAATGTCAGTGAATGTGTTAGCTACGGGCATTTGCCCTAAATAATGGACGGTATGTGTAAATGACGGACTGCTGGTCACCTAATCGGGTCATCCGTGTGATCTTTCAAATGAATACCACTTATTACTTGTTTCCTCCTCAGTCAGCGGTACTTTGATCGGCCAACTTGCCCCGTACCTATTACGTTTGCCGAGATCTCTACAGCCTTAGCCCAGCTGGAAGTGACGCCATGGCTGCGCTTCTGGTAGCCTGACACACACTGCTGACGTACATGAAACGCGAAGCTGCTTGTAACAAAAAATAAGGCTTCTGAAAGTAGCAGAAACATGCATATGCGTGAAAATGCAGTCATCCGACTTTGTCAAATTTAAATGCCAGATGCCAAAGCTTAACGAGTAAAACTGGTTGCAACTGCGTTCGAATGCCAAGTCAAATAAACCCAGCCTATTGGATGGCGGCCGCGGGACGGACTGGAGTAAAAAGAATTGCTTCACTGCGTCCTGACGTTGCGCGTGCGAGAAGTATGACTAAGGGTGATAGGCTGCCGCCTCATACTATTCCCCTTTAGTCATATTTCTGACGCGCGCAACGCCGGGACACACTTGTTTTTACACCTGCGGCCGCCATCCAGTCGCGTAGCGAGGGGGGGGGGGGGCGATTGTACTCCGTCTCGGTCTTTTGTAAAGAATCTACCTTTACAAAATCCTTTCTGCAACTTGTTCTGACTCCGTCTTCTGTAACAGTAGGGCCACCAGAGTCGCGCGGCCATGACCGCCCCAAAACAGTGTCGCCTGGGGCGGACCGCCCCCCCCTAGCTACGCGGCTGGCCAGCGCCTGCTATTCGGCTCCTAGTTCAGAGTTTACATGCTATCAGTCCCAGGATGCTTATTTTCGGTCCAGGGAAGGCGTGGCTTGGCTGTTCGGGCTGGACTGTTCCCATGAGGCACAGGGTCAGACTGATTTGCATATGGTCATGTCTGAACTGGGGTGGCTTGGAATCCATTTTTTTCAAAAATTTCTTGCGGGTGGAGAACATGGCGCCCTCCTTTTGAAGTCGGGCTCGCTCGCTTATTACATTAGGGTACAACATTTTTTGCCCAACCACTTTCAAAATCCAACAGACGCCACAGATGATTATAGTAAAATAATGGTGGTTTTCACTTGTATTCAAAGCAGGTGCTCCTATGACCAGGGATGGGCTGGGATAAAAATAGGAATGGCACCAAAATAAAAGTGGCCCCAATTAGCAATACAGCTGGCTAAAAAGAGGGCCCACATTAGCAAAGCAGGCCAGTTTTGAACTAGTGAAGTAACTCTGAATGGATATTGTGTAAAGTATTGGAAACTGCATGCATTTGTGTTTGCTGCATGCAATGTTTTTGGTAATATCAGGGGAATCTACAGTAGAAACTGACCCACCTGGCCATAGAACCAGCCCACAAACTGTTAGAAAGCCAGCCAGCACACTGATCTGTCAGACCAGGCCACTGGGAACCACCTGATTGCCCTATAGGCCAGTCTGACCTTGCCTATGACCAAACCAATAGCATTGCCTTATATGATGTGATGACCTTTTGACAAGGCCAATAATTCTGCTTTATTTGAAGCGATACCCCTATGTTCTGTTATGTTATGTTATGTTATTTTGTGTGTTTTATAGCGCTCGGCTACTCAAAAGAGTGTCCCGGCGCTTTATTGACAACCTGAAAAAAAAGACAAACACAACACACAGATTAAAAGAAACAGGGTCAGCAGAGTACAGAAATCTAGGAAGCAAAAAGCCAAGTTTTCAGGCCCTTCCTAAAAGCCGATTCAGAAAAGGGGGGTGGTGATGAACAGAGTGTCTGAATTAAGCAGACCACTCTTACCCAGTCCAAAGATCAGGGCTTGATCCATCACCGTTATTTATCTCACTGCACCATCCCAGCTCAGAACCTGGCTATATGCAAATCAGTCTGTCCCTGGCCCAGTGCATCATGGGAACAGGGCAGACTAAACTACCAAGCCAATTCTTCACCAGAAAGGAGACAAGCTACCGGGGACCGGTTTCTGGCATTTCAGCCATCTTCGGCCCGGCTTGCTTGAATCCTGATGGTGCAGTGAGAAAGGGACTCATGTCTGAGTATACCCTGCCACACCTATAGTGGCCAAAAACGATTCAGAAAAGGGGGTGGTGATGAACAGAGTGTCTGAATTAAGCAGACCACTCTTACCCAGTCTAAATATCAGGGCTTGATCCATCACCGTTATTTATCTCACTGCACCATCCCAGCTCAGAACCTGGCTATATGCAAATCAGTCTGTCCCTGGCCCAGTGCATCATGGGAACAGGGCAGACTAAACTACCAAGCCAATTCTTCACCAGAAAGGAGACAAGCTACCGGGGACCGGTTTCTGGCATTTCAGCCGTCTTCGGCCCGGCTTGCTTGAATCCTGATGGTGCAGTGAGAAAGGGACTCATGTCTGAGTATACCCTGCCACACCTATAGTGGCCAAAAACGATTCAGAAAAGGGGGTGGTGATGTACAGAGTGTCTGAATTAAGCAGACCACTCTTACCCAGTCCAAAGATCAGGGCTTGATCCATCACCGTTATTTATCTCACTGTACCATCCCAGCTCAGAACCTGGCTATATGCAAATCAGTCTGTCCCTGGCCCAGTGCATCATGGGAACAGGGCAGACTAAACTACCAAGCCAATTCTTCACCAGAAAGGAGACAAGCTACCGGGGACCGGTTTCTGGCATTTCAGCCGTCTTCGGCCCGGCTTGCTCGAATCCTGATGGTGCAGTGAGAAAGGGACTCATGTCTGAGTATACCCTGCCACACCTATAGTGGCCAAAAACGATTCAGAAAAGGGGGTGGTGATGAACAGAGTGTCTGAATTAAGCAGACCACTCTTACCCAGTCCAAAGATCAGGGCTTGATCCATCACCGTTATTTATCTCACTGCACCATCCCAGCTCAGAACCTGGCTATATGCAAATCAGTCTGTCCCTGGCCCAGTGCATCATGGGAACAGGGCAGACTAAACTACCAAGCCAATTCTTCACCAGAAAGGAGACAAGCTACCGGGGACCGGTTTCTGGCATTTCAGCCGTCTTCGGCCCGGCTTGCTTGAATCCTGATGGTGCAGTGAGAAAGGGACTCATGTCTGAGTATACCCTGCCACACCTATAGTGGCCAAAAACGATTCAGAAAAGGGGGTGGTGATGAACAGAGTGTCTGAATTAAGCAGACCACTCTTACCCAGTCCAAAGATTAGGGCTTGATCCATCACCGTTATTTATCTCACTGCACCATCCCAGCTCAGAACCTGGCTATATGCAAACCAGTCTGTCCCTGGCCCAGTGCAACATGGGAACAGGGCAGACTAAACTACCAAGCCAATTCTTCACCAGAAAGGAGACAAGCTACCGGGGACCGGTTTCTGGCATTTCAGCCATCTTCGGCCCGGCTTGCTTGAATCCTGATGGTGCAGTGAGAAAGGGGCTCATGTCTGAGTATACCCTGCCACACCTATAGTGGCCAAAAACGATTCAGAAAAGGGGGTGGTGATGAACAGAGTGTCTGAATTAAGCAGACCACTCTTACCCAGTCCAAAGATCAGGGCTTGATCCATCACCGTTATTTATCTCACTGCACCATCCCAGCTCAGAACCTGGCTATATGCTAATCAGTCTGTCCCTGGCCCAGTGCATCATGGGAACAGGGCAGACTAAACTACCAAGCCAATTCTTCACCAGAAAGGAGACAAGCTACCGGGGACCCGTTTCTGGCATTTCAGCCATCTTCGGCCCGGCTTGCTTGAATCCTGATGGTGCAGTGAGAAAGGGACTCATGTCTGAGTATACCCTGCCACACCTATAGTGGCCAAAAACGATTCAGAAAAGGGGGTGGTGATGAACAGAGTGTCTGAATTAAGCAGACCACTCTTACCCAGTCCAAAGATCAGGGCTTGATCCATCACCGTTATTTATCTCACTGCACCATCCCAGCTCAGAACCTGGCTATATGCAAATCAGTCTGTCCCTGGCCCAGTGCATCATGGGAACAGGGCAGACTAAACTACCAAGCCAATTCTTCACCAGAAAGGAGACAAGCTACCGGGGACCGGTTTCTGGCATTTCAGCCATCTTCGGCCCGGCTTGTTTGAATCCTGATGGTGCAGTGAGAAAGGGACTCATGTCTGAGTATACCCTGCCACACCTATAGTGGCCAAAAACGATTCAGAAAAGGGGGTGGTGATGAACAGAGTGTCTGAATTAAGCAGACCACTCTTACCCATTCCAAAGATCAGGGCTTGATCCATCACCGTTATTTATCTCACTGCACCATCCCAGCTCAGAACCTGGCTATATGCAAATCAGTCTGTCCCTGGCCCAGTGCATCATGGGAACAGGGCAGACTAAACTACCAAGCCAATTCTTCACCAGAAAGGAGACAAGCTACCGGGGACCGGTTTCTGGCATTTCAGCCGTCTTCGGCCCGGCTTTCTTGAATCCTGATGGTGCAGTGAGAAAGGGACTCATGTCTGAGTATACCCTGCCACACCTATAGTGGCCAAAAACGATTCAGAAAAGGGGGTGGTGATGAACAGAGTGTCTGAATTAAGCAGACCACTCTTACCCAGTCCAAAGATCAGGGCTTGATCCATCACCGTTATTTATCTCACTGCACCATCCCAGCTCAGAACCTGGCTATATGCAAATCAGTCTGTCCCTGGCCCAGTGCATCATGGGAACAGGGCAGACTAAACTACCAAGCCAATTCTTCACCAAAAAGGAGACAAGCTACCGGGGACCGGTTTCTGGCATTTCAGCCGTCTTCGGCCCGGCTTGCTTGAATCCTGATGGTGCAGTGAGAAAGGGACTCATGTCTGAGTATACCCTGCCACACCTATAGTGGCCAAAAACGATTCAGAAAAGGGGGTGGTGATGAACAGAGTGTCTGAATTAAGCAGACCACTCTTACCCAGTCCAAAGATCAGGGCTTGATCCATCACCGTTATTTATCTCACTGCACCATCCCAGCTCAGAACCTGGCTATATGCAAATCAGTCTGTCCCTGGCCCAGTGCATCATGGGAACAGGGCAGACTAAACTACCAAGCCAATTCTTCACCAGAAAGGAGACAAGCTACCGGGGACCGGTTTCTGGCATTTCAGCCGTCTTCGGCCCGGCTTGCTTGAATCCTGATGGTGCAGTGAGAAAGGGACTCATGTCTGAGTATACCCTGCCACACCTATAGTGGCCAAAAACGATTCAGGAAAGGGGGTGGTGATGAACAGAGTGTCTGAATTAAGCAGACCACTCTTACCCAGTCCAAAGATCAGGGCTTGATCCATCACCGTTATTTATCTCACTGCACCATCCCAGCTCAGAACCTGGCTATATGCAAATCAGTCTGTCCCTGGCCCAGTGCATCATGGGAACAGGGCAGACTAAACTACCAAGCCAATTCTTCACCAGAAAGGAGACAAGCTACCGGGGACCGGTTTCTTGCATTTCAGCCGTCTTCGGCCCGGCTTGCTTGAATCCTGATGGTGCAGTGAGAAAGGGACTCATGTCTGAGTATACCCTGCCACACCTATAGTGGCCAAAAACGATTCAGAAAAGGGGGTGGTGATGAACAGAGTGTCTGAATTAAGCAGACCACTCTTACCCAGTCCAAAGATCAGGGCTTGATCCATCACCGTTATTTATCTCACTGCACCATCCCAGCTCAGAACCTGGCTATGTGCAAACCAGTCTGTCCCTGGCCCAGTGCATCATGGGAACACGGCAGACTAAACTACCAAGCCAATTCTTCACCAGAAAGGAGACAAGCTACCGGGGACCGGTTTCTGGCATTTCAGCCGTCTTCGGCCCGGCTTGCTTGAATCCTGATGGTGCAGTGAGAAAGGGACTCATGTCTGAGTATACCCTACCACACCTATAGTGGCCAAAAACGATTCAGAAAAGGGGGTGGTGATGAACAGAGTGTCTGAATTAAGCAGACCACTCTTACCCAGTCCAAAGATCAGGGCTTGATCCATCACCGTTATTTATCTCACTGCACCATCCCAGCTCAGAACCTGGCTATGTGCAAACCAGTCTGTCCCTGGCCCAGTGCATCATGGGAACACGGCAGACTAAACTACCAAGCCAATTCTTCACCAGAAAGGAGACAAGCTACCGGGGACCGGTTTCTGGCATTTCAGCCGTCTTCGGCCCGGCTTGCTTGAATCCTGATGGTGCAGTGAGAAAGGGACTCATGTCTGAGTATACCCTACCACACCTATAGTGGCCAAAAACGATTCAGAAAAGGGGGTGGTGATGTACAGAGTGTCTGAATTAAGCAGACCACTCTTACCCAGTCCAAAGATCAGGGCTTGATCCATCACCGTTATTTATCTCACTGTACCATCCCAGCTCAGAACCTGGCTATATGCAAATCAGTCTGTCCCTGGCCCAGTGCATCATGGGAACAGGGCAGACTAAACTACCAAGCCAATTCTTCACCAGAAAGGAGACAAGCTACCGGGGACCGGTTTCTGGCATTTCAGCCGTCTTCGGCCCGGCTTGCTCGAATCCTGATGGTGCAGTGAGAAAGGGACTCATGTCTGAGTATACCCTGCCACACCTATAGTGGCCAAAAACGATTCAGAAAAGGGGGTGGTGATGAACAGAGTGTCTGAATTAAGCAGACCACTCTTACCCAGTCCAAAGATCAGGGCTTGATCCATCACCGTTATTTATCTCACTGCACCATCCCAGCTCAGAACCTGGCTATATGCAAATCAGTCTGTCCCTGGCCCAGTGCATCATGGGAACAGGGCAGACTAAACTACCAAGCCAATTCTTCACCAGAAAGGAGACAAGCTACCGGGGACCGGTTTCTGGCATTTCAGCCGTCTTCGGCCCGGCTTGCTTGAATCCTGATGGTGCAGTGAGAAAGGGACTCATGTCTGAGTATACCCTGCCACACCTATAGTGGCCAAAAACGATTCAGAAAAGGGGGTGGTGATGAACAGAGTGTCTGAATTAAGCAGACCACTCTTACCCAGTCCAAAGATTAGGGCTTGATCCATCACCGTTATTTATCTCACTGCACCATCCCAGCTCAGAACCTGGCTATATGCAAACCAGTCTGTCCCTGGCCCAGTGCAACATGGGAACAGGGCAGACTAAACTACCAAGCCAATTCTTCACCAGAAAGGAGACAAGCTACCGGGGACCGGTTTCTGGCATTTCAGCCATCTTCGGCCCGGCTTGCTTGAATCCTGATGGTGCAGTGAGAAAGGGGCTCATGTCTGAGTATACCCTGCCACACCTATAGTGGCCAAAAACGATTCAGAAAAGGGGGTGGTGATGAACAGAGTGTCTGAATTAAGCAGACCACTCTTACCCAGTCCAAAGATCAGGGCTTGATCCATCACCGTTATTTATCTCACTGCACCATCCCAGCTCAGAACCTGGCTATATGCTAATCAGTCTGTCCCTGGCCCAGTGCATCATGGGAACAGGGCAGACTAAACTACCAAGCCAATTCTTCACCAGAAAGGAGACAAGCTACCGGGGACCCGTTTCTGGCATTTCAGCCATCTTCGGCCCGGCTTGCTTGAATCCTGATGGTGCAGTGAGAAAGGGACTCATGTCTGAGTATACCCTGCCACACCTATAGTGGCCAAAAACGATTCAGAAAAGGGGGTGGTGATGAACAGAGTGTCTGAATTAAGCAGACCACTCTTACCCAGTCCAAAGATCAGGGCTTGATCCATCACCGTTATTTATCTCACTGCACCATCCCAGCTCAGAACCTGGCTATATGCAAATCAGTCTGTCCCTGGCCCAGTGCATCATGGGAACAGGGCAGACTAAACTACCAAGCCAATTCTTCACCAGAAAGGAGACAAGCTACCGGGGACCGGTTTCTGGCATTTCAGCCATCTTCGGCCCGGCTTGTTTGAATCCTGATGGTGCAGTGAGAAAGGGACTCATGTCTGAGTATACCCTGCCACACCTATAGTGGCCAAAAACGATTCAGAAAAGGGGGTGGTGATGAACAGAGTGTCTGAATTAAGCAGACCACTCTTACCCATTCCAAAGATCAGGGCTTGATCCATCACCGTTATTTATCTCACTGCACCATCCCAGCTCAGAACCTGGCTATATGCAAATCAGTCTGTCCCTGGCCCAGTGCATCATGGGAACAGGGCAGACTAAACTACCAAGCCAATTCTTCACCAGAAAGGAGACAAGCTACCGGGGACCGGTTTCTGGCATTTCAGCCGTCTTCGGCCCGGCTTTCTTGAATCCTGATGGTGCAGTGAGAAAGGGACTCATGTCTGAGTATACCCTGCCACACCTATAGTGGCCAAAAACGATTCAGAAAAGGGGGTGGTGATGAACAGAGTGTCTGAATTAAGCAGACCACTCTTACCCAGTCCAAAGATCAGGGCTTGATCCATCACCGTTATTTATCTCACTGCACCATCCCAGCTCAGAACCTGGCTATATGCAAATCAGTCTGTCCCTGGCCCAGTGCATCATGGGAACAGGGCAGACTAAACTACCAAGCCAATTCTTCACCAAAAAGGAGACAAGCTACCGGGGACCGGTTTCTGGCATTTCAGCCGTCTTCGGCCCGGCTTGCTTGAATCCTGATGGTGCAGTGAGAAAGGGACTCATGTCTGAGTATACCCTGCCACACCTATAGTGGCCAAAAACGATTCAGAAAAGGGGGTGGTGATGAACAGAGTGTCTGAATTAAGCAGACCACTCTTACCCAGTCCAAAGATCAGGGCTTGATCCATCACCGTTATTTATCTCACTGCACCATCCCAGCTCAGAACCTGGCTATATGCAAATCAGTCTGTCCCTGGCCCAGTGCATCATGGGAACAGGGCAGACTAAACTACCAAGCCAATTCTTCACCAGAAAGGAGACAAGCTACCGGGGACCGGTTTCTGGCATTTCAGCCGTCTTCGGCCCGGCTTGCTTGAATCCTGATGGTGCAGTGAGAAAGGGACTCATGTCTGAGTATACCCTGCCACACCTATAGTGGCCAAAAACGATTCAGAAAAGGGGGTGGTGATGAACAGAGTGTCTGAATTAAGCAGACCACTCTTACCCAGTCCAAAGATCAGGGCTTGATCCATCACCGTTATTTATCTCACTGCACCATCCCAGCTCAGAACCTGGCTATATGCAAATCAGTCTGTCCCTGGCCCAGTGCATCATGGGAACAGGGCAGACTAAACTACCAAGCCAATTCTTCACCAGAAAGGAGACAAGCTACCGGGGACCGGTTTCTGGCATTTCAGCCGTCTTCGGCCCGGCTTGCTTGAATCCTGATGGTGCAGTGAGAAAGGGACTCATGTCTGAGTATACCCTGCCACACCTATAGTGGCCAAAAACGATTCAGAAAAGGGGGTGGTGATGAACAGAGTGTCTGAATTAAGCAGACCACTCTTACCCAGTCCAAAGATCAGGGCTTGATCCATCACCGTTATTTATCTCACTGCACCATCCCAGCTCAGAACCTGGCTATGTGCAAACCAGTCTGTCCCTGGCCCAGTGCATCATGGGAACACGGCAGACTAAACTACCAAGCCAATTCTTCACCAGAAAGGAGACAAGCTACCGGGGACCGGTTTCTGGCATTTCAGCCGTCTTCGGCCCGGCTTGCTTGAATCCTGATGGTGCAGTGAGAAAGGGACTCATGTCTGAGTATACCCTACCACACCTATAGTGGCCAAAAACGATTCAGAAAAGGGGGTGGTGATGAACAGAGTGTCTGAATTAAGCAGACCACTCTTACCCAGTCCAAAGATCAGGGCTTGATCCATCACCGTTATTTATCTCACTGCACCATCCCAGCTCAGAACCTGGCTATATGCAAATCAGTCTGTCCCTGGCCCAGTGCATCATGGGAACAGGGCAGACTAAACTACCAAGCCAATTCTTCACCAGAAAGGAGACAAGCTACCGGGGACCGGTTTCTGGCATTTCAGCCGTCTTCGGCCCGGCTTGCTTGAATCCTGATGGTGCAGTGAGAAAGGGACTCATGTCTGAGTATACCCTGCCACACCTATAGTGGCCAAAAACGATTCAGAAAAGGGGGTGGTGATGAACAGAGTGTCTGAATTAAGCAGACCACTCTTACCCAGTCCAAAGATCAGGGCTTGATCCATCACCGTTATTTATCTCACTGCACCATCCCAGCTCAGAACCTGGCTATATGCAAATCAGTCTGTCCCTGGCCCAGTGCATCATGGGAACAGGGCAGACTAAACTACCAAGCCAATTCATCACCAGAAAGGAGACAAGCTACCGGGGACCGGTTTCTGGCATTTCAGCCGTCTTCGGCCCGGCTTGCTTGAATCCTGATGGTGCAGTGAGAAAGGGACTCATGTCTGAGTATACCCTGCCACACCTATAGTGGCCAAAAACGATTCAGAAAAGGGGGCAGATTTGAGGTGCTACGTAACGTCAGGGGCAGAGAGTTCCAAAGCTGTGGGGCCCGGAGCATAAAGGAACGACCTCCCGTACGAGCCCTCCTCACACGAGGGACAATGGCAAGGACCATCGGCTCTGACCTCAAAGATCGGGAAGGACGATAAGAGACAAGCCTCTTCTGAAGATATTTAGCCCCTGTGGCATAAAAGGCCTTGTGAGCAAGAGTTAAGGCTTTAAAAGCTATCCGCTGTCGGATAGGCAGCCAATGAAGCGACTGCAGCAAGCCAGAGACTTTAGCTCGCCTATGCAGGCCAAAAATGGCACGCGCTGCCGCGTTCTGGACCACCTGCATCCGTTGCAGGAGATATTCCGGCAGACCAAGATATAGGACGTTGGAATAGTCCAGTCTTGAACCGATCAAGGCCTGTACCGTAATCCTCCTGTGGTCCTCAGAGAGCAGAGGGAAAAACTTCCGAAGCATGCGGAGAAGACCAAAGCAGGTGCCAGTGAGGGCAAGGATCTGAGATCTTAAAGTCAGATCGTTGTCAATTTTGATCCCCAAATTCTTAGCTGACTGAGACGACCGCCCCGTATGAGACATGTCAGCAGGCCACCATACCTGCCAGTCCGGATCGGATTGACAAACGAAGAAGAGCACCTCCGATTTATCTGAGTTGCACTTGAGGCTGTTCAGCTGGAGCCATTTAAAAACAGCCCCAAGGCACTCACGTATACTCTCTCCGTCAAAATCCTCTCCTTTCCGACAGATAAAGAGCAGCTGGGTGTCATCTGCGTAGGATACGATATGGGCCCCGAAGGACTCGGCCAGAGCCGCCAGAGGGGTCATAAAGATGTTAAAAAGAGTCGGGCTCAATACAGAGCCCTGCGGGACTCCGACTCCCAATGGCGGCATCTCAGCAGAGCTAGAGGAGGCCCAGACCGTTTGTCGGCGGCCGGCCAGAAAAGATGTAAACCAGCTGAGCACCGTCCCCCTCAGACCGAACTCATGAAGTCTGACGAGCAGATCCTCATGGGGGACGGTGTCGAAGGCCGCCAACAAGTCAAGCATGATCAACATGGCTCTGCCGCCCAAGTCCAGCGTCTCCTTGATGGCCTCAGACACCTCCAGCAGCGCCGTCTCAGTGCTGAGATTAGGACGAAAGCCCGATTGAGTGGGATGAAGCAGATCGTGTGATTCCAAAAAATTAGAAAGCACGTTATGCACGTGCTTCTCCAGGGTCTTAGCCAATGCAGGGAGAAGAGAAATAGGTCTGTAATTGGCCAAGACCTCGGGTGTCAAGCCGGGCTTCTTGATAAGGGGAATGACCATGGCCTCTTTCCAAGCCGAAGGGCCCACACCCTGGCTCAGAGAAAGATTCAGAAGGGGGTTGACCAGCGAATTTACCACTGCCGCCATCTTCGCCAAAAATTTGGCCGGACATGGGTCGAGCGGCGATCCAGATTTAAGATTGGCCAAAAGTGTCAGTGACGAAGCAGTTGAAATAGGCGGAAAGTCTGACAGGACTGGCCCTAGGGGAACCAATGGAACTAGACCAGCCTCCGAGCAAAGGGAGGCAACGGCCGCCGCGGTGGAAAGGAGTCCTGAATCTGCTTGATCTTTGTAGTGAAAAAGCATGCAAGATCCAATGCCCACGTCTCTGTGGGGGCAGTCTGGGTCGCATTCGACCGTGGGGCAATAAATTCCCTGATGATCGTGAAGATCTCTTTGCAGGAATTCGAGGCATCCTCAATCCTCCTGGCAAACTAGCTCTTCTTCTCAAGGAGAATATCTCGGTGATAGGCTTTGACCACGGTTCTATAATCGAGTCTGGCAGCTGGATCGTACTGAGCTCGCCAGGCCCTTTCCGCCACCTTGCACTGCCTGTGGGAAGCAAGCAGCGCTCCAGTGAACCAAGGAGCAGAAACCCGTTTAGGCGATGAACGGGGGGCCCTCAAAGGGGCCAGATCATTCAACCTGTCCACAAGCCAGGCCTGCAAGGACTCCAAGTCCCTATCCAAAACCCCCGTAAGAGGGCAAGGATGTTCGCACAGTGCCTGTGCCAACATTTCTGGAGTCACCCGGTGAAATGCCCTTGACGCTGATCCTAACTGCCTGGGGGCACTACTCAGGGGTTTCTTATTGCCCGGTATGTAAAAGTTGACCAGTCGATGGTCAGTCCATAGGATCGACAGAAGTGCTGTTACCTCTATGGGGGACGTAGAAAAGACCTGATCCAAAGTATGGCCTTTGTCATGTGTTGGTATGAAAAGAGAGAGTTCTCCCAAATATTTTGAGGCCCAGAGGGGGGAGACAAACCAAGCAAGAAGAAACAGAACCTCTAGATGGGCCTATATTTCTTTCAACAATGGATATATCCTAATAATTAGTAAAGAGATGCCAAAGAAAGATCCTTAAGATATTATTCAAACATGAGAAATTTTTATTTAGACTATTTTGTCATTTTCTTAAAAATTGATTTTAAAGACTCATATATATATAATGACAATTGATCCTGTAGATCTAGAACGACAATTTCACACATATATCATACAACATACAATATCAACAAAGAATACAGTGCATACCTAACAATATATACAACTCGGCAAAATTATACAAGACATAGACTAATACAGGTGGTAGCTCTAAGGTGTACTTGAGAGGGAACGATTAGGAACCTAGATGGAATGGTTCTAGTGGTTATGATGTGATTGACCAAATCGTATCCAGGACAAAGATGTTGAGCCGACGTACGTTTCGGTGAAAATCACCTTCCTCAGGGCCAAGAACAGAAAAACTAACAGACAAGTGATACAAATATCTTAAAAATGTGAGGGCAACACACAAAGTTCTGAAAAAACAGAGAGGTAAAAGAAAATTCAGTATCATAATCTCATTTGATTTTTTACATTTTTACATCTTAGTTTTTATCTATGGCATCATATATGTACACATATGGCTACTTTGTAGTTTAAAGATATTAATACAAGCTCATAGTTAGCTGAACATCTTGCTAAGTGAAGAATAGGTAGACCAGAGACGTTGTGAGTCCACAAAGTGAGGAGATAGAAAGCCAAAATCCAAAGGTATGAGCCCAGTAGGTCTAAATCACTTTGAGTGGTGACTGGTAAAGTGTCAGGAGCATGCAGTGCCTCTAAAGTTCTGTGGTAATGTGCTGTAATCCCATTTTATGAAAAGATGTATATAGGGTTTACCTATGATATAGGAAATCTACTGATGTAGATGTTGGAGATGCTGGCGGGATTCTTTGAAGTAGATACTGCAGGATTAGAATAAGGAGAGTTTCTTTAATATACTGCTACTAAGGAAATAATTATACTGCTGGTGTTGTTTGTGACAAATACCTCAAAGGGGTTTCTTTATTGTTAGAGCCACCCGGGGAACTTCTCTGAGTAAAGGAGTAGTTTCTGTGTAAATACATACAAGTATAAAGGTAAGCGATAAGCTAACCAAGCTCAAAGTAAAATTATGACTGTTAGTGGCTATATTACCTGTTAGCATATACAAGGTGTATTGATAGTGAATACTTGAGTTGTTTGAGTTAGGGCGCCATGATCTATATAATGAAATAATAAGACATATAGATGACGATTTGGGAAATGTGATTAAAAAACGGCACACGTAATGTTAACAAAAAACTGTTCACTGGTTAAAAAGCTGTTCTAATGTGAAGAGACTTCGTTGTTACAGTGAAGAAAAAAGGCGTTATTTATGGTGATTTCCGTTTCTAAGAGTCATATTATTTCATTTAGCTGTAGCTTTATTGGGTTAATGCTGCTTACAGCAAGGAAACACCTGCGAGATTTAAACAGGAAATAAACGCGCTAGTAGAGTGGGTTACGCTCTCAAAGAAACAAAGTCACATTAGTATAGATTGTATCTATTGTTCGTTACAATAGTGCGGCATGCTTTGCACTAGATGGAGATGGTGGGCGGATTGTCGTACCTTTTAATTAGCGTTAGTTTCCCTCCTAAGGCGCAGTAGAGGGTGCATCGCTTCGTCTGGGTAATTGTGGAGAGAGACCGTGTCTAGAATGAAAGGGCAACTCGGTCAGAGGTTTGCGCGGGCTGTACCAGCAGAGCCTGAGATGCAATCGGGAAAGTGATTTAAACACACCGGTATTGCTGTCTAACAGCCCAAGGAGCTCTTGATAGCGTAATACAAGTAAAAGCCTATGCATAGCGCGTTGGGAGGGCGGGTCTTACCTTACTCTCGAGATGCTGAGAACACGACCGGGGGTTCTGTCGGAAAGATACCGTCATATGGCAGAGGCAGGCATGTATAGCTATTTAAATATAAAGTAGCAACTAGGGCCAGGTGAGAAGATAGTAGACACTGAGATAGGACTGAAATCACGATGTGAACCAACACATGGAAAAAGGACTATGGAAGGAATTGCATGCTCTATGGCATCCATCTTTTAATGGTGGCGGGTGGTAAGATATTTACAAGGAGTGTGTATGAAAACAACATTAAGCTAATTGAAACAACAATGTCAACACTTAAAAAGGAAAGGTAAGACAGCAGGGTACCGGATTATAGCAAAAATCGACACGAATAACGTCGACACAGGAGATTATTTATTTGTGGAGGTTTGCAGTATCTAATGTGCGAGAACCTTATAGGATGGCAAGTGTATTGGTTACAGATGTGGCCATTTTACTATTTCTAGAGTGTGACTATCCACGAGATTTCTTCGTTGTGCCCAAAACGGACTGTGTCCAGATGATGTATCCAGAAGGTTTCGCGTTTTTTGCGAAAGATCGTAGGATCTTTGCCTGGGGTGCGTGGACGCGTTCTAATATTTGCCATCGCAGGTCTTTTTCATTGTGGTCATACTGAACAAAATGGGACACCATTGGAGCATTGATTTTTTGAGTTCTTATTGCAAATTTATGTTCTGATAGTCTCGTACGGAATTCTCGTGATGTTTCCCCTATATATCCTATGTCACACGGACATGTGATAAGATATATGACGTTTTTAGTTCTGCAGTTTGTCATTTCTTTTAGGTGTCCTTGCTTGTGTCTATAAGTCCATTTCTCGCCGGGGATTACTTGGTCACATGCGTGGCAGTTGCCACATCTGTGGTTGCCCTTTGGCAAAGGATTGCCGTCCAAGGTTTGCTGTTTGTCTCTTATTTGTCCTTTCCACCTGCTGTGTACCAACTTGTCACGGAGATTTTGATTTCTTCTAAATGCCAGGATAGGTTTGCTTAGTTTACTTTCTGATTCATTTGTGTTCAGTATCTTCCAGTTGTTGTGGATGACCTTCCTTATTTTGTTGTTGACAGTGGAATGATTCAGAACACAGACCAATTTCTGGTCCTGAGGTTTCGGAGTTGGGTTCAGAAGGACATCCCTGTTGTAATATTTCGCTCTTTTCATGGAGCTGCGAACAAGACGTTTGGGGTATCCTCTTGCTAATAGGCGTTCTGTGAGATGGTTTGCATGAGTCATGAAATCTTTCATAGATGTGCAGTTTCTTTCTATTCGCAAGAACTCACCGAACGGTATTGAGTCCTTTTGGCAGTTGGGATGATAACTGCCATGTTCTAGGATGGTGTTTTTTGCAGTGGGTTTACGATATAAGTCGACTGTTAATCTGCCCTCTACATGTCGTACCCATATGTCCAAGAATTCCACTTGGTCTGGAGAGGAATTATAGGTAAATTTCAGATTTTTATCGGCTAAGTTTAGCCATTCCATGAATTCCTTTAAAAGATCTTCTGTCCCTGACCAGATAAAAAACACATCATCTATGAATCTGTGCCATCTGCTAATGTTCTCAAAGAACGGCGCGATTTCATTATAGATGTTTTGACGTTCGAATTCACCCATATAGATGTTCGCTATGCTGGGCGCACAAGATGCCCCCATGCTGACACCTTTTATCTGATGGTATACCTCATCTCCGAATTCAAAAAAGTTATTTTGTAGCACCACTCTCAGGCATTGTAAAATAAAAGTGTCCGGTCTGGATCCTGGTGTTCTTGCTAAGAGGGCTGCAACAGATTCCATCGCTTTGTCTTGAGGAATGTTTGTATATAGTGATTCTATGTCACAAGTCACTAGTAGTTGTGTAACATTATTAAATGGAGAGTTTTCAAGAACTTTAATCATATGCCCAGTGTCCTTGATGTACGGAGCATACGTGGTGGTTAGAGGGCATAAGAAGGTATCCAGATACTTCGAGAGTGGTTCCGTGCTTGAGTTTATGGAAGCTACTATGGGTCTCAGAGGTGGATCCTGAGTGTTCTTGTGTGTTTTTGGAACACCATAGATAGCTGGGACCACAGGGTGGGTGTTGATGAGGTAGTCCATTTCTTTCTGGCAAATGAAGCCTTCCTCGAAAGCATTTGATACTAGCATATTTATCTCTTCTGCTAAATTAGTGAGAGATCGTTTATTCGTTTTTCTGTAATGTTCTTCTACTCCTAGCATTTGGTTTATTTTGTCTTCATAGTGGCTTGTGTCCATGATCACAATCCCTCCTGCTTTATCACTAGGTTTTATTGTGATATCTTTATTCTTTTGGAGCGTTTGTAGTGCTGATCTTGACATGTAGAGGGCAGATTAACAGTCGACTTATATCGTAAACCCACTGCAAAAAACACCATCCTAGAACATGGCAGTTATCATCCCAACTGCCAAAAGGACTCAATACCGTTCGGTGAGTTCTTGCGAATAAAAAGAAACTGCACATCTATGAAAGATTTCATGACTCATGCAAACCATCTCACAGAACGCCTATTAGCAAGAGGATACCCCAAACGTCTTGTTCGCAGCTCCATGAAAAGAGCGAAATATTACAACAGGGATGTCCTTCTGAACCCAACTCCGAAACCTCAGGACCAGAAATTGGTCTGTGTTCTGAATCATTCCACTGTCAACAACAAAATAAGGAAGGTCATCCACAACAACTGGAAGATACTGAACACAAATGAATCAGAAAGTAAACTAAGCAAACCTATCCTGGCATTTAGAAGAAATCAAAATCTCCGTGACAAGTTGGTACACAGCAGGTGGAAAGGACAAATAAGAGACAAACAGCAAACCTTGGACGGCAATCCTTTGCCAAAAGGCAACCACAGATGTGGCAACTGCCACGCATGTGACCAAGTCATCCCCGGCGAGAAATGGACTTATAGACACAAGCAAGGACACCTAAAAGAAATGACAAACTGCAGAACTAAAAACGTCATATATCTTATCACATGTCCGTGTGACATAGGATATATAGGGGAACATCACGAGAATTCCGTACGAGACTATCAGAACATAAATCTGCAATAAGAACTCAAAAAATCAATGCCCCAATGGTGTCCCATTTTGTTCAGTATGACCACAATGAAAAAGACCTGCGATGGCAAATATTAGAACGCGTCCACGCACCCCCAGGCAAAGATCCTACGATCTTTCGCAAAAAACGCGAAACCTTCTGGATACATCATCTGGACACAGTCCGTTTTGGGCACAACGAAGAAATCTCGTGGATAGTCACACTCTAGAAATAGTAAAATGGCCACATCTGTAACCAATACACTTGCCATCCTATAAGGTTCTCGCACATTAGATACTGCAAACCTCCACAAATAAATAATCTCCTGTGTCGACGTTATTCGTGTCGATTTTTGCCATAATCCGGTACCCTGCTGTCTTACCTTTCCTTTTTAAGTGTTGACATTGTTGTTTCAATTAGCTTAATGTTGTTTTCATACACACTCCTTGTAAATATCTTACCACCCGCCACCATTAAAAGATGGATGCCATAGAGCATGCAATTCCTTCCATAGTCCTTTTTCCATGTGTTGGTTCACATCGTGATTTCAGTCCTATCCCAGTGTCTACTATCTTCTCACCTGGCCCTAGTTGCTACTTTATATTTAAATAGCTATACATGCCTGCCTCTGCCATATGACGGTATCTTTCTGACAGAACCCCCGGTCGTGTTCTCAGCATCTCGAGAGTAAGGTAAGACCCGCCCTCCCAACGCGCTATGCATAGGCTTTTACTTGTATTACGCTATCAAGAGCTCCTTGGGCTGTTAGACAGCAATACCGGTGTGTTTAAATCACTTTCGCGATTGCATCTCAGGCTCTGCTGGTACAGCCCGCGCAAACCTCTGACCGAGTTGCCCTTTCATTCTAGACACGGTCTCTCTCCACAATTACCCAGACGAAGCGATGCACCCTCTACTGCGCCTTAGGAGGGAAACTAACGCTAATTAAAAGGTACGACAATCCGCCCACCATCTCCATCTAGTGCAAAGCATGCCGCACTATTGTAACGAACAATAGATACAATCTATACTAATGTGACTTTGTTTCTCTGAGAGCGTAACCCACTCTACTAGCGCGTTTATTTCCTGTTTAAATCTCGCAGGTGTTTCCTTGCTGTAAGCAGCATTAACCCAATAAAGCTACAGCTAAATGAAATAATATGACTCTTAGAAACGGAAATCACCATAAATAACGCCTTTTTTCTTCACTGTAACAACGAAGTCTCTTCACATTAGAACAGCTTTTTAACCAGTGAACAGTTTTTTGTTAACATTACGTGTGCCGTTTTTTAATCACATTTCCCAAATCGTCATCTACATGTCTTATTATTTCATTATATAGATCATGGCGCCCTAACTCAAACAACTCAAGTATTCACTATCAATACACCTTGTATATGCTAACAGGTAATATAGCCACTAACAGTCATAATTTTACTTTGAGCTTGGTTAGCTTATCGCTTACCTTTATACTTGTATGTATTTACACAGAAACTACTCCTTTACTCAGAGAAGTTCCCCGGGTGGCTCTAACAATAAAGAAACCCCTTTGAGGTATTTGTCACAAACAACACCAGCAGTATAATTATTTCCTTAGTAGCAGTATATTAAAGAAACTCTCCTTATTCTAATCCTGCAGTATCTACTTCAAAGAATCCCGCCAGCATCTCCAACATCTACATCAGTAGATTTCCTATATCATAGGTAAACCCTATATACATCTTTTCATAAAATGGGATTACAGCACATTACCACAGAACTTTAGAGGCACTGCATGCTCCTGACACTTTACCAGTCACCACTCAAAGTGATTTAGACCTACTGGGCTCATACCTTTGGATTTTGGCTTTCTATCTCCTCACTTTGTGGACTCACAACGTCTCTGGTCTACCTATTCTTCACTTAGCAAGATGTTCAGCTAACTATGAGCTTGTATTAATATCTTTAAACTACAAAGTAGCCATATGTGTACATATATGATGCCATAGATAAAAACTAAGATGTAAAAATGTAAAAAATCAAATGAGATTATGATACTGAATTTTCTTTTACCTCTCTGTTTTTTCAGAACTTTGTGTGTTGCCCTCACATTTTTAAGATATTTGTATCACTTGTCTGTTAGTTTTTCTGTTCTTGGCCCTGAGGAAGGTGATTTTCACCGAAACGTACGTCGGCTCAACATCTTTGTCCTGGATACGATTTGGTCAATCACATCATAACCACTAGAACCATTCCATCTAGGTTCCTAATCGTTCCCTCTCAAGTACACCTTAGAGCTACCACCTGTATTAGTCTATGTCTTGTATAATTTTGCCGAGTTGTATATATTGTTAGGTATGCACTGTATTCTTTGTTGATATTGTATGTTGTATGATATATGTGTGAAATTGTTGTTCTAGATCTATAGGATCAATTGTCATTAGAGGGCATTTTGAAATGATAAGATTATCACCAAATACATGTATAAATGTTCATTTGCACAGTGACAATGAAATGTATTTATATATATGAGTCTTTAAAATCAATTTTTAAGAAAATGACAAAATAGTCTAAATAAAAATTTCTCATGTTTGAATAATATCTTACGGATCTTTCTTTGGCATCTCTTTACTAATTATTAGGATATATCCATTGTTGAAAGAAATATAGGCCCATCTAGAGGTTCTGTTTCTTCTTGCTTTGTCATGTGTTGGTTCAAAGAGATAGGGGGCTAAGCCCAAAGGAGCCGTGATATCAGATAGTTTAATCACATCTGGGTCCAAAGCATCGTCCATGTGAAAGTTGAGGTCACCGGCCAAAATGCAATGGTCCGCTCTCATGGCCAACGTTGACATAGCAGACTGGAGCCAGTCAAAAAAAGTACCTGCTGGACCAGGGGGTCTGTACACTAACAGCCCTTTCACTGACTGATGCGGCGCCAATGATAAAGAAAAGGTAAGGGATTCAGACCCTTTGATAGCCTCAGTGGGAATAATAGAACATACAACGGATTTCTTCACCACGAGTGATACCCCGCCGCCCCTTCCTTCCAGTCCATCCTGCCTGTAGATGCTATATTCTGAAGGAATCGCAGAAGCGATATCCGGGTTGGATGAAGCTCCTAGCCAGGTCTCTGTAAGCATCAGGCACACCGGTTTTTCCGTAGTCAAGAGGTCAAAGAGCTCCTGAGCGTGACTGCGCACTGACCTGGTGTTTAACAGCATACAAAGATGCTTCACAGAAGCCACCTCCCGATCAGGGAGTGTCCGTGGAACAATGCCTGGTGACCAGCCACAGCCCGGGCATCTACTCTTGCCCCTATAGCGACCTGGAACCAGCTTAAAGCAAACACACGATCCCTTTTGTAAGGACCGCAGGTGTGAGGATGTATAGCAGACCATGATAGCTCCAGATGAAATCTGTCCACCTGATCCAGGCCTCCCGCCGCTCCGACCGCCTCCGGGACGCTGACGGGCACAGACGGGCAGGACTCTGGCACGACTCCGGCACAGCGAAGGCACGCCCGCTGCGCGGAGGAGGGAGCTTTAAATAGGAGTCCCTCTGGACATCCGGAGCGTTAGACCGCTCACTGTTGGTGTTCCTCGTATTAACACCACTCCAAGATGGCGCCCGTTCTTACCCCACCACCCGGAACCGGGTACCGGACCAGACCCGGACCCGTGGAACCGGACCCGCGAAATGCGGTGGATACCAATTATAATGCAGGTAAGAGGGCCCTAGATGCTACCAGCTAAAAGCAGGGGTTAAAGAACAAAAACAAATAAAATGAGAAAAAGGGAGCGTTTTCATATCTTGAGATGTGATGTGTGGTATAGGTGTGGGGTACTGTGATTTTAGGGGTCCTGACTCTTTAAGCCTTACATGTGATTGCAGAATATCATCTAAGTTATTTGTGATCTGTCTGATGGATATATTTGTAAATTATTAAATAGTGATAAGTAGTGTGTGTAATAAATGTACTTTTACTTTTTCAAAGAAAAAGCACAGACTAGATAATAATTTATTGAGCGCCACTGTTGCGTGCCAACGAATGGCGATTACTAGCCCAAACCTCCGACCCTGAGTAGTCCTTTGACTTGAGAGAGTCAACCACTACAAGGGAGTGCTTGGTTCCCAGTAAGGAGAAACTGTGGACCAAGTGAGTGCACAGGCTCTCATCAGGGGCGTAACACAGGCCCCCGCAGGCCCTGCAGTGCGGGGGGGCCCCACGGGTCAAGGGGGGGTCAGGGGCCCCCCTGGCCTCACTAGTCTCCGCAGTGAAGAAGACGGCTGCAAGCAATGCAGCATTTGGCTTAGGCGCTAACAGACAGTAGTGGGTTAAATGAATGAACACAGTCTCCCCCCACCGCAGGCCCAGGGCCCCCACGCACGCTTTAAGGGCCCCTCACACGGTTGACCACGGTTGACCACTCCATTCTTCTCGACCGTGTCAGCGCAGCGGGCATTCGGGGCGCGGCCTTTTCTTGGCTCGCGTCCTTCCTTCGGGATAGGTCCCAGGCTGTTCACCTCTCCGGTTTCTCTGCCCCTCCGCGCTCGGTCTCTTGTGGTGTTCCCCAAGGTTCCTCCCTCTCCCCCCTCCTTTTCAATCTCTATATCTGTCCTCTCATCTCTTCCCTTCTCGAGCTGGGGGTCTCTGTGTACAATTACGCCGACGACCTGCAGCTCGTCTTTGATCTCTCTTCTTCCCCCGACTCTCTTCCTAAATTTTGTTCCACTTTAATTTTCATTTCCGAGTGGATGAGCGCTAATCATCTTAAGCTCAATCCTGACAAAACGGAACTTGTCCTCACTGGTGGTCCCTCTAACCCTTGGTCCCCTGCACACTGGCCCCCATCTTTTGGACCCCCTCCCTCACCTGTATCCTCCGTTCGCACTCTTGGTATTAAAGTCAGTCATGACTTATCCATGCACAACCAGATCAGTTCCGTCGTGTCCTCCTGTTTTCTGTCCCTCCGTCTCATCCGGAAAATCTCGCGTTTCTTTTCCACCGACGCACTCAAAACCATAGTCGCGGCTTTAATCATCTCCCGCCTCGACTATGGGAATGGCCTCTACGTGGGCATACCTGCTTACGAAACTCGCCGCCTCCAGGCCATACAAAATCCGGCCGCCCGCCTCATTTTGTCTCTCCCCAAATCCTCCCATATCACTCCCGCTCTCAAATCTCTTCATTGGCTCCCTATCCGATTCAGATCCTTCTTCAAACTGGCTTGCTTAGCTTTTCGAGCTCATTCCCGCTCTGCTCCCTCTTTCATCACTTCTCTCATCTCTTCTCACGCCCCTAGTCGCACTCTTCGATCTTCCTCTCTCTCTCTCTTGCACATCCCTCGTTTTCGCAAATCCAGAACTGGCGGTACTCGGTTTTCTGTCCTGGCCCCCCAGTTATGGAATAGCCTCCCACTTTCTATTCGCTCCATTCCCATCTACACTCACTTTCGTAAGGCCCTAAAACTTTCCTTTTTTCTCAGGCTTTTCCCTCTTAGTTCTCCTGGTTTCCCGTTGTGAGCTCTGAACAGGTCCCTAGCACCAGGAAGCCGCTTGGCCGCAGTGCGCTTTATTAAATATTTTTTTCATTTCATTTCATTTCTCACACGCTCCAAGGGGCCCCGCCCTCACGTCTCTCGTCTCGGCAGGCCCCCAGCCAGCCAGCACACCACGAGGGCCGGCCGGCCCGCACTGCCTCTATTTAAACATTAGAGGTGCATCACAGGCAGCAGGGGGGCTGCACGCTCCAGCCAGGGGCCCCCTCACTCTCAGCACTGACAGTCGGGAAGGAACTTCGTTAGCTAAGCCAGGCCAAACAGTGCACGCACCTGCCACTGACGGTGACACAGTGCATGACACTATTTTTTTTAAACTCTATGGTGGTGGTGCATGCCGTACGTGCGCACTGCACTCCCTGCCGGCCTGCCCGAGCCTTTAAATTAATAAAATAGTTGGCGCACGCGCACTGTGCTGGGTGGGACGGCTCTTTGTCGTCACAACATAATTTAAAAATGAAATAAATAAATGGTCCGTGCTCGTGGGCGTGGTCGTGGCCGGTGGCGGCGCGCAGTTGAGTATCAGCCTATCAAGGTGCGTCTGCGTGCCGCGGTGCCGCGGTCTTTTGGGTGGGGGGTGCTCGCCTCGTGACCAGGGTGCCAATTTGTCATGCGCAGCCGGATTGTAGTGTGTGCAGGCTGCAGCGCGTGACTTTAGAAGAACAAAGAAGCAAGAAGAACCGGACCAGAACGGGTGCGGCCGCCGTGGTACTAAAGAGTAGTACGCACTAGTACTAGGCAGCCCTCGGGTCTCTGGTGGCAACTTCAAGCCCTTTGCCCACTGTCTTCTGTACTGCTGCCCAGTGCAGTGTGCCCGCCCCGCTCGCCTTAGCTGCAGGCCGTGATCCAGGCCTAAGGTGAGCGAGTATGTATGTCGTGTGTGTGTGTGTCCTGCTCAGTCAGGACTCGGTGTCGGACGGATCAATGATAATGAAATCCTTATTTGCATCTATCTGTGTTAGATAGACGGTTAGCCTGGTGGGTTCATGATGCGCCTACAGCAGTCACCCCACCCTAACACTTAAGTGCAATATCATCTTTCTGTCTTCCGAGGCCCATAAAGATAGAACAACCCAGTTGGACTAATCTTAACACCTTTCATTTAAAATGCAACTGAAAGCTAGTGGTAATGAATATAAGAATTTTAAGTTAGCAGAGGTTTTACAATAAACGGTTCCTACATCAACCACAACAAGAGAGAGATCTGTAGTAGTGTGGCCCGAGGTTGTGAGTGAACGTATGGTGAGAACAGAATTTTGCAGAAACCCACCCCTACTTTAAATCTTGCAGTGAGGACTGTTTCGCCTCTAGGCACTTGGCTGGCAGTCCTAGGCTCTCCTAATAAGACAAGATGAATGTCGTCTGGCACCGCCATGAGCCTTTAAAGACCGTGTTAAGAATGTCGTCTTGTACCAAACAGGTCTCCCCGATGTCTAATTGTGTTGTAAATTTCACCCATATTTCAAAGCTTTAATGTCATTTTGTATCGTATCACGATAGGAGTGGAGGGGTGGGGGTATTGGGGAGAGTCCTTAAAGGAAGCCTGCCCTGCCTGCCTGCCAGTGCCCGCAATGGTGCACTCAGCCTCAGGGCAGAGCGCAGGCTGCATTGGTCATTGGTGGCAGGTGGTATAGAAATTTCCCTAGTTTTAGCACTGGCAGGGCAGGGCTCAGAGTGACGAAGTCCATTCAAACCGGTGAACTCTGAGCTTTGAGGAAGTCCGGGCAGCGTGACGACTTCCCTGCTGCTGGAGGGTCCTCCCAGTGATGGAGTGGACAGGGGAGAAGGGAAGGGGTGCAGCAGGCCACTGCTGACAGGGTGCAGGGGGGGGGGGGCAGTGGGAGGGGGGGGGGGTGGGACTGGGGGTTGCTCAGGTGCCAGCCAGGGTTTCCAGGAGAGGGTGTTGGTGGCGGTTGAAGGCTGCTGGTGCCACGTGTGGGGCCGTCTGGATCCCGGTTTGTGTTGGCTGCTGGTGGCACAGGTTTCGGGTTGTATTTGCTGAGCGTGGCACCAGTAGGAGGGGGCTCCTGGAGAGGGGGGCTCTGCCCCCAGGGTTGTCTGCACTGCTGCTGGTAGGGCTGGGGCAGGGCCGGGATGCACACGAGAGGAGATAGCGTGCAGAATGTGCAAACATTCAGTGTTTTTCTAATCTAGAAACACATCTCTATGATGTAATTCACAAAGTCCAGGGCTTTAGATCCCGAGGAATCATGCGGTGACTGGCGTTGAGGCGGATTCACCCTTTTAATGTGTTTATTTCATGATTTACTCCAGAGGCGCGCCCTTTCCACGCACTCTTGCAGATGTTTATTCTTTAAAGAATAACACAAAAGAAAAAAAATGCTTACATTTCAAAAGTTTTCTAGTTTTTAATGCCTTTTGCCATACATTTTTTATACGTGTGTGAGCCAGTATACGCTTCGTGAATGAATTTATTAGAAAACATGTTTTAATTAAAAAATTGCAAAGAGCCTCACCCAGGCCTCAAGAGAGCGAAGTTGTACTTTTGCCGTGCTGGTATGGCAGATGAACTAGGGGTTCACGGTTCGAGGATGCTTTTCTGTGGACTTCAGTTCCACCTGAATCTTTTATTTGTCATCGCAGATATTATGTGGAGTTAGTATTTGATGGGCGGCCACGGTGGTCTGCTCACGCATTACAATCTCCTGCATAAGTAAAACATTTCAAAATACCCTGGTAGCTGCAGTTGAAAAACCCCGGTGTGGTAAAGGTTTTACAGTTGGTGTCTTGACCACCCCTAACCTTGAGCTATATAGCGCATGCACGTGACTTTCGACAAAGTAGAATAATTAATACAAGCTTAATTTGTGTGTGTTTTAGAGCCCGTGGCCTCCATGCTCCCTGCTCTGCATTGATTGAACCCTGATGGTGCCTTTTCACAACCCTAGTGAAAATCCCCGTTGGCCGATTGCAAAGAGTTTCTGCTAGATGTAGTAGCTACCATATTGTTTTTTTGACACCTGATGTGTTCCTGGGGGAACACTGCAATCCTGCAACCGGTTATTGGAATGTATTTTTGGAATGTAAATCTCATGCTCTGTAACTGACCCGTGTGAAAACATTAGTAGGTAGCCAGATAGATTTCCCATCAGTGATTTTCCATCTGAGAATACATAGATATTTGTGAGGTATTGTATTGTGGTTACGAATTTAAAATGTTTCCAGACAACAGTGTGCTTTCAAAAAGTTATTTATATAAGAACAATTCTGCCTTTTGAGTCACCGTTACTCAACATTGCTTTTGATAGTTATATTTATTAAGGGTTTTACAAAAAGTGAGTGTTCAAAAATGAATCACATGCCTGAATGACATATATATTGAAATGTCTATTATCTCATTTAGCAAGCAATGGTTTATGTCAAGGTGATTAAAGTCCTAAAATGATCATATTTACGCAACATTATAATTAACCAGAACAAGGGTTCAACATAATGGCCAGCATACCTTGCCGGTAATTTAACCATGCTCCCCCCAGAGAGCGAGAGAGAGAGAGAGAGAGAGGTAAGTGGAGAGACAGAAAGTGGAGAGAGACAGTGGAGAGAGAGAGAGAGTGAAGAGACAGAGTGGAAGGAGTGGGGAGATTGGAGAGAGAGAGTGGAGATTGGAGAGAGAGTGGAGGGAGACAGTGAAGAGAGAGTGGAGAGAGACACTGGAGAGAGACACTGGAGAGACAGTGGAGATACAGTGGAGATAGAGTGGAGAGAGAGTGGCAAGAGAGTGGAGAGAGAGTGGAGAGAGTGTGGAGAGAGAGCGGAGGGAAACAGTGGAGAGAGAGTGGAGGGAGAGTGGAGGGAGAGAGAGAGTGGAGAGAGACCAGAGGGAGTGAGAGAGTAGAGAGTGGAGGGAGAGCGAGAGAGTGGAGAGACGGGGAGAGACAGTGGAGAGAGAGAGAGTGGAGTGAGAGTGGAGAGACAAAGTGGAGAGAGACACTAAAGAGAGAGATAGTGGAGATAGAGTAGAGAGAGAGTTGAGAGAGAGTAGAGAGAGAGTGGAGTCTGGAGAGAGAGAGAGAGACAGTGTAGAGAGAGTAGATAGAGAGAGTGGAGAGACAAAGTGGAGAGAGAGGGGAGAGATTGGAGACAGAGAGAGTGGAGAGATTGGTCAGAGAGAGTGAGAGTGGAGAGACAGAAAGTGGATAGAGACAGAGTAGAGAGAGAGAGGAGAGGTTGGAGAGAGAGTGGAGAAGTTGTAGAGAGACTGGAGAGAGATTGGAGAGAGAGTGGAGAGACAGTAGAGAGAGAGTGGAGAGAGAGATTGGAGAGACAGTGGCGAGAGATTGGAGAGACAGACAGTAGAGAGAGAGTGACCCATTGGAGATAGAGTGGACAGAGTAGAGAGAGAGAGTGGAGAGAGAGCAGGGAGACTGACTGACTGACTCAGAGACTGAATACTGACTGGCTGAGAGACTGACTGGCTGAGAGACTGACTGGGAGAGAGACTGACTGAGAGAGAGAGACTGACTGACTGACAGAGAGAGACTGACTGACAGAGACTGCCTGACTGACTAAGGTAGAGAGATACTGACTGACAGAGAGAGAGACAGGATGATAGAGAGAGGCAGAGACTGACAGAGAGAGACTGATTGACTGCGAGAGAGACAGACTGAGAGAGAGACTGACAGAGAGAGATTGACAGAGAGAGACTTACAGAGAGAGACAGAGAGAGAGAGAGAGAGAGAGAGAGAGAGATAGAGACTGACTGACGGAGAGAGACCGACTGACAGAGAGTAACTGACAGAGAGAGAGACTGACTGACTGAGGTAGAGAGAAAATGACTGACTGAGGGAGACTGACCGAGAGAGAGAGACTGACTGACAGAGACTGAGAGATTGACAGAGAGAGAGAGAGACTGACTGACAGAGAGAGAGACAGGCTGACTGACAGAGACTGACAGAGAAAGAGACTGACTGACGGAAAGGGAGAGACTGACTGACAGAGAGGGTGAGACTGACAGAGAGAGAGAGACAGGCTGACAGAGAGACTGACAGAGAGAGAGACAGGCTGACAGAGAGACTGACAGACAGAAAGGGAGAGACTGACTGACAGAAAGAGAGAGACTGACAGAGAGAGACTGACTGACTGAGAGAGACTGACTGACCGAAGGAGAGAGAGAGAGAGAGACTGAAAAACTGAGAGAGACTGACTAAGAGAGACTGACTGACTAACAGAGATAGACTGACTGACAGAAAGAGAGAGAGATAGAGAGACTGACAGACTGACGGACTAACTGACAGAGAGACTGACAGAGACTGACTGACTGAGAGATATTGAATGACAGAGAGAGATAGACTGACTGACTGACTGAGAGAGAGAGACTTACTGACTGAAAGAGAGAAACTGACTGACTGAGAGAAACTGTGATGGAATTGGGGTCAGAGTGTGTATGAAGCTATGCAATGCCTCTTAAGTTTGCTATTGTCTGCTAATAAAAATGTATTATAAGAATTTGCTCTTTGTAGTTACATCTGCTTTTGAAATACTGCATTGTCGCATTGTCTAATGTTTTAAAACGGAAACGAGAAGGAGCAGTGGATGCACTTTTGTCAAAACTGAACGATGAGTGGACCCGATGTTGTATATCATGACAGGAGTCTGCATCAGGAAACCAACCTAAAATTGGGCAAACTTCCCCGGCCTGCTGATGGTAGGGACCCTGTAATGAATAGACCACCACCTATGATAACCTGCGGGCAGACTAAGCCCAACTGTGAACTCCACCATCCAGTGTTACTTACAACGGCTACATTGGTGACAGTGGCGTAACAATAGCCCTGCATCTCCTGCAGTATGGCGGGTCGCTGGCCTGAGAGCTCTAGACTGTCACGGAGAATGGGAGGGGGGGCCCCCTCCCTGTAGTTTGCAGGGGGGCCCCCTCAAGTTTCGTTACGCCACTGGCTCTCATCCTACACAATAACCCAGTTTCTTACAGTCTCCAATCCACAAAAACTGAATCTCTTCATACAGATCTTAACGAACTCAATAACAACAAAATTGTGTTTTTTGCACTTCGAGGAACACAGAAACTTGAATTGCATTAGTGGATTGTAGAAAAAGGGAATCAATCTAACAAGAAACCATCTTCCAACATCTAAAGAAGCACACACCAGCATAGGGTTTATCTCACCTCACAAATTATGCAGAAAATATAACCCACATGTTCTGAGGAGTGCCAACAATGTTGACAAGATAGCGTGGAATTCTTGTAGAGGGGGTTGTCTCGTCCTGTGTCTGACTGCTGGCCGTAAATTGTGACTGCCCTTACAAGGTTGTCAATGGTAGCAGTGATGCCTTCCTTAACATGCTGCATTTTAGGATTACATTTGAAACCCAAAAAAGGTATGAATGTCTATATATTTATGGCATTGTTGTAGTTGTTGTTGGAATAGAGAATAATACATTGGATGTAACCACAGCCCCCCCCCCATAAGAATTGTGTAAAGAGGTTGCCTGCAAATTGCTACTGGCTGAAGACAGTCGGATGACTTTGGCACGGAATGATGACAGGCCGCAGGAAGACGGACAAGAATAGTGTAAAATGTCTGAGAGAATATTTGATAAGGATGATTTATTAGGCACTTTACATTTTACAAACTTGAGACCCTTCGTTGGAGATCATAAGTTATGATAGTAAAAGAAAACCCTGTTGCAGATAAATGCATTAATACACTGCCATATATGTGAAATGAATCACTGACAGAATATCAACGTCAAAATATTGACGTAAAAAATATCAAAGCAGAAATCTTGAGATGAAGAATATCGAAGTCCTATCTACATTATGGTAAGTACAAAAATAACGAGAAAAAAAATATTGTTGTCAAAAATATCATTGTTAAAAATATCGTTTTTTTAAATGTCTAAAAATAATGTAAAATAAAGTTAATTATAGATATATTTAAAATAAACATAGTTAAAAATATGTTTAAAATTATAAGTAATATATATAATGTAGAATAAATATTAAACATATACATATAAAATATAAGATATATACTTAATAATATTTACAATTAATTATTAAATTGTTAGAAAAACATTATAAATACATACATACACATAAAACAGTAATATACATAAAAATATATATGACAAATTTAAAAAAACATGTTTTAAATAAATTATACACTACATTAACTAAAACAGTAAATATTGGCTAGCGTAGGGTAAAAATTACTATTCCCCACTCCAGAGAGTGCAAAAGTAGGGAAGTGTTGGATAGCGTAGGGTTAAAATTACTATTCCAACTCCAAAGAATGCAACATTAGGGAAAGTGTTGGATAGCGTAGGGGTAAAAATGACTATTCCAACTCCAGAGAGTGCAACAATAGGGAAAGTGTTAGATAGCGTAGGGTTTAAAATTACTATTCCACTCTAGAGAGTGCAACAGTAGGGAAAGTGTTGGATAGCGTAGGGATAAAAATTACTATTCCCACTTCAGAGAGTGCAACAGTAGGGAAAGTGTTGGATAGCGTAGAGGTAACAATTACTACTCCCACTCAAAGGAGTGCAACAGCAGGAAACGTGTTGGATGGCGTAGGGTTAAAAATAACTTACTAATAATAAAAATAATGTTTTCAAAATAAATAATATTTTAATTATTTAAATAACAATAAACCAATTAACAATACCAATAAATAATTACTTAAAAATAATTACTAATTAATAATTAATTAACAAATACATTGATGATAAGTATAAATAAATAATAAGGGGGTCATTACGATGTCGGGCGGATTGCCTCCGCCAGGCTGGCGGTAGCCACCGCCGGCCTGGCGGAGGCAATCTGCCCGACATCCACACTAGTTTCCCCCACCGCCATATTAGTATGGCGGGGGGACCTCGGCGGACGGAAAGACCGTCCGCCACTTTTCCGCCCGGTCGCCTTGCGGCCGGGGCAGAAAAGGAATAATATAGTGGCGGTGTCTATCAGACACCGCCAGCCATATTATGATAGGCATTTTTCATTGCCTTTCCGTGGCGGCAATGCTGCCACGGAAAGGCATGCAGACTTCACTCTGGGGGCCCCCAGAGTGAAGGAGAGTAGGGGGGTGCACACGGGGGTACCTGTGCTACCCCCTGCATTTGCATAATGAAAGCGGAAGGCACCATGCGGTGCCTGCCGCTTTGATTATGCAAATGCTGAAATGCATTTTTAGCATTGTGGCGGGCGGTGCAGAGAGGACCGCCCGCCACAATGCTAAAAATACAGGATGTGCCCGCCACTGTGGCGGGCACATCCTAATACTCCCCACGGGACCTCCGCCCTTATGGCGGGCGGTCCCGATTACCACGAGGATGGCGGCCGGGCAAAGTCCGCCCGCCATCCTAATGACCCCCTAAGTATTCAAAATTAATTACCAAATAATAATTAAATAACAAATAATTAATTTTCAATACCAAAAAACAATAATTATTTAAAAAGTATTTAGCAATTTATAATTAATGAACAATACATGTTTGATAAATATCAATAAATAATAATTAATCAAAATGAATTGCCAATTAATAATTAATGAACAATAAATTGCTTTCCAAAACAAAAAATATTAACTATTAGAAAGTTATTACCAATGAATAATTAATTTACAATAAATTAATTATCAATACTCAACAATAAAATAAATAATTACTTTATTGCAATTAAATTACTTCCCACCCTATTGCCCTATAAACTCACAACACACTTCAATAATAAATTATACACTTAATATAATTACCAATTAATCAATTAATAAAAATGAATTACCAAATATTAAAAATGTATTACCAATTAATAAAAATTATTTCGCAATTAATAATTATTTAACATAAATTAATTGTCAATACCAATAAATGAAAATAAATAATTACCTAATTACAATAAAATTACTTTGCACCCTTTTCCCCTATAAACCCACAACCAGCTACAGAACTAAAACGCAAAATTAACAAGAATAATTACTAATTCCTAAAACAAAAAATAATTAATTTACCAGCATTAAATTACTTCCCACCCTATTCCCCTATAAACCCACAACCTGCTACAGTACTAAAACGCATAATTTACTTAAAAAAATTTACTAACTTCTAAAAATGTTATACATATATTCTAAAACTAGTACAATAATTAACAGAAAATATAAACACAAACATATAAAATACATAATAAAATACATAACACTAATATAAATATCGATGTTAGTAACATCAATATTTTTGCCATCGATATTACTAACTTCTATATTAACAAAAACGATATGTCTTACCTTCAGGTAGATATTCTGCTCATCAATATTCTTGATTTCGATATTGTGTCCCTGCGATATTTCCAACTCAATATTATTGTAGGTCGAAATTAAAAACTCAATATTTAGACACATTTGTATCATTTAAAAAGTTACATTTACTTTTATGTAGTACATTTACTGTGAAAGTAACATACATTCCATGCACAGTTTCCGTTCCAAGTGTGAATTGTATGTGTTTACTGCCTCTAGTTAATGATAGAACCTGAATGTATTCCAGACGGTGATGTAGCACTTTCTGTCCATAATTATTTACATACAAGTTCTGGCACAGGATTGATAACTGAGCACAAAACATAACTGAAAAAAATACAAAAGGAAAGTTACAAACCTTACAAAATAATATATTTCACCTAGGCTACCCTCCTATTCTTCCCACAAATGTGCTCTGTATAAGTCAACAGAGGAAAACTCTAGCCCCATTGAGCAAGCGAATGCTATTATGCACACACAAAGGTGAACTTGATTCAACCAAAGCAGAAGTCCAAAAGCTGATCTTTCAGTCAAGCAAGGAGGCGATTTAAATTAAAGATTAGAAAAATACAATAAAGACCCTGGTATCAATGCCACAGCCCTGAGATTGTTCATGTCCTATCTACAATATCTCTCTAAGCAAATACAAATCAAGGGTTATCTATCGAAACCCGCACCAGTTCACACTGTGTACCTCAAGGCCCAATCCTCTCCCTAGCCCTATTCAATCTCTTCATGGAACCCCTCACAGTTATTTTGAACCAAGCAGAGGTTACATATCACCTTTAGGCTGACAGTATACAACTCTACTACAAAATAAACTCTTCCAGTGACCTCCTTCATCTTAATATCACATTAATTAAGTTACAAACATGGCTAAACACCTACCACCTTAAGCTGAACTGCAACAAGATGGAACTACTACTCCTCTCCCCCGAAATAAACCTTTACCTATCCAAGAATGGCTCAAGAGTGTGAACACGCTTAGCTGTTCCCTTTCACTTTCCAACTTCATTAAGTCCTTGGGTATCACCCTGGAGAAAAATATATCAATGAAGGAGCACATCAATAATTCAGCCAAAGGAGTGCTCTGGACACTAAAACATCTCTAGAAAATCAAATAGTTTATTCCCCTTTAATGATGTGAAGATGGTAGTATAATCACTAGTCATCTCGAAACTCAAATACGGCAAAGCCATCCGAAATGTCACCTTGTGCCCCTACTAAGAGCAGATATCAACACGGCTTCCAGGCTCCTGACTGAAAGTAAGCGATTTGACCACATCTCACCTGCCCTCAAGAGTGTCAATTGGCTTCCCATTGAAGAAAGATGCTTCTTCAAGACAGCTTGTATCACCCACAAAGCTCTTCATACCAACAACCCCAAATACCCTGAAACCAAACTTTTGAGAGCAAGAAGATTCCAAGAACTGAGAAGCTCCGACTCTCTTCTTCTCATACCTCCTAATGTGAAGAAGAAATCATCCCAAGCATGCTCCTTCTCAGGAAATGCTCCTAAGATTGGGAACTCACTCCCTAAGAATTTCCACTGCAACCCCTCTTTTTCCTGCTTCCAACGGGACCTTAAAACTCTACTCCTCAATGATTACTTCAATACTTCCACAATCTGATCTACGTCTCCCAAAGATCCAAACAACATCAACAGGATCCATCAAGATGGCTGCCTGACTCTTTCAGCCTCTTATCTGTCTCCAACGCCATTACCTTAATGTTGCATTGTTATAATATTTCGGGATGTACGTCGTTACAACGAATGCTTTTACAAGGCATGCCTTTACGACGCAACTTTTACAACGCAAGTCGTTACAACGACTTGCATTGGGGGGCGCTGGATAGTGAATAGTTTAATTTACTATTCCAACTCCAGTCCCTGTGGATAGTAGGGAAGGTGTTGGATAGTAAATTGAAACTATTCCCTATCCTAGAGCGCACCCCAGCGCAAGTCGTTGTAATGACTTGTGTTGTAATGGTTGCGTCGTAAAGGTAGAGCGTTGTAAAAGTTGAGTTGTAAACGCTGTTCCCCATTATTTCGTGACTATTTTAACCACCCTTGTTGTATTGTTCCATAACTTTACTTCCCCCAACTGTTTTTGACCCATAAGTATCCCCACTTGTACCTCTAATAAACTTTATTCTCAAAACCCCTAAAGCACTCTGATACCTTTGGTTCTAGCTAGCTCTATATAAAACTCAAAAATAAATACATAAAGACCCCTTGATTGTCGGCACAATGACAGACCCCCAAACACAGATCTAAGAACTTATACCTGAAGAGCACACCCTTCCAAGCAACAGGAACCAATTATTTTTTTATTAGAAGGGGGAAGTGTAAAGCACAGCACACACCCTAAAACAATTATCAGACTACACAATAAATGTAAACACAGAACATTTCAAAATATACAATCGATAGCAAATATTTACAGAACCTGACTCTAATAGTAAAAGAATTGCTTCAGTTAATGTGGTAATATTTTTTCACTGAAGTGGTGATAACAAATATCGTTCACTGAGAATAATCAAGCCAGGACACATAAAAATACTCAACAAAAAACTGGGGTACATATGAAAGAATGTGCTGCCAGAAGTTATTTTAAACAATCATGTATCCGTCAATGAGTCAATCACAATACATCCAAATGATTCAAAACAGAAAGAAAGACAGGCATCGACATGAGTGATGATAGTTGATTTATATTTCCAAAGTCAAATGTTCAGCACATACATACACCTAAATAGAGCATGAATCATATCTTGGAATGGACAGCCACCTAAAGCACATATCTTAGCCTAGTTTTCCTTATGCCAGGCACAATCGCCTATTGAGTTACCATTGAATCTTCTATTTCTAAATGCTATGTAATGTTATATGCGGCCCGGGGTCACAGTAAAAGGGAAATACATGCCTAATGTTTTGATAATGGTTGTAGTTCTGATAACAGCTGGGCAACCTAACAATTTTCTTCAAGAATGCCTTGAAAACTAAACTGTTATCGTCAATTATATCCGCATTTAAGTCAGATAGTTACGTTTTTTTCCATTTGACAAAATGTAAAGATATTATTATTCTAACCAAAAGCAGACTTCCAAAATCAGACTACAATTTCTGTTAGTTAAGCATTTTGAATCGCACATGAATAACATAAAAACTGAGCACAAACCATAGAGCGCAGTCGGTCTGGTGGCGCAGTGGAGAAATGCATCCACAGCAGGGGCCTGTGTTCGACCTCATGGTCACAGGTTCTAATCCCAGCAGGTCCACTCAGCCTTTCATCCATTTAAGGTCAGTAAAATGAGTACCATTGAGTTGTGTAACAATATACATCTGTTATTCAGTGCATTGAGACCTTTGGGTGATACGTGCGCTATACAAAAGTACATGTTATGTTATGTTTTCCAAACCCAGTTCCAATCAGATTGCTACTGACATGGTTTTAATTATTGCAGCAGGTTCTATGTCACAAAGTGGGGCTACAAAAGTATCATCCGTAATGCTTCGCCGGCAGAACGTTGACCTGTGGTCTAGCTAGAGGGGGGCGGTCTGAACTGGACAGCACTGTTTTCAGTGGCAGCGAAGTCGTGTCTGATGACTACCACCATACCGCCTGCCCCGAGAACAAGTCATCCATCAGCCACTCCCCCACAACAAGATGATTCAGAAAAGGGGGTGGTGATGAACAGAGTGTCTGAATTAAGCAGACCACTCTTACCCAGTCCAAAGATCAGGGCTTGATCCATCACCGTTTTTTAGCTCACTGCACCATCCCAGCTCAGAACCTGACTACATGCAAATTAGTCTGTTCCTGTCCCAGTGCATGATGGGAACAGGGCAAACCAAACTACCAAGCCAATTCTTATACTGGGAAGGAAACAAGCTACCGGGGACCGGTTTCTGGCATTTCAGCCGTCGTCGGCCCGGCTTGCTTGAATCCTGATGGTGCAATGAGCAAGGGACTCACATCTGAGTATACCCTTCCACGCTTGTGATGGACAAAATGATTCAGAAAAGGGGGTGGTGATGAACAGAGTGTCTGAATTAAGCAGACCACTCTTACCCAGTCCAAATATCAGGGCTTGATCCATCACCGTTTTTTAGCTCACTGCACCATCCCAGCTCAGAACCTGGCTACATGCAAATTAGTCTGTTCCTGTCCCAGTGCATGATGGGAACAGGGCAAACCAAACTACCAAGCCAATTCTTACACTGGGAAGGAAACAAGCTACCGGGGACCGGTTTCTGGCATTTCAGCCGTCGTCGGCCCGGCTCGCTTGAATCCTGATGGTGCAATGAGCAAGGGACTCACATCTGAGTATACCCTTCCACGCTTATGGTGGACAAAATGATTCAGAAAAGGGGGTGGTGATGAACAGAGTGTCTGAATTAAGCAGACCACTCTTACCCAGTCCAAAGATCAGGGCTTGATCCATCACCGTTTTTTAGCTCACTGCACCATCCCAGCTCAGAACCTGGCTACATGCAAATTAGTCTGTTCCTGTCCCAGTGCATGATGGGAACAGGGCAAACCAAACTACCAAGCCAATTCTTATACTGGGAAGGAAAAAAGCTACCGGGGACCGGTTTCTGGCATTTCAGCCGTCGTCGGCCCGGCTTGCTTGAATCCTGATGGTGCAATGAGCAAGGGACTCACATCTGAGTATACCCTTCTACGCTTGTGGTGGACAAAATGATTCAGAAAAGGGGGTGGTGATGAACAGAGTGTCTGAATTAAGCAGACCACTCTTACCCAGTCCAAAGATCAGGGCTTGATCCATCACCGTTTTTTAGCTCACTGCACCATCTCAGCTCAGAACCTGGCTACATGCAAATTAGTCTGTTCCTGTCCCAGTGCATGATGGGAACAGGGCAAACCAAACTACCAAGCCAATTCTTATACTGGGAAGGAAACAAGCTACCGGGGACCGGTTTCTGGCATTTCAGCCGTCGTCGGCCCGGCTTGCTTGAATCCTGATGGTGCAATGAGCAAGGGACTCACATCTGAGTATACCCTTCCACGCTTATGGCGGACAAAATGATTTAGAAAAGGGGGTGGTTATGAACAGAGTGTCTGAATTAAGCAGACCACTCTTACCCAGTCCAAAGATCAGGGCTTGATCCATCACCGTTTTTTAGCTCACTGCACCATCCCAGCTCAGAACCTGGCTACATGCAAATTAGTCTGTTCCTGTCCCAGTGCATGATGGGAACAGGGCAAACCAAACTACCAAGCCAATTTTTATACTGGGAAGGAAACAAGCTACAACAAGTCAGACGTCCCCCCCGCTCTTACCTGCACCTGGGCGGCAAACTTAGGGGCCGCCCTGGGTGGCAGTAGGTCTAGCTACAACACTGGTGTTGACAATGTCTTGAAGATAAGTATGGATAAGTAAACTGAGATTTACTATATTTAACTCCACATCTCTGCACCTTGACGAATCTTTAGGGTAAGTAGAAGTGGAGTTAAGAAGAATAAACCTATACTTGCCTATCTTTAGACACTTACTTTCACAATATTGTGGTAGCCGACATTCGGCTATGGTAATTTTGTATGACAATGTTTAACTCACAAGGTCCTGGTAGATTACCCATGCAAGACCACATATTGACATTGGGCACCACAGCATGACCACATGTTCTCTTCTGGTCAGGAATAAACTTCTTGAGAAACAAGAAACTGCAAACAACCAAGTGCAGATGCGCACACAAACACACTGCAGTGCAACAAATTATTCTAAAGACCATGCTTGCCCAGTTCTGCTACACTGGCACAAAGAGAACGTCTCCTGAAGCCTTATATTCCAGTGGCATAGCATGGGCAGGGCCACAGGGGTGGTTGCCCTGGGCGCAAAATTCTTAGGGGTGCCACATTTTAAAAATTTCTTAAAATCTGATAGATATGCTTGGCTGTAAGGGTCTCAATACTGGACTGGTGGAAGGGACTCAGGAAGTGCTAAGGTCCACCCCAGGCACTGGCAACCAATGGTAAGACGTTGATCTCTTCTAAGAGTCTATGCACAAAAACAATACCAGCTGTGTGTCGCCTGCCACATATTACTGAGCATTACAGCCCAAGAGGACATCAATCTCACAAGAAACCTTGGTTAACAATCAGCAATTGTACTGAAATTTATAATAAAGCTAGTGAATGTTAATCCCTGTGTTCATGATCCCAGGGCACAGTTTGGCACAGAGTACAGGAGCCAACACTACCAACAAGGGATGCACATAGAGAACAGCTCGATGTGAAGGATAAAGTGCCTACAAGAGATAGGGAGATGGTCGGTGGAGTGAATTATGGAAAAGGATCCGCGAGGACTCCAAGATTTTGTCTTTTGAGGTGGCAGATGTGAGAGTAACAGGGGGATTGGGTAGAAAGAGCAAAAGATTGTTGAGCGCTCATCCCACCCTTTAGTTATACATTCTGATTCTGCAACGTTCAAGCAAAGATGATGTTCGTTCATTCTACACTGGATATGATTCAGCAAGTAAGACACATGAATGGCACTGACTTTCAGCAGCATTGCTGAATTGTTTTTCTTTTCAAATGGCTCCACAATAACTCCACCAACACCTAAGTAAAGAGGAATAGGCTTAGCTTGCTCTACTACTAATCTCAACACCCCACACCACACAACATAGGTAAGAGCATGCTAACAACAGCTGAGATCACTCAACAACAAGACATTTTTGGCACTCTCTTATCTGGCGACAGGACTCTTTAGGGGTCATTACAATGCCGTCAGACTGACCGTCCGACTGCCACAGTCGCAAATAGATTGCGGAGGCCGCGAAAGTTATCACCGCTGTATTATGATATAACCGCTGCTACCTCGGCAGTCTCATGTACAGTGGTGCACATATCCCCGAATATGTTGCTGCAGGTGCATACAAAATCACAGAAAGCATGTGAATTGTTCACATATGCATGACACATGTGGGGCTATGCCTTGTGCTCCTTGTACCTAATTGCTGGTGGGATACAGAATGTGCACGGTTAAGTCAATGGGAATACATACTGCAAAAGGATTTACCTGGATTCCGGCTCCACAGGGTCTTAGAAATTGAGGTGCAGCTGCTCAGGTGTAGGGGGGGCCTGGAGAAAGGGATCCACTGTGGAGACTGCTGGGGAGAAGAAGAAATGGGTAAGTATGCACCCAAAAATTTAGTTTTCAGTCAGACCGCCAAGGCTGGGACATCGGAAACCCCCATCTTAATCCGGATGGCGGTCATAGATCCCTGCACTGCCCTATGGCTGCTGTTTTTTCTCCGCCCGCCATCTCAGCAGTCGGAGAAAGGATGCCGGAGTCTGCGATCTGTCAACAGTCCATCAGAGTACGCGATTCGGAAGAGACGGCAGTCCGACCGCCTCCAAAAGGACCACTGCAGCCAATGCGACCGGCATCGCAATGACCCCCTTTGTATCAGTGCGCAGTACCAGAGGAGGTGAGATAAGCACAGTGTCCCAGGTTTGACCCTCCAGAGCACAACAGGCTTCCCGCACACTTACTAGTGGGAAGCTGAGCTACAGCACTCCACTAGCTCACCCACCTACTTTTGTTGAAAGCAGCTCCAGCTAAGTGCTATCACTCCACCAGGAAACTACACTCTGTTTCCCCACTTAAAATGGCTGCCTCAAATTTGTATCAGAAATTATTTATTCCCGCTTATTTGTGGGATGGTGTGCTGCTGTGCAACACTTTCCCAGTGTAGCCATTATCTCTCTTGGGTCATTGTTGTCATGCCACTATGTGATTGATTCAGACATCACTGGCAGCATAGAGTTTCCTTGGTCCTCTACCTCCCACATTGAGGGCTTCCTTTGTGCATCAGCCTGTGTGGGCATTAGGGTACCCATGGTTGCTTGAGAACTGGGCACCAATTTGTGATGGAGAAAAGTGGCACAGCAAGTAGTGTTCTTAAATAATGGTATAGCAGCAATGGACTACAACCAATTGGCACCCATCCCACACATACATTTTAACAATGTGCACATGCAGAAGACCTTTTGTCTGTAAAGTGGCAGCAACCTAGCGCTGCAAAAACTCCTTCGTCCTGTTAATCCATTTATGTTTTCTTTTTTTGCCTTTGTTCATTCAGTCAGTGGAATTGCCTACAGGTTGTTTTTTCCCCATGAAAGGCAAAGAGTATTAAAGTAATATTCTGCTTTTCAGCTCAGTTTGATGAAGAATATCTTGCTTATGCCTTGATAGTATTTCCTGTGACGTGTTTAGGGTCTTTATTGCTCTCACCAGATCCAGTGCTCGGTTCTGGGGTGGCGCCAACTCAGGGGGTGCATACTTTCTTCCTCTGCCACTGTCTTGTGTGGGCTTGTCATACTACCAAGGATGACAAGAACACAAACCCACTTAATGGGAAAGAAAGCTTAGTGAGAGAGAACAGCCCGCCAAGCATGATGATATCAAAAGAGAGGGAATTCCACGACAGGCAAAGAAACAAAAAAAGCATTTATTTTACAACAGAATTAAAATGATTTTTTTTCCAGAAAAAGACAGACAAAAAAGTCATGTTCAGCGTAGGGTGGTTTCCCAATTTTGTGACGTTGGCACCAATTTTGTGACGTGGGCAGCTCACACTTAAAAGGACTTGAACACCAGTGGAGCGCGGTATCGTTGGATCATTGTCCTCAAATCTCGCAATATCCGTCTCGGAGTTGACGCCATTGGGATCTAGGCCTAGAGACATATGGGAGCACTTTCTAGAGTGGGCACGCACACAGGAGGAAGCAGGAGATGCTGGGGTACTCATCGACTGACTTTGTGTCGTACTTAGGTGAGCCTAAAGGCGGCAATAAAAGGAACCGGGCTACCTGTACATTGCTAATACATGTGGGACCTCCCTTGAGAGGATGCCGAGCATAATGTAGCCGAATGTATACCGTGAATACCAAATGTAAAATGGATGTACAATGTGTGTTATGTTAAAAGTCGTATACTTGTAAAGCGCACAGCTGCCCCAGCAAAGGGGCGTCCCAGCGCTGTATACCGCTGGGGAACCCGTCCTGGTTTTCCCTGTGGGATGGTCCCTACTGGGAATCTCCAAGGTGGAGCCAGGCATCCCCGGCGTTGATGGGGTCATTGTGGAGATTAGGTAAGCTAATGCCCAGAGTTGCCGAGTGGGACCCCAGGTTAGAGTAGGCACCGAGGCGAGAATTGTCGAGTCCGCTGACCCTGGTCCACGACCCTGCCGCATCAGGAATTTAACCCTGGTCCTGGGTCGACTTCTGCTCCCGGGTCTGCTGCCTCTAACCAGTGAGCCACACCACTCCACATGATTTGTTGTGTTCGAGTTTAACCTGCAAAACAGGGGCGGTGAGGGATCGGACTTGTAAGATCATTCTGTCATAATCTGCAAATAACGGGACTGTGTAGAAACTGGATGTAACTGACTACTATGCTGGTTTTGTTCTTTGCATTTTCAAAAGGCCAATAAAAAAATGTAAATCTTGCAATATCAAATGTGCTTCTCCTAGCATTGCAAACTTAGGCATCGCTCATCTTGCTCTAGGAAGAGAGGGGAGTTATTGTTGGGAAACAACCTTTACAATGCAGTCATTACATCGCACTACCTTTACAACGCAGTAATTACATCGCAACATCCTTTACATCGCATGTCATTACAACGCAGCCATTACATCGCATGTCACTACAACGCATGTCATTACAATGCATGTCAATACAAGGCAGGCATTACATCGCAAGTCATTACAACGCATACCATTACAACGCATACTACCCTTGCACTATCCAACACTTACCCTACTGTTGCACTCACTGGAGTTAGAATATACATTTTTATCCTTACACTATCCAAAACTCACCCTACTGTTGAACTCACTGGAGTTAGAATAGTAATTTTTACCCCGACACTATCCAACACTTACCCTACTGTTGCACTCACTGGAGTTAGAATAGTAATTTTTACCCCTACACTATCCAACACTCACCCTACTGTTGCACTCACTGGAGTTGGAATAGTAATTTTTATCCCTACACTATTCAACACTCCCCTACTGTTGCACTCACTGGAGTTAGAATAGTTATTTTTACCCCTACACTATCCAACACTTACCTTACTGTTGCACTCACTGGAGGTAGAATAGTAATTATTACCCCTACACTATCCAACACTTACCTTAAATGTGATGTAATGGTATGCATTGTAATGGTATGTGTTGTAATGGTATAATGTGATGTAATGGAATGCGTTGTAAAGGCCGTTTCAAAAAATTTGATGTATTGGCATTCGAGGTAAAAGAATGAGTTGTAAAGGATGTTGCGATGTAAAAACTGCGTTATAAAGGCATGCGTTGCAAATGTATGCGTTGTAATGTCATACATTCGTTATATTCTTTCTCCACCACATCTCCCCACACCTCCGCAAACTGCATTGGCTACCCATAGCCAAGAGATGTGTTTTCAAGGCCATGACTTTGGCTTTCCGTGCTGCTAAGGGCAACGGTTCGGCCCATTTGAAAAACACCCTGCGGCCATATGCCAATGCTAGGACATTGCGCTCTAACTCCCTACTTCTCCTAGCCACTCCCAGATTCAAACGAACTCGTGCTGGAGGGAAAACATTTGAGGTTTGCGCCACTCAGTGTTGGAACAAGCTTCCGATCGCCCTACGTGCCTGCCAAACAGAATCAGCATTACGAAAGTCTCTGAAGACCCACCTGTTTTCCACTTAATGCTCTCTTCTGCTCTCATGCCCCTTGTTCCTAGATTTATCAGCGCCGGGACGCCCCGTTGGGGCAGCTGTGCGCTTTATAAATTACACAAATAAATAATAAATAAATAAATTGTTCTGGGCTGCACTATCTTCCTATCACTGTTTTGTGGGCACATTGCTTTTTCCTACACTGTAATCTCGGGTGCCATTTTGTCCCTAGCTCAAAAGACTGGTTTCGTTATTCTATCTGGAACAATGTTCTAAAAGACTTAATTGGGCCTAGTGTTCTGTGACTTTACCACCAATGACAATGCTCCAGAGCCAGTAATCTCAGTTTACTCTACTGTGCTGATTTAGTTTCTTTTAAACAACGTCAATAGAGAACTATTCATGGAACCATCATGCAGAGGGAACTGCATTCCAATCATTAGAAGCCTAAAATTACATTCAGATGCCAGCATTGTCTCCTGGCACAGCACTGATTACAATTATTTTTCCAGAACAATCCACTCAAATAAAAGAGTCTGTTATTGCTTGGTGGGCATTGACTATGAGCGGAATGTTTTTCCAGGAAAAGAGAAATATTTTTCCTGGGAGTCTTAGTACTGTCAGCCTTTTATTTATTCTGAAGCAAGATTTGTGGGGAGTGTTTGTAGCTCTCATGTGTGACTTGTATGCTGACTTAAGATTGGCACTTTGTCAAAGAGGGATTTATTTTATCTAGTGCACCCTTGTGTCTAAGCCACTTTTATTTCTAGGAAACTAGATATTTCTTATCTTCACCCAGTGTTACTACCTGGCAGAAATTCATGTGGGCACCTACTTGTGACCGTGCTTACACTCTAACATATCTATGGTGGTCACACACGTTACAGAGGTCAGTTCATAAATGTGCTTTTTGGGGTACAGAGTCAATGGATATTTTTTTTTTAGTAAGGCAGTTTAAACAGCGCTGACGTCATGAATTAATCAGGGTGTTACACAGGACCCTGCAGCAGGGGTGGGGGGGGGGGCAGTGGGTCCTTTCGCATAGCCCCATTCAGGGCACGGCCTATGAATCTCTGTGCGACATGGGGGTCTCACGGGCCCCCAGTGCCATAGCTAGGCCTTTTGCTGCAGTAGCAGTCCCTGCGTTTGCCGCCCTGCGACGGCCGGAGGTAAGATGGGGCGGATGTGGAGGTGGCAGGAAGATGAGGATAAAAGTGCCACCAACCCCAAAAATCATGCCGCCCGGGGCGGACCGCTCCTTTCTCCCTTGCTACGCCATTGCAGGCCCTTCACCACTTTCTGCATGGGGGGGGGGGGGGGGGGGGGGGGCATCAGTTTTTAATTAAGCCACTGGAATGAGTTCCATTTTTCCACTGCAGTAGAGTAAATAAATAACACAAACTATTGTTGAAAAGTCTTAAATTGGATATACATATATATTATTTTATTTTTTAGATCATATAGCAGAATCTACATAAATCGCCTTTTGATTCGGCCTTACAACTTATTCAGTTTGATCACTCAACAAGGCAAGGCACAGTGTGCTTTAAAACAGCTTTCTTCAGCTACTTGAGAACACCTTTCAGCATAGAGACATTCCTGGGTTCCAGACTCCAAACCTCCATGTGGATTGGAGGGAGTGTTAGCAATCTGATCAATTACCACAGAGGAAAGTATTTTTACAGCACTTTTAAAACCAAAAGTAAATGAAAAATGTTCTCTTTTAGGGGTGAAAGGGTGTGTTTATTGCATACGAACTAGGAGTGTGTGAAGTTTTTGTTACATGTGTTTAGTCTTGAGGATTTCCTGATTTCTGACCTTCTCATAGTTTAAAGACTCAACTGCTTCCCCCACATTTATGAACTAATAGGGGCAGATTTACAATTACTGGCGCATCCCTGCATATCGACAGGGATGCGCCAGTAATTGTGCGCCGCAGCTCCGCCAATCTTGATGCGCCACATTTACAATGTGGCGCACCATGGAGCAAAAACGGCACAGATGAGTCAGGCATCTGTGCCGTAAAAGTGGCGCATTGCTGGAGTTGTGTTGCAAGCGCGGCGCAGCTCCAGCAATGATCAGGGGGTCTCTATGTGCACAATGCTGGGTCAATTCTTACGCCTGCTTAAAGCAGGCGCAGGGTTTTGACGCAGCATGGGCCCAAAAGTGACTGAGTGAAACCTTGTAGATTTCACTCAGCCACTTTTGAGAGGCGTTCCTGCACCAGAACGCCTCCCCCTGCGATGGTACGCCTCTTCTGACGCAGGGCTTTACAACGTGACGCATCTGGGAGATGCGTCACGTTGTAAATACCCCGCACCATGGCGCATCTTTTGCGCCGCCGCTACGTCAAAAAAGTGATGCAACGGCGATGTAAAAGCGGCGCAAGGGGCTGGTAAATCTGCCCCATAGAGGTTTTTTTCTGTGGTTTTAGATGGTGCCGGTAACTCGTGAGCATTTTGTATCAGACACCATCCTTTCTTTAGCCTTGTTTTTGCAAGTACTCTAAAACTGTGACGTGTGAGTAACCTTTAAACCTTCTGTATTCCAGTGTATGCCAGCTTTAAGTTTTCTTATAAGTTATTCAATATAAATTACACTTGTGTAAAAAATACTAGAGAAAGTCCCAAACTTAATGTGAAATCTCAACTTTGCACGCTCCTATTAAGAACCCCTAATCATACATAATAATTGTGTTTAAAATCGAATTATTTTGAGCAACTAACCAATTGATAAATATTTGATTGTTCTCACCTCACAATGAAAATGTGAGGCTATATTTACATTTCCTTCAGTCAATGAGAGAGGCCCCATTGGGAGTAGATTGATGTTCCCTAGCACCATGGTTAAGGCTCAGCATTTATCCATTCAGCCAGCTTCACTCTCTCATTAATGTGGAACACAAAATACAAGCATACCATAGTGTTATAATCACTAGTCCTCAAGTTCCTATATTTTCTCACGTTATTCTCTTCCAGGGAATCACCTGTTGTGCTGTCTTATACTATAGTTGAATGATGCCCATTTTTATTTAAGTTTGACCTCTTGTTCATCCACCCTGTGCTAAAACACAGTTTTGGAGATGAGCATAACTAGACGTTTGGATGCCAGTGGCCAGCTTGCCCACCTCAATGTATGGAAGGAGCTTTGCAATTGAGTGAGTGCTGCGTACTCTATAAAATGATAAACTAATTAACATATTAGACCTAAATTATGGAAATCAAAGTATATGGCTTCATGAAAATATGCGCTCTCTGTAGTAAATCAATTCACATTTCCACTCTGTTGTTCAAATTTTCTAAAAAGATTTGCAATTTCCCAGTGAGTGAACTGATCCTCAGTTCCCAGAACCCGCAGTACATAAAGTAACACACGCAAAGTACAGGTAATAGGATTATGTGGTTTCAGGAACATGGAGTACACATTAAATAGAAATATAACAATTAGACGAGGCTCGGTTTGTAAAGAGAAGTGTTTCAAATGCTCATTAAGCCGTCCTCATTAAGGCAGAATTTTTCAGGAAAGGGAGCACAGAGTTTACAGATCTGAAGAAAGACCCATCAGGGATCAAAGGGAAAATTCTAAATGAAATGAATTTGAAAGGTCGCCTCAAGCAACCCTCACCACAGACCTCTGTGAACCCTAATGAGGTTGTAGACCTCAGGGATGAGAACGCCTGCTTTACTGCACATAGTCTGCACAACCACTATGTGTTTAGAGTAAAAAACAGATGCCTTTGTCCCCTTAAGCTCCCCCTTGCCTAACCCCACTTGCTTTGTTTTCTTGCACAGGGCATGGAGGGCGTAGTTAGTAGGGAACACCACATAATTTAGCAAATCCTGAAACCACAGATGGCCACCCAACTTTATGCTGTCAGAATATCAAATGGATTAAATATTTTGTCCTAAATATTGTTTACAAAAATATCCCCCGATTGGAGTTAATAAAAGAAAATTTACACTCAATAGGATGACTTTTTTTAAGCTATAGTTAGGCCACAATATGAAGTCAAAAGTTATTTCAATAGATAGAAAAACTAGAATTGTTCAGTCATACGTGTTTGATGGTGAGGCAGGAATCAATGATTACAAGGACTGAGTATGGGAGAGACACGTGGTGCCACATTAATAAACTGCAAAGTCAACATGGTGAGGAGAGCAAGGCTAATGGATGAGTGTCTTTCACTCTCCACATTATTAATTACACAATATTCTAGGACTTTAGGAATGAGTGTGAAGCTAAGCGAAGATTAAGGAAAACATAAGCAGTTTTTTTAATGCATTCCTATTTGTCTTCTGAAAGTTGGTAGCATCAAGCAGAGTACAAGATTGGTTACAGATAGATGAACAACATGGTGATGGTTGAGGTGGCAGAGGTATTTCCGCTGGGGCATGGCATCTACGTGTAGGCAATACTTACAGTAAACGCTCCTATTTACATATACAATTTGATAGCTGCTTTCACAAGAATACATATCATATGGGGAACATCCTTTACAACAGAACTTTTACAACGCGGTACTGTTACCACGCAGGTTTTACAACGAAAGTCGTAACAACGACTTGCGCTGGAGGGCGCTGTAGGATAGGGAATAGTTTAATTTACTATCCAAAACCTTCCCTACTATCCACTGGGACTGGAGTTAGAATAGTAAATTAAACTATTCCACTATCCAGCGCCCCCCAACGCAAGTTGTTGTAACGACTTGCGTTGTAAAACCTGCGTGGTAACGGTACACGTGGTAATACCACGCGTTGTACCATCATACATCCTATCATATACATGTTAACTACTTAGGATTTGATGATGGCAACCCGGTAAAATGTAATCCCATGCAGACACCTGTTTACGCAGGAATTGTCCATATAGGGGTCATACAATCTATACCCAGATTAATTGTGGTAAAACTGACAGATTTTACAGGTGCAAAGTGCCCGGTATATATGAGACATGTGGATCATTGAGATAGCACCAAAAAGCCCATGTTATGCCACATTTTGAAAGGCTAAGCTTGAACTACTTGGTAATTGGGCGCTTATAATCAGGCCCTTAGTGGGAGGACTGGTCGGGGACCGACCTGACCTCGTCAGAGCTGGTCGCTCCACCCGCCGCGTGGCCCATCCCGAGGGTGCCCGGTCTCCGCTGCCAGTAATTGTATTTGCTTCACTGTTGTGCCAGTATTTGTATTTGTGTTTCGCGTCCACTGTTGTGCCCCTGATTTCATTTTCGTTGTTTCCACTGTTGTGCCCCTGATTCTTTTTGTGCTCTATCGCCGTTTTCTCCAGCTGTTCCACCACGCTCCCCGCTAGCTGCCGCTGGTTCGCCGCGGCACCACCCCCGTTTCCTTCTGTTCACCGCTCCCCTCCCCACTCGCCACCCCGCTCCCGCCTCCCAGCTGCTCCTCCCCAAGATCACCAGGAGGGACCGCATCAACCAGAGCGGAGGAGGCATCGCCATCGTACACAAGAACACCATCCGCATCATGACTAACTCTGACGATATCCTCACCGCCGCTGAACACCTCCACTTCCAGATACACACTGACCCCAAGACGACCTCAGAAGCACCCTCATCTACAGACCCCCAGGACCACGCACACAATTCAGCAAAGACATCGGAGACTTCATCAGCCCGCACGCCCTCTCCTCCGCCGACTATATCCTCCTAGGGGACTTCAACTTCCACCTGGAGAACAACAATGACACCAGCACCACCACCCTGCTGGACAACCTCAACAACCTCGGACTCAAGCAACTGGTGAACACCCCCACCCACTACGCCAGCCACACGCTTGACCCCGTCTTATCCTCCAGCAAGCACATCTCCTTCAGCCACTCCACCGGACTTCATTGGACGGACCGCAGCTGCGTCCACTTCAGCTTCAGAAGAACCACGACCCACCACCACCCGTAACAGGCTCCTCGCAGGAGCTGGAACAAGATCACCGCCGTCCAGCTCACCACCTGCCTCAGCCAGAACGCTCCCACCAGCACAACGGACCCCAACGAAGCACCCATCAACCTCACACAGTGGATCACCAACTACGCAGACAACCTCGCACCACTGTAGTCCCCTCCCAGCAGACCCGGCAGCAAGAAAGCCTCCTGGTTCACCGACGCACTCAAGAACTCCAAGAAGAACTGCCGCACCCTCGAGAAAGCCTGGAGCAACAACCAGACCACAGACAACATGACTGCCCTCAAGCACGCCACCCACAAACACCACCAGCTGATCCGCACCACCAAGAAGACAGCATTCAAGGAACGACTGGACAACAACGCCCACAACAGCAAGGAACTCTTCAGCATCATCAAAGAGCTCTCCAACCCCAGCGCCGGAAACAACAACATCACTCCCTCGCAAGACCTTTTCCACAGCAAGATCGCCGACATACACAACAGCTTCGGCGCACAGACCACGCATCCAACCACCGAGCCAACGCACCCCACCACCACCCTCTGCGCCTGGACTCCGGTCAGCACCGAAGACACCACCCGCGTGATGAACACTATCCACTCCGGATCACCAACCGACCCCTGCCCCCACCACGTCTTCAACAAAGCCGACTCCATCATCGCACCCCAACTCCGGTACATCATCAACACCTCCTTCAACACCGCCACCTTCCCGGAGAGCTGGAAGCACGCGGAGCTCAGCGCCCTCCTGAAGAAATCAACAGCGGACCCCACCGACCTCAAGAACTACCGTCCCATCTCGCTCCTCCCTTTTCCTGCCAAGGTCATCGAGAAGACCGTCAACAGTCAGCTTGCCGCCTTCCTCAAGACCAACGGATCCCTCGACCACTCGCAGTCCGGCTTCCGTGCCAACCACAGCACCGAGACCGCCCTCATCGCAGCCACAGACGACATCAAATCCCTGCTCGACAATGGGGAAACAGCGGCCCTCATCCTCCTGGACCTCTCCGCAGCGTTCGACACGGTCTGCCACCACACCCTAGTGCAGCGCGTCAACAACATCGGAATCCAAGAGAAGGCACTGAAATGGATCATCTCGTTCCTCACTGGAAGAACCCAGAGGGTCCGCCTGCACCCCTTCAGATCCGAGGCCACCTGAGTCATCTACGACGTACCACAAGGATCATCACTCAGCCCCACCCTCTTCAATGTCTACATGAGCCCCCTTGCAGCCATCGCACGCCAACACAACCTCAACATCATCTCCTACGCCGACGACACCCAGCTGATCCTCTCCCTCACAAACGACCCCGCCACCGCAAGAACCAACCTACACAAAGGGATGAAAGATGTCGCCGAATGGATGAAGAACAGCCGCCTGAAACTGAACTCAGACAAGACGGAAGTCCTCATCCTGGGATCATCGCCCTCCGCCTGGGACGACTCCTGGTCGCCCCCTGCCCTGGGCACCACTCCCAAGCCAACGGACCACGCACGTAAGCTGGGCTTCATCTTGGACTCCTCCCTCTCGATGATCAGACAAGTCAACGTTGTCTCGTTGTCATGCTTCAACACCCTGCGTATGCTCCGAAAGATCTTCCGGTGGATCCCCACCAAAACCAGGAAGACGGTCACCCAGGCACTCGTCACCAGCCGACTGGACTACGGAAACACCCTCTACGCCGGAGCCACAGCCAAACTTCAGAAAAGACTCCAACGCATCCAGAATGCCTCCGCACGACTCATCCTGGACATCCCCCGACACAGCCACATCTCCGGACACCTGAGAGACCTGCACTGGCTCCCCGTCAGCAAGAGGATCACGTTCAGACTCCTCACCCACGCACACAAGGCTCTCCACGACCTGGGCCCCAGGTACCTCAACAACCGCCTGACCTTCTACACTCCCACCCGCCAGCTACGTTCCACCAGCCTCGCCCTCGCCGCCGTTCCACGCATCCGCAGAGCCACCACCGGAGGAAGATCCTTCTCCTACCTGGCAGCCAAGACATGGAACTCCCTCCCCATCCACCTTCGGCGAACCCAGGACCATCTCTCCTTCAGGAAGCAACTCAAGACCTGGCTCTTCGAGCAGTAGCAGACCCCCCCCCCCCATCCAAGCACCTTGAGACCCCTATACAAATGCTATGATTGATTGATTGATTGATTGATTGATTGACTGGTGGTGACAAAATATATATGAATGTCTGAGTTCATTTAGAGTTTGTTTAAATTCCATTAAGAGGGAGGAAAGCATTCCATAGGAGAACTACCGGCAGCTGGAAGAAATGCAGACAAAAGGGAGCACCCTGGGGCCTTTGGAAGATGAGGAGATGCTGACTAGATGAATGCAAGAAGAGAGTGGGGTGTGGCACGACACCTTTTAGAAGAGCTATGGTGGAGTTTTGTCTTGGATTTCTCTGTATACTATAGCGGACATCTTTTAATGCACGCTTTGCTTGCCCGATAGCCACTCTCCTTGGTGTTTGCATGTCAGCTGCCAGTCTGTCTAGATGGGTAAAATAGTGCCCTGGAGGCAAAGTTAATTATTTAATCAAAGAAAGCAAATGCATATTTGGGGAGTCCTATGAGCAGACTATTGCCGTGGTCTAGCTAGTTGCAGACTAAAGTGTGTAATAGGGATTGGCTGTTTCAAACGGGAGAGATTGTCACATTTCTTTTATGTGGAGCTGCTGAAGTCAAGCGGCTGTGGTGGTGGTGACGAATGGCTCCAGACTCATGCTGGTTTTGAATGGTATACCTGTGTTTCTATGAGTTAAGAGAAGGTGTCGGCAGAGAATGTGATTTGTTCCTTTGATGATCATGCAGTTTGCACTGTGCTAAGCCCAACCTTTCCCACTCTTGAATTTCCCATTAATGTAACCGGTAGTTTTCAATAAGCTCCAACTATTTCTGCTGTAATACTCTGCGGGATGTGCTCACCCACCCACCCTACAGGCTTGTACATTGATCTGCTCAGATATTTTGAGATAGAGCAATGTACCAAAATCAACTGGATCGTCAAATAATTATTATCCAATTATATAGACTGCCACTGAACTCACACCACTCCACCTCAATGGATGTCCATGACATGACCTTTGCCTTTGAAGACATAGTATGAAGTGACCTAACCATAAATGATCTCGCAAAACAAATGTAAACTCATTTAAAAACCCTCCCTGAAATTGTGGTGCATAGCTTTTCTGGTTTGGATATATAACATTTTATACCACAATGAATAGGTGGGTAAAATAATATGTAATACCCCTCAAACTGTAAAGCTTTATTATGTATGTCCCGAAGATTATATATGTCCAATTCCAGTAGGAATACTTCTAGAGAAATTATGCAAATCCTTAGAGGCACACTGCCAGTCTCCTCTTTTTATTGCAGTCATCTCCTGTTCCCCTGGAGAGCAGGGGCAAGTAAAATTAAAATTTAATTAGTGGAGACGACAATTTCACACCTCGAAAGGCAACTTTAAGTGTTGATTGACAGTAAATCCAGCAGCCAGATACCCTGCCCAAGAGGGTGGGACCTCAGGCTGCAGGGAAATGTCTACTGACCAGGGGACTTTTCTCTCCTTCCACTCAGGACAATCCTTAGCTCGTAGAGGTTGCTGGAGAAAGAAGCGATGCAGCTCAGCAGCTGCCTATAGCCCAACAAAGACTAGTCTCAGCAGTAGGGAATTGACTGTGGGCGAACAGGGTTACTACCGGATATCCCGGCCGTAGTATTACAATTCCATTATATCTATCCGAGTCTGCGATGCGGCGAGCTCAATGTAACTGGTTTCATTTATTTATTTGAGCTATTCTGTCATCTGACAACTCCCCCCCCCCCCCCACCCTCTTACCTGAACCGGCCATACCTGCATAGAAGGAGGTAAGGTTTTACTGTTATTAACTCCATACCTATGTAGCTTGAAGATATACGTATCACTCATTTACGTAAATGTGGAATTAGATACACAAACTTTATACAAGCCTACCCTTTGATATTTTATCCCTCTAAATTTTCTAGTCACGCTATTGTGACCATTTGATATTTCTACTTAATATTTTCGAGCTACACCCTGTGACCCACATCTTTGCACTGCAGGTGAGGTGAAGACATAAGGGCGCATTCTCCGCCTTCCAGCCGCACACTTGAGGCTCTGCTCTATAGCGCTGACAGTCACCAGCCAATCAGTGGCTAATATTTTTTAAAGAACTGGAAGATTAACTGCAGGCTAACTCACAACCTCACAGTTTCAGGGAAACTGGTTCTGCTAATCTTCTGCTCTACCATCTGGTCTTTAAAATCATGGCGGCTCGTCCAATCAGTTCCAATTTCCATCTAACACTAGACCGTTACAACCAACCTTTACTAACTGAGGACATATTTTAGCAAGCTTGCCTTTCAAAACCTATGTAAAAAAATAAAAAATCTTTATTTGTTAAGCGCGAACTACTCCCCCTTATGGGTCTCAAATCGCTGGGGGCTGTCGTGGAAATCAAGTGAGCTATTGCCCTGAGTCACATGGTGCTGAGCTGCCGCTGGGGATCAAACCATGAACCCTGTGCTCCGAAGTCAGCTGCCCTGGCTGCTGCACCACACCACTCCACTTAGCAGACAATTATATGTACCCTGAAGTATCCCTTTAACTTTCCCTGCCTCATTCTTGCCGCTTTTGACCTGCACTATAGTGCCTTAGCACAGGTAGAAACCTAGAAGAGAAGCATTACATAAAGATTGTCTAGGTCATTGGCAAACCAACTTTTATTTAAGGTGTAGGAAAACATCCTCTCGCATGTATTTATTTTCAAAATATATTTAAGTTTCATAAGGTTATATGATCACTTGTACAACTATGGCAAATTATTGCCACACAGTACACTTTAGTGTTTACTATACAATCTTCCAAACAGGAGGGCCAAACAGGATGGCCTCTGACTTGTTAACACCTACCCCCTATGCCCCCCGAGAAGGTGTGAGATAATCGTTTGCACTACTATCACTTCCTCAAGTGACACCATAGGCACTAGTAAGAGGGTATATGGATCACCCCAAAAATAACCATGCTGGAGTTCAGAAGGTGAGCAGTAAAGAGGTCTTTAAATGTAGTGTATCTTGTCGCATTTGCTGTGCTTAACCCTTTCGATGCGTCAGATTGGCCTCGGGCTGTCAGACGTCACAGTGGGCGTGTGCGGAGGACGGCCGGGGGCCGTCCGAACCACCCTCACTCATTATTTCTCCCACAGCAGATTCGCTCCGCGGTCAACGGGTTAAAGACAGGTCAAATGGCAGTGTGTCTTCTGACTACAAAGGGAGAACATTTTGTAAAGCGAACTATTTCTTTTACTGCAAAGTAAGTAGATTTTCACAGTGAACTATGAACATCTTGCTGGGTTACAGGGAGTTTGAAGGGAACAATGTAGGATATCCTTTTTTCTAACACACAGCAGATGTAAATGCCTGTAAATTAATTGTACAAATGTTTCCAAATATGTCAGTGGTTACACCAGCATAAATGAGCCACATTTTGTAATATTTGAGGTGTAATGGAAACAAAAATATTTATTGAATCAAAACTAATCAAGACACTTTACATGATGAAGCGGAAATTATAAATATTCGCTAAAACCTGATTTTAACACATTGGGCCAGATGTAGGACCATTCTATTTTGCGGGTCTCAAATTGCGATGTTTTGCGACTCGAAATGACCTGCCTCATCAACATTCATGAGGCAGGTCCCAATTTTTGACCAATTGGGAATGGCCATCACTCACAGGGATAGTGGCCTGCTGGCTTCAGCAGACCACCATGTCTGTAACTGCTTTTTAAATAAAGCATTTTTTTAACGCAACCTGTTTTCCTTAAAGGACGGGATGCATTTAAAAAAGAAAAATGAAATGTTTCTGTTTCTGTTTTTAAGAGTAGGCAGTGGTCCACAGTACTCCAATTTACTTTTTCCACAACACTCTATGCCAGTACACTCTACTACACTTTACTCCACTCTACGACTCTCCACTCTACGACACTCTATGCCACTCCACTCTACGCCACTCCACAAGACTCCATTCTATGACAATCTACTACACTTTACACCATTTCTCTCAACTACACTGTACATAACTCACTCTACGCGACTCCACATCGCTTTACTCCACTCTAACCCACTCTAGTCTACGACAATCTAATCCACTCTACACCACTCTAGGACACTCTACGTCAATCTACAGTACAACACTATATTGCACTCTATGCTCCTTTACTCTTCACCCTTCCATTCCACTCTTTTCCCTCTGAAAGTCCACAACACTCTACGTCACTCCACAACACTCTACTTCACTCTACTCTATGCCACTATACACCACTTCACTCTATGTCACTCCACTCCATGCCACTCTACTCTATGCCACTCCACTGCACTTTACTCTACACCACTCTACCCCACTCCACGCCACTCCACTCTATGCCACTGCACTCCACAACCCTCCACTCTACGCTGCTCCACGACACTCTACCTATACCACTGTACTCCATTTTACTCTACACTGCTCTATGCCACTCCACAACACTCCATGACACTCCACTCTACCCGGATCAACTTTACGACACTCCACTCTATGCCAATCCACTCCACGACACTCCACTCCATGTCACTCTTCTCTACGCCATTAACTGTTAGCCATGCTGAACAGCAGCCACGCTGGTGTGCAGCATGGCTAAAACAAACTGGAAAAGCCAATAACTCTTGCACAGGCGAGACATATTGGGTTTGCCACTGCTTGTTTCTTTACCAGGAAAAAGTATGGGAAATGAAATGGTATCTCTTTAGTGTAGTCAAATCTGGATACAGCTTTTCGTACCTTTTAACACGTTTACTGATGTCGAAGTGTAAATGTGTGTTATGTTTTCTGTCCACAGTTTTTTCTACAAGGACTACATGTACCCAAAATGAATTCGGAGCAATATAAAAAAACACGTTCGAATTCCAGGTTATAGGCGTAAGGGAATGATCCTTCTGAGAAAAGTCATGTTCTCAAAGTCCAAAATTCGGGGTGAAAATGTGTGATGAAGTCCCTGTGTAAAGTAAAGACTCGTGTGTATAGTATCATGTTTTTTCTCTTAATATTGTAAGCCGGTTTGGAATGCACCGTTTGCTTTGGAATGACAGGATACTCAGGGGTCATCTGTCATCACGTTTAAAACGTGGGATAGGTTACATTTCTATGGCAATGAAAATTTTGGGGAAAATGAAGATAATTATAGATTTACCATCACAATTTCCATAAGAAGTTGCTTAAGAGTCATATGTTTACCACACTGTTCTAATCACTTTGGCGTGGACTCTTACCATTAAAAAAAATACATCTCCCTTCCACTTCTCATCTTCCCCAACTGTCCCTTCCTAGTACACTGTCATGAGTCATGACAAACTATGGATACACTGGAATGGGGTAGGGGCAAAATCGCACTGGCTGATAGGGCAATCTGCTAATGCCAGAAAGGCCGCTCTGACAGGCCAGAGCCTGGGATTTTTTTTTAACTCTTTGTGGGCCTGTTTTAGGGTCTGGTGGGTTGGATTTTACTGTTTATTTCCCTGAGATTACACCAAACGTTTCACGCAGCAAGTATAAATGCATGCTTTCCCCCGTACCCTGCAAACCTATGCAAAGCGTTTTTACATTTTCAAAACAGACCCGCTTTGTAAATGTGGGCAACTTTTTTTTTAGTTATCTCCTTACTCCGCCTCAGTAACAGCTGTTCCTTGTCATGAATTGCAGCTCAAATGTCAGATTTAGATTTATTTTAGAATTGCACTCATTTCTCCTCAAACACCTGACAGTCACAAACTAATAACGCATGCGTTCTGACCCCAGATACCAGCTTTTCATTTTTGGGGACTAATAATAATAGGAAGAAGAAGAAATAAGGAATGTTAAAAATAATAATCCCCCCACCCAAATAAAATGTTGCGTTTTCTGAAATTGCAGTGTTTGTGTACCTAAGTATCAGCTTCATACTCCTCACATCTGAATTGTAACATTTTCTCAATTAACACAACTTTTAACCAACAAATATCAATTTTCCATTTTCATCAAATACTTTCTCTGTTTTTTACTTCTGTCCCTCAAGGACAGATACTGCTTCAATGTACAACGTCACTTGCCCAGGCAGGAACATTATATACTAGGTACAGTTTCACATGCCCAGGTTCAGCATCACATGTCTGTATGCGGCCTAAAGTTCCAGAGAATCCCATCCTGGGAAAGCAGCAATATGCCAGAGGTAAACATTACATGCCAGGAATAGCCTCCATATGCCAGGGTTTGCCAAAATATGCCACGGATACTTATCTTATGCCCCTATGTCCCCCCCAAATATGAGTGGTGAGCATAACTCATGTAAATCAGGCAGCGTAATCACGCGGATTTACCTGAGAATTCCGGAAGATTATACTTAATTACGCGAGAGCAAAAATTCTGTGTTTAGCGCTATTTCTTAGCACAAAAATGCCTCCCCAAGTCCAAAATGGGCATGATGAAAATCTATGTTGTTCTAAGAAATAGCGCTAGATGCAATAGAACACGAATAGCGGGCTCACTAAATGTGATTTGCGATAAGATATATCTCACAGAGTGGCAGTAGCCACTCTGTAATTACAGCTAGAATTCCCAGAGGTAGAAAGACTTCAGATTTTTGCTTCCAATAACTTTGTGCCTGTTTGTCAAATCTACCCAAAACTTTCCAGATGTACATCTTTTTCTACATTGTGGGACGATGCAAAGTTTCACAGAGATGGGTTAAGGGCATGCAAAGAAAAAGGGGTGGCCAAAAATGGGTTCCAAGTAAAGGATTTTGGTCTCGGTGGTGCTTTTTCCCCACTCAAAACCTTGCATTCAGGCCACATTACTTACCAGTAAACTTTAAAAGTATGTTCTGTATTAAAATTCGCAAATGGAATAATTGCTTGCCGTTGCAGCAAGGCATTACTGATTTTGGATTAGTAAAATACCATCAAAGCTAGTCCGGAAATAAGTAAAATCAACTTTTGGCTTGTTTTCCCCTCAACGTACTCCTGGCATTTAGCGCTATTTTCTTGCCACAAAATGACCCTCATGTCAGAAATGAGCTCAAGAATGCATTTTGTGCTCATAAATTGAGCTAAATATGCTCCTGAGGTAGGCTTTTTCCCAACCTACTCTCAGCATTTAGCCTATTTGCTTTGCGCAAAATGCACCCTTGTGTCCAAAATGTATGCTATTCCACTGTATGCCACTCCACTCTATGCAACTCCTCTGTACGCCACAACACTATATGCTATTCCACTCTGCAACACTCCACTACACCCCACTCCACAGTATGCCACTCCCCTCTATGGCACTCCACTCTATACTATTCCACTCTATGTCACTCGACTCTATGCCACTCCACTCTATGCCACTCCATGCCACTTGGTCGTACACTATTACACTGTACTCCACTCCACTCTACTATACTACACTGTTCCCCACTCTACAACACTCCATTCTCTACCACTGCATTCTACACCACTCCAGTATATGCCACTCCAGTATATGCCACTCTGCTGTGCTCCATTCTACTCTACGCTATTCCACTGTACGCCACTCCACTCTATGTATAATCCACTGTATGTCACTCCAGTCTATGCCACTCCAGTACACGCCACTACACTCAAGGCTATTCCACTCTACACCACTCCACTTTACTTTATTACACTGTATGCCACTCCACCCCATTCCACTCTACCCCACACCACTGTACAACACTCCACTCAATGCTATTCCACTATACACCACTGCATTCTACGGCACTCCAGTCTTCCCTATTCCAGTCTATGCCACTTCGCTCTACGCTATTCCACTGTACGCCACTACGCTATACTGTGTTCCACTCTTTGATACTCCAGTTTACGCCACTCCACTGTATGCTATTTCACTGTATGCCACTCAACTCTACACCACTACGCTCTACAATATTCTGCTGTACGCCACTTTATTCCATTCCACTGCAATCTACGCCAGGCCACTGTATGCCACAACAGTCTTCGCTATTCCATTCATTATAAGCAACTCCACTTTATCCTACTCAGCTCCACGCTATTCCACTGTACACCACTCCACTCTACACCATTTCACTCCATGCTATTCTACTGTAAACCACTTCATTATACTTCGTTTCCCTCTACACCACTCCACTCTACACTGTTCCACTCTCAGCCACTCCACTATACCACACTCCACTCTACGCCACTCCACTCTATTCCACTCTATGCCAATCCATTCTACGCCACTCCAATACACACCACTCCATTGTAGGCCAGTACACTTTACGCTATTCCACTGTACACAACTCCAGCCTCTGCCACTACACTCTACACTACTCCATTATACGGTATTCTACTGAATGCCACTCCAATGTAGAACACTACACTATCCGCCACTCCACTCTACAACACTTTAATGTACACTATTCCACTATTACCGCTTCACTGTACCAAACTCAACTCTACTCCACTCTACAACACTACACTCTACAATAGCACACTGTATGACACCCTCCTCTACTGTATGACACTCCACGTAACAACTGTCCACTCGACGATTTTAAACTCTATGATTTAAAAATCATTTTTACTAAAGAAAAAACATTAAAAAATCAATTAAACAACAAAGGTTACACCTCTGTTATAGCAAGGAAAACTGTATTTATTCTTTCTGTACAAACCAAACTCAAACTACACAAACATTACAAATTCTAGAGTTATAGTTATGACTTAAATTCTTTATATACAAACCAAACTTAAACTACACAAAATTTGAAATTCTAAACTTATACCTTTAATTTATAAATGCAAAACCTTCTAATTATTATAACTCACACGCCTCTATACACAGTGTATTGTACACCTCTGATGCGGATATTGGACCGCCGCAATTTATTTTCAAGGTCTTCTAGGCAGTAGTATAAGTAGTCATTTTTGTCCCGCAGCTCCAGCAGTTCTCTTCGGTGTTCATGTAATTATTTCACGCATCGGTCCTCCTACCTCTCCAGTGTGTCTAACCTTTGCCCCATTTCGCCCAAATCCTTCTTAAGTCCTTTGACATTGGCTACCACATCACGTTGGAGGGCCGCAGTATCACCCCTCAGGGCTCCAAAGAGATGCTTCAGGGACGTGCAAGTTATAGGCTCCTCAGATGGCAAAGCCTCAGTTTTGGGTGCTGCTCCCTGTGAGGAGAGATGGGTGGGGTGCCAGGACAGTGCTCCGATTTTTTGATGGGGGGGCCTTGCACAACATTTCTTTAATGGTACAGTCTTTTTTGGAGCAATTTGCTTCCATGGTGTAGAGCGAGGCACACCGGTCACGGGTAATGGGCGCCCTCAGACTGCAAAATGGAGCAGATCGAGGTGTGCAGGTCACCGCTTGTCTTCCTTTCTTGAAAGGCTTAGCCATCAGGTTAGGGTTCTAAAGGCAAGTTGAGGGTCTTGCATAAGCCCCGCAACAGGAGGGGTGGCCGCCTATTCACTTAATGTGCCTGGTTCACGCCCGGGGTGGGAGGATTTAGCTGTTCACAGCGCAGGCCACATTCACCCCAGCTCACTAAGCATGGGTCCTGTGCTGCTCTTAACTGGGTTGTGCTGGGCGAGGAGCTGAGCCACCACCTCCCTGAGAACTACAGTGGCAGTCTGATGAGCGATAGGCTGCTGGTGTTCCCAGGCACTAGCAGTATTACACAAGCGCTTCCAACCCAGTCTGCCCTGCAAGGTGCTTGTCCACTCTCTCCCCACTGCTAGTGGTCAGCAGCACAGACAGGCTGTATCTGATCCAGCCACAGGCACACCAGCCAATGACAAGGACATTACACTGGATCGCACACACAGGGCATGTTGACCAGCAAAGACACCAGGCACACCTCAAGACATCTTCAAATGTCTCCGCTTCTACAAGCAGAAAGAACAAATCATGGCAGCTGTCCAGGACAAGACCACTATCAATTTTGAAGGTGTGAAAAATGTGATCCGCCAAGATCTCTCTCCACTTACACTTTAGCGCCGCAGAACACTGCAACCAGCCACAGCCTTCCTACATGAGAAAGGGGATTGCAACAGATGGGGGCACCCTTTCCAACTTATCTTTGTATGGAACAGGGAGACTCAAGCAATAGGTACACTTGAGGAAGCACAATCTGTCCTAGGCCTTGAGATTGTCTTGTATGATGAGACTTGCCGTGCAGCAGTCCGGTCCTTATCCAGCTCATTGGCTAAGTCAAAACAGCAACTGCGTACTGTGAGGAGAGGACAGATGCAGCAAAGCTCTCTGCATCGGATTTTCATAAGGAGTGAGCGTCGCTTCTGCGACAGTTTCAAAGACAGGTTAATGCTTGCCGGCACCCACATATAGACGTGATACTAAACTCTGTCTAATGGCTAGCACGGGTGGTGAAGCATGAACAGGACATTTGTGACACCACCATGCGGTGGGGTTCCCCCGTCCGCCCACGTATAACTGCAGAGATGCCCAACCGCCTCAGAAATTAACCCTCGTCATTAGGAAATGTTGGTTCCCAGGAGTGGGAAGATCGCTGTTCCGTTGTTTTTCTTGTTTCTCCTTGCCTCTCACCTTGACTACTCACTCCTAAATACTCTTACTGGGGTTGATGCCGTCCTGTGGCCATAGTAGGGGCATGTGTATTTCAACACGTTTGATCTGGCCAATCCTCCTCTTAGACCGGGTTTGACTGACCACTTTAAACCATGATTAAAATACTTAACCTCAGTGCCCGATACCTCAATGCCCCTGTGAAGCGACTGGCCCTTCTCACTATGCTCAGAGGGTCCAAATGCAACATCTGCCTTATTCAGAAGATTCATCTCCTCAAGAAGGTTGGCATCGACTGCATTCTCGCTGGTTCGATCACCGGTTTTTCTCCTCAGGACTTCAGAAAGGGGCCAAAGTGGCAGTCATCTTGACCACACACTTCCCTGGCCGCACCATAAAACCACAAGAGGAGATAAAAGGCAAAATGCTTGCTCTTCGTATGGTCATACATACACAGTTAACATAGCCACGGGATAAGCCTCCAATGACCATCAAGAACACTTCCTCCTCAACGCCATCGGTAGGGAAACGACATCCTTAGACACCGCCATCTTGATCGGTGGGGACTTCAACCTCGTACCAGACACACACATGGAGAGATTGACTCAGAGACTGGGACAAACAGTGGGCTTTACAGCAGCGGGCCTTCAATAGTTGGAAGATAAGGGGCTAGAGGATGTGTAGCAACTAACACACCCTACTGATACCTCTGAGACTCTCACAGATACAATGGGAGACGCCATTATCACAGTGATTCCCAAGCAGGGGAGAAACATGGTACACTGTGCCTCGCTCCGCCCCAAATCTCTACTTAATGCAGATGCCAAAATATTCACTAGCATATCGGCATCCCACTGGCCCCCTACATGCAAATCTGCCTGGTTGACCCGGATCAGATTGACTTCATCCCTGGACGAAGCTGTAGTGCTAATACTAAGCACCTTTGCCATCTAATAGACAAGTCTCAGAGCTCATGCATTACTTCTCTTGGTTGATGCTGAGAAAGAGTTTGAGTGCGTACATTGGCCGTACTTGCAGGTGGTGCTTCCCAAGTTTGGCCTTGGCCCACAGTTCTAGAACTGGGTCTGGTGCAGCTACACAAACCCAAGAGCATAGGTTAGAGCGAATGGAGTGGTGTTGCAACCTTTTAATGTTCAACGCGGCACTAGACAGTGCTGCCCTCTGTCTCTCACTTATTTTGCACTATATATGGAGCTGCTTGCAGAGAAGATGAGGAGTACTCCACAGATAACAGGTATCACTATGGAAGGCGGGTAACACAAACAAGTCATGTATGCAAACAATGTCATGAAATCACTCACTCACCCTTTAACATCACTACCATTCCCATTTGATATCTGAACTAGAGGCTGTTGGCAGGGTTTCAGGTTTTACAGTTATTCTCCAGAAAACACAAATACTGGGCTCACAGTACCACCTGTCCATAGCCGCCTCTCCCCCTTCACCTGGCCTACACAGGGGGCTCCCTACTTAAGCCTGCAAATTCACTCTACGCTGGAGAAAACAGTGGAACGTAACTATGGGACGCTGCTATCCACAGCCGGTACAGACCTGCAGTACCGGACTGGGGGTACCCTCTTATGGATAGGAAGTAAAGTCCTGTCCTCAGCACAACAGCGATGGGAGCTGGAGTGCGAACTCTCCTTTAACCCCCAAGGAATGGGCATACATTTTACATAGAACACGCACTAGTGCCTGCAGTGCCAATGGCAAGGAGACAATAATAAAAATCACACACTACTGGTACTATAAACCTGAGAGACTGGCCAAGTGGAAGTTGGCAAGGGATAACACTTGTTGGCGGCAGTGCGGTCACCCAGGGACACTAAAGCATATCCTCTGGCAATGCCCCAAACTGCAACATTTTCGGTCAGACGTATTGGCGGATATTAATAAGATGTACGACATGACATATCATGCTTCCCTAGCTACATCTTGTTGGGACTCTCTAATGTGCACACCTACCATTTGAGGTAATTGAAGGGCAAAGTCATTACTCTCGCCCTTTGCGCTGTGAAACAAACCATCTTAGCTAAATGGGGAATGGACACTGTCCCAACGAAACTGGACTGGCTACACAAACTCTGGGTTATTTTGGGTATGGGGAAACTGAATTCAGTGATTTACCATAGATTGCCCCAATTCAACAAGACGCGGGGTCCATGACTAAGCTACCTCTCACAGAAGTTTAGCGAGCTGTCCTACACAATGTACGTATGTGTGCTTCTTCTCAACCAGGAGGAACAGGTTCCCTTTGGATAGGCTATAGCTCACGACTGACGTGTACAGCACGTTTACTACCTAGACAGCCTTGACACCTATGTAGTGGAGACCTGTCAACTGCACTACTCTGTTACTCTCCTAGGCTTTCCAAGGTTTGTCCCTTGCTCTGATCTCTTCCCCACTACACCTCCCCATCTGTGTTTTTGCTTTGTGGCCTCTTTACCACACTAGCCTGTGAATGTAGGTGATGGATGATTGTATTATTGGAATGTTTCCTTCTGGAAAACTTTATCAAACAGATTTAAACCTAAACGTCTGTTGTAGCAATGTGAGGAATTCTTGGGGGATGTGTGAGTGATTGGTGGATACTATGTGTGGGACTAATGTCTCTACATGTAGGATTGCTTGGGCTACATGAGGGACAGCTCTGGCTAAGTGAATGGTTGTTGCAGGTTATGTGAAGGTATACCGGGGACACACAGGTTATTTTTGGTGTCTATGTGATTGTCTGTTGCAAGTATGCAAGTGTCTGTATGTCTGTGGGATGTATGAGAGGAGGGCATTGCAAATCGAAATGTCAATATTAACAAAAGTTAGATAGTTGTGAAAACGACATTGGCAGAGGGTTTAGAAGAGATGGGGAAAATGCAGTCCCTTGTGATAATAAAGTAATAAAACAAATGGAAAATGATGGTCTATGTGATAAAATATTAAGCAAGGCCCACTAAAATAAAACAGACTTACTGTGACCACGAGAAACGCCACGAGGCAGAGATCTTTGCCCAAATCAAGGTATTGCGAGATCAATTGTGCATGGAGATTCTCATGATAATAGCAAAGCCCTAGAATTGACCATCACAGCATAATCTCCTGAAGGCAGATTTACAAGCCCCTTGCGCCACTTTTGTATCACTTTTCCCATTTTAAAAATGACGCAAAAGTGGTGCAAGGGGCTTGTAAATCTGCCCCCTGGTTCCTTAGCCCTCCGTAATCTCTCCCCATCTAAAGCGTGGATCTATCCAGTCGCTGGACAAGCGCAGGGAGTGAGGACAAGGGGCAAAGGGCTCTGTATAGTCAAAGGATCTCATACATCAGTGGCATGTCAGGATCAAACCAGAAACAGATCCTGGTGGCCCTTGCCTCAACTCCACAGTGGAGTGGAATGCTCTCTGCTCGCCTGACATCTCATTTATATGTTTGTGCTGATGCCTATCAGGCTTTGTACTAACAACAGTGGTTTACCGAGTTGTGTCTTTAGAAACTGCATTTGTACAATCATTCCACACAATTCATGTTACATATTAGTTGTATCTATACAACCTCGTAGAAATATTTTGATATAAAATATATTAAGTCATGCTAAAAGGTTACAAAGAAATATCTGTTTCTCAATTTTGAACTTAAAACAATTCGGAACAGATGTCAATAATTGGTTGCTGCTCACATAAAGAAAACATATAAAGGAGTCAATACGTATATTAAGAGAAATGCGCAAAAGAGAGCAAGAGGGCAGTGGTGGGCCACTTTGATTTTTCCCATACCACAAGCCTGGTCTATACAAACAATTCCTATTCTAATTGCCCGTAATGTTGATCGTGTTTCAACCTATTATTTAACTAAGGTTGATCATCCGGACGTGACTGTTTAAAACATAAGCACAGAATGGTTTTATTTCGGCAGTTCCACAAAGGGTCACTGAAGAAATACCTAGGAAAACTGGGGCCGGTCCATTGTATCCCAAGAACATGCAAATGGAGGAGAGATTAGATACACTTAAGGATGTAGTGATCTAATATTGTTATGATATGAGTTTTGACCGGTGATAAAATTTAATCTGGAGTACTCATGGGTGTAGAGACGCAATCAGTGATGCTCCCAGTATTGCAGATGACTGATCTGACAGATGGATTTCTTCCAACACTACAATTTAGCCCTTTAATTGACAACCACCGGTATTTGAAATTAGATTTTATCATGGCGCAATATATTTTTTCTCAATTGAAATTGTCCAACATTGGCAGTATTGGGTGCACTGATTGCACACATTTTTTTTTCTAAAAAGGCTTTTTTGCTTATACATAGTTATGCACAATTCTTGAGGTTTTACAGTGTGGGCCCTGTTTTTCTTGAAAACAATTCCTATCAGGTGATATGACAATAATGCATTCTGGGTTTGTCTGTATTTTTTACACATTTGAAGGTATGTTATATCCCTTTAGGTTCCATGACTGTATGAACTCAGTAAAGAAGTGGATGAGCCAGAACTGTCTGAAGTTAAACTCAGGCAAGACCGAGATCATTATTTTTGGTTGGTAAAAGTGGGTACACTCCCAAAACCTACTAGGAAAGTAAAAACCCTGGGAGTCATAGCGGACGATGCGATCAAGTGTAAATGTAAACGCTGATACATCTGCAGCACTATCAGTGCTCTGAAAGATCGCATTGGCGAGCATACGAGGGCAATGAAACAGACCATGTTCGATATCCAGTAGCAACACACATCGCTGAATGTCCCACACAGGACAGCCACAGAGCCTTCTCCTTCTACAGGTTCGATACCGTACCAAGAGAAGCTACGGTAGGCAATAGAGAGTTGACACTCAAGAGGATGGTGGCCACTTGGATCATGCACCTCAAAAGTATGGAACTGGGTCACAATACAGATCACGAATTGCAGTATTTCCTGGGTGATGAGTACGTCTTCATATCAGTGTTGCAAACTGCGTATACTGTGGCTATACGATTCTCTTTACTGAACGATCTCCTCTTATAACACCTGTTCCGTACACGGGTAGGGGCATATTATATGGACTTAGTAATTGAGGTGCGCCCTTTCAGAATTCGATTATGTATCAAGTAGGGCATTAGCTGTTTATTAATTTATGTTCCCCTAAACATAATGAAAATTTTTTTTGAACATGGATCTTTTATCCTTTGTTCTCTCCTCATATTCATACATAGGGGACCAGCTCATAACACAACAACAGTCTCAACCAGCTTCATGGAATAAATCGATTCATCAATAGATCACACAGTCCAAAGTGATCATGTCGTCGTTTTCTTTTTCTTTATATTTGTATACAGGAGTCTAACTTTTAAACATCAACAACATGCTGCAGCTGCACCGTGAAACTAATTAGGTTTCTTACAGTTCACTCTGGTCAGTGATTATGTAATACACTTTCAATATGGCTGCCACCTGATCGAGGAATAGCACCCTGACACACGCAGAATGGTAATACTTTTCCTTATAATTCTCTGTTATCTCTCGGCAATTCAGCTTGCCTGGCCCTGTGTAAAACAAGATCTTTCTTCACCTTTTGCCGTATTATGGCCGTCATTAAATTATTGCTTGCAGAACCATTTTAAAGCTTTTATACCGAACATTGGTACATGACCTATATGATTGTGTTGCCATTGCTGGCCCAATATAATATATAACATTTATTAACCGGCTGCAATTTAAGATTACAAATCTCTCAAAAAATGGGCAAACATGTATACTTTAGATTGGACGATACAGGCTGCGTGTGCAGTCTGCTTAGCCATAATCTAACAGAGCACCAATTTCGTCATTGGTCCTCTGTCTTTGTTGCCTATTCTCCTACTTTTTAAAGGAGCTGGTGAATGCCTTCCCTTTTACACGCGGGAGGACTCCTGAGCTGATTACCAGTAAAAGGTTCTTTTTGGGGGGTCAGTAAACTCATGGCCCTGATTTCTTTTGTGATTTGGAGCGATCCGGCCCTTACGGGCGAGCTGCTCATTGTTGCATAGCACTCCTTACATGGGAGTTTCTCTTCAATAATTTCTACCATTTGTTCCCGATGCCACTTTAGGATCGGGTGACCAGTGGCCACAGAACTAGTGCTGACTGACAGACATAACCCTACAATAGGGTTTTCACAATAAGTAGGAGCTGCATACTTTGAATACTTGTCCTTTTTCTCAAAATTGAGGTATGTGCAATTAGCATAATTACATTAAGTCGTTTTTCAGCCCTAGTTTCCCTGCCTCAGATTTTTTATTATCCCTTTGCACCCAATATATGTAGAATCTGCTCCTTGGGAAAAACCTTAATTTACTCATCTGGAGGAGAGGTGGGATGACTATAAATTGTCTCCAGCTGAACGTTACTAAAACGGAGGTTCTGTTGGTGGGGAAGGAAAGGAGCTTGTGGAGTGAGTAATGGTGGCTGAACGCTCTTGGTAGTACCCCCACCCCTAAGTCGCTGGTTAAGAACCTGGGGGTATGGTTGGATTCTACCCTTAGTTTTGAAGATCACATTAAAAAAGTTGCTGCCACCTGTTTTGGCCTCCTTCGGGGACTTAGGCCTCTTCTGAAGTTCTTTGATCCACCTACGGTCAGTTGATCGTTCAATCAGCCATCTTATCTAGACTAGACTACGCTAGTTCTCTTTTGTTGAGGGCTAATCAGGCTGAGATAATATGACTGTAGCGTGTTCAAAATGCTGCGGCTAGAGCCTTGCTGGGACTGCCGTGTAACTGACCCTCTGTTGGGGCCATCCGGAGGCTGCATTGGCTACCTATGGCCAAACGAATCCAATTTAAGGCTGTTTGCTTATCTTTTAAGATCTTGAAGCTTGCTTCACCTAGCCTCTTAACTAACTTGCTAGCCCCGTATGTTCCTACTCGCCAGCCGCGATCTTTAGGGCAGCATTTAGTTAGAGTTCCCCTTGTGAAGCCCCTTCGGGCCGGGAGTCGATCCTTTCCCTGCTTGGCAGCCAAGCTATGGAATTCTTTGCCCCTCCAGATCCGTAGCATGGATCGCCTGTTGGAATTTAGGAAAGCAATTAAAACTTTTCTCTTTCCCTCTGCCTAGTCATTCCTTGTTCTTCTTTCCGTTTGCTGCACCTTCCTGTTCTGGTTCTTAGCCCTGATCGTCTGATGTTGGCAGCGCCGTGACGCCTCTTCGCTGAGTCAGTTGTGCGCTATATAAACCTTGATAACATAACATTCATGTGAAATCAAGAAATGGGACTTTAGTCTCTGGCATTGATGAGACAATTTATATACCTTCGGAATGGAATGACAACCGACAATAAGGTTGGTTTTATATTACTATACCTCGACACTTGCAGTGTTTTCATGCCTTGGTTGCATTCCGGAGTACAAATTTCTCTGATTCAACCTTTCTCCCTACTTTCTCACAGGATCACAATCATAGGAATTCAGGTACTTTTACCCTTACTTTCCATTAATGCATACATGAACTTTGGACTGGCGACATTAAGGGGGGATAGGCCCATAATTCATACTAGCACTATGCACAAGTCGCCATTTTCATTAATGAAAGTCACTATGCCGCAGGGCATAAAGGATTATTTTTAGTATGTCAAGATATAGAAATGTCGTTAAAAAATCTTTGTAAATTATTTTACTAGACACCCGCATGAGTGAAGTCACAATAATCAGCCACACAATTTCCCTAGTGCTTTCCAAACACAATTTTAGTCTTCATTGGATAAGTGTCTCTCTTTATGAAATAGTTTGGACTCGTTAGATATTCTGTTTGTAATAGCTTTGGTTTCCACATGCTTAAAAAGATAATTTGAACTGTGGTGTGCTGTTTTTTTTTTAACATGTCACAGTGGGTGTCTGCCAATGGCGTCAATTGTCTCATACCCACTTTGCTACAATTGTGTACCCTATAAACTTTTTTGCCCTGAGGAAGTTACTGTGTACTGCGAGGTAGCACGAAACACGTGATGGCTAGGCTAAGACTTTGAACGAAGGAACGCACAACAAGGACAATAAATCCTGGAACCACACAAAGCAGTGGATGAAGAGTGTTTCTTTCTTTTTTTCTCTAATAGTTGTATTAACTAACTTTGTTTACTACGAGCGTGTGCAGGGGACTTTTGAGCTTTTTATTTGTGGTTTACCACAGTTTAGGGATAGGGGTGGTTCTACCTACCCTACCATATTTAAATTCACCCATTGATATCCGCGCACTGCCTAAGAGCGTCATTACCCCACTAGAACAACCACAGTGCGTGTAGTGTCTATAGTGGATGATAAACTCACTTTTGGGGATCAGACAAAGGCACTTGCATCTGCCTGCTTCCACCTCCTTAGAATGATTAAGAAGATTATGCCATTTCTGTCGGAGAACTGTCAGCTCGTAGTCATAACATCCCTTATTCTATTCACCGGTTCGATGCTGATGACGGAACCGCTCCGTCATCAGCTGCGGTTGGGCTGTGCTGATGACGGAGCGGTTCCGTCATGGCCCTGCCGCCGCGCCTGCGCGGCGCGTTCTATTGAGCGGGCGGGGCCATGACGGAACCGCTCCGTCACAAGCACAGCCCAACCGCGGCTGGTGACGGAGCAGTTCTGGTACCAGCATGCGGCCGCCGCACGGCCGCCCCGCCCACTTAGCGCTGCGGCGGAATAGCCGCCGCAGCGATGTGGTTAAGATTGGACTACTGCAACGGCCTTTACTTTAACATTTAAAGGTGACATCTGAATAAACTCCAACTTCTACAAAATGCTGCTGCTAGACTGCTTACCGATATATCAAAATGTGTATCGGTCACCAAGGCAATCAAAGCTCTTCACAGGCTCCCAGTCAGACAATGGGTGCATTTTAAATCCTTGTGCACTGTTTTTAAAGCCCTTCAAGGAACAGGACCGGAATATCTGAAACATCGATTTCAATGGTACATCCCTGAAAAAGCCCTCCGCTCTTTAGGAGCAAAGAGGGTGGTAGAACCTTTCAAAAAAGTCAACTGTGGAGGGAGATGTTTTGTTACCTGAGCCGCAAAGGCCTGGAACGACCTCCATCTCCATATTAGAAATGCCACAGATCTCATGACATTTAGGAAAGGTTTGAGGACATGGCTTTTCTGCGTGTAGGTTTCTCATCCCATCTCCCGGTCAGAAGACATGAGCTGGCGCTAGGACACCCTTGGGTAACCACTGCACTTTAGAAATGCTGATAACATAACATAACCTTACAAGGTTTGGTTGAATAAAATATTATTATCCTGAAGTTTGGAGAAGTCGTTTGGGGTTACAGAACTTTACCAACTACAGCACTGAAGAGGCACAGGCATGTCTTCCTGTTGTGTGTGTCTCACTTTCCTTACCACTATGGGTGCCCTAATCGACCTGTAAGTAAAGTCTAGTCTTCAGTGACCCACAATGACATATTTAGGCCCATGAGGTGCTATCAAGACCTTCTGCTTGTCTGCTCCAGAGGGAGACTCCATCTTAGCACAGCTATAATTCAACAATTGGGTCCCAGGAGAGTTCCACTCAGATGGTGTCCCCTTGAAAACAGTATTGTTTTGTAGCACATTATTTGACCAGCACATTCAGCTATTTGATACCATAAGAGCATCATGGAAAATAGAGACAAAGGACACATTTTATAATATAAAACAAGGCCATATGAATGATAAAAAGGTTATTCCCCCTCTTATTAAATAAATAGAATGTACCAAGTGCTACAAAAAGAGGCGAGGAGGTGGCAAACAACTCCAAAGTGCAGTCAAGGGAGGCAAAAAGTTTGCCTTTATCAGTTGTAAACAGGAAGCATTATTATATTATAGCCCACTTACCATGGCAATTTCAGTGATAAAAAGCCCTCAGACCCAGATAAAGGCCGAGTATCAAGTAAGAGCCTATAACAAGGGAGACTTAACTAACCAATATAGACTGAGACAATGGGTTATATTGCTATTAAAGCATGCCACACATCAAGTGCAGACTGTTTTAAATCAAATAGGGAGACCCACAGAGAGAAACATTGGAATGCTGCAGCAAGAGGCTAAACTTTCCATACTACACCCTACGCCAGTGCAATGCCTTCAACAGAGTTTGAAATATTTTAATTTCCTAATATTGCATTATAAAGTTTCTGCTGATGGAAAAGCAGTTGTTAAATGCCCTCTCTGCGACGTAATGTCCCAAGCTGCAGGAAAGTACCTTTAACAGACAGCAGCATAGCCCATGGAGAAGGCATATTATGCTATAGTCACATTCCAAAAATGAAGGGTTCCAAATTAAACAGAGAGAAACAGAAAGACAAACATTTCGTAAAGTTGAAGCAAAAGGTCTATACCAGAATATATTCACCCTCAGTTACTGCATCATCTTCAACGGTGCAACAAGAAATACTTGCAAATGGCTTCAAGTATTATTCCAGACATACATGGAAATCATCCTAACGTAAGTAATGAGGACACAGAGGCCCTCATTAGAGGGGCCCGGTTAATTGTGAGATGTGTCGCAACTCCTGTAACCGCTCATATCGCAATCAGAGGTTTGGCAGTTAGCTCTGTACTCCAACGTTTTCCCCCTAATCAATTTTGGCAGGTCAAACCTGTCATCATTTATCGGGGAAAAATGCCCAATAATTACCAAGACGTTGATTTTGCTGAGTTAAGCAACAGTCTCTGAAAATGAGTCCCTATTATCAAAGACATACTCCTGCTTGGGAGTTTTTTATTTCACCCAATAAATTCCGACTCAGAGGCAGTGCTTAATTTGAACCGGTGGTTGCCGGTATGGCTCACCAGCACTCATTTTTAGGAACCAGCCCTTATTTTTAGCTCATTAGACATTTCCAGAGAGGGAAAAAGCATTAAGGGAAAAAAGGAGAAAGATACATTTTTAGCTCATTAGACATTTCCAGAGAGGGAAAAAGCATTAAGGGAAAAAAGGAGAAAGATACATTTTTAGCTCATTAGACATTTCCAGAGAGGGAAAAAGCATTAAGGGAAAAAGGAGAAAGATAAACATGTAAAAAAACGTCACAAATGGAGAAAACAGAAACCTGCACGAGTGAGATAAAGAGGCAGGGAGTGTCTTGTGGTGGATTAAAGAGGCATAAGGTGGATTCTAGATCACTCATCCTTGGTCTTCGGCACACTAGTGCCGGCAGCGGACTCCTGAGTAGAGATTTGGGCACCAGTACTTATTCTTCTATACATTAAGGACTGCCCAGATTGTATTAGGTCCGATAAATAGAAAAAAGTCTGCACCATTCGTTAATAATATCATTTTAGAAAGCTGTCAAGTGCCTGAGACCAAGGTTACATTATGAAGGTTTTTAATGACATCTAATTAACCCTATGAACATTAACAGTACCATTACATCTGTATTCACGGGGTGAAGTTACCCAAACCACCCTTAAAATCATTGAGAATACTGAGAATGATAAAATAACTCTGAAAGCTTTCTGACCTCTCAAATTTCCAAGTCAGCTGTGCGTTACTAATGGAGAATTGCACCTGAGTTAGCATAGTACAACTATGCAGACAAAATAATGCTGAGCGTAAGGAATACCCAATCAGTTGAGATTATTTTTAACCCCTCCCATGCTGGTGACGAACACCAGCCGTCACGCCCCGCGGTGGGCGTTTGCTGATGACGGCTGGGGTTCGTCACGGCCCCGCCCTGTTCTTTTGTTTATCGCACAGCGGTAAAAGGGCGGCCGCAGCGAAAGGGTTAATAGGGTGAGTACCTCAATTGATGTCATCATCGACATTGTTTTCAGTCCAGAGCTTTTAACTAGCAATTCACCAGATTTCAGGTGTGTCTTTTTAATTAGCTGAACGGAAGCAACCCTATACTACAATACCCATAGTGCATTTGAGTCTCGCACCAAAACTCCAACTGTAAACAGTGTTGATGATAATATGGCGAGAAGTGGCCAATTTGTTTTTCAGATGCGGATTGACAGTGTTGTTATCTGCAAGTCAAGTTGATACCAGTTCTTTAAAATATACATAGAGTGCTTTTTGGCTCCACCCAGGGGCATATTACGGTCTACCTCATGTCGTTGGATGTTTAATGTTTCCTTACATTAGCCAGTAAAGGATTCCATTGGAATGCACAAGGACCTAGTCTACATCTGAACAGTACACTCATCACAATCCTTGTCAGGTTGTGTTCTTTATAACCCATCTGCACCCTGTTCTAACAGCAATCCTTGTTTGCTGCTTTTTCCCACCACTGGAGAGGTCAATATGGAAGGCATTCATTTGATAAAGAGCATTTGTGCATGCAACACATGTAAACAGCATTTGTAAACGCCTGCGTTTGCACATTAAAGGCAGAGCTATTGACCAATGAGATCCTCATGCATAGAATAGAGAAACTTTAACATTCTGGAACAGGTCAATCAAAGCAAAGGTTAGATTAAGTTAATAGCCTTTCCAAAGTAGTGACCAGCTTGCAACAATTAAGGTTACTAGATGGCCCCAGGTCATCCGGCATACGTTAATCCAGTCCAGTTTTCTGCTTCTACTAACATTAGTAATCTTGAAATGTAGTCAAGTCGATTCGACTCAGGTGAACCAGGAGTACAACTCCCAAAATGCACTGACAAGTTAATAATAACAGTCCATAGACGCAAAATGGTATCCCTGAAGACCTGAAATCATCTGGTAGCCTTAGTAATAATTCCCATGGAAATTAGTGGTGCTGGCCAGATGTTTACATACATCCCAATAAGTCATCATCTGTTAACTACATATTCCAGGCTGAACAAACTGAGTTAAAAGAAATATACGCACCTCTTTAGCAAGAACTGCAGAAAAATGAGCTATCAAGATTTACCAATAAGCTGCGAGTCGTTCCGCCATTTCAGTTCTTTTCACATGGAATTCTGGTTCTTGCAGTCAGTAATTTACAATATTAAAGTTAAAATAAGTAGGAGCATGCAAAGTTAAAAATAAATAAAAAGTAAACACAGCTGTTGTTTTATCGCCGCTCACAGCGTAAGGCTTGAATTCTATGTGAAACAAAATGTTCAAATAAGGGCTCAGTGTGGCTTGCACATGTAAACACCTAGATACAAAAACAACTTAATAAGAAACTACACTTCGAACACTCGCTAGTAAAATGTTACCGAGACCTTAGAATGCCCCATGCTAAGTATTATTTTCTATGCATTCTGGTACTTGTAGCTTTGCATTTACTATGACGAAAGCAAAACGACAAATCCCAGAATATTAAAAAAATCAACATTGAGTGAACTAGTCACGACTGACTTATGTCTCTGCAGGTCATGTGCGAAGCTGCACATCGTGTTATTCCAGCTCGAGCCAGTGTCACATTTGGGTAAATGGGGAGATAAAATACAAATCTTGTTACTCACTCATTTTGAGTCGTAAATTGAGCCAGCCTCTCGGAGGGGACCCGTATTTATTCATGACTAAGTTCAAAGCGCTTCTGTCTTGACAGCAGCTCGGATGGTATTCAAGCGCTACAATAACCCGGTCAGCCCAGCCGCTGCTGACATCCTCGTCAGTTGCATTTCTTCCTTCAGACAGGGATTTGTGCCAAAACTTCAAAAATTGCTAATTCCCAGGTCCCTTAGAAAATCTCCAGAGCAGGTGCTTCAAAGTCCTCTCAAACTAAAATGTAAAAACAAAAAATAGTCTCCAGTCACTTCGTTCGATGGAGACCACAGTTTTCAATTCCTAAATCCAATATGGTTCGTTTCAATCCAGATGTCCTTCCTTGTTGCCGAATAACGCGAGGAGTACTCAGTGCCTCGGCTCGAGCCATGAAATTCCCACTTTTCCACGCCGTGGTGTTGCGGCGAGCCTAGCTTGTGGCATCGCCCTCCCGCCTCACGAATTCTTTCCACTTGCAGCTTCCTTAGCACGCGCTTCCACGGTGCGGAGTTTTTGGAAGTTGCGGCGCCCCGACGCTGCCTCGGTCACCACACACCTCCTCCTGCCTCAGCCAGATATTCCCGGCTGGCTGCAGCCCCCTTGTAGCAGCTCAAACCACACTCCACTGAGCATGCCGGTGGCATGATGGGTTCCCATGGCAACCGGCCTCCATCATTGTCCGGGCCATATCATGCAGCCCCAGAGCGCGCGGCACGGCGGAGGATTGCTTACCTTCCCAAAGTGAACGTGTGTTTATTTTATGCCCCTTTTCCTGGCTAGCATTACTGATGTGCTTACCTTGAACCGACTTGTCGGAGGAGGCCCGGCGCTTTGCACGCGCTTGTTCTTTCTCCAGGCTGCACAGATGGCTCCCACATTTGTTTCAGCCACTGTTCGGGCTGAGATGTCAGCCAAGTCTCTCCTGCCAGTCCCAGCCATATGGCCTGAATTAAGGCTGGAAGTGTTCAAGGTTCAACTGTTGGGAAGACGATGTTCCACATGTACAACATAACAGGCTGACTAGCTGTGTCCTCTTTTGGAGGTTAACTTTTAGTGTTTCCTGCAGAAATGCGATTTGGAAACACTTTTTGGCATATACATTCGCACAGGTAATAAGTGGCTTCATGGCAGGTGTGAGATTTCTAGTTAGCCCTGGCTTTCAGCTCACACCATTTTGCATTGTGGTGTTTGAAGTCTGTGATGTCTAGACATTGCTAGAAAAATGTATGTTCTTGTCCTATGACACGCTAAGCCAACCCTCGCCTTTTTTGTCGACAGTGAATTGTGCTCTGGGAATTGGAGTTTGGTTTCTAACCTTCCTACGTGTGTTTTCGAAGTGCCAGGAAAGTCAGGGAATACTACAGAATCGGGATACCCTCCCGGTACACCCTCTCGGGTGACAGTGCACTCTGCATATCTGCATAGCATGGCATGAGGTCTCTTGGAATCTGCGCTATCATAGGGGTAGGTTAGTCTAGATCCACACATTCTCTAATTTTCAATATGGATACTAACTGAGGTGCTGTTATTGTGAGTTCATCTTTTCTAAGTTATACAATTGCTTGACCATGGTAGCAGACAGGATGTGAAACAACTGCCTGAAGCTCAACTCCAACAAGACAAAAGTACTGGTCTTCGGCAACCAGACCTCCCCATGGGACTCCATCTGTTGGCCGTCAGAGCTAGGACCAACACCCACAAGCCACGCAAAAAATGAAGGGATCATCAGTGGCGGCCGACATGGCTCGCGGGATGGTGAGCGGGGGACGTGCTGGGGGGTCACGATTGCGGGAGGGAGCATAACAAAAAAAACGTACCTTTTCGTCAAGTCCCGCGTCTCTGCTCCTGCTCTCCTGCCTCCGACTTTAGGAACAGGAAGCAGGCAGCCAGGCTCTCTCCCCTAAGCCAATCACAACACTGCATTGCAGCATTGTGATTGGTCTGAGAGCCGTGACATGGCGCTCAGCCAGGGACTGGAGGGGTGGGCATTTTCTTCATGCAGGCTGTAATGCAGCCTGCATGGAGAACGGAGAAAGTGCGCATGACTGGTTAGGGCAGCCGAGAGGGACAACCAAACAGTCCCTGCTCATTTAGGAGTGGGCAAACTACTCCTCCCCTGCCCTCTTCTGAGAGCAGAGCAGCCCCGCCACCCACCCACCCGCAAAATAGCACAAACATAAAATGATCGATTTGCAGTCTGCGGGGAACACGAACGCTGGGATGATGTTAACTTAGCATACTCGCTGAAAGGAAACCGGAGCATGGAATTTCATTTTAATGGATTATTGTGATATCGGCGAGACTACAGAATCAAGTTACATGGATGAATTCATGAACTAAGATTTGTACAAAGATTTACCAGGACAGAAGTATAACCAGTTGTATGGTGATCTGTGACAAATATAAGAGGAAGACAGACCTGAAGAAGTCGTGGGGAAAGCCCTATACGACCAAACACGTGTTGGTTGGGCAAAAGAAAGAAAATAAAGAACAAGAAAAATAATCTTTATGTGTTTGGACCCGATACTTTAATTGTAATAGGATCAAGCGTGTGCTCGGGATTTGGTTTGTGAAACATAAAATGATAATAACCGAAAGTTATTATCATTTTATATTTTTGTTTCTCACACTGCTTGTAAGCAGTGGGGTGACGCTCTTTCGCCATAGCGGAGGAGCCGCCACTGGGGATCATCCTAGACAACAAGCTGAACATGATGGCTCAAGGAAACACAGTGTGCATCTCCTGCTTCCACATCCTATCCATACTGCAAAAGATCTTCAAATGGTTGCCTCAGGACACCAGACGGACCATCACGCAAGCACTCATCACCAGCAGCTGGACTACAGCAACACTCACTATGCCGGAATCTCCAAACAACTCCTACACAGACTCAAGGCCATCCAGAATACCACTGCAAGACTCATACTCGACCTCCCTTGTTGCATACACATCATAACACACCTCAGGAAGCTTCACTGACTCAAATTCAGCCAATTCAAAGTTCTCACGCACACACACAAAGACTACACAACACAGGACCAGAATACCTGAAAAACCGCATGTACTTTCTCCACCCTACCAGACACCTACACTCTGCCACATTCGCAAGCACTCCTTGCACCCGCGAAAGCAAAACACGGTCGCTCATTCTCCTACATCACACTGAAGACATGGAATGACCTCCCTCAACACGTCGTAGCCTCCTCCTTAGTTTTTGGGTTCCACAAGAAGCTGAAGACCTGGCTCTTCGTATAAGCACCTTGGGAAGCACACACCTAAACCTGCCCAAGCGCCTGGAAACACTCTTGGGTGATTAGTGTGCTAAAGAAATCAGCATAACATTACATACACTGTTGATTCCCACTCCCCTAGTGCAACCACTGTCTTACCCCTCCATATCACTAGAGCTTACATTTTAAATAACTAAATAAATGCAAGGGCCCTATGTTTTTCTAAGAGTAACGCTACCAACTGCTGAATGCTGGGTCTGCCAAATACCATGCCTGGCTAGTTTTGATTTCACCCCATACCTCTTTCTTCCACCACTTTGCACTTCCTGTCCCTTTACCTCAATGTTGAAGGTTCTTGTTATGTCTGTGTGGGAAGTGTAGCTGTCTGCTGGCCTATTATGGAGTGGTGTGGCTCACTGGTTAGAGGCGGCAGACCCCGAAGCAGAGGTCGGCCCGGGACCAGGGTTCGATTCCCGACGCGGCAGGGTCTTGGGTCATGGTCAGCGGACTCGATAATTCTCGCCTCGGTGCCTACTCCAACCATGGGTCCCACTCAGCAACTCTGGGCAATAGCTTGCTTAATCTCTACTAACGGCCCCATCAGCGTCGGGGATGCTTGTCTTCACCTTGGAGATGCCCAGGAGGGACCATCTCACAGGGAAAGCCAGGATGGGTTCCCCAAGGGTATACAGCGCCGGGACGCCCCTTTGCTGGGGCAGCTGTGCGCTTTACAAGTATACAACATTTAACATTTATTACCAATACTTTCAAATATTCAGAGTGGATATTGGTCAGCCCAAAAAGAGTATCTCTATCTCTCTCTTCTCATTCTATTGGTTGTTTGGTGTATCATTCCACATCATATGGAGTGCTTCTAGCAATGCATGTGGGACTTATTCACATCTCAAAGTTGAACAGAATAATCACACATTATTTTCTTTATCTAAGAAATGTATAGTACACAGAAAACAATCATTTGTTTGTACTTTCGTTGCAGCAAGCCTTTTTAATGTTTGAGTCACACCTGAAAAAGCACCCCTGTGGACTTTCCAGATGCTTGCTAATGTTGGCACGCTCAACAGAGGGCTAAAGGGATGAATGATCATTGAGATGGCATATGAACATCCCCACTCCAGGTTGATGTGCACTGTTGGGTGAAAAAAAAGTTCATGTGGGACAATTTCAGTTAGTCCAAGCTTTCTGGCAATAACAGTTTGCCTGCTGGGATTTTAAAGCCAGCAGTTTTAATGTCAACACTGAAGCAAACATAAAGGTGATGGGTTGGATGCTTGAATGAATCCCAGTCACTGGTAATTACTCAGGCCACATCTCAAATTATCATTGTTTTGCCCACCATGTCACCTCAGATTAGACCCACCCATGTGCAAATACGCCTTTATGCTGCTCCAGTAGGAACAGACAACCCTTAACAGCCAAGCCAGATCCTTTCTGAATTGGAATACAAGCAACCGTCAATCGGTTTTGCTGGGTAATCCCATCACACTTAGGGCGTTGTACTGAAGCAAACAAAAAAGTGATGGGTGGTATGCATGAATTAATCTCAGCCACTGAAAAGACCAACTGCGCCCTATTTAGGGCTCCTTAGTTGGATGCAGCATGATTCCAGTGGCACAGTGAGCACAGTTCTCACATCTAGGTATAACCATCGCACTTAGGGTGTCGCACCGACACAATCCAAAAAGTCATGGGTGGGATACTTGAATATTAATTAGCACTTGGAAAGCCAAAAGGTGTGAGCTTGGTGTTCTAAGGCATGCATCAGAGGCATATTAAAGATAGACATAAACAATTAAGGGGAGAGCTGAATTAAAGAAAATAAGTTCTGTTTTTGTGTCCATTTCAAATAAAGGTCCGATAGCAAGGTAGCCTTTGTATTAGTTATTCTTTAGTTTCTATGACATGGAAAGAATGTAAGGACTGTAATGAAGACTCCCTTGCCACCCAATTCCTATGGATAGTTGTAAACGTGAACATTTACCCTCACAGAGATGATGATAGCATACTCACCTATTCCATTGTGTACAGAATATTGTTCCACCCATTCCAAGATAGCTGTGTCCGTACACAAGACAATCCACTTCCTCCCAAGGCAAGATGGCACCACTGAATTTATGTTCAAATCCTGCATTATTTTTTACCACTTTCTGAAGTGATGAACTTCCAGATGAAGCCCCGTAGAGTGTGTATAAAAGGCAAGCTGAAGAACCGCTCAACTGTGCATCTTATTGGATTCTGCCACCTGACGTCTCAGTTCGCACCTGCACATTTCTGACTCTCACTTTTTCTGATTTGGGTCATTCATTTGGTTTCCCTGGAGTTTGTTTATCTGGTGTTCTCTTACTAGGTCTTGCTCATCCTATTTTCGTTATATCCACCCTTTAGTTGAAGCCCTTCTCTGACCTGCAGCCATGAGTACATGTCTGTATATCTGTTGCTGCCGATGTCTAAAATGTTTGATTACTTAATTATAAGATTCAAGTTCTGCATTATCTTAGTTCCTGATAATTTGCCAAGTCGTTTAGATGGATCCCATGGCTGACCCATTTGCTTCCTTAATACAAGCAATTGAGAATTTACTAGGCGAGACAGAAAGGTCACATTCATGGTATCATCTTCCGGACATTAGGAAACGCTCACTTTACACGTTATTGCTACTCCTTTGTTTTCTGTCAACATGGGAGCTCCATGGCTCCAAAACACAACCATCGAACAGTATTTTGCTTCACCTTATTACAATCAAAAGTGTTGTCCTGCAATTTCAAGTATCATGACTGAAATATAGCCTTTGGTACAGAAGCCAAACCTGCAGCATATATTGACTTCTCTGACGTCTTCTGTGAGAAAGAAGATGAACTTCCTCCCCATTGTCCATACAATTGTGACATTGATCTTATTCTAGGAGCTAAAATGGCCGGATATACACTTTGACAAAAAAAAAGAATCAAAGACACCGTTGAGTACATGGATGAAAACCTTGCAAAGAGTTTCATTAATCATTTCCTCTTACCTGCTGGGCTCCGATCTTCTTCATTCCCAAACCACATGAAGAGTTACATCCCTGCATCGATTATAGAGAAAAGAATTCCATTACCATATGAAATAGACTTCTAGTACCTCTTATCTCTGTCCTTCTGGACAGGGCCGGACTGGTGAGTCCGGGCACCGGGCAATCCCCCGGTCGGCTGGAGGGGGGTGTGGGCCGCTTTTCAAAAGGGGGGCCGGTTTTGTGGTTGGGGGCCGGTTTTCAGTCCGACCGTCACAGCCTGTGAAGGTCGGACTGAAAATCGGCCCTCAGCCACAACAGCGTCACTCACTGCGTTGGGACAGTTCCGATTCCGAAGCAGGCCTGCCCCGAATACTAGTGCCAGCAAGCCTGATTGACCTGTCCGGTGTGCACACATCGCTGAATGTGCAACCTAACAAAACAAATGACGGAGGAGGAGGTGCCTGTGCGCAGCGCGCAGTCTCTGTCTCCTCCTCTGCGTCTGCGCACCTCAGTCTCTAGGGTTAGGCTGGATGGTGTAATAAATTCCCGACCCGCATGCGCATTAGGTAATTAACTGCGCGTGACTGCCACAGGAGTGACGAGAGCCAAGGAGCAAAGTTGAGCATGGACGTCGTCGGTACTTAGTTGAAGGCAGGGGGGCATAATTTTATTCTACTGCCGCCTAGCCCGACCCCCGTGTCTGCCACCAACAGCTGTCAGCAGGCCTGCCCTGAGGTGAGTCCGTTTTCCTGCAGTCACACAGCACACAAGGACACGGAAATATAGGGCTGGCCAAAAAGATAGATTGTCAGACAAAGTGATAGAGACTGCTCAAAATGTGACTGCAGGAACGCAAGAGTAACCTTCAGACACTCGACATTGATATAATTAAAGGGACTGAAATGTCAACGTTTACTTAATTTCTGTCCGGTTTTCAGAGAAATTCCTTCTATTTGGTGCCAACAAACAGGTTTCCATAACACTTAAACCAATCGTCATAAAGGCATCCAGAACCCCATAGAAACAGATACAAACATGTATGCACAACACACAAAAACAGGCACTCTATACAGGTGACACACACGTAAGCATGAAAGAAAGGATGGTAATGAGTGGGAGGGAAAATTCTTACAGGCAGCAAGGCCAGCACCGCTAGACATCCATGTACAGAGGACAGCAATCATACACACAACAATGAACACAGAAGAACAGACAGGTCCTTTCAAACAGAGACCAGCAGGCATCTAAAAGAGGGCAAGGTATACCTTTACATAGGGGTCAAAACACCCGCACCACTGCACACACACTTACAAGTATTAATGCACATATAGACCAGACTTGCAATTACAGATCATACACACGGGTATATGGACAGAGAGACAGGCGGAGTCCCGGCCCGAGAGGTGATAACTTATCAGCCAGGTACATAGTCACGTCGCGCTGCTTGCTTCTTTTAATTAGAAATGCACATGCAATTAGGATCAGGTTCGCACTCGCAGAGTGATATTGCTTATGCTCATTTTTCACAGTTATAAGCAAGTGGCCACCAGGACATAAAGTTACTGCCATAAATGCCAGTCTTCCTCCAGATTGTAAAGGGCGTAGGTTCATAGCTGCCAAGGTTTCAGATTGTTATGTGTGACATTTTTATAATTTTACTGTAATTATGAGCGACATTTCAACAACTATGAGTGACTCTTTCTCGCAAGCAAATCCAGCAATGAAGAGGTGGGTAAACCTATACATATTAGAAATTACACCCACTTGAGAACAACACTCGATCTTAAAAATCTTGGAAGTAAGTGCTCAGGGTTACCTGGGTTAGGCAAAACATGAATGCATATACTTTAAAAAACGTAACTGTGGGTTTCCTTTCAGAGTTTCAAAACCTATTTCAATGATTTAATGTAGCAGATATTCTTGGAAATAGATTTTTGGGGTAGGCAAAAAATGAATTAATATACTTAAGACTACTGCACTTTCAGAAGTTCAGCTCTACCAGGGCATGATGAAAACGCACGGATTTGTGGCTATTAAGCAAAACAGACGAGACTGAGGCATGGGTAAGGACAGCCAGTAAGCTGGTATCACAGCCATTTGATGGCACAACATTGGTTGCCAGTGGAGAGGGATGAGTTGTTTGTGTCCTTACCAGAGATGAACAGGCCAATTGCGACCAGGGGTTGTTGCCTGGGTTATCTGCCAGGCTAGTTCCTTGATACCTTGCAAGTGGTGGGAAAGAGCTATATAACTACGAACCCTTTTTCAACTCAATTTAAGCCCCATGCTGGAATGTTCAGGTGAGGATTGGCGGGGGGGCTTGAGATGGCTGTTTCCTTGACAGCCAGCCTCACTGTAATGCCCACACCTCGTGGGGAGGGTAGGTGTGTATGGCAGACTGTGGCTCAGCACCCCCAATTCTTTGCGGGGAGGGGGCACTTCCGTGTATTTCCTCTTTGGAGGAGCTGTGCCACGGATCGCCTGCCTCTGGTAATGCAATAATTGAATTACCAGCCTATACACACGTAAAGGAATTACACTGCATTAGGCGCCACAGAAAGAGTTTGAAGAGCAACGCTGTTAGCACAAGCACCACTTTAAATATCGGGTGTTGCCGCCGAGCCCAAAAGAAATGACGTTATTCCTGTCCTACATTAAACATAATGAAATCAGAGCTTCCGTGACAAGACCTCCGTTTTGAACACAAGTCAGTGACCACAAGGAAGTTCATACCGGCGTCTCCTTACCTTGGCTCTAAGTGACACCATGTAAATTCACTGCCCTAAAGTCCCCGGGGTCTCGTGCCTCGGAGTCTGGAAGCAGACCTCCTCTATCTGCCGTCTCAGCTCTGCATCAAACAGAGAAGCCGGCTGCAGCAGGGGCCTACGCGTTGATGTTGCAGTGATTTGAAGATATTTGCTGCTCCTCGAAAACTAAAGCCCCGATACGCAAGATCACCTCATCCTGCCTCCCTGCTGCGGTGAGAGCGGCGATGTCAGGAGGAAGGAGCAGGAGGTAAAAAGAATTTAAAGAAGCGCGGGCGGCAGGAAGTCAATTAACGTCACCAGTGGGCACTGCAGTGACGTCAGTTTAATTTCGGCGCCACGTGCCTCTACAACTTGTATCATTGTAGCGGTACTTTTCAGAGCTGCAACCAGATCTAGCCAGGCCCAGCCCCGTTAGCCTCTGCCTGCTGGGAGCAGTGTGCGCACCGCGCTGACAGGTGCTGTAGCTCAATTTATAATGTGCATTTTTATAGCAGCACAGAACGGCGCTATAATGCGTGACAATGCATTTCAGTGCGATGATGCGGATCACCACACTGACATGCATTAGCGTCACACTCAATGCGTGATACTTGACAGGACTGTAGGTTATCCAAGGGGCCAAAGTGGGACTAATTCCGTCCCTTTTTCATCAATTTGCCTATTGGTTTTGTTGATGTCCTGAGACGCTGATAAATAATAAAGACTGTGCACTTCAGCTGCAGTGGGACCTTAGTTATTTTGTCACAGTATCGCTTCTTTGTTCTTAAAACAAAGAAAGAGCTCTAAGGCACTAGGTGCACCTTAGGTAGAAAAGGTGTAGAATTCATCTCCTACACTTCAAATTGCATTGAAAAAGAGAGTTTGAAGAGTAGGTTCGCCATGTTGAGTCCTAAAGTACGTATTTATTTGGTGTGAGCATACACACAGTTCTCTTGAGTAGCCAACTCAACTGAGTCCACAAGAACGCATCCATACAAATACACCAGCATTCCAATTAGATCGCAAGGACCAACACTGCCACGAGACTTGCAAGACACACTTGACAGATGCGCTCAACACATGATAAGACACACCATCATGTTCACTAAGTCGTTTTTTAGTAACACAATTTCCAGGAGCATCACATCTTATCAGCTCAGACCATCTTCAGCCCGATAATCCCTGGAGAAACACCCTCAGGGATGGAAAACCCAGAGCACAGCCCGACCATGCATACCGCACCCGGAAACCAGGCATCTTCAGACAACACAGAAGCACTGGACAGAAAGATATGAGAGGAGGCCAGATGATTGACAGCAGTAAATCATGGTGGAACCAGCAATATCTAGTCTAGGACTTGCAATATCTAGTCTAGGGGAAGATGGGAGTTCAGAGTTTTACAGTATGGGTAATTGTATCACAGTGTCTACCTCTGATTCGAAACATGCCTCCCTCACTTGCAGAATAGTCCTCACATCTTACTAAATGCAATAATTGGGGCAGAGAGTGACTGAAAGAAGCAAACGTGTTACATGACTGACTATGTACCTCATAACTTGTAAGTTATAACCTCCCGGCTCGAGAGGTATGTACACATAAGTCACTCATGTCACACTGTTTGCTTCTTTCAATTACAAATGCAATTAGAGGATCATTTGCACTCGCAGACAAAATCCCACACAAGCTGCCTGTAAGCATTAAAAAAAACGGAAGCACTGCACTGGCACTGGCACTGCCCGCTGAGAAATGGATCAGGCAATGCTCCCATTGTCTTCTTCGCCGGGCCGCTCTGCTCTTACCCAGCCTGGTGATGTAGTGGTATGGTTCTCTTCTCCGCTCCGGAAAGAGTAACCAGGTCAAGGGTGCCCACAAGTCACATCGCCCCAATTCGGCTATTATTATGAAAGTGCTGCTGTGAAAGACTTAACTAGGGATAAATAAGACGTTTAGACGTTTTTATGATGTGCAATCTGAGCGCTGCCGCTTGATATTGTACCCCTTAAAGGGAGGAGGGTGGGCTGGCAGCAGGGGATAGATTCAAGGATGGGCAAACAACCGTATGAAACATGCTACAATGCTACAACTGCGGCTCTGGGCCTCGGCTCTGGAGGATCCATCCCACAGCAGCATCGCAGTTCAAAGGGACCCTGAACGTAGGCAAAACACGGACAAACACAAAACAGTCAGTAACCCTCAGATATTGCTCACTCGCACCACACAACCCCTTAATACATCTGTGCCAAACCATCACCATCCGTATTCACACCTGTCCCGTCCCATCCCCTGCACTCACCGCGCCAAGCCAGCCTTCTTCATGATGATCCTTGTAACCAGCATGATTAGGGTGACCAACTGGCATTGGTGCAAATTCAGGACGGTGAGTGTAAGAATTCAGGACAAAGGGTCAAAATTCAGGACAAAAATTCAGGACAGAACGTCAAAATTCAGTACAAAGCTTTTGGGCAAAAGGTACGTTTTACATACACATCAGAGGAGGCCCCGCAATAATATATAGGTAAATAGACAACCTACAGAAGTTCAAGTCAAAATATGTTTGTATAAGGTTGAGACAATTGTGGATTTCAAAGTTTTTCACGCAACTTTGAGCAAATGTGCAGGTCTTTTGTGGTATTTCATATTTTCATGATCTAGTTATATGGTCACTGCGCTGGGTTTTCTATATGTAGCAATAGTCAATTTGTCTCGAGTAGCCCATGTTTTTCGTATACATATAACAAGTCTAGCATTTTTCGGTTGCATTGTAGATGCTGCTTCTCTTAACTGAATCTTTTTTCTATTCCTTCAGTCCCAGTTATTGTTTGTTACTATACTTTTTGGCCATGCACTCTCCTCAGATCATCACTTTGAATAGCTCCTATTTATTTGCGCTGTATTATTTAGCATTCTCCTTCAACCTTCTCAATAAGGCCCGAACAGTGAATCTCCATGTTGGGATCTTAGTTCTGCCTTGTGCCCGATTTCACCATCCCTCTGATCTGGAATGGTAGAGCAGGAATTTGGCCTAATATGCAGACTCTTCCTATTTAAATAGGAAGTCCTTCGTAATAATGATGTATTCCAGGTAATTATGAGTGCCGTCTATTCACAAATATTAACAGGTTGTTGTACCCTCCAGAAGTGTATCACACTTATTTTATCTATATTCTTTGATGGTTGCACTCTGGACATGAAAAGCATTTGACTTGTGCATGTTACCGTAAACATTTTGAGGGTCATTTATAAATATCAAACAATGCAGTCCAATAACCAGAGTTGACCTCCTTGCATTGGCTCTCTTTGAGCCTGCTTTGCACCACGCACACACCTTTGTACCATAATGAAAGGCTGTGAGCATTATGTCTACTGTCTAGCATAGGTTTCACACTGAAACAACAAGTAACATCCATCCACTACAAAATCCTATGCTTAGGAAAACTTTAAAATGTTTACTGAACTGTATTTATGCTGTACTTTAGAGCATACATGCATTCTTGGAAAACCTCAAGAAGGCATCTGCTTTTGTCTTAAATCCAGGTCTACCTTTGTTAGTAGGTAGGGCTTTACATCAATACCCATGGGTAGTTGCTTGGGGACTTGCTCCGACATCTCATCCGTGAAGCACCCTCTTGACACAAATTAATGCAAAGTGCAATTGAATATAACACTTGTTTGAGAAGAAATACGTTATTATGTTTTATAGTATTTAATATTATATGAAGGATGTGCTACTACAGGCAGGACATGTTAGCTGTTTACAATGTCAATATGCCTACAATCATAATGTTGTGCACTGTTGCACTTTACATAAGATGCTTTATTTTAGCACTGTTTACAAAACTCAGGATATAAAAATCATTTAATGTTTGCACATTGTCTTGTACACTTTTTACTCTGAACCTTTGCACAATTGTTTGAAGTTCAGTGTGTTTTTAAATGTCTTTATGCTATTTTATATGAAGAATACATTGGTTATATTTAAATTCATGTTTCATGCTCGACATTTCATTTGTTAGTGTTCTCTTTAGGAATGTCTGTGATTTAGGATTGGGTATCCTGGTGCTCTATAGGTAATCATTTACTATGCATTAAAAGTGAATACAATCTAATATGTAATGAGAAATGTGTTGAAAAATGCTTTGTTTTGGCCTTTCTGTCTCCCAAATTTTCTTGGGGGGGAGAAGTTCAACTCCCCAAACTCCCCATAGTGGTTGCTCACAGCGCTTGCTCGCTACACACCATGTGGGGGGGGGTTGGTCTCACTTTTACTTTGTTCTCTGCGACTCACTACTTGTGTCTATTTGTGGTGCTCTCTGAAAGAATGCCTATGGATACATATGACTGGGTGGGTAGCCTGATGTTCTTTAAGGCCATCATCTACTGTTTACTGTGCTTTGAAAGTTGATACAATTTGAATATGTAATGAAAAATGTGCTGTAAAATTCACCATTTTGGTCTGTCGTTTTTTGAAAAATTTCTTGGGCGGAGAACCCCCCCAAACCCTCCTAGTTGCCGTCGGGCTAGCTCGCTGCGCTCGCTCGCTATGCGCCAGACGGGGGCTGGCTCGCTACGCGCCGGACGGGGGCTGGTCTGGAAAAATTTGCCAGGGCTGCTTTCAGTTCCCAGTCCGGCCCTGCTTCTGGATCATCTACATACAGCCTGTTGGTTTACCAAACTTGACCTTCAAGGAGCCCATAGCTTACTGCAAATTAAGAATGGAGGTGAATGTAAAAAAGAGTACACTAAATATAAACATTATGAGCATTTGGTATTGGTTTCTGAAATGCCTCAGCAGCCTTTTGAGCCTTTTTAATTATATTTTTCAGGATCTACTTGGCCGCTTTGTTGTTTTTTGTCTCGATGGTAAGTTAATATTTTCAGCAACAGTCCTACAGTTAATTGCTATATGCAAAACGGACCATATGCTCATTTGAAGTCACCAAAGTCTCCTTTTTGGGTTACACAATTTTGCTGCGGGCAACATAATGGTGATGGTGGATATTCAAACCATTCTACATTAGCTGTTACTAGGTAACCTATAAAATATCCAACCTTTTACTGGATTCACTCATTTGCACCAACAATTATTACCATCATATGAGATGTCAACAGTATATATACTTGTTTTCTTTCTTAGTTTCTCTTGTCACCTCCTTGACTCGAAAAGACGGACAGTTCCACTGGGGCCTTTACCACAGCACCCGTTTTGAGACATGCAGATTACCATTTATAGTTGAGAAGATGAGTCAGTTATGGCATTGGAAGCCGTACTCTCCCAGTGAGATGAACAGATAGGAGTGCACCTAGTAGCTGTCTACTCCAGAACATTAATAGCAGAAGAACATTATAGGACACTGAATTACTTGCAAATAAAGATGCTTTCAACTACTAGCGTCATTACCTAAATGGAGCAAATAACCCTGTCGCCAGTGTGGTATCCAGGATTTGCTCATATTCTTTATGGTATCAGTCATGTCCTTATGTTCTTTTATCTTCTGTATGCATGTACTCAGCTTCAGCAGTGGGCACCACTGGGCTGGGGTATGCATCGCTAAGCTACTGTCCACTGAGGAGTCGCACTGTGTGCGACAAAGGTGACCGCATTGTCCATGCAGTTACTTGCAATGGCTTACAACTTTGCTAGAGTAAGATAATTAGTAAATGTATTATTTTCTGCAGCCCCCAAACCAATACAATTTATGACTTATACTGCACCATAACAAAAACAGTTACATGCATGATTAGGGTTGGGGTATTCTCACGTATTGAAAAATTAAAAATAAAACAATGAGGACAATCTGTGGTTCTTGGAAGCCCCTACAAATACCATACGCTGTAATATTGAATAAAGATTATCAGGTTAAGTAAATTGCACGTTACGCAAATAGCAACTCCATGCCCCATCTTCCATTAAGTCTAAAGAATGCAGACGGGACAGGATAAGACATGCTCATGCACAATGAAGCAAGCAGGCTGAGTTAGTGCTGATGAGTATGGCCCTGTGAATGCATGATGCCAAGAAGTATTTCAAATCATTTGAGAACGTTTTGTTTTTCAAATTCATTTACCAAATACATTTTCACTAAAAGCTTTTGAAGGCAACTAATCACTTTTTATTTACCAGTAATCTTCATTACCCCGATTAGGTCCTACTCATTCCAGTCATTACATAGTGAGGGCTGCCCTACCCTCGACAGATACATACTACGTTAGTATCTTTTTTATGTCCATTGAATGGACAATAACTCCACCCTCCTCTCCCTCCTCCTGTAAGTTCACAAGCAAGAAGAAAACGCAAACCCCAAGGGATGGAAGGGAGGATTGATGACTGGTACGAGGAAGACCTAATCGGGGTATGAAGATTACTGATAAGTAAAAAAGTCATTACCCCCTCATATGGTCCCCCTCAGCCCATTCATTATCTAGTGAGGAAATCACAAGCCAGAGACAAAATAAAGGTTTGCACTGACATAAATATATACATAAAAGAAAATCAAATACTGTATTGCAGTGGCCAAAACCATATGACCAAAATTACTTGGCAAGGCATCATCAATATCCATCAATAGTGTTTAACTAAAGGATCAAAAGAGGGCCAGGTAGCAGCCTTACACATTTCCTGGATAGACACACCACCCACCTCCTCCCAGACGCAGAGATCGATCTAGTGGACCTGCCCTGGGCAGAAAATGGAGGTACCAGGTCAAGAGAAGCCGTGGAAAGAAGAGGGAGATACCATATCAAGAGACCTGTAAGCCTGACATATATCTTGTCTTACCCAGCAACGCAAGGTAAAAGTTGTTACGTTTTTAAGTTTATGAGCATTAACAAAGTAAACAAATGCTCAATATGTTGTAAATAACACAATAAACGGCATTTAACATCAAGGTAGGATGGAACCCCACTGGGACACGCCTCCTAAAAAACAAGAAGAATCAACTCTTGCTGCAATTTAAATTTGGAGCTGACTTTAGGATGACACCCTGGGTCAGGATGAAGAACAACCCTACCTGTAAAAACCCTGAGAAAAGGAAAAGAGATGACTAACGCCCCACGCTTGCCAAACCTATAAGCAGAGGTAATAGCCTGCCAAAAAACAAATTTGCTGATAACCACATCAGACAGCAAGCTTCCAAATGGAGTCAGTTGTAAACCACACAGAAAAGTAGTTAGATTCCAGGCAGGAGGAGTGTAATGAAGAGAAGGCCGTTTTAGACAAAAACTCTTCAAGAGCTGGGTTTCCAAAGGAAACAATTCACCCAACTCCCCAGTAGGACCCCTGAAAGCTCTCATAGCGGACCACTGAGAGGCCAAAGTGAAAGGAGACACATTTTTGAGAAACCCATCCTGGAGAAAATCAAGGGTATGAAAGGGGTCTCCACTCACTGGAGCATAATTATGAACAGAAGCCCATTTCTGAAAAGAACCCCAATTTTTACTATTGGAATACCTTTTAGAGGGTTTCCTAGAAGACTGGATATCAGCAGCCATCCCACGAGAACAACCAAGCATCTCTAATGACTGCCTTTCAAGAACCATGCTGTCAATTGCAGACTGCAGAGCTGACAATTGATGACAGAAGTGGAAACTGCAGAGGTGACTGAATCAAAGTGAGTTTGACAAACTGGCTCCTGGACAACTCCTGAAGCAATGGAAACCAGGGGCGACGAGGCCAAAATGGGGCAATCAGAACCACTGATACCCTCTCCTCCTGAATCTTCTGAAGCACCCTCAGGAGCAGAGGAATCAAAGGACAGGCATAAAGCAGACCCCTTGACCAGGGAAAGAGCAAGGCATTCACTACCCAAGCACCCCCCCCCCCCCCCGGGTAGATTTTTTCCAGATACCCTTGAATGTAGAATGCTGTGTAAGACAAAAGTTGGATTTCTGCACAAGCACATATCTGAGATGCCAGGAAATTCAAATGAATAGATATGTTCCCTCCTGCCGATTGAGGTAGCAGTAAGCCACCGGATCTATGCATATCATCAGTCAAATGTCCCCGAACGAGGGACTGAAAGAATTGGACTGACTGCCACACTGCAGCCAATTCCCTCCAATTGGAAGAATGACAACTGTCCTCCATGGACCCTGAGTCTCCAGTTCTCCCAGCGTCTCACCCCATCCCCACTGGCTGCCATCTGTTGAGAGCAACAGAGGAGGGGGAAGCTGAAAAGGAACACCGCGAGTCAAGTTTGCAGAATTCAGCCAGCATTCCAGGGACTTCACCATTCCTGTTGAGGAAGGGGCTGGATAGTCATACTAACCTGGTTCTGAGCTCCATTGGGTCAACAGATGATTTATAAGGGGTTTTAAATGACAACTAGCCCATGTAACTACTGCTGTGGTCGCTGCTAGTAACCCCCGAATCTGAAGCCAGAAATTGGCTAGAGCAGAAGACAGAGTCATCGATGTCGAACAGCGGGCTGAAGAACACAAATCCTGTTCACTGGAAGAAACACCTTGGCTTGCTGTGTGTCGAAAAGAGTGCCAACAAACAATCTCTGTTGAGAAGGCAGCAGATGGGACTTGCCAAAGTTGATCTTGAAACCCAGTGACTGCAAAAAAAGTCTTCCTCACAGACACTGCCTCCTGAGCCTTCAGGGAAGAAGAACCCCATATTTGCCAATCATGGATATAATGGAATAAAGAAAACCCTTTAAGCTACAACACAGCTACTACTGTGAATCATACCTTGGAGAGAGTGCAGGGCGCCGATGACAGATCAAATGGCAACGGCTGAAACTGAGAGTGCCTCACTTGCACAGAGAATGGGAGAAACTGTTGGCTGAGGGGATAAATAGGGAAGTGGCTATGGGCATCTTCCAGGCAAGCGTTGCTAACTAATCACCTTGGTGAATCAGGGACATAATTCCCTGCAGAGAGATAATCCTGAAAGAGTCCAACTGAACAAACTTGTTCAAAAGTTTTAGGTCCGGAACAAATGATCCCCCTTCTGGACTAAAAATAGAATGGGTTATAGACCGAGATCCTCCTGCCCTGGAGGAATTTTGACCACTGCCTTCTTCAGAAGAAACTTTTCCACCCCTTCCAGGAGAGCATCTATTTTTTCGGAGCATCTATTTTTTCTGTATTTCCTGACAATGGTGTAGCACGAAACGTCAGTAGAGGAGCTTAATGACGAAAAGGAATCCTGTACCCCTTCAAAACAATGGATAGAAACCAAAAATCGCATCCACTGGTCCGGAAACAAAGTCAAACGAGCCCCTACTGCCATATAGTCATTTTCCAATAGGTTGCTGCTGGGAGGAAGATTGGGAAGTGGGTTGACCAGACTTGTTCTGTGGTCATGATTTGTTATTGCCAAATCAGCCCCCAAACTCCGGACCGTCCTCGATAGGAATGCTTGGTATCCTGTGCCTGAAATGATTTCTTCTGGAAGAAAAATTTCTTCCCAGGATTGAGTTTGAAAGTTTGATGAATCTTCTTCTCATCGACAGAATGTTGCACCATATAATTCAACTAATCGGCAAACAGCTTGGGACCAAGAAAAGGCAACAGCTCTACAACCACTATATGATTTGCTTTCAGCTTCCAGGGCTTGAGCCACATAGCACAATGTCCAGCCAAAGAACCCTCAGCAGAGAACTCAGAAGCCCTTAAATTGTCAAAGGTGGAATCTGACAGAAATTGCAACAGGATCTCCATCTGAGCCAGAATAGCCGATGGATCCTCTTTTGCTTGGACTACATTGTACAACTTCTTAAAGACTTTGAAGTGAAAGCAGCATATAACCTAGCCCTGAGACCAAAATTTGCCGCAGCTTAGGAATGCATCAATGTCCCCTCCACCTTTCGTTCTACTGGGTCTGATAGCATGGCCTCTTCGGAGGACCAGACGCCATAGAAGAGAGGATAGAATTAACTTTAGGAGCAGATGTAAAAGAATCCTCAGATTCATCTAAAAGATAACTTTTGTTCAGAAAGCGAGGAACATTGTACTTATCAATATAATTCCAAACTTTGAGAACAATGTTATTGATAACATCATGGAGTGACAAATCATCATGAGATGCACCACTGTACTATGCAAAAAATCCATCATCAGAGGAAGACTTCTGAACAAAACCCAGGACCTCTCTAATGTGAACCAGCATGTCTTGAAAAATCTTCCCCTATACATATTTCACCTGCAGGGAAGTGTCCATTTCCACATCAACATCAATCCTGGCACGTTTTGCCTCTAAGGCCTGGTCCATCATCTGCTGTAGTTGGGCTTTTCATGTCTGAAGGATGTCTTCCCTTTCCACTACTTCAATATTGTGGGGCCGATTCACAGAACTAACTTAAGACAAAATCCTAAACTTACTACTTTAGGTATTCACAGAAGGTATTTAGTAGTAGTAAAGTTAGGATTATGGGGCAGATTTACAATAACTGGTGCATCCCCAGGGATGCGCCAGTTATTGTGCGCCGCAGCTCCGCCACCCATGGTGCGCCGCATTGTAAATGCGGCGCACAATGGGGCAAAAACAGCACAGATGCGTGACGCATCTGTGCCGTAAAGGTGGCGCATTGCTGGAGTTGTGTCGCAAGCGCGACGCAGCTCCAGCAAGGCTCGGGTGCCCTATCAGTCCAATGCTGCGTCAAGCCTTACGCCTGCTTCAAGCAGGCGCAGGGCTTTGACGCAGCATTGGCCTAAAAGTGACTGAGTGAAATCTTGTAGATTTCACTCAGCCACTTTTGCGAGGCGCACCTGCCCCGGAACGCCCACCCTGCTCCGGATAGCCCACATGTGGCACAGGGCTTTACAACGTGACGCATCTGCCTAGATGCGTCACGTTGTGAATGGGTCGCAAGGATGCGCCACGTTTACGCCGCCGTTGCGTGACGCAAACGTGGCGCAAGTCCAACATAAATCTGTCCCTTAGTCTTTAGTTTGACTTAAGGCAAACTTAAGACAAACTTAAGACAGACTTAGACAGACTTAGGACAGACTTAGGACAGACTTAAGACAGACTTAAGACAGACTTAAGACAAAATCCTAACTTAAGTCTGTCTTAAGTCTGTCTTAAGTTTCTCTTAAATCTGTCTTAAGTCTGTCATAAGCTTGTCTTAAGTCAAACTTAAGACAAAATCCTAACTTTACTACTACTAACTGCCTTCTGTGAATACCAAAAGTAGTAAGTTTAGGATTTTGTCTTAAATTAGTTCCGTGAATCGGGCCCTGTGTGTTTTTCTAGAAACAGCAGTAGCAGCCTCCATGATGGCAGTCAAATTATCAAAGAAGCAAGTAGCATGTGTGCATAAAACCTCCAGTGCAGCCTTGCATTTCCTGTCATGCGCACAAGCGCATCATGCAACGCTGCTAGATGGCCCGCGTGTGGTACTGAAGCAGCTCCCCGCCCCAGCCCAGCACATAAACAGAGAGTACGCCGTGAGCAGAGCAAAATACTTGTCAAAATGAGTTCAAGAAACATCAGCATGCCGGGCAGCAATGTGCATAGACACACCAGAGACCCGTAAGAAGAGACTTCTTGCATGAAAATGCGGTCTCACACATAGTAATCTGAACAAAAAACAAAATAAAGAAACAAACGTAGTATCTTACCTGTTGAAGCAACATTAAAAAAAATGCTAACGTGTTATCTGCCTGTCGAGGGTGGGGCTGCCCTTACTGTGTAATTAATGGGAAAATTTGAGGTGGTTATTTCAGACTGCTCTCTGAAATCAGAAATCAGCCCAGCCAATTTATATACAGTATATACACATAGACAGAGCAAGCGTCTGATGGACCTTAAAGCCCACAGCTAGGAAAGCCTTGACAGTATGAAAGAGATCCCTTGCCATCTAAAATTCCTCACGGTAGATGGATATTAAAGATCTGAACAACAAACATTTGGCTATTGGACGCTCTAGCATCAGCCAAGTGGGAGGTTCTTTTTGAAAGAAAGGCTTGCAGTATACTTCAGTGCAGGTGCCACATATTGTAACATAAGTGGTCTAATCACATTGGCGATGAGGACCTGGAGGGTATATATTTTATTATTTATTTTATTTTTGTGATGTTTACTTACCCCCACATGCATCATGCATTTTTGGAGTCGCAAACGGTGCGATTCCTTAAAATCGGCCGTTTGCGATTCCAAAAATGCTTTTTGGAATGCATCATTATTTTTTTATGAAAATCGCTAATATTGCGACTTTCCAGAATGCGATTGCATTTAAGGAATCGCAATTTTGCGATTCCTTAAATGCAATGCATCATTCTGAAAACAGATTGGGAAATCAAAGATTGCAAGTGCAAATTACCACGAGGTTGAACGTCGTGGTAATTTGCGAAAACTGTTTAAAATGTTCTAATTTGCATTTTAAACCATGTCATGTTACAGACACACATGTCCTTAGGACATGTGTGTTTGAAACATCCATTTTAAAATACATTTCAGGGGTGCAGGGGGGGGTCCTTTGGACCCCCCCCTGCACCCATGCAATGCATCAACATTTGCGAATTCAAAATTGCGAATTCGCAATTTCCATTGATTCCTATGGGCCTTTTGGCCAATAGGAATCAATGGGAATAGCAAATTCGCAATTTTGAATTCGCATAATATTTGCGATTCGGTAAAAATTGCGATTTTTACCGATTCGGAAATATTAAGCACTTTCTATGATGCATCCCGTTTTGCGAATCCTTATTTGCGATTCGGTAAAAATCGCAAATTTGGAAACGCAAAACGGGAGTTTGATGCATGTGGGGGTTAGTGCGGACATGGCCCAGAGGCATCAGAGCACTTCACATTAAAGTCAGAACATATGAACAGCAAATAGAAAGCGTACATGAACTTTAAAAGTGGGGGGAACTCAGGTTAGGTACTCCTTGGAGGTAAAGCACATATTCATAGCAAAACATAGCAAAGAAAAGCAGGTGGAACAGTATGACATGAGGATCAACAATAATTTGTGAAGGTTAAGGTTGGTATGCAACTGGGTGGGGGGGGACGTGAGGAGATAGGAGCAGTTTAGGCCAGGTGCTGTTCAAAGAGAAGTTCTTCGAGATCTTCTTTGAAGGTGACATGATATGTGGTAAAGTGAAGTGAAGAGTTTTATGAGTGGTCCAGACAGTATTAAATTCAGCTCTCGCCTCTATCAGAAGCCACCGAAAGGAGCGTAGAATGGGTGAGATGTGATCAAATTTCGTGGGTCCTGTTACAAAGCAGGCTGCTACATGAAAGACTGCTCCGAGTGGACCTAGGTGGACTTTTAGAATGCTGAAAAGGAGTTCAATTCTTTAGGTTAGTCTGGAGAGCCTGAGCACCTTGACAACAGATTTAAGGTGTTAGAAGGGCAGTCCCAGAGGCTAGGTTATGTCTACCTGACTCCTCCGTGATCCGCCTCTCCCATCAATAATGCAGAGCCTTAACGAGAGATCCCCGCCGGGGAAGACCCCAAGTCTGCCCGCTGCCCTCCGGCTTGGCGGAGACGGGGCGAGGGTTTTTGGGTACCACCTCCTCGGGGGCGGACACCCGGGCTGTCATGGATCGGGTGGTCACGCAGGCCCACTCGGGTAGGCCCACCATCTCGAGGTGAGTCTTCCGCTCTACTTGCTTCCAGGGGGAGCTCTCTAGGAGACAGTCCACGGGCATGTCGGTGCGGACTGCTACTCGTAACTCTCCGGAGACGCCCTCCCACTCAAATGGGACCTGAGCTATTCTGCAGGTGCGGATGGAGTTGTCAGCGGAGATCACTCTGCAGGAGTCATGGGGTACTATCTGGTCCGGAGTGACTAGGTACTCCTTTACAGCAGTGATACTGGCCCCGGTATCTCGGAGAGCTCCTATGCGGTGCCCGTTGACAGTCACTTGCTGTCGGTATTTCTCGGTGTTATCTGGCAGGAAGGTTCCGGGGACCATTTCTCTATCCCCCAGGGAGACTAAGGTCATGGCTGCTGGTTCCCACCCCTCCGGGTCCTCTATCTCTTCCTCTAGTAGGGCTACGTTGGCGAGGTGGCGCGCAGGGGGACTTGCAGCAGGGGTTTTCTTGAGCGGGGGCAGTTGGGGTCATTGGCATAGTGCCCTGTCTGTTGGCATCAGTAGCAGGCTGTGCTTATTCTGGGTCCTTGTCTAACGGGAGGGAATCCGACCCGTGCGTCTGGCGGGGGGGGTCCCTGGCTGGTTTCTAGGTGGGCTGCGGGGAGGTCCTGCCTGGGCACCCCTCTGTCTACTCTGACTCCCTGCGCCCCTCTGACGTGGAGATCCTTGTTCGTTTCGGCCATAGTCTCCCACGGGACCTCGTGGGACTCTTGTGTTCACCCATCGATCAGCCTCGACAGCCAACTTCCGGGGGTCGGCCAACTTGCTATCCAGAAGGTGCTGTCTTAGTTCTATAAAGCAATTGTTGGACAGGTGCTCATATGCGATGACGTCCACAAGTTCTCCGAAGGTGGTGACCTTGCTGCCCTTGATCCACCCTTTCAAGGCCCGGCTATAGAAATTCACATATTCTACCCATGTGGTGCCGGGGATCTTTTTGCAGTCTCTAAATCTTTGCCGGTACATTTCCGGGGTGAGCCTATATCAAGCCATGAGGGCGTCCTTCATATGGGGGTAGGAGGACATGATGGAAGAGGGCAGGTCCAGCATGGTGTCTCTTCCCTCGCTGAGGAAGCGGCCCCATAATCCGGCTCCCCAATCCTTCTCAGGTACTCGGTGGGCGGTCATGGCGACCTCGTATGCTTTGAACCACTGCTGGATGTCGTCATTTTTATAATATTCCTTCACCACATCCTTGGGGATGTGCACTTTTGATTCGACCGTTGGACCAGGGTCTCGGTTCCCCAGGGGTCGGGTTTCCTCGTTCCGGGCTTTAATTTCGAGTTCTTTCAAGCTGCGCTCGTGTTCGAGTTGGAGTTTCTTTCCTTCGTGCTCCCGCTGGAGCTTCTTTTCTTCCAATTCTCCTTGCAGCCGTAATTGCTCTACAGCTAGTTTCTTTTCTGCCAGCTTTATTTCTCCTTCGATTTTAAGTCGGGCCCGTTCTAGCTCGTGGTTTCGGTTGCGCTCTCGGTCTGTCATTTCTTCTATCGACAAACCTCTCTCCGTGCTGGCATTCTGTGGTAGGGAGTCGGATCCCTCTTCTCTCAGGTCGTCAGTTTCGGTCGGCGGCTCCTCTTTCCCACCATGTCTTTCTGTCGTGGGGAGGGGGGCCCCGGCTTCTACCCAGGCCGTCAGGGCTTTCTGGAAGTCGTCTTTGGTACTCAACCCAGTGGTAGCAATGTGGAAATCTTTACAGAATTGTTTTAATTATTTGTGGGTATAATCTTCTAGGCGGTCTTTCTGAAAGGCGGTATTTTCGCTGGTTCCGGTGAGACTCATGGTTGTTCTTGTTCGGGTGGTGTGTCAGTCGCTTTACTGTACGATTCTTAGACGTAAGCTCTTATCCCATCGCTTGCCACCAATGTTAGAAGGGCAGTCCCAGAGGCCAGGTTATGTCTACCTGACTCCTCTGTGATCCGCCTCTCCCACCAATAATGCCGAGCCTTAACGAGAGATCCCCGCCGGGGAAGACCTCAAGTATTGAATCGTACACACGAGGACCACACCACACTTATGAACAGACACCACACCGTGGGTTTTTCGATATCAATTTCTTTATAATCAGGTAAAAGAATTAGCACTCTTATGTACACACGATCGAGGGATCGCCAAAGTCTCAAGGCTTCAGGGAAGGGGTAGCGGGACAGTCTCAGTCTCTTGGGCCAGTACGTAGCGTACCCTGCGCACAGCTCTCAATCCTCGAGCCAGGGGGTTACAGAATATGGTAGCCGCACTGGTGGTCCTACTCACTTGAGGATGACTCAACTCGTGTTGGTAGCGTCGATAGTCCAGCCAGACTAGACTACTCCTCGAGCCGCGACGAAGTCAGCAGGGCTCGGTCCGGAGGATAGTTCGTGAGGAGCCGCGACCACGTCAGTAGGGCTCAGGATGTTCGTTGCAGATCTTCAGGGTTCAAGCTTGAGCCGCGACGAGGTCAGCAGGGCTCCGATGTTCCAGTTCCGAGAATGAGCCGCGACAGCGTCAGCAGGGCTCCGATGTTCCAGTTCCGAGAATGAGCCGCGACAGCGTCAGCAGGGCTCGAAGAGTTACGAAGTTCAGTTCAGCCGCGATCAGATCAGCAGGGCTTTCTTGTCCAGGATACAACTGCCCGCTAGTTCAGGGGCGGGCCTTGATATAGTCCAGGGGCTCTTTGATGTCCGGACCCTCGCAGGCGGAGGTCCGAGGCTTTGGGGGCGGCCCGTTGGTGAGGTCCGGCGGTGGTCCTTTGATCCCTTTGACGGTGCATCCGGGAATTCCCAGACGCCCAGCAGGTCTGGAGCCAGCACTCGGAGAGGCCATAGGTGCAATCGAAACTGGCCCCTAGAGGAAGACCAGAGGTGTGACAGAAACCGGTCTCTCAGGGGAGGCCGGAGGTGCAATCGAAACTCCTTGTCTTCCCTCACTAGGGTAGCCCTCACCCTCCCAACGGGGGCTGGCGCGTTTGGAGCCTAAGCTGCGCTGGGGCTGGGGTCATGCTAAGCCCATTGAGTCAGGGATCTCAGGAAGGGAAAATGGCTGCCGCTGGGCCTATGGGGCCTTGCGGGTTTGGGGCGCGCGGGCTGCGAAGGTGGCCGGGAACAGGCCGATGCGGGCCGCGGGCGTTTGGTCGGACATGGGCAGGGCAGCCAGGGGTTTCTAAGTACAGAGCTGGGCTAACAGGGAGCTGAGGAATGGGGGGAAACACGCCACCAGGCCAGGTCCAACACGCGTCCCCCCCAGCTGAAAGGCGGAGAGAACTATCCATCCCCTTGGGGGTTCTCTTCACTGAGTCGGAAGAATCGGGACAGGCCGTCTGCATTGGCGTGGTCAACACCCGGCCGGTGTTCAACAGTGAAATCCATCCCCTGGAGGGAGATGGACCATCGCAACAATTTGGGATTCTCCCCTCTCATTTGCATTAGCCACCGGAGGGGTCGGTGGTCGGTTTGGACCCGGAAGTGAGTACCGAACAGGTAGGGCCTCAGCTTCTTCAGGCCCCAAACCACCGCGAAGGCCTCCCACTCGATGGTGCTCCACCTTTGCTCTCGAGGGAGTAACCTCCGGCTAATGAAGGCCACTGGCTGATCCAGGCCTTTCTCGTTCATCTGGGACAGGACGGCTCCGATGCCAAGCTCGGATGCGTCCGTTTGGACCACGAACTCTTTGGAGTAGTCGGGGGCCTGTAACACAGGAGCAGTACACATAGCGTGTTTCAATGCTTCGAACGCCTCTTGGCAGGCTGGTGTCCAGCTAACTTTCTTCGGCTGGTTTTTGGAGGTTAATTCCGTGAGGGGCACTACGATGCTACCATACCCCTTTATGAATCTTCGGTAGTGCCCCGTGAGCCCTAGAAACGCCCGCACCTCTGTCTTGGTGGTGGGGGCCTCCCAGGCCACGATCGCATCGATCTTAGGTTGGAGCGGTGCTACGAGGCCGCTGCCGACCTGGTGCCCCAGGTAGACCACGGACCCCTGTCCGATTTGACATTTGCTGGCTTTGATGGTGAGACCCGCCCTCTGTAGGGCTAACAAGACCTCCCGGAGGTGGAGGAGATGTTCGGTCCAGTGGGAGCTAAATACCACAATATCGTCCAGATAGGCGGCACTGAATTCTTCCAACCAGGCCAGTACCTTGTTCACCAGCCTCTGGAAGGTGGCGGGGGCGTTTTTCATTCCGAAGGGCATCACCCGGAAATGGTAGTTACCATCCGGGGTGGAAAAGGCGGATCTCTCTCTGGCCCCTTCTGTCAGGGCGATCTGCCAGTATCCACTTGTCAGGTCGTAGGTGCTGAGGTATCGAGCAGACCCTAAGCAGTCAATGGCTTGTCTGCTCGGGGAATGGGGTGAGCGTCGGTTCTGGTGACTGCGTTGAGCCCTTGGTAGTCCACACAGAACCTCAGCTCGGGAACAGCGCCAGGGGCAGCGGCCTTCGGAACCAGCACCACGGGGCTGGCCCATGGGCTGTCGAATGCTTCAACCACCCCCAGGGCTATCATCTTGGAAACCTCGGCCTTGATGCAGGCTCACACTCGGTCGGGGACGCGGTAGGCTCTGTGCCGTACCGGAGGGCTGTCCACATCGTGGACGCACCAACTGGTGACTCCGGGGACGAGGGAGAAAAGATCAGAGAACTGTCCCAATAACTGGTGACAGTCCTCGTGCTGCTCGGGGGTAAGGGAGGGGGCGAGACTCACTCCCTTTACGGAGCCATCTTTTTCCTTCGTACACAAGAGATCGGGGAGAGGATCCGTCTCCTCTTCTGCTCCGTCGTCGGTGGCGAGGAGTAAACTCAATTCGGACCGCACAAAGTGGGGTTTAAGGCGGTTCACATGAAGAACCCGCAAGGGGTTCCTCGGGGACTGCACATCGATGAGGTAGGTAACCTGGCTCTTTCGTTCCACCACTTTGAAGGGACCTGTCCACTTGTCCTGCAGGGCACAAGGTTCCACAGGGGCCATCACCCAGACCTGTTGTCCGGGCTGAAACTCGACCAGAGTGGCATTCTGGTCATACCACCTTTTCATTTCTTCTTGACTGGCCTCGAGGTTTGCCTCGGCCAGCTCTCGGAACTTCCGAGTCTGGTTTCAAAGAGCCAGAGTGTATCGAAACACATCTGGTGGGGGGTTCAGGGACGTGGTCTCCCACCCTTCCTTCACCAGGCTGAGAGGTCCTCGGACGGGGTGCCCGTAGAGCAGCTCAAAGGGGCTAAACCCCAGGGACTTCTGGGGAACTTCGTGGTACGCAAACAGGAGGCAGGGGAGGAGGACGTCCCACTTGCGCCTCAGGGACTCCTCGAGACCCATGATCATCCCCTTGAGGGTGCGGTTGAACCGCTCGACCAGGCCGTTACCTTGGGGGTGGTATGGGGTGGTGAACTTGTACGTCACCCCGCACTGTTGCCAGAGAGACTTCATATAAATAATAATAATAATAATAATAATAATAATAATAATAATAATAATAATAATAATAATAATAATAATAATAATAATAATAATAATAAAGGGTTTTGTAGAGCGCTCAGTAACGCCATCACGGCATGTCCCCGCGCTAATGGAGAAGTGGCAGACAAAAAACCTCACTAGGAAACCCCCTCACCAGAGCCTCACAGTGTGTGTACCTCGAGATGAAGTTCGTTCCTCTGTCGCTCACTACTTCTCGCGGGAATCCCACCGGGAGAAGATCCCCATGAGGGTTCGCCCCACTACGGGGGCTGTCACCGTTCGGAGGGGGATGGCCTCGGGATATTGTAAATTGTAAATTGTTGTGTCTTGTAAAGCGCACTGCTACCCGGAGGCCTCGTAGCGCTATAGACCGCTGGGGAACCCGTCCTGGCTTTCCCTGTGAGATAGTCCCTCCTGGGGGTCTCCAAGGTGAAACCAGGCATCCCCGGCGTTTGTGTGGGGCCGTTGTGGAGATGAGGCAAGCTAATGCCCAGAGTTGCCGAGTGTGCTCCCTGGTCGGAGTAGGCACCGATGCGAGAATTATCAGTCCGCTGATCCTGGTCCAAGACCCTGCCGCGTCGGGAATCGAACCCTGGTCCCGGGCCGTTCTCTGCACTCGGGTCTGCCGCCTCTAACCAGTGAGCCACACCTCTCCACCACGCACTATCGGGTGCGTGGTCCACCAGGACCAGGATGAACCGGTGTCCTAAGGACGTTCGGGGGTCAAGAGCCCCACGATATCGATTCAAAGGGGGTACTGACCACGGGGAAGGGTTAGAGGGGAGCCTTGCGCCTCCCTCCGCTCTTTCCGCTGGCCTGACACGTCGGGCAGGATCTGCAGTGGGCCGCCACATCAGCGCGCATGTGGGGCCAGTAGAAATTGGTGACCGAACAGTGGTACGTTTTGTCTTGACCCAAGTGTCCCGCCAAGGGCACATCATGGGCCAGGTTCAGTAGAAAGCCGCGGAAACGTAGGGGTACCACCAGCACTCGGGCTGACCCTAGTTCGGCGGACTTTTGCTCGCTATATAACAGGCCATTTCCCCAATAGACGTGGTGGGAGCCGGACTGGTCACCAGCGGCCTGGGCGGTGGCCTGCTGCCCCGGCCCCACTAGAGAGGGACAGGAAGTCTGTCCCAGGCAGAACTCCTCTCGGGAGGGGGGAGGGCCCCCCCTCCTGGCGCCACTGGGCTAACTCGGGGAGATCGTCCGTGCTCGGGGCTGGCTCACCAGCTTGGTCCAGGTGACCTGGGTCAGGGTCGCTGCTTTCGCCGGGAAAGAGGTCGAGGCCTTCTGTCTGCCCGCTGCCCTCCGGCTTGGCGGAGACGGGCGAGGGTTTTTGGGTACCACCTCCTCAGGGCGGACACCCGGGTTGTCATGGATCGGGTGGTCACGCAGGCCCACTCGGGTAGGCCCACCATCTCGAGGTGAGTCTTCCGCTCTACTTGCTTCCAGGGGGAGCTCTCTAGGAGACAGTCCACGGGCATGTCGGTGCGGACTGCTACTCGTAACTCTCCGGAGACGCCCTCCCACTCAAATGGGACCTGAGCTATTCTGCAGGTGCGGATGGAGTTGTCAGCGGAGATCACTCTGCAGGAGGCATGGGGTACTATCTGGTCCGGAGTGACTAGGTACTCCTTTACAGCAGTGATACTGGCCCCGGTATCTCGGAGAGCTCCTATGCGGTGCCCGTTGACAGTCACTTGCTGTCGGTATTTCTCGGTGTTATCTGGCAGGAAGGTTCCGGGGACCATTTCTCTATCCCCCAGGGAGACTAAGGTCATGGCTGCTGGTTCCCACCCCTCCGGGTCCTCTATCTCTTCCTCTAGTAGGGCTACGTTGGCGAGGTGGCGCGCAGGGGGACTTGCAGCAGGGGTTTTCTTGAGCGGGGGCAGTTGGGGTCATTGGCATAGTGCCCTGTCTGTTGGCATCAGTAGCAGGCTGTGCTTATTCTGGGTCCTTGTCTAACGGGAGGGAATCCGACCCGTGCGTCTGGCGGGGGGGGGGTCCCTGGCTGGTTTCTAGGTGGGCTGCGGGGAGGTCCTGCCTGGGGACCCCTCTGTCTACTCTGACTCCCTGCGCCCCTCTGACGTGGAGATCCTTGTTCGTTTCGGCCATAGTCTCCCACGGGACCTCGTGGGACTCTTGTGTTCACCCATCGATCAGCCTCGACAGCCAACTTCCGGGGGTCGGCCAACTTGCTATCCAGAAGGTGCTGTCTTAGTTCTATAAAGCAATTGTTGGACAGGTGCTCATATGCGATGAGGTCCACAAGTTCTTCGAAGGTGGTGACCTTGCTGCCCTTGATCCACCCTTCCAAGGCCCGGCTATAGAAATTCACATATTCTACCCATGTGGTGCCGGGGATCTTTTTGCAGTCTCTAAATCTTTGCCGGTACATTTCCAGGGTGAGCCTATATCGAGCCATGAGGGCGTCCTTCATATGGGGGTAGGAGGACATGACGGAAGAGGGCAGGTCCAGCATGGTGTCTCTTCCCTCGCTGAGGAAGCGGCCCCATAATCCGGCTCCCCAAACCTTCTCAGGTACTCGGTGGGCGGTCATGGCGACCTCGTACGCTTTGAACCACTGCTGGATGTCGTCATTTTTATAATATTCCTTCACCACATCCTTGGGGATGTGCACTTTTGGTTCGACCGGGGGACCAGGGTCTCGGTTCCCCAGGGGTCGGGTTTCCTCGTTCCGGGCTTTAATTTCAAGTTCTTTCAAGCTGCGCTCGTGTTCGAGTTGGAGTTTCTTTCCTTCGTGCTCCTGCTGGAGCTTCTTTTCTTCCAATTCTCCTTGCAGCCGTAATTGCTCTACAGCTAGTTTCTTTTCCGCCAGCTTTATTTCTCCTTCGATTTTAAGTCGGGCCCGTTCTAGCTCGTGGTTTCGGTTGCGCTCTCGGTCTGTCATTTCTTCTATCGACAAACCTCTCTCCGTGCTGGCATTCTGTGGTAGGGAGTCGGATCCCTCTTCTCTCAGGTCGGCAGTTTCGGTCGGCGGCTCCTCCTCCCCACCATGTCTTTCTGTCGTGGGGAGGGGGGACCGGCTTCTACCCAGGCCGTCAGGGCTTTCTGGAAGTCGTCTTTGGTACTCAACCCAGTGGTAGCAATGTGGAAATCTTTACAGAATTGTTTTAATTCTTTGTGGGTATAATCTTCTAGGCGGTCTTTCTGAAAGGCGGTATTTTCGCTGGTTCCGGTGAGACTCATGGTTGTTCTTGTTCGGGTGGTGTGTCAGTCGCTTTACTGTACGATTCTTAGACGTAAGCTCTTATCCCGTCGCTTGCCACCAATGTTAGAAGGGCAGTCCCAGAGGCCAGGTTATGTCTACCTGACTCCTCTGTGATCCGCCTCTCCCACCAATAATGCCGAGCCTTAACGAGAGATCCCCGCCGGGGAAGACCTCAAGTATTGAATCGTACACACGAGGACCACACCACACTTATGAACAGACACCACACCGTGGGTTTTTCGATATCAATTTCTTTATAATCAGGTAAAAGAATTAGCACTCTTATGTACACACGATCGAGGGATCGCCAAAGTCTCACGGCTTCAGGGAAGGGGTACCTGGACAGTCTCAGTCTCTTGGGCCAGTACGTAGCGTACCCTGCGCACAGCTCTCAATCCTCGAGCCGGGGGTTACGGAAGATGGTAGCCGCACTGGTGGTCCTACTCACTTGAGGATGACTCAACTCGTGTTGGTAGCGTCGATAGTCCAGCCGGACTAGAGTACTCCTCGAGCCGCGACAAAGTCAGCAGGGCTCGGTCCGGAGGATAGTCCGTGAGGAGCCGCGACCACGTCAGTAGGGCTCAGGATGTTCGTTGCAGATCTTCAGGGTTCAAACTTGAGCCGCGACGAGGTCAGCAGGGCTCCGATGTTCCAGTTCCGAGAATGAGCCGCGACAGCGTCCGCAGGGCTCCGATGTTCCAGTTACGAGAATGAGCCGCGACAGCATCAGCAGGACTCGAAGAGTTACGAAGTTCAGTTCAGCCGCGATCAGATCAGCAGGGCTTTCCTGTCCAGGATACAACTGCCCGCTAGTTCAGGGGCGGGCCTTGATATAGTCCAGGGGCTCTTTGATGTCCGGACCCTCGCAGGCGGAGGTCCGAGGCTTTGGGGGCGGCCCGTTGGTGAGGTCCGGCGGTTGGTCCTTTGATCCCTTTGAGGGTGCGTCCGGGAATTCCCAGACGCCCAGCAGGTCTGGAGCCAGCACTCGGGGAGGCCGGAGGTGCAATCGAAACTGGCCCCTAGGGGAAGACCAGAGGTGTGACAGAAACCGGTCTCTCAGGGGAGGCCAGAGGTGCAATCGAAACTCCTTGTCTTCTTTCACTAGGGTAGCCCTCACCCTCCCAAAGGGGGCTGGCGCATCTGGAGCCTAAGCTGCGCTGGGGCTGGGGTCATGCTAAGCCCATGGAGTCAGGGATCTCGGGAAGGGAAAATGGCTGCCGGTGGGCCTATGGGGCCTTGCGGGTTTGGGGCGCGCGGGCTGGGAAGGTGGCCGGGGACAGGCCGATGCGGGCCGCGGGCGTTTGGTCGGACATGGGCAGGGCAGCCAGGGGTTTCTAAATACGGAGCTGAGCTAACGGGGAGCTGAGGAACGGGGGGAACCACGCCACCAGGCCAGGTCCAACATAAGGTCTTGTGCTCGGATGAGGTTCCAGATTCGCCAAAGCAGTCTTAGCTGGGACCAGACACTCGTAGCCATTAAGGAGATATGGTTATGGAGGTTAAGGTATCTGTTGAGGGTGTCAAATGCAGCGCAGACGTTCAGGAGCACAAGTAGACAGGAATTACCAGTGTCCATGATACAGAGGGCGTCGTCCACAATCTGCAGAATTGCAGTCTCAATGCAGTGGCCCTGACAGAATCCAGATTGAAGGGAATCAAGGAGGTTGTTGTCTTGGATAAGGGATGACAGTTGGGATGCTACGCAACTTTCAATCACCTTGCCAAGGAGAGGCAGGGTGGATACTGGCACATGTTTTTAAAGTCAGGGTCCAGAGATAGGGTTTTTTAGTAGAGGAGAACTTTGATCCCTTTTTAGACAGTCTGGGAATGAGTTCTGATCCAGAGATGAGTTGACAAATGTTTTCCAAATGGGGAGAAGTATTTTAGCTAGGGATCTGATGGAGTTTGGAATGACGGTGCAAAGATGGTTAGAGGGTTTTATCTCGGATAGGGTTAGTAGTAGATCTGCTTCTGAGATTGGCAACAAAGAAAACCATGCCTACAGTGCCTTGCAAGGCAGTTTCTCCTTGACTGTGTTGTTACGTTTGACCGGAAGGGAACTGTTAATGTCTTTGACCTTTTTGTCTAAGAACTCAGCAAAGGTATTGCATGGGATCTCAGTTGCCACAAATAGGGGGTTGGTGGGAGGGTTGTTGGCTTGACCTCAAATAGTTGGTTCAGGGTGTTCTTGGCCGTATTCAGGAGGGATGTAATATGTGATGCTTTGGCTTTAGGGATGTGACCTTTGCAATTTTGTCTCACAGCACAAAACTTTGATAGACTTAGCAGTGAGGGTGCTCATCTCCAGTCTTTCTCCAGCTTTCTGATATTTTTCCTTTCTTCATAGAGAGCTTTGGAGCACCAAGGAAAGGTGGGGTGGGCCTGCACTACTTTTTCTCTTGATGCGTATGAATTCCACAATTAACGAGTCCATGCAGGAGCTAAAATTTTCCCTGGCCTTGTTGATGTTGTGATGAGAATCTATAGAGGAGACTTTTGATAGGGTTAGGTTAGCCATGGCTCCAGTATTAATGTTACTGGTGTCTCTGAAAAACGGACTTTTACTTTTTTCATTTGTCAGAGGATTTTCTTGTTCGGGAAAGACACGGTGAGGAGAATCTACATGTGAGCAGACCAATCAACTGGAATGGGGTCATTGGTCCATAGGTGAGGTGTTCTGGAAGGGATGTATGACGTTACAACGCAAAATATTACAACGCACTCTGTTACAACGCATTTTTTACAACGCAGGATCCATTACATCGCATGGCTTTACAACGCATAACATTACATAGCAGATGCTATTACAACGCATGCCATTACAATGGAAGTATAGGTAAGTATATTATTTTTTTTTAAAATGTAATTAATTTAAATATAATTATTTAAATAAATTAAATTATTTTTAAATAATTAATTTGTACATATATTACTGTAAGTTTATTTTAAAAAGAACTATTAATAATAAAGAACTATTTTTATTAAATAATAAAAAAAATTTAATTGATTTTTAAAATTAAATTAAAAGATTTATTTTAAAACTAAACGCTAAAAATACCTCTGTACCCCAAAACCCAAACCCAGCCTTGAAACCTAAAAATACCCCTGTACCCCAAAACCCAAACCCAGCCCTGAAATGTAAAAATACCCCTGTACCCCAAAACCCAAACCCAACCCTGAAACCTAAAAATACCCCTGTACCCCAAAACCCAAACCCAGCCTTGAAACCTAAAAATACCCCTGTACCCCAAAACCCAAACACAGCCCTGAACCCTAAAAATACCCCTGTACCCCAAAACCCAAACCCAGCCCTGAACCCTAAAAATACCCCTGTACCCCAAAACCCAAACCCAGCCCTGAACCCTAAAAATACCCCTGTACCCCAAAACCCAAACCCAGCCCTGAACCCTAAAAATACACATGTACCCCAAAACCCAAACCCAGCCCTGAACCCAAAAAATACCCCTTTATCCCAAAACCCAAACCCAGCCCTGAAACCTAAAAATACCCCTGTACCCCAAAACGCAAACCCAGCCCTGAAACCTAAAAATACCCCTGTACCCCAAAACCCAAACCCAGCCCTGAAACCAAAAAATACCCCTGTACCCCAAAACCCAAACCCAGCCCTGAAACCTAAAAACATATACTCATACTTATTTTTTTAAATTACTTAAATTAATATATTTAATTTATAAAATAAAAAAATATAAATTAATATATTTATTTATTATTAATAATAATTAAATAAATTAAATAATGTAAAAAAAAATGTATACTTACATTGTAATGGCATGCATTGTAATAGCATCTGCTATGTAATGTCATGGGTTGTAAAGGCATGCGATGTAATGGATCCAGCGTTGTAAAAGTTGCGTTGTAATAGAAGTGCGTTGTAAAAGTTGCGATGTAACGGTTGTTTCCCTTCTGGAAGTGATCACATTGATAGTAGCGCCTTTGCATTATGTGGTTTTTTACAGTGGGAGGTCGTTATCTTCTAGAAAAGCAGCAAAGTTGTCCAGTGGTTTATTTTCTTTAGAGCCCCAGTAGAGGTTGAAGTCACCAAGAAAGATAATGCTGTCAGAGTTGAATAATTGTGTTGTGAAGAATTCAATGCACTCTTTGATGAAAGTGTAGTTTTGACTGGGGGTTGGTAGATCACTTTCAAGCGCAGTTTAGAGTTCGCTTTTGGGGTGATTTCCAGTGATAAACACACAAGTGATTGAAAGCGGGTATTGGGGAGAAGCCTGTAGCTCAGAGAGTTTCTGTATATGACCGCTATACCCCCACCTCTTGTTTTTGTCTTCCTAGTTGTTTCTCAGAATGGAATAGAGGGGGGCGGGCAGCAAGAGTGGTAGAACATTGTTTGTAGTATTGTTCAACCAGGTTTTGATGAGGACCAGGATGTCATTGTTGTTGTTGATGATTGTTTCTGAGGTCTTGAGGCAGTGTTTGACTGCAAATCAGCAGTTGTGCAGCATGCACGTAAGGGAAGAACTGGACATGTCTGTCTTCAATTAACCAAAAGGAAGAGTTATAATATGAATCATGTTAGAGAAAAAGTTGTGATTTTGGGAAGGCATAAGGAATGGATCTTCTGTACGTAATAATGGTAGGGGACAGGAAGACCCTTTTGTGTTTGGCTAGGAATCTGAGTGTCAGAGGCATTGGTGTTTTCATACTTTACAAGGTCAAATAGTTCATTCTCTTTGAGTGGGCAGAGTTCTTGGTTATGACTGGAAAGGAGTTCTTGAACTGCACCTGATGTGGTGGGTAGCATTTGAGAGAGGTAAGTGAATTGCTGAAATGAGAGAAGGCCTGGGAAACAATTTCTGTTTTCTTCGTGAGTTAAGATATAAAGGACAGGAGTGCAGAGCAAAGAGGCCAGTGCTGTACAGTGAAGCGCTGAGACTTATGTTGTTCTTTCATGTTAGGTGTTGGGATGGGCTTGTGGTTCTGAGGATTCAAGTGTGGGTGGGGAGGAGTGGGCAGTAGTGAAGAGTTAAGATGAGAAGGTTTCAGAAGGTGATGGGTCCTGTTGGATGTGATGGTGAGGAGGGATGAGTTAGTGGCCTGAGAAGATGCCTGCAAGTGACTTGTGAGAGGCGTGGAGAGAGAGAGTTGAAGTAAGGAGGCTGTATTTTTCTCGATGGTTGTGGGAGGGTAAGGACTCATGTTGATGGGCCTGGGTGTATGGGTAGGTATCTGGGTCCAACTGATGTATTTGGCAGGTGAATGAGTGAGGCCGGGAAGTAGGAAGGTGCATAAGGGCAGAATAAATTGTGGGAGATGCTGGAGTTGGACGAAGGTGTCAAAAAAGTGGAGAAGTCAAAAGTGCAGAGTGTTGAATCATTCAATCAATCGGTACATGTAGAGTGCAGCTTAACACCCATGAGGGTATCCAGGTACTGGGTTGCTGGGTTAGTCAAAGATCCAGGTCTTGAGTCTCTTCCTGAAGTCCGTCAGTGAGGGTGATGTTCGGAGGTGGAGAGGGATGGCGTTCCAGGACTTGGCGGCGAGGTGGGAGAAGAAGCAGCCACTGCTGTGGCTACAGCGGATGTGCGGTGCCTGTGCAAGGGTGAGGGAGGTGGAGCGAAGGTTTCTGGATATTTGGTAGAAGTTCAGTTTGTCGGTCCTGTATGTTAGTCCTTAGTCGTGGAGGGTTTTGTAGGTGTGTGTCAGTAGTTTGAATTGGCATATTTTCTGGACGGGCAGCCTGGGGAGGTTCATCAGGTGTATGGTGATGTTGGTTCATTTAGGCAAGATGAGCATCAATCTGGACGCTGAATTCTGTATGGTCTGGAGCCTTCTCATGAGTTGGGTGGTGGTTTCTGCGTACAGAGGGTCGTGATTAGGATTTATGTGACTGTTTTCCTCATACTTGTGGGAAGCCATTTGAAGATTCTTCGGAGCATGCAGAGAGTGTGGAAACAGGCAGAGGAGACTTTGCTGATTTGTCATTTTATGGTGAGTTTGCTGTCCAGGATGTTGCCAAGGTTGCGGACGTGGTCCTTTGGTGGAGGGTTGGGGTCCAAGTTCAGCTGGCCACTAGGTGTCATCCAGAGGTAGGCATGGTTGCCAAAGATCAGCGCTTTAGTCTTGTTCGTGTTGAGCTTCAGACAAGTTTCTTTCATCCAGGCTATGATGTTCTTCATGCAGTTGTGGAAGCTGGTCTTGGTGGTGGTGGGGACTGCCAGGAGCGAGAGGATGAGATTGGTGTCGTCGGCGTAGGATATCATGTTGATATCGTGGGTTCTGATGGTGTTGGCTAGAGGGCATCATGTAAGTGTTGAATAAGGAGGGGCGGACGGACGAACAATGAGGGACACTGCACATGGTGCTGGTGGGTTCCGAGGTGAAGGGGTAGGCAATTTCCATGCATGCATCCCATGAGGAAATATGTAATGCATCTGAGGGAGTCTCCCTTGATTCCGATCTGGTAAGGTCTCTTGATTAGTATGTGGTGCAATAAAATGTCGCAGGGGCGGCGGAGCGGTTGAGGAGGATCAGGGTTGCCAATTCTCCTCTGTTGAGTTTTGTTGCAGATGACATCAGTGGCAGTGATCAGGGAGGTCGCGGTGCTGTAGTAGGCCCAGACACTGAATTGGGAGGCTTGAGCAGGTTGCTTCTCTCCAGGTGTTCGTGAGCTGTCGGTTGATGGTCTTCTCCAAGACTTTGGCGGGAAATGAGAGCAGCGAGATGGGGCAGTAGTTCTGGAATTCGCTAGGGTCTGCATAGGGTTTCTTTAGGAAGGGCTGACCTCTGCACCATGCATTGGAAAAGGTAGCTGTGGAGATGGATGCGGTGAGGAGATCTAGTTGCTTCTTAGGTTGAAGAGGCAGTGGGGGCAGGGTTCGGTGGGTGCTTCAGAGGGAATGGAGTTCATGATGGCTGTAGTGTCCGGTATGTTGAGCTGTTCCCATGCAGTGAGATTTTGGTCAGTTGGATGTTGGTTGGGGAGGCTTCTGTTGGGGTGAGGAGGCAGTGGAGGTCAATAGGTTGAGGTACGAAGTTCCTGTAGATGGTGGAAAATTTGTTGTGGAAGTGATTCGCTAGAGCTTTGCAGAATTCCTGTGAGGGAGGACTCATGTTCTTGGTGGCTGTTGGGCAGAAGAACTCTCTGGTGATGGTGAAGAGTACCTTGGTGTGGTTGGCAATAGCCTTGATGTGGTGTGCAAGGGTGTCCTTTTTCATGTCTTTGAGTTGTTGGTGGTATTTGTTGAGGGCTGACTTGAAGGTGGTGGGAGTTGAGGAACGGGAAGTAGGGTAAGAGGGTGAGAGACTAAATGGGTTGGCATGTCAGTTAGCAGAGAGGGGTTTGACAGTGGGAAAGATATTGTCAATCAAGGACAGGATCTTATCGTTCGCTTGGAGCATAGTTTTCCCATTTTTGAAGATGAATATTGCGAGGTTAACAGTTAGGCCAATGGGGGAGGTAATTTTAATTTTTCACCCATAGGGAATGTTTGCCAGTGAGGAGGCTCCAAACCTATTTTGTAAGGAGATGGACCACAGGTTGGTGGTGTGTCAAGAGTAGGAGGTCTGATTTGCGGTCTCCTGTACACCATCACCTTGGTGTACACCCGAGGAGAGCTGGTAAGGCCAAAGGGGAGCACCATGAACTGAAACTGCTTATGGCCTACTGTGAAGCACAGGTAACGTCGATGAGCAGGTAGGACGGGAATGTGAAAATAGGTGTCCTGCAAATCCAACGGTACCATCACTCAGGGGCCTAGGGCAGACAAGACCTGAGCTAGAGTGAGCATTTTGAACTTTTCCTTTTTGAGGAAGTGGTTGAGGGCACACAGATTTATGATAGGGCGAAGGCCCTTGTCTTTTTTCGGGACCAGAAAGTAGCGAGAATAGCCACCACAGCCTACTTCTGCCACATGGACCCTCTCCATGGCTTACGTGGCCAAAAGAGTCCTGAATTCCTCCTGAAGCAAGTTCAGGTGGTCCTTCATCAGCCAATCGAAAGTTGAAGGCATGGAGGGAGGGGTAGTCTCAAAGGGGAAGGAGTAGCCCATTCGGACTATCTGAAGAACCCATCTGGCCGATGTAATGTTTTGCCAGTGGTGAAGATCATGGCTCATCCTGCTACCAACTGGCTCCCCATGATCTTGAAGGGCAGGAGTGGACTGACCCAACCTCTGGCCGCCCAACCCATAGGGTTGAAAGGAGCTGCGCCCATGGCAGCACAGAGGTTGCTGAACTTGCGCTGTCTTGTAGATGGGATATGGCTGGTGCAGCTGAAAGCCCCTTCCGTGGCCACGAAAGGGGCGAAAGGCAGACGGGGTACAGGTGGCCACTGAGATGCCCATTCAAATTGCCGTAGCCCGTGAGTCCTTAAAGCACTCCAGCACCATGTTTGCCTTGCCTCCAAAGAGGCAGGTGACATCAAAGGGCATGTCCATAAGGGAAGCCTGGACATCCCCAGAAAAGCCATAAGTTCTCAGCCAGGCATGGTGTAGAACAGCCATAGTGAATGACACTGCTCTGTCCAGCGAGTCGGTCGTGTCAAGCCCACAACGAATGGTGAACTTTGCTGCATCTCTTCCATCTAATACTGCTTAGGAGAGAATGACCTAGGCCTCCTACGGGACCTGTAGCAGCACTTGCACAACCGTTTCCCACAAGGAGTGGCTCTAATGGCCCAATAGGCATACGATGTTCACGGACGGTAATGCAAAGCTGGCGGAAGAAAAATGTTTCTTGCCCCAGCTATCCAGCCTCTTGGATTCCCTTCCCGGGGGTTGCGAAAGGGAACACGCCTTGTGAGGTAGAGGCTTGGAACACCAAGCTCTCGGGGATAGGGTGGTTGGTGATCAATTTTCGTTTGCACAGTGCTGGGCGATGGCGGCGAGCGATTGTCCTATTCACAGAAGCACCTCTCCTGGGCTTGGACCAAGTTCCCAGAAGGACATTAGTCAAGGCCTCATTGAAAGGCAAGAGGGGTTCCAAGGAGGAGACATACCCGGCTGCATGACCTCTGTCAAGATGTTTGTCTTGACTTCCCCCAAAGGGAGCTGAAGGTCCAAAGCTTCAGCTGTCCTTCTCACCATAATAGTATATAAAACTTCCTCCTCCATAGCCACGGTAGGGGGAGAAAGCATTCCAGAATTTGGAGAGGTATCCATTCCACTTATCTCACCCGATTCCTCAAAAGACTGTCAAAAAGTGACAGAGAGTAGCTCTCTTCACGGATCTGCGTCAACTTCTGCAGTAAGGAAAGATCTGACGTCAGCTCGCTGAGGTGGCACCTATATAGGTGACATGGATGTCACTTCCGGCACAGACGACGGCCACGACGTCACGCGGAGGCAATCAAAGCCACCTACTGGTGGCCAAGGGTATTGCTTGAGCAAAAGTCTTCCAGACCCAGCCTAACGTCTGGGAAATTCAATGGTTAGGAATTTGCGGCTAGATGTCTCTTTCACATACAAACTACCATGTTTAAAAATATGTGTTAATCAAAAGTAGGTTTGCCGACTTAGCGTGATCTTGTATATATGGAATGAATTCTGGTCTATGAATCTATACTAATATAATAAAGAGAGAGCCCAAACCTTTGAGGCGGGTAATCTCAGGAACCACAGCACCAATCACAACACCCAATACAGCGTTGGAAAGGGCAGTTGCAGCAGAAGGACATAGGCTATGCAGACATCCACCATATACATTTAAAAGGTAAAAGAACCGTGCCAGAAAAGTAGTCCCTTGTGGGCGTGCCTGCGTTGTGCTGTGGGCGTGTGCTGGGGGCGTAACAAACACTGGGGGCGTGTGGTACGTTCCGCCCTTCATGCCATGTCTCATATCGTGTGCTAATCCCACCCTGCTCCCTTTAAATACCCCTGAACCCCATAATCATAACCCACCCTTACTCCTTAAAATACCCCAACACCCTTAAACACTAACCCATCTTAACCCTATAAATATACCCTGTACCCCAAAACCCAAACCCATCCCTAAACCCCAAAAATACCCCTGTACCCCAAAACCCATACCTATCCCTAAACCCTAAAACTACCCCTGTACCCCATAACCCAAAATTATATCTGAACCCTTAAAATATCCAAACACCCCAAAACATATACCTCAGTACCCCAAAACATATAACCCTATACCCATACTTACCTTATCCAATCATTTAAAAAAAAAACATGCTTTTACCATTCATGCATTTACAACGAATTTCGTTGTAAATGTATGCGTGGTAAAAGCATATAAAATGTAATGCCATGCGTTATAATGGCATTGCAGAGTCATGGTACTTTCGTAATGAAAGTATGCGGAGTGATGGTATGCGGAAAGAAAGTTGCGGAATAATGGGTGTTTACCCTCCCCCGGTAAGTACATTGGTGGCACGGCGGCCCACATCTCCAGCAACATATTCATATTTTTTCACCACCCATTTGAAAAATGCACAGGTCTCTCTCATTGATGGCCAGCACCGACATACACTTTTAGACACACCTCCCGCCACAAGTTCTAGAATTGCGAACTTTAGAGCTGGGGAGCTACGTTCGAATCTCGGCATCAGCTCAACATCCTGTGATTCCAGGCAAATCGCTTTGTCTCCCCATGCCTACCACAAATGAATGTGTTCTTCTGTAATGTAAATTGTGCTCATGCCATGTTGTCGAGTTCGCGCTATATAATATTTCAAAGAAAAATAAAGTAGGGAAACTCGAGTTCACACACTACTGAACGCGCACTCTTAAGTGCATCAGCAGTGCACTGTGAATCGGAGCGTTTCACAGGTCTGTCACAGATAAGAAATGCTATCAAAACGAAATCCTACAAAACAATATATTACTGGCCGGCAGCAATTCATACCCGGACAACGTCAGGACGGGCTGCTAGTACCTTTATGAAGTGAGCAGTGAAGCTTTAGGTTTGGATACCCTTGGTATGGTAATGACCAAACACCCTTTTGCTTAGAAAGAGTGTACTTGAAGGTTCTTTTCCAGTAACCAAGCACCACAACCAAATATTTTTGTCTATGCTGCCTGAGTGGGTTTTGTGCTCACAGCCTATACGCTCTCGACATTTGGCATGGCTTCGAAAAAATATTTTATTCAATAAATAAATACACATGAAATTGTCAAAACAGGTCAGTTTGTTGTAGACAGTAATGGACGCAAAAAAATATCTACGAAATTCACATACACGATACTGACTATTTTATTCCACAAGGGCTTAATTGAGAACGCTGTGTGGTGCTAAAAGTTAATTTAACCTATCATCTTTGTATATTCTTTACAACCAACTAAAACTATCTTAGACTAAATATTTATCGGCCCAACGTGGCAGAATATTAATTTTTCTAATGCGGTTGTTTTAGAGATTAAGGGCCTCGATACAAGTGCCCAGTTAGTCCTGATGGAGCTGTTAACAGGCGTTATCTATTAGTAACACCGCGCCCGGTATAACCACGCCTTCTTTAACAGGGCACTTGTAATGAGTGCTTCAATGTTATGTTGAGTGTCAGAAATAAAATAAAAGAATCTGAAAACTATCAACATCCCTCTATTTTTTCAACTTGAAGTAATTTATCCTATGAGCTAAAAATTCGAGATTTTATGTATGCAAGCTTTCAAACTGTAAACCGTAGACCTTTGAGAGTAAAGTTTAAAGTTAGTCCAATTTCTCTGTTGTTTCCCCAATGACTTCACAATTCAGAGTGGAAGGAAGTACATTTTTGGCACGCACGCGCACCGTAGGACACGCATCCTTCAGACGGTGGAGTTACAAAGAAGGCTTGTGCCTTCGATAAATAGTCCTCCAGTTCAGCTGAAGTGCTCACTGACAAATGTTTATCCTTCAGGCTTTTAAGATTGCCTTCACTCTCTTCTGAAAGCACAGGCATCAGCGCCCAAAAACGACATATTTATAAACTGTTTACATAAGAGGGGAATCGTAGTCGTTTCTATTCATTGTCTGTGGTTCAGCCATCTTAGGGAGGAAATGTTGACCGCCTGTGAGAGTGGGCTAAAAGTTCACTGGGAAGGAAAATCGCGGAAATATTCAAACAATTTTAAATTTAGTGTTTTCGACAAAACAGGCAATTATCTGACATCGTGCAGGGTGTGTATCTACTGAGACCTGTCGTTGTTCTTCAATTCTATGTTCATATAGCTCATAGGTATGCAGCTACCACCTGGGTGGTCATAGGCACTGCATGATAGGTTCAGAAAGGAAGTGAAAAAAAGCTGTTGCTGGCTGGGACTGAAAACGAATAAGGCGTTTTTTTTTGCAAGTTAAATTTAAAACTGTTTTTTCACAAAATTGAAACTGGATGGATCTTTTTTCCCCTCACAATAACTGAAAAGGGAGATAAAGTCTAGATTTTAGGCTAAAAACGGCCATGCAGAAAATTGGGATAACTCCAGGTAGAAATCGTAAAAGTCACCAATATTACAGGGACTTTGCAGAAGAAAAACTTCAGACTCGCCTAGAAAAACAAGCATTGGCATAGCCAATAGGTCTCGCATTTGGGACCTTATAAGTGTTTAGGATGCAACAGTTGCTGTTGTTGCACCAAAGATATTCTGCTGCATAACTAAATACTTATAGGGTCCAAAAAACGAGACCTATTGGCTATGCCAATGCTTGTTTGTTTTTTGTTGCTGTTTTGTTTAAGTTGTCAGAACTACAATAGCTGGACATGGTTTTTGTTAACAGTTCTTTGCATCAAATGAACTTGTTTTCATTGCTCTGAATGTTGTTTCCATTCTGGTTGTAGGAAGCAGTCATTCCCGGGGGTGTGGGGGCTGCCTAGCCGTGTGCATGCGCCGAACTTTGTAAATGAGAAAAGCCTGGTGCAGGCGCAATTTACAAGTGTGGAGTGAGTGAGCCCCAGGCAGCATGACTCACTCACACAGGAGTTCATGCACTGCACCTGCATACTCAGCATGGTTTAAGGAAACTCGACCCACTTCCTCCCAGGCATCAAACACATATTTACCAAGAAACTCTGAGAAGAGCCTGCCTGCTCCACTGACGGCTGGTGGTGTGTGTGCCCGGTGAAAGCGTGCACCAATGGCTGGTGGTGTGTGTGTGTGCCTGGTGAAAGCGTGCACCGACGGCTGATGGTGTGCGTGTGCCTGGTGGAAGCATGCACTGATGGCTGGTGGTGTGTGTGCCTGGTGAAAGCGTGCACTGACGGCTGGTGGTGTGTGTGTCTGGCGGAAGCGTGACCAGATGGCTGGTGGTGTGTGTGCCTGGTGGAAGCGTGCATTGATGGCTGGTGGTGTGTGTGCCTGGTGGAAGTGTGCACTGACGGCTGGTGGTGTGTGTGCCTGGTGAAAGCGTGCACTGACAGCTGGTGGTGTGTTTGCCCGGTGAAAGCGTGCACCGACCGCTTGTGGTGTGTGTGTGCCTGGTGAAAGCGTGCACTGACAGCTGGAGGTGTGTGCCTGGTGGAAGCATGCACTGACGGCTGATAGTGTGTGGCGGCTGGTAGTGTGTGTGCCTGGTGAAAGTGTGCACTGACAGCTGGTGGTGTGTGTGCCTGGTGGAAGCGTGCACTGAGGGCTGGTAGTGTGTGTGCCTGGTAGAAGCGTGTCTGGAAAGTTGGCCTGGCATATGCTGTCCACTATTCTAGTGGGTACCTGGCACCAGTCCAAACAACCCTTATTGATGGTAGGTTTAAAGACAACCTTTATAGAAAGCTATCCTAGTGGTAGCTGTGGAGAGTAGTCTTCAGGCTAAGTCTTGAAAGAATGTAAAGCAGCTTGTTTTACCAGTCTATAATCTCATGAGTGATCAAATGAAAGGAGAACCACACCTGGTATGTATATCAGCTGTATGTATTTATTCTAAACACACCCCTCTAGTCTCCTTATGAGGCTAGAGGCAAAAGTACAATACAATTACTTAAATAGCACACAGTAAATTAGTACAGAATACGTTTTGCCCTAGGGGCCTCACAAACCATATACTAAGAAAGTGGTATAAGAACCACGAGGAGCACAGAGACAAGGCCTAGGGCCTGTAGAACTGCTGGGGCAACCAGGAACCACCCAAGGTAGGGAAGCAGGAGACCGACGGGGGACGCGTGCAGTGTCTAAACACAGCCGCAAATCACCATTGACTTCTATGTAGAAAGTTGCGGTTAGATTTTTAAAGATAAAGTCCACTTAGGAGTGGACCAGGAATAAACCCCTTCAGTACTGGACACTTCGAGAGTCAAGACTCATAGGAGGACCGAAGTACTCGTGTTACCTCACCCAGGGAAGCTGGGTGCATAGGTGTCTTTTCGTGTCGGGTTTCGTCGTCGTTTTCTATGGAGAGCTGCAAAGAAGTGCTGCAGGCGACCAGATGAAGAGCTTCCGGATGGATCCAAGGGTGGATCGAAGATCTGAAGAACCTGAAAGCAGAGGGGACAGAGACTGGGTCACTTGCCAGTGACCAGGGAGGCAACAAGAAGATGCCAGCCGATGTCAGGTGATTTCAGGTGATGTTGATGAGCTTGTCTCTTCAGCCACGAGGACCAGGAGGTGTCGACGACAACCAGGAGCTGGCTTCGAGCTGTCCCACGTTGGATGTCGAGTGCTGCAGTGTCCGTAGCCAGATTGGACCCAACAAGCCTTGGCAGCAGCAACCCACACAAAATGGAAAGATTGGCTTCAGTGCAGACCAGCAAGGTCTGAGGGACTCACCCTTTGGAGGGGAGTCAGGGCACGTCAGGAGCAATCAGGAAAGCCCAAGAAACAAAGGAGATTCCTTTGTGAGGACCCACCAGTCAACAGACCAGAGATCGTGAAGGGTCCTCGAGCAGAAAGGAAGGAAGCGGGCCCACGGAACACTCGTGGAGTGTAGGCCCACAAGCCTCAGTGCACAAGGTGCTCAGGGCTTGAACTACAATTAGCCCCATGCACTACTTCAGGAACGCTTGGGAATTTGATGCACTAGCAAATGTGCTGGATGTCCAGGAGTTCCGGTCCCATGTCTCTCGTGATAGCTACAGGTCTCATCTTTGCTGGGGACTCATGTTGGCCTAGGCGATGTCTGGAAGTCTGTGTCCTGTGTCGCAGATTCTTCAGGATCCTGTGGGAGCCTCTAAAATGCAGACCGGCAAGATGCTTCTTTGGTGCCTGTTTGAACAGGGGAGTCATTCCTTGACCCCAAGGGAGATTTCTTCAGTCTTCTATTCGAAATAGAATGTCGAAGGTCCAAGATATATGTTGCAGAGTTTCGTCCAGGGTAATCTAAAGTCCTAGGGGCTGGGTTCCTATACTTATACCAAGTTTAGGGGTGGACTAACTCTAAGGTCCCACCTATGGGAGGACCTGGAGAGGTGGTGGTTACACCCCTTCCCCTTTTTCCAGTTTTGTGCCAGAGCTGGGGCTGAGTGCCCCAGCAACCAGTTTGAACTGGGAAATGCACTGGGACACCTTGTGTGCCCCAGGCACTGTCTGAAAATCATTCAGTGAATGCACCCATCCTGCCCCAATACACTAAAGCCTGTCTGGGGAGGTAGTTACACCTCCCTGGACAGGAAACCTACTGTCCAGACCTCCCCTGCCAGAGTTTCGTCCAGCAGCAGGAGGTCAGACTCGTGTCTGTGGCAGTAGCATCCATTTTGTGATGCTGGGGCTCTGTTTAACTTTTACCGGTTAGACCAGTGTGTACATGTCTTCTCCCTCTAGAAGGGTGGAATGCTACCCCTGCCACCAGAACTGGCGGGGAAGGGTAGTATCCCAAAGTGTTTCACACCAAATACGACATGTTCCAAAGTTGGCATTAACCGCAAGGTTATAATGCACTTAAGAGTATATGATATGGCTGTATCACAGAACAGCTATGAGGAAGGGATTCCGAAAGCTGCAGAGGGGCTCAGCTCATAGTAGGGCACCCTCTCACACAAAACCAAGCACTCTGCCTCCAGGATTGTCAAGGCCTGCTATAGGAGTGACTTATAGGTTTATATGTGTCTGTTTTAAAAGGTAGATACTGTATCTAAGTAAGGGGTGCAAGCACAACCTTACCCAGGCTGCAGTAGCAGACTGAGGTGTCATTGTGGAAGGCTTCCCCGGGGTGGCATAATACATGCTTCAGCACCTGGTAGGCCTCTGGGGTACCTATGTCCTTGGTACCTAAGGTACCATATACTAGGGACTCACAAAGGTAACCCAGCAACCAATTTAGAGTGTACCTAATGTACATGCAATCAGTTTAGAGAGGAAACAGCTAGGCTGGGGTCCTGGTTAGCAGGGCCTCAGCCAGACTAAAGTCGATAAATCAGCGAAACAGCAAAAAGTGGGGGTAACCATAGTAAGCAGATTCTACTCTCCCACAGCATGCACTGACGGCTGGTGGTGTGTGTGCCCGGTGAAAGCGTGCACTGACGGCTGGTGGTGTGTGCCCGGTGAAAGCGTGCACTGACGGCTGGTGGTGTGTGTGACCAGTGAAAAGCGTGCACTGAAGGCTGGTGGTGTGTGTGCCTGGTGGAAGCGTGCATTGACGGCTGGTGGTGTGTGCCTGGTGGAAGCGTGCACTGACCGCTGGTGGTGTGTGTGCCTGGTGTATGCAAGCACTGACGGAGGTGGTGTATGCCTGGTGGAAGCGTGCACTGACGGCTGGTGGTGTGTGTGCCTGGTGGAAGCGTGCACTGATGGCTGGTGGTGTGTGTGTGCCCGGTGGAAGCGTGCACTGGCGGCTGGTGGTGTGTGTGCCTGGTGAAAGCGTGCACTGAAGGCTGGTGATGCGTGTGCCCGGTGAAAGCGTGCACTGATGGCTTGTGGTGTGTGTGTCCCTTGTGAAAGTGTGCACTGATGGCTGGTGGAGTGTGCCTGGTGGAAGTTGGCACTGACGGCTGGTAGTGTGTCATGGCTGGTAGTGTGTGTGCCCGGTGAAAGTGTACACTGACGGCTGGTGGTGTGTGTGCCTGGTGGAAGCGTGCACTGACGGCAGGTGGTGTGTGTGCCTGATGAAAGCGTGCACTGATGGCTGGTGGTGTGTGTGCCTGGTGAAAGTGTGAACTGATGGCTGGTGGTGCCTGTGAACGGTGAAAGCGTGCACTGACAGCTGGTGGTGTGTGTGTGCCTCGTGAAAGAGTGCACTGACAGCTGGTGGTGTGTGCCTGGTGGAAGCATGCACCAACGGCTGGTAGTGTGTGATGTCTGGTGTTGTGTGTGCCTGGTGAAAGCGTTCACTGACGGCTGGTGGTGTGTGTGCCTGGTGGAAGCGTGCACTGACAGCTGGTGGTGTGTGCCTGGTGGAAGCATGCACCAACGGCTGGTAGTGTGTGATGTCTGGTGTTGTGTGTGCCTGGTGAAAGCGTTCACTGACGGCTGGTGGTGTGTGTGCCTGGTGGAAGCGTGCACTGACCGCTGGTGGTGTGTGGGCCTGGAGTATGCAAGCTCTGACGGAGGTGGTGTATGCCTGGTGGAAGCGTGCACTGACGGCTGGTGGTGTGTGTGCCTGGTGGAAGTGTGCACTGATGGCTGGTGGTGTGTGTGTGCCCGGTGGAAGCGTGCACTGACGGCTGGTGGTGTGTGTGCCTGGGGAAAGCGTGCACTGAAGGCTGGTGATGCGTGTGCCCGGTGAAAGCGTGCACTGATGGCTTGTGGTGTGTGTGTCCCTTGTGAAAGCGTGCACTGATGGCTGGTGGAGTGTGCCTGGTGGAAGTTGGCACTGACGGCTGGTAGTGTGTCATGGCTGGTAGTGTGTGTGCCCGGTGAAAGTGTACACTGACGGCTGGTGGTGTGTGTGCCTGGTGGAAGCGTGCACTGACGGCAGGTGGTGTGTGTGCCTGATGAAAGCGTGCACTGACAGCTGGTAGTTTGTGTGCCTGGTGGAAGCGTGCACTGATGGCTGGTGGTGTGTGTGCCTGGTGGAAGCGTGCACTGACGGCTGGTGGTGTGTGTGCCTGGTGAAAGTGTGCACTAACAGCTGGTGGTGTGTGTGCCTGGTGGAAGTGTGCACTGATGGCTGGTGGTGTGTGTGCCTGGTGGAAGCGTGCACTGATGGCTGGTGGTGTGTGAGCCTGGTGAAAGTGTGCACTGATGGCTTGTGGTGTGTGTGCCTGGTGGAAGCGTGCACTGATGGCTGGTGGTGTGTGTGTCTGGTGGAAGCGTGCACTGATGGCTGGTGGTGTGTGAGCCTGGTGGAAGCGTGCACTGATGGCTGGTGGTGTTTGTGCCTGGTGAAAGTGTGCACTAATGGCTGGTGGTGTGTGTGCCTGGTGGAAGCGTGCACTGACAGCTGGTGGTGTGTGTGCCTGGTGAAAGCGTGAACTGATGGCTGGTGGTGCCTGTGAACGGTGAAAGCGTGCACTGACAGCTGGTGGTGTGTGTGTGCCTCGTGAAAGAGTGCACTGACAGCTGGTGGTGTGTGCCTGGTGGAAGCATGCACCAACGGCTGGTAGTGTGTGATGTCTGGTGTTGTGTGTGCCTGGTGAAAGCGTTCACTGACGGCTGGTGGTGTGTGTGCCTGGTGGAAGCGTGCACTGACAGCTGGTGATGTGAGTGCCTGGTGGAAGCAGGAGCCTTCACAGTGATAGAAGATGCAAATGAAACTGACGAAGAGGGAGGGGGAGAAGAGAAGGGGGAGTGGGAGCAGAGGAGCATGATTCACAGCTAGAAGACACAAATGAAGCTGACCAGGCGGTAGGGGGAAAAGGGAGGGGGTAGTGCAAGCAGAGGAGCCTGATTACAGCAATAAAAACACAGATGGCAGCTGTGCACGTGCACGATCTCGTGAACGCAAGCTGTAGGCCATCAAAAGCCTCTGGTGGCACTTTTAAAAGCCACTTCCTAAATGTCTCGAAGAGGCAGCGCATGCGCTGTCTCAGGCGAGACCTAAAAAACACTGTGTCAATGATACAATTTCAACAGCACTTTAATGTTAAATCCATTTTCAACTGCTCAAAACTGAACTCCATGCTGCCCTAAGTTCATGAAACCTCATATGCAGATATTTTTGGGAAGTCTGTGTGGGTATATCTAATTTCATGAAGATTTGCCAAAGCTTTTAAAGGTTAGAAGAGATGGATCAGAGGTTACTAGACCACACAGGTACAGCAAGTGTTGAAACAAGGTACCCACATGCCCTGATCCCTCAGGTTTGGAATTTAACAGGAAGTTGTGCAGGCCTGGTGCTCCAGCCTGGTGAGTGCAATGCACTTAATGCACAATTAAAGCAATCTTCATGGTGCCGCTGTCAAAGCATGCATCACAAGATGGCTGCCCTCTACTTACGCTTTGTGAATCACTCCTCAAGTGGTATTTTTTTCTTTGAGTGCCTTTTCTAGGACTTGCAGGTATGGCATTGCAAATTTAAGAAGATCACCTACTTGAGTCACCACTCCATTGCTTTCATGGCACTCCAACCAAACCCAAGTCACTGAGGCCTAAGAGCCAGAGCCAATCCCAATTCCAAAAGCCCATTACAGAACCTCCTGGACACCCAACACAGAGCCTGCAGCAAGAACTGCCGCAGAACACCAATACAGAACCCCCTGTACACAAACTCAATTCCCAGAGCACTGGTACCACAATTCCTACCAGTCCGCTGACTCTCGAGACTGGACAATGTGAAAGACTTACAGTGTGAAAGATTGAACACTGTAAAAGACTTATTGATTGACTGATTGCAAGCATCCAATCGACCAAACTTGATGTGCCATGTATGATGTTTGCTGAACTAAAGCTTCCATATAACCTTGCACAAGGTTATGGCGAATCTGCTAGCCAGCCTAAATACTTAGGCACCACTAATCCTGCCTCCTCATGAACTTCAAAAGGTACATCAGATTGCTAGAGCAGGGACAGGCTCAGGGCTTGTGGAATCTCAGAAAAGTAATGTTTGCATTTATATTAGGTGGACCAACTGTTCTCTTAGAAGCTCTTTAGCAAATGCCAGAGCCAGCAGTGCGAAAACAGGTAAACAATGATATTATTTAAAACAGGCTGATTATAGGGCCCTGGTGACCGATGCTGCTAAAATTATGAACAGGAATCAGCTGGGCAGACTCTACGATGTGGGTGATAAGGCGAGTAAGCTACTGGCATGGCTGGATAAATCTGAGAGAACGAGTCGTGTGGTGCCAGTGACTAAATGAATGACTGGGGAGTGTGTGTCTGAACCAGGTGAGATTGTGGAGTGCTTTGTGGACCATTTTCAGACGGTCTATCGGTCGGTGAGTGATAGAGACGAGTCTGACTCCCGCCTGCTTTTGCGTGATATTGCGCTGCCCTGTGTCTCGGACGAGGATAGAGCCGCTTTGGATGCGCCTATAACGGTAGATGAGGTTGCTATTGCGATACGATCCCTTCGCCCGGGTAAAGCTATGGGGCCGAATGGTTTGCCCATCGAGCTTTACAAGCTATGGCCGGATAAGATGGCGACCCATTTGCGCAATATGTTCACGGATGCCTTTGAGGCTGGTCTCCTCCCCCTCGATCAGCATTTGGCAACTATTGTGGTCATCTACAAGGATGGTAAACCTCGTGACCAATGCACCTCCTATCGCCCTATTTCTCTGCTCAATGCTGAGCCCAAGATCCTGGCTAAATTACTTGCGAATCGTTTACTAACGGTAATCTGCGACCTGATCCATCCGGATCAGTCCAGCTTTATCCCCCATCGGAATACGGCGCTTAATCTTCGTAGACTTCACGGGGTTCTCGCGAGAGCTGGGACGCTGACCGAACCCGCCATCTTAGCCTCTCTGGACGCCACTATGGCCTTCGACACCATTGAGTGGTCTTACCTTTGGGCGGCTCTTTCGAAGTTTGGTTTTGGTCCTAATTATATTGCCTGGGTGAAGCTCCTCTATGAACAACCATTGGCCCAGGTGGTGGTTAATGGCAGAGTGTCTGGCTCATTCCCGCTTGGGCGTGGAACCCGACAGAGCTGTCCGCTCTCCCCCCTCCTCTTTGCCTTGGCACTGGAACCGCTGGCAGAGTGGCTCCGGTGGGAGCCCTCGATCAGGGGCATCCGGTGGGCCCCTGATCTTGAAGATCGTGTCTCGCTATACGCAGACGACATTCTCCTTTATTTTACTTCACCTCAGAAGTCACTCAACGTGCTTTTTGATGTCCTCCCCTCCTTCGGGAAGAAATCTGGTCTCGTCATCAACTGGACTAAATCATGTATTTATGTTATAGCGGGGGAGCTTCCTCCACTGCCTCGTAGATTCCCGATCCAGGTGGCTGATACCGGGTTCAAGTACCTTGGAATTTATATCTCCTTAGACCCCTCTGTCCGTTATGACCGTAACTTGCACGCCCCTCTTCGGCGGCTTAAATTGGATGTCCAGCGGTGGCGCGGCTTGCCCCTATCTCCATTGGGGCGTGCAGCCCTTTTTAAGATGATGTCCCTCCCTAGATTTTTGTACGCTCTGAAATTGTTTTTCGATCCTGTACCCTCTAGTTATTTCCGCGAGGTCGAGGGCCTCCAGAGGCAATTGATTTGGGACGGACGGGCACGTATTTCCCTGCCTAAACTCACTTTGCCATGGTACGATGGTGGCATAGCCCTTCCGGACATCAGACGCTATTACTGGGCCTCCCAGTTGAGCGCGGTCAACCATGTAACGTACTCCCCAGGTCCTGCCCAGCTTTTGCTATGGACAGGTTCCTCTTGCCGGGCGGTAACTTTAACAGGGCTTTGTACTCGAAGGAGCTATTCCGACTCCTGACGGGGCCTACGAAGTGTGCTGTGCGTGCGTGGAGAGATGCGAATGTTGCTACGGGCTGGGGTGATAGGATGACACGACTGACTCCATTGTATGACTCGGATAGGTTGGGTGGCCTGTGGCGAATGAAAGGGTTTGATAAGTGGGACACGATTGGTATCAGCAAGGTGGAGGATCTTTGGTCCAAGGGCACAGTTAAGTCCTTCGATGCCCTTAAGGTGGAGTACCAGCTTGGCGATAATGAGTACTTCCGCTACCTTCAGGTACGCCATGCTTTGACCTCCGTTTTCCCCCCCGGGACGGAGATCCCCCAGTCGTCACCGCTCGAGGATCGGATTCTGGATGGCCACGTGCTATAAACACCAGGGCTGACCTCCTCGTGCGGCTCAGGGCCTCGTGGACCACGGACGGCCTGGAATTAGACGATGAGGATTGGCAGATGGCTATCGCCTCTCCTAAGGAGGTGGCCATTCCAGCTCGCCTTTGTTTTGTGCAACTGAAGATCCTCCATCGAGTTTACATGACTGGTACGCGACTGGTGCGAATGGGTTACTCGATCAACGGGTTGTGTAAGCGTGGTTGTGGCATGAATGGTACCTTTCTGCACATTATTTGGGAATGTCCTGTGGTATCTGCTTTTTGGTTCAGAGTGCATGATATTATGGGACGGGTCACCGGGGTCGCTCTTCTGCCTGAGGCTCGTCGTTGCCTGCTTAACGTCTGGGAGCCTACCGACTGTACAGTTGCTCAGACTTTCTGGGTCACCCTTGGTAACATGGTTGCCAAGAGGGACATTGCTCAACTCTGGGGTTCCTGTAGGCCGCCTGGGATAACAGCTTGGAAGGAGAACATGGACTGGTGCATGTTTCGGGAGAAGACGGTCTATGAGGCCCGAGGCCGTCCTAGGAAGTGGGGCAGGATATGGTCCCAGTGGAATGCGTATCGTGGAGATATCTGCACTCCTCCACTTGAGTATACTATTGATGTCCCTTCGTCCCCGTAGTTGACGTTCCAGATGATTGTCTATAGTGATATCCTGCGTAATTTCATTCATCATCCCCCTTCCCTAGACATATGTAGCAATATTCTTTAGAGTCTGATCCCCTCGCCCTCTCCCCATGAGCCCTTAGAATCGCTCCTACCATGTGATTGTGTGGTGTGTTTGTTACATGTTTTCATCAAAATTATAAAACGAAACCTGTTTTATCCTTTGATTTTTCCGTGCTTTGGTGCCGGTACACCATTAAGCTGCTATTCGTTGTCCTAGATTTACTGCCTCTATATCTGGTATCCAGATGTTTATTGTCATAGCGGCTGGCCCGATTGGGTTGTAGGCAGACGCTGTGTACTGTGCATATCGCAAATAAAGGTTTAAAAAAAAAAAACAATGATATTAATTATATAGTGTGGTTTTCTGCATTTCATTTGTAATGCTACTCATGTAATCTGTCCTGCCTTTTTAGGTCTCGCCTGACCCAGCGCACGCACTGGATGGCAAGACATTTAGTGAGGGCTCAAAAAATGCTACCATGGACAGCCTGGACAGCCTAGAACTACAGTGCATGTGCACAGGCGATCGCTTAGGAGACGAGGCGCCAAATGGCAAACCTCGTCATACTCATTAAGCGCCCGAGATCACTTTCGCCCGCGATCACTTTAGCAGCGCCCCTTTGATGTTCGCCTACGATCACTTTATTATTATTATTATTATTATTATTATTATTATTATTAGTCGGGTTTTGTAGAGCGCAAACAACCCGGAGGCCTCGTAGCGCTGAGTACCGTCATACTAAAAGGGAAAGAGATTAAATGAACAGGTAAGTTTTCAGATCCTTCCGGAATTTTAAAAGGCTAGGTTCACTGCGAAGGGAGGTGGGCAGAGAGTTCCATTCTTTCGCGGCGTTCCAGGAGAAGGAACGTCCGCCCCATCTGGTCCGTCTGATTTTATTGACAGTGGCCAGAAAGGCAGTGCTGGATCTTAGGGATCTGTGAGGAAGATAGGGTTTTGCCAAGGAACAGATCATAGTGGGGGCATTCTTCCGCATAGCTTTGTGCATAAAACAAAGAGATTTAAACAGCACTCTGGCCTTGACAGGAAGCCAGTGCAGTTTCCTCAGGGCAGTGGTGGCTGATTCTCGTTTGTTGAGGCCTAACAGGAGGCGGGCTACGGCGTTCTGGGTCACCTGTAGCTTTTTGATTGTAAATGCGGGGGCACCTAGGTATAACGAGTTCCCATAATCCAGGCGGGACAGAATAATGGCTTGAACCATTATTCTGCGAGCTTCAAAAGGGAGAAGAGGCAGCACTTTTCTCAGCATACGCATTAGCCCAAAGCATGTGGCAGAGAGAGTAGTAGCTTGCTGCATAAAGCTGAGGTTGGAGTCCAGCCAAATGCCTAAGCTCTTTATATGGCACTTTGGTTGGGGTATGGGGCCCATGCACGGTGGCCAATCTAACAAAGGACTGGGAATGGTTGAATTGCCCAACACCATGAGCTCAGTTTTCTCGCCGTTTAACTTTAAATGCGAGGTGGCTATCCACTGAGCTACCGCTACCAGACAGTTACTTAGATTGGACGGGGAGGAGTCTGCCTGATTCATAGATACGACTAATTGCGTATCATCGGCGTAGGTTATTATATCAAGCCCGAAAGAGTGCACTATGTCAGCTAACGGCTGCATATAAATATTAAAAAGAGTAGGGCTCAATGAAGAGCCCTGAGGTACACCTTGGTCCAAGGGCCAGACTTTTGAGTAAGTGGTACCCTCAACTACCCTGAAAGAGCGGTTCTCCAGGAATGACTGGAGCCAGTGCATGGCCTTCCCAGAAATTCCCATCTGGTTAAGGCGGTGAAGAAGAATGCTGGTGTTAACGGTATCAAAAGCGGCACTGAGGTCAAGCAACATAATTGCTGTGGTGCCGCCTTGATCCATTTGCTTCCTGGCCAGCTCAGTTACCGCCAGGAGGGCCGCCTCAGTTCCCAATTTTGGACGAAAACTTTAGCAGCGCCCCTTTGATGTTCGCCTGCAATCACTTTCTCGGCGCCCCTTTGATGTTCTCGTTCAAAGAACATCAATCATCAAAGAACATGTTGTGTTAATGCTTTGCTGCTGCCCGTTTGACTTACAACATGCTTTCTCTTTCCACAAACTCGATGATTGTGTTCCTTTATTTTGCAATGCTTTTAGTATTACTGTAACAGAAACAACCACAACCACACACACAACCACACTCAAAACCACAACCACATGAAAACCACACACACAACCACACAATCACACACACAACCGCACACACACACAACCACAAACACACAACCACTAACACAACCACACATACAACAACACACAACCACTAACACAACCACACATACAACAACACACACGCGCACACAACCACACCCAAAGCCAAAGCCACACACACACAACCACACACACAAAAACACACTCACACAACCACACACAACCACACACACAACCACACACACACAACCACACAACCAACCACACACACACACCCACATTCACACACACAACCACAACCACACGCACAACTATACACAACCACACACACACAACCACAACCACACACACAACCACACATACACAACCACACACAACTATACCCACAGCCACACACAACCACACACAACCCCACACACAACCCCACACACAACCACAACCACACACGCAACCACACACACATAACGACAACCACACACACACAATCACACACAACCACAACAAAACGCACAAACACACCACACACACACACACAACCACACAATTACACACACAACTGCACACACGCACACAACCACAAACACAAACACACAACCAAAACACAACCACACATACAAAAAACCCCACACACACAACAACACACACACACACAACCACACCCACAAAAACACACTCACACAACCACACAACCACAGCCACACAAGCACACACACACACTACCACATACACAACCACACACACACAGCCACCCAAACACACCCACAACCACAAACACAACCACATGCACAAACACACCACACACACACCACACACACAACCACACACGCCACACACACAAGCACACACACACACACAACCACACACACAACCACACACATAACTATACCCGACCACACACACACACACACACACACACAACCACAACCACACACACACACAACCACAACCAGACACACAACCACACACACACAACCACCCACATCCACACACACAACCACACACATACACACAAACACACACACAACCACAACCACACACACAACCACAATCACACACACAACCACAACCACACATACAACCACACACAACCACACACACAACCACACTGTCAGTGCACACTTTCACCAGACACAGACACCATCAGCCGTCAGTGCATGCTTTCACCAGGCACAAACACCACCAGCCGTCAGGTCACCCTACAACACCTGCCACATACACACCACCAGCCGTCAGTGGACGCTTTTACCAGGCACACACACACCACCAGCCGTCAGTGCGCACTTTCACCAGGCACACACCACCAGCCGTCAGTGTACGCTTTAACCAGGCACACACACCACCAGCTGACAGTTCACGCTTCCACCAGGCACACACACCACCAGCCGGCAATGCACACTTCCACCAAGCACACACACCACCAGCCATCAGTGCACAATTTCTACAGGCACACACACCACCAGCCATCAGTGCCCACATCAATTGTTAACGCATCCAGAATTAGCTATTGCAGCAATCGCAATATGGCGCACTTTACTTTTAAACATATTCATCTAACGCGCAACATGCCACCATTGCTACAAAAATAAATACACATTTTTTGGCCTGCAATTTATAGACTTTTGTTGCAATTGGTGTTGCAATATTTAGCAATGCCAATAGCTCAAACTTATTTAATGCGAGACCTATTACATTGCAGATGCTTGTTATCCTCTTGTAGCTAATCCGTCTTTTGGATGGTTTGCTACCCCCAGACATATCTGAAAGATGTTGATCTTTGTAGATTTCATTATTTCATCTACTACAGACCTCGTTTCAAATACTGAACAGCAGATACCTTAGCTCATTTGCAGCCCACACTCACATACCAAAGCAAGTATCCATTCCCAAGCTTCAACACTTACTAACAGTCTTACACACAACAATATAGGAAATATGCATCCATAAAGGCGCTGCCAACTTAGATGTGCCACAGCTACTGCTAAAAGACAGCCCATCAAGGAATACAGAGTTAACTTTATTACTAAAACACAGGCAGTGTTTCATAGCACATGTACTTAATGGTCACAAACATATATTTAAGCTCTCAAGGGTTGGCTGTGGTGCATATGTGTTGCCTGGTTGAAAGAGGACTTCAGATAGTAAGTAAGATTTTGATCAAACGGCTGAGCACATCTGTGAGTACGCTACAACAGGGTCTCAATTGTCTAGTAAGGAACTCGGATACAAACTAGCAATGTAGTAGTCCTGCTAGCAGAGAGAACAGGGGTCCGGATGTTCCTTTGCATGTTACTCTAAGTGTTTGGCTGGGACCACAGATTGAACTGTACCTTTCAGTTGACCATTGGATCAAGAAGGCGAGTCCTTCACAAGCCTCCATAGATGCATTATAGTGGTCAATAAGTCCTACTGGCCAGCCTCACATTCATAGCCTTTCCAACTAGGCACTGACAGTACCACCCTCAGGACCTCCGTCAGACTGGTGCTCTAAATTTGAAAATGCTGGGCATGCAACAAGTGGAGCACCTTTGGTGTATATATGTTCTGAGCCATTTACCATAATCTTTTCTTTAAACCCCACAACTTCCATTCTACCAGGTATTGCAGTCCATCTTGTACCCTTGTGCAAGATAACATACTTCATCTTCCATGTCCCTTCGCACCTAATCGGGAGGAGGGGGACTGATGTGACATGCTTTTGGTGACAAGGCTTTGACAGTGATGCACGAAAGACTGGGTTGATGTGTAACGCATAGGGCAGAGTCAAGTTACAGTGTAGTGTAGTTCCTATTTTCCCAATAGGCCCTGCGCATTGGAATAACATAAACAGTAGTATGGACGTAGAAGTGCGGATCTTCCAGGTCTCCACTGACTATGCTAAACTTAATTGGGTTTGTTACCAACAAGCTCAGAGGTCACTGGAAACTTTCTTGACTGAATAGGAAGTGATCAGCTTCCCTGGTACAGACAAGAAGGGATTCAGTTTTCCAACAACCGCATAAATATGACAACTTTGCTCCTTAGAATAAGAGTCAATCTCTAGAGTCATGTGAAACAATAGACGGTTATTTTACTCAGTCAGTTGTGCAGATTACTTTCACCAAGATGCAGAGAATAGAGAGACGGGTGTTTTCAATAAAAAGGTATTATTTTTTGAACAGTCTTTCTTCTCGTGCAAGAGAAATGAATTGCCACAATTGCAAGACTTGTTATTATAAAAAGTGCTTACAGTAAAATGAGGATTGCAAAATAATACTGTAAAAGCATTGATATGGTTTCTTAGCCATACAATGGTTTAAAATGAATAAAACATATATACATTCATATATACATTAGGCTAACGTACTCAACTGGTGCTTCTAACTACGCCTACCCCAGTGTACCTGACCTAAGCCTAATACTTGGGAGGGGAGTAAGTAAGTAGCTTTAGTTAAGTTGGTTTTGCCAAGGTTTGCTTCAAGAATTCTCTCTAAGGGTTTAGTCAACACCATACCTCTGGAATAGAATGTTGGAGGTCTTGTATCTCCTTCCAGGACTCGATATCCCAGTCACTCGCTAGAGTAGGCTGGAAACGCCGGAGCTGGATTTTCTCGGCAGGAGAAAAGACAGCGTCTCACTCAGCGCGTCGAGGAGGAGGAGGGGCAGCGTCCGTGGGCAGCTTGCATCTGCTGGGCTCTGCAGGGGACAGCTGTTCTGCTCCTATGTGCACCACACCATCGCTATCATCGATGTCGTTGAGACAGCAGCAGCGGCAGTAGTAACATAAGCGTTTGCTTAAGGCAACGTTTGTAATATTTATACCTGAAAGGTGCCTGGTTTGACGTAAGTTTTTGGACATAAGACGTCAATAAAGATGTCACTAGGAAGTGATCGTCTCTTAGTGCTCATTAGAGTTCTATTACTAATTCAAACATAGCAAGCGGGGTTTTCCCAGGTTGCTGAGTTTTATCTTGTTGAAGAACTCGGAGTGTAATCTAGGAATCTTAGGTAGTGGCTTCTGCTGTGTCATTTGCTCTAATGAGCTGCAGAGGAAGCTGCAGAGGAAGAGAATCTGAAATGTGGCTCTGATCGTGTGAGGTCAGAGACGAGTTTCTGAATATTGCATTTGATCGTTTATGCCAATATAGGGGTATGAATGGATTATAGCCGTATAGGGGCATAAGGTCACAGTATTGATCGGGGTCCTAGATTAGAACACGACACCCACTCCACGAATTTATGTCCATCAATTTACTAAAAACTATAGCAAAAGATGCATGTGTAACATTACCCACTCTAAAATACATATTTGCATTTGAAATGGCGTATTCAAAATACATGGATGTACTGTACGTCTTTAAGCATAGAAATCATTCAAAATTATAGCATATGTAATAAATGAACGATTTTGCGAAAAAATTACACATGAAATATCTCTTAATACAGAAAAGAAGGGCGAGATAATTTCATCACATAGAAATGCATTTGCTGTAACATGAGCTAGAGGCTGGTGTAAAGTTATTATGTCTCTAGATTTGCCTAAAAATAGAAGCTTCTGTTCTTTATGAATAGGCCTACTTTAAGAAAAGAATTTCGTGCCAAAAAGAAAAGGTAAATATTTTTAAAAAGTGTTCAATTAAAAAAAATTCTTGTTGAACGGGGGAATAGAGTTCCAACGCTTTTCAGCAGTTTTTGTTGATCAAAACTGAAGGCCGAATTCAGAGTTCATGGGAACGCTGTGTGTCGGAATGCTTTTCAAAAATTATTGTTTCTGTTCGGGGGAGAACATCATATCAGACAGGCTCTCAAAAAATTGGTCTACAAAATCAGGTGACAGTTCGACCAAGTTCAATAGTGCTGTAACTCGGCAGGTGTGAGAGTGATTGCTATCATCAAAGTCTGGATCAGCAATGCTCACAGAAGGTCGTACCTGGGTGATGTTGCTTTTATTTCTCGCTCCACTGTCACCACCTAGTCGTAGCACAGGAGTCTCAACGAATGTCGTCATCAGGATTGGTAGCCGCTGGGGACAACACAATGCGTGAGCCGTTATAGGACTTAGCAAAGTATCGATATCCATTGGTACTGCTGATGGAAGTGCAAGACAGGTGTCCAACACGCACTCATCTCCACATAGCATACATCGAAGCACAGGTAAGATGCAGGATTGCCATATGGGTCTGAATGAAAGAGACCAGGTCATGTTCAGATCTCTCAGCCTGGCCAATCCAAGGACTCTAGTTATGCGGTCCCGGTAGCGTATTGCTAGGATCGTTTCTTCCATCCCTGTCGGAGTCATGTCTGAGTTTTGGCTTGCCATATCGGAGCAGGAGGGTCAAAAACAAAATCCCTGCTACAAGTCCCAAAATAAGGGGGATGCCGCCAAAGACTGAATGGACAAAATTTGGAATGATTCCCAGAATTGCTTTGAATGGTGTTAGCAGTCCCGTAAAAATGGTCTTAAATACGCCTGGGATGCCTATGGCACTAGACATGTAAAGAATTTGGCTAAGCATTTCTGTGAAATGCACGGGGCAATTTGTTGATAAAAGGTCATGAATCTCTGATGTTGTCCTTGCAACTAGGAGATCATATGTCTCTTTTGATGACGTTATGGGCACTGTTGTCTGCAAAAGCACAGACTTCATTCTGCTTAAAGTATCAATTTGTATAGAAGAGAAATTCAAACGAGGCCAAATGGGAGTCTCAGTGTCTCCAGGGCCGTTTGGAAACAATGCTTGCATACAGCATTTGACCATGGAAGTTAAGCTTATGAGATATGCTTTCCCTGGCAAAAGGCCACAACAGCTGTGATCCGTTCTTAGAATGTAACTCCCATTCGAGAGTTGCATAAAGAAAGGCTCTATCTGCGTTGCAGGTGTGACATGTTGGTGGCATGAAAGGTTGTTAGAATTTCCTTCACAGGCTCCGTGTAAATTAATACCCTGGCACAAAAGTATACCGCTTAGTGAATGTTTACAGTTTTCACCACTAAGAAATAAATTTTTGTTGCTGTCACTATAGCATGTGTGTGTGTATGGTAATTTCCATGCTGACTTAATGTATCCTTTACCCAATCGTTCATACTGGCCAGTAGGTATGTATTCAAGGCAATTTTTAAATCGGAAAGTTGTTATCGGAATTGTGATAATCCTGTGTATTATCCATTCAATGACAGGACTTTCTGGCATTGTCAAAGGTAATCTCTCAAGTTTTTCGATGCTCAGGATTGTATAGTCTGCTCCTTTCTGTGCCAAGCTGATTTGTTTATCAGTAAGGTTAAAGATGGAAAACAATGACGTTGTGTTGATTAAACGCCAAGGCACATAGCCTGAACGAAGATTTTGCAGCGTCCAGCCTAACTGTACACTAGAACGCAATTGCGACTGGCCATGCTGTAACATTAGCAAGTCTTTGTCTATTATATCTATGGCAGATGATACAATACTGTCCAGTGAATATATTCTGTAAGACAGAGTCATTAACCCATTGTCCACAACAAAAAGTGATTTTTCCAAATTAATACGATCAATTTCTCGTATTTTTTCAGCTGTTTCAATTTGTGTTATTTTCCAAGCCTCGTTGTAAGGCGCATATATACTGGTCGCTATGAAACATTTTTGACGCTGTTTGCGAGGTCCCAGAATGAAATCGCGCAAATCAGCACCATCTTTAGGTAAAGACAAGTGTTGCTTAATTTCAGCCAGTGTGGATGATTCTAGCCATTCAAGGCACAGTTTCCCTACACTGTATGTTGTTACTATCCCTGGATGTTGTCTCTGGGAGTATCTAGGGTCTTGTCTGGTCATTGTTAACCCCTGTGTTTTATTCAGGAATCTATCTTGACAGTTATTCGTGTCAGTAGGCCAGATTAACCACTTTTTCCAATCAGGATGTGTTCTGTTTAGATGTAAAAATTTTGATACGTCTATTTCAATATCTGTTGTTGCATTATCAGGTATTGGCTTTGGAATAGACGGTTTGTTAAGGTCTTTGATCTTAGCTAGGCCAAGACAGGTTGTTTGGTGAATTGTTTCATTTAAAAACACTATTTGTTCTGGGATCATGCAGGCTCGAAATAGTGCTTCTAGGCCTTGTACCTGCCACTCTTTTGTACCCCAGATGGTTTTTGTTTCAATGTTATTTTTCCAATAATCAAAACCAAATGTCATCATTTTTTCATAAAATGCTTCTGAATATGTCAATTTAGTATTTGTCAGCATAGTTTTCAATCCTGTTTTATCTAAAAGTTTATAATAAAACGTTTCTGCATCACTGGTGTTAAACCCTGAGAAGTACTGAAATTTCTCATAGAATGTTTTTGAACTGCTTTTAGGTGGTGTAGCACAATGTTCCCATTGGTTATATTCAAAAACATTTCTAGGTTGTGCAGATTTATGCAAGTAATGGTCACCATAGTGTGTGTAGCAGAACATCTGTTCATAACTAGACGAACCTTGCAAATAATCATGTTCTGTAAATCTTGCCGACAACACTAAATCAGACATCATATTATTAATACTTTCAAAATCCCAATCATCAGAAAATGTACTTGGTTTTACAAAGTCACTTAATGAAACCTTGAATTGATGAGGATACTTCAGGATTTCGACCGGACCATAGATGTCATAGTCAGTTTTGTCCCATACTACCCCCCCGGGTATTGGAATGGCTGTGACATTTACTGTTGACAGTTCTCTTTTCTTCACGTGGGATGATCTGTGTGGTTTTAGGACTAAGTTGATGTTCTGACTTGCTGTGTCCAGTGTATTGTAATAAACCTTCCTAAAATTAAAACTAAAATTAGGCATAGTAGGATTATGAATACCCCTGAAATAATCCAATGCTCAATCAATGGTGCATCCAGATATACTTCTTTGATTTGTTGAAAGAGTTCTGTTGCTTTTTCTTTAAAAGTCTTTTTTGTTTCCGGCATCACTTCGGGGTTGCTTTGATCCTCATAAAAGTTGATGAAGTAGCCAGAGGCAGTTCTGTCAATTGTTGGGATTGTTCTTTCAATTTGTCTTTCGGTAGCACATTCTGGTGCCACCTCATTGTAGACTGGTGTTTCTTCACGAACTGTTTCAATCAGTGTTCCAAGTGGCACAAGTTCCATGGTATTATTGCATAGTCCCTCTCTGTGCACTGCAGGCTTATCGAATGTGATTAGTCTTTCAGTTTGAACCTCTTGGATTGTTGCAAGTTTGGGTATTCTGTTGTTTCTCAGGAGTCCACTGGGCCTACTGTTGATTATAGGCCACATGCTTGTGGTTTTACCAGGTCGATCGATACAACTCTGTTCTCCTTTTTACCAGCAAGGGGCGGTAGTACTACTGATCTTGTTCCGTTGATTGCTAAGACAGGTACTGCTTTTCTGTAAGAAGGCCCAAATTCCTTCTTCACCGCTATTTTTTCTCTGACTAGATCCCCAATCTTTGGAATCCAGACAGGCCTTGCTGGGGCTGGTGGTGCCTCGTCAGTGGTAGCTGGCTGTTGCTTTAACTTTGTGTTGCTTAAAAATGTTCTTGTTTCATTCAAGTCCTGTAAAACAGCCAAACGATCTTTGATGTCAAAGCCTGTTTTCTTATCTTCTACCACTGATACCTAACTATCTAAGTCCTGAATTCGCATTCTAGTTCCGAACAATAGTTCGTATGGGCTGAAACCTTTTAGAGAATTTCTTGGCAAATTGTTAAGACTTAACTAGACACTTATTAATTGTTTGACCCACCCAGCACCTGAACCTAATACCTTCGTGGTTATAGATTGCTTTATGTCCCGGTTTTTTCTTTCTACCACACTGTTCCCTTCGGGGTGTGACGGACAAGAATACCGCAACCCAACTCCCATGCTGGCCATGGCCTCCTTATAAGCTCGAGAGCTAAAAGCAGGACCCTGGTCAGAATGGAACATGGCAATTGTGTATGTGCCGATAAAGACTCGCAGATCTTTTATAACCGTTCTGGCGTCAGCCGAGCGCTGGGGCCACATTTTTTTAAGTGAATTTTAGTCTTAATAATTAATAGGACGCTGGATGGCATGTAGACAGCATTACGCTGTTTCTAATTGGTAGCCGGGCAACAGACTGGACCAGTTCACTACTGCGATCCCTGTCGCAGTCGGGACAGTTCTTTACATATATTTGATGTTGCACGCTCATTCCCGGCCACCAGTATACTGATTTTAATTCAGTCAGAGATTCCTTGATCTTTTTGTGCCTAGGACTCAATCCCATGTGTGCGTCTGCTATTAAAAATATTCTCCTGTTCATGTTTGGAATTACCCTATCCCCCACTCCAGGGATTCGAGCAAAAGGAACGGAGTTTGCATCAATTACGTATGCATAATTGAGTGGATGGTTCACGGGTAGTGCTGCACAGTCACCAATTACGGACGTTTTTACTGCCAGCATGGATTCCCCGTCAACGTATTTTTCTGAACGCTTTTTTGTGGCTACGGAAGCCGGTTTAGTTGCTTCTGCTGTGGCTGTATTAGCCAATGAATTCCCTGCAACGTGAATGCCATCACGTTGATGACTCAGAGTGTGTATCACGTGAGTCTTTTGTAGTTCTTTCTGTAAAAGAGCCACCTGTTTCCAAAGCATGTTATGCTTTATTGTGGCACCTGTGTCATCTTTGTAATCATTTTGAACCCAGCTCTGTAATTTATTATTGTAAGAGTTAACTCAAAAATGAGAATCGCACACGCACCTAGAATCGATTGTAAATTCTTCAGCGTTTTTGGAGCTTGGAGTACAGCGCACTTCTCTAAGAAGTTGTCCGCTAGGCTTTTCCCTTCACTTGATAATTCGTATCCTAAAAATAATACTGTCAGATGGGCAATTCGGGACTTTTTAAAGTTGAATTTGTAACCCTCTGCTGCGAACCCAAGTATTATGGTGTTCACTCTTTTCAAGTGAGTCTCCAAGTCGTCGTCTGTGAGATAGATATCATCTACGTAAGATAATGCCTCATCATCATACATTTGTAGTAACTCTGTTACTCTGGCTGAGAATAGTCCTGGGCTGTTCTTGAATCCCTGTGGGAGCCTACAGAAATTTTTCTGAGACCCCATTACTGAGAAAGCGGTCAAGTATCTGCTTTCTAGTGCAATATTTTGACAAAAGAAACCATTAGATATGTCTAATGTCGTTTTATATTTCTTCCTAACTATGTTATTCATTAGTGCAGCACTATGCGAATTTTGTACTGCAAAAGTTTTGCAACATGCATTAAGGTGTCTGTAATCCAAAACTACACGATATGAATTGTCTGGCTTGGAGACAGGAAACAAAGGATTGTTCATTTGAGAGGTGCATGTTTCAATCACCCCTTGGTATTCAAGTTGATCTAAAATCTCTCTGACTTGTTTTTTAGCTTCTTGCTTAATGGGATACTACCTTTGTGCAGTTGGTTGACTTTTTAACTGGATTTTGTGAGGAGGAGAGTCCTCATCCCATCCTACATGATTTTTATATAATGCCGGTGCCTGGGCTACTGCCCATTTCCTTGCATAAGTATATTTTTTGTGAATCGGAATGTGATTCGAGAAGGCAGGCATAATCATTTCTTCGCCACGAGGGCACTCCCTGACAAACTCTGGGGGCCAATCTTTTTCAGCTAACAGAATGTCATAGCCTTTTGAGAGTTCATCCCAAAATAGACCCCTTATTTTCCTAGTCTTATCACCCTCTATACGCAATGTTATTTCGTATATCTTATGGGGCTCGCTAACTCTGGTGTCGGCAGTTTCAACCTGAATGTATTCATTCGTGTCCACTGTCTCCAGATGACTCATCAGGATCTTGCGAGCTATGGTGATTTCTGCTGCACTGTCTAGCATTGTCTGTGCCCACTCCCCGTTTTTCAACTGTGTCCTCAGTATTCTCGGCATGTTCGATTACTCTAATACTGGCTACCTTCTTTCTTGGAAATTGAGATTTTTTTGCTTTGAGCAGGTTCCTTGTCTTTGGACTTGGTGTGCTCTCCTGGGTCTGACCGTCCTCTTCTTTCCGATTTCTGCGAAAAAGATCGAGAGGGACGTGTATCAATACTTTGATATCTATCAGGCTTCTTCAAATTATCCCTATTTCTAAGGTTATATCTTTTCTCAGAGGACTCCCTCTGGGGAGACTGGTGTTCTCGAGTCAGAGTTCTTTCCCTCCGTCGAGGAGACCTTCCTCTGGACTGGAAAACTTTTTCTTTGGGAGTGGATTGTTTATTTCCATCCCAGCTCTTTTTAGGAGTGTTTGAATTATTTTTAATAAATAATTTTTCAGGATTTTCGAGCAGTTGGGGCTTGACTGGTTTTCCACCCAAGCTGTCTCTACCTAGTTCTTCATAACATTTTTCTATAATTCTGGCAAGCTCAATTGGTTGATCTGTTATATCTGTTTCCTTCAACTTCTGGTGGATCGTTTTATCCTCCATTGTCAATTGAACTAACTCTCTATATGCCTTTGTTAATTCTCTTATTTTAACTAAGAGTTCTTCACTTGACATTTTATCAATGTGTGGGTGTGGTGTGTAGCTGGCTAGAACCGTCCACGTTGCTCCTGGTCTACTTAGTGGACCGAGCCTGGTAATATGATCATTATGTTTTAGGGCATCCTTAAACCTGAGCAAATGCTCTTGGAATTTTAATGGGATTTCAATCTCCTCGAAAGGAGCTTACTCTTCCGGTGGATCCCCTATTTTGTAATAGTGGAACTCATGTGTTACAGCGTTTGCTGCTGGAAATTTTATCCATGAATAGAATAACTCTGTCTGCCGATATTCGTGTGCCTCTATCACGAAGACGACTGTGCCACCTTGTGTGGTCAGTCCATTTTCTATAAGTTTTGACGTTATAGATTTTCTTAAATGCGCCGGGATGATTATCGCACCCGGTTCAGTAGTCCCTGTATTATCGGGACCCTGCTGAGTCGCATTTACTGCGGCATCATCGTCTGACATTTTATAAATGCAGGTTTTTGGCAGAGCAGGTCTCCAAGGAGACAAAGATTAGGTGCACAATATTTTGGAACACTGTATCCTTCAACGTTGAATAAACCAGAGCTTTACATAGGAATCTCTTCCTACTAAGGTCGGGCGGATTTTAACCTTTCACCCACTCCAGACGTCTATTGGAGTATTTACGGTAGAAAGGGGTCTGTGTGAAAAATGCACGACTGAGTTACTCTAACGTCTTGCGTTAGTTTTATCGCCTTACCAAACGTTGGGCGCCATGTAGGGTAGTTCCTATTTTCCCAATAGGCCCTGCGCATTGGAATAACATAAACAGTAGTATGGACGTAGAAGTGCGGATCTTCCAGGTCTCCACTGACTATGCTAAACTTAATTGGGTTTGTTACCAACTAGCTCAGAGGTACTGGAAACTTTCTTGACTGAATAGGAAGTGATCAGCTACCCTGGTACAGACAAGAAGGGATTCAGTTTTCCAACAACCGCATAAACATGACAACTTTGCTCCTTAGAATAAGAGTCAATCTCTAGAGTCGTGTGAAACAATAGACAGTTATTTTACTCAGTTAGTTGTGCAGATTACTTTCACCAAGATGCAGAGAATAGAGAGACGGGGGTTTTCAATAAAAAGGTATTATTTATTGAACAGTCTTTCTTCTCGTGCAAGAGAAATGAATTGCCACAATTGCAAGACTTGTTATTATAAAAAGTGCGTACAGTAAAATGAGGATTGCGAAATAATACTGTAAAAGCATTGATATGGTTTCTTAGCCATACAATGGTTTAAAATGAATAAAACATATATACATTCATATATATATTAGGCTAACGTACTCAACTGGTGCTTCTAACTACGCCTACCCCAGTGTACCTGACCTAAGCCTAATACTTGGGAGGGGACTAAGTAAGTAGCTTTAGTTAAGTTGGTTTTGCCAAGGTTTGCTTCAAGAATTCTCTCTAAGGGTTTAGTCAACACCATACCTCTGGAATAGAATGTTGGAGGTCTTGTATCTCCTTCCAGGACTCGATATCCCAGTCACTCGCTAGAGTAGGCTGGAAACGCCGGAGCTGGATTTTCTCTGCAGGAGAAAAGACAGCGTCTCACTCAGCGCGTCGAGGAGGAGGAGGGGCAGCGTCCGTGGGCAGCTTGCATCTGCTGGGCTCTGCAGGGGACAGCTGTTCTGCTCCTATGTGCACCACACCATCGCTATCATCGATGTCGTTGAGACAGCAGCAGCGGCAGTAGTAACATCAGCGTTTGCTTAAGGCAACGTTTGTAATATTTATACCTGAAAGGTGCCTGGTTTGACGTAAGTTTTTGGACATAAGACGTCAATAAAGATGTCACTAGGAAGTGATCGTCTCTTAGTGCTCATTAGAGTTCTATTACTAATCAAAACATAGCAAGCGGGGTTTTCCCAGGTTGCTGAGTTTTATCTTGTTGAAGAACTCGGAGTGTAATCTAGGAATCTTAGATAGTGGCTCCTGCTGTGTCATTTGCTCTAATGAGCTGCAGAGGAAGCTGCAGAGGAAGAGATTCTGAAATGTGGCTCTGATCATGTGAGGTCAGAGACGAGTTTCTGAATATTGCATTTGATCGTTTATGCCAATATAAGGGTATGAATGGATTATAGCCGTATAGGGGCATAAGGTCACAGTATTGATCGGGGTCCTAGATTAGAACACGACAACAGCGACTGGAATTATGATTTTTCTTTATTGGAAATGTATCACCATACCTAGGACATCGTTTATGTTGTCCAAGAACATATACGGCACAGTGGAAAACCAACCCTGATTGCCATCAGATTACGTCAAAGGCACAGAATGCTGATGGTAATTATACCTCTGAACATTTCTTTGACCTTTGATCCATGTGACTCCTCTCTCAGATGATTATGGTGTTTTTGGTTCCCGGGAATCCAATAAGTCTCCAGAATATCTGATGGTGAGGCTTTGAGCTGAAAACCATGTAAGCAGTGTAAATGGGACAGTCCCAATGGTGCACAAGTGTAGATATTAAAGGCAGACTCTACCAAGCCTAGTTCATCAACTCAATCCTTCACCTCATGTAGTGCACCACAACACGGATATTATTAAAGAGTCACTTTCTATAAACCCATAGATCTGAGGGTAGTAGATATTTTACAGACAAGCATCAACATCATGGATTTAGAACAAACCTGATCACAAATAGGAGATCAGTGATGGTATTTGATCTGTGTATAAAACAGATGTGACAAGTGCAGCTGTACTACTTCCCTTATGAACATATGTACCAAGGCATGTGCCTTGGGTAAACGTCTGAGTGGTATGTTATGCATCCACCTTGGATAAATGATGTACCACCACTAACATGATGGTGTAACATTACAACTCCGGAAGCCACACACAAAACCCATAGATATAAAACAGCAATGTATCAAATATTTAACATTAGTTGAAGGACTATGTAGGGTCATTGACAATGATGACATCCTTGTCAACACCAAGACCATCAATGAACATAACTCCCACTTGAGAGCTGTCCTTCAGTGCTTTGAAGAATGTGGTCTTACCCTGAACAAGTAGAAATGTGAATTCCTCTGATCTGGTGCGGATTCCTTTAGCTAAAGTTACTCTGCAGGATGAGAAGTGACCCCTGATCTCACTAAGGTGCAAGACATCAAGTGTGCGGCCTCATCACTGGTTTCCTAGGTCCACTGCTTCATGGGCATGGCCATACTGTCTCTATTTTTCTGAATCCTCCTTTCTCTTCCATGACCTTTTCAAAACCACCTCAGCTCAGAAGTTAACTGAAGAGCATCTAAAGGCCACACAGGAAAACAGAAATGCCCTTTCAGAAGACACCACACTACTGTACTTCCAGCCTACTAAAGAAACTAGACTGTCTGTGGATACTAGGAAAACAGGACTAAGGACTTTCCTCCTTCAAAAGGAAAACTGGATAAGGGCATCAATAGCCTACATCAACCAGGCCCTCATGCCCACTGAACAGAGATATTCACAGATCTAGAAAGAAGCTATCACCGTCCACCAGGGATGCAGAGACGTCTACCTCTTGCTATAGGGACACACATTTCAAGAATCGACTGACTATAAACCAGTGGTATCGTATTTGAGTGATCATCATATAAATACTCGCCAAAAAATTGAAAAATGGATTCCGCAACTCCAAGAATATTAATTCACTGTCACCAACACACCAGAATCCCAATACCCAGCAGATTATCTATCTTGCCACCATCGGCCACTTTCTGACACAGCAGCTGAGGCTGCAGCATAAAACAGAAGAACATGTAAGTTGATGGTGGAAGGTTCATGGAAGGTTCATGATCTCCACTAATGTCACTGTCTGACATCCAATCAGCTAGTGTAGAAGATGGCTGTACAAACATTGGCCCAGGCCTGTCAAGTACCACGCATCAGGTGTTAAACTAACACATTTTAGTGTGGTGCTCCGCATCACCGCACTGAAATGCATTGTCACGCATTATAGGCATAGCGCTTCACTGTTAACTCAAGCCGTTAGCACTGCGTACTGCTAAGTAAAGCTGGAGTGCCTGGCAGCGCACTGTGCTGTGCGCGCTGCTCGCAGGCTTATGACTTGGCTGGCTGAGCTAGCAGCTTCTGGCTGCTACAATATATCAATATAGAAGATTTCATCCTGCAGTGGGGCTCTGACTGACAGCGTCACGTCACTGCTCTCACCGCTGCATGGCTCCGGGCTGCAGTAAATTTAAAATACAATGACGATCCCGCTGTGAATTGCAAAGGGAGTGAACATTGCAGCTGTCAGGTCTGGACTCTGAGGAGGCCGGCGGCCCAGCCGGCCCGCCGACACGGTAAACCCGAATTACCATAGATCATAGCCTGAGGGTGAGCAGGTAAGTGAGACTGATAGTGTTTGCTGCAGCCAGCTGAGTGTGTTAATACTAATTCTAACAAATTCTTTGCTTTTTAGGGGCAACTCGATAAGCTCCCTCAGTGCCAGTCATGTTACAGTAAACTATAGCACAGCGTTCTCCTCTGGTATGACTGCAGGCTCGAGGCTGCCCGCGGGCTGTGACCAAGTGTGTGCCTGAGGCTGCCTTGCCCAAAGTGCCTGGGGTGCTTGCTGCAATCTGCCACTGTTACTGGAAGAGCTGGACGTGGGTTTCAGAAGAGTCCACATGAGGTCCAGCTCATAGGCAAGACCTAAATAGCGTAAATGAAACATAATCACCTCTGTGAAAACAGTAGAGGGGTAGTCTGAGCAATCAAACCTGTGCCAGTCGGCGCACCACACATGGAGATTCCAAAGAGGGGATTACCACAACCTGTTGCTAACGCCAGGGACTGACGACAACGCTATGAAACAAAACTGACACAGCTTTATTTTTGATTTCCTGCTTTGATTGTTCTGTAAAATAAAGGGAGGCCAATCCGTGCAGCTAGAGGATGAAAAGGGAAGGAAGAGCTGCGCTGGGTTACCAGTTACGGGTATAAAGACCTGTCTGCAGGAGTTGTCCCTCCTCCCCTTTTTCAATTCTGCAGGTTTCCTTACTAAAGACTCAACCTTTTCTATTTGCTTTTAATTCCAAACATTGTACACTAGAATAGAGTCTTTCTTGGTCGGCCTTTGGACCCTGCCCCAGTCCTCCAGGCTTTTACCTGTCTTTCAGGGACTCTCTGGTATTACGTTGGACTCCACCTGTCTCATGGGTTTCTGATGCACTGGAGCCGACTGCAAACCAACCATTTCGGTAGTGCAGAGGTCTCATCCAGCCATGTTATGGAATTAAGTCCAGTTACGGACCCCGCCCCAGCTCTACCAGCTGTGTTGATACATTCCTAAGATACACAAAGATAGAACTCGACTGAAGCACTGGGTAGGGCTGCTGTTAACACTCCTCTGTGAGCTGGTGGGTGGCGAGGGCCATGAGCAGGAGAGGTATTTGTGCTCTGAGTTAGCTATTAGGCAACAAAGTCTTAAAAACAGCAAGGCTTTGGGGTATTCCCAGACAGCAGGACAGCCAGGACTCGAGTCTAGGGTAGACGCAGTAACCCGCAGCTGTCCACAGTTTTATCCTACAGACAAGCTTCCCCTTGCACACTCTGCAGCCCATTGCAAATGTTTAGGACTATTGCTATTACATTTCTGACTGCTACAATGTGATGTTGTGAACTGATGTCTCATTGGTATCAGAATCTTAACCATCCATTTCAGGGATTTTGAGCAGTTAAAAGATATTTTAGTGCTTCCCATTGACAAAAGGCTGTAATTTCTAATATTTATCTCTTTCCATGCACTTCATTGTTTGATTTTGCTTACAAGAAAGTGTTGCTCATAGTCGTTTAATGTCACTCTTTTTTACACTGAAATTTTGAAAATGTCACACACAAGCAATCGGAAACCTTGGCAGCTATGTTGGCTTCAGACCAACTGTTGTAGCCTGAATGTGGCAGTGTAAAAAATTGCATTTTGGGCTATCAAAAAATCATTTGACAGTTAAAAACATATTTTTTAAAGAATAATAGGTCATCACTATGTAGACCTTGTAGCCCACAATGCAGTGTGCATGGTATTTAAAAGTAGGACATGTAAAATGTTAATGTTAACATGTCTTTACAATGAATAGCACCCACTGTGGCACCCCTAGTTGTCCAATACAGAAAATCAGAATACAGATTAAAATACTAATACTGTAACTCAGGAAAGGGATAAGCTTATAAAAAAAGTAAACTATTAATTATAATGGTTAATCAAAATCCAATTCAAAGGTGAAGTTTGATTTTAATAAATATTAAGGAAAAGTAACATTTAGAATGTTTCCCTTTCCCTGCTTGAAGTTCCAAAAGGCTAATTACTATATTCATCTGCTAGCTCCCAGCCAGTAATTAGCCTTAAATAGGTAGGAATAGGTGTAAAATGCCTCCCAAGAGCAAGGAATAGGCTGATCTGAAGGGCAGAGATGACTCCTACTAACTCCATAGAATATGTCAGAAGTGGCTGTGGGCATCATTGTGAAACTACAGTGTCAATTCCTGATTAAATGTCAAATCCTGTTTGACAGGTCTGCTAGGATCACATATAACACAGGATGCCCACCAATCCTTGTGGATCCACTTAGAAAGGTTCTCCCCGAGCACTCAAACAAATTAAAGTAAATATATCAAGTTCAAAGTCAATAAAGTTCGTAAATTTCCACAGTTTCAGGTACGTAATCCAATTATTGATCATCCACTCAAGTCCTTCCAATCAAGGTTGTTTTATTTTCTTTGATGGCCCTTATTCTTCAAATTCATAATTATCCATATACAGTAGTCATCGAAACAAACAGCCAACACGTGTTTGGTCGTGTTAATTAATACACATCAACTTCATCAGGGCTGTAACCATAATGCAAATAAACACAGTATAAATTATATGGTATCACAATATTTTACAAACTCTAAACTTTGAAAGAACCGGTGAAAAATAGAGTGAAACCAATAAAAACCCAAAGTAGAGCGCACAACCCGAGTAAGTGTGCAAATCTCAGAAAAAGCCATCACCAAATCAATTTCAGTATACATCTCTATTATATTTAATCCACATTCATCCTTATAATTATAAGCAATTCATGGGCCGATCACCAGATACACTCCTTATGAGTTCCCTTTATCTAAATTATTCGTTTTCAAAGGTTGTCCCACCTCATAAATTATGTCACATTCCAGCACCTTAAGTATGTGCTAGTTAATTGCACATAATGTTCTGTGCCACAGAGAGAATTTTATACCAACTAAATTGATATATCCAATCCAATGTTCCTCATTACTCAGTCCCACACCTCTAATAAATTTAAGAGTGAGGATTATTTATCTGAACAATTACCGTAGTCCTCATGTACCGGTGAGTTTACTTGTGTAATATATTTTCTCCTTCAGAGTATTAGCATTTCCCAGTATATCACTGTTTGACCCTAAGATATAAGCATCCCAAGATTTATTTCAATTAAACATATGGCTCAAGGGATAAAGACTAAAAATTATAAACAGGTCACGGTTCAAGCAGTAATCACTCACCCCACTATCAAGGTCAAGTTAGAACGGGGGTCCTCTCCTACGTGTGAAGATTAGATATTTCCCCACAATCGCAATCTGAAATAAATAAATAATCAAATGTACCAGATTCAGTATCTGAGTACTTTCATAAATACATAACGGAGTTTCATATTGTTATTACTCCTCACACATACCTCTATTCGATTCTGCGGTCGTCTATCCACGATATCGCTCCGAAGTCGGCGTCCTGCATGGGCGCCATGTTTGTGTTGCTATTTATGTTATTTTACTATGAGCGCCATCTTGCAATGTGAAAATATTCCCCCTTAATGTTATTTAAATATATTGCTCCCAATATTACGAGCAACATTAGAGTTTCGGCGTGACCAGGTTAAGTCTGTAATTGTTACGCTATTTATATCTGTGGATCCACTGTCTGGTTGCTGGAGGACCCCGCTTTTGTGTCCAGTCACTGTCTCCAGTCACTGTCTTCAGTCAGCGGAAAAGAAGAGACATGATATTTTCCCCAAGAAGAAGCTCCCCCACATGTGAGCCCACACCAGAGATTGCCAGTGTTGTCCCAGGGAGGTGTTTAACCTAGTAAGCACTGGGAATAGTGGGATTTTTACAGGCTAGCATTTTGACTTTATTACTGTTTTGGTATCGCATAAATACTTTTTCACATTGCCCTAGTTACGCCTGCTGCTCTGTGCCATAGCTACCTGGGGGTGGGGCTCAGATTAATTTAGTGACTTTGAGTGTTCACCCTGATAAGGGTTGTGATTATTTCTTGAGGTGAGTAGTCACCCACCGCATAATATAATACAATTTCTTACAAAGACTGAGAAACAAAGTCTTATATCTGCAATTTAATGGCATGGTGGATGCCATACTCAGAAAGTGCTTGATTTTTCTAGCCTATGAACCACAAGACTCATCAGCCGCAATTACCACAGAAGACATGCCATGTCATCCGTGAGTCCAAGCCAGTGTAGACTGTCTTCCAGATGGAAGACATTTTCTAGTGATAATTGAGGACTACTCCAAATATCCAGGAGTGAAGGTGGTCCCGACCAAGTCCTAATCAAAAGTCCTGACCAAGTCCTAATCAAAAACAATCTAAAAACTGGGTAGGGGTGTTTCTTCAGATGAAAGAACCATGCATCAACAATGGACTGCCATGCCACAGAATTTGCAGACTACCTCATATAACTCAAAATAAGACATCATTGTCACTTCTTGATGTCCCAAGGCCAAAAGTAAGAGATTCGATGATATTCTGAGCAAGGTCCTTTGCATATTCCAAGCCTCCGGGGAGCATTGAGGCTCTATTGTGAAAATCCGAATGAGGATGATGTTTCCTCGAATGTCTCATTCTTTGAAAGACTCCATAAGCTCATGGAACCACTCAACCCAAGAGAACATCAAGAGAAGCTCATATGTGGTGAGCACAATTTCTCAGGTACTGTGGATCTACCCTGCTTTATTTTTTAAACTATCACCTCATGCCTTCTCCCTCCAAATGTAAGCACCTTCCTGTACACTAGCATTGGTTTATAGATACAATGTTTAAGAAAGGCTGATATCCTGATTCCTGATGTATTAAATAAATAAATGAACCCTGCGTATACTCCAATAAAATGAAGACATAGGGTATGATTCATAAAGCAATTTACGGTCTCAAACCTACATTTAAAGATGGAAATGGCTCCATTTAGGTATCAAGAAAAGGAAATCTTGCAATATTGCAGCTGCAAAGGGGTTTTTACGCCATGACTTCAAACAAGTATGCAGTTGTAAACTCCAGACAATGAGTGGGGTATATGCCGATCAAGGTGTGGTTTGCGGTGAGAGTTTGTGAATGCCCCCAAACTAAAACATTTGTGGCATTTACAAACTCTTCTCTGACCCTTACTTGTCCTGGAAACCTTTTGAGGGGTAAGCAATAGGCTGGAGTAACGTCCCTCCCAGTATAAGGAGAGGAACAGAGCAAACCCAAACATGGTGGCCATGTAGCAGAAGCGGTTTGTCCATAGGGTTACCACCTGGCTTTTTACATACTGGTTTACCAGTATTTTAAAGGCCAGGCCAGTACCAAAATTAGAAAAATCACTTAAAGCTAGTATTTTCCCCCTTATCAGTATATATTTTAAACAGTAAATATAAGAAGGAAGAAAACAATGTAAATGTGTTTCAGGGCTGCCTTAATGGTTCCAAACGGATAATTAAAGTAAACAAAGACAGGAAGGGCATGTTAAAACAAACATTTACAATGCAATGGTTTTGCCTTTGATAAAGTTAGAGCTATTGGCATTGTAAATGTCAAAATTTTCACCTATGTTTTTTTTTGTAAAACAGATAAACAAATGGCTTTGTCGTTTACTAGTAAATAGCTTTATGGTTACGAAATGTGAGACCTATTGCATTTGCACTTATACACACATCGGTATATGTACACAGAGCTATACACACACACACAGAGCTCCTCCTCTACACACATTGACAGGCTTTGTATACACAGCTACATACACACACAGCTACAGACATGCACAGTTATACAGACAGACACAGTTACACAAACACACACACACAGTATTATACATACATAGCATCACACACACATAGCATTACACACAGACAGCATCACTCAGCTCCTGGACACATATCTGCACACATACACAGCTACAGACACACACATACACATAGCATAATACACATATAGCATCACACACACATACACAGCATCACTTAGCTCTTGTACACATAGCTGCACACATACACAGGTACGCACAGTCAGTCTGCACAGTCAGTGTGCACAGTCAGTCTGCACAGTCAGTCTGCACTCACAGTCTGCACAGTCAGTCAGTCAGCACACACAGTCAGTCTGCACTCACAGTCAGTCTGCACTCACAGTCAGACTGCACTCACAGTCAGACTGCACTCACAGTCAGACTGCACTCACAGTCAGTCTGCACTCACAGTCAGTCTGCACTCACAGTCTGCACTCACAGTCTGCACTCACAGTCTGCACTCAGTCTGCACTCAGTCTGCACTCACAGTCTGCACGCACAGTCTGCACGCACAGTCTGCACGCACAGTCAGTCTGCACGCACAGTCAGTCTGCACGCACAGTCAGTCTGCACTCACAGTCTGCACTCACATTCAGCACTCACAGTCAGTCTGCACGCACAGTCAGTCTGCACGCACAGTCAGTCTGCACGCACAGTCAGTCTGCACTCACAGTCTGCACTCACAGTCTGCACTCACAGTCAGTCTGCACGCACAGTCAGTCTGCACGCACAGTCAGTCTGCACACACAGTCAGTCTGCACTCACAGTCTGCACTCACAGTCTGCACTCACAGTCAGTCTGCACTCACAGTCAGTCTGCACGCACAGTCAGTCTGCACTCACAGTCAGTCTGCTCACAGTCTGCACTCACAGTCTCACAGGCACGAAAACGGAGGCACAAGCAGGCAACAGGGGCACAAGCAGGCAACAGAGTCACGGCACGAAAACGGAGACACAAGCAGGCATTAATGGGCGAGAGCAGATATCAGAGGCTATGCAGCAAAGTCTGGGAGATGGCGTCGGCTGCATAGTGACCGTGCCAGCCACGGTCTGGATTTAGCACACCCTGGGCAGGATGACTGGTTACAAACTATTCACGGAGGTGTGAGAATGAACAATTTACATTGGTTTGGCCCAAGATGAAGGGAGTTGTTTACACAGATTTTGTTAGCGTAACATCACAATGGCACTTTCCCAGAAGTGTGAAAGTGCCCCAGCTCTGCTGTTTCTGGTTGTATATGTGCTCCTTCCACGCGGCAGCTTTACAAACCCACCTTGGAAGACAGCACTTGACCTTTGATCTGCCGCAAATGTGATAAGCGAGCCACGACGCATGCACTTCCAGGGCCACTTTCTGACACTCCCCAAGATGTCTGCAGGAGCTGCGACCTAAAACAACCCCTGGCAACTGCACCCCCCGGATCCATCCCCCTCCACGCCTGGATCCCACCCAGAGGGAAACATTACACTTACAGCACATTTGCTCACTGCGCGAGCGCCCACAATATCTCGGCCACATGGGCGAACACACAACCGCAGACAAGCTAATACCAGAGCACGAAGACAACACAATTGTTAAGTGTGTTAAACAAGCATCACATCAAACTCGATGTAAGATGATATCACACCCAATACCTCCTCATAGCAGCTACTAATATCCACTTTACAAGGATGAGAGGCTGAGACAGCCCTGCTGGGCTCTAAGGGTGATCACCAGTCAGTCCGATAGGGACCGAAGTGTATGAAGTACTAAAAGCCAAAGATAGGACAAACAAAGGGGAGGTGGAAGGAACAGAGACAGAGGAGGGAGAGGGAAGGGGCGGAGGGAGGGGAGGCACACTACGGGGGTGAGATATAAGAGCTTGAGCACCGGCACACACAAGCAGAGTGGGCGCAGAGACCCCAGAACAAGCAGCGGGGATCCAGATACGGGTGGATGCAGCGTGTGGGGAGAATGTACCCGGGCGCGTGGCGTGCTCAGGAACTGGGCTACCCTGTGAGTAGAGGCAAGTAAAACTTTCAAATGCAACAATCAGCCATTGAGCTCCTAACGCCTGCCCTCGACATGTAAGATTACCAGGCGATTCCATAATAAAGTTTGCAACGCTACATGCTAATGCATTTTGGGAGTTGTGGTCCTGCCGGATCGAGCTTGATGTAATGTAACTAACATCAGAAAACACACATATGTAAAATTAAAAACAAAAGACCAGAACCACAGCACTGCATCGTTTGTGTCATCGAGTCATCTGGAAACCTTATCCACTTGTGACCGCAGGCGACGAAGCACAGGTCAGGCGGTCCATTGAGGTGGATGCAGCAGGGTTTTCTCCGCACACTAGAGACGGCTCATTTTAAATGCACAAAAATAGCACTCAACAAATATATGCAGGAGTAAAGGCAGATTTGGAAACTAAAGTTTCTAAACTTCAACTGATGTCAAGACTCCATACTCCGTGATCGAGCCTGCTGTCAACACAGCAGCGCAACCCTGGCGGGCGGACTCTGCTGGGTCCTAGCGCCGGCGGCTCCCTGCCCAGACACATTAATGTTTTTTTTTTTAAAGTTGTATATAGCGCTAACGGGACCCGAAGGGGTTAGAGCGCTTTACATGAGCACATGATGCGTTAGAGACGGACACATTCATGTTGTTAGGCACGGGGAGATTAAGCATCCTTCCGAGACTCGAACCTGGTTTACCAGCCTCGAGGTCGACCACTGTCAGTGCCTGAGTTTCGCAGGCTGTGCTTAAGGAAGGCGGGTGCCGTCAATGCCGGCACAGATTGGAGGGCGTTCTCGAGAACAGGCTTTCGGCTGACGTCGCCAAATGTGAAAAATTCTCGGGAACGCCCCCGAATCTGGTCCGGGATTGAAGGACAGAGCCGTCTCCCAATAGCTAGCCTCCATTTATGGAGCTAGCCAATGGGAGAGTGGGGCGGATACCCGACCCCACACAGAAATCATAAGGTTTTTTGGCGCATGAGCACAACGTGCGCATCGCCAGTCAAGACCTAATGAATACAGGTGATTTCATATAAAGTGCTACTAAGTATCATGTCCTTTACAGAATAATAAAACATAAACAGATGGTTGGTATTTTTCTCTGGGAAAGGTGGCAACCCCATTGTCCCTGGGTTAAATATGTTTTACCTCTCGGTTAAAATGTGTACTTGCACAGTGGGTACTGTGTGTATAACTCTACATCGGGGCTGCACACAGGAGTATTGTAATATATTGTATTGAAGCAGTTATATAGCAGGTGCTACCCCTAGCCTTGCCTACGCGAGTAGCATGCTATACCATGCAGTGTGTGCAGTTGGAAGGATGCTGTATTTGTTTGATCCTATATGGAAAGTGTTTCCATGTTGTGTGGGATGATCACCGAAGTGAGGATATCGTCTTATGGGATGCAGCGTGCTGCAGTGTGTTGGATGAAGTGCAAGAGACAGATATGCAGTTTTAAGGTTTTCAGCCTATTGTTAGCTTTGAACAGCTCTGTTGGTCCCTTTATGGTATTTCTTATGATTATATTCTGCTTATCTGGTTGCACTGGGTTGTCCAATCTGAGATTTTGTGTATAGTTGCGGTCCTGAGCTGGCATGGTTGGAGGGAGAGCGAAGTGGAGAGACCTGTTGAGGTGGGCATTTCCATTACCATCCAATATCAGAGCCTCTATGTGTAATGTAAAGAAGCGGTCAGATTGTATATATATTTGGGCAATATAGCGGGGGACTATATCAAAGTTCTCCAAATTGTCCAGTAGTGTATGATAGATCACTTCAGTTATTCCATGCCTGGTCATTTGGTGATGGCTCAAAAATCTCATATCTTCACTCTGGTGAAAATGACACATAATACCTTGCAGAATTTGACTCTGAGTACATTTACAGGGGAAGATTTATACTTTTTTTGTGCATTAGACTTCCGTATTGTTACGCTGGTAATGTGTACATACTGTGTCCACAAAAGTATTTCTGGGGCACAGGCTCCCTAAGTAAGGGCTGGATGTGCGAGTAGATCGCAAACTGGACAGGATCAGCACACTAGAAACAGGTTGACCAAATGGCCTTGAACAATGGCATTATAATACCCCTCAGTTCGTAATGATTAATTTATTAATATGTAATAAAATAAAGTTAACGGAGTTCACTGTAGTGCGAGATAATTTGCAGTATATTTACAAGGGCTTATCGCCACAGAAACGTGACTTTTTGTGACAATCTTGTGACAATAAACCCTTCACATTATTTACAAGGTGGCGTTAGGCTACTTATCATGGTTTAATTCCGCCTTGTAAATAAGGCCCCCTTTCCCACTAGACTTAGCGTGAAAGGGGCAGGCAATGGGTGTTGCGGTGAGCGTTGTGCCGCAACACCCATTGATTTTGACGCTACCCCCTACTTACAAGTGTGGCGTAAATATGGGGCAGTGCAAAATTAAGACCAAACATAACCTGAGATAACTTGGTGAAATGAGGAGAAATCATTCATTTCTCCTCGGTTTTGCTGTTTCTATGTGTGCTGCATTGTGTAGCACACATAGCATGGAAACAAGAAATCGCCATGAATTATTGTTTATGTGCTGGAAGGTGTGCCTTCCTGCACATAAATAACTATTTAAAAAATGACAATTTGCAACTTCTATGTGTGTGCACAATGCAGCACAAATAGGAGTTACAAATCACCATTCCGTATTGTTTATGTGCAGGAAGGGACACCTTTCTGTACATAAAGAATAATTACCTCAAGGCAGGCACCCTTGCACTATGGTGCAAGGGTGCCTGTGTTGGCGCTAGGCAGCTGAATTTAGCGCTAGCTCTAGGGAAAACGCAAGGGTGCCCCGTATCATTGTAAATACGGCACATCCCTGCATTTTCAGAATGACGGAGCGCAGAGTTAGCAATTTTAGCTTACCGCCACGCTCTGCCATTCTATTGCAAATATGCCCCTTTATTCAAAACAATAGAGGATGTGGCACAACGTCCAGTCCTGCTGACTTTGAACCTGGGGAACCAAAGTCGAGTCATGGGGCAAAAAGGGCACAGATGCGTGACGCATCTGTGCCGTAAAGGCGGCGCATTACTGGAGTTGCTCCAGCAATGCTCTGGGTGGCCCTATCTTTGCAATGCTGCGTCAATCCTTACGCCTGCTTCAAGCAGACGCAGGGTTTTGACTCAGCATGGGCCCAAAAGTGACTGAGTGAAATGTTGTGGATTTCACTCAGCCACTTTTAGGAGGCGTTCCTGCGCCGGGACCCCCCTTCCTCACTCACCCTGCGCAGGAACGCCTCCTTCTGGCGCAGGGCTTTACAAAGTGACGCTTCTCCCAGATGCGTCACGCTGTAAATACCCCGCAGCATGGCGCGTCTTTTGCGTCGCCGCTGCGTCACAAAAGTGACACAATGGCGGCGTAAAAGAGGCGCAATGGGCTTGTAAATCTGCCCCTTAATCTCTTGTGCATACCCAAAAAAATTTAAATAAATGTGTCCTTCTGTAACGTACTGGTGCTCATGTAAAGCGCTCCAATACCTTCGGGTCGAGTTCGCGCTATATAAATATGCAAAAAACAAAGGCAGGAATTTTTGAATTTTGCTGTGTAGAAGTTTTTAATCCACATTGCTGCAACTAAATCTATAAACAATAAAGGATTGTGACTTCAATTAGGAGGGTAGCTAAGATCTACCATTGTAGCTTACGTAACAGTTGCATTGCTCGTGCTCGTAAATACCCAAGTAAATAAACAAACCTGGGTAAGGCCCCCAAATTCGAAACACTGGCATGGAAAAAAAAGTCTGAATAGGTCCGACGGATGCAGCCCTGCAGAAGGAAAAGTAACGAGACAAACACGTGCTACTTTCCCTGAATCCGCTTTCGTGAAGTCCCTTAAGACTTTCATGCTGTTACTTCACTTCGCACTGAGTCCTAAGGACGAGACGCTGGAGATTTCTTGCGTGGCTTGACTGCCTCCTAGTGGTACAAGTAGTTTGTTTCACCTTTTTATTAGCACCGCAAAGCGCTCTGATTAAACTTGAGGGCCTCTGCGTTTTCACGAAAGCTATGCAAATATTCAGGCCTTTAAGTGGGATGAAAAAAGTGGGCGTCTCTTAAAGGGGCGTAGCTTATGTAATTAAGGGCGTGACTTGAACTGTATTCTAAATATATGTGATTCAATTCGTATGGTGTGCCACAGACTGAGGCCTGGGGAAGCTGCAGTGGTCATGAGAATGTCTCAATCACTACCGTTATGTTCATTCAGAGATGTATGTCCCTTTTTCTCTCCGCATTTCGTCCATCTGCAAATCTCAACCTTCATCTCTCTCCTCTTCTGTGCACTTTTTTTTAACTCTCTCCTGAGTGCAGTTCCTTACATCTTTCACTTATCAACACAAAACACACCCACTCACCTGTAAGCACCACTTTTCCTTTTGCGTTCACCTTGTCAATATTGTGATAACTGTGTTCGTCCTGCACACACATCTGCACAAAATCTTAATTGCAGCTGGAATACGTGACAATTACACTGCTCACTCTGTAGAGAGGCTAAGGATTGGCTGACCAGGTTTTCTGAACATCATTTTGACCCACTGGCAGGCACTGTGAAAAACTCACCCTGCCTCGAGCCCAAACTCCAGAGCTCTCAATTGTGGCTCATTGTAAACACCCGGAGGCCACTCAGTTCAAAGTATGCATCACACAAGACTAATATGATCGACCAAAAAAACAGACCCATAACATGGTGGAAATAGAGAACACTCTTAGAGAATGTAAAATCAAGTAAACATGAAATATAAACAGGAATTAAATTGCTGATGTGGATTACCTTAACGTTTTTTACATTCATTATTCAGAAGTCGATCAGTGCTTTTTGTCACTAAAGATAAGAACATGAATATTGGGCCCGGAAGGGACACGTTAATTATTACCCGTTTTGAGACCTGGAGTAACCCGGCACATTTAAAGACCTTGAATATACATCGCTGGTCAAAGGTGAGGAGGATGATTGTGAATTAGTGAGAGATCTTAGCCTCTTGCCCAGCCTTCACCAGGGGTTCTTTGGATTTGTTCATTTCTGTGCAGGGGAAAATACCAAGGAGATGTGGCCTAGGGGGCAGAGCTGCTGACTTTGGAACAGGGGAACCAGACTCGAGTCCCAGCACTGGCTCAACATCCTGCGATTCTGTGCAGATCACTTAATCTCCCCGTGCCTAAAAAAAATAACCATACCTTACATGTCATAAACATGTTTACCATCTTCCTCTAGGAATCACACCTCACCCTTCCTAGTCACTCTGTTCTCTACTTATGTAATCAGAGACCATATGAAACATCAGTTTTTATTCAACTTTCAAAATTTATAGAAGAAAATGGTGTAATGTCAGATCAATTGTCTAGCTTCAGACCAGACAGAGGCATAGAGTCAGCCCTCATACATTGGGGATAAGCTCAAACACAATGGAGAATGCAGTAGACTCACTATACCCTCTGGATTTATCTGCTGCATTTGGCACTGTTCACCATCACTTCTACAACTAAGACTCCATCATCTCCAAATATGTGACACTGCGGAAAATGGATTGCTTTTTACCTGAGAGACAAAGTGTGGTTTACCTACCATCTTTTACATCAGTTCCTCACACCCAACACTTTGGTGTCCCTCAGGGGTCCATCATATTCCCTTTATTCTCCACTCTATTATTAAACATCTACATAACGCCCATACCAAACAAGATCAAATCATTCATTCTCACCTGTTATAACTATGCAGATGACACACACAATAATTCTAAGAAGCATTTACAATGCAATAGGTATCGCATTATTAAAGTTTGAGCTATTGGCATTGCAAATGACAATGCCTTTTATTCGCTGCTCCCAGCCCCTGCAAAGATGCTGGAAACCCATCTCAACCAACATCTTGCAGCCTTTCTGGAAACCTCTGGCCTTTTGGATCACTCGCAGCATGGATTTCGGAGCGAGCATAGTACGGAGTCGGCCCTTACCATTGTGCTTGACACCATCCGCATTAGAGTTGATAAGGGCCAGACTACCCTCCTTATCCTGTTAGATCTCACGGCTGCGTTTGATACCCTGTCTCCCTCGGTGTTAACATCTCGACTGAGGGAGATAGGGGTTGAGGGGCCCGCAGTTAGTTTGCTGGCCTCTTTCCTGGGCCAGAGGGAACAGAGAGTTAAGCTGGGGGAGTTCCTATTTCCATCCCTTCCTGTGCATTGTGGGGTCCCCCAAGGGTCGGCATTAAGTCCGACCCTTTTTAGCATCTATGTGACCCCACTTGCCAGGCTCATTAGATCATATGGGATGGAGGTAGTCTCCTATGCCGACGACATGCAGATACTGATGTCTCTCGCCCAACCTGTCATCTCCGCTGCCTCCAATTTTAGACACTGTATGGAGGCAGTTGCTCAATGGATGATTTGCAATTCATTGAAGCTTAATGGCGAGAAGACAGAAATTCTGGTGTTCGGAGGAAAGGAGGACATTTGGTCGGCGGAATGGTGGCCTATATCCCTGGGCCTCTGTCCGACACCCACTGCCCTGGCCAGGAACTTAGGAGTCATGATTTACCCTACCCTGGGGATGGGTCAGCAAGTTAACAGGACTATTTCCACATGCTGGGGCATAATAAACATCTTGCGGAAGATTAAACATTACCTGTCCCCACAAGCTAGAAAGCAAATTGTAATAGCATTATTCGTCTCAAGACTTGACTATTGTAATGCCTTATACTTAGGCATTAACAAGGGTCTGCTACTGCGACTTCAAATGGTGCGGAACGCTGCTGCAAAGTTTGTACTGGATCTACCAAAGCGGGCTTCTGCCACTGCTGCGAGAAAGACACTGCATTGGCTTCCGATTGAGGCCAGGATCTCTTTTAAGTCCCTGTGTTTGATCTATGGGGCTCTGGCTACAAATAGATCTGGAGGCCTAAAGGACCTATTGGTTCCTTATACCCCTGCCAGAACTCTGCGCTCCGCTAATAAATCCCTGCTATCAGTCCCCCGTGTTCGTAGAGCCAAGTGGGGTGGCAGAGCCTTTTCAAGTCTGGCTCCAAAGCTGCGGAACACTCTGCTGGCTGAGATTAAATCCCTTTCCTCAATGCAAGCTTTTAGGAGGGCCCTCAAGACGTGGCTATTTGCCAAAGCCTACCCTTAGCTCTGGAGTTACCTTTTATGATTCCTTTTTGGTTAGGCGCCTTGATGCCTTCGGGCTTAGTAGCGCATTTATAAATTTCATTGCATTCATTAATTCATTCATTCATTTGCATCGGTGCATAAACAAGTCATAGTCATAGTCATAGTCATACATTCTTATATAGCGCACAGTTCATCGCAAGGTCTCAAGGCGCAAGCACTTTGTACTTAAAGTCCATGCTTATGAGAAGCAAGGCTGGCAGTCTCTTTTACTGCCAGCCTTGCTCATCGTAAGCAAGGACTATACGTTCAAAGTGCGTGTTTATGCACCAATTGCAGGTTTTAAAAACAAATGAATAAAAGGCATTGTCATTTACAATGCCAATAGCTCAAACTTTAATAATGCAAGACCTATTGCATTGTAAATGCTTGTTTTTAAAGCTTTGGCTCATGCTGAGGCAATGGTGCTGCAGCATATAATGCAGGGCTGGGGAGGTGCGCTACAGATACATGGCCCTGGGGAGATGGTGCTTGCACCAGGGGGTGTTTGTATTGGCTCCAGCATGGTTGTTAGGGGAAACAACTTACATGCTAGCCCAGACTCCTCCTATAGAGAAGTGGGTGAGTTTGCTTTGTAAAAGAACATTTTGGAGCGCCCTGGAGTTTTCTCCCAGATCCAAGTCAATTATTCTGCACTGAAAGGGTGTGTAAGGTGGTCAACCGGGACTTCTTTGAAAGTAGGAGATCGAATGTCTTGCTAAGTCCACAAGATATTTCACTGTGACCTGCAATATGTAAATAATGCAACCATCTGCCATAATTTTTCTGAAAGTTCTATCCCTCTCACAGGATAACCCATCTTTCTTTTCTCCTGGTCACTCAATGCTCTAGAATCTCTTTTCAACAACTTTATAGATGCACCAAAGTCAAGTGCTATAAAAATAATAAGACCCCCTTTTGCACGGCCAGAGGGCGACCCTTCTGCAGGGAGGAAAAAAGGCTTATTTCATTCCAGAAATAATGTATTTTCTGTCTCCCAGGTCACCTGTAAACATATAATCTTGTATGAAGTATTACACTTGGTCCATATCCCATCTCTAAATTTGGGAGCTAGACCTCCCACGTTCCAAGATATCAAGCTAATGTTCCCCCCACTATAGCAACTATACGATTTGGCAGGCACCTTCTCGGCCCCCTCGTTGGTCTGCCTGGCAGAAAGGGATAGTTTATCAATCGATTGAATTAAAATAGCACTCTTCTGAGGATCCCCAAGCATAGTGTTCTGATTGAACGGTTCAGTAGGAGTTATCTGCGTTATGCTATATGCTGCGCCCACTACAAGTCAATCCAAGCCGTTTAAATCTGACAATGGGGCATAGAAATTCAGAGATGTTACTAGCCCCTCACATACAGGGTCTACCCCCTCCCAACCATAGACAGGGTCCTTTACTGGGATATTTTGTGGGGGTCTAAAGAAAAAACCTAGAGGGAGAGGTTTAATATCTGAGGCATAGAAAGGGAACTCAGGATAGTGTCTCAGGATGTTATGCGCCAATATGGAAATCTAAAGGTTACAATCACAACATCCCCCTAAATGATTTCTTCAAGCGACCGATCCAGGCGACCCTTCTTGCCATCAGAATGTTAGTGTGTTCTGAAACTTTGAATCTGCTGTGTGTCCCTAGCCAATGAGCCACCTTATTAATCAGGTTATCTGTGGTTTCACTATTAAGTGTACCCAAACCGTGGACCCCAACCAAGACCACAGTATAGGGGCAACATTCCAGGAGCAAATAAATTATCGGCAGGCCTGCAGTGTTTAAGATGTCTCGTTGGTCCCTGACCTGCTCTTGCTCATTTATTTTAGTATGTAGTGCCCCCCTTCCTTCGGCACCCCTTGTCAGACTACCCATGTGGGGAGTGGAATTACCATATGGCCTCCTACTCAGATCAGTTGCTTGATTCAGTGGCCCATTCTTTACTGTAAGCTTATTACATGTTCCTCCATTTATATTACCAGCTACCTGTGGTTGCACAATTGGGGGAGGGGGCATTATAGGGGTGGTTTGCAACAGGCACTCTCCTTTTTTAAGAGTTTCATTAGAGACTGATAAACTTTGTCCCTTTTATCCCAGAGCTGCGATATTAAATCAGTCAACACATCCGTGACAGTTTTTCTCAAAGTATTCCGGAAATCCCCCATGTCTGTCAAGCTAGTTTGTAGCAATGAAGCCTCTCCTCGCCATAAGGACTCCTTTTTCTTTCTTGTTTTACGCAGTCTTTTAGGTGCCGGGGAAACAACTTCTTTGTTAGTAACTACGGGGGAGCTAGAACACTCCTCTCCCCCCTCTTTCACTATATATATATATAAAATCTTTATTCGGCTTATTCACAGTGGAAAAACCATAAAAGCACACAAAATATCATACACTGTAAAAGTACACATATTACATATATTTCAGATAAAATTCATTTCATAGTTAAGAAAAAGAGTTAATCAAAATGTGCAAGGGGCCGCTTATGATAGGTCTGACGAGGTTTTTAGAGGTTCTTTCTATGTTTCATGATACACTTTAGGAAACTACTAACAAAATAACAGACATTTACAGTTTCCAGCATTTGCAATCTTAAAAGAGCTGGTCTGCACTGTCTCAACCCCCAAGATCTTAATATCGGTAAAAGCCAGATCTTTCTATGGGCTTGATGGTATTTACAAAGCAGGATCACATGCAGGTTCGACTGCATTGATAGACCGTCACATGGACAGGGCGGGAGTATGGGATTCCAACAGTTTTGTGACGGAAAGGTGACCATTCTAAAAAAGGTGTTTAGCCTGAATCTTGTGATTAACATTCTCTCGTAGGTTGATATTTGGAGTGCCAGATACGGGTGAATGTCAAAGGCTACTTGGATCATGTTTGCGTGGATCACTGCCGTTTTTGAGGAGTTGGATGCGAGTCTTAACGATTCCAGATGACTTAGTGCTTTCTGTTTAAGATCTTTTTTCGAAATGTCCGTTATAGATGCCGGGTCCGAATAGTAGTTCTCAAAGCCTAGGTCGTTAAAAAAGTTCCTAACATATAAGAGCCACTTTATTTTTGCAGAATTGTCCATGTTCATTGAGTCTGCGATGATGGCTTGTGTCAGAGCATTTTTATTTGACTTCCAGATGCGGCGCCACAACATCAGAGGTTCTATTTTGATTAGATCCTCTAAATGGGGTATAGCTAATTCTAGGTGCATTGCGTAGGTTGAGGTGCCTTTGGGGGTAGCTAACAAGAATCTTAAAAAGATGTTTTCTACCTTCTGGATGGCACTGATGTCAGCATACCCCCAGACTCCCGCACCATATGTTGCGATTGCCTGGCATTTGGCGTTATAAATCTTGAGGAGCTCTACTGGTGGTCTTTTGCCTAATCTCTGAGAGAAAGTTATTAGAGCGGCAATTGATCTCCTGAATAAAAGTGCCCTTGCATTCACTGCTTGCTTCCAGCTAAGTTGGTCGTCTATTATGACCCCCAAATAGGGATAGTGGGGGGTGACTTCAAGCTTTTGATTGTTGAGCAGTGTGGGATATGTTCTTTTTTGGCCTCTGCCAACTGTCATTACGAACGTTTTTTTTACGTTCACCTTTAAATCTAAATTGCCCATAAAGGACGTGTACCTGCCCACTGCTTTCTGGAGTTCTCTGGGGGTTCGCGCTAGGATGACAGCGTCATCCGCGTAGAGCAGGGCTGGGATCAGGCGGCGATTTATGCGTGGGAGGTCCTGAGCCCCCCTCAACATCTCCTCCTCCAAGCCGTTAGTGTAGAGTGAGAAGAGGAAGGGGGCCAGGACGCATCCCTGCCTGACCCCACGCCCTACGCTAAACGGAGACGTCAGTTCTCCATTTACGCCAAAGCGTACTCTAGCTGTTGCCCCAGTATAGAGCTCTCTTAGAAAATCTAAAAGGGGTGGATCTACTCCCAATTGGGCTAAGACCTTCCACAGCTTTGTGTGCGAAACGCAGTCAAAAGCTGCGGAAAGGTCGACAAAGACCATATATATCTTGGTAGGGATGGCCTGTGTGTATTTCCCCATTATTAGGGTAAGGTTGAGGACCTGCTCTAGGGTACCAAAACCCTCTCGGAAGCCGAATTGGATATCAGAGATTATGCCCCGGTCCTCAGTCCACTGCTGAAGACGCTCTAGAATCACTCTCCCCACTACTTTCCCGAGCGAATCCAGCAGTGATATGGGCCGGTAACATTTTACGTCTTGCCGGTCCCCCTTTTTGAAGATGGGAACCATTATTGATTTTGTCCAGGAAGTTAGGATCCCCTCACTCGCTGCCGCTGTACATACTCTAGTTAAAATAGGGGCCCAGAGGTCTTGGTTGCTTTTAAAAAAGTCCACTGGGACCCCATCAGGTCCTGGTGCCTTGCCTGATTTGCTACTCTGCAGAGCGTCTATGAGGTCTGGAATGTCAAAGGGAACTAAAATGGGATAATTAACCTTAGGGGGAGGGGATTCTGTTGGTGAGGTGTTTTTAAAAATTTCCTCGAAATGGGAAACCCATGTATTTTCGTCGATAGCGACTTCTATTTTCGGGGTATCCTTTTCGGTGAGATACGGGGTTCTGACTGTGCGCCAGAAAAGCTCGCTGTTTTTTGAAACTGCACCTTGGTGAAGATCGTCCCATAGTTTTTGCTTAACTTGGGCAGTTCTTAGCTTTCTTTCCCCTGTATATTGGCGCCTTAGGAGCTGGATCTGGGCTACATCTCGTGGATTATTTTTAAGTGCGGATTTTAATTTTGATAGGGCCGCTGTGCAGTTATGATTAAACCACTTTGGATTTGTGGCGCGGTTTAGCTTAGGTTTTGAGGTGAGTTGGTCCTTTATAGCATCTAATATTAAGTTAAAATTTCTTAGGACTTCCTTATGACTAGTCGCGAGATCCAGGCATTTCACTATATTTGGGTAGGACCGAGTTATTAATTTTTTCGTTATGTCAGATGGGTTAATTTTAGCCCATTTGATTGTAAGTCCGTTACGTTTACCAACCTGGATCTTATTCTGCATGAGGGTAGTCGCCATCTCCAATTTATGGGAGGAATTGGATGGCATAGACAGTGTTATTATTAAGGCTGCGTGATCGCTGAGAGGAGTGACAATGACCTCAACATCTTTAAGTTTAGTCATGAGACTTTGGGAGAGAAATATGAAATCTACTGTGGTTTGATGTCCTCTGCCCACATAGGTCGAAGTAAATTTATTTGGGTCTGCTTTTGGATAGTTGGCAATGTAAAGATCCAGATCTGTTAGGGCGGTGTTAATTATATTTCCCAATTTAGTGTGAGCGAGGTGCGCTAGTGGGACGTTGAATTCGTCCACTATCCCACAGCACAGTGGGTTGGAAGCTGTGCAGGGGTGAAGATTAAAATCACCTCCCCAAATTAGATGGGTTGCCTTGTTTACAGAACTCCGGTGGTGAACCTGTTTCAGTTTATCAGTTAGAGTAGTGAGAAGAATTATGAAATTTTCTTCCGATAGGTTATTATATATATTGGCTAAGATGATTGTATCTTTGTTGGGGAGGGTGAGTGAAAGGATTTGATGATTAGCATCCTGGGAGAGTGTAACCACTTTGTTAAGAGGTAGGGAATTTGAAATGTAAATTGTTAGCCCACCTTTTGGTCTACCCATTGTGCTGGTTAGTGCTGGAACATTATAGGTTTTATAGCCTTGTAGGTGTAATTCTTCTACAGACCATGTCTCCTGGAGACAAATTATTTGGTATGGGGTTAGGAACTTCTGCGCGGAGCCATCCTCGATTTTATTTCGGAGGCCCGCGATGTTCCAATAAGAGGCTATGATAGATGAAGAGTCTTCGTCGCATTCTACATTTGAGATTATGGGATCCTTGTTACAGGTGACTGGGGAGGTAATCATGGGCTGTGAAGGGAAGGATACTTGAAGGTCAATTGGAGAAATTTCTATTGATGGTCAGTCGACCATTTCTAGGCCACTATACCTATTGTTTAGCGGGATGTTATGCCATGGGTCCCAACGGGGTTGATCTCTGTGTGGGGGCCAATGTGTGTAAGGTCTTCTGTCGTCCCACCTTCCTCCCTGGTGGCGCTGTCTCACTGTGTGCCAGGAGTAATCTGGCTCATAGAGGTTAGGGGGACCATGATATCTGGAGTTTAATGGGTCATCCTGCCTGGGGAATGGAACCGACCAAGGAGGCTCCTGCTCCTGTATGTAGCCGTCCAGTTGCCTAAAGGGGTAAAAGAAGGAGAGTGACTTGATCTTAATTCCACCATTTGGGGTGATGTCTTCCCAGGCACTGACATAATCCGCTATTCGTGGATCCTCAAATGTAATTGTTATGCAGTCCCCAGGAATGGTTTTTCTAGTACTGCCCACCCACGGTACCCTAGCTACAGATCTGATTCTTCCACGCCAGGAAGATGGAATTGGTCGGTTGGTCTGGAGCCAATGCTGGGCCTTGTTTTTTAAGGACCAGACCGGTTCTGGGGTGAGATCTGTTAATTCAGGAACTCCAGCCATAACCACCACGTAGGGTGAGGCCTCAGGAGGGAAATCTGCTGGGAGTCTTGGAGGGCCAGGATTCCTCGCAGTATTTCTCTTGGGCCTATCCGCAGGTGTTTTTGGTGGTAGGGGTGGAGGGGGTAAAGTTTTCGTTGTTGTTTTATTCGCAATTTTGCCTGGGGTTTTATTGGCGGAGCTACTAGGTGCCGTCGGGGTCGCGGCAGTAGTAGCAGCCGCAGCTGGGGAGGTCAAAGTGATTATCTGTTGTGAATTATTAGTAGTGCTTGGAGCTGCAACGGTTTTTGTTGTTTTGGTCGGATTTGAGGTGTTTTTATTAACGGGCAGATTTGAAGTGGTTATCCGGGGGGTCTTTTGTTGTGGATTGGGCAAAGATGGATTGACATTAGGTGCGTTGGTATTAGTTGGTTTTTTGATATTGTTTCCTCCTGATTTTTGAGGGCATGGTGGGAGAGTTGGCTGTTGGTTTTTTAGAAGTTTGGAAATTTGTAACTCTAGAGTTGCTATCCGGTGTTCTAAGGGTTTTAAAGCATGTTTAACTACACTGGCTATGCTAGAGAGAGTTAATTCCTGGGCCTCGACGGCATTCAAGTCCACCTGGGCTTGTTTGGTGGGATGTGTGTCCAAGACTTTCGGGGGAAATGGTTCCTTCTCTACTTGATGGACTGACGCTAGAAACTCAATATGTGTCACCCTATCATCTTGGTTTTGTGGGATGGTTGGTGGTATTGCCAGGTTTTCTGGTGTAATGGGGTTTCTGGGGGCCCTTTTCTTACTAATTGCTCCCTCCCTCCTACCCCTTTCTATTCTTTTATCTGGAGAGGAAATTTGTACTGGTGTTGTTGGAAGCAATTCTGGAGTTTTTTCTAAATCAAAGCTGAGTTGGGAATCCGCCAGCTGGGAAACTGACAGGTCTACTGTATTTGGTAGGCTGCGTCTCTCTCTGGCTGGCACCAACTCTGCGTTTGGGGCTCCTAATGCTGGAGATCTGGCATCCGCCAAGATGCCTAATGAGGATCTTTTGGCGAATGCCAGGTCTAGGGAAACCCTTTCTTCGATCATTGAAATGCTTTCATCTATGAGTGTGTTGGCCTTCGCTAGAAAGTCATCCATAGGGCCAAGCAATTTACCCACTGCGCTGGGGGCTTTGGTTTTGGTTTTATTCCCCCTCGTAAGAACCATTACTGTTCTTGTTGGGTTATGGGTCTGGGGAAGTTCATAAAAAGGCACAATAGAAGGGGGTCGGATATAAATATCAGGGGGGTGGCCCAGTCCAGTCCCTACCGGCCTCTAACGGCCTAAAACGGCCCGGTCTTTGCCCGGTCTTCGCCCCGGGCTGCTACCCGCGCGCGACCCGCGGCGCGTTAGTGACTGGCTAGATGTAGGGGAAGTAAAGAGGGCGTAGCCGCCGGGGGAAGAGGCGCCGGCTGCAAAGAGCGGTGGTTTCTGGGCCTCGCAGTCCCCCGGTAGGCTTTTCCAGGGCACAACCAATGCACTGCAACCTGGGCGGGTCGCGCTGAGAGCGAGATGGAGAACTGCCGATTGCAGTAACGCTCCCACCAGCCGACCTCTGCCCCAGGGAATGCGGTTTGGGACTTGGACAAAGAAGCAGTTCCTCAGATCAAAGCAGATGAGCAGGTCAGTGAGCGGCACCCGCGCAGCGGGTGGCGCGAAAGGTTATGTAGGTGCGTTCAAATCAATGGGCGTGGCCGCCGGGGGAAGAGGCGCCGGCTGCAAAGAGCGGTGGTTTCTGGGCCTCGCAGTCCCCTGGTAGGCTTTTCCAGGGAACAACCAATGCACTGCAACCTGGGCGGGTCGCGCTGAGAGCGAGATGGAGAACTGCCGATTGCAGTAACGCTCCCACCAGCCGACCTCTGCCCCAGGGAATGCGGTTTGGGACTTGGACAAAGAAGCAGTTCCTCAGATCAAAGCAGATGAGCAGGTCAGTGAGCGGCCCCCGCGCAGCGGGTGGCGCGAAAGGTTATGTAGGTGCGTTCAAATCAATGGGCGTGGCCGCCGGGGGAAGAGGCGCCGGCTGCAAAGAGCGGTGGTTTCTGGGCCTCGCAGTCCCCCGGTAGGCTTTTCCAGGGCACAACCAATGCACTGCAACCTGGGCGGGTCGCACTGAGAGCGAGATGGAGAACTGCAGATTGCAGTAACGCTCCCACCAGCCGACCTCTGCCCCAGGGAATGCGGTTTGGGACTTGGACAAAGAAGCAGTTCCTCAGATCACAGCAGATGAGCAGGTCAGTGAGCGGCACCCGCGCAGCGGGTGGCGCGAAATGTTATGTAGGTGCGTTCAAATCAATGGGCGTGGCCGCCGGGGGAAGAGGCGCCGGCTGCAAAGAGCGGTGGTTTCTGGGCCTCGCAGTCCCCCGGTAGGCTTTTCCAGGGCACAACCAATGCACTGCAACCTGGGCGGGTCGCGCTGAGAGCGAGATGGAGAACTGCCGATTGCAGTAACGCTCCCACCAGCCGACCTCTGCCCCAGGGAATGCGGTTTGGGACTTGGACAAAGAAGCAGTTCCTCAGATCAAAGCAGATGAGCAGGTCAGTGAGCGGCACCCGCGCAGCGGGTGGCGCGAAAGGTTATGTAGGTGCGTTCAAATCAATGGGCGTGGCCGCCGGGGGAAGAGGCGCCGGCTGCAAAGAGCGGTGGTTTCTGGGCCTCGCAGTCCCCCGGTAGGCTTTTCCAGGGCACAACCAATGCACTGCAACCTGGGCGGGTCGCGCTGAGAGCGAGATGGAGAACTGCCGATTGCAGTAACGCTCCCACCAGCCGACCTCTGCCCCAGGGAATGCGGTTTGGCACTTGGACAAAGAAGCAGTTCCTCAGATCAAAGCAGATGAGCAGGTCAGGTGCAGTCCCCAATCCCGACTAGCTCCTGTCAGGTACTCTATTGAACTCCTACGTAAACGCCACCCGTTCTTCACTGCTTGCTCCTCAACGATAGCTGCGTGCGTGCCCCTCTTTCACTAGATCACCAATGGCTCGGACATGTGAATTGTCAGAAACTAGCCAGGTGGATCCTACCTGACGTGCTAGCTACTTCATCAGGCATACATGCAGGTGCTGGAAGACCAACCGAACCCATAGATAGTCTCCTCTCTGCTTTCTCTATCTCTTTTGAAATGGCTCCCACTGCTTTGGCCAAAAAGAAGTCAATAGTAGCCCTTTTGTTACTATTAAGATGATCAGTGTGCACAGCCGTTCTCTTCCCCATAGTTAGTATGCCAAAAAATCCTAATATTAGGATATAAAAATAGGCCTCCGCCCCACAGCCGTATTTGCAAAGTTTATAGGGAACCAACCATTACAATAACCAGCAACACTGCAACCGAATCTTCACCGCGATGCACTCCTAGGCTGTCCCTCGAACTGCGGTTGTCTCAAAATCACCAGCCAAGAGAGTAGACCCAGCCCAGCCTCATTCAGCCATGGACGGACGCAGTTGGGCCCGCCCTTGGCCCGGGCACAGCCGCGCACACATCCCGCGCTGCGGGTGCCCTGTTCAGCTTTTAAGTGCCTCCTGGCGCATGCGAAACACGTAAGCTGCTCCTGATGAGTTGCCATTTGAGGGATGGAGTCTCCAGCAGTGAAGAAAGTGCTGGTAAGGCGTCTTTGATGAAGAATGGCACCCGCACTGCGGGAGCCCTGTTTGGCGATTATGCACCTCCTGGCGATTGCGAACGCGTAGGCGGCGCTTGCAAACGAGTAGGCGGCACTTGCGAACGCGTAGGCGGCTATTGCCATGTTGCCGCTTGGGGTATGGAGTCCCCGCCGATGAAGAAAGTGCTGGCAAGGTGTCTACAATGCAGAATGGCACCCGCACTGCGGGAGCCCTGTTCAGCGATTAAGCGCCTCCTGGCGCTTGCGAACGCGTAGGCGGCGCTTGCAAACGTGTAGCAGCTCCTGCCATGTTGTCGCTTGGGGTATGGAGTCCCCGGCGATGAAGAAAGTGCTGGCAAGGTGTCTAATGACCCCAGGATCTTAGGGAAGGCACTTAAAGACTAACAGGATGTTAGGCAGAGGCCAACATAAGGGTCCAGTCCAGGTCCAGTTGCCACTGGTCAGCTGGTCAATGGCAGGAAAAGGCCTATTGTTGCTTAGTGTGTTTCTGTAGCTTTATCAGGAGCTCAGCACTATGACCCTTGGAGTCTACTTCTTTGTCCTGGGTACAATAGGAAGCAGGTCCAGTCCTTCAGGGCTCCATACAGGTCACAGGCAGCAGATCCAGTTCTCTTCAGCTCTTCCTCAAGTCCAGTAGTGATCTAAAGTGGGTTCCTGCAGATGCCACATTTATGCCTGGCTCAAACTTATGGGTAGAAAAGACTCCTGGGCACATCATAACAAATGGGGTAAATGTTCTTGGGGTCATCCTTACCCACAGTGGGAATTTCCAAATTGCAAAATTCTTCAGCCACACTAAATTTACGTTCTGAAGGGTGGTGTTTGCGTGGAGAGTGTAGTATGGTAATCCTAGTGCCTCCCTCCTCTAAACCTAAAATCCAGTTTGGGAAAGCCACTGTAGACATAATAACTCCAGAGACGGAAGTCTAGTAGAACAAAAGAAGGGGCTTCCAGCAACCAGACAATGCATACACAAGAACTGTTTTGGCATTCTGTTTTCCTTCCTTTCAAGTGTGCCCCAACTATTATATGTAAAACTTTCATGATCAAATTTAAGGTTAAAGAGGAATACAGAGGTGGACTCATAAAGGGTAATAAAAGAAAAAGGAATCTTACTGTAAAATTCCTTATAACACTTTGATTGCAAGAATTTGTTTGCAATGATGCATCCTCTAAGACGGCGGTCGCTGTGGACAAGGATGTCACAAAGTGAAAGTGAAACTAAAACAAAATATTGCGAGATTTGGAACTCTCATCTCCCGAAATTTCATGGTATGAGGCTTCTTGAGTCTTCAGTATAAAATGAGGAAGTTAAGTGAAGCAAAATGCTTCCCAAATTTGTGGTTAGAGTTTTGGAAACTCCAGAGTTTTGGAGCCACTCTTTGTTCTTCATGTTGCCTTGAATCTTTGCTTTTCTTGCCAGTACCGCTGGTGTTGGGAGTCTGGTACGAGGTTTTACTTTTACCCATGACTGTCTTTTCCTGAACTTTAATAATTTCTTGCAAGGATTTGCTTGTGACTCTATTTCACCTTATGGAATGAACACCGCTGAACTGGGAATCATTTTATAAGTCAAAGACTGAACTGTCTGCATATTTTGTGACCTTTATTGGATTGTGATGCTTTTAACCCACCTCCAATGATACTGTGACATTTAATTAATTTTTTTCCATACAGTGTTAGAAGCACCCCTTAATAGAGAATGTCAGTATAAAAAAATATTCACTGTGATATTTTTTTGTTTACAGATATACTTACATGTCATAAGAAGTTTAAGGAGGGTAGCTAAGAAAAAGATGTTTGTAAACACGTATTAGTTTGCTTTAAAACAAAGTGCTATTAAAATCTACCTAATAGTAGTCAAACGAAAACGTTACATTTACTTTTGTATGCCAGAATATGGAAGTTGCCTTTACCTAAATCAGTCTGATGTGGAGAAAGCATTCCACCAGCTATGTTGTCTCTTTTATCTCATTCCCCTTGGGTATTGAGGTACTGGGTTTTTCAGAACCGGTACTAATCCGGTAACCCAGCGGTGTCAGGGCAACACCCAAAGACCCCGGATTCCCCTGTCTTGGCAAACAGAGACACAGGATACTTCTTGATGACGTCAAAGACCAAAGTTTATTGGTTGCAACCAGGGACAGAGATCTACGAAGTACACACGGGTAGTTCGTCAGAGAATGCACACTTAGATAAACGAAGCTCGGTCTTTTATGCCGAAAATTACGCCTCTGGCAGCATTACAATTTACATTTGGTGCATACAAACTGACCAATGACCAAGTAGCATTTCAAAAAGTAGCGAATGACGACAGTCAAAGATAATCCCTTTTTCCGTTGTCCAGCCCACCAAAACGATCGCACACATGCTTGATTTCCTGTTCGATCAGGCCGGACAAACCCATCATAAAACCTTCAACCCAGATCGATGATCAAGTCGTAAAGGAAAGGCAGAAACAGATGGAAAGGAGATAGAGGAGTGGGAATGGGGTACCATAAACTCGGACACGTCCTGCCCTTTGATCTTTTATCAGTGCAGCTGCTGAACAAGGAACTGGCTCAGCGGGATTCGCCCCAGGCGAGGAGTCAGTTCGGCCAGGTCAACCAGAAATCAGCTAAGGCGTACGTGTCAAGGACTTTCTCGGCCGTAGTTATCAGGCCTATGTTAGGGCAACCACACAAAATGGCTGCCACATACAAAATGGAACCCGGAGGTTCAAGCTAAATCCTCAAATGCAGAGTGTTCTCCTATATCGATTCATACGAAAACACTCAGACACGTTACACTCACCATTTGCGGTCTGTAGAGACAAAAATCGTCCATTTCCGACGATCTTTATAAATCGGGTTTCGGAACTATCGAACCCAATTCGGGACCACGGAACCACATACCCTCCTTTTGCCCTATCATAGGCAATAAACCCAGACCCATTTTAATCTGAATCCGGATCCATATTCATCAGGTCATCGATATGCTGCTGTAGCATCATCTTATTACTATGCATCTCTCTCCGGACAGGTTTCCATACGCACAAAGTAGCACAAAGGCCACAAATAGCCGGAGCACACTGTACACAGAGACAGAACATGAACAGGATTGCTAAGACCATCCCAATGACCATCAAAATCTTCCAACCCCAAGTGGATATCAATCCCCATAACCATCCCATCAAAGACCAATCTCCTTTGTCCAGATGGTCAGAGTCGGAGATTTTGTGCAATTTGGAAATGGCCTGGAAGACTGATGGAGCGTTGTCTGGAATAAAAACGCAGCAGCTTGATTGAATCAATCTACAAACTCCACCTCGATCTGCTAGAATAACATCTAGGGCAACTCTATTCTGAAGTGTCATAAGTCTATCCGACTGGAGCTCAGCAGGTCAGGTTACCAAGGGCACCGGCAGTCTCAACTATGGTGGACTCAACCACTCTAGTTAGCTGACGAATATTCCTACTGTTAGCCATAGGTCCCCAAAACGGCAGAAAACCCTTGAAGAAATCTCCCAATTCTTGTCCTACAGTGTCTTCTTGGCTGAAGACACCTCTCGCAATTCTCGTCTTGTGGTAATCTGCCGCAGCTGTAACCTGCGGGGTAACAGAAAGGAAACAAAACATGTGCCCGAAAAGTCGGGGTGCAACCATGTAAACGCTTTGTCATAGCAAACAAAGTAGGTACCCTTAGCAGCTAAGAACGCTGGGGAAGACTGAGACGGAAACACATAAGTCTCAGCGCAAACGCTCTTCCCTAACTGAGCCTTCGGATTCTTACCGTTGCCCTGCAGACAATAGTAGCCTTTATGGGGCAATATCCAGATCGGTAGAGGACTTTGCGCTCGCTGTTTAATACTCAGACTAAGTCCATATCCAGTAACGTTCCAACCACTATATGGTTGCCTTTCATCTTTCGGAATAGTCTCTACTGCATTAGTCCCTTTAATCATGTCGACTATGCCTCTAGCTATAGGACTATTCTTTGGATTGTCTTTCGGTGAACGTAAGGGGTCAACACTGTGGGCATAGATGAACATGGTTCTGTAAGCTCGAATCGAACCATTCAGACTAAAGGGCAAAACCAAATAAGGAATACCTTTATCAGTTGTATGAGGCATCAAACCACAAATCCAGCAGTTCGTTGTATTGATCACTAACTGATGCTGGTGGAAAAGCTGTATGAAAGAATTATTAGAAAATTCCATACGTCTGACTACCTCATATTCGGGCAAAGGATGAAAAGAATGAGTAGAAATAGTAGGTGAAGGTGTAGGTTGCACAGTGGAATTAGACGTCATTTTAAAAACAAATGCTACATAACCAACTATGAATATTACGAAACTCAATAGCAAACATATACATGGTATCAAAAAGCATTTCTTCGACATTATTTTGCATATACGTTTTCTAAAAGTCAGTGTCTGCACAGGTCTCTCCAACTCAAAGAAATCCATCCTAAACTAAGGGTGCTGCCCGCGGTGGTTGGTTGATTCTGCTTGAGAGTGCCTCTGCTGCACCCAGGAAGGCTGCCTCGGGCCAACAGAACCCTCGACCTAGTGTCTCAGGCTTACACTCCCAAGACTGGTAGCAACCGCGACCCTAGCAGCGAGAACCGGATGGCAGTTCAGAAAAACAAAAATGAGTAGATCCTTGGTGGAGAGTTAACCTGCAAACAGTAAAAAAAAAATCAACTTTATTAATCTTTATTTGTCCTTAATTCTCGATCTCAGATTGTATCGATTTCTTCCAGGTAACTCTTGATCGGCGAACAAAAGATGAGGCTCGGTAGTGTCCAATTGCTCTGCAGAAGGTATTGATGCTTGCAAAAGTCGATCGCTCTCCTGTTCTGAGTTAGTCCCAATCAAACGAGCATCGCTGAACGGAATAAACTTCGGGATTGTCTCAGTTTCAGAATCTGCGAGACCCTCCGGGACCCACTTGTCATAAGGCAAAGGCAAGGGTGCTTTCTTGGTATGGGAGCCGTGTATCCAATGGCGCTTCCCACGCACCGCAGATCTTGTAGATAGCAGGACCTGATAGGGTCCAGTCCAGCGGGGTTGCTCGTTCTTCGTACGCTGGAAGTTTCTGACGAAGACCCAGGCACCAGGTTCAATAGCGTGGCCTGGATCCTCTGTAGCTTGAGGAAGAGTATCGTATACCTGTTGGCGTAAAACACTCATTTTAGTTGTCAATTCACGCAAATAGTCAAGCAAAACAGGATATTCGAGGTCACTAAACCTCGTCGGTCTTGGTACGCCCCAAATATTCGCCAGGCGACCAAACACAACCTCGTATGGACTCAAACCCATTCTCGAGTGCACAGTCATTCGGGTGGACAAAAGTGCTAATGGCAAAGCATCTGGCCATTGTAAACCAGTGCTTTCTTGAATTTTAGCCAACTTTAACTTAAGGGTGCCATTATAGCACTCGACTAAACCAGCTGATTGGGGATGATTTGCAGCGTGGAATTTCTGCCTAATCCCGAGACCATCACACACTCTCTTCATAACTTGACCCACAAACTCACTTCCGTTATCACTACAGATGATTCTCGGCATACCAAATCTCGGGAAAAACTCTTTTATCAAAACTTTCGCAGTGGACAAAGCCGTATTGTCCTTAAGGGGGTAAGCTTCTACCCATCTAGAAAAAGAGCAAACAACCACTAACACATACTTTAAGTTGTTGCATCTTTCCATATGGATAAAATCTAGCTGCAAAGCCTTGAACGGATACGTAGGAGGAGCAAAATGACCAGCTGGTGTTGGAGTTCCCTTACCAGGATTATGCATCAAACACACCATACAGTTCTTGACCAAATTCTCTGCACACCTGGGGATCCCTACATTCTGCCAAACCGGAGCCAACAACTTGCAAATCCCTTTCACACTAATGTGTGCCAATCCATGTGCCATTGTAACAACTGGAAGCACATACGCATTAGGCAACAACCATCTCTGATGTTCGGACAAATCAGTCCAACAACCATTCGAATCCAACCTACCCTTACTCTCTCTCCATTCATCCAACTATTTCTCTGTAGCCTCACTCTGAATAACTTTCACGCTCTCAATGGTGTCTTCACACATACTCTTCTCTGTAACCCATCTCGCCGGACCCGCAACATACATTCGACTCATCACATTTCTAGCAGTTTCTTTCGCAACTTCATCCGCAAACGCATTACCACGACCAACATCATCCGTAACCTTTTTATGAGCACTGCATTTCACGATCGCTATTTGCAAAGGTAACGTAAGAGATTCAAGAAGTTCATTCACCAATTGTCCATGCTGGATTTTCGTCCCATGCGATGTCAAAAACCCACGTTCACGCCACAATCGTCCAAAGCTATGAGCCACACCAAACGCATACTGACTATCTGTATACACATTCACTCTTTTCCCTTTCGCCAACACACATGCTCTCGTAAGTGCAATCAGTTCAGCCGCTTGCGCGGAATTATGTGGGATACGTGCAGCTTCGACAACTGTATGCAAAGTCGTCACAGCATATGCTGCAGTGGTATCACCATTCGGTAATTTGAAACACGAACCATCAACCCACAAGGCATCATTACAATCAGGAAGAGGAGTATCCCTCAAATCTATTCTCCCTTTCGTCTCTTCTTCTGTTCTCAGAAAACAATTGTGTTGCTCTTCGCTATCATCGTCTGTCTCAAGCAAAATCGGCAACAATGTAGCCGGGTTTAAAGTATTGCACCTCTTGATGTGCACATGGCTCGCTAACAACGTAAGTTCATACCCTGACAACCGAGCACTAGTTAAGTGCTGTGTCTTTGTACGATTCAACAAGGTATCCACTGCATGTGGAACCATGACCACTAGCGTATTGTCCATAACCAAACCAGCAGATTGTCGAATCGAAACAGCCGCTGCTGCTGTGGCTCTCAAGCAACTCGGCAACGCTCTAGCTACAGGATCTAAAGTCGACGAAAAGTACGCACATGGGCGTTGCTTCCCGCCAAACTGTTGAGTCAAAACCGATAATGCACATCCCTCTCTCTCATGGACATACAATGTGAAAGGCTTGCGATAGTCGGGTGTACCCAACACAGGAGCTGAACACAACGCATTGCGTAACTTAGAGAAACTCCTTTGGCATTCATCAGTCCAAGGAATCGGATTTGGAGTATCCTTAACCGTAAGATCTATCAAAGGTTTCGCTAGAAGGGAAAAATTTGGGATCCACTGTCTACAGTACGACGTAATGCCCAAAAACGCACGTACTTCTCTCTGTGTCATAGGGACACTCATTCTCGTGATAGTCTGAATTCTTTCTGGGGTCAGTTTCCTTCCCTCCTTCGATAAGAGGTGACCTAGGTAGGTAACTTCTTGGCGACAGAATTGTAATTTCGAGAGAGAGACTTTATGATGGCAATCAGATAAATGAGACAACAAGGACTCAGTGGCATCCTTACATATGTCCTCGGTATCAGCAGCGACCAGCAGATCGTCAACATACTGAATAAGGGCTGCACCTTCAGGTAAAGCCAACAAGTCAAGTTGCGTCTTCAAAGCTTGACTGTAAATCGATGAACTCTCGCAATAGCCTTGAGGAGCACGCTTAAAACGGAAGCTTCGTCCTCCTAAAGAGAATCCAAAAATATCTCTACTCTCTATGGCAATCGGAATGCTGAAGAAAGCATTCTTCAAATCGATCACCGAAAACCAAGTGGCAGAAGCTGGAATCAATGTCAACAATGCAGTAATGTCGGGTACAACAGGGAATTGCGGAACAACAATTTTGTTCACTTCATGAAGGTCGATAACGAACCTATATACAGGAGGCTGTGAAGAATCAGTTCTCTTCAAGACAGGCAAAACCGGACTATTACACACATTACCTCGAGTCTCTTCAATAACGCCCTTGTCAATCAGATCATAAATGATCGCCAAAAGCGCTCGTTCACCATCACTTGAAATACGATATTGCGGAATGCGCGGTAACTGAGCATTCGCCTTCAACGTCACAACATATGGGGGAATGTCTAACAGGCCCACATCATTTGGACCCGTAGCCCATAACGAATCTGGTAGCGAAGACAATTCAGGTGGGAGACAATCTTTTGAAACATATATTGGAGAGATCACATTCTCACCCAAAGTGAGATGTACTCCTGACGGAGAACAGTACAAAGTCGCATACAATCTCTTCAACAAGTCAAGGCTTAGTAAGTTCTCATTACAACCTGTAGTCAAAAGAAGGGATGCTTCAAACCTACGAGGACCAACAGAAAGAGGCAATAGAATGGAAATCGAATTCATAACGGGGGCGCCAGAAAAACCTATAGAAACATTATTAAAGCCAGACAAAGGTGCGCCAGGGAGTTTGGAATGCATAATAGAACTCTTCGTAGCACCAGTGTCTAGCAGAAAAGGCTCTGACCCCCTGATGCAATCACTTCCATGTAAGGTCCACTCTGATCTACCGGAACTGAAACAACTCCCTCTCTTTGTCTATGGCTGTCCTAACAATCATTACCTTGCTCTCCATCGCCTTCAACATAGTAATCATCCACATAATACTGTGTAGACCTACCAGACGAATTCTGCTGTTGGTCAAAACTATTCATTGAATTCTGCGGAGGCAAAGGGCGCGCATTCTGTCCGCGACCTCTACCTCTAGGCGCTTGTTGAGCACCTCTACCTCTAACACCAGGAGCACTATTTGCACGTTGCAACAGAACCGGACAACTGTTCTTATAATGGCCCTCTTCTCTACAATATGCACACTGATTAGGCCCATACTGAATACGCTGTTGAGGAGTCTCGTCTCTCTGTGAGTTCCTCGAATACTGTTGAGGCTGCTGATAATCATGCTGATTATTAACACGGGGTGGATAAGCTTGTTGTAGAAGAACTTTAGTCTTCAATTCCTTAGTCTTCTTATCCTCTTTCTCTAACTCATCCTTGCGCCTATTCTCGTAGTACTGAGCCGTAGCAAGAATCTGCGCCGATGTAGAAACGGGCCAAGCACTCTCGGAATCCTTCAACTTAGTACACAACTCAGAAAGAAGATTGTGCACAAATTTATCAACGAATAATCTCTGGCCACCCTCGGTAGCCATATCCTGACCACTATGATCAACAAATGTTTCCTCGAAACGCGAGAAAAAGTCCGAAACAGTCTCATCTTTCTTCTGCTTACAAGCAGACAATTCATCCCAATTAACACGGACCTCAGGCATCAAAGTCTTCATGAAAGTGATAATTCTACCAGGAAGTTCAGTAATAACATTTTCAGGCTTAGCACCTCCAACTTGTCTATCATTTGCCGCAACAAGATTCGCCCACGAGTCACCCAATTCATTATCATGATCTGTATGTCGAATGACATTCCAGATGGGCTGTGGAACAACATTCCCAAACAGCATGTCTATATCCGCCAAATTCATAACGCACAAACTCACAGTTTGCGTAAGTTCCTTATAATATCCTGCCGGATTCTTCCACGGATCTGGTAAAGTCTGCTTAAGCGCTAGAACTTCTGCACGTTTCCATGGAACATGAACCCACACTCCCTGAAAATGCGCATCAACAGGTGGATGAGCATTAGGATCAGCAGGTCCCCATACTGGAGGAACCTCTCGCATCGGATACTGACGCGCATGTATCCTAACTGACGAATCTGGCTCAAACAGCCGTTCAGTAGGGACATTGCTTCGGAGCGACAGTAACGTCGATAGCGCTTTCTCGATGTCATGTAGACTCACTATCGTTCCTTTAGCAAACTCGGAACGCAGTCGGAACAATTCTTCAGGAGCTCTACCCACTTCGTCCATCCATTGTTCATGGAGGAACGCACACATAAGTTCAAAAACATAACGCTGCTTTGGTGCTTCCCATTGTCGGAAAACATCCATAATACCCTCTAGATCATACTGGGACTTATTCGTCACCCATCTACGTGCCATATGATCCAAAACCACTCGCTCATCTGTATCGGGCAATTGGCTACGCAACTGTCTACGCTCACTCACAGGAGACATACCCATTTGTCCCAACAAAGGAGTCAGAAAATTAGAAAAGGCAGCGGTCATCCGCTGTCTAGGAGAAGTGGTAGTCGGAAGGACAAGAGGAGATGAAACAGTAGTAGTAGTAGGATCCATAGTCGGAACAGGCATAGGGACAGTAGTAGCAGGGAGAGGCAAAGGTGGCAACCCCTGAGGAGGCTGCGCATAAGGAACAATAGCCAACGAGGGTGCTGGCTGTGGAGGAATAACAGGAGGCAAAGCAATAGGCGCTTGCACGGCCACGACCGGTGGCGGTGGTGCCGTAGCATTCTGCACATAAGGTGGTGGTGAATTTAACAAATGTGACATCAAAGGGTCTTTCACAAGATCCTTCTCGTCTTTCTGCTCTTTAGCCAGCAAAACTGGGTAGCATCTGTCTACCGCTAACTTCCTCACTCTAAGCATCTGCTCACTTTCTTTCTCTTCTTCATTATCTCTGTATGCAACGGCAGCTTGCACCATTGACACACCCTTCCTACTTTTCTTCGCTAACTTAATTTCTTTCTGTTTGGCTTCTTTGCGCCATATGTGGAAAGAGTCAAACATCGCCGGCCGGGCTTTCTTCTTGAACAACTTCACTTCAAGGTTATCTAAGACTTCTGTCTCGAAACTACCATAACGGGGCCACTGTAGGACACCGTCATTCTTCATGTATCTAACCCAAATCTCATTATAGCTAATAGGACCCACGCCATGTTTCACGTATAGGTCGTAGGTAGGAGTTCTAATCGGAGGAACCGGACACGAATCCTCTAACCGGGAATCCCTCAAAGTACCACAACTAAACAAATTCCTAAGACTGCTAAAACCAGGCATCTTGCTCACTAGTCTAGCTTCAAACAACAAGGGTAATCTAAATCGATAATCTCGTGAATACACGAATCCCTTGGCTTTGGGGCCTGCAGGTACCAAATCAAAACTATCCACTAAAGGATACAAAACAAACTAAGAACTAGGAGACGCTCCGTTTATACTTAACTGAGTTGTCGATGGCGTCACCAGAAGACCCGTCAATCGTCTCGCTCTACAAATGTCTAAGGCTCCAAAACAGGGCGACAGTCAGGGCAGCAGTCCTTCGTAGCCGTCGGGACGCGGGAAACCTCGCAGCAAAGACCTTCGGAACCACGTCGACATACAGGGGTCGCTGAAGTGGCTGCCCGTCCTCCGGAATTTTCACACGAAGCTCCTCACGAACCTCTGGCTTGGACCGGTACCGCTGAAGTCACCCCACGTTGGGCGCCAATTGAGGTACTGGGTTTTTCAGAACCGGTACTAATCCGGTAACCCAGCGGTGTCAGGGCAACACCCAAAGACCCCGGATTCCCCTGTCTTGGCAAACAGAGACACAGGATACTTCTTGATGACGTCAAAGACCAAAGTTTATTGGTTGCAACCAGGGACAGAGATCTACGAAGTACACACGGGTAGTTCGTCAGAGACTGCACACTTAGATTAACGAAGCTCGGTCTTTTATGCCGAAAATTACGCCTCTGGCAGCATTACAATTTACATTTGGTGCATACAAACTGGCCAATGACCAAGCAGCATTTCAAAAAGTAGCGAATGACGACAGTCAAAGATAATCCCCTTTTCCGTTGTCCAGCCCACCAAAACGATCGCACACATGCTTGGTTTCCTGTTCGATCAGGCCGGACAAACCCATCATAAAACCTTCAACCCAGATCGATGATCAAGTCGTAAAGGAAAGGCAGAAACAGATGGAAAGGAGATAGAGGAGTGGGAATGGGGTACCATAAACTCGGACACGTCCTGCCCTTTGATCTTTTATCACTTATTGAACTGTGTTTACTGTGTTTCACCCTTGAGGCGGAAGCCGAGGGTTCTATGCGCGCTCTGGTGCCTCTTTTCTCATTGAATACAGCATTATAGAAGCGTTATTGATTTACTTATGACGTTTTTTTAATAGTGTGTAAATATTTTAAACAGCTCTTTTTTAAATTCTGTTTTATACCTGGGTGTTAGACTGACATTGCCCGAGGTTTTTACACCACTCCCTGCCTGGAACAGCGTTGCTACTAACAGCGCCGAGCAGACCTTCCAGCCACTTCAGGCGCCATATTTGATAGGGGAAGGCTGGCGGTCTAGTGGATCGTCCCTCCCACCCTCCTCCCCATCACCGAATACATGGATAAAAACGTTACACCAGCTCGCCCGCGCAGCGGGCGGGCGCAGCGGGCGCGCCGGCGGCGCGCCGAAGGCGCGCCAAAGGCAAGCCCGTCTGCGCCCGTCTGCGCTGGGACCGGGCCTAGGGCCACAACCTATGGCCAAATTAAGAATGCTGGTCGCATTGTTTATTCACGTAGTTCGCTGTTTACCTTACGGCCACCTCTATTACCTGACTGTCATTTTCTTGACATGGCAGTAATCCCCAAGAACGATGTGATGCACTGTGCGCACTGTAACAAAGAGATAGTTAACAATAGGCTCAAACACTTAGCTATCACATATACCACAGATACTGATATACTTACAGTCATGGCCCTTATTAATGCTCGCTCCCTCTGCAAACACAGACAAGAAATTGCCGAACTCATAATTGATCACAACCTAGACCTACTGTTCATCACTGAAACATGGACTGATAAAGCTTCCGAGCCGGATTTAGTGGTTGCCACACCCAATGGTTATAAAGTTTACAGACAGGATAGAACAGGTGGAAAAAGAGGAGGAGGATTAGCAATTATAGCCAGAGAAAGGTTTCGTATTATAATATCATCTATCCCAGAAACTTCCTGCGAAGCATTACAGTTCAGAGTCGAGCTTAGTGCCCTATGTAATATCAAAGGGCTACTCCTTTATCGACCTCCAGGAGGCAGGGCAGACTTTTTATCAGGCCTAAGTTCCATACTGGAATCACTGGCCATTGAGGACTCTTTCATGGTCCTAGGTGATCTGAATTTCCATCTGGAAGACAAAAGCCAGAGTGATACTCTGACCTTGCTTTCAGATATGGACATATTAGGGCTCAGACAATTGGTGACCTCGTCTTCACACGAGGCAGGACATACATTAGACGGAATATTCTCTAACGTTAAGGGCCTCCAAGTTTCCGACATTCTGCCAATGTCCTGGACCGATCACCACGCTATCTTTTTTACTATAAGAGTCCCAACCACGGATTATAAAAAATGTAAAACTTTTCCCCATACTCCCTTTAAAGCCTGGAAGAATATCAATCATCCTAAACTGATAGATCAGCTAGACATCACGCGACCAGTGATCTCACCCGATCCTAACATTGCAACATCACAGTTCCACGACTGGGTGGGCCATGCCACCAATCTTTTGGTCCCCATGAAATCTATGTCTAAAAACCGAGTTAGGCCTACAGCATCGTGGTACACTGAAGAATTAAAAAAACAAAAGCAACACAGTAGGCACTTTGAAAGGCAGTGGAGAAAAAAATATGACGTGGCAAGTAGAAAGCGATATAAAGATTCACTCGCCGTTTATAAAGGAATGATAGCAACAGCCAAAAGGTCTTTCTACTCTGCCCAGATTGAGCAAGCTCAACACTCCAGTAAAAAATTGTATGAAATTACCAGAAGTTTGTCTGGTAATCTTCCTGACCTTATTCCCCCTCCATCCCAAAAAATGTGTGATGAGCTTGCTACCTTCTTTTTTTCTAAAGTAGATGATATTTACCAGACGTTTACATCTAAGTCTAACACATCTAACCTCCCGCTCTCCAATAAACATACTACCCTCCTAAATAGCTTCAATCTTTTAACTGACAACCAAGTAAAGACCATTGTCAATTCTATTAAAACGGGATCTGCCTTAGATCCCTGTCCGGTATCTGTCCTTCTCCCTGCTGTCGACCTCTTAATACCAGTAATTACTCAGGTATCCAATGCCATCCTTAGCTCAGGAACCTATCCCAATGCTTTAAAAAAGACACTTCTGAAACCCCTTTTAAAGAAACCGGGCCTTGATAAAAGTGACCTGAAGAATTACAGGCCCATTGCCAGTCTCCCCTTCATAGCAAAAGTGGTCGAAAAGGCTATGAATTCACAATTGTCGGAGTATCTTGAGAATTATAGACGGCTTGATGACACACAGTTCGGATTCCGGAAATATCATGGGACCGAAACAGCCTTAATCAAGGCGGCAGATGAAGTACGAGCTATACGAGACCAGGGTGGGACAGCTCTCCTGGTAATGTTGGACCTGTCTGCAGCCTTCGACACGGTCGATCATAAGATCTTGATTGACCGTGTCGGTAATATGGGCATTGGACAAACGGCATTACAATTGCTTGCCTCGTTCCTCAAGGACAGAACCCAGGCTGTCGACTTGGGGTCATACCAATCTGCTCAGTTGTCTCTGCCGTGTGGAGTTCCTCAAGGCTCATCCCTTAGTCCGACACTATTTAATATCTATGTGTCGGACCTTGCTAGTGTCATCAAAAGCCACGGGATGAGCCTAACTTCATACGCAGATGACACGCAACTGGTACTAGCCATTAAAGGCGATGGTCTGGATGTGGCTCAACGCTTTCAAGAAGGAATGTTGGCCATAGAAGATTGGATGGCGATAAACTGCCTAAAACTCAACTCTGAAAAAACCGAGGTGGTCATTTTTGGACCACTTGAACCACCTTGGTCCCCAGCCTGGTGGCCATCTACTCTCGGAGCTCTCCCAACTCCAGTGGCTAAGGTCAGAAATTTAGGAGTCACCTTTGACGATGCTCTCATTTTCATAGACCATGCGAATAAAGTAGCATCAACGGCACACTATAAGCTACGCATGATCAAGAAAATAAGTCCGTTTTTACCAGCAGCTGCCATTAAAACTCTGGTTAGCTCCCTGGTTCTATCGGCCCTTGACTACTGCAATGGCTTATTTTTAAACACTCAGGCCAGGGTCCTTAAAAAGTTGCAGTCGATACAAAATGCTGCTGCCCGTCTACTCTCCGGACTCCCAAAATTTGCGGCAATATCAGGAACAATAAAAGATTTACATTGGTTGACCATTCACAATAGGATTAAATTTAAATCCTTATGTTTAGTCTACAAGTCCTTAAACAACAGAGGTCCCCAATTTTTAAAGGACCAGTTGGTTCGATACCTTCCCCCTAGACAGCTCCGGTCCTCCAATCTCAATCAACTCATGGTCCCTCGGTCCAAAACAGTCTCATGGGGTGATCGTCGTTTCTTTACAGCGGCACCTAAACTATGGAACACCTTGCCCCAAGATATTAGATTAAGCCCATCACTCCTGCAGTTTCGCAAGAAACTAAAGACATGGTTGTTTAATCAATAATGGTTATCTCTGAATCTACTTGGACACTACAGGCCGCACTGATCAATAACTCTGCAAATCTCAGCACCAAGACGCCCTCGGGTATAAGCCGCGCTTTATAAATGATAAACATAAACATAAACATATCAGTGCAGCTGCTGAACAAGGAACTGGCTCAGCGGGATTCGCCCCAGGCGAGGAGTCAGTTCGGCCAGGTCAACCAGAAGTCAGCTAAGGCGTACGTGTCAAGGACTTTCTCGGCCGTAGTCATCAGGCCTATGTTAGGGCAACCACACAAAATGGCTGCCACATACAAAATGGAACCCGGAGGTTCAAGCTAAATCCTCAAATGCAGAGTGTTCTCCTATATCGATTCATACGAAGACACGTTACACTCGCCATTTGCGGTCTGTAGAGACCAAAATCGTCCAATTCCGACGATCTTTATAAATCGGGTTTCGGAACTATCGAACCCAATTCGGGACCACGGAACCACAGAATTCAGGACCCACATTGAATTTGTGTGGGTCTTGAGTGCCTTATGAGAGATTTCGAGTAAGCCTCTGTGTTTTCATGTTACTTACACAGAACAAAGACTTCTGGTAAACTCCCATAGTTCATGACAAAAAACCTAGAGTCCAAAGTCTGGTAACACAAAGCTGGGTTTACTAGCAGCCAGACAGAGGATACATAAGAATTGTCTTGCCATCCTGTTGACAAGATGGAGGTCCTCATCCTCGGTTCCACCCCCTCGGCCTGGGACGACTCCTGGTGGCCGACGGCGCTAGGAGCACCCCTACACCCACCGACCACACACGAAACCTGGGGGTCATCCTCTAATCCACCCTCTCCATGACGAAGCAGGTCAACGCCGTCTCCTCCTCCTGCTTCAACACTCTCCGCATGCTTCGCAGGATCTTCAAGTGGATCCCCACCGAAACTAGAAGGACGGTCACCCAGGCCCTCGTCAGCAGTAGGCTGGACTACGGCAGCGCACTCTATACAGGAGCCCCGGCCAAACTCCTGAAACGGCTCCAATGCATCCAGAATGCCGCCGCTGATCCTCGACGTCCCCCGCCACTGTCACATCACACCCCACCTGAGAGACCTGCACTGGCTCCCCATTAACAAGAGGATAACCTTCAAGCTCCTCACCCACGCACACAAGGCACAACACCGGACCAGCGTACCAAAACAGCCGACTCAGCCTCTACACCCCCACCTGCCAGCTCCGCAGACCAAGCCCTCGCCACCGTCCCCCGCATCCGAAGAGTGACAGGCGGCGGCAGATCTTTCTCCCACCTCTCCGCCAAGACGTGGAACACCCTCCCCATACGCCAAGGCAGACCAAAGACCTCCTAACCTTCAGGAGACTCCTCAAGACCTGGCTCTTCGAACAGTAGCAACGTTCCCCCCCGCCAGCGCCTTGAGACCCTCACGGGTAGGTAGTGCGCTTTACAAATGCTATTGATTGATTGATGATTGATTCTCTGCCTTTCCAGTTCATCCCAACATTTTATATGTAAACTCGGCAGACCTGCCAAGCAGAATGTGGCACTGTAATGTCAAAAATGATGCTCACAGCGCCCAACCTGCATATTTGGTGAGGTTCACTGGAGTAATCTCTGCCTGTTTAGGTCAGCCTAATGTTTGCTGCTGGTAAGCATTTCACACCCTTCTCACACCTATTTAAATACTAATCCCTGGCTGGTAGAAGTTTGAGAGCAAATGCAAATTAGCCTCCTAGAACTTCAGCAGGGAAAAGGTAATTTTCTAAAAGTTTGATTTTCTTATTCAAAATTGAACTTCACCATTAAATGGGATTTTTAATAACTATTAAAAATAGTTGTTTAATAATTTTCTAGTCAGTCCCATTCTCAAGATACAATGTTAGGGTTTTAATCTGTACTCTGGTTTTCTACATAGGACAGCTAGGCCTGCCACTGAGAAAAATAGCTTTTGGGTGCTAATCACTGTAAGGGCATGTTAACATTACATTTCTACATGTCCTACTTTTAAATACCATGCACCTCACTGTGTGGCTACAATGGTGGGCCTGAACCCACGCTATACACTGTCACTATAGTGGATGACACAATAGGTGATGCAGTCCACTGGTGGCGTTTAACTTCCCGGCCCTGAGTACATCCTGTATGATATCCTAGGGACTTATAGGTAAGTTTATTATACCAATTAGGTATATGCCAATTCAACCATGTTAAATGTGGAGTACAGGCACTCCACTACAAGTTAGCAGGGTTACAGTGCACTGAATTCTAAAGACAGCAAATATATAAAATAGGGTGTGACCACACAGAAAAGGCAGATTTCCTACACCTACCATCTACAACATTGCAGTGCTCAGGATTAATCAGCAAACCTTCGCTAAAATGGTTCTCATTGAATTAAAAAAGTTAGCCCTGTCTCTATTCTCCCTCAGTTAAGGCTCTGGGTCCCTACGCTCTAGTCACAGAAATGCAGGGGCTTACACTGTCTGGGAAAGATGTTCGCATCCTCTGCCATGTTAAACTTGGGATATCCAAAATGGATTTTATTGGCCCCAATACTAAGACAACACACAGAGTCCTGTGTTCAAACTTGTGCTACACCATCACTGCACATATACGCAATCAACAGGCTCAAGGGAAGGTTCTGGGGATTTCAAATACAGTGAAGCTTTACCAAAATGCTCACCTTTCATTGACACATAGAAAAAGGTCTGGTCACACTACTGGTTCACAAAACATACTATGCTGCTACCATTGCTTTATGTGATGCAGCACAGGCATGGACAATAGTCCAAGGCACACCTTAAATTTCTCTTATATCATTATTCTTGGGACGGCTCTGGAATATGACACACTTTATGTGTCATGTTGAATTTTATATTGTTGAACCGCATTAGCAAAAAGAAATTGGTTAGGCCAAAATGCGAGAACTACTGTCTTAGCCAATCGTTGTTACTTTCTGTATTTAAATAAATAATTTAAAGGAATAACATATTCGATGATATATGCCAAATATAACTTTGCTGAATAATGGTCACTGTGCAGGTGATAGCTTATAAAATCCGAAAGTCGACTAAGACAGAGAGAAGTTTCAGAATTTGTTATTTTTTACTATGCTTATTAGCCTTTAATAATGTGGCTCTTCTTTTCACTTTTAGACCCAATTCTGGGGTCGTCAGAGAAATCAATGCTATTCATTGCACCTGAGAAATAACAATACCATGGGGTGTGTTATTTATGCGGAGTGATAAATAGCACATATTCTGAATTTTTGTATAATAATATGCAGGGTTTTGTGCTTCACACTAGAATTTGCATGGTATTGTAAATACTGTACACTTTTCCCTGATTCATTTCTGGCAGGTTTGATGTGCTGAAATGTAACAAAGTGTAAAGTATTTAATGCAACTGGTAATACTGGGTGCAGTAAATACCAGGTAACTCGCAATTTGAACCCAAATGCAGAGGGCGGAAAACTATAACAAACTCGGAATCGGTTCTTACCCTCTAAGAATAAACAATTCAAATAAGTATTGTTTTAAGCACTTTAAGATGGTTTAAGTAATGGTTTACAATATTTATTTGGCTTTAATGAACTATTAATGTTTTGTTATAGTAATTTTAGCAAATTTGGTAAAACAATAATGAGATTAAATTTTATACAGTAACCCCTGAGCACACAAAATCTATTCCTGTTCGTAACAAGAAACAAGTACCAGGCAAGAGTCTCTTATAATAAGGAATGAAGGTTGTAGATTGAAATGTCCATAAGTCAAAGATTGATGATCTTTGTAGTTTATTTTCTTTTTTCTCTTATTTCTTCAAATGTTCAAAATGATGATACAACAGCCAACACGTGTTTCGTCGTGTACAATATAACACATTGACTTCTTCAGGGCTGTAACCAAATAAACATTACCCACAGTTACTACACGTACTACGTATGGCTAGTGGTAGAAGGTGAGAAAGTACAAACCACCTTCCAATTAAATAGTAACCTGCTAGGTGCATAGATTTTAGGGAAAAAGAAAAATAGTAATGCCACTCCATTAGGACTGATCACCCATATTTTGTGAGTGAAATCAGAGTCCCAAAACCAAGAAGTTAATAAAAGAGTTACATGGAAAACAAAGTATACCCTTAACTCCCCCTTATTTACACATACGTCACCCCTAAGGTAGGCCCTAGGTAGCCCACAGGGCAGGGTACTCTGTAAGTAAAAGGTAGGGCATGTGCCTTTAAATTTTGCAAGTCCTGGTATTGAAAACCCCCTAAATTCGTTTTTTACAACTGAAAGGCCTACTCCTCTCATAAGTTAACATTGGGAATTCCGTAATGCACTTTTAAGCTGTAATTGCTGATTTGAAAGGAGTAGCTGTGTCATGTTTTATATCTTTGGAATGGTAATGGCAAATCCTCTTTACTGTTAAAGATGGATTTGACATTACTATTTTAGGAATGCCACTTTTAGAAAGTGGACATTTCTCTGCTCTAACAGCTCTGTGTGCTTGCAAGCTGTCTCCAAAACATGCCTGGGGTGGGTGACAGCTACACTTTGTGCATTCACTCTAGACAGCCCCAAACACCGGAGGGTTAGGTGTGTCTGAGTACTCATCTGCATTCTCATAGCTCTTTCTGGGCAGGAAGGGAGGGTGGGGCTGACACACCAAAATAAGCATGGCCCTGTCCACACATAAAGAGCTGTTTACCCTATACAGCTAGTCTGGAGATAGGGCTGAGAAGAAAGGGCTTCTATGGACTTCAAAGACCCTTCTTTGAAGTCAACCCTACTTTAAAGGCACAACTCGGTACACATAATGGGTCTCAGACCCCAACAAATCAGACACTTCTGGATCTGTAAGGAACCTCTACCAGAAGAACGCCTGTGTTGCTACAAAGACTGTCACTCTGATGGACTGCTGCTCTGGAATAACTGCTTTTCTGTGTGCTACTCTGCTGCCTGCTCCTCTCTGACCTTGCTTGCTGAGGGACAGCTAGACTCTGATTTGACCCCAGAGTTATCTCCAAGGGCTTGTTAGCTTGCCTCCTGATGCTTGAGACTCAGGGGTATCAAAATCTCTACATCTGCTCCAGGTCTTGGCTCAGTGGAAGTGGACCCAGATACTTGCACCAGAGATATCAACACATCTCCAGTCTATTTGGAGCAGAACCCCTGCGTCAACCCTATTGCATGAGTAGAATTGTTGCATTGCGTTCAGAACCACTGCATCGCATCCGGAACCACTACTTTGGAACCAATGAATCGCTGCACCACCCCTCCAGTGTGGAGTAAACCAGCACATCGCCTTTGGAACCGTCGCACTCAGAACCAGCGCATCGCTCCACAGACCTGATGCATTACCACAGTTGCGTGGAGAAATCCTGCATTGGGATCATCTCGTGCTCCGACAAGGATTAAGGCACTTTTGTTCAGCAGGTCCTGTATGGGTCCTGTAGGTGGCCTGAGCTCCATCACGGGTAGATAATCCCCATTGGTGCTTAATGCTTCTAAGCGCTAGGAATCTTTTTATTCTTTAAAAATTCATATCTCAACTTCTACTCATTGGATTGTTGTTGGTTTGGTCTTGTTTTATTTATAAAATCATAATCTATTTTTCTATACTGGTGTGGAGTCTTTTTGTGGTGTTTTCATTGTGTTATTGTGTGTGTGTGTTTACACATTGCCTCCTAAGTTTAGCCTCACTGCTCTGTGCCAAGCTACCAGAGGGTGAGCACAGGTTAACTTAAAGTGTGTATCTTACTTCCCTGACTAGGATTTTGTTTCATGTTCGACAGGGTGCTTCCTCTGCCAACCAGAAACCCAATTTTTAACAATTTACCTCTCGTCAGTCACCCTTTGCAATCACTTTACATCTGTACTCAGCTCGCCCCATTTCTCAAGCTCCTAATATGCCCACAGATATTCTCTTTAGCTTTGATGTCTCCCCACACCCTCCACATTTCTTCAACCCCACCGCCACCTGTCTCTCCACAGACCACCTCTTTCTCCATCTCTCTTTGGCCTAATCCACTATCCAGATCTGTAAACGTTCGATTTGAGTGGCCCATGATACTTCCTGTTGTGTAAGTTCCATCAAAGACAGTGGAGAGCGTGGCTTGGACCCGCTACTGGGAGAGGATCAACCGACAACAAAAGGATAATGTACAACACACAGTATGAAGATTTCATTGAAACTATGTCATCACCTCCTAGTCCCTCTTCTTTGTTGTAGTCCAGCATATGAGGCGTTACCCTCCTTTGCACAGGCATCTGCAAACATAGAATAAGATTCATTAACGCCCACTTCCCCTTTAAGGATTGTTTATGTAAGACCACCTCATCTGAAGCTCTTCCTTTTTTCCTGCCCCTCTCGATGGTGCAACTGGCACATGCCAAAACTGAGTTTTCCAATCATGATCTTTTTATCATATTTTCTGCAAGTTTTATTGGATTAGTGCTGCCTCCTTTTTGCAGGGTCGTGTGACAAATAACAGCACCTGAAGTCATTGGCCACTGTATGGGTGCAAGGACCATCTGTCGTTGGGCTACAGATGGGAGTCCGCCCATGGTCTGGTTGGTGGCTTTCAGGGTCATTGAAGCTGGGTAAGTGTGTGTGTTTTTAACTATGCCGAATTCCTGGTGCCAATGCGCGGTGTCTATGGTACTGCACTACAGAGGAGAGGAAACACTTGTGGGAGCTGATTTTTAAATGAAAAATATTGTGCCTACTTTATGTTGCTTTCATTGTCATGACTAGGCCGCATCAAGCTGTAGCATTTAAAAGAGTGCTTGTTTATTTATGTGCATGAGTCTTGCACGTTTATGTTTTCATTCGGTTTCAGAAAAGCATTTTCATTCAGCTACAAACCATGGTCTTCACTCACATGTAACAAATAAAGTTTCATTAGCATCTTCGGTAGGGATGTTTGCCCACTAAGTTGAGACTCTATTAACATGTCAGTGTTATTTTTCTACAAAAGCCGTTCATTGCTTTTCCTCATGATTTGCAATAATAACAAATTATGTGCACTGCTACCCAATGCAGGCACGTGTTGTTTTTAAATAATGATGTGACTGGTGCTATGTAAGTAACATTTCAGAAATGTAATATCGTGATTTGAAAATTGTGTGTTTTCTTTGTCTAAAACATTATAACAAATTTGCTTTTTTTGTGAAACAGTCAGGATTGTATGCATTTTGCTATTAGCTTCAGAGCAGTGAGGATTGGAGAGTGCACCAGATTTTAACTTCATGTCTTGAATGACGCAGGCCATATGTCAGCCTGCCTGGCACTTCTGGAGTGGTAGATGCTTGTAGTTTATTTCTATATATAGGGCTTGCTGTATGATTATTAAAAAATGTATTGTGCTTACTTAATCTTTTACAGGCACATGGAACTCAGCATTTACTATGATTGAATTATACTTATTCCCTTGATGACTAACTTATCTTCTTGCTTTCTGTGATGATTATGTTATGTATTAGGGATCTCATTCACAGTACAGCTCCTTAAAGTAATGTCAGGGACAAAACTCCATCCTCCTGCTCTTTGCCTGTTTTGACAGTTTCTTCTTCTCTAGACAACAGGGCTTTGCCCCCATTGCTGGTGAAGCTATTGAAAACCATGATTGAAGCCACTGTTAATGTCACCTTCACCGCCGATTGCTGATCCTTCACCAGCCAGAGTGCCCTGCCTTTAGGATGACTCCCTGGTGGTGCTTTTGCAAACAAAACAGGTGATGGACCGAATGTGGATCAATGTCACACATTCAACCCAGTCCAAAGATCTGGGCCCAAATCCATCGTTTTTTTGCACTCCACACCACCCTGGGTTAGACAATGGCGATATGCAAATCAGCTCTGACCCTGTGCCCCATGGGAACAGTCCAGTCCGAACTACAAAAGCCATGTCCTTCCCAGAACGGAATCAAGCATCCGAGGACCGGACCGGTTTCGAGTTAACACCTCTCATCAGCCTGGCTAGCTTGACTCCAGTGGTGTGGAGTGCCTGGGACCCACGTCTGAGCATCCCCAGCGCACTTATGGCAAATTTGCAAACAAAACAGGTGATGGACCGAATGTGGATCAATGTCACACATTCAACCCAGTCCAAAGATCTGGGCCCAAATCCATCGTTTTTTTGCACTCCACACCACCCTGCGTTAGACAATGGCGATATGCAAATCATTTGCAAATGGATTTGGGCCCAGATCTTTGGACTGGGGTGAATGTGTGACATTGATCCACATTCGGTCCATCAACCGTTTTTTTATTTGCAAATTCCTCCCTGGTGGTGCGGCAGGCCTGATATGGCTCCTGAGGATCATTTTGAGTGTGCCACTTTGGGAAAATATATTAAGAGGAAATTGTTCATCGCCATAATGATGCATTTTAGGGCAAATTTGGATTTCCAGGAGGTACTTCAGAATTCCATCTATTCTGAAACCGTGTGTCTTTCTTCATACCGGCTGCCTAAAACTCAACGCGTCCATTACTGCCCTTTAAAAAGGACTTGATTCTGATGCCTGGAAAAGCTGGCAGTACCTAGATTTGGCAATATCTGTATGCCATGCACAGATTCTCAGAGGATTCCCCTGAGAATTTAAAAGTTCACACTGTTCATTTCTCTCCAGCTTGGCAGTGTGTACTAGTGTTACAACACCACAAAAGATGCCATGCTCACTGATTCTGTGGATGAAAAGGTGGGGATAGCCCTCAAGTGTTCAATCTGTGTCCATTTCTTCCTTGTATGAGGAGACTTATGGTGCTCATACAGCACAATCGTTACTAAACTACGTACATATTTTGATTTAAACTCAATGGATGCCGTCTTTCCTGGGTGAGAAAGTTATTGAGCAAAAAATGGGGGAAATAGTAAAATAAGCCGCTATGATGTACAGTTTGTGAAGTTTTTACATTTTTTTCCTGCTCCAGTGCCAGGGTGGTGGCACATTACAGACGTTTCTGCAATTTGCCTAATCTAGGACTCGCTCCAAGTTCTGTTCTGGCTTGAAAGGTCGTGGTCGTCTATAATGTCCCCATACTGTGCAGTACATCGCTTATAAATTCCTACTGGTGAGCGTGCAGCAGAGGGATTTCAGTAAACATTTTATCTTACAATGCCTATTATCCTTGAACACTGTGACTCTTATATTTTTTCACTTTTTGCCTTTTAAGATAAACAGTTAACATCATTATTTTTTGTAAACATGTTAAAGATGTTCCTCCTTTCTGCCCAATACGTACTCTTTACCATCTGAGGGTGCGTGCTTGGTAACCGCTGCTGCAGTCTTTCCCTATGGGGTTCAACTGTGGGCTTTTGTCCGTGTTTGGGGGGCTTTGATTGCCAATGACTCAGTGCTGCTGGTGGTCCAAGGGAGCAATACTCAAGAATTTTCACCCATTTCCCGGGATATCTGAGAGAAGATAATGTGATCTGTTCAGCAACTTCAGAAGCAGGCACCTCTAAAAACATAACTATTTTCTAACAAAAAGGGGCAATATTGTCCCAGAACCTCAGGAAGAATAGGGTCTGGAACTGTTTTCAACTTTGTTCCTGTTTCCAAAGTGAGACAGAGTATTCTGTCCAATAACCAACCTGAAAGGTTTGAGCTCCTTCATAGTGGATACCAGAGTGGATTCAGGTGGTCTTTCTTCAGGACAGCCTATTAATGGTTTCCACTGGGCTATTTGAAATCCACCACCCAAAAAGATGCATCTTTTTAGATGTCTGAGAGACTCTATCCTGTCAGTACCTCCTCCAATGTACATTCTCCTTAAGCCAGTATCAATTCTGAACTCTGTTGTTTTGGTTGAGACTAGAGCTATAGGTACTCACCTCAGTGTTGGCATACCACTGTTCTTTCTACTGCAATTGAAGGGCATCCTTATCTAGATGACAGAAAGGTCCATGCCCCCCCCCCCCCTCTTATACCGATTCAGTCACACACAACCATAATGTGCTTCTTGCTTCTGGACTTTAGGTGGATCCTATATCAGAAGCAAACTCTCCTGATTCTCTGCCATCTCCTTGAATTCATAGGGAATTTATAGGGTCACTTCAATACTGTTAAAATTCATACAGAACAACAAGCCACGTACTAGCGAAAAATGAAAAGTACATGCTGAGGGGATATCATGTAAAAAGGGATCTCCAAAACTTATTTTATGAAAGAAAGGGTAAACTCACCTACTCACCAAATCAGGTACAAGAATCGGAATCTACAAATGAACTGGAAAAAAACGTGAGAATTGAATTAAAAAAATTGGGACAACATCACCAGAAAGTGTGGTATAGTTAAGAAAAATACCTTACAGGGAAGGTTCCACCAGCAATGACTCAGCAAAAACAGGATTACTGTAAGAACAAAAAGTAAAGCTTATTGAATCATGAAAAATCAAGGAAAGATAAATCTCAAAAAAACAAAGGAAATGCTGTTGTTTAACAAATATGTTAAAAATACCTCAAGTTAATTCAATCCACAAGGCGACATCCAGAATTCGCTTGCTGCACGGCTGATGAACATCTAGCTTCACTGCTGTTCAGGAGAACAGCTGTAACAGTCCAGTCAGCTTCCCGATGAGGAAGGAGATAAGAGGCGGGCAGCTCACACACCATCCTTTATATACAAAACTGTCACCCGCATCTCATGGGTAAAAATTGAAGAAGGACTATAAAAAGAGTTTTAGAAAACAGGTCAAAAGACTGCCAATTGGTACAGGTTCCAAAACCTGCTAAAAAAAGAAAACCCTGCCAATTTGGTATAATTTACAAAACCTACTTGAAAAGGGGAAAATAATGCCGGTTGGTAAAGAAATATCCAATCAGTTTGATTTTCTAGATTAAAATTTTGATTTGGTAGATCTGAAAGGAAGTGGGCACAATTTAAAACAGATTTACAAAAAGGCAAGAGGTTACAAAAGTTACTTAACAATCATCATTACATGGTCGCACATTCCTATTTATAGACACTTTTAGGGTAATAATATTTGAAAACAGTGCATAGAAGACTTATGCTGTTACAATCAATACATATACTGGAAGTATACAACTAATGTATATGTGCACTGCTAAACTGAGCAAACACAGGGATATGATGGACGGAGCGCAGTCACAGATCTGGGCTGAATCCATAATCGTTCTTTAGCTCACTTCGCCACCCCAGTTCAGACCCAGCCATATGCAAATCAGTCTTGACCCTGTTCCTCATGGGAACACTCCAGCCCGAACTGCCAATTCAAGTCTTACCTGGACCGGAAACAAGCATCCTGGGACCAGTTTCGGGGTAATACCCCTCATCAGCCAGATTAGCTTTAATCCAGAGGCAAAGTGAGCAAGGGACCGGTCTGCTAAATTGAGCCAGTCCAAAAAAACCTTAAGGTCCACATTTGTATACCATTAACAGTCAGCGAACATAATATAGGTATAAAATCATTGTATGCACAGATCACAACAATTCTCAAGAGGAGCTATTACAGAAGCAGCCATTGGGAAAGCTTGTCTTGCTGATGCAACCAGACTGAATTCATCCACTTTATTAGAGCCCTGGATAATGTTATTACATTTGAAGATGCACCTGCATTCTGCTCTAATCAGCAAGGTTTGCACAACCATCTCGTCTTGTTTTTTAATTGTCTCTGCCACTTGGCACAAATATAATTGTCCCAGTTCCACACAATGACTTAAATGCTGGGCTGTGAGATTCTTACATCAGATACGACTCCGGTATTGACATAGTCTGACCTTGACTTTTTGAGTAGTATGCCCTATATAGATCAAATTACAGGGACACCAGATTGCATAGATAACATTGTCCTTATTACAATTAGAATAGTTACTTAATGTCTGTTTGGTGTTGCAATAAACAAATTCTCTGCAATCAATAGTATAGTTACACATAATACAACTTCCATACCTATAATATTCTAAAAGGCAATTTAATCCTAGATAGGAGCCTATGTCCGTTTGTTCCCTAATGTCTGTTTGATGTTTTCATGAACAAATTTTCTCCAATCAATATTGTAGTTAATCATATTACAATTTCCACACCAATAATGTTCGAAAAGGTAGTCCTAAATAGGGGCCTATGCCTGCGTGGGTCTGTTTAGATTGAGTGCTGGCTTGAACCAAATGATCCTGTAAGTTCCTACCCTTGTGAAAGGAAAACATTGGAATCTGGTTAGTGAGGCCTTTGGAGGTGAGTAAAGAACAATTCTTTTTTATTATCTGTTTAGGGCATGAATAATTTTGCACAATGTGTTAACACTGACAATGTGGTCAGTCTTTTTTGGGCTTAGGGGTAAGGAGCTGATCCATGGATCGTTTCACCTATTTTCTTGAATAACCATGGGCCAACAGTTTGTTGCTAAATATTTCTGCTTCTCTAAAATAGTCAGCTTTACACTTACAGTTCCTAGAAATATGTAGGAACTGATCAAAAGGAAATCCACCCCTAAGTGCCTGAGGGTGATTGCTGGTGCAATGTTATATGTTATATGTTATCTATATATATAAAAACGAAAGTATGTCTGTTTGTCCTTTATGCATTACTACACCATTCATCCGATCGCCATGAAACTTTGGGAAGTTGTTGTGTACACTCCCGCGAAGGAGTCTGGCAAAAAAAATTAATAATAATAAAAAAATAAAAAATAAATTGTTAAAAGTTTTTGAGTACACTCCCGCGAAGGTTTCTGGCAAAAAAATAATCTTTCCAATACTGAACGTTTACAGTTTCCGGTGCGACAAGCTCTGCAATGACCATCAACAAAGTGTGTGAACTAGATTTGGAGAATCCGTGCTTCTCACATGGACAACTGTCTGTGCCCAGCTCACGCGTCGGAAAACCTTCTGATTTATTTGTGTACGCACCAGACGGAAAAGCACAAAATACCGTGTATCCTCAAGCACTCGAATAAATAAACAGAATTAAAACAACACTTTAAAATGCTTTCCATATTAAAATGAATAAGTTTCAATAAAAATGACACAATGTAAATTAAATGTTATCATAACAAGTTTCCTTAAATTTCCTTTCTTCTGAGATCGCAGCAACGCGCGACTGGTTAGCTAGTGTTATATAAATGTATAACATGCGCGGCTGCTCATGAGTGTCCCGGCGCGAAACCAAACAGGGTAGTGCAGTGGGCTTCAGGTAAATAGATATGTTTTCAATTTCTTCTTGAAAACAACTGGATGCTGGACGGTGCGCAGGACAACCACCGCTTTCACCGCAAAAGAGCTGCCCCCTATCCTCTGACGCTTAAAATGTGGGACCTGGGCATGACATAAGGACGAAGAATGCAGGGAGCGCGCAGGAACATAGAAGGAGAAACGCCTCTGCAAGTAGAGAGGGCCACACCCATGGAGGCCATGGTAGGCCAAAGTCAAAAGTTTTAATTTCACTCTATCCGCCATGAGAATCCAGTGGAGAGAGCGCAACTTTTGATGCACACTGTTACTGGCCAACAGACCAAACAGGAGTCTGGCTGCGGCATTTTGAACCATGTGTAGCTTCTTCAGCAGGTAGCCCAGGATCCCAGCACAAAGGGCATTGGCATAATCCAACCGAGACAAGATCAATGCACAGATGACCATTTCCCTTGCTGCCTGCGGCAGGAGAGGAAAAAATCTTCTGAATGTTTTAAGCAGGTCGAAGCAACAGCCGGCCAGCTTCTTGATATGTATTGAGAAGGAAAGACCTTCATCGAACCAGACCCCAAGATTTTTGTTGGCTTCCCTGATCAGGTAGGTAGTGGGTACTCAGGAGGCCAGAGCTGATCTCTGAAATTGAGGGGAAATTTACCAAATAGCAGAATCTCTGGCTTTTCTTCATTGCACTTAAGCTGGCCTCCGCCAGCCATTTAAAGATAAATGATTGGCAATGTTGGACCAGAAGTACAGAGTCCGCATCTTTGTCCCATGTAAAAAGTAGCTGGGTGTCATCGGCATAGCCCCCAGCTCCTCTGCCAAATACATCAGAGGAGTAACATAGATATTACATAGGAGGGGACTAAGGGAGGATCCCTGCGGGACTCCCGTTGTTACTGGCTGAGGGGAAGAAGAGGACGGTGGAATCCAAATCTGCTCGAACCGCCCTTTCAGGAAGGATCTAAACCAGCCCCACACCTTGCCCGACAAACCAATCTTGGCCAGACGTGACAAAAGAAGTGAGTGCGGGACCTTGTCAAACACGGTCGAGAGGTCAAGCAAAATCAACTCAGCCCTCCTGCTGGCGTCCAGACACTCCTGAATGGCCTCCGCCACCTCAACCAACACTGTTTCTGTGCTGTGGGATGCCTGGAACCTAGATTGAGCTGGATGCAGGAGCACCTCCTTTTCACAAAAGTGGTGAGCAATGAAGTAAAGTATTCCTTTCTGTCGGCTTCTGAACAGACTTGGTTAACTGTCAACTGCACAGATTGTCAAGTCAAAAAAATCATATGCATTCCGGTTTTAGGTATGGGTGAATCTTGTATCTGGTGTGAGGGAATTAATCCGGATTAGGAATCCAGAGAGGGTATGTTCATTGCCTCTCCAAATCATAAAAATATCATCATTAAATTATTGCTAGTGTAAAATATGGCTGTTGTAAGGGCTAGAAATGGGATCAAAAATGTAACGGTCAAAATTATTAATAAACAATATGGCAAAGAAGCCCCCATAGTTTTCAAACGGAAAGTAGTTTTTCTTGAGGGCCACCTTGAGAAGAGATGTAATGAACTCTCCTGGAATCTCAATAAGTTCTGGACGAGTATCTAAGGAGAGGCTCACTTTAATTCCCTCATCATGAGGTATGTTTGCATATAAGGACTCTACATCCATTCATACCAGAATTTCCTCATTCCCATTAAAGCACAATCTTCAATTTTGGTTATATAGTCACCACTGTCCACAATATAGCTCTGTCTTTCGGTGATAAAGTCTCTCAATAAGCCTTTCAATAAAAGTGCTGTCTCAAGCACCACGGGGCAATACGGTCTTCTCTGTCAGCCTCCTCACTGTTGTCTTAGGCAGAGACTCGTCTGTTCTCTAGCAGAGAGACTTACATTCCAGCGGTAGAGGACATTTAAGTAAGTGCTCCCCTCATTCATGGACCTCCCTATTCACACAGGCATCTTCTAGAGACTGGGGCAGCAGCAGGTTCCTCCCTGACTGGACCTCTTTGTGTCCAAACTGAACTAATTGCTTCTTCCTTTGACTGTTCACATTGCACCTTACGGTATGGAAGCTGCAAGGCTTTAGCTGATGAGGTGGGGTAATTCCTGTGGGGCAGTTGGTGCTTAACAACAATCCAGATGACCTGTTCTAGATTTTGTGGATCTTTCCTTACTTTACTTTCCCTATGCCCCTAAGCTAGTCCATGATTTTTTGAAGGTCAAGTTTGAACATGAGTGTCTTGCGTATGCACCCAGTTAGCCAGTATAAGGGGTTTTGTTGAACCCTGGGTGGTTTGTTAGCGGTAAACAGCTTTGCATACAAATTTCTCCGTAGATTCAAACTGTCTAGATGAAGCATAAACACGGTGCTTTCCTCCGGGAACTCACATCTTGTCCAGAGGGCTCCCAAATTGCTCCTTTTGAGTCTTTGAATTCATGTGAGCGTGAAATATTTCATCCTTAAGGTGTCTTTCCTTGTATGTATCACCTCTGCCAGGGACCTGGGTGAGGTGGGTGCCCTCCTGTGTACTGCTCCTTATCTTAGGTTTCTCCCTCACATTGAGTTTCTGTGCTCCTCTCTTTATTTTAAAGCCAAGAAACGTTCAAAATTACACTTAATTCAGGAATTATAAGTCGCACTTTTATTCCTGCAGTCTCTGACCAGGCTGGGTTGGATTTCAATTCCTTGGACAAAACAGGAAGTAAGGTAAATTCTGGCATGAGAGTTTTAAAGAATTCAACTTTTGGGGGTGAGGGGTGCACACCATCTTGTCATGACTCTTCTAATTTTGTCCATTATTCTAACAGAGTGCGTGCAGAATGGTAGGTGCCCTGCCCAAATGGCACCTGGATAAGAACATTCTCAAAACTGGAGCGACAGCTTTGTGGGGAGCGAACGTCCAGGCAGAAGGGAGATGGTGTGGGCCCTTTTAATATTTATGGCAGTGACCCCTGATGAAGGGCAACTTTGTCACGAAATGCAGTCTTGGATGAATTTGCGTCAATCGTGCTTTTGGAAGAGGTTCGGATGGCCCACCTTGAACATAAGAAAACAGAAAATTGGCATTCCATTCCACGTGTGAATGTATATCAAATTGGAAAAAGTTGAACAAGTGATTTATATGTTTGAATTAACAGGTTTACATGGACAAATGTGGAATAATTATATGACCGCCACAAAGGCGCAATTTAGCTGTGCATTTGGTTGGAGCTAGAGTTAGCTCCAGTTTTGAGAAAGAGAGTTTTAAAGACAATAACAGGGAGGGAGAGCTACACTATTCCAGAAGCCTGTTTTCTGGGCTTTGCCCCACGCCATAAGCAATGCAAGGCTGGACCTAAATTTGCTGAAATTATTATTTATACTAGTGAAATGTGCCATTACTATGCCCTGGTAATTCTCTTAAGGTTCACCTATTAAACCCACAGCATATACAAATTCCCGATCGCCAGAGAATGGGCTGAGCTGTGCGCCGCCCTAGCCAAAGCCAAAAACAATGATACAAGACCCCCATGAAAGACAAGGTGGACTACCCTTTTCTGCTGGACGCTACACTAGTGGTTCCAGGAAGGATAACATCTGGACTTTTCCACAGCACAACTCTTATAATTAAAGCAACACTAACCCCTAGTCCATCCATGCTCCCCTTGAGTAACCCAGCTTAATCCAGAGGCCTTTACATAAATATATCGGATCACTGAAACAATATTGACGGACCGACTATCGAGTACAAAAATTATCGACGTAATTATATTGAGTACAAAAATATCGACTCCCAATACTTAAACATAAAAATACAAAAATATCGACTCTAAAATATCGCAACCAAAAAACATCGAAAACAACATTATCGACCCTAAAAAATATCGCAATTAAAATATATCGACTTTCAATACACATAAAGAAATAATCAAAAATATCGAAAACTAAAATATAGACCACTAAAATATCGAAAAAATAAATTATCGACTGCACTATACATAATAAATATACGAAGATATCTGTAAAAAACAATTTAATCGTAACATAAATCAGCATACTTATATAAAATATAACATACTACAATTAAACAACAAATAAATCGCAACATTTATAACATATAAACATTTTTATAATACAATAAGTTCACATAATATAATCATATAAAACATTATACAGCTCACATTACAAAACAATATTAAATAAAAAAAATGAAAAATAAATGCACCACAATATAAAACCATTACCTACATCTACAAAACGATTCACTGAACTACCAAAAAAATTCAAAATTTCTCAAACAACCAATAAAAAACACCAAACAATTAAATCAACCAATCAAATCAACCAACACATAATTCAAACACTATATAAAGAAAGAAAACACACAATTAGATACCACTTGGTGCTACAAAACGTGAAGAAGGGGAAACTCTGCCAAATTTTCACCAGAAAAGAAAACTACTACCATCAAACAAAGGATAAAGAAAACTAAAGTAAGTACCTGACATTAACTACTAGGCCTAGCACTACAAACTACAAATAATAAATTAAACAATAAACTAATCTTTTTCTTTCATTTTTACCATTTATTGCAGATATACCACAATTAAAGAAAAAAAGCAAACATTTACAAACCTATAAACTCTAAAAACAAAGTAAGTATACAAACTGAAATAACAGAGACAAGTTATAAAACAAATCTTAGAAAGAAAACGTCCAAGTGAAAAGGAATCCAATACTTGTGAACAAAACATATACAATAAATTATTTTTCTTTTACCAACAGAGCCATCAACAAAAGAAACAGAGAAGAAAACCATCAAAACACAGAGCACAGCCCTCCAAACAACTGAAAAACTGGTAAATATACTAATCAAATGTGATAAATGTAATGATAAACGTAAAACAAACCTAAATTTCTCTATGTAACATTTACTTACTGTAGAAAGAAACCAGAACAATGACAGAAGAAGCTAAATTTGTAACTTCACAGAAAGGGAAAATGCTTCTTTGTTATATGGGCTATATATATACCCAAGAAAAACAACATCAATTGAAAGTGTTTTGGAAATGCAGCAAATATTACAGTAATAAATGTTATGGTCGTGCTATAACTCATGAAACAACTGTAACTAACACAACAGAACATAACCACCCTCCCAACGTTACAGAAATAGAAATTAGACAAATGCTTGACTCACTAAAAGAAGCAAGCACTAACACAGACCGCCCATCTACAACTATTCTTAAAGACCATCTAAGAACTCTCCCCCAACATGCATCAAGTCAAGTCCCTTCTATAGATTCTCTAAAAAGGACAATAGCTAGACAAAAAAGAATAACTAGAGCTACACCACCTGCCCCAAAAACATTTGAGGAAGTCCAAATACCCCCTGAACTAACCATAACCCATATTAACGAACCTTTCATCATATATGACAATGCATGTAAAGAAAAAAGAATTATAATGTTTGCTACAGCTGACAATATGGTGAAATTACACCAATGCAAAACATGGATTACAACAAGTTCAGAATGCGGCGGCACGAATGCTCAATAACATCCCTATGTCACGGTCGGCCAAACCCCCACTGAAGGCTTTGCATTGGTTACCGGTGCAGGAAAGGGTGAAATTTAAATCTCTCTGCCTTGCACATAAAATCTTGCAGGGTAAAGCCCCCCCGTTCTGCAACATCTGGTGACCCCCTACAAGGCCAGTAGAACACTTCGTTCAGACCAAAAACATCTACTTAAGATTCCTAGGGTAAAAAAGGCCCGTTCAGGAGGAAGGAGATTCTCCGTGAAGGTTGCGACTCTTTGGAACTCACTTCCTTTAAGTTTGCGTTCTGAGCCATGCCTCTTGCGTTTTCGTAAACATCTGAAAACACTTCTTTTCTGTTAACTGCTGTCCCTCAACTCACATAAGCGTTACTCTGTTGGATATGCGCTGGGATGCTCCAGGGTAACCATGCGCTATACAAAACCGCCTTAATAATAATAATAATAATAATGGATGATGGATGGCACATTCTCAGTGTGCCCAAAACCATTCTGCCAATTATACACCATCCATGGACACTATCAAAACTGCAATATACCCTTCATATATACCCTACTACCCAGCAAACAGCAATCAACCTATAGTGAGGTACTAAATAAAATAAAAGACCTAACGAATATTTACTTCCCCCAAAAAATTATCATTGACTTTGAGAAAGCAATGATAAATACAATTCTAAAAACCTACCCTCACACAGCAATCCAAGGTTGCTACTACCACTTTAACAAATGTATATGGAAACATATACAAAAATCTTCCCTAAGGACCCAATACTGCACTGACAGTACTTTTGCCTACCAGGTAAAAAAATTAATTGCACTGGCCTACGTTCCAGTTAGAGATGTAGTGGAACATTACAACCTAATATTAGACAGCCCCTATTATAAAAAAATGAAACTAAACTAAGCCCTCTGATTATTTCGAAGATACATGGGTAGGGAGACTACACAGATCTGGACCCAGAAGGCAACCCAAATTCCAAATCCCCTGGTGGAACATCTACCTAAGCACACTAAATAAACAAGCTAAAAGCAACAACGCTGTCAAAGGATGGCACAATGCTTTCCAAGCAGGTACAGGCAGAAGTTCCCTAACCCTACATAAACTCCTTCAAGCATTACAAAAAGAGCAAAGCTACCAAGAACTCCGAATGGAGCAATCTATAACACAAATAGGCCCGAAACTAACTAAAGAAACGGAAAAAAATGTACAACACCTTACAAAGCCAAGTAACCCTATACCCAACTACCAGAGACCTACCATACCTATCTACCATAGCTAAAACAATTCTTTAAACATAATTCACATACCTACAATATTCAAATAGTAAACATAAAATATAGATATTAAACACATGTTAGAAACTGTAACAAAATTATTGAAATATATTTAATATTTTATTTAAATAAATCTAAATAATTTCCTTACAATTACTAACATATATCATAAAATTACATAAAAAATAACATAACAATCCCACCCAATAAAAAAATGAAAAATACTTACTCACTTTGTTGCTGAAGAGAAACCTTTGTAACCAAATAAGTCATTCCTTCGAAGTAATCGACCCAAACAATCCAAACGAGATCATCCAAAAATAACACGAAATCAAAAGAATTCTGCTCCAACACAATCCACTCGGAAACCCTCAAAAAGCCCGAAAATAGTTCCCAAAAATAGAAAAAACGCTCCATGGAAATGTGATATAAATAAAATTAAAAAAAACAGATCCATAACGATTCTTCTCCATAATGGATCCAACAATAAGCCATTAAAGACCCGAAAATAGTGTAAAAGATAACAAACGCTTCAGGAAAATGTTAGAAAATGTGTCTCTAATATATTAAAAAATAATAGAGACCCTTCTTACGAAAAAAAACGCAATCTTCTCCCAAAAACGACATCCGCATAAAGTACCTGTAAAATAGAAAAAATACATACCCATCCGCACACAATACACCCCAACATACAATATAAAACACTATTAAACACAATACAAAACATCACGTTACATTTCTAACCCTATTCCTACCTCATCAACATACTAACCCAAAACTAGTAAACCGGAACCAAAACGATAACCGTAACTACCGCCTAAAACACACACATCCTACAACTATCAAACAATAGAAAACTTACACACACTCCTCAAACACTCAAACTAAACATATAACTTATATAAAGTACTTAAAATTAAACTTACCCTTCCACACGCGAAGCAGGTTCCAACCGCGAGCTCTTCCAAATCGAAATGACCCAAAATAACATGGCGCGGTTACAAAATAGGCCCAAACAAACAAATAGTCCCATTTATATTAACATTAAATAACATTGAAAAATTATTTTACACATGTTACAATATACATTATGTAACTATTGTATTTTTATCAATTAAACAAAAATGTAACTTTGTTATAAAAATGATTCCAATGTACTATATGTTATTGTCAATGACTTTATATTAAATAAACAAACATTTATCTTATTTAAATTACTTACATGACTGTATGAATATACAATACTGTTATTAATATTACTATTATTTACTGTTTGTATAAACCAATATTTTACCTAAAAACATTGGCAATGTATCTGTAAAAATTATTATTATTAATATTTTATATATTAATAATAAAAAAATATTTCAAAAAAATACAAATGTAAATATTATAATAATGTTAACAAAACCTACCTTTTTGTATTAATGTTTTATAAATATGTGTACTACACAAAATGTTTAAAAATACTACCACAAAGTTTAAAAATTATAAAAAAAGTTGTTATATATGACTTGTCAAATACATTTTTATTTTTACATTAAAAACTGTGAAATAAACAAAAAAATGTCCACTTAATAAATATTACTTTACTTCAAAATAATTGTAATAAATTATGTTTGCAATAATAATTTTTTGAGACAAATGTACAACTGTGATTAAAATGTAAATATTTTTAATTTATATAATGAAAATTAAAATGTACAGATAACATTGAAAAATGTCAATAAAATTATTTTCTGATTTCTTATTTTACACCCTACGTTTTGAAAATAATAAAGTATTTAAAACATGCTGTGACTCTAATTCTTTTTTTTTAATTACTAACAATTACAAAAATTAATTAATATTGTTATAATAATTTTACCATACAACATTAGTTCAACATAGTTAATATCATTATACAGACCCTCCAGAATTCCGCGATTTCGCGATTCACGAAAAAATCGCGAAATCGGCCGACTAGCGCGATGGCCACGATAATTGCAATTATCACCGCGATATTTGCTAAAAAGTGTCTGCAAAACAAACAATGCCCGTTAATTGGCTGTGCGCGCACACGTCACTATGTGCCGCCGTCCAATACCTGCTTCCTCCTGACCAATTTCTCCAGCTTGTTGAGGCTAATAAACTTTTTCACAACCCCGGCTTTGGCAAAGCCTACCGCTTCTATGCTGTCACGTCCCTTCTGCACCAGAGCGCCTGTATCCCTGATCCTCTGCAGGTGGGCCTGTATGTACATATTAGCGTGCTCAGGCCAGGCTTCATTAATCAAATACCGGACACATCCGGAAAGACCTCTGCACGGCAGGCTTTGACACGCATGCAGACGGCACGAGCGTCCGTACCTGCTGGGTCCTCGTGTCTCTTCTGCCATTGAACAGGCCTTCTCCAGCCTCCCAGGTGCTCTGTGGAAGAGCAGCTTGGCAGAGCTTCCATTCCTCAATCGTAGGCGGGGGTCTGTAGAATGACGTGTAGGGGTAGACTAAAAGTTCAGCGTCAGCAGTGAGGAAAAATCCTTCATCTCACCTGCTTTTGGGGTGTACGCTTTCTTACAGGTGGTCTCAGAGGAATGCAAGACACCTGCACCCCCCCCCCCCCCCCCCCCCCCCAATGAATGAAGTTTTTGTAGGACTAAGTTTCCAGCCGTGGCTCTGGGCACTAAATCAGAAATCACGTGAGGGCACTAAAACATGTACTTGGCCGCTTTATCTGCTGTAGTAAGAGTTGGTGCGCGCCAGTGTCTCCTCTGCTGTTAAAATAAGTTATGTTTTTAACACGTAAAGCAGACTTTCTAGCTGATCATGTCACTGAGTTTACTTTCATGGATTTTAAGAATATACTTGTTTCCCCTTCAACCGAGGACGATACACCTGCCACTGACTATAAGTTATACTACATAAATATAATACCTTTCGTTATATGTTTTTCAAGATTTACCAGTGCTGGGTCAGTTATTCATTTTTCTTTCCAGAGGACCCGGTTAGGTAAACATCACGCTTTGCCAAAATTCTTGGTCTCTGTTCCACTGGCACCACACTCATTGAGCCAATCACATCATCCCACATCAGGAGGCAATTCATTTTTTGGGTGCTGTTGGGGTTATCAACCGTACAGACCCATTGCATGTAAAGTGTCTGAATCTTTTTAACAAATGACATTTTCATTTTGATACTAGCAACCACACGTCATATATGCTAACAATGCAGCTATGCTTCGTTGTAACTAACTTCGCTAGACTGGTCAACAGACTACAAGCTCAGTGATATATAATAAAATAGGGCAGAGGATTATTATGCCTGCTACAAAGTACGTGAATCAGTTTACAAAGTCACTAGGCTAGTGTCCTTCCATTTCTGGTACTTTAATGCAGTTTCAAGATATTCTTAGAGTTTCAAATTGCTCAAATTGGGGTAATTTCTGATATTTATCTGTTTCCCTAGATTTCATTGCTTGATTTTGTTCAGGAGAAAGTGTCACTCATAGTCATTGAATGTCACTCATATCTACAGTGAATTTATGAAAACGGCACACATAAGCAATCTGAAACCCTGTCAGTTATGTACCCTGCAGCAGCACTTCCGAACTGCTGGGGATATTTTAAGGCCCCTTTCAGACCATTGGGTTTCAGAAAAGAGGATATTTTTTTAAATGCATTGCCTTGTCTTTGTCCACTCAAACAGTGGCACTTAAATTGCCACACTTAGGGGGTCAATACGACTCAAGTCCGTCCGCGACCCCAGAGCATGAGAGAACGTCCGCATGGGCTGCGGCGTTCCCTCTGTGCAGATTAGGATGTGACCGCCTGGGTGGCGGTCACATCCTCTATTTTAACATTGCGGCGGGTGGAGCTTCAAGCTTCAATCTGCACCCGCAGCAATGTTAAAAAAGCATGCACAGCATTTGCGTGCACAAAGCGGCAGGCACTGCGCGGTGCCTGCTGCATTGTGCACGCAAATGCAGGGGGGTACCATAGGTACCCCCCATGTGCACCCCCCACCCCCCACTACACCTAGGGGGCCCGCAACGGACCCCCGCAGTGCAGTTACACATGCTTTTCCACGGCGGAAAAGCCGCCGCGGAAAAGCATGTTCAAAAGCACATCCTAATCTGGCTGACGGTGTCTGAGAGACACCGTCACCATTTTAGTGCTTTTCCGCCGCGGTTGTAAGCCAGCCGCGGCGGAAAAGCTGCGGACCTAAACCATGACCCACCAGCCATCCTAATGTGGCGGTGGGTCCTGGTGGGTCCGCAGAGGATTTTCCGCATCCTCCGGGCCGGCGGTGGCTTCCGCCGGCCCGGAGGATGCGGAAAATCCTCCATCGTAATGACCCCCTAAATTTGCTGCATTACTTTTTAGTAAAGCGCTCTAGCAGCAAATCAGGACTTCCTCTATGGGTCATATTTGTATTCACAGTATATTTTCAATGTTATAAAGGATGATAGAAATTACTGTGTTTTTAAAATGGACGGGTCTAAGAGGCAGCGGTGCCCCGGCAGGGGTGCATACATGGGTGCAGATTGGAGCTGTGCTTCCGTAGAGCTGCAGACACTTTAACCATGCCAGTTTCACAGTGGAATACCCTGTTAAATCAGTTTACATTGATTTAAGGCTGAAGAGGAATGATTACGAAAAAAATAAGGTGCCGCAATAATGCCGCTACATTTCTACTTTTGTGCTGCTAAATTTCAATTTTTGTGCCGCTAAATTTGAAAATCTATGCCGCAATATCCTGGGGAGTCTGATTATATGTACTTTCACAAAAGACTAAACATTCATATATTATAATTTACTATTCCCACTACATCAACTATATATTCTACCAAAATGCTGAACAGTCAACCAAAATAATTTATCATTCCCACTCCACCAAGTATAAACTCAGGGAAGGTGCTAAACCCTTAACCGAAATAAATTACTATTCCAACTATACCAAATATAAACTCAAAGAAGATGCTGGACACAAAACCCATATAATTTACTATTCCAACTCCACCACCTATAAACTCAGGGAAGGTGCTGGACACTCAAACAATATAATTTACTATTCCCACTCCACCAAGTACAAACTCAGGGAAGGTGCTGGACCCAACACCCATATAATTTACTATTCCCACTCCACCAAGTACAACATCAGGAAAGGTGCTGAACACTCAAACAATATAATATACTATTCCCACTCCACCAAGTAATAACTCAGGGAAGGTGCTGGACACAAAACCCATATAATTTACTATTCCCACTCCACCAAGTACAAAGTCAGGGAAGGTGCTGGACACAAAACCCATATCATTTACTATTCCCACTCCGCCAAGTACAAAATAAGGGAAGGTGCTGGACACTCAAACAATATATTATACTATTCCCACTCCACCAAGTAATAACTCAGAGAAGATGCTGGATACCAAACCCGTATAATTTACTATTCCCACTCCACCAAGTACAAAACTCAAAGTAGGTGCTGGACACAAAAGCCATATAATTTACTATTCCCACTCCACCAAGTACAAAGTCAGGGAAGGTGTTGGACACAAAACCTATATAATTTACTATTCCCACTCCACAAAATACAAACTCAGGGAAGGTGCTGGACAGAAAATCCATATAATTTACTATTCCCACTCCACCAAGTACAAAGTCAGGGAAGGTGCTAGACACAAAACCCATATAATTTACTATTCCAACTCCACCAACTATAAACTCAGGGAAGTTGCTGGACACTCAAACAATATAATTTACTATTCCCACTCCACCAAGTACAAAGTCAGGGAAAGTGCTAGACACAAAACCCATATAATTTACTATTCCAACTCCACCAACTATAAACTCAGGGAAGTTGCTGGACACTCAAACAATATAATTTACTATTCCCCCTCCACCAAGTAGTAACTCAGGGAAGTTGCTGGATACCAAACCCATATAATTTACTATTCCCACTTCACCAAGTACAAACTCAGGGGAGGTGCTGGACACAAAACCTATATAATTTACTATTCCCACTCCACCAAGTACAAACTCAGGAAAGGTGCTGGACACAAAACCCATATAATGTACTATTCCAACTCCACCATGTATAAACTCAGAAAAGGTGCTGGACATTCAAACATTATAATTTACTATTCCCACTCCACCAAGTACTAACTCAGGGAATGTGCTGGATAGCAAACCCATATAATTTACTATTCCCATTCCACAAAATACAAACTCAGGGAAGGTGCTGGACAGAAAAACCATATAATTTACTATTCCCACTCCACCAAGTACAAAGTCAGGGAAGGTGCTGGACACAAAACACATGGAGTGGTGCGGCTCAATGGTTAGAGGCGGCAGACCCGTAAGCAGAGAACGGCCCAGGACGAGGGTTCAATCCCCGACGGGGCAGGGTCGTGGACCAGGGTCAACCGGACTCGATAATACTCGCCTCGGTGCCTACTCTAACCAGTGAACACACTCTGCAACTCTGGGCATTGAGCTTGCCTCATCTCTACAACGGCCCCCCACAGACGCTGGGGATGCCTGGTTTCACCTTGGAGATACCCAGAAAGGGACCATCTCACAGGGAAAACTAGGACGGGTTCCCCAGCGGTCTTCAGCGCCAGGATACTCCTTGGAGTCACAGTGCGCTTTACAAGTACACCCACATTTACATTTACATTTACATATAATTTACTATTCCCACTCCACCAAATACAAAGTCAGGGAAGGTGCTGGACAGAAAACCCATATAATTTACTATTACCACTCCACCAAGTAGTAACTCCAGAAAAGTGCTGGACAATCAACCTATATAATTTACTATTCCCACTCCACAAAGTACAAACTCAAAGAAGGTGCTGGACACAAAACCCATATATTTTACTATTCCCACTCCACCAAGTACAACGTCAGGAAAGGTGCTGGACACTCAAACAATATAATATACTATTCCCACTCCACCAAGTAATAACTCAGGGAAGGTGCTGGATACCAAACCCATATAATTTACTATTCCCACTCCACCAAGTACAAAGTCAGCGAAGGTGCTGGACACAAAACACATATAATTTACTATTCTCACTCCACCAAATACAATGTCAGGGAAGGTGCTGGACAGAAAACCCATATAATTTACTATTACCACTCCACCATGTAGTAACTCCAGAAAAGTGCTGGTCAATCAACCTATATAATTTACTATTCCCACTCCACAAAGTACAAACTCAAAGAAGGTGCTGGACACAAAACCCATATATTTTACTATTCCCACTCCACCAAGTACAACGTCAGGAAAGGTGCTGGACACTCAAACAATATAATATACTATTCCCACTCCACCAAGTAATAACTCAGGGAAGGTGCTGGATACCAAACCCATATAATTTACTATTCCCACTCCACCAAGTACAAAGTCAGCGAAGGTGCTGGACACAAAACCCATATAATTTACTATTCCAACTCCACCATGTATAATTTTAGAGAAGGTGCTGGACACTCAAACAATATAATTTACTATTCCCACTCCACCAAGTACTAACTCAGGGAATGTGCTGGATAGCAAACCCATATAATTTACTATTCCCACTCCACCAAGTACAAACTCAGGGAAGGTGCTGGACACAAAACCCATATAATTTACTATTCCCACTCCACCAAGTACAAACTCCGGAAAGGTGCTGGACACAAAACCCATATAATTTACTATTCCAACTCCACCATGTATAAACTCAGAAAAGGTGCTGGACATTCAAACAATATAATTTACTATTACCACTCCACCAAGTAGTAACTCCAGAAAAGTGCTGGACAATCAACCTATATAATTTACTATTCCCACTCCACAAAGTACAAACTCAAAGAAGGTGCTGGACCAAAACCCATATAATTTACTATTCCCACTCCACCAAGTACAACGTCAGGAAAGGTGCTGGACACTCAAACAATATAATATACTATTCCCACTCCACCAAGTAATAACTCAGGGAAGGTGCTGGATACCAAACCCATATAATTTACTATTCCCACTCCACCAAGTACAATGTCAGCGAAGGTGCTGGACACAAAACCCATATAATTTACTATTCCAACTCCACTATGTGTAAACTCAGAAAAGGTGCTGGACATTCAAAAAATATAATTTACTATTCCCACTCCACCAAGTACTAACTCAGGGAATGTGCTGGATAGCAAACCCATATAATTTACTATTCCCACTCCACCAAGTACAAAGTCAGGGAAGGTGCTGGACACAAAACACATATAATTTACTATTCCCACTCCACCAAATACAAAGTCAGGGAAGGTGCTGGACAGAAAACACATATAATTTACTATTACCACTCCACCAAGTAGTAACTCCAGAAAAGTGCTGGACAATCAACCTATATAATTTACTATTCCCACTCCACCAAGTAATAACTCAGGGAAGGTGCTGGATACCAAACCCATATAATTTACTATTCCCACTCCACCAAGAACAAAGTCAGCGAAGGTGCTGGAGACAAAACCCATATAATTTACTATTCCAACTCCACCATGTATAATCTTAGAGAAGGTGCTTGACACTCAAACAATATAATTTACTATTCCCACTCCACCAAGTACTAATTCAGGGAATGTGCTGGATACCAAACCTATATAATTTACTATTCCCACTCCACAAAATACAAACTCAGGGAAGGGGCTGGACACAAAACCCATATAATTTACTATTCCCACTCCACCAAGTACAAAGTCAGGGAAAGTGCTAGACACAAAACCCATATAATTTACTATTCCAACTCCACCAACTATAAACTCAGGGATGTTGCTGGACACTCAAACAATATGATTTACTATTTCCACTCCACAAAGTAGTAACTCAGGGAAAGTGCTGGATACCAAACCCATATAATTTACTATTCCCACTCCACCAAGTACAAACTCAGGAAAGGTGCTGGACACAAAACCCATATAATTTACTATTTCAACTTCGCCATGTATAAACTCAGAAAAGGTGCTGGACATTCAAACAATATAATTTACTATTCCCACTCCACCAAATACAAAGTCAGGGAAGGTGCTGGACACAAAACCCATATAATGTACTATTACCACTCCACCAAGTAGTAACTCCGGAAAAGTGCTGGACAATCAACCTATATACTTTTCTATTCCCACTCCACCAATTATAAACTCAGGGAAGATGCTGTACAAGCAAACAATATTATTAAGTAATCCCACTCCACCAACAACAAACTAAGGTAATGTAGTGAACACAAAACCATTATAATTTACTATTATGTTTTATTTTTTTTACTTTTATTTTAATTATAACATTTTAGTAAAAAATTCTACAATTTGAAATTTTTCAAACACTCCACACCCTATACCCATAAAAACCCACATCCCACTCTTAAATTTTAATTTAATTTTTTAAACAAATTAAATTTAAAAAAATGTTTTTAAATAATAATTTTACTATTCAAAATTTTAAGAAAACTACCCTCCCTATTCCCATAAAAACACACATCCCATGTCTAAATGTAAGTATACATTTTTAACATTTAAAATGTTTAATCATTTTTTTTATTATTAATAATTGAAAATTTTACAATAATCCCCATCCTATTATCCCAACCTATTCCCCTAAAAACCCACATCCCACTCCTAAATTTTTTTCTAATTTTGTTTGGTTTTTAAAAAAAAATAAAAAAAAATTAAATTTAAATTTAAATTTTAAAACGTACAATTTTTTAAACAATCTCCACCCTATTGCCTTAAAAACTCACATCACACTACTAAATATTTTTCAAAATTTTAAAGTTTTTTTTTACATTTTATTTCTTTTTATAAAAAAAATGTCTTTTAAAAAATCAATTTTTTACAAAATTCCCCACCCTATTCCCCTAAAAACCCACATCCCGCTCCTAAACTTTATTATACATTTATTTAAATATTTTAAATACAATTCAATTTAAAACCCACATCCCGCTCCCAAATTTTTTTCAAATTTTTTTAAACATTTTTACATTTTTATTTTTTAAATTAAAAAAAAATCAAAATTCTAATTTAATTATTTAAAACACTCCCCACCCTATTCCCCTAAAAACCCACATCCAGCTCCTAAATTTTATTATACATTTATTTAAATATTTATAATACATTTGTTTTTTTTATAAAAAATTTAAAAAAATTAAATCCAAAATTCTTTTTTTTAAAACACTCCCCACCCTATTCCCCTAAAAACCCACATCCCGCTCCTAAATTCCATTATACTTTTTAAAAAAAATATTTTGCACTATTTATAAAAAATTATATAATAATATATATATTTTTTAATAACTTAAATTTCATATTTAACAATCTAAAAAAATATATAAATATTCTTACACTCTATATTTATAATTTCAATATTTTAACTTTCTATATTTTTACATTCGATATTTTAACACTGTATATTCTTACATTCGATATTCTGACAATCTATATTTTTACATTCGATATTCTGACACTTACTTTCAATAATAATTAATTACTAACAAAAACGATATTTTACACACTCGATATTAACAACTCGATATTACTACCTTCGATATTTTTTTTTTACTATTAAAATCGATATTACTTACCTCGATATTACTTACCTCAATATTATTGCAGACTCGATATTCCTGACTCGATATTATCTCCATTCGATAAAAAAACTCGATATTTAGACTGCATACCAAATATATCTCAGAAATCAAACCACTGGCTCAACACCTCAGCGTGGTAATACTGTCACCCTTGCCTTAGCAATCGGAGAATTGTTCATGTTGATTGTTGCTTACTAATTTGTTTCCACTAAGTATATGATTTGAGCTATCTTAAATAAATATATGATGATACCACACATACAATCACAAGGCAGTATTTTACATCGCGGTTTTGACAACGCAAGTTGTTACATCGACTTGCATTGGAGGGCGCTGGATTTAGGAATAGTGTGAATTACTATTCCAACTCCAGTCTACGTACAGTAGGGAAGGTGTTGGAATAGTAATTCACACTATTCCTTAGTCTAGAGCACCCTCCAGTGCAAGTCGGTGTATCGACTTGCGTTGTTAAAACCAGGATGTAACCATTACGCATTGTAATGGTTGTGTGGTAAAGGATGTTTCCCCTCAATTTACGTTCCGAATTTGTGTGTTATGGGCTATTGCTTAATTGTATCATAAGTAAAATCATATCTAAATTTGCAATTCATGCATGTATACAAGAGTATTGTTATATTCAGATATTCCCTGGTACTTGCTAGTGTGAGCATATCAGTGTTGAATGTAGCGTTTACACCATGTCCTCATTTAATCTAATCTAGAATATACCATATTTAAGATGGGAAACATCCTTTACCACGCAACCATTACAACGCGTAATGGTTACATAGTGGTTTTAACAACGCAAGTCGATACATCGACTTGCACTGGAGGGCGCTCTAGACTAGTTGAAAATATAGCATCATGGTTAGGGGTTCTCTTTAATAATAAGAATTGTTTCTTACCCAAATGAACCCTTTTGGCAAGATTAGGATAATGAAAGACTAGGCAATAAACATAAAGCTCTAACATATACCTTGCAGTTTGCATGCAGCTCTTTGATGACAGTTATTAGCTCAATGTTCTATATTAGGATGTTGACTTATAAACGACAAGTAACATAAGGAGCTCTCTTACAGAGGCAGTAAACCACTGACCTATTCACATTATATGCATTTCTTTATCTGCATACAATACGTTCTTCAAAAAGGGGGTGGTGATGAACAGAGTGTCTGAGTTAAACAGACCACTCTTACCCAGTCCAAAGATCAGGGCTTGATCCATCACCGTTATTTATCTCACTGCCCCATCCCAGCTCAGAACCTGGCTATATGCAAATCAGTCTGTCCCTGGCCCAGTGCATCATGGGAACAGGGCAGACTAAACTACCAAGCCAATTCTTCACCAGAAAGGAAACAAGCTACCGGGGACCGGTTTCTGGCATTTCAGCCTTCTTCGGCCCGGCTTGCTTGAATCCTGATGGAGCAGTGAGAAAGGGACTCATGTCTGAGTATACCCTGCCACACCTATAGTGGCCAAAAACGATTTACAAAAAGGGGGTGGTGATGAACAGAGTGTCTGAGTTAAACAGACCACTCTTACCCAGTCCAAAGATCAGGGCTTGATCCATCACCGTTATTTATCTCACTGCCCCATCCCAGCTCAGAACCTGGCTATATGCAAATCAGTCTGTCCCTGGCCCAGTGCATCATGGGAACAGGGCAGACTAAACTACCAAGCCAATTCTTCACCAGAAAGGAAACAAGCTACCGGGGACCGGTTTCTGGCATTTCAGCCTTCTTCGGCCCGGCTTGCTTGAATCCTGATGGAGCAGTGAGAAAGGGACTCATGTCTGAGTATACCCTGCCACACCTATAGTGGCCCAAAAACGATTTACAAAAAGGGGGTGGTGATGAACAGAGTGTCTGAGTTAAACAGACCACTCTTACCCAGTCCAAAGATCAGGGCTTGATCCATCACCGTTATTTATCTCACTGCCCCATCCCAGCTCAGAACCTGGCTATATGCAAATCAGTCTGTCCCTGGCCCAGTGCATCATGGGAACAGGGCAGACTAAACTACCAAGCCAATTCTTCACCAGAAAGGAAACAAGCTACCGGGGACCGGTTTCTGGCATTTCAGCCTTCTTCGGCCCGGCTTGCTTGAATCCTGATGGAGCAGTGAGAAAGGGACTCATGTCTGAGTATACCCTGCCACACCTATAGTGGCCAAAAACGATTTACAAAAAGGGGGTGGTGATGAACAGAGTGTCTGAGTTAAACAGACCACTCTTACCCAGTCCAAAGATCAGGGCTTGATCCATCACCGTTATTTATCTCACTGCCCCATCCCAGCTCAGAACCTGGCTATATGCAAATCAGTCTGTCCCTGGCCCAGTGCATCATGGGAACAGGGCAGACTAAACTACCAAGCCAATTCTTCACCAGAAAGGAGACAAGCTACCGGGGACCGGTTTCTGGCATTTCAGCCTTCTTCGGCCCGGCTTGCTTGAATCCTGATGGAGCAGTGAGAAAGGGACTCATGTCTGAGTATACCCTGCCACACCTATAGTGGCCAAAAACGATTTACAAAAAGGGGGTGGTGATGAACAGAGTGTCTGAGTTAAACAGACCACTCTTACCCAGTCCAAAGATTAGGGCTTGATCCATCACCGTTATTTATCTCACTGCCCCATCCCAGCTCAGACGGCTGTAATGCCAGAAACCGGTCCCCGGGAGCTTGTTTCCTTCCCAGTGTAAGAATTGGCTTTTGTAGTTTGGTTTGCCCTGTTCCCATCATGCACTGGGACAGGAACAGACTAATTTGCATACAGCCAGGTTCTGAAACTGGGATGGTGCAGTGAGCTAAAAAACGGTGTTGGATCTAGCCCGGATCTCTTGACTGGGTGAGAGCTTTCTGCTTAATTCAGAGACTCTGTCCCTCACCACCCCTTGTTGTAAATATTTTTGTCCACCCTAAGCGTGGAAGGGTATTCTCAGATGTGAGACCCTTGCTCATTGCACCATCAGGATTCAAGCAAACCGGGCCGAAGACGGCTGTAATGCCAGAAACCGGTCCCCGGGAGCTTGTTTCCTTCCCAGTGTAAGAATTGGCTTTTGTAGTTTGGTTTGCCCTGTTCCCATCATGCACTGGGACAGGAACAGACTAATTTGCATACAGCCAGGTTCTGAAACTGGGATGGTGCAGTGAGCTAAAAAACGGTGTTGGATCTAGCCCGGATCTCTTGACTGGGTGAGAGCTTTCTGCTTAATTCAGAGACTCTGTCCCTCACCACCCCTTGTTGTAAATATTTTTGTCCACCCTAAGCGTGGAAGGGTATTCTCAGATGTGAGACCCTTGCTCATTGCACCATCAGGATTCAAGCAAACCGGGCCGAAGACGGCTGTAATGCCAGAAACCGGTCCCCGGGAGCTTGTTTCCTTCCCAGTGTAAGAATTGGCTTTTGTAGTTTGGTTTGCCCTGTTCCCATCATGCACTGGGACAGGAACAGACTAATTTGCATACAGCCAGGTTCTGAAACTGGGATGGTGCAGTGAGCTAAAAAACGGTGTTGGATCTAGCCCGGATCTCTTGACTGGGTGAGAGCTTTCTGCTTAATTCAGAGACTCTGTCCCTCACCACCCCTTGTTGTAAATATTTTTGTCCACCCTAAGCGTGGAAGGGTATTCTCAGATGTGAGACCCTTGCTCATTGCACCATCAGGATTCAAGCAAACCGGGCCGAAGACGGCTGTAATGCCAGAAACCGGTCCCCGGGAGCTTGTTTCCTTCCCAGTGTAAGAATTGGCTTTTGTAGTTTGGTTTGCCCTGTTCCCATCATGCACTGGGACAGGAACAGACTAATTTGCATACAGCCAGGTTCTGAAACTGGGATGGTGCAGTGAGCTAAAAAACGGTGTTGGATCTAGCCCGGATCTCTTGACTGGGTGAGAGCTTTCTGCTTAATTCAGAGACTCTGTCCCTCACCACCCCTTGTTGTAAATATTTTTGTCCACCCTAAGCGTGGAAGGGTATTCTCAGATGTGAGACCCTTGCTCATTGCACCATCAGGATTCAAGCAAACCGGGCCGAAGACGGCTGTAATGCCAGAAACCGGTCCCCGGGAGCTTGTTTCCTTCCCAGTGTAAGAATTGGCTTTTGTAGTTTGGTTTGCCCTGTTCCCATCATGCACTGGGACAGGAACAGACTAATTTGCATACAGCCAGGTTCTGAAACTGGGATGGTGCAGTGAGCTAAAAAACGGTGTTGGATCTAGCCCGGATCTCTTGACTGGGTGAGAGCTTTCTGCTTAATTCAGAGACTCTGTCCCTCACCACCCCTTGTTGTAAATATTTTTGTCCACCCTAAGCGTGGAAGGGTATTCTCAGATGTGAGACCCTTGCTCATTGCACCATCAGGATTCAAGCAAACCGGGCCGAAGACGGCTGTAATGCCAGAATCCGGCCCCCGGAGCTTGTTTCCTTCCCAGTGTAAGAATTGGCTTTTGTAGTTTGGTTTGCCCTGTTCCCATCATGCACTGGGACAGGAACAGACTAATTTGCATACAGCCAGGTTCTGAAACTGGGATGGTGCAGTGAGCTAAAAAACGGTGTTGGATCTAGCCCGGATCTCTTGACTGGGTGAGAGCTTTCTGCTTAATTCAGAGACTCTGTCCCTCACCACCCCTTGTTGTAAATATTTTTGTCCACCCTAAGCGTGGAAGGGTATTCTCAGATGTGAGACCCTTGCTCATTGCACCATCAGGATTCAAGCAAACCGGGCCGAAGACGGCTGTAATGCCAGAAACCGGTCCCCGGGAGCTTGTTTCCTTCCCAGTGTAAGAATTGGCTTTTGTAGTTTGGTTTGCCCTGTTCCCATCATGCACTGGGACAGGAACAGACTAATTTGCATACAGCCAGGTTCTGAAACTGGGATGGTGCAGTGAGCTAAAAAACGGTGTTGGATCTAGCCCGGATCTCTTGACTGGGTGAGAGCTTTCTGCTTAATTCAGAGACTCTGTCCCTCACCACCCCTTGTTGTAAATACAATACGTTCTTAGCAGCAGGCATTTTAACTCTCTGCGCTGCCTTAGGACGAGTCAAAGCTTCCACTAGACCCTCCTCCGGTCTCTTTCCAGGAGGACTATTAATCATAGTTTTCTAGACATTTTAAATGATGCCTGAAAATTGCTGGAGGCCAGGAACGCAGCAGCAGGTGCTTTTAAAATGATAATATGCTTGCAAAAATGACGCCCCACCCCAAGTCAGCACCCGGTATGGTGGCACCGATCGCACCGCCCTAGAGCTGGGCCTGGAGCTGGACACCACTCAGAGGGTGCAAGTCTTTGTCTCTATTATTATTTGTCCCAACCCCCTTCCCTCCTAAGACAGCACCTTGTTTGTGATTATCATTCCTTGATTGGGCGTTGTACTGGGAGTGAGTAGGGTTCAACATCGTCCGTGTAGACAGGTTCTCCAGGTGAGTGGCCTGATACTATGAAATACATTTCTGCATCTGTTGCAGACAATACATTTGCAGCATGGAACCCTCCAGCCCACCAAACAACTGGTTATCTTCTGCTGTAACTTCCGACAATGATGTTTGGTTGCCACGAGACGCCCCATGGCACTGAGAGAGAGCAGTCACTGCGACAAGCTGCTGTCAGGGCCTCACAACTGGCTGCCGAAGTGGACTATTAGCCTGCTAGACATTCTCCTCTAGTGCTTAATTTGAGCCAGTGGTTTCCAGTGCTCAGCAACAACACTTAATTTTCAGCATCAGCACTTATGACAGTCTAATTTAGCGATGAGGACAGCAACAGTTGTTTATTCATTCAATATACATTAAAAATTATCAATATCTGAGATGGGGCCTATGGATGTTTTCCTATCCCGGTGGCTGGAGAGCTGGATACCCCCGGACACCCTGTCGCGCTGTTTTGTGGTTGAGCGCGCCCACCGCGCCTTGACCCAGAAGCCGCCGGCTGGGGAGCGGCCTCGCCCGATCATCGCTCGGATCCTAAACTACCACGACAGGGACGTCATCCTCCGGGAGGCACGACTCAAGGACACCCTGCTGTTTGATAACTGTAAAATTATGATCTTCCCGGACTATACCAAGCTGGTCCAACAGCAGAGACATTCCTTTCTGGCGGCCAAGGCCAAGCTCCGGGGCCTGAAAATTCAATACTCATTGCTGTACCCGGCCCGACTCCGCGTCATCTACAATTCGCGGACCCACTTTTTTGATACCTCGGAGGCTGTATTTGCTTGGACGGACGAGGCGGTCCGGCTTCGGCCACACGTTCAACCGGGGCTGCACTCCGGCTCCTCACGCAGTTCTTCCCAGGAGCGGAACGATCGACAGGCCAAAGGGAAGCGGCACCGCAAATCTCGTTCGAGGCGGAGGTCCTTGTCTCGAGACCCCCTCTTGGGGGACACACAGCCGGAGTCGGATCACTCTGGCAAGGGGCCTTGACTACTGTTCACCGACTTTTGGCTCTTTGCATTTCTACTATGGCCGCCGGCTGCGGCGGCTGCCTGCTGTTCGACGGTTCGGACTTCACCTGGTGCAGTATTACCTAGCTCTTAGGGTTCTGTTTGGGACTCGTGTGAACAAATGCACTATATTATGCAATGTTATTGATTGTGCTTAATTTTTTTTTTTGGGGGGGGGGGCATGTTCAGAGGGCTGCCTCCTCCTGTTGGGGTTTGGGGGGTGTTTTTGGGAGTGTGCTTGGTTGGTGATGGGGGGTTGTCTGGGATCCATTGGCATGTCTGACTTTCGGCGCTCTGTTCTGGGCCTGAAGTACCGTATGCCGCGACAGATACTTCATTGTTTCTTGAGGTATTGGGGTAGGGGAGGGGGGTTTTGGGTTGTTGGATGGCTTGTTGGGGGGGTTTGCTTTCCGGGGGTTGTGGGTATTGGGGTACTGTTTTCTGGGGTGCACGTGATCTTTCTGAACTTTGCAATTGTGGGGTTTGGGGCCTGGGCCGGGAGCCGGGGATTGTGGGGCTGGGTGAGTCATGATGATGGTTGATGTCCCTCGTTTAGCGCCTTCTGGCGCTACCATGCATGTTCTTAGCTGGAATGTCCGGGGTCTCTTGGACAAGATTAAACGGGGGGCGGTGCTTCGCTGGGCCAAGAGGGACCTGGCGGATGTGCTCCTTCTTCAAGAAACGCACATGCTGGGTACGAAAGCCCTGAGTCTGCAGCGCTTTGGCTTCCACCAGGTGTTCCACGCTGGGTTTGCTAGGGGCTCCAGGGGGGTGGCCATTCTTATTCATAGGCGGCTGGCATACACTCACGAGCGTCAGTGGCTCGACCCCCAGGGGCATTTTGTGTTTGTTCAAGGGAAGGTTGGTGCGGAGCATGTGGTGTTTGGCTGTGTATATGCTCCCCCCCCTGCAGTGGGCCTTAGCTGAGCGGTTGTTTGCCCTATGGACTGAACTCCCCGACTCCCTGGCTGTGATTGGTGGCGACTGGAACGATGTGGTGGATGTGGCTTTGGACCGACAGCGGAGGCCCGGGGTGGCGCCTGTGTCCTCCCCTACGCGGTTGGGAGCTATGATGGATGGCCTGGGATGGGCGGATGTGTGGAGGCACTTGCATGCAGGGCGACGTGAGTACACCTACGTCTCGGCGGTCCATGGCTCCCTTTCGCGCCTGGACTATGTGTTTGTTCCGAGGGCCTTCCTTGCTAGAGTGAAAGGGGCGGCGATTCGGCCTCGCCGGCTCTCCAACCATTCCCCTGTGGCAGTCCAGATAGACTTGCATAAAGCGCGCCAACCTTTCAGATGGCGGATGTCCGCGTGGCATCTGCAGCGCCCTGACTACTCCCAGCATCTTCGTGGCGCAATCGCCCAATACTGGCAGGACAATCTTGCCAGGGGTGTGGACGCGGTGACCATCTGGGAGGCCATGAAGCCCACTCTGCGGGGTATTGATATTGCATGGTGTGCTTCTGCTCGCCGGACTCGGCTGGAGGGCATTGCTGCTGCTGCGGGGCGGGTGGAAGAACTTGAGGCTCGTCACAGAGAGGGGGCGGATGATGTCGCCCTGCGACTGCTCCTGCAGGCGCAGCAATCTTACTCCTCGGTCTTATTGGACGAGGCTCGCCAGGCGTGGTTGGCCACCCGTAGCCGGGTATACCAGTGGGGCGACAAGTCCTGCACTATGCTTCATAGGCTCTGTCAACAAACTTTGCAGCCCCTTACACTCCCGGGTCTGGTCGATGCAGCGGGTGTGGCGATTACAGACCCGGCCACTCTCGCCACGAGCTTTGCGCACTATTATGGGCGTCAATATACCTCCCGGGAGACTCTCTCCCCTGCTGATATTGCAGACTATCTCACGTCGGTTCCCCCATCCGCTGTGTCTGATGAGGTGCGTGATGCCCTGGATCTTCCCCTGACGGCTGAGGAGCTCGGTGACGCGCTGGGTCAACTAAATGTGGGCAAGGCGCCGGGACCGAGCGGCTTTCCCAGCGAATTCTATAAAAAATTCCATCTGCAGCTCGGGCCGCATTACCTGCGTGCCCTGGAGCAGGCGCGAGAGCAGGGCCGCCTCCCACTGGACTGGCGCCATGCCGAAATTGTGGTGTTCCAGAAGCCGGGAAGGCCCCCGGACCGCCATGAATCTTATCGCCCCATATCTCTTATTAACTTTGAGGCCAAGCTCCTGGCCAAGGCGCTCGCGAACCGCTTGCTTCCCCATATTTCTGCCCTTGTTCACCCGGATCAGGCAGGCTTTATGCCACGCCGGGCGACGCGGAATAACATACGACGGGCGCAGGCTGCGATAGATGCGATCGGATCTTCGGAGGATCAGGCGGCGTTATTGTTGGCCGACATCGATAGTGCCTTTGACTCGGTCAGCTGGACTTTCCTCTTCACCCTTCTACCGCTGCTAAACCTCGGCCCGGTCTTCATCTCTTATGTCCGCCTGCTCTATACTGAGGTCACAGCCTTGGTACGTGTCTCGGGGGCGGCTTCAGCTCGATTCCCAGTGACCAGGGGCACGCGTCAAGAGTGTCCGCTCTCCCCCTACCTTTTCGCGCTGGCCAGGGTACGCCGTGATGCACTCTATCGTGGCTTTGTGTGGGGTGCGGATCACTCGGACCGCATAGCTTTATATGCGGACGATGTGCTGTTCTTCATGACAGACCTGCGGCGTACAGGCCCTCGAGTCCTAGAACTGATTCAGGGCTTTGGTCGGGCGTCGGGGCTCTTCCTTAACCCGCGCAAGTCGACCCTGTGGGTGCTGGGAGGTAGCGCAGTGGAGTATTCTTGGGCTGCGTCCCTTCAGATCGCAGTGGAGGGTGTGAAATACTTGGGAGTCTTCCTCTATGCCTCGCCCGCGGCAGCGTGGAGCCGGAACATCCAGCCGGTTTGGGACCGGGTCCAGTTGGACATCAAGACATGGACGCGTATGCCTCTCAACATTTACGGCCGATCGGCCATCTTTAAGATGGTGGCCTTGCCCCGTCTCCTCTACCAACTACAGAATCATCCCTATCCGATTGATCCGCAGTGGTTCCACAGTGTTGACTCTGTGCTGGGCAGGTTTCTGTGGGCTGAGGGTGCCTCCAGGGTGGCGCTACGTACGTGCTTCCTCTCTACTTACTGCGGCGGCTTGGCAACCGCGGATATTTTGTCCTACTATCAGGCCTCCCATCTCCTGGTGCTTAAAGAGTGGTGGTATGGGGACCGCTGTGACCCGGCCTATGCTCTGGAGCACTCTTTAATGGGCGACGCCTCCCTCCACACGTTGCTGTATTCGGCCAGGCGGAGGCGACTGCTCCCGCGGGTCACCCAGGTGGTTTTCGCTGTCTGGCGGAGGGCCCTGCACCGTATGGGCTGGTGGGGTAGGCTGACGGCTGAGACTCCGTTGTGGCGTAATGGCCTGCTACCGGCGCTGGCGTCACTGCAGGGATTCGACGGCTGGGACGCGATCGGGGTCTCGTCCCTTGGACATGTCCTCTCTGGCACCACTCTTAAATCCTTTCAGGATCTCAGCTCTGAATTCAACATGCCCAGGTCCCAGTTCTTTCGTTACCTCCAATTTCGTCACGCTCTTACTCCCAGCCTGGTGGGACTGGAACTGCTCCCGGACTTTAGTCCCATAGAGGCGAAACTGTTTATGGGAGATTTGGGTGACAAGAAGGTCTCCCAGATATACCGTTCCTTGGTCACACACTGCTCCCCTTCGCTCTCGACACTGAAGGTCTTGTGGGAGACTGATGTTGGTCCCCTGGATGAAGACGACTGGCGCGAGGCCCTTGAATCCCCCTGTGGCGCTGCTATTGCTGTCCGCCTCCACTTCATCCAGTTCAAGTACCTACATCGAGCTTATTTCACGAGAGACCGTTTGTGGCGGGCGGGCCTTATTGCGACTCCGGAGTGCCTGAGATGTGGTTCTGAAAGGGGCACCCTCTTTCACACTGTGTGGTCCTGTGTGAGGCTGACTCGATTCTGGGCCGGGGTCTGGGACTGTCTGTCTGAGGTGTTGGGGTGGGACCTGCCCCGTACCCCTAGATTGGGCCTTCTTCATGTTCTAGAAAACATTGGGGGCAACATTTACAAGCGCCATCTGTTGTTGCTGGGGCTGGTGGTGGCAAAGAGGGACCTGGCGCAGGCCTGGAAGAGCGAGCGCGCCCCCCCCCCCCCTCAGTGCCTGGAAGGCGGGCCTGGACTTCCTCATGGGATTGGAGCAGCCTGTTTTTGAAGCTCGGGGGTGTCCCCGCACATATTTCAAAATATGGAAACGGTGGGCGGACTACAGGGGCCTGACCCTCGACCCTCCCATGGACATGGACGATGCACTGCCGCAGGATGTTGACCCCACGCCCTAGGCTGTTGGCCGGCTCCACCTTTGTATACCATCTCCTATGGCTGAACTGTGATCACGTGCACCGGGTTAGGGTGGGATAAGGGGTGGGTAGTGGACGGGGTTGGTGGGAGTTTTGGGGTTGGTGGGTGGGAGTAGTTTGACAAAATTTGCTATATGTATTGGGTTCAATGCTATATCAATGCTGTGTCTTTTCATATCTGCCGTTGACAGTCTCCTCCTGATTGTGGAGGGCTGTACTGAAACTTGATTGAGCTCCTAATAAAAATGGTTTTGAAAAAAAAATTATCAATATCTGCAGCACAAGCCATTGTTATTGCTTTGGGGCCTGGAATAGTCTGAATTGTTACACTTGTAGGAGTGTGATGGTAGTAATTGTGTTTGTGGTATCATTGGTAGCATTATATGGGGCAATTGGTGGCGCAAGCTGCAGTGGCATCCTGACAAAAGCCCTGGCACTAATTTGTTTTACAAATTAAGTACTGACATCAACGATGGTGGCTGTGGGAAGCATAAACCACTATTACAGTGGCCATGAAGAGTGTTCGGCTGACTGTCTATTTCGAAGGGATCTTCCTTAACCGCTTGTGAGTCATCCTGTCCCTCAACATTTGAGCCATCATTGTCTTCCCCAGGGTGATTAGTTTCAAGAATGGCTTTACAATTTATCTTGTTATGAGCGAAAAACAATCTTTACTAATTGCTATCATTTGTTTTATAAATTTCAAGTACTTACAATAGTTAGTGAATTAATCACTATATGTCCCATAATGCACTATGTTAGTGGTTTTATAACTACCTACTAAAATCCCTGTATAATGATACTTCATTAATGAACATAGAACACTTTTTTAGTTTAACAGATGTATAACTAAGAAATAGTGTCACTTAATTTGTGAGTGCAGTTGCAGGTGCATCTTTGCTTGCAAAACCAACAACTGTCTCTGACTCCAAGGTAGTCTCCACCATCAACTCTAGCATAGTGGGTGGGGGGACAGTAGAGGGGCCACCTCCTGTGGCCCAGGACTCACTCAGCCAAGTCACAACGTTCTCCTTAATGCGAGACGTGAGGTCATACCACCTTTTCTTTCATTCTTCTATGGGGCAGTGTGTCACTCCTACCGCATTTATTTTCTGCTGCGTCCCGGCCGTATTTTCTATTTCTGGGACCGTCATGGTGGATTCTCCAAACAGGAGGTCACGGTTGTTGCAGCAAACCTCAAGTTCTTTTTCTGAGAATGTAAGTTTTTTTTTCTACCCAGAGACTCCTTTCCTAGCTTCTTGGCTGGCCAATGCAGTTGTTGAAATGTGTGGCTTGCTGCTCCATTGCAGCACAAAGCCATCTATGGCCAAGCCCCGAAATACATCAAAGACCGTTTAGCGAACTACATTCCTAGTAGGGTGCTTCGGTCTGCGGAAGCCAGTTTACTGGTTTGCCCTCACTTCAACCTGTCTTTCATTGGTGGTAGTGCCTTCTCAACGGGAAACATCCTTTACGACACAACTTTTACCACGCAGTACCTTTACAGCGCAGGTTTTTCAACGCAAGTCATTACAACGACTTGCGCTGGGGGCGCTCTAGGATAGGTAATAATTTAATTTACTATCCAACACCTTCCCAACTATCCACGGGGACTGGAGTTGGAATAGTAAATTAAACTATTCACTATCCAGCACCCCCCAACGCAAGTCGTTGTAACGACTTGCGTTGAAAAACCTGCGTTGTAAAGGCATGCGTGGTAAAAGCATGCGTTGTAACAACGTACATCCCTTCTCAACATCTATCCCCCAAATCTGGAATAACCTGCCAGAGAATGTACGGAAGGAACAGGCCCTCCTCCCATTTAGGAAGAAGTTGAAGACAGTTCTTTTTTCGGACGCCTGAGGTAGTATCTAACAGCTGACATTCCCCTCTGCTCGGATAGGAGCTCTCTCTGGTAGCTCTTAGAGACCTATAGGTGATGAAGTGCTTTATAAATAATAATTACAATACAATACAATACAAATCATTATTTGCACATGGAGCTTTGCACTGGCTCCTCTATTACTGCTTTCCAGGCCTGAAATGAGAAGCACTTCCTGGTTGAAGGTCATTGCCCAGAACCAGGAAATGCTTTCCTGCATTTGCAGTTGTGTTCTCAATTTGCGACCATGGTCGCATACTGTAATTGCAGTTTGCAATTTAAAGAATAAAGAAGCAACTACACTGAGAGTCACAAATTATAGCTGCTACTCTTACATACATTCTGAATAGCAATTTGCAATAATTCACAATTAGGAAATCGTAAATCAGATCTTTTGTGATCTAGCCCTTTCACTTTTGTAGTATTGCAACATCCTTACATAAAAAAGAATGGAGGTAGAAACTTAAAATATAACCACATAGGAAATAATACTATACTAAATTATTTAAAATATTTCCAAATATAAATAAAGATAAATTAATGTAAAAAAATGAAAATGTATAAAAATGGTACTTTAGTGATGATATCTCAGATGACATAATTGATAACATTACTGATAATATCATACAATCATGTGACACCATCAATTAGAGTTTTGACCTTGAAATAATTCTACATGCCACAGGTGTGGTCAAAGTTAGTCACCTTGAGTGAGCTACCCACTTAAATACTTCATATGATCCACATTTTTAATTGAAGAGATTGACAGGTATATATTTTCATTGTAAAGACACTTTTTCCCAGCCCTATGGACTGCACTCTTTACTTTAGTAAGGTACACTGCACAGATCGCAGAGATTGACACAGAGGAATACAACTTTAGAGCCATGGTCACAGCCTCAGTGAGAGAAAGCACTTCTGCGTGGGATATCGCCACATTCTACGTTATTCAATAATCTCCAATGCTTCAAAAGCATCAGCAAATTTGTGGAAAGAAACATCCATACTTTTAAAATGTGCTAGCTACATAGGATTTGTCTATAGCACTTATTAAACCTGTCGGCCTTAGGGTGGTCTTCCCCCAAACTTTTTTCCTTCACTCCTCTTATTTTTGCTGATCTAATTTTTTCAGGCCTTAGGACTCTGCAAACTTTACGACTGCTAACCAGTGCTAAAGTGCTTGTGCTCTCCTGCTAAAACAATGGCTTACACCCAATTGGCATATTTAATTCCCGTGTAAGTCCCTAGTAAAATAGAACTACCCTTACCCAGGGAAAGTAAATGCTACTAGTAGACATTCAGCACTGATTGTGCCACCCAGTTAAGTAGCCCTTTAAAGATGTGTGAAGTTTAACTTTGCAGCCTGTGTGCGTAGTTTTAAACTACAATTTCAACCTTTTATAATAAATATAAGTCACCCTAGAGTAGGCTCTGGACAGCCAGAGGACAGGGAGCAGTGAATTTAAAAGTTGGACATATACTTTTAGGTTTTACATGTTCTGCAGAGAAAAACATCTTAAAAGAGTATTTCACTACTGCAAGGCGTACCTCTCCCATAGGATGACATTGAAGTTGCCTTATTACATTTAATAAGCTGCAACTTTCAAAAACTAACAGGTAACCAATTCACATTTGGTGTACTTGGAATTGAAATAAAAAATCCTCTCTTATGGTAAAGTCGAATTTTAAATTACAATTTTGAAAATGCCACTATTAGAAGGTTGACATTTTCCTGCATTAGCCATGTAGTTCCTGTGTCCTGTCTCTGGGTCACATGTAGTGTAGATGACAGTTGGGCTTTGTGTAGTCCTACTAGGCAGCCACACACAATAGAGAGATTAGGTGTGTCTGGTTGGGCCATCAGTGGCAGGATGGGAGGGTGGAGCTGGCAACAGCCCTACTTACACCTGAAGAGGCTGTATTCTGCATCCACACAAAGAGGTGGTTACCCCTTGTAGTTAATCAGCAGCCAGTGCAGGGAGGGCAGAAAGCCTGTGCACCTCAAAGGGAAACTTCTAGAAGCTTATTCCACTTCAAAGGCACAAATGGGTATAAATACTGAACCTCAGACACCAACTCTTCTGGACCTGTGGAGACTCTGCCAGGGAGAAGGACTGCTGTGTTGCTGAAAGGACCGCCACTCTGCTGGAACCCCTGCTCTAAAGGACTGCAGCTGTGCTGACCTGCTGGTCCCCGGTAGCTTGTTTCCTTCCCAGTGTAAGAATTGGCTTTTGTAGTTTGGTTTGCCCTGTTCCCATCATGCACTGGGACAGGAACAGACTAATTTGCATACAGCCAGGTTCTGAAACTGGGATGGTGCAGTGAGCTAAAAAACGGTGTTGGATCTAGCCCTGATCTCTTGACTGGGTGAGAGTATTCTGCTTAATTCAAAGACTCTGTCCCTCATCACCCCTTGTTGTAAATATTTTTGTCCACCCTAAGCGTGGAAGGGTATACTCAGACATGAGTCCCTTGCTCATTGCACCATCAGGATTCAAGCAAGCCGGGCCGAAGACGGCTGTAATGCCAGAAACCGGTCCCCAGTAGCTTGTTCCCTTCCCAGTGTAAGAATTGGCTTTTGTAGTTTGGTTTGCCCTGTTCCCATCATGCACTGGGACAGGAACAGACTAATTTGCATACAGCCAGGTTCTGAAACTGGGATGGTGCAGTGAGCTAAAAAACGGTGTTGGATCTAGCCCTGATCTCTTGACTGGGTGAGAGTATTCTGCTTAATTCAGAGACTCTGTCCCTCACCACCCCTTGTTGTAAATATTTTTGTCCACCCTAAGCGTGGAAGGGTATACTCAGACATGAGTCCCTTGCTCATTGCACCATCAGGATTCAAGCAAGCCGGGCCGAAGACGGCTGTAATGCCAGAAACCGGTCCCCAGTAGCTTGTTTCCTTCCCAGTGTAAGAATTGGCTTTTGTAGTTTGGTTTGCCCTGTTCCCATCATGCACTGGGACAGGAACAGACTAATTTGCATACAGCCAGGTTCTGAAACTGGGATGGAGCAGTGAGCTAAAAAACGGTGTTGGATCTAGCCCTGATCTCTTGACTGGGTGAGAGTATTCTGCTTAATTCAGAGACTCTGTCCCTCACCACCCCTTGTTGTAAATATTTTTGTCCACCCTAAGCGTGGAAGGGTATACTCAGACATGAGTCCCTTGCTCATTGCACCATCAGGATTCAAGCAAGCCGGGCCGAATATGGCTGTAATGCCAGAAACCGGTCCCCGGTAGCTTGTTTCCTTCCCAGTGTAAGAATTGGCTTTTGTAGTTTGGTTTGCCCTGTTCCCATCATGCACTGGGACAGGAACAGACTAATTTGCATACAGACAGGTTCTGAAACTGGGATGGTGCAGTGAGCTATAAAACGGTGTTGGATCTAGCCCTGATCTCTTGACTGGGTGAGAGTATTCTGCTTAATTCAGAGACTCTGTCCCTCACCACCCCTTGTTGTAAATATTTTTGTCCACCCTAAGCGTGGAAGGGTATACTCAGACATGAGTCCCTTGCTCATTGCACCATCAGGATTCAAGCAAGCCGGGCCGAAGACGGCTGTAATGCCAGAAACCGGTCCCCGGTAGCTTGTTTCCTTCCCAGTGTAAGAATTGGCTTTTGTAGTTTGGTTTGCCCTGTTCCCATCATTCACTGGGACAGGAACAGACTAATTTGCATACAGCCAGGTTCTGAAACTGGGATGGTGCAGTGAGCTAAAAAACGGTGTTGGATCTAGCCCTGATCTCTTGACTGGGTGAGAGTATTCTGCTTAATTCAGAGACTCTGTCCCTCACCACCCCTTGTTGTAAATATTTTTGTCCACCCTAAGCGTGGAAGGGTATACTCAGACATGAGTCCCTTGCTCATTGCACCATCAGGATTCAAGCAAGCCGGGCCGAAGACGGCTGTAATGCCAGAAACCGGTCCCCGGTAGCTTGTTTCCTTCCCAGTGTAAGAATTGGCTTTTGTAGTTTGGTTTGCCCTGTTCCCATCATGCACTGGGATAGGAACAGACTAATTTGCATACAGCCAGGTTCTGAAACTGGGATGGTGCAGTGAGCTAAAAAACGGTGTTGGATCTAGCCCTGATCTCTTGACTGGGTGAGAGTATTCTGCTTAATTCAGAGACTCTGTCCCTCACCACTCCTTGTTGTAAATATTTTTGTCCACCCTAAGCGTGGAAGGGTATACTCAGACATGAGTCCCTTGCTCATTGCACCATCAGGATTCAAGCAAGCCGGGCCGAAGACGGCTGTAATGCCAGAAACCGGTCCCCGGTAGCTTGTTTCCTTCCCAGTGTAAGAATTGGCTTTTGTAGTTTGGTTTGCCCTGTTCCCATCATGCACTGGGACAGGAACAGACTAATTTGCATACAGCCAGGTTCTGAAACTGGGATGGTGCAGTGAGCTATAAAACGGTGTTGGATCTAGCCCTGATCTCTTGACTGGGTGAGAGTATTCTGCTTAATTCAGAGACTCTGTCCCTCACCACCCCTTGTTGTAAATATTATTACATTTAATAAGCTGCAACTTTCAAAAACTAACAGGTAACCAATTCACATTTGGTGTACTTGGAATTGAAATGAAAAATCCTCTCTTATGGTAAAGTCGAATTTTAAATTACAATTTTGAAAATGCCACTATTAGAAGGTTGACATTTTCCTGCATTAGCCATGTAGTTCCTGTGTCCTGTCTCTGGGTCACATGTAGTGTAGATGACAGTTGGGCTTTGTGTAGTCCTACTAGGCAGCCGCACACAATAGAGAGATTAGGTGTGTCTGGTTGGGCCATCAGTGGCAGGATGGGAGGGTGGAGCTGGCAACAGCCCTACTTACACCTGAAGAGGCTGTATTCTGCCTCCACACAAAGAGGTGGTTACCCCTTGTAGTTAATCATCAGCCAGTGCAGGGAGGGCAGAAAGCCTGTGCACCTCAAAGGGAAACTTCTAGAAGCTTATTCCACTTCAAAGGCACAAATGGGTATAAATAGTGAACCTCAGACACCAACTCTTCTGGACCTGTGGAGACTCTGCCAGGGAGAAGGACTGCTGTGTTGCTGAAAGGACCGCCACTCTGCTGGAACCCCTGCTCTAAAGGACTGCAGCTGTGCTGACCTGCTGGCTGCTGCCCTCTTACCTGGGTGAGAAGGACTGGACCTGCATCCGTTGAACCCAGGACCCCAGAGTGACTTCAAGGGCTTGTTGGCTGGCCTCCTGACTAGAGGCTCTGGGACAGAAGGCTCCAACAACTGTGAACCGAGCACCTGGTTTATGACATCTGTGATTTCAACCCTGCCAAGTGGTGCCATTCTAGTCCTGGTACCTTGGAATGGGGGCTGAAGCTGCTCTGCCAGCCCATCTGTGGATCCAGCAGAGCCAACGCATTGCCTCTGCTCTGAGTATTCTCCGAGTGCAAAGACTCGCATGGACTTTGCATCCCGCATCGGAACTGCCGCTGCGTGTAGGCTCTTGTATCATAAATCTTTTGTCCGCGGTAGTCTCGACAAAGCAGTTTCCTATATCCCAGCCTCACAGCGCCTTGAGTGTGCGATGCATCCTTGATGCCGGACTTCACAGCGCAAGCCCTCATTGACAGGCAACTCGATGGCAACGCATTGCAGCTTTGCAGTTCCACTGAACAAACGCATCCTTGATGCTGGAACTCGCAATACTTTGCAACCAGGATTTAAGGTACTCTTGTTCAGCAGGCCTAATTGGGTCCCAGTAGCCGGCCTGTGCTCCATTGCAGTTGATCTGAGCTTGTGACTTTGTACTGGTCTAGCATGACCAGATATCCACTGTTGGCGCTTTGTTTTTTTTGGTGCTATTTTCAATGCAATTTTTAAACCTGCATATCTCCGTTTCTACTGATTGGATTTTTGTCATGTTGGTCTTGTTTTATTTATTTAAAATTTCTCCAGCCCTTTTTTTGTGTGGTGTTACTTTCTTTTTTTTAATATCTTTTTATTGGAAGAAAACAGCACACACATGGATATTACAGCAGTTGACATATTGACATCACAGTGCCAGCGTATAAATAGCATTTACATTTTACATATAAGTATGTAACTTATTGCAGATTCGTTATTCTCCTCCTATTTGTTTCTCTGCCTGGGGTCGTGGTAGCTTTCGATATGCATGGGGCACCTATTTGTACTCTATGTATGCTCCATTTACTACAGACCAGCTCCCATTTCTTGGGACAACCTCTCTTATTATATACTGTCATCGACCAGTCCATGTCCCGTTCCCATTCCACGAGTGTGGGTGCTTAGCCAATTCCCCATTCCTGTGCAATTTTTTGCTTAGATATGACAAAACCTAGAGTTACCAGGATACGTTTCTTGTTACTAAGATCTGTCGGTCCCCATATATTGAACAGACACAATTGAAGTGTATGTAGGAGTTTCTTGCTGGACACGTTACGTAGCTGTGTTGTCACTGCCCCCCAGTACCCCCAAATGGCTGAACATTTCCATAGTTTGTTGAAGAATGTGCCTTCTGCTGAAAACTGCTTTCTACATGTGAAATCATCTGTCCATTTAATTGTTTTCATAGTACTACAGGAGATATACGATTTGTGTAGGATTCTAAGTTGAATCAGTTTTAGTCTAGATGCTATGGCCAATTCTCTGGCAGAGGCTAAAGCTTCCTGCCAATCGTCATCCTCTAGTTCACCCAGATTGGCCTGCCACTGCTCCCGTAGCTTTGAGAGTGGGTCAGGCATGGCTTTTAGAAGTTTCTTATATGTTATGGATATTATTTTACAGTCTATTTGGTCATTCGGTAGTCTGTCCTCCAGCGGGGAATTCTCTGGGAGGTCTGTTCCTGATGGAATGGTCGCCCGTAGGGCATGCCGGATTTGTAGGTATTTGTACATCTCAGATTCTTTCATTTCATATTCTTTCAAATGTTTTGGCTTTACCTTTCACCCATAGGTCACCTACTTTTGAGATACCGATCATATCCCATTTTTCAAACTCCGGGTATTTGATCAGTGATCCTAGCTTTTCTGCATCCCATAATGGCGTGGATTTAGTCATTGTCTTCCTCCATCCCAACCACTTCTTCAGTAAATGCCTGAGGTGAACTGTTTCTCGTGTTGGCCCTGTTAGCGACTGATGTGAATTTTTCAGATATAGTGACCGTTTGTAACTTCTAGGGCCCATGAAGAATCCATCCAATTGTGTATACCTTGTCAGTTTGTGAACCGTACACCCACTGGTTAATCACATCGAGCTGTGCTGCCGAATAATACAGTCTGGTATCTGGGATGGCTATGCCTCCATCGTACCACCCCTTCACCAGTTTGTGTGTTGCAATCCGCAGAGGTTTACAATCCCACAGTAAGGATCTTAGCTCACTCTCCACCTGGGAAAAGTATGCATCTTGAATAGGGAAAGGTGTGTTTGGAGTGCATATACAAATCTTGGCAATGTCATAATTTTGAAGAGGGCAGTTTTGCCCAGGAGAGACAGCGGTAACGTTCTCCAGTGTTGTGTGCCATTTTGAAGTCTCTTCAAGGGGCAGAGGAGATTTTGTAAGTAGAAAAGCTGAGGGTCCCTCGTGACATAGATTTTGAGATAGTGTAATCCTTCCTCAGTCACCATCACAGTACAGTCTGTTGGCAATTTTATGCTGGGACCTTGAAGGATAAATAATAATGATTTCGACCAATTGATGGTGTATCCAGAATATTTACTGAAACTAGAGAATATTTGCATGATCCTGTGTATGGAGGAGTGGGGTGATGCGGTGTACAGCAGGATAACATCAGATTCTATCCTTCCATCCCTCAGTCCACCGCAGTCCCCTGATTACTGGGTCACACCTTATCCAGGTAGCAAGCAGTTCTAGCCTTAGTGCAAAAATCAGAGGTGATAGTGGGCATCCCTGATGCGTGCCTCTTTTAAGAAGAATGGGGCGTGAAGTATGCCCGTTCACAACCACTTGAGACTGAGGTCTTGCATATAACAACTTGATCCATGCGATGTATTTGGGGCCAAAGCCGAGCCGCTCCAGTACCCCAAACAGAGGAAACAACCTTTACAACGCAGTCATTACATCGCACTACATTTACAACACAGTCGGGAAACATCCTTTACGATGCAACTTTTACCACGCAGTACCTTTACAACACAGGTTTTTCAACGCAAGTCATTCAACGACTTGCGCTGGGGGGCGTTCTAGGATAGGTAATAGTTTAATTTACTATCCAACACCTTCCCTACTATCCATGGGGACTGGAGTTGCAATAGTAAATTAAACTATTCACTATCCAGCACCCCCCAACGCAAGTCGTTATAACGACTTGCGTTGAAAAACCTGCGTTGTAAATGCATGCGTGGTAAAAGCATGCGTTGTAACAACGTACATCCACACAGTCATCACATCGCAACATCCTTTACAACTCATGTCACTACAACGCAGGCATTCCATCGCATGTCATTACAACACATGCCATAACAACGCATAGTACTCCTACACTATCCAACACTTACCCTACTGTTGCACCCCCTGGAGTTAGAATAGTAATTTTTACCCCTACACTATCCAACGCTTACCCTACTGTTGCACCCCCTGGAGTTAGAATAGTAATTTTTACCCCTACACTATCCAACACTTACCTTAAATGCAATGTAATGGTATGCGTTGTAATGGTATGCATTGTAAAGGCATAATGTGATGTAATGGAATGTGTTGTAAATGTAGTTTTAAAAAAATGTGTTCTAATGGCATGCAATGTAAATGTATGCATTGTAAAGGATGTTGAGATGTAAAACTGCATTGTAAATGCATGCATTGTAAATGTATGCGTTGTAAGCTCCTACATTCCGCAAACAGATATGACCATTTGATCGTATCAAATGCCACGCCAGCTTCTAATGATAATATTGCTGCCGTCTCTTTGATGGTGTCTCTCCTGCCCAGCAGCCTGTGGAGCCATCTCAGGTGCAATGCCATATTCTTTCTTGGCATAAAGCCTGATTGGTCATGCTGTACTAGGCTTGCAATGACCAGTATGAGTCTGCTTGCCAGTAATTTGGCTACGAATTTCACTTCTGTATTAAGTAGTGAGATGGGGCAATGAGAGATGCCTTGTTTATGAACAACTACAATAAAGGCTAGTCTTTGGTCTTGGGCCAGGCATCCCAATTGCTTACTCTCCTCATACATTTCCCGTAGGCAGGGTCCAATTTTCGAAGAGGCAAGTTTTGATAATTCAAATGGGAGACCGTTAGGTCCCATCGCTTTCCGGGATTGCATACTATTTATTGTACTGACTATTTCCTCCTCTGTTATATCACTATCTGGTGAGGTGGTTTCGTCAGTCATCAGTGAGGGGAGGTGCATCTCTGTGAGTAATTCTCTTGAGTCCTCAAGTGGGCTGTGTTGGTGGGTGTATATAGGTGACTGAAATGTTTTGCAAACACTTCCGCTATATTTTGGGATTCTCTTGTTATTGTCCCGTCTTTCTTCCTAACATGTGTCACCCATCTATTTACATGTTCGCGCCTATCAAGCCATGCTAGTAGTTTCCCTGCTTTATCTCCTATTTCGTATATTTTGTGAAGCACAGATTGCCGCTTACTACGTGCTTCCTCCATCACTACGTTTTTGTACTCCTGACTTTTGACATCTAGGTCATGTTTTGCCTCTTCACCATCTAATTGAGTGACCCGTACTTCTCTCTCGAGTATCTCACTTTCTAGTTCTGTGAACACTCTTTTGCCCTCTTATTTATGTCCGGTCATCAAGGAGAGTGCTTGGTCCTTAATTTCTACTTTGTATGCTTCCCAGAGGGTCCTGGAGGACGCAACAGATCCCTTATTTCATTAAAGTAGTGCTCTGTGGTTTGTATTAGGTCGTGGCGTATATGTGGAATGCCCAGTAATTGTTTTCTGGATTGACTTAGCTCCCCGTGTGTATGTGACCCAGATTGGTGAGTGATCTAATATCCCACGCAAAAGATGTCGTTTTTCCCTGAAGTGGGGTAGTTGGTTTGCCAGTGTCAGGATATAGTCAATACGCGACTGGCTGTTATGTGCTCCTGAGTGGAAAGTAAATGACAAGGTATTTGGGTTGTTCGCTCTCCATGCATCTACGAGACCCGTTGCGTCTAAATAGTTCGATATTAAGGAGGTGTTGCCCACCATCGGTCGCAGGGTTTGCAGTCTTTTTGCTGCATAGTGCCATGTTCAGATCTCCTCCTAGTATGAAATCTCACTCTGGTAGCTCAAGGATAATCTTACTTAATTCAGGCAGGTTGACTCTTTGCAGCATCTGTGGTATATACACAGATAGGATATTTAGTAGCTTACCCTCCCATGTGCCCGAGATGGCAGCAAACCTACCCAGTGGATCCGTCAATGTTCGTTCTATCATGAGCGGGCAATGATTACGCAGGAGTATTCCTGTCCCTCTGGAGCCTAAAGGTAAAGCCTGAATGCGCTACCAGTTGGTAAGACCCTCGATTTAGCGCTTTGCATGTATTGCCTATCAGATGAGTTTCCTGTAGTAATACAATGTCTGGTGTGTATCATTAATAAAGTGAAGAACAATCCCCCTTTTCAGTTTGTCCCCCAGCCTGCTGATGTTCCATGAGAGCAACCTGAGAGCGGGTTCTGTCTTATCAGGTATCATTAGGGGTCATGATAGTGGGCCTGTCCAGTCCCATTCCTTCCGGCATATTGAGGTGTTTTATGGTATTGATGATAACATGTTGCGAGTCCTGTCCCGGACGCTGTCCGAGTCCACTGTGTGTCCATTAGCTGAGTTTGTGTAGAGTGCTTCTTAAATTATACTTTCCTTCAAACGTGAGTTACTAAATTGGATTTCAGGTCTAAAACACTATGAGAAATCCCTTCCCCCTCCTTGCATCCCTGCATGACGGTTCAGGAACTGCCCGCCTCCTCTACATTGCAGAGTGCCTGTCGTCCCACACTGTCCGAGTCCACTGTGTGTCCGTTAGCTGAGTTTGTGTGTGGAGTGCTTCTTAAATTATACTTTCCTTCAAACAATACATTCCCCAACTTGATTTACCAAATTGGATTTCAGGTCTAAAACACTATGAGAAAGGGGGAGCGTGGCTAGCCGGCCAACATGGCAGACGTGTCTGCGTAGAGCTCCGTTCTCAAAACCCCTAATTATACTGTAATTACCCTGTCGGAGGGGCCCCCGGAGTCTGTGCTGAAAGGTGCTGGTGTGGGGACGAAACAGAGAGCTCTCAGAGGCGGCCAGAGTTCCAACGAGGCGGCAAACGGCGGCGGAGCGGTCCGCAGTACAACACCACACGGGGTCCACTGTGTGTCCGTTAGCTGAGTTTGTGTGTGGAGTGCTTCTTAAATTATACTTTCCTTCAAACAATACATTCCCCAACTTGAGTTACCTAATTGGATTTCATGTCTAAAACACTATGAGAAAGGGGGGCGTGGCTAGCCGGACAACATGGCGGACGTGTCTGCGTAGAGCTCCGCTCTCAAAACCCCTAATTATCCTGCAATTACCCTGTCGGAGGTGCTCCCGGAGTCTGTGCTGAAAGGTGCTGGTGTGGGGACGAAACGGGGAGCTCTCAGAGGCGGCCGGAGTTCCAACGAGGCGGCAAACGGCGGCGGAGGAGCAGTTCGCAGTGCAACACCACACGGGGTGACTGGCGGCCATCACAGCGGTCATTAAGGCTAGAGAAACTCTGGCTGCCTGGCACTGCTCTGAGCCCTTGGGGGACCGTGAGTCCCGTGGCGGAACCGGCGATGTCTGGTGGAGTGCAAGACAGGGCGACTGTCCGGAGCGGTGGGGGCCGTGCACCGAGTAGACGCAGTGTAAGGCGGCACCAGAGGCAGGTGCGGATTGAGGCCTGGCAGCCCCTTGAGGCCTGAAGCTGGAAGCGGGCCTGCGGCAACTCCCGCCTCGGTGCCACATGAGCGGTGGCTGGCAGAACCCACACAGGCGGCAAGGAGTGGGACCTGAGGCGAACTGGGGGCGACCCCACGGAGGTGCCGGGACCAGGAGGCCGATCCCATCCCTGGCGGTATAGGAGGCGGACGCGTTGATTGGCGGCCCGGTCGAGGCGTCTGCCAGCACCTGAGACGAGGGGAGAGAGCCGCGAGCTGTGCGCCCGTCAAGAAGTGGACAGTGATGAGTCTGGAGGTGAGGAGAGAGGGGCCTGCCTAGTGGCTCAAACAGCCCACACTGCAAGAGACTGCCACGCGGGATGGGGCTGCCCCTGGGAGCGACGCCGGTATAGCCTAGGAAGAGAGGCCGCCGGGGGACGCAGGAGGACTGGAGGCGGCTAGTGGTGTCTGCCCCGGGTTTGGGAGGCCTACAGGGCTCAAGTGACACCGCCCTACACAGATCCCCAGACTGGTTGGCGCCCGCGGCGGGCTGTATGCCCATGATTCATGGCAACCGGGCAGCCCCACTAGACTGAGTTTCGCGCCCTCAGGCAGACACCCTGAGCAACGGGAGCCATTTTGGAGGTGCTGTGAGAGCCATTTTAGTCCCCTGCGCCTGGAGTATGTTCAGCATCCTGCGGGGGGAAGGCGGCAGGTGTCCGGGGTCCTGCGGAGTGTGTGGCTTACGCTGTATGTGTCGCAGGGGCCTCTGCTGATGGGACCATTGAGGCGCCGCAATTGGAATCACCTGTGTGCGGCGGCAACTGTGCAGGAGCCACCTGGGTCTACGCAAGCGCGCCATCCCTGTAGGCCGTGGTGAGTGTCGAGCCATTGCTGGCGGCGTGTATGGGGCTGACGCCGGCTGGCGGGGGCTAAGACTTGGCGGACACAGATGCCCTGCCTGGATAGAAGCTGCCCCTTGAACGGAAAGTGGTGCTGGCGAGAGCTGCAGTGCTGGGTGCTGACCGAAGTTTATTGGGTGGCCGCATTTACTATCCTCAGGGCGTGCCTGTTGAAACAAGACTGTGCACCTGTAGCCTGGCACGGTGAGACCTGGACGCCATTTTGTTGTCGACGTTGGCGCCACTTTCGCTGTTGTTGGTGTCATCTTTGCTGGTGTTGTTCCAGGGACGGCTGCTCCTGATCTGTGCTCGGCACCGTGCCTGGGGAAGGCATCGAGAACTCGGGTCTGCGTGAAGCACACTGGATCTCGCCGCTGTGGCACTGAGCCCTATGCTACTGGGAGTTGCTGAGGGGGCATAGCGGTAATTAATCGATGCGGGACTACTGGTGCGGGCCACTAGAGGATCGGAGGGAGCGCTTCTCCGCCAGAGCGTGTGGTGATGATTGGTCCGCTGCCAGAGACACCAGTGGGGCAATGGGCTCCTGGTGTGTAGTTTAGCTTTGACTATGGAATGAGCGCATGCGGGGGGGCTGCCCTGGAGGGGGAGGGGAAGGGGAGACCAATAGACACTGGTGTTTCTTCCTCAAGCTGCAATTGTTTCTTTCTGTTTTCTTTCACTGTTTGGTTTCAATTGTTATATAAAAGTCTATCTTGTGCACAACACTTGGTGCTGGGAGGATCCATTCCCCAACTACGCTAATACACGGAGACTTAGCATGTGGACAGTCATGGACTCATTCCAGGGCGGGTGCCCTGACAGCATGTGTTTAGTCAGTACTGGGTGGGTATTTTTCCTCCTGATTCATTTATGGTTTTGTACCCCATTATTACAAACTGCTAGGCCTATCAAAGCGTGTCTGGCATACACAAATACGTTGCTACAACTGTGAAAATGTCCAATGCACTGTGATATTCTTCTTTGTAATGTTTCCAAAAAACTGTTAATAAACAGATTTGACCAAAAAAAAAACATTATGAGAAATCCCTTCCCCCTCCTTGCTTACCTACATGACGGTTCAGGAACTGCCCGCCTCCCCTCCATTGCAGAGTGCCTGTCGTCCCACGCATCAAAGTAAGGGGGAACTAGGTCTGCCTCAGACCGCCGTCCGCCCTTCCCCTTGTCTCTTATGCGTTGTTTTAACATGGTGCCAACATTGCAAGAATTTTCTCTGTTCTTCATTACCGCCGTTTCTTCAAAGTTCAGTGGAGGGGGCTGCGCTCCTCGATTCTAAGCATGTCATAATGGTAGACAAGCGACCCCCCTCTCTCTGTTGTGTTTTTGTGCAGGTCCAGCTGTTCGGGGAAAAGATGAGCATTGACATCTACGGCCATTGTTATGACTTCTTCCTGGTATTTTGCTAAGAGGTGCTGGAAGGAAGATTCAAATAGTTCCAGCCACCCTTTCATTTGTCGATGATCTTCTTTATGGATATAAACATTTATAAGAAGGAAGAATCTAAAAATGTTATTACTCAAGCTCAATTCAACCACTTGAGAATTGCATGCCACTTGACACATTTTTAACCTCCACTGATCTCTTATTCACCTTAGTGGAAACTAGTGTCAGGACACCTGCAGATGCTCTCCCCTTACCCCGGCTCCTGCGTTTGCTATTCAGTACCATAAAACTTTCTACTGACTGGTTCTCTCTCAGCCAGGACTCCTGAAGGAATATCAGATGGTAGGGTTTTAGACTTTTTCCAGTTCACCACTGTTCCTCAGACGTTCAAACCCGTGGATATTCCAGCTTAGGATTCTAAGGTTTAGAGAGGACCCCTCATTCTAGGCGGAACTGGACCTAATGTACCAGTAGCAATCCTCCACGAAATGCTGTAGGGGAGAGAACCTATTACCCTGACTCCATACTAATTGCTCAGGTTGCTTGGGTGGTCTATTGTTTGCTATGACCACTCTTAGATCATTTGGGGGCTGGCTACTTTCCCAAATATGTTCGGGCCTTAATGGCAGATTCCTAGGGATCAACCACTCCCATTGGCTAGCTGTTAAGCCACCATGTACATGTGAAATGACAGGGGGAGTGCGGCCCAACTGGGGGACAAGTTGGAAGAGGGCTCTTTTTTAATGGACAAAAAGCTTGTAGACCTGCTTTAGCTAGGTCATCTTCAGCCTTAAGCACTAGCTGCACAATACAGGGCGAGATAAAGGAAACTCTAGAAACTTCTCTACCTTGTTCTCCACGTTGAAACCCAACTGAAGTTAAGTCTAACAAAAGATATCCCTGAAAAAGAGGAAATTTGATGGCATATATGGAGTATTTTTTAAGCATGGGCGGAAAATCCGTTACGCTCGCGGATTTTGCGGATTTTCGGTAAATTCGCAATCCGCGAGATTTGCGGATTTCCCGCAAAATCCGCAAATTCGCACGCAGCGGATTTTTTTTTTCTTGGTGATACAATTTTTGCGGCGCGCGGCGTTTACTTCCCGTCATTCATCGTTTGCCGAGTTATTTTTCTTGATATTTTGCGAGTGCTGCGCCATTTTGGATCTTGCTGCGGGATCCCGTGGGAATTTGGCAAGCGCGATTACGTAATCGCGGCTTGCCAACTTTTACAGAGAGAGTTTGTCAACGCGAGTACGCCGTGATCACGTATCGCGGTACTTCGCAATTGCGAGCTTGGAGATGCGGCGAGCAGCAACAATCTCGCACGCGCGAAAATATAAAATTTGCAATTCTGCACAAGAAATCCACCAGCAAGCAGCATAAACCTTCTGGAAATGATGATTTTTATCTGAATAACTCCTCAGGTTGACATTTGCCTGCACTTTTTTTGCGAGGAGTCCATTTTGGGGAGGGGGTGGGAGGAAGGAAGTGCCCCACAGTCTTCAACTTCCTGTTCCTGTCCAGCAGGCTCCTAATAGTGCTTTGTCCATCTCCTGGTCACTTTTCATTTGGATCTGGAGCTGGAAGGATTACTTTTTGTGGATGCTGCTGGATATTTGGATTTGAGGCCTTTTTGACTTTCTTTGGATCACTTTTGGATTAGAAATTTCACAAGTAAGTTTGTTTGGGGCATTACAGTTGCTGCAACTACAATTTTAGAATTTTCGATTTTTAGGCTGTTTTGGGGCCTTTTGCCCAGGGGTACTCAGTGGTGGGTGCACTGAGTCTTTCTGTGGGGTGTTTTGAATTTAAACATCATGGAGGGGCTGGATGGCTTGGGGTTGTGCTGATTTTTCTGTGATTTTCGTTTTTTTGGCCTGTTGTGGCCTTTTCACCCGGGGTAGTGAGTGGTGCATGTGCCTAGTCTTTCTGTGGGTTGTCTTGAATTTAAACATCATGGAGGGGCTGGATGGCATGGGATTGTGCTGATTTTTCTGTGATTTTCGTTTTTTTGGCCTGTTGTGGACAGGCCATGTGGTTGGGGGCCATTTTGAGTGCTGCTACAGGCCCTGGCCATGTGCTGTGATGGAGGGGGCCATTTTGAATGCAGGCAGTGTTCTCAGGCCTGCACCCATTTTGCCTAGCTTTCATCCATTATGCCCAGGGGTAGTGAGTGGTGCATGGGCCTAGTCTTTCTGTGGGTTGTCTTGAATTTAAATATCACGGAGGGGCTGGATGGCATAGGATTGTGCTGATTTTTCTGCGATTTTCGTTTTTTTGGCCTGTTGTGGCCTTTTCACCAGGGGGTAGTGAGTGGTGCATGTGCCTAGTCTTTCTGTGGGTTGTCTTGAATTTAAATATCACGGAGGGGCTGGATGGCATAGGATTGTGCTGATTTTTCTGCGATTTTCGTTTTTTTGGCCTGTTGTGGCCTTTTCACCAGGGGGTAGTGAGTGGTGCATGTGCCTAGTCTTTCTGTGGGTTGTCTTGAATTTAAACATCATGGAGGGGCTGGATGGCTTGGGATTGTGCTGCTTTTTCTGTGATTTTCGTTTTTTTGGCCTGTTGTGGACAGGCCATGTGGTTGGGGGCCATTTTGAGTGCTGCTACAGGCCCTGGCCATGTGCTGTGATGGAGGGGGCCATTTTGAATGCAGGCAGTGTTCTCAGGCCAGCACCCATTTTGCCTAGCTTTCATCCATTATGCCCAGGGGTAGTGAGTGGTGCATGGGCCTAGTCTTTCTGTGGGTTGTCTTGAATTTAAACATCATGGAGGGGCTGGATGGCATGGGATTGTGCTGATTTTCTGTGATTTTCGTTTTTTTGGCCTGTTGTGGACAGGCCATGTGGTTGGGGGCCATTTTGAGTGCTGCTACAGGCCCTGGCCATGTGCTGTGATGGAGGGGGCCATTTTGAATGCAGGCAGTGTTCTCAGGCCAGCACCCATTTTGCCTAGCTTTCATCCATTATGCCCAGGGGTAGTGAGTGGTGCCTGGGCCTAGTCTTTCTGTGGGTTGTCTTGAATTTAAACATCATGGAGGGGCTGGATGGCATGGGATTGTGCTGATTTTCTGTGATTTTCGTTTTTTTGGCCTGTTGTGGACAGGCCATGTCGTTGGGGGCCATTTTGAGTGCTGCTACAGGCCCTGGCCATGTGCTTTGATGGAGGGGGCCATTTTGAATGCAGGCAGTGTCCTCAGGCCTGCACCCATTTTGCCTAGCTTTCATCCATTATGCCCAGGGGTAGTGAGTGGTGCATGTGCCTAGTCTTTCTGTGGGTTGTCTTGAATTTAAACATCATGGAGGGGCTGGATGGCATGGGATTGTGCTGATTTTTCTGCGATTTTCGTTTTTTTGGCCTGTTGTGGCCTTTTCACCAGGGGGTAGTGAGTGGTGCATGTGCCTAGTCTTTCTGTGGGTTGTCTTGAATTTAAACATCATGGAGGGGCTGGATGGCTCGGGATTGTGCTGATTTTTCTGTGATTTTCGTTTTTTGGCCTGTTGTTGTGGCCTTTTCACCAGGGGTAGTGACTAGTAAGTGTTGCATGTGCCTAGTCTTTCTGTGGGGTGTCTTGAATTTAAGCATCATGGAGGGCATGGGATTGTGCTGATTTTTCTGTTTTTTTCGATTTTTTTGGGGTGTATAACTGAACTGATGTTCCTCTGTCTTCCATTGCTTTTAGGTGCACAAGACTCAAGAGAACCACCAGTGCCAGGAAGAAGTCCTGCAGCGGTGTGTGTGTGCAGCATAACGTCACGCGACGTCACGTCTGGCCTCAGACAACTCCACAATTCGTGCAACTGCGGCCTGCTGTCTGACCTGCTCTGAAGAAGATGGCCCCAAAAAAAGGTCTCCGTAGCTCCTCTAGCAAGAAAGTTGCTAGTAAGGAGCAGAAGAAGCAAGTTACCAAGGAAGCTGGTATGCCAGCCGCCGCGTTTTTTGGGAGCAAAAAAAAAGTACGCCTGCAGCAGCAGCAGGATCTGCTGGGGACCAAGCTCGGAGCAGCACCCCCGCTCCATTGGGTTCAGTGCCTCCACCACCACACCAACTTAAGTCAAAGCCCTTGAGTGCTTCAGAGGCAGTCAGTGTACTTCTTCAATCACCATCGACCAGTGATGTTGGCTCATCGCAAGAAAGTAGCAGCAATGTCCCTGAATCAACACAGGTTGTTGTAACTCATCTGACAAGTGGTGAACAACCACAGCCGCAACAACAACACCATGTGCAAGTACAAGCCCAAGTACATGTGGAAGGAGAGGCAGCGCAAGGAGATGCGCAAGCAGAGGTGCATGGAGGGTCACAAGTGCCCACAATAGTTGTTCCTCCCGAAGTAGGGGCACATCAGGAAATTGACAATCAAACCGAGGTATCATTTGAGGAAGCCACTCCTCCTGATGATCATTCATTGTCTTCCACATCCCTAGCAAGGAAAAGATCAAGGGGGGTGTCTACATCTTCTTCAAGCCCACCTCCTTCTGATGATCCCATTCTGGATGAAGATTGGGAACCATCATCACGGCAGTCTGAGAGTGAGGCACACCATGATCTGACAAAGATACCTAAGCGTAAAAGGAAGGTCGTCGAAAAACTCATAGCTATGGAGTGTGATGAGGCTCAACAAGAAGTGACGGATACTGCTGCTGATGAAGCCTCTCACGATGACGACGAGCCAGTCATCATAAAGGTCACTGCAGCCCCAGCGGGCATGCAGCAAAGAGACATTTTGACCCTATCCCGAGAAGCTGCTGAGCGTGATGATGATGTCGACGAGGAGGCAATGGAAATACAACAATCATTGGATTTGGAGTTAACTAGTACACCAACACCTACCGCTTCCATATTTCTTCCTCGCAAGAAGGGACATCCATCCACCTGGACCTCAATTAGTGGTGGTGAAAGTGTAAAACGTACTGAAGTTCGGCAATCCACATCCTCCACTTCATCTGGCATTAGCAGCAGGACCACCACCACCAGTATCGCCGCCTCCTCCGGCCCCCAAAGACATTTCAAGTCTCCAGTTTGGGACTTCTTTAGTGTTTGCCCAAAAAAGGAAAACGTAGCCATTTGTAGCATTTGTAAGCTTCGAGTTAGTCGTGGTAAGTTTGGTACCAACTATGGTACCGGAGGCCAGAGAGGTCATCTTCGGAGAACTCACACTGTCCAATGGTTTGCGCACCTAGAGGCGATCAAGGAAGCCCGAATTGCACGTAATGAAAACGTTGATTTTTCATCTGATGATGACGAGGAGGAAGAAGACGATTCAAACACTTCACTTACACCCAGTACCCCTGTCACCAGCACACCCCATGTGAGCCACACTAAGAGTGTGGGAGAGAGTGAGACACCAATGCGAAAAAGTTCATCAGCGAGCGTAACTGGGTCGAAGATATCATCATCATCATCCCGTAAATCCTTGGTCCAGGGCAACATTAAAAAGATGTTGTTTACAGAAGCGCAATATGAACGCAACCACCCACTGACGCATCTGTATAACACTAAGCTGGCTAAAATGCTAGCTCTGGACCTTCTCCCTTTTTCTTTTGTAGAAGGGGTTGGTTTTCTAGAATTAGTGGCAGCGCTCTGCCCTAAATGGAAGGTTCCTAGCCGGTTCTATTTTGCCCGAGTTGCGGTTCCAGCACTACATGAAGATGTTCTGGAGGTGATTGGGGCAGCTTTGCAGAAGAGTGCTGTTCACACTATACATCTGACAACAGACATGTGGACCAGTGGCGCAGGCGCTGATTACATGTGCATCACTGCACACGGGGTCTCTTTTTCAGGGGCTAAAGCAAAGCTAAAAGCAGGTGTTGACCCGGACATTGTTTTTAAAGCTGCTCGGAAACATGCAACACTAGCCATGTTTGGTTTGGAGAATTGTCACACAGCACAAAACATTTTGGATGTCTTTAACACAAAGGTCCTTGACTGGCTGTCCCCAAAAAAACGCCAGGTTGGTTATGTTTCCACGGACAATGGCGCCAATATAGTTAAGACCATGCAGCTGGGTGACTATTTCAGAGTGCCGTGTTTGGCGCACTGTATAAACCTGGTTGTCAAAAAATTCTTGGGTGATAAAGACAGTGCAGCGTACAGAGTAGTGGACACCTGCCGAAAAATGTGCAACCATTTCAGCCATTCTTTTAAGGCCCGGAAGCATCTGAGGAGCCTGCTATATGAACGTCAAATGCCAGTGAAAGCACTCATCCAGGAGGTGAAACACGTTGGAACTCAACCTTCTACATGCTTGAGCGTCTGTATGAGCAGTATACGGTACTCGATCACTATTTCTTAACACAGGGTACAGCTCAGAAGGAGGACATGAGGATGGGTGCGGCGCAATGGAACATAGTTAAAAGCCTGACACGCATGCTTCGTCCTTTTCAGTTCTTCACGCGTGCAGTCAGCAAGGAGGACTGTAATTTGGGAAAAGCTATCCCATTGTTGTACATGCTGGAGCACCAACTGAAGGAGGTGTATTCTGTGTTTGAAAAAGATGAAGAAAACCAAGTCCCTTTTGTTCTGGCTGAGAAATTATTAGAGCACCTACAAGGTGATGAACGTCTTAAAACGATCCACTCAAACCAGCATTACATTTGTGCTACTATTCTGGATCCACGCTACAAAAAGGCGCTGGCAGGCCAAGCATTCTTTCCTTTTGCTGATGAAGATGTTACAAAGTACAAACAGTGGATAGCCTCCTCAGCCAAGAGGTTTGAAAGAGAACGGCAGCAAATTGAAGGAAAAGGCAGTACATCAGCATCAGCAGGCCATCCCCAGTCACAACAATCCACTTCTGCACCTGTGACTGCGGCACAAGTGACCTCTCAGCCGTTAAAGAGACCGCGAACCGGATCATCTGCACCACCAGACACAACAGTAACATTGGAGGCTGAAGAGGATTGGCTAGCTCGGCTTGGGTTTGGTTCGCAAAAGGTCACAGCAACAGCTAAGCAAAATGGAGGAACCTTGGAGGAGAACCTTGAGTCGATGGTGAAGGACTATCTGAATGACTCAACAGAGGTCTATTTCTATTTTTCTATTTCTATGCGGAATTTGTTAAGCGCGCGGACACCCAGGGGTTTCATGGCGCTGAAAAGAACAGATGAGAGATGGATAGTGAAGGGTCAGAAGGTATAGTAATCTAGCCGTACGCTTGTTTGAATAGCCAGGTCTTCAATGCTCGCCTGAACTCTGTCAGCTTGGAGCAGCTCCGGATAGACAAGGGCAGAGAGTTCCAGCTTTTTGGGGCGAGGTATGCGAAACTGGATCCGCCGAGTCGTTTCTTTTTAAATGTCGGCACCGTGAGAAGGGATAGGTGGGCAGACCGAAGCTCGCGGGTCGGGACGTGTTTGTTGATGAGTTGGTTGATGAACCTAGGGCTTTTTCCGTGAAGAGCCTTGAAAATTATGCAGCCTGTCTTAAAGGTGATCCGATGGGTGATGGGGAGCCAGTGGAGAGAGGCTAGCAAAGGTTTGGCTGACTTCCTGCGATTGCTCTTGAAGATTAATCTGGCTGCTTGATTTTGCACAATCTGCAGGCGTTTAGAGATGGTGAGGGGGAGGCCGAGGTAGGTAGAGTTAGAGAAATCTAATCGCGAGAGGACTAGTGCGAGTACTGCCTGGATGAGAGCAGAGTGGGACAGCAGATGAGCAATTTTTTTAATCTTTCTTAGTTGAAAGAAGCAGGAGGAGATCACTGTTCCGACCTGGGTTTTCAGAGAGAGATCGGCGCTAAGAGTGACCCCGAGGCTTTTAGCTGACTGGGAGGGGGATGGGGGTGTGCCCATTGAGGGTGGCCAGAAGTGGGGCCCCCAGCTGAGTGCGCTGTCGCTAGGGAGTACTAACTTAGTCTTTCCTGCGTTTAGTTTAAGGTGGTTCCGATCCATCCAGCTCTGGATATGCAGCATGGTCTTTTGGAATCCCTCGACGGAGTCCGGGGAGTTGAGGGGGAATACCAACTGCAAATCGTCTGCGTAGTTGAAAATAATTACTTTTCTGTTTTTCAGGGAGTGCAGAAGGGGTTTGAGATAAAGATTAAAAAGTAGGGGAGACAGTGAGGAGCCCTGTGGGACACCGCAAGTGGTTGGGAGAGTGGGAGCTGTGAAGTTCTCCAGCTTTACCGCCTGGGATCTGTCCGTCAGAAAGGACTTAATCCAAGAGAGAGCCGCGCCACTGAGGCCGGCTTGTTTGACACGGTGTAATAGTATAGTATGGTCCACCGTGTCGAACGCGGCCGATAGGTCGAGTAGTACGAGGGCCTGATGAATTCCATTGTCGGCGTTGGTCCTTAGGGTGTTCTGCACGGCGAGGATCACCGCCTCGGTGGAGTGTGCCTGGCGGAATCCCGGTTGGTTGGGTTCGAAATAGTCTGACGTTTCGATGAAGTTGGATAAGTAGCTGGTTACATAGGCTTCCAGTAGTTTTGCGCAGTAAGGGAGAAGGGAAATGGGGCGATAGTTAGAGAGGTTGGAGGGATCGGCACCTGGTTTTTTGATAAGAGGGACCAGGGTGGCATTTTTGAAGGAATCGGGTACTATTCCTTGTGATAGGGAGGTGTTCAGGATGGGGAGTATGCTCTGAGGGAGTATGGTATAGACCTCTTTCAAAATATGCGGGGGGCAGGGGTCGTTGGGTGAGCCCGATTTTACTCGGTTCATTAGTTCCAATAATTTAGGTGGGTCAATGGGGGGGATGTCTTGCAGGATATTGGGGTTTCTACAGATGTCCGACTCGTCTGCTGCAGGGTGGTTGGTTTGAATGCTGTTTTTTATGTTGTCGATCTTCTCCTTAAAGAAGTTGTTGAGTTGGTTACACAGCATTTGTGATGCAGGTTGGGAGGGGGCGGTTCTGGCGTCATTGCAAAGGTCGTTGACGACTCTGAAGGTTTCCCGTGATTTGTTTTTGGCGTTGGAGATTTTATCTGAAAAGAAAGTAGCTTTAGCAGATAAGATAGAATCCTTGTAATTTTTGCGGGCTGTCTTATAGAGTGCTCTGTCTGTGGCGTGGTAGCTATGTCTCCACTTCCTTTCGAGTTGGCGGAGTTCTAGTTTCTGCTCTTTTAATTCAGCGGAAAACCATTTGTGGGCGTCCATGCGGCGGGCGCGAGAGAACTTGGTAAGGGGAGCATGTTCATTACATGCGGAGAGGAGCCACTCGGAGTGCGCTTTGTCCGTCAGATTGATGTCTGGTCCCTGGGTAGGGATGGAGTTGGTCAGGGTAGAGAGAAAGTCTTGGAGGTTTAGAGATCTCCATTTCCTGACTGATCCTCCCGGGGGCGCGTTGTTTTTTTGGTGACCCTGAGTGGTAATAGAGAATTGCAGTAAGTGGTGGTCGGACCATACGCATGGTGAGGCCGTGGGACAGGAGGTAGAGATGTTGTGAGACCAAATGTGGTCTAGGATATGTCCCTTTTCATGGGTGGAGGTCGAGACATGTTGGTGGAAGTTTAAATTGGAGAGGAGTTCGAACAGTTCTGTGGCGTGAGGTCCAGCATCTGCGTTGTTGTACCAGTAATTGAAATCTCCTATGACCATAACCTTGTCGTAGTCAATGACTAGACCTGCTATTTGCTCAGACAAGGAGGCAGGAAAGGAAGGCATAGATGTGGGCGGACGGTATATCAATGCTAACACCATGGTGCCTGTCTCGGTGTCGGATTTGATAACTAGGTTATCCGTGTCTGGTAGGTCTAGGGGGGGTGAGGAGGTAAATGTGTGGTCTTTATGAATAATAGCGGCGACACCTCCCCCAGCTTTACCTGGTTTTCTATTTGCAGACAGGATGTAATAGTCTGATGGTAAGGCCGAGAGTATATCTGGCTTAGAGTCTATGGTGAGCCATGTCTCAGTGACAAAGAGTATGTCGGGGCTATCCGTTTTCAGGAGCAGGAATATGTCAAGTTGGTGTTTGACCAGGGATCTGGTGTTAAGATAGAGACATCGGAGGGTCCGGAGATTAGGTTTAGGGGGGGATTAATATTTTTTGAGTTTAGAGAGAGGATAGGAGTCGGTTCTTGTGAGTGATGGTGAGCAAGGATGTTGCTTGCCTTTAGGCGGGCGTGAGTGGACGGGTCGAGTGGTTGAGGAACAGGATTGTGCAGAGAATGCAACTCTAGAGAGGAGTACCTGATGAATTCTTCATTCTGCCTGGTCCCTGGGCCCGTCCAGGCACGGACGGGCGCAGACGGGCTTGCCTTAGGCGCTCCTTCGGCGCGCAAACGGCGCTCCCGCTGCGCTCGTCCGCTGCGCTTCCTGCCCAGGCACATGATAAAGGAGAAGGAAGGGGCGTGGCCTCAAGGGGGCGTGGCTAGCGAGCACGCCTGCGATGGCAGCCGCTGGATGAGACCAAACAATTACCGCAGCAGCGCTCAATCGGCTGCGTGGTAAGAAGGTGGGATGCAGAGATCAGTAAGCTTTTTGCAGGTTATCAAGTCAACACAATTAAAAGCAAGTTGCACAGTTTTAAAAAAACAATCGCGTACCTCCAGAACCCGGCTTCCGCCTCAGGCCTGGGAATCTGAGGTCTATGTTAATGCTGACCCATTGGCGTATTGGCATGGGAAAAAAGAATTGTGGCCACAGCTCACCAACCTGGCTTTAAACTACTTGTCTTGCCCACTCGCAAGCGTGTCTTCTAAACGTGTTTTCAGTGCTGCTGGTGGCATCGTAACTTCCAAACGGAGCCGCCTCTCGCCCAAAAATGTGGGGAGGTTAACAATGATCAAGATGAATCAGCACCTCATACCACCAGATTTCAGAGTACGAGAAAGCGCGCCGGATGAAGACCAGGTGGACAGCGACATAGATGAGGGAATTTCTTCTCTGTCAGGTGACACTGAGCTCACCCTGCCTGAATTCGCAGAGTATGATGACGAAGCCTTATTCTCATTCATGGACCGTGATACCGAGCCCTGAAAATGAGACAACGAATCAATAACTTTCTTTTTCGTCCTTATTCACTTTTATTCCTGTGTGTCTGTCTTTCTTTGTTGTGCACAGTTAATATAATTCAAACTTTAATCAGATAATCACAAAAACAAGCCCATCAGCAGAACTGTCTTCACTTGTTTGCTAATTGATTTGAAGGTGCCGCAGTCTGCATTCCTCAGGTTCACAAGTTCAGAAGAACATGCTCCTCTATCCTCCTCCTCCAGACTCCTATTTCCATCAAAGCAGAGGGCTGGTTTACGCCCAATGAAGAAAGACTCAGCACTTGTGGGGGTGTTGTTCTACCTCTTTGCAGGTGAGTTGACGGCTCTGGGGCCATTGCTGGGAAGCTCTAATACCGGATAAAAGTGGTTTGGACCAAATCCGAGGCGGAAATTCTTTGGTGTTTTTGCTGACTTGCTTGCCTTTGAGGTGCTCTTTGAGGGGGTTCCGGCTGTTTGTGGGTGAGTTTCGGGGTCTGGGAGCACTGCTGGGACACTCTAATCTTGATTGCATTTGCTTTTCAGGAAATTCGTGGTGGTAAACCGGACTTTTGCTTTTGGCCTGTTTGGGGGTGTTATGCTTTTTGGCGGGTGGGTTGGCGGGTCTTGGGGCATTCCTGGGAAGGTCTAATACCGGATAGAAGTGGTTGGGACAAAATCCACGCCGATTTTTTTTTGGCTATTTCTGACATTTTGCTCAATGTAGCGTTTTCGGGGGCCTGTTTGGGGGGCTTCCTGGTGTTTGTGGGTGGGTTTCGGGGTCTGTGAGCACTGCTGGGACACTCTAATCTTGATTGCATTTGCTTTTCAGGAAATCCGTGGTGGTAAACCGGACTTACGGCCTAGCTACACAGCGCGTTTGGACCGAAGGCCGAGAAATATTGTAAGTAGGAGATGTTGCTTTTGGCCTCTTTGGGGGTGTTATGCTTTTTGGCGGGTGGGTTGGCGGGTCTTGGGCCATTCCTGGGAAGGTCTAATACCGGGTAGAAGTGGTTGGGACAAAATCCACGCCGTTTTTTTGTTGTTGCTATTTCTGTCATTTTGCTCAATGTAGCGTTTTCGGGGGCCTGTTTGGGGGCTTCCTGGTGTTTGTGGGTGGGTTTTGGGGTCTGGGAGCACCGCTGGCTATGGATACTTTACTTTGCAATAGGTTTGAAGCAAGTCCATGGTGGCAGAGGGGAGTTAGGGCCTAGCTGCAGAGCGCGCGCGGAGTGATTTGGGAAATTTGGAAAAAAATGACTAAGTCCCCATTTTTGTACTTTTGCTCTTTGGCTGTTTGGGGGTCTTCTGCTCGTTTTCTCCTGGGTTGACGGCTCTGGGGCCATTGCTGGGAAGCTCTAGTACCGGATAAAAGTGGTTTGGACCAAATCCGAGGCGGAAGTTTTTTTGTGTTTTTGCTGACTTGCTTGCCTTTGAGGTGCTCTTAGGGGGGGTTCCGTCTGTTTGTGGGTGAGTTTCGGGGTCTGTGAGCACTGCTGGGACACTCTAATCTTGATTGCATTTGCTTTTCAGGAAATCCGTGGTGGTAAACCAGACTTATGGCCTAGCTACACAGCGCGTTTGGACCGAAGGCCGAGAAATATTGTAAGTAGGAGATTTTGCTTTTGGCCTGTTTGGGGGTGTTATGCTTTTTGGCGGGTGGGTTGGCGGGTCTTGGGGCATTCCTGGGAAGGTCTAATACCGGATAGAAGTGGTTGGGACAAAATCCACGCTGAAAAGCCTTTTGGCACTTTTTGTAACTTAGGGTTCGTTAGGGTTAGCCCTAGCAGCAGGATTGCATGTGTTTCGGGGTGTTCTAGATTTTTGCAACTGAGTTCTGGGGTCTTACAGCACTCGTGAGAATGTGTAATTTTGGTTGCAAGTCATTTGAAGAAAATCCATAGTGGGAAAGGGGGGATTTGGCATAGTTAAAGAAAGCCTTTGCCACTATTCTTAACTTAGGGTTCGTTAGGGTTAGCAGTATTTCTATTGCATGTGTTTGGGTGGGGGGGTTTTCGAGTCTTGGAGCGATGCTGGCTATGGATACTTTTGCTTGGTTGCTTGCAAGTGGTTTGAATGCAATCCACAGGGGGTAAGGGGGTATTTGGGCCTACTTTTACTTTCAAAGTACGTTTTGTCACCAGTTTTCTGCTAGGCCTCGTTTTTTGAGATTTGATTGGGGGTCTTCTACATTTTTGCGACTGGCTTTAGTAAGGGTCTGGGTGGGAGCACTGCTGGGAAGATCTAATTTTGTTCTAAAACACAGTTTACAGTACACCTAGCTTGAGGGGAAAGATCCGCTACATTAATTTGACCATACTTAGTTATCCTTCAAAAGGTGACTCAGACAGAGTACGCACTTTCAAAAATATTGTACTGTCTACTAGGAAAATCAAAGTGTGACTTTTTGCACTCCACAGCCTACATACCTTATATTTATTTATCAGTGGTGTTGTAATATTATATCACTTCCTGTTTTTCGTTGAATAATTACAGGCCGGGTTTCAGTCTGTGCAATGGGGAAAAAAGGATGGAGTCAGGCTTCACATTAGCGAGCTGCAATTCAGCATCCGCCAGGCAGGCAGTGGACAGGGTATCTTCTGGTCACCAACATTGATGAACGAAGCGTCAGATGGAATGGAGGAGTGCCGCTAATAAGAGGAATTTTTTTCTGCATGCAACTTACTTACCAAATTCAACAGGACAACTACAACAACATACAGATACAGTATCCATTGTGTTTTTCTATGACTGTGACTGCATTTCTTGGATCTCTCTCTGCTTCTAAATTGATCCCTTAACACATCACTTAGTCCACTCCACTATCACATCTGCACCACACATAGTCATTTGTAAGTGTGCCTACGTAATTCCCAAGTCGCAGCACGCCCCAGCCCGTAGAGGACTGGGATGGCCCCAATGATGAAGCATGTCACCAAGGGGCAACCCTGGTGAGTGAGGGGACACCTAGAAAAAGGGCAATTTCTCCGTTTCTATCTACTATACCTTCCAGACCAACCCCATTGAGTGTTGTGAATGGATTTATAGTGACCAGCAAGGCTCTCAGGTATCTGGCAACAGAGACCTTATGTTGAATATAGTTATCAATAATTCCACACACGCCCTGTACTGTCGCATTCTTTCTTCCACAGTTGTCGAAAGTACTACTTACTTTACACTGACATGCATGCAGTAGTTCAGGCACTTTCAAAGATCGATGGATAGGTTTGTACCCAAAGATTTGTTTATGTTCAATTGTTTGTCCATGCTGTGCTTTTTTTACAGGGTGTCTTCTGGTGACCAACATCGATGGACGAAGCGTCTGCTGCAATGGAGGAGTGCCGCTAATAAGAGGAATTTTTATCTGCATGCAACTTACTTACCAATTTCAAAAGGACAACTACAACAACATACAGATACAGTATCCATTGTGTTTTTCTATGACTGTGACTGCATTTCTTGGATCTCTCTCTGCTTCTAAATTGATCCCTTAACACATCACTTAGTCCACTCCACTATCACATCTGCACCACACATAGTCATTTGTAAGTGCGCCTACGTAATTCCCAAGTCGCAGCACGCCCCAGCCCGTAGAGGACTGGGATGGCCCCAATGATGAAGCATGTCACCAAGGGGCAACCCTGGTGTGTGAGGGGACACCTAGAAAAAGAGCAATTTCTCCGTTTCTATCTACTATACCTTCCAGACCAACCCCATTGAGTGTTGTGAATGGATTTATAGTGACCAGCAAGGCTCTCAGGTATCTGGCAACAGAGACCTTATGTTGAATATAGTTATCAATAATTCCACACACGCCCTGTACTGTCGCATTCTTTCTTCCACAGTTGTCGAAAGTACTACTTACTTTACACTGACATGCATGCAGTAGTGCATGCACTTTCAAAGATTGATGGATAGGTTTGTACCCAAAGATTTGTTTATGTTCACAATTGTTTGTCCATGCTGTGCTATTTTTTCTTGTCTCCCAAAACCTTTCCCAAAAACCCCTGTACCCATCCATTTTTCAAACCCTAACCCTCTTCCCCCGGGCTGTGTGGTTTTGATTGATGTGTGACTAAATTACATCAATAAATCCACACACTTGCTGGGGAGAATAAGGTGATAGCAACAGGCTGGTGAAGAAATCCGAGGATATATTCTTACTCTGCTTGACAAAGACCCATGGCTAATGTCAAAGAACTTCAACCGAATTAGTAGTTATACTTTACCATTTGTTAGGCTACAATGTGGCACTGTTCTAGTGTACTGTCACCTGCTATATTCTCTATTGTACCGTTGTATTGCTCAGGAGGACAAACCAGATTTCATTTTCTTTTTTTTCATAGGCATGCAACTGCCACTGTGTCACACCACTAGTACCACCGCTATGAGGAAATTTTATCCGCCCAGGATCGCCAACCTTATTCGCTGTTTTCCCTGGAGCCAGCCCTGGGTCTAGCCCTACTTTCAAACACAAATTACAGGTAAGATAAGCGTTTGGTGGGAGGGAGTATAATGGAGTATTAGGAGAGACAAGAGACTGACGGTAGTACTACTAAAGTCCTAGGACTCTTGAATTCACTTCACTTACTCTGTGAGAGGCACTTAGTGTTGAAAACATTTGGGCATTTACACTTAAAGGAAGAAAATGGAACTAAACTTTCAGGAAAACAAAGTTACTGTTAAACCCCCACCCACCAGGCAAGCAGTAAAAAACAGGTATGCTCAGATAAAGTTTGAAAAAGTATATTTATATCCCTAACAAAATAATCTCCCGCAAGACCCTCCCTAACCCCAACGGTTGTCCTTTAAAAGTCCCAAACCCAACTCCCGATTCCGACCCCCCAAAAGTCTCTAAAAAAGGGGCAAGGGACACTATGGGTGGATGCTGTTACTTTTTGGGCCAGGGCATCATACTCCTGGCGGAGCAAGGGTTGCCCTACGCGGAGCCCCTCCAACACGTTTGTAAAGTGGTGGAGCTCCTGCTGAAGGCGGGACACCCTCAGGGTACTGCGGCGCAGGCGTGCCTTGCAGTTACAATGGCTGTGAGAGGCAGCTGTTGTCCTTGCTGCTCGGCGGTGGTGTTTGGCTTTGGCAGCCCGGCTCAGTCTGGCTGGAGCACTGTGCTGGGTGGCAGCCCGTGGGGGCACGGAGGCCGATGCAGACGACGTTGTTGTTGTGGTCGACTGCACACTTTCGTCTTCCTCCAGGGCCACCAGCCGCCGATATTCTGCAACAGTGGCAGCGATCCTCCGTTGCCGGGCCGCTCTAGCCAGCTCCTTCCTCCTTGTTTGTTTGGAAGGAGCATCTATATGAAGAAAGAAAGACATAGTCTGTAAGCAATGCTCTTTAAGATTAACTCAATCATTCAGCAGAAATTTGTGTTGCAGTACAACTAGCAACTTGCAAGCGCATTACATAACTATTGAGGCCAGTATCTATCTAACCTCCCACTTCTTCATCCTTGCTCTAACATTAGTGGGAGTTTAAGGAACAAATTCTACGAGCACTAAAGACTTCCATTGGAGTCGACTATGAAAGTACACTAGTCTTCTTCTTCTTCTTGTCTCTTGTTTAGGAAAATTGGTACGTTATCTTCTGCAAGCCGGCATAATGCCAGCGCAGTGAACTTGCACCCGAGAAAAAGAGACGCACGCCATGATGAGTGACCTAGACTTGCGTTACTGTACCGGTCCAGTACATGCAGGTGGTGAAGCTCTTACTTTTCTCTTACGGGTGGCACTGACAATACTCTTTTACAAGGGCTACTGCTTAATTAATTTAACTTTCACCCTACAGTGCAAATGAGTACTAGAAATGGAAAAATGAAGAAGATAAATAATCTGATTATCTATCACTTCACATGGGATGTTTTTGCTTACATATGGGATGACTTTAGGTGCTTTGCTTTTTATTGAGTGACCAGTGATACATCCACACATGAATGACTGAGTACTACTAAACTTATTAAGAGAGGTAGGGAGTGGCCACCATAATAACCGGATCTATGCTGTGCTTGCAATACAAACTACTGCTACTATTGATGGTAGTATTTGGACAAAATTACAACTTCTTTTCCTTGCCTTTCCTACACTGGAACAGACGTGCGGGTGCTGTGTTACATGCTGTTCAAAGTTACACTTAGTTCATCCACTGACCGTCTACTCTCTCTAGATCATGGGTACTCACAATCTTTCTCTCAGGGGCTAAATTTACAGTGTAGTTTGTGGCCGAGGGCCGCACTGGTGGGGGCGGAGTCAGAGGGGGCGGGGCTAAAGCAAAACAAAAACTTGTGACCATGAGGTTGCACACAGGTCCCTGCAGCAGATGCCTTCATCCACTGAGCCACCAGACCCAGCATTTACATACATCTCTCTCCCTCCTGCTCTCCCTCCTGCCCTCCCTCTCCATCTCTCTCTCCCTCCTGCCCTCCCTCTCTCTCCCCCTCTGTCATCTCACTGTGTGTGTGTCTGTCTGTGTCAGCCTTCAGCCCGGGCTGAGACAGCTTCCTCAACGCGCACACACAGACAGCCACACCAAAGTACTTAACAGGTCTTTAAAAGACCATTAACATATTATTGAGGCTTTGTTTGTTGTAGCGCCCCTGCATCTCCACCCTGACAGTCACTGCTTGCCCGGCCCCACAAAGCAGAGGCTTTGTTCTATTTCACCTCTTTGTGGCCCTGCATCTCCACTCTGCTCTGTGGGGGCCGGGGGAGCAGTGATTGTCAGAGTGGAGATGCAGGGGCGCTAACAGGTGAAATACAACAAAGCCTCTGCTCTGTGGGGGCCGGGGGAGCAGTGATTGTCTGCAAGGTCTGCGCACCGCAAAGGAAGGCTTGCCGGGCCGCCACCGGCCCGCGGGCCGTACTATGAGTACCCCTGCTCTAGATACACATATGCTATCTAAGAGTCAGATAGTAGCATGATCCAGGTATATTATGGACACATACAGTTTCTGTGTCACCCACCCAGGCTGTTGTCCTTCCACCAATCATTGCTTCATCATTCACCCAGCCATGCATCTCATATTCTTTCCTTCCCAGCCACGTCTTCAATCTCAATAAGTAAGGAATATATAAGAGCTTACCTCTGCCCGCCACCACCACCGTCTGAACTCTCACAGCCGGCACTGGAACCGCCGCATCCTCCCCTGAGGAATTGCCCTCCGCCTCCGTGTCGAGCACCACCACCTCCGCGTTGGCCCCGCCACCAGATGTTCCACCTACAAAGTACATTTAAGAATGTTAGAATAAACCACTCACTAGTATTTGGTCTAGGAATGAAGACATGTGAAAACAATGTAATTTGTGACTGTTTACTCTAAAGTAAAAAAAAATGTCCCTTTTTCCAGGGAAGGGTGTTGTCTTGCTGCACTTTTTGGCACAACTGATGAAGGCTGGCTTTTAAACACGCACCATTTTTCTCCACACAGACAGAAGATGGACTTCTAACAACAAGATCAAGTTGAAACAAGGTGAGAGCTCGGCTCGACCACAAGAAATGTCTTCAATTAATCGTCAGCACTAACCACTTTTCCATTCTCAGTTAAATGTTTAGTTTTTTTATTATGACTTCATTTTAATAAATGTGTTTACTTTTAATAAAGCTTTTAAACTTAAATAGACTCTGTGTTTTTTGGTCCAGACTAGAGTGACTGAGCGAAAGGTTTTGCAATTTTTGAAAGCATGAGTCCGTGCCTCTGACACTTCTTGACTCTGACTCCGTACTCTTGAGCTACGTTGGATAATCATCATTGGGGATCAATCATCGATGAATTCGGGAGGTAAATGACTGTGCCACACTATGTAGTCAGTCAGTAAGGACATTGGGGGCTCAAAGTCTGTTATCACAGAGGTATGTGGAAACTCTAACAGCGCCTATTATAATTGATAAGCAATGCACTATTTATTGTCCATAGTTGTTTCTGCAGAAGAATTGTCCCCTCAACAGTAGTGGTATGGATTGTCCTCCTATCCAAACCAAAAGGTAGTATCTTATTCTTTCTTGGTGGTCATTCACATTTTATAGTTGGGAATTTTCAAAGCAGATAGAACACTTCAAAAGACATTATGGACAATCCCAGAGGACTGCACTAAGTTGATAGAGCTATTGCTGACTAGAATGGGAGTTTCGCCAACCGTGCAATCTTAGTTAGCTACACAGACAGACTAATAAGAATAATCTAGTAATACCACAGGGAGTCATAGTAGAGTCAGGATAAGAATTTAGATACAGTCTACAAGAAGATCAAAGACGATTTTGAAAAAATCAAATTAGGAACGCTAGGAAAAATAGGTACTAGTCTAAAATGAAAACTTACTGGGGCCAGCAAAGGAGCCCTCGCCTGCCCGATCCTGGCCCTGTTCAACAGCATCCGCCGCCTGCTGCTCCTGTGTCCCCTCGCCCCTGGGGGGAGCTGACGTACAACATGAAAGAAAGAACAGAAAACATGGATGATTGTTTCTTGTCAATGTCAACCAAATCAAACATTTCAAAACAACAATAACAAAATATTTCCGCGAAATTATATTGATTAGGGTTAGTTTTCATTGATTTGCGGACCTGCGACTTCGAAAGTCACGTAACTCACTAAACAAAGTACTGGGGACTGGCAGGCAGCAGTCCGCAGGCAAGACGCAAAGTGACAGACAAACTCCATTGTGATTTCAGTCAGATCAGTGACAACACTAACAGTTGCCTGCTACATAACCAGTCATTTAAATAGTCAAACTATCAATCCACCGCCACTATTTTTCTTATTGTCAGGGGTACAAAGGAAGGGGCAGATTTAAGCCACTTGCGGCTCTTTTGCTCCGTTCTTGCGTGACTTTTGTGACGCAGCAGCTAAACAAAAGAGGCGCCATGGTGCGGCGTATAATATTATAACAACGTGACGCATTTGGGAGATGCATCCCGTTATAAAGCCCTGCGCCATCAGGGGGCGTTCCGGCGCAAGGGAGGGCATTCCTGCGCTGGAACACATCCTAAAAGTGGCTGAGGGAAATCTACAAAATTTCAATCAGTCACCTTTAGGACAATGATGCGTCACACAAACCCTGCACCTGCTTGAAGCAGACGTACGGCTTGACCCAGCATTGGGGAGATAGGGTACCCCAGAGCATTGCTGGAGCTGCGCCATCGTTGCGACGCAACTCCAACAGTAAAGCTTCGGTGACGTTTTGGGCCCATGGTGCGCCGCATTGCAAATACGAAAAACAGAACAGGGTGGCTGGACAGGACAGTTTAACAAAGGAATTTTGTAGGCACGCAGTCTATATGTACCACGTGACCACTGAATTTATATTCCAAAACACATTTATTTTTCTTTTTTCAGATTCTTAAAGTTTCAAAAAACACAGGCACAAACAAAAAAAACATCAAGACAGTAGGTTCATGTACACAGTATCTACAAAAATACAAATTTACAAATGTACACTATTTACAACAATCGAGTCAAACGAGACAAATAATAACACACCAAGACAATAGAACATAAAGTGATTCAATTCAATTGCAGATTACACAATGCAATACTGATGCATAAAACAAAAAGGAAAACAAGTCCTTAGAACTATGAAACCAAGGGACAGGCGGGATAGAGATGGAAATGAGTGCCTGCCTGTCTGCCAAAACCTTGTGGTCAGATATTTAGATGGGGTTGCACTACTAGGGTCCAATAGAGTGGAATTAGTTGTATCCTAGCGGCACCCTTTGAAGTTGCCACAGGGTGGGGTGTCGATGCGTTTCGAACCTGGATGTTATAGGTTCTCTTCAGGACAGGGACTGGGGAAAATAAATCTGCACAAGGGCACAAGCGTTGCCGTAGTGTGGGCAATTCTCAGAAAGCAATCAGTTCTGTGATTCATACGTGGATGAACTGAAAACGTGATGTCCGCCTTGCGGTACACACTCAGAGTGGATGGACAGCTCACATGGTTTGCTGCGCCGATGTAGTTGGCTGAACGCCAGAGAATCAGTGATTTAGGCGCATGGACAAAAGAACCCAATTCAAGCCGGCAGGCGGTGTCAATTTCACCGGAGCCCGTCGTGTTGAAGAATTTGTATTTTTGTAGATACTGTGTACATGAACCTACTGTCTTGGTGGTTTTTTTGTTTGTGCCTGTGTTTTTTGAAACTTTAAGAATCCGAAAAAAGGAAAAAAAAAAATGTGTTTTGGAATATAAATTCAGTGGTCACGTGGTACATATAGACTGCGTGCCTACAAAATTCCTTTGTTAAACTGTCCTGTCCAGCCACCCTGTTCTGTTTTTCATGTTGTAGAGATCCGGGCTGGGTAGATGTAGGATCCGAAACCTTCACTGGTTCACTGCATTGCAAATACGGCGCACCATGTTTGGTGGTGGTAGCGGGCCGCACAATTACTGGCGCATCCCTGCTACTTTGCAGGGATGCGACGGTAATTGCAATTCTGCCCCTTAGGGGCATACTTACTTACGCGTTCTGGCGCATCTCCAGAGATGCGCCAGATCAAATGCGTCACGCAAAACTACCATTGCGACACGGCAGATGCGCCTCATTTACAATGCGGCGCGCCCTGGCGCAAGGGTAGGCACTTGCGTGACGCATCTCGTCACGTAAGAGCGGCGCATCGCTGGAGTCACGTCGCCAACGCAATGCAACTCCAGTAATGCTCAGGGCCACCCAATACTAAACATGCTGTGTCAGTCCTTACGTCTGCTTCAAGCAGGCATAAGGAATTGAATTGACGTAGCAGCGTCGCAGAAGTGCCTGCGTTAAATCTTGTAGATTTCACGCAGGCACTTTTGCGAGGCGCACAGCCGCAGGACCGCAGGACCGCCCACCCTGCATACTAGGAACGCACCCATTGTGGCGCAGGCCCATCACTTTATAACGTGACGCATCTCCCTAGATGCGTCACGCTGTAAATGACTCGCAGGGATGCGCCACGTTTACGCCGCTGTTGCGTCACGCAAGGCAACGTAAACGTGGCGCAAGGGGCTTGTAAATGTAATCTGCCCCCTAGTGTCTAGCATTACGCAGTTCTGTAAAGTACACTCATACATAATTGTTACTCAGGCCAATGAGACCACAAAATAGAAAACAAATAAGCATAGTAGCAACGCCACTGAGAAGGAGAGCAGTGCACCTGAAATGCACAGAAGATTTTGAAATATAATTTAACTACAATGTAATCGTCAGCAGCATTATTGGCTTGCTCCATGTAAAAAACAAATATTTGCAATACAACAACACAGATCAGGAGAAAACATAGTAGTGAGTGATGAAATAGCTACTACTACTCACCAAGCCCGGGGATCTCCAAGCCGAGCTGGTCCAGCAGGTCGCGCTCCCTGTCCAGGACGTCCGTCCAGCGGTGGGTGACCGACCTGGCTGTAGGTGCGCTGGACCCCGGAGAGTTGGGACATGGCCCAGCACACCTTCTGCCACCGCTTCCGGCGCTCCCGGATGTTGTAGCCGGACGCGATCCTGCCGCCTCCCGCAATGGTCCTGGGCAGGCGGCGCTGGACGAAGTAGACCAGCGCGCCTACTTCCTCCGGGCTGAAGATCTCCCGTCGGGTCACCTGCTCCCCCCTCAATCGCCCGCATGCTGTCCTGGCACGGGGTCCAGGACTCCTCCTCCCCGCCGCCACAGCGTCCCTCAAGTGCCTGGGCAGCTTCACGGCGCCTGGCTTCACCATGGTCTGGGCAGGTAAGGTAGAAAGTAGAAAATTAAGAAGGAATAGGATAGGGAAGAAGAAAAGAAAAGAGTTTAAAAAGTAGTTTAAAAGTAAACAAAAATAGCAAAAAAGACAAAAATATACAGCTAGGAAAAGAGAGGGATAGATAAGAAGCAAAATCGTTGGAAAAAAAACTGAAAACAAGCAAAGGATGGCAAAGATAGCAAGAGGATAAACACCATGCCCAGACACAGGAAATGAATGAAAAACAAGATGGCCGCCCGTTCACGAGCGCGAAAGTAAGTTCGCACGCAATTTTCCTCGCGATCTCGTGCGAACTTGTACTCGCAATGCGCTTACCTCACGAGATTATACATAGCGGGCGGAAACGGAAATACGTCACGCAAACAAAATGGCCGCGCCCGTACTCGACCTTGGGGTAAATTTGCGTGTTGCGCTGCAAGCGGCTCGCGAATACTGCAAAAAAACTCGCGAAATAACACGCTGCAAAAAAATATAAAGCTCATTCGCACGAATTGGCGGCTTCCGCGGTCGGTTTCGCACGACGCCGAGCCTCGCAAATAGCGCGAAAATACCGAAAAACGATTTTTGCAAAAGCAAAACAAATGAGCAGGTGCAAAAGGTCAATCTCATGATTTGTAACGATTCCCTGTTGTGCTTCCTGAGGGGGCCCTCCAGAATTCGGTTGCCTGCTTGCAACAATTGTGTGACCCTGCTATGACCTTAACTGTATGCCACAAAGGTCCTGATTTACAGCTAAGGGAGCAGACAAGCAGGTGCCAGGCTGGAACTTCAAATTCAGTGACACATTAATTAGCCCCTAATTCATTATTGTCAGTTGGGGCAGGGCAGGTGTTGTTAATAAGCTAACCCCAAATTAATTCATGTCAGTTGAAGCAGGGCAGGTGTGCTTGCTTTTCCCCCCCATCTTCTACAGTGATGATGAACCAGAGGGTGGTATTGATGTAACAGAGGGTGGCATGGGTCAAAGAGAGGGTGGCAGTGGTGAAACAGAGGGTGCTGGGAGGCTGTGATGATGAACCAGACGTAGAAACAACATAGTCGCGACCGTTGCGAGCCGATAAGTAAGTTCGCAATTGCGAACTACTACCAAATCCTCGCGAACTGGCAGAAACACTTGCGAACACAAAAAAAAAATCTGCAAATTTGCGGGAATTCGCGGATTTTGCGGATTGCGAGTTCGCAAATTCGCTAAATTCGCGAACGCCAGATTCGCAAAATTCGCCCATGCTTAGTATTTTTGAGTGGTTCAAAGGTCGAAGTTCTTTGCTTTTTTCCCCCGGCAAGTAATATCCAGCAATAGCTCTGAAGTCCCTGATTGCAAACTGGGAACAGATTCAGACACAGAAGGGAGTTCTTTATAAACTTTATTCTGAATCTGAAACTTAGGCACCTTACTATGAGATAGAGTGGAACCTTTAATACTTGGGGTGGGACAAGCAGCCAAAGGTGACAAAATAGGATCCGGACTAGCTTTAAGATGAGATTTAACAATTGGCTTTGCCTTATTGTAGGAGGATGCATCTATAGCTCTACCACCGAAGGGCCTTAAGTATTGATCTTGACAGCGGGCACTGTTACTGGCTTTTCCCTTCATACTCAACACCTTCTTTTAACATGCACCTGGGGCATAAGACACGGATAATCTTTTCTGGGTTCTTGCCCTCTGTGTACAGATATACCCTGAGGTAAATTTAAAAGGATGTAGACGTGATACTTTTTCCTTACAAGAATAGGCTATTTGGAAATATTAACAGATCTTTGCAAACTAATTAACCTTCAGTTTCCCCTGTAATGGTACCATGGCTTCCCTGGGGCTCGGCGATCAGTACTACAGCCGGTGGTTTAGTAAACATGATGTTTTCAGTAGTTTTTTTTAAACGCTGAAGTTCATGTCTGATGTATTTCAGAACATTTGATTGTTCCACCTGGTTTGTCCTTATCAACACCAATGCTTCCAGGCTGCCATGTAGAGTGGTTTGCATAAGCAGCATTACATCTAACAAAGATGACGAGGTGGTAGGCTGGATTGTGTTCGACCTTCCCAGGGATCCAAAAGTTTAATTTGGTTCCCGTACCGGAGGAGCTACGCAGGGTGAAAGAATAGTTCAGTTCAAAAAATCTTCTCTACAGTTCCTCTGTGAAAGATCAAAATCCTTGGAACTTGATGATGATAAGGAGATATCTAAACGAGGTGAGGAAGAGAGTCTTGGGTCCTGACTTGTAATCACACGTGTGGCCTGTATAGAAGATTCTGATAGATTGTCTGTTTGCACTTCATCCATTGCTGAGCACAGTACGTCTATTGCTAAATCCAAAGTACTTGGTGGCTCATGGGGTATCTTAATCCCCTCTTCTGATAATGGATAAGATCCATTAATAAAATGTTTAAGAACAAAGTTCTTTATTGAGGTAACAAGAGTTGAGCATGGAGCTTCCTCATTTATTAGTCCACTTTGATTGAGTTCAGCTGACATATTTTTTGCTCCTATTTTACTCCTTTTACAAACTCTTCCCTCTGGTCTACCCTTAGGAGCACTGAGGAGAGCTCTCTTACAGCGAAGCACAGGAAGTGATATACAAGAGGAGGGATTCATTGCCGAATCAGGGAACAAGCGATGGGACTGTCATCAAGGGAAACAAAACAACAGCTACCACTACCCAGCAGCTCAGCTCAGAAGGGTGGGTCAATGTGGAGGAGCGAGGTAACCTACGCCAGTTCAGTCTCTTTATCAAGGATACCGGTGGCCCTGCTTCCCCATACCAGGCCCTCAAATGATAAGTCCCTTAATCCAAACACTACAACGTAGATCAACGGGATAGACATACAACGGAATAGAAAACAATACAGTTAAAAATAAGTAACAAGTCTCCTACGGCCACCGGTTACAGCTGTGGCCAAATATTGCTTAACGACCAAACAGTATCCAGCTGGGCTTCTCCCCCTCATAACACCATCCGTCTAGTGGAGCAAAATCAACTGTAAAGTTCAGCAAACAACTCTTTCCGCCAATCGGTCAGGGGTGCTCTCCAACTTTGACTGCTTCCCCACTTCGGCTGCGCCTCTCACAAACAGCAGATGTAGTGGCTCGGTGTTGCCTGGGATCAGTAGTCCCACCACGGCAATTCAGGCAGTTTCAGTGCAGCACAACACAGCAGAGAGTTCTCAATTCAAGCTCGTAATGAAGCACACTGATCCCCTTAGAAGGCCAGAAGCGCTGCACGGATCCCAATCAGTCCAGTGGGCCCTCTGCGTCTCCTCCAGCTCGCATTCACCCAAGAGCCTCCCCCACAGAACATCACCCCTGCTTCACAGCAAGAAGCACCGCAGCGGGAGAGGCACCCACTCCGGGCAGTCCCCCGCACGTAACCAAGACGGACGATTCCCGGGCCCGCAGGTGTGGAGGATTACAGTGGGTCCAATTCAGGTCCCACACAGTGTTCCGCTGCCTCAGGATACCTCGGCTGTGCCTCCAAGAAGACTGCCACAATCTTCAGCCTCGGCCAGAATCCAGCTAGTATCAGGCACAGGGAAGCGCCTGCGCCAAACCGCCTGCCACTGCGACACAGAAACCGGAACCAAAGGTTTGAAGGATTACAGTGGTTCCAATTCAGGTCCCATGCAGTGTTCCATGGCCCCAAGACGCCTGGGGCTGTGCCTCCAAGAAGAACTGCCACAATCTTCGGCCTCAGCCAGAATCCGGCTAGTATCAGGTGCAGGGAAGCGCCAGCGCCAAGCTGCCCGTCGTGGTAACACAGAAACCGGAATCGGAACCATAGAAGTGTGAGCGTGACAGTTGCAAACCAGGCCTTTCATAATGTCAGTGTAATTATGAGTGACACTTTCTCACGGGCAAAACTAAGCAGTGAAGACTAGGGAATCATATAAATATCAGAAATTACAATCATTTGAGCAATGAGAAACTTTAAGAAGTCACTGAACTAAAGTGTGCAACAGGACTAAACTCTTCCTGACTGTGTAAAGCACTTGGTACATGTTTCATTGAGACTTAGATGTGATCCCAAAATCTTATCAAATAAAACAATGAAAACACATACATTTTTTTTGTGATTCTTGAGTAGCCGGCACTTAATGAGTCCCACAGATATGCGTTCTTTCCCACCGTATGTTTTTCACAAGCCCCTTTGAGAAGCATATGTTGCAAAAAGTACTTGATATTTCCCATAAACCTGTTTGGGTGCCTGGCCTGATGAAGAAACAAAATCTTGAACAATCAGGGTTGAAACCCACAGTATTGACTTTCAACAAGGACAACAGCCTTTTGTTTTGAGTCTGGGAGAGGCAGAGAACTGTGACCGTACTCCTAAGAAGACTGCACACACTGCCCACTCTGCAATGATTTCAATAGCCATAGGGCTCTGATTATGAAACCCAGTCTGCTCTGATTTTCCTTTAGAATTATTACTGTCACCGTACACTAAATATTACTGCTTTGTTACACTGATTATGAAGGCTACTCCATACGAATGAGGATTTCCAATTTTCACAAATTTGCATGGTTATTCTGTCCCTAGTTAGGATTTCCACTATGAGACTGACATTAATTTACTATTAAAATGAAACTCTTAACCTTCCTGATTTTTCAGCCAGAAGTGGCATTACAGGATATACTTTTAAGTTTTATCCCATACTTGCCTTGTAAAAATCGAAACGATGAGTCCCAGGATGCAAAACTGTCTTGACTTAAAAGCCAGGAATGGTTGATATGTTATAAATGACATGGAGGCTACTTGGAAGCTATTCAAAACAAAGTCTTCCCCTCTGGTCAACTGAGCACGTGAAACTGCTTGGAAAATTGTGTGCAATAGTTGAGAATGCCCTGTGGTTCCTATTGCTACTAGAAAGCCGAAACAATTATCATTGGCAGTTCCACGCCATTCCTTTACAAACCATGCAATAAGGATATAGGACTGAAACAGTGCAGACAATCACTTGAATCTGACAGCACAGAAGGGTACCGGAGGGGGTAAATGATTGCCCCAGAGCAGGTGAATGATCGCAGCAGAGAGGGTTAATGATCGCCACGTTACAGAACCTGTAGCATCCAGAGAATAAGTGCCAGCCCCCGCCCACCTCCACCTGCCCTGCAGAGGCACGTCTTACTTGGGCACTTACATTTACAGGCGAACTATTCCCCAGTCCGTTTTGCCATGTAAACGTGCTCCATTACCTCCCAATTTTATCTACCAAGTAGTCCATTCTTCCACTGCAATGGATCCACTCTAGCTTCCTGTGGGCGAGCACTCTGACCAATACCTACGCGTGGCTCTCTTGCTTGTCTGGAAAGAGAAAGTTAAACGTCCTATGACAACAAGAAGCGCCAGCAATGAAGGGCTCGTCGGCCACAAAGCATGTCAAAAACCTTATGGCATTACATATCTTATATGTTACCCCCCCCCTCTTTGAACATATTTCAATGCCCGTCACTTCCCGGACCTGCAGACTGGCTAAATTGCATTCCAGAAGTGCAGCAATGTGCAGATTAAGGGCCTGATTCTGATGCAGTTAGGAAATCATTCCCACCTAGGGCCCAATTACGATCCGGTTAGGAAGGCCTCCTAAGGACATTTGCTCCTTCCAAATCAGATCGGGAATGTACTTTCCCGACCGTGGGCCCAATTACAACGAGGTTAGGAACCTAGGCTCCCATTGAAGTCAATGGGAGTCCAACCAAATGGTATCTGGAAGCATCCGGATGCATCGTACTTGGTCGGTCGGACTCTCCCGATCCAAGTGGGTCGGAAACCATTTCCAAACCGATTCAGTCAGGAAGCTTTCCAAACCGCATCAGAATCAGGCCCTGAGTGTTGTGCACGAGGCTGCTATTAGGAGCGCATTGGGATCAACAAAGTTGTCAGAGAGCTCTGCATGCGTGACTAAGCATTTTAGTGCGGTGATGCGGAACCAGCACTAGAATGCGTTAGTCTAATGCCTGGTGCGTGGTACTTGCCAGTGCTGCTTCTACCACAATAAGTGGGAGGAGATTCAGGGAATTATCCTCTCCAAAGATCAGCAAAAGTTCTGGGCTAAAGTTAACAAGTTTAGTGCCCCAAATAGGGGTACCCTTGTTTGTGTAATCCCAGAAGAGCAGCGGGCTACTTTTTTGACAGACCTTAATAGGTGTTGTTCTGGTTCAGATAGATTCCAGAGATTTCCTAGGCTTAAACTCCCCATCACTTGGTTTTTAGTTAAGGAGGTAAAAGCTGTCATTGAGAGAGTAAATCTCTCTTGTGCGGCTGGCCCCAATAATATCCCAGCAGTAATAATCAAGACCAATAGAGTTTGGTGTTCCACGGTTTATTCCTCCGCTTAGTTGGATTGCCACGTCTGGTTTTTACCCTTCTTCTTGGAAGGGGTCTATAGTAAAACCTATTTTTTTTAAAGGGAGTGGTACAAACCCCAAATATTATAGGCTCATTAGCCTCCTGGATATTTCACTAACCATCTTCTCTAATATTTTATCCAAACTAGAAGCCTGAGCCCATGATTCTAAGACAATACTAATAGAACAGGGGGGTTTCAGGGAGGGCCACTCCACTATAGATAATTGTTTTGCATTAAAGGCCATTATCTGGAATTCATTGGAAGTAAATCGAAGGCTGTGCGGTTTTGTAGACTTCAGGACAGCTTTTGACTCTGTGGATAGGGATTCCCTTTGGGGAAAACTTGTTGCCTGGGAGCTTCCATTAAACCTCCTGAGGGTAGTCCAATCCCTGCATTCTGGTATTGGGCCAAGTGGAGCTGGACAAGTCAGGTCGGTTATCCCAAAGAATCTCCATTGAGAATGCCCTTCAACAAGGGTGAGTTTTAGCTCCCCAGCATTTTAGTTTATTTTTAGCTGACCTTCCCGCCTTTATCTCCCAAGCCAAGTCTTTTTCGCCCAAAGTTGGGAAGCATCATATTGACTGCTTGCTATACGCAGACGATTTGGTATTACTGGACTATACTCAAATTGGTCTGCAGGGAAAATTAGATGCTTTAGCAGCTTATATTAAGCAGAACCAGCTTTGTATCAACTTGGAAAAGACCAAAATTTTGATTTTTGGGAAAAAAGTAAAGAAATTCAGTTGACACAGGAGGTGGAGCAACTCGACCAATATAAAGATCTGGGTCTGAATTTTAGGAGGAACCTGAACTGGGACTCACATCATGATGATATCAAGCAGAAGGCTCTATTACAAGCCTATCAAGATGTAATAGTAGTTGTTAGGCGCTTTCTCATACTCCACTATTAAAGACTTATGAAGGGAAGATTCCCGCATTGGGTCTGTATGGGGTAGAAGTCTTTTACCTTGATTTGATTTGATCCGACATATACATGGGATAGATTAAAAGGGGCAGGAATGAATGAATACATTTTATTTGTGTGGTTACTCAAAACCGTTACAATAAAAAAAGAAGAGCACTACATTTTAAAAGATAGACAGTGTAATTAAAATCAAAAGATATAAAATTCAAAGATCTTTAAATCCAAGATAACTCTTTGTACTCAGCAAATAGTTGTACATGCTCCAATTATGCTAATCAGGTAATACAAGATGATAGGTGACCTCGGCACAAGTGCTTGCCTGATCGCTTAGCGGGGAGTGTCCATCAGCTTTGTGCAAGTTTGTTGTACAAATTTGCCAAACATAGCCATGTGCTTCACTATGTCCAGAGTATAAAGTTGATGGACTGCCTCCTTTACAGTTTGAATGCCCAATTGTAGCAAGATGGGCCTGAGATAAATTCTGCGAGCTAAGCGCAAGGCCGGGCAACAAAATAGGATGTGGGCCAAAGACTCACGTTTATATTTACAGAGCCGGCACTCCATGATCACCGGTCTTGCTGACCCGGTGGGGTATAATTCTTTAAGGGGGAGAGGGTGTAGTCTGAACGCTAAGATCCTATGTAAAGCTTGTTTCCCCACGGCCTGCATAAGGTGAAGTTTGGAGTTATGCTCTGTATGTGGGAGGCTTTGGGACTCATGGAAACCTCTTGCTAACAGCGATTCCATGTCCAAGGTGCGAGAGCAAAAACGTACTTGTTTTTTTATTGTGCTTTTGATAGCAGTGTACTTGACTGTCTTGGGGTCCCAATTCTCTGTTGCAAGTTTCAAAAAGTTTTTGGCAGAAGCGACACTGACTGACCAAGGATTGCCGGGTTCCAAAAATATACTTTTTATGGCAGCCTTCATTGTGTTCTCTGGTGCCGCCATTGTATGGTAGAAGTATTTACTCAGAGAGGCCATCTCTTTCAGTTTTTGTTGGTTGAGCTTGAATTCCAACCGAACTAGATTATCCCTGGTGTAGGCGGGTAGGTGGAATAGCTTTTTATAGGCTGTGCAGTGGATTTTTTCTAGGTCTTTTGCGAGTTTTCCTGGGAATGCATGTTGTGCATAATTAAGAAATGGTATTAGTTTCGACCTCAGGACTCTTTGGATAGCCGTTGTTGTGGGGCTATGTAAGGTAGCATATAGTTTACAGAGGGCGTAAATAATGCTTTTCCCTTTCATCTGCATTTTGTGGAGATGGACTCCTGGGCGTCCTGTTTCACTAAACCAAACACCCAAGTTGTTGTAATTTTGTATAGAGTCCAAAGTCAGCTGACCGATCCTCCATTTTGCCAGTTTTGTTTTAGGGTATTGCCCAAACATTACTGTTTTGGATTATGATGAATTGGCAACCAACTTATTTTTGACATTGTAAGTTGCCAGGGCAGTAAGTGCTTTTTGTAAGCCAATTTTAATGTGGTCTAGGAGTACCAGATCTTCGACGTATTGCATTAGTTGGATCTTAATGCGCCCAATCCTGGGTGTTGGTAGTGTGGCTCCAGTCAAGGATTGGCCCATGTCTGCGGTGTATAAATTAAAGAGCATCGGGGCTAAGACGCACCCTTGCTTTAGCCCGCGATCCGTGTCGATTTTCTCTGTAGCAGATTCGCTCGAGAGTTTGATTCTTACCCAAGTTCGTGAGTACAATGATTGAATTGCTTTTAATAGAGATAGGTTGATACTCCAGAGTGCCAGCTTCTGCCAGAGGATGGTGCGATCTACGCCATCAAAAGCTGCCGAATAGTCAATGAAACAAGCAAAGAGCGGCAGACTCTGGCGAGTCACGGCTTGTTGAGCTAGATATGACAGGGCGATTATGTTATCCACTGTTGATGCCCCAGGTCTGAACCCTGTTTGAAAGAAGGGCAGAAGGCCTTCAATGGTGGCCCAATTTGATAGTTCCGCCAGAAGGGTGCTTGCATAGGCCTTGCCCTCAATATAATGAATGTATGACATTGTTCTGCATTCTGTCCATCAACTGTGGTTTTTGCATTTGCCCTCAATATCCAGCAGGGCAATCATACTGTAGTTTTTTGGGTCGGATTTTGGCCCTTTCTTATATATTGGGTGCAGTAACGACCCTCTCCAGGAGTCTGGAACGTCTCCCAAGAACCTGCATTCGGCATATAACTGGGTCAGATTGTCCGTCCAGAAATCTGTCTGCCCTGAAGAGGGAATTAGGCAGGCCGTTAGGACCTGGTGCCCCATTGTGTCGGATGATTTTTAAAATTGTGCAAACTAAAGTTTTGCCTGGAGGAACTCGGTCATCCAACCTTTTCAGTGCGTGTACAGTGCTGTCTGATTCTTCACTCGCATTAAGGCCTTTATTTAAGGAAGTTCTACTTTGATCTTCTTTGTACAATGTTTTCACATGAGCGGCCCAGGTACCTGTATCAAGTGAATTCTCTCTGTGGGTGTCTCCATGGGTTAGATTATTTAAGTATCGCCAGAATTCTTCGGATTTGCAAGGTCTCAGCAAATCAAAGATCTTCAGCCATTTCGCCTCAATGCATTCGCGTTTTGCGGCCCAGACCTGCTTTGAATGGCTTTTTACGGCTTCTTTAAGTAGCCTTTTGGCGGATGCTGAGCCACTTCTCCGATAAGCCCTATGTTTGGCATTTAATTGTTTGGCACTCTGTTTAATTTCTGGGGCGAGTCCTAGAGTATGTGATGGGTCTGGGGTTTCCGCTTAAAAGGGGCAGGACTTAGAAGACCTTTATCTCTCCCCCAGGGCACTATGGTACAAGATGTAAGGGGATAGTGTAAGTTGGCTTCCTGGAGCCTAATGGCCTTTACTCGGGCTCTAAGATATTTCAAAACACTCTCTGATGTTGATGAAGTGTCTAAAGTTTCCAAATTGTGTTGGGTAGAGATTCAAGGTAGCGAAAGAAGGTGGGCAAAGGATGTAAAAAACAGATTAATTGCCCTTAATAGATCCATACAGATAGTGGTACAATTACATACTGGTGCCCCTTCCCAAGCAAGCAGGTATTCAAAGAGTCTGTTGCCTTGGTGTCTAAATCCAACAACTTATTTTACATGAGCAAGAAACAATCTATCAGCTTTTCAATCCCTACTCTGGGTCAGGATACTTTTGCAGTTACTAGATCCAGGGTTGCGAAATGAAATATTAAGGGTCAGGGTGGGATGTAACCCAATCTACTCATCCCGCATAAACAGGGCCTGGATCCACGATAATAGTGGCCTCTCTCCCTGCCCCTTGAATGTAAAATGTTCCTTACAACATATATTAATGGACTGTATTTTTTAATTCTGCAAATCAAATTAAGTTTTTAAAACCTTTGTTTTTTAAATATAGTACTCTCCATAGGGGGAAATCGGTGGCGTTTTCAGAAATGCGCCATTTAGATGTGGCTGTTGGAATTGCTTGTTTTCTACGGTCAGCTAAACTAAATTTTATGATGAATTATATGTGATGGGGCTGCTGGGTAGTAAGATGCGACTTGTTATTGAATTTAATTGTTAACTGTGGTTTTAGAATGTTTTATGGACAATTGTCTAAATAAACTTATTTCCTACCTACCTACCTGATACTATGAAAATGTCACACAAAGCAATCTAAAACCTTGGCAGCTATGGTGAATCACTGGTGAAATTTGTAGTAAACAAATGAGAAGCATTATCTTTGCCTTTCTGTCCTTAATGGAACTGAAATTTTATCATGCGAAAACTAGAAAAATTTTCATCGCCCCCTTATTTAAACCCATTAGCATGGCTAGTCCACCGGGATGCGCGCTGTCTGCGTTTATTGGCCGAGAAACTCCTTTCAGTTCCCTGCTGTGCGTGCGCATATTTTGCTGCTTTAAAAAAAGTCACGAATGAGGCCATGGCTAAAGTTTTCTGATCACCACAGACATTTCTTTGCCCAGTGTTCCTTACATTCGTGCCCAGCAGCATGTGATGTACTGTTTGATGCAGATTTTCCACAGTTTTAATGTAAAGAAAATCATGATTTTATTAAAAAAGGCACGGAGGCTAACATTATGCATATCCCTTTTATTACCGCCCAAACACAGCAGCAACAATATCTTAGAATTTAGAATATATCCAAACATTCCAGAACTTTAGAACATGCATAAGTCCCTATGACCAGCAGCCATCTTCCTCTTTTGTGACTGCGAAAAACAATAAATAATAAGTTCCAAAACTCCACCGACTCCAAATCTTCGTAAACTCCAACTTCAACTTCCTTCTTCCAACTCGAACTCCTTCACCATCTTCATCTTCTTCCTTATCCTTTAAAACAAAACAAATAAATTAATCACAAGGCGGGCACAGTGGCGGGATAATATTAGCCTCTGTGCCTTTTTTAATAAAATCATGATTTTCTTTACATTAAAACTGTGGAAAATCTGCATTTTATGTCAAAGGCCCAGAGGCCAACATTATGCATGTTCAAAGTTCTTCCAAAACCTTTCCCAAAACATTTTCCACAGGCTTAAAGTAAAACTTTCTAAAAGTTGAATCATTAGACTAATCTGCAGCCTTTAAAATACCACCCAAACTAAATCCTTTCACAAATGCTTTACTAGCCATAGCCCCTCTAATTGAATGAGACCCAAAAACACTAATATCCACCCCAGCCTTGACCATCACATTTCTTATCCATCTTGCCAAAGTAGGGGTTGACACTGCCTTAAACGGCTTAACGTATGAGATCAACAATTGTTTACAATCTCCTTTCCTAAATGCAAATGTTCTTTTCTCATACTTCTTCAAACATTTAACCACACACAAAGAACTTTCACCCTCTAAATATGGGTACAAAATCGTCCTTGACATAGTCTTAGTCCTTCTCTTTAACTCAAAACAAACTCCCTCTGGTTGATAAAACCTTGAGTTAACATCCAAAGCTCTAACATCTGATACTCTCCTAAAAGAGACCAAACATAAAAGCATCGTCATCTTCCATGTTAAAAACTTCAAATCCAAATCTACATTCTTTCCCCAACTCTCAAGTTCTCTTGATACCAAAGAAACATCCCAAAGAGAATCATACTTTGACTTTGGCGGATTAACCACCCTTACACTCTTAACCAACCTCCTGACTAAAGCATGTTGCCCCACTGGAACTCCATCTACCAAACCATGTCCTGCTGAAATTGCAGATCTACTCAAATTAACCGAATTATACGCCAAACCACTACAAAAAAGAACTGATAAATAATTTGCCACATCTACCACAGGTGCCGATACGGGATCCAAACTCCTCTCAACACACCAACCATTCCACTTTCTCCAAGCTGATCCATACACCCTAGATGTTCCCTTAGACCACGACTTTGACACAAGCTCTTCAGCCTCCTTTGATAATCTCTGCATCTGCCAAACTCTCCTGAAATCAACCATGCCATCAACTTCAACTGCCCCGAGATCACAAGGTCGTGAAAATTTCCTTGTACATCCATCAAAATCTCCCTGCAATCTGGCAGGACTACTGGATCCTCCACCAACAAATTCATCACATCCGGGAACCATACCTGCGCTTTCCAAAAAGGAGTTATCAGAACCAACTCCACCTCCTCCCTTCTGACCTTGTTCAGAACTCTCTGAATCATTGGAAATGGGGGAAACGCATAACTTCTTCCCCCTTTCCAGTTCTGCAGGAAAGCATCCACTCCTTTCGCTTCTGGATCCGGTCTCCAACTGTAAAATTCCTTCAACTGAGCATTCAACCTGTCCGCAAACAGGTCCACATACAAAGGCCCCCACATTTCTTCCAGACTTAAAAAAATACCTCTCTCTTTAACCTCCAACTGCTCGCATCCCTCGGGTATCTTGAATACCAGTCCGCTTCTATGTTGCTCAACCCTGGTATATATTGAGCCTGCACCACAATCTCCCTTTCCAGACAAAACTTCCAAAACTCTGTCGCTAGTTCTGCTAACCCTCTCGAACGCGGACCACCCATCTTATTCACATACTGAACTGCAGACAAATTGTCCATCTTCAGAAGCACACAACATTTCATCCTGTCCCTCACAAAGCTCTTTATCGCAAGCGAACCCGCCAACAACTCCAAACAATTTATGTGCAAATGTCCTTCCTCTTTTGACCATTGACCCCCTGTTGAAATCTCTCCACACCGTGCTCCCCAACCGTACAAACTCGCATCCGATTCTATCTCCACTTCCGGCATCATACCAAATATCGCTCGACCGTTCCAAGCTTCCAGACTCATCAGCCACCACTCCAATTCCTCCTGTGACTCCTGATTCAACACAACCCTCTGTGAATACCTCACATCTTTCCTCAAATAATGTGCTTTCAACCTCTGCAATGCACGATAATTTAGGGGAGCTGGGAATATTGCCTGAATCGAAGAAGACAGAAGACCCAAAAGACGTGCCAACTGCCTCAAAGTATTCCAATCCGCAGACTTCACTCTCCTCACTTCCTTCCTGATCTTCCTCACCTTCTCCATAGGCAACTTCAACACACAATCCAACGTCTGTATCTTGAAACCTAAAAAAGTAATCTTCTGTCTCGGAACCATACCAGACTTCTCTTTGTTCACAACAAATCCCAAATTCTCTATTACTTTCACCGTAAACTCCGTTTGTTCCTTCGCCAACATTCTCCCTTCTGCATTTATCAAAACATCGTCTAGATATATTATCAGTCGAATCTCCCTTGACCTCAACCAAGCCGCCATTGGTCTCATCACTTTGGTGAAGCACCAAGGAGCTGACGTCAAACCGAAAGGGAGACTCTTGAACCTCCAGCGCCTCCCTAACCACCTGAACTGAAAATAATCTCTTTGTTCCTGACTCATCAGGATTGTTAAATAAGAATCCTTTAGGTCCAGCCTCGTCAACCAATCCCCTTTCCTCCACAAGTCTCTTAACATATGTATCCCTTCCATTTTGAAATGGTTGTAAACCACCCAATCGTTCAACTCCTTCAAATTGATTACTGGTCTCATCTTTTTGTCCTTCTTCTCCACTTGAAACAAATTGCTTACGAAACCACCTCGCACTTCCTCTGCATCCTCTATCGCTCCTTTCCTCTCCAACTCCAACACTTCCTTTGTAACCAAATTTTCCATCTCTTCTGAAAACCCTAACACCTTGGGAACCCTTTCCTGAACTGGAACACTGATAAAATCTATCCTGTAGCCAGCTACAGTCTCCAAAACCCATGGATCCTGCGTTATTTCTTGCCATCTGGAAACAAACTGGGCTAGTCTGCCGCCCAACTTTACTTCCATAAATAAAGGATCTTGTAAGAAACTTACCTGAGACTCCTCTTGGCCTCTTATCTGATCTTGCTCCTCTTCCTCTCCCCCTGTCTCTGAGGGAAGAAACTTCCTTGATTGGTTCTCTGATAACCATATCCTCCTGAATATCCATATCCAAATCCATTTCCATAACCTGCTCCATAGGGCCTGTCACCTCTTCCATAAAATCCTCTGGTAACTCCATTCCCTCGGCCGGGGAACCGACCCCTTGTTCTCCCGGCCCATCCAAAAACACGCCTAATGTCCTTCTGTGCTTTCTGTATTGAATTGAAAGTACCCACATACTTACTCATATCCTTCACAAAGTCATCCCCGAACAGCAGCTCATCGCTCTGCTCACCCAACTCCTTGCCAGCCAAATCTGCAAGCTTTGGATCTATCTTAAACAAGATACTTTTTCTCCTTTCCAAACAGAGTGCTGTGTTTGCATTTCCCAGCAAGCATACTGCACGCTGAACCCATTGACGCATCTCGCTCACGTCAACTCCGGTATTATTGCTATGTGCTTCCTCGCACAAATCTAATATCTTGGTCAAAGGACCCAGAATATCAAGCATTCTATCTTGGCACCCCTTCAAACCTTTGTCCAGTCCCCTTCTCGGGTCTCTTCCCCCTTTGTTATTCAAAAAAGTTAACATCTTTTGATCTAATTCTGGCGTAAAGGCTACCTTACTATTTAAAGTAGGCCTCGGGCACTCCGACCGCAGCCGAGTTCTAATCTCTTTCGGCATCTCCCTCCTGATCCAGTGCCTTATGTATTTGGCAACATGTTCAACAGGGGACCACTGTGGAGACAGTGGATGTTGTATTAAAAGCGGATCAAACATCTGATCTCCTTGTGGATCAACAAAATCCTCAAACTCCAATTTAATTTCCTCATCCACCTTCCTTCTCTTAACCTTAACCTCTTCCACATCAGAATCATCCAGACTTGAGCTGCACGTAATCTCCACATCCCCACTAGTTGAACTGCCATCACACGCCACAGTAATATGTCCTTTTTCTGTGACTTTATAGCACTCACTCTGGCCTTTATAGCCTTCTCTTTCTGCACTCTATTCTCCTTTTCCTTTGATGGTTTCCCTTTAACCACATTCTTCCTCTTTTCTTTCTTTTTCGCTCCTCCAGAAGAAGTACCTGCCCCTTCCTCAACTTCCTGTGTAGTATAGAAACCTCCTCCTCACCAGACCTCTGCTCATTTTCTCCTTCCTTTACTCTCTTTGCTATTGTGCTCTCTATCTTTTTCTCCATAGAAGCACTAAATTCTCCAAACATTTTTTCCATAAATCCCTTCATTCTATCCTCCAAGCCCAAATCCTTTTTCTCCATCTTAATTTTCCTTTTAAGTAATACCTTCTTCAAAATTAATATTAATCCAATACAAAACTCCTTAAAAATAATACTTTGACTTATTCTTCACATAAAATCAAACTCCCTCTCTAGAACCACCATGAACCGGCACCTCTCTTGAACTCACGATCTTCGTCTGACTGAAACTGACAATCAGACGACAAAAAACAAAAACAAACTTCCCTAATTATGGCCTATCACGTTTCTACTTCAAAACTCATACGCTTCCCAAACACTCAAAATGGCCACCGCACGTTTCGCAAGTATGGCGGCCCCCTTGGCTCACAATTCCTTTCCTCTCATTTCCTGTGCTCGAAATCTCTCCTCACACCGCGTTCCAAGCAGCCACCGCTCTCGCGCCTGGAAGCGCACACAGATACCGACGCGCGACGCCCTCCAGCCGCACACTGAGCGCTCGAGACCACACGCTCTCCAACTGCCAACCGATCTAACAGACGGTAATCCGCTTTTATTTCACCTTATAAAACTCACCGTCAATATACGCAAAAAACGACACACTACGCTCTCAAACTCCAGCCTACTAATTTTAAAAATTATTTCACTTGTCCGACAAACAAACCTTCCCATTAAACTCTAAACAAATCCCCTCATACTTTCATAAACTCTTCTAATCATCGTTTTCATTTCTAATTCAGGGTTAATTTATCAAACATATTCAAAATAATTTTAAGAATTTTTACAGAGTACTTCTCTTATGTTGGAGCAGCTACAAAAGAGGAAGATGGCTGCTGGTCATAGGGACTTATACATGTTCTAAAGTTCTGGAATGTTTGGATATATTCTAAATTCTAAGATATTGTTGCTGCTGTGTTTGGGCGGTAATAAAAGGGATATGCATAAATGTTGGCCTCCGGGCCTTTGACATAAAAGCTGAAATAAACCTAACATACAGGCTCTGACATAGTTTGAGACCGAGGACGGAAACCGAAGCTATCAACAAGCTACTACGAGGCATTGAAGTCTTCTGGCTCATCATCATTGGAGGAGGAGTATTTGAGAAAAGAACTGGACCAACAGGCAACCTAACCTTAAAACGTACACTCTAGGGAAAGGCAAGGGGGTGGCCATATTTGAACAGACTATTTCCTTTGAAACATACTGATCCGCTGCAGTAAACGGTGAATGTATCAAGTCGATTGTACAATTTAAAAACAATACGAAAACGAAATCCTAATACCCCAAAAGATGTTGTAAATATGATAATTTCATAATCAGCAGTCCACTCGCCGAGCTGTAATTGCTCCTACATATCAAGTTGAATTGATTGTTGCCTTTAACCTGCATATTGCGCGCTCATTGATATCTGCAAAAAATATACTTGTGTCTGAATCATGCAAAAAAAAATGCTATTATAAAAGTTCATGCCATTACATTTGTATTTTCATTTCGCATCCTTTTCCTTGAAATGTTTCTTGATATTCAGTGGTTTACGTGTTTTGGGCTTCTTTTGGTAGGATACATACTTGTTTTGGGCTTCTCTCCGAGGGGAGTGGCGCTTGTATTTGGATTTTCTGATCCATTTGGGAAATATTGTCTAGCACCTATCAAAATAGATATTTACAATTCCCTTAGAGCATAGGTCACCTATCCCATTGTCATATACCTGAAGAGTCTGGCTTGTAAGGTTAATCGGCTTCGCCTGGATATATTGCGACGTGGCCACAGAACCGAGGCCCGAGGCCCGATCCCCGGCCTCGCGTACTGACAGCCTCCGGTGCAGACTCCATGGCCCCTCGCTTGCAGCTGGAGAAGGCCGCCTGGCGCTGGGCGGAAACTGTGCGGCCCGAGGAGGTTTCCCAGGAGCATATAGAAACAGCATACAGGGTGCGGCTGGAGCCCTGTGTGCGTGGGCTCTGCAGGTGCGTGTCCTTTTAAATTCTGCTATCATTTAAACAGTGTTGATGTACAGGGTTCGTCTTTCAACATTTTTATTCTAACACTTCACGCGCCACATCAATTTTTCTCTATTGTTGCTATTTTCCCTCCAAATTTGGAACATGCTTTATGTGGGCAGTCGCCTGCATTTGTCTACTCCATCCCTGGGTGGCACTGCAGACGCTTGTAAATTTATATTTTGTACATTGCCTGAGTGTCTTGGAAATGGAAACTTGCTAATTGCGTATGTCTTGCGCTTTATAATATTTCAGTTTACCATCACGTTGCTGAACTTTCAAGCCCAAATAATTCAGTGATTTTATTTAAGAACTATATAATGTTTATATTTTTCTTTATGGTTTTCCATTTTTTTTTTTATTAATACAGACGTGTACGTTTGTTTAAAACCAGTAGTACGAGTGAGTAATCTGTTAAATTTTCCTTCGATTCTTTTCAAACGCCGAATGAAAACATTGTATTCGTATATACTTTATACCTCGTCAGGGGAAGTACCACTAGATGTAAACAAATGTCATACCGTACCCGTATATGCCTCTGACCCACTTGCGTCTAAAATCGGATTAAACACAGGTTTTTGGTAATAATTTAGAACATTCCACAACATCGTATCAGAAACACATTGTTTCATTCATTGTGGTTCTTCATGTCCAAACCCGATCTTCACGTTCCTATGCATTAATGCATGTATGCTTCAAATACATTCCATTTCCTGCAGTTTTATTCGCATGTATCCTTCCTCTTTTCTGAGCATGCATCTTTTTTTGCAGTACGTTTCCAGAATCAGGCATCGTTGTTTATATTGAAAACAATATATATATATATATATATATATAATATAATATAATCATATCGTGCTTTGGCCCAGAGCACTATATCTGGAGGAAGCTTACCTCCAGTTAAATGACCCGAACTGCTACAGACACTGTGACATAAGTGCACTCAGGAAAGCTCAAACAGACTTTCATTCTCTCCTGATGGGATGGCGATCCAGTGGACTCATTAGTATGGATGAGTTGAAATGTCTAAAAAATGATCATCCCATAACCCCTGTGTTGTACCTGATCCCAAAGGTACATAAGAATGCAATCAAGCCGCCTGGTAGACCCATCATTTCGGCGTGCGGGGGTCTATTGGAGAAAGCCACTACTTACATTGACTTGTTCCTCCAAGAGCATGTATTGGCACTTGAGTCATACATTCAGGACTCTAGTGACCTGATTAGGAAACTGAATGAACTACAATGGAACAATGAGTACAGGCTAATTACCCTGGATGTGTCATCGTTATACACAAGTATAGTGCATGCAGATGGGTTAAGGGCTACTGAGTTCTTTCTGGGCAGACGACCAATAGAACTGGCAGAACACAATAAGATGCTGCTTTCCATGATCAGTTTTTGTTTGCACCACAATTACTTCATGTTCCTGAACCGATATTATCAACAAGTCAGAGGGGTGGCCATGGGGGCCTGTTTTTCTCCCAGTTACGCCTGTCTCCATATGGGGTACTGGGAGAGACAGGTCCTCAATGGTACTCATCTAGACATCTGTACTCGCCATATCATTCGATGGTACAGATACATCGATGATATTTTAATGATTTGGCGCGGAACATACGAAGAGACTGTCAGTTTCATTGAGGTTTTGAACATACCCGTGCGACTTTGATGGCGCTCCGCCCTATATTGGAAAAAAGTTCTAACTGCACTACTATTGACCCAGTAAGTCTTACCCCGTGCTCCGCCTGCGATTTTGCTTGCTGTACAAATGATATGATCCGTTCTGAATCCGTCTCTGAGCAGGGCTCTATTTCAGCTGCCCTAATTAACTCCCGCTCTATGAGCAAACATGCCTCTGATATTTACTCCCTACTAGAAGATGGTACTTTAGATCTGTTATTCATCACAGAAACGTGGCTGAATGACTCTTGTGCCCCTGATATTGAACTGGCAATCCCTAGAGGGTTCAAAATTCGACGGAAGGACAGGATGGTTGGTAGGGGCGGTGGGTTAGCGATTATTTTCAGAGATTGCTGGGCTCTTAAGGTGAAGGACTCAGATGATTTAGCAGAAGGAGAGATTATGAATTTTTCCCTATGTTTATCCCCTCATTTCACACTGGGTGGCTCCCTTATCTACCGGCCCCCTGTTCCCTCCGGTCCCTTTCTTAAAGCTCTTCTAGAGACTCTTGTCCCCCGCGCCCTGAGGTTCTCTCGCTTCTTAATGCTCGGTGATTTTAATATTCATGCCGACGTTCAGGATCGACGAGAAAGTAAGTTGCTATATGACGCCTTCGATCTGGCCTCCCTTACTCAATGGGTGTCCTCCCCTACCCATTCAGGGGGCCACATCTTAGACGTGGTATGCTCTAACTTTCCACTGATGGTTGAGGCCCCCCAAATTGTTACCTGGACTGACCATCAGCTTATTAGATTCTCATGGGCTGCTTTGAGAGCTCTTCCCAGGTCTGCAAAAACAATGGGCCCCCCAAAAATCAACGTGGGTAATCTTATGTCCTATCTTGATTTGAACAGGCCCATCTTAGGGGCAGATTTGGATTCTGCGTTGCAGACTTATGATAGTTGGATGAAAGCGGCGGTGTCCTCCTCTTCAAAGAGGGCGGATTCAGGCAGAAATAGGATGACCCCCTCACAACCTTGGTACTCCCCTCATCTCCGCACTCTCAAATTAGCCTGCAAGAAACTGGAGCGAGCATGGAGGATTGCTTACTGCCCTCAGGCTAAAGCATTGTATCGCTCAGCTCAGCGAGAATACTACGTTAGCATTAAACATGCAAAAACAGAGTATTTCTCAAGAAGAATTGAGAGAGCTAATAACAACAGTCGCTAAATTTTTTCGATAGTTAAGAGCTTCCTCTCTCCCTGCGCTGAGCAGATATCTATGAGCCCTTCTACCGAATGGTGTGAAAATCTCTCCTCCTTCTTCCTAACAAAAATTGCTAATATCCAACATAGTTTGAGAATAATTGGAGGAGGAAATGAGAAGATAGCCAACGGTGAAACCACGATTCCTCCCAGCATTATTATGGAGAGATTTATCCCCCCTTCGACTGCAGATACCTTGGTAGCAATCAAATCACTAAAATCTGGTGCTCCTGGGGATATCTGCCCGGCCCGGGTGCTGGCCGAAGCCGCTGAAATAGTGGCTCCTGAGGTCTCTCAAATAATAGGACTTTCATTTAGTACTGCAACAGTCCCCAAAGAATGGAAACAGGCTAAGCTCTTGCCACTGCTAAAAAAAACAGGAGCGGACCCAGCGGTGCCGAGTAATTATAGACCCATTTCTCTTCTGCCAGCTATGGCAAAAATTGGTGAGAAACTTGCATTTTCCCAGCTCAATGCCTTTGTGGAATCCTCAGGGGCGTTACATCCAGCCCAGTCTGGCTTCCGTGCAGCCTACAGCACGGAGACAGCGCTTGTAGAGGTTACAGAGGCGATCAGGGAGTGCTTAGACAGTGGCGGCAGAGCGGTTCTGATTTTATTAGACCTCTCTGCCGCGTTCGACACTGTTCCGCACTCATTACTCCTGGCGCGTCTGGCGAACATCGGCATACTGGGCTCAGCATTGGATTGGGTGAAATCTTTCTTATCAGACAGGTCTCAGCAGGTCTGGATCCCACCCTTCTCATCCTCGACCAAACCCCTCACTACACGAGTTCCCCAGGGCTCTATATTGAGCCCCCTCCTTTTTAATGTATATCTCACCCCTCTCATTGTGTTAGCTGAACAAATGGGAGCAAAAATAATAGCGTATGCAGATGACACGCAACTTTTGTTTACGTGGCCGGATGCGAATACGAATACTGAGGTCGTTCGTTCATGTCTTTCTGCTGTGTTTAACTGGTTGGCAGCAGCACAGCTGAAGTGCAATGAAGATAATACTGAAATCTTGCTGTATGGTCAGTTTCCATCTAATTTCAGAGAAACTCTGTGGCCTTCTGATTTTCCCCAACCAAACTCCGTTAATATTCCTGCTAAAAACTTGGGAGTCTGGTTTGGAGAAGATCTGCGATTTGAAGCACACATAAAGAGACTTGCTGGGGTGTGCTTCGGATCCTTAAAAGCCATGAGAAAGATCTTCCCGTATTTACCATCTTCAGCTAGAGAGTCAGTTGCGAGGGCCCTTATTCTATCTCGGCTCGATTATGCCAACTCTCTGCTGTGTGGTGCTCCGGCTTTCTTAATTGCAAGACTTCAGATTATCCAGAATGCGACTGCTCGCCTGCTGTGCAATGTGCCGTGTAGAGAAAGTGTTCGGATTCACATGAAGGAACTACACTGGCTGCCAGTAGCACAGAGGATAACTTTCAAAATTCTTACCATAGCTTTTAAAGCAGTTCATGATCTTGGCCCTTCCTATCTGAGGAAAAGATTCAACTGTTATGTCCCTACTCGGGCGTTACGCTCAGCTGACTGCAACTTTTTAAGAGTGCCCCGATTTCAGCGAGTACGTTTGGGAGGCCAGTCGCTTGCTGTCACCGCGGCGAAGACTTGGAATACTCTCCCCCACTCCCTGAGATTGATCGAAAATTTTGTATCATTTAAAAAGGCACTTAAAACATATCTTTTCAGAACTGCTTATTAGCTTATTTAAAATTCTGGAAATAAAAAACAAACATGAACTTCATCCTTCTTTCTTTTGGTCACCTGCTTGTTTTTCTATTCACGCGCCAGGACACTCTGGTAGTATCTGAGCGCGCTATAAAACAGCTAAATAAATAAATAAATAAATAAATAATTCGTTCAATTTGTCCTTCACATCACACATCAGTCAGGAGGAAGCACACTTTCTTGATGTTACTCTGGAGGTCAGTCAGGGCAGGCTAGAAACCAAGCTCTACAGGAAGCCTACTGCAGGCAATACTATATTGCATGCTGAAAGTCACCACCCCCCACATTTGATTCGAAGCATTCCCTACGGGGAAATGCTTAGAATTCGGCGGGTCTGCAGTACTGATGCTCATTGCAGAGCAGCACAGGCAGCTAGCAAAGAAAGATTTCTAGCCAGGGGCTACCGTGAAAATCTGATTGATACAGCTATTAGAAAAGCCAATGCCCTATCCCGCAATGAGGCACTGACCTACAAGAAAGCTCAGAAAACCACAGCAGCCAGCAGTGAACAACCAGTTAGGCTTATCTGGACCTACATTAGCCAGCACGGGGCGCTGAGAAAAATCATTAACCAACACTGGAATCTGATTAAATTGGATCCAGTCATTGGAGAACATTTGCCCAACAGACCCGCGATTACCTACAGGAAGGCTTTTTCATTACAGGATGCATTAGTTAAATCCAGTCCTGAGGTGATTCCACCCAAGAACTGGCTGGCTGCCAGTCGTGGGTTCAGGAAATGTTCCAGCTGCAAGGCATGCTCTCAAGGGCTCAATAAGACCGAGTTCTTGACAGCATTCTCTACAGTGCCTCGTAGAATCACTAAGCAGCTAACCTGCAAGTCGGAGTATGTGGTTTATGTGCTGGAGTGCCCATGTGGCCTGCAATATATTGGTAGTACCAAATTGCAGGTCCACAAAAGGGTGCTCCAGCACATTAGAGCCATCAACACGAATGATGCCACATACCCTGTCGCGAGGCATTTTAAGGAGTTTCATAATAACAACAGTGGGCTCCTTAAATATTATGCCATTGACTCTGTAGGTCCACTCAGGAGAGGAGGCAACCGAGATGGGATCTTAAGGGCTCTTGAGACCAGATACATCTTGGAGATGGACAGCAAGAGTCCTAATGGTTTAAACTCCACGGAGGATTTTTATAAATGCCTATAGGGTTGTCCATTTCCTAGGGCTTTACACTACCACCTCTCCATCTGTACTATGTTACTGGTTAACGCACATGTCCTTTGCTGGCTTTGCTACTGGTGTTTGTTTGTTGATTAAATATAACTATACAAGAATAGTAATACCAGGTTATGTAATCAACTACAATATAATCAATTGCTATAGATCCTCAGCATATGTGCTAACTGTTCTTTAATATTCGAACTTCAGCAAGAATTGTTTTTAAATTTCACTTGTTTATAATTGCACTTGTAACAACGGCATTTGCATAGGTGTGAACAGCAATATGATTTGGGCATGTGGGGAAGTTGTTGAGGTACATTCTTGATTGGGCCTTTTTTTATCCGGTCACCTACTACTAGAAAATAGAATTTAGTGATCATGGATAGTAGTACACAAGTTTTTGATTGTATATAGTTGTGTATATATATGAAATGTTTGTATATATTTTTTAAAAAATAGTCTGAGGACTCTCTGGTTGTGCATTTGGGGCTATTTGACATATTGCATTCAAGCATTTATCATAGCAAGCCGCTCAACTGACAATATTGCGGTTGTAGTATTGCACATGGTGTAAATATATGAAATTTTGATATATATTCAGGAATACCCAGAAATGTCCTTACCTATCAATTTTTGAAAATTATCGGATAATTGAAAATGTATTTAAACATGTACTGCATCGATATGTACCTCCGTGACATTACTTGGTTTCCCCGTTTTGCAATTGCAAGTTTGATGTTTGAACATTAATTGTTTGACATGCCCACTAGTTAAGTTGCAACCAATCAATGTTACAGTTGTTACAGCACGAGTACTTTAAATTTACGCAACTCTCTCAGTGCGTCATGTGACCAAGGCCTCTGTGTAGGCCAAAACGTTATGCTGGCGTGGTGTACTGGGAAATAAAAAAACTCACCTGCACTCTGGGTCTTCCGTGTTCTTACTCGTCGATGGCTGAGGATTGGTAGTCCGTCGCAGCAGCAGGGATACAAGTGCGGAAATACTTTCACGGTGCAGAGTCAGTCCAGAAAATTCAAATGTGTGGAGTCAGTCCAGAAAATTCAAATGTGTGGATTCATTTTCATATATATATATATATATATATATATATATATATATATATATATATATGTGTGTATATATATATGTATGTATGTATGTATGTATGTTTGTCTCTTGGTGTACATAAAAAAAAAAAAATCAAGTAAAGTTGCACAATAGCCAGGCAAACAGTAACAGGCATACCAGATGCAGTGCTTATGACCTCATCCCAATTCAAACAGTTGTTCAAATGTAAATAATTGTACAGACGAGATTACATATCACTGTGCCATTCCCACTTTATCAGAGAGCTTTTTAATGTAATATCATTAATTGGTTTGATTATGTATTGTGCAGTTACATTTGCAATACGGTGTTAATATTTAAAGTCCTAAACTTTGAGAGCATAACATTTCATTTGGTATGCGAGCATGGGCAGCAGGTCCGTCCATTTCTGCCATTGGATCACCTCACAGTGGGTGACTATTCAGCTTTTTCACAAATAGCATATCTGCAGATTCCGTTCAGTGACAGGGTTTACTGTGGTATGTGTCCTCCTCGAGACCCAAAAATATGTTTGCTTTAGCAAAAACATTTTTTAAATCGTCGTGGGTCAAAACAGCTTACCCCCCAAAAAAGTTTTGCTAAAACCATGGCTAAACAAGAATTTGCAAAGCTAAAAGGCATTAAGCTAGCCAACGCCAGACTGATTGGCTTTGCCAGTGCTTGTTTTCTAATGTAGATTGCACATGGTGGACTGTTGGAAAAGGGGATATTCCCCTAATACCTTCTAGTGCATATATTATTGATCTAATCCTCCAAAGGCAACTCACTGTCATGCTGACTAATTCGACAAACGTAGCTTCTCCTCAGCCTAAATACCAGTCCCCATACACCAGTATGGTTTCAAATATGTAGATTTAGCACCATAAAATGTTTGTGTTATTACATTTTGGTATTGTTGAATACTAAAGTGTTGTACAATAAGTAGATTGGATCACTTGATCTTGTTTGTGTGTGCGGTCTTGTTCCCAAACCATCATAGAACATTTAATTTACCAGTTTCAAGCACTGGGGTTCAGTTATGGGTGGAAACCATTTTACCTTTAGAGCATAGCAATACTTTGCAGTAATAAATCTTGAATGAAGTGTATGAAGCAGTATTTTGATTGTCCTGTAGAAGAGTTCCTCAGGGGTGGCATAAAATGTTTTGCTGTGGAAATTGAGGTATTTTTTATAGAATCGTGTTTCCAATAAATATCGTAAATTAAATTGAAAAAAAAATTTGAATGCTAGGAAGCACCTGTAATATTCTTTTCAAAATACATGCAAGTATACTCGGAGCAACTGGTAGAGAAACAAGCTTTAGCGTAATGCACATCAATAGAAAACATGATTCTTTTTGGCAGAAAGACAAGGTACCTTTTGGTTTTGATTAATGTGTTATAAGAAAACTTAATTTAAAATGCACAAGGGTTGCTCTTGATGGTGGAAGGAAAGTGAACGACCAAAGCACCTCAATACTATGTATAATTCTATGTGCATTTTATTAATGTCGTTGTCCCCTGGTAAGTATTAATAAACAACTTGGACGGACCAGTCTAGCAGGTTGTCCGACACTGTGATGCCTGGCACCGCAAGGGTTTGTTAAAAGAACCCTCACACACCAACCTAGTTGGTGACATACTTCATCATCGGGTTCCCGGCTGAGTAGCCGAATGCTACTCAGCTATGCTGCGACACCTGATTGCAGTGGAGCTGGATTTTTTGAGAGTGAGTGTGATGAAGTGGTGTTTTAAAAATACCCCAGGGTCTCTAACCGATAATTACTTTATTCCCTGTGATTAAGGGTAGGTTTAAAAATAATGATTGGATAATTTAAAAGACTATTAGTTGTGTCTTAGTTATCTGCTGGTCTACATGTTTCAGCCGGTGAAAGAATTGGATATGGCTTTCTTCAGGGACAAGAACATCTGGTAATGGTATATAATATAGTGTGTGTGTGTGTGTGTGTGTGTGTGTGTGTGTGTGTGTATGTATATGTATATGTCGCCGAAAAGCATAATGCCCAGTGTCCACATTAAAGGCTCCCAAAAGGATTCCTCTGTGTGGCCTCTTCTTGGAAGTGAAGGGGTGTTTTTGGATGTTTTACACGCTGGCCAGTAGTGTATTGAAGGGGCCCCGTTCCGCCTAAAGAGACCTGAGCAATGCTGGCAACAGTTGTGGACTTAACCAAGGTTTTGGTAGCTCCGGCCCGCCTCGGACTGCGGGAGCTTGGAATAGGGCTGATTGCTAAGAGCAGCCCGACACGGTGCGAGGAGCTGGGAATCATTGTATCCCGACTCGCGGTCCACCAAGCCCATGCAAGAGAGGCTGGAACGACAGTGGGGGCCTGAGGGAGTCACAGGACACCATTCCCACACGGGGCCAGCCACCGTTACATAAATCGTCTTTTCTCCCCGAGTAACTTAACATCAACCAGTTACCCCCGTGCACTGCCTTCCAACCCTGGTGAACTGTGGGTGATGTAGTCAGTATTCCAAGACTACAGAAGGTGTGCATAAAAGCAACAGGGGGCGGAGCTCTTCGACCAATGAGGGAGCAGGAGGAGACACTTTAGGTGGAGATGGAATGGTGGCTCGTGTGTGGAGGCATCTGACGAGGCGAAGGGTCGCCGAAATGCATAATGCCCAGTGTCCACATTAAAGGCTCCCAAAAGGATTCCTCCGTGTGGCCTCTTACTTCTTGGAAGTGAAGGGGTGTTTTTGGATGCTTTACACGCTGGCCAGTAGCGTGTTGAAGGGGCCCCGTTCCGCCTAAAGAGACCGGAGCATTGCTGGCAACAGTTGTGGACTTAACCAAGGTTTTGGTAGCTCCGGCCCGCCTCGGACTGCGGGAGCTTGGAAGTGAAGGGGTGTTTTTGGAATATATATATATATATATATATATATATATATATATATATATATATATAATGGATATAACAAGCACTCTAACTTGAATCTCAGCTAGGGATTTTTGGATGTGTACTCTTGAGATGTGAATTGAGCATGACGTAGGCCAAAACCACATAGTACACACTAACTCCCAATATCTGTGTCCCTCGGCCTGTTAAAACGAATTAAGGGTGCTGTTATGGGATTCTGGCAAGCAGGTGGTAGTGGAAACTGCCCCTATTCTGCTTCTGAATTCACACACCTTCTTCATTTCTATAGGTGCCTTTTCAGGTCTCGCCTAGGCAGTGCATGCGCTGTCTTTTCGAGATATGCTGAGTCTACTCTGTCAACTTTTAGCCCGCCCATCGCTTTTTATTCGTTGCGTCGCATATCCTAATTACAATCTTTCTTTTCTATGGCTAATGTGTGTTTTTTTGCCCCTCCTTTTGGTGTTTTGCTCCCTCCCACCGAGCAGGGGCCCATTACTTGTATCCTTTCACTTTGCTGTATGTCTGTTCCTGTCTGCGCGCAATTATTATTTTTTTGGTTGCTTGCTGCTCGTCTTGTTCTAAATGGGATTGAAATGAGGGCACTTAAGTGTGTGGGCATGGCTGACTGGTCTCTACAAAATCATGCTGGAAGATCAAGTGGGGATTGCTGCATTGATAAAATTGTGCTCTTGTTCGGCCAATGTTCTGGCCTATTGTGATTCGCAACATAACATCATCCCCAAAAACCGGGTTCTTAGTATGAAAGTGATTTATAAATGTACATTTTAAAGTGTTTTGAACTGGCCATGGGCAACATGTTTGCTGTTGAATACAGCAAACCTATTACATCATCTACACAAAAGTTTTCTTTGATCTATGATTCATTGTGCCCTATCGTTTGTCACAAATCACTAACACGTTTTTCATTGTCCTTTTGACCGCATCTCGTTGTGAAGGGAGCCAGACGCCAAAGGAACTACCAGCCCCAGGACGCTGTGGGGGCTACCAGCTGACTCTGCCCCTCCCCTTGTAATCGGGGGTTTCAAAAGCATTTCACGCCTCCCGCTTTGCGGGAGACTCATCGCGTTGTGATGGGGGTCTGACGCCAAAGGAACTACCAGCCCTAGGACGCTGCTGTGGCTACCAGCTGACTGCCCGTCCCCCCTGTAATCAGGGGTTTCAAAAGCTTCTTGTGCCTCCCGCTACGCGGGAGACGCATCGCGTTGTGAAGGGAGCCTGACGCCAAAGGAACTACCAGCCCCAGGACGCTGCGGGGGCTACCAGCTGACTCTGCCCTTCCGCCCTGTAATCGGGGGTTTCAAAAGCTTCTCGTGCCTCCAGCTTCGCGGGAGACGCATCGTGTTGTGAAGGGAGCCTGACGCCAAAGGAACTACCAGCCCCAGGACGCTGCGGGGGCTACCAGCTGACTCTGCCCTTCCGCCCTGTAATCGGGGGTTTCAAAAGCTTCTCGTGCCTTCAGCTTCGCGGGAGACGCATCGTGTTGTGAAGGGAGCCTGACGCCAAAGGAACTACCAGCCCCAGGACGCTGCGGGGGCTACCAGCTGACTCTGCCCCTCCCCCTGTAATCGGGGAGATTTAATCAGTTAGTTCTTCTCGACGCACGGGACGCGCATGGGCGGGCGCCGGGCTAAGCCCGGGCAAATGGCGGGCCGTCTGTGGCCGTCCGGGCCAGACAGGGGCAGGGCCCTGTCCCTTGGCTCTTTGACTCGAGCTGTATTATTGTGAGACTGGTAAGAACTTTGGTGGTACGGACCTTCCGACGTAGTCCCCCTTAGCGCAAGTTCCATTGTTTAAGAGCTATTTCGTCTTTCTTCTGTTTTTGTTCTGACAATAGTATTCACTTATTCTTACTGTTCCAAAGTCGGCTTACTTACCCTTTATTAACTGTGATTCCTGTCATAAGAATTAAAATTGATGGAGAAACGAAAGAGTACTGTGGGCACTTTGGACGCTTTTCTGGTGAGAGCAGAATCCCTTCTTAATCATGAAATTCAATTAACTGAGCGTAGGCTCTCACTTGACCCCCCCCACATTTTCCGCTGACTAGGGAGGAAAAACTTACTAGATTACTAACCCCGAAGATAAACCTCGCCCAAACACCTTCTCCCTCCCCCTTGATTACCCAATCTCTACTCCCTAGTACACAGGAGAGGGAGATTGATAACACTACCTCCGGAGGGAAAGGGCCCCAAACTCGGAAACAAACCAAACAAATAAAAGGGCGGGCAATAAGAACGAAACAGAAGGGAGATAAGCAGGGCAATGTTGGAAGGGAAAAAGACTGCAACGGTCCTAGTCCTTTGGGAACAGCTTCAATACAAACCCAAACAGAGGAAGCTCCAAGTTACCCTGAATCGCAGTTAGGTGCACCTACTATAAATTCGAAAGACACCTTACAAGGCCTGATGGTTCATATGGATGATCTCATAAAAGACATTTTAGAAGTAAAGCTTAGAGATATGACAACCCGGATGACCGCACTCCTCGATGAAAGATTTGGCCGTATGGAGAATAAGTTAGAACCACTGAAGGAGAATGTAGACTCAGTGCTCGAAAAAATCCCGTAGCAGAGGATCGCACATTAAAGGTTACTGACAGGGTGGAGAATACGCGAAATCAAGGGCAGGATAATAATAATCTTAACTCCGCTAATTCTATTGCTCAACCCAACACAGATAACCTAAATTTGCCACCTTCATCCTGTCCCTATGTGTTGATTTTAATGGGGGTTCCACCTTTAAAACGGGGACAATCCGAATCCTGGTTTTCCCTTCGTAATAAAGTAGTGGACTGGCTGATGAAATATATGCGCTTCAACCCTCCGCATAAAAATCAAATTCTGATGGCCCGAAAACTGGGTTGTGTGGGTCCCTTTTTAAAATCCATACAGGGCAATCGCATCATTATAAATTTTAGGACCCCCAGAATGGTTTGCTCTCTTTTAACCCATAAAGAGGAATTTCCCGCATTACCAACAGCAATTGTGTCCTTTCCTCTTGGTTTTTTCTATAAACCTGTCCCCAAGTCTAGTGCAAAAGCAAACGGCTCTGTTATAACCTCTAACAGATTTGAGTTGCTGTCACTTTTAGAGGAGGTGGACTGACAACCAATTTGTTCACCTGGGTCTGTTCCTCATGTAGTTGAGGGAAATAATAGGGATGGATCAGTCACCCCTGTTTGTATTCCATCTTTGGTAGCAGTTTGTGCAGCAAACCCGCTGACTCTGTCTTCTAACCCTAGTTTGGTCCTATCTGAATAGGACCAAGAACCTCCCGTAGCTAATCACGGCAATAGATCACTTTTACAGAGTGCCCCAATAATAAATGACTCAGACTTACCTTTCGCCTCCTTAACCCCTTCGATGCTGGTGACAAAGCCAGCTCGTCATGGACGTTACCTGCGCTCCGCGCATGACGAGCTGGCTTTGTCACGTAACGCGCGATTTTCGAAATTCTCAGCGCACAGTGGGAAAACCCGCTAGCGCGCATGCGGTTAACTGGTAGTACGAGTCCAAAGGAACTTGGAGGCTCGACCATAGACTTACCGCCTGATATTAATTCTTGAGAGGGGTCCCCCTCAGCATTATATTTTGGAATATTGCTGGCCTCCCTCTAAGATCAACCAAGGATATTGGCTCACATTTGTCCGGACCTATGGCATCTTGTGTTTACAACAGACGTGGGCCGTACAAGCAATCCATTTAAATGGTTATAAAACATTTTTTTCACCTGCAACTTCATCATCATCAGGGCGTGCAAAAGGTGGGCTAGTGGGTTTATATATCAAACCTAATACAGGTGAGAGAAATTAGTATCTTAAAAAACGAGGAGAATTATCAAATAATTTAAATAGACACTGATAAACTGGATCTCCTTGTGCTAGTCAATTTTTATAATAACATACAACAATCCCAGTTAATAGTGAAGCTGAATGAAATTCGCTACTTTCTTCTAGACTTCATTAATAACCATCACAGGAAAAATCCTATCATCGTTTGGGGTGGTGACTTCAATTTATCCCTTTGTGTAAGAAATGATAATATAACGTGTGGCCTCTTAGACGAGCAGGAAAATAATATCACTCATTTTTTCCACTCCTGTATTGGTGCGTGTTTGAACAAGTCGATTATGCTCCTCCAGCTGGCCTCCGCAAATGAATTGATATCTCCCATTGTTCCCTTAAGTCTAACCTTCAATGGTAGAGGAGCCTTCAGTTGTATAGACTTTATTCTGCTAACAACTAGGGCTTCACCCCTCATAACAAATTTTAAAACTCATGATTGCGCATTTAGCGATCACTTCCCGATTTCTATTACCTTTTCCGCACAGTTGGCACGAAGTAGGGATAGGCTGACTATGCTTTATGAGGAGGAAAGTCTGACTATGAACAGATTGAATGGTTACTCCATAAAATGGACCCGCTCAGACCCGGAAAAGATAACTGAAAAGGTAGTCAGAAACTCCATGTCTGCAATTAGCTTATGTTTAGCGGATTGCTCAACCTCGCAGGAGTTTATTGACAACTTTAAGGTAGTAACCAAATCCGTTAAAGAAGCCCTAACCATCATACCCAAAGGTATAAGAAAAAATCGGGATGGCTGGTTTAATTCTTCTTGCACAAAAGCCTACTCTAACCTTAAAACTGCTCTTAAAAAAACCAATAGAGACCGGACAAAGGACATTCAACTTAGGAAAACATACAATAAGGCCCTACGACAAAGAAAGTTGGAATTAAAAGAGGAACTATGGGTAGCCTTACACAATAGCTGTGTAACCAATGATAGTGCAGATTTCTGGGAAGTCATAAATACTCCAATTCTCTCTGGCCCAAGGGAGACCAGTAAAATAGAAGTCACTATTGATGAATCAGCTTGGATATCCTATTTATTCCTATTATGGGTTAATAGAGGATATGACCCTAATCCAGTGTAATCGAGGGACTAGTAGCAATAGTTCAAGGCCTCCTTCCATCTCACTGGACCTAGATTTTACTCTAGCTGAAGGTGAGCATGCCCTAAATGCCAGAAAAGGGGGCAAGGCCCCAGGCCCTGATGGGGTACCTGTCGATCTCTAAAAATTTTAAATGGATCTATGGGCCCCAATATTGCTCGGGGTACTGGAAGCAATGGGAAAAGTTGGTCTTCTGGATTCTTGGTCAGAATCCATTCTGGTTCCGGTTTTTAAGCAGGGCGATCGCAATAGTCCATCGTGCTATCGCCCTATTTCATTACTGGACTCTTTGGGAAAAGTTGTGGGCAGTATTCTTTTAGAACGCCTTCAGTACTGCATGGAAGATAATAACATCTTATCTGACCTCCAGTATGGATTTAGGTAAGGCCTTGGTACCATCGAGCAGATCCTTAACCTGACGCAACTCAGGAGTAAATATGTGGATGTGAAGGGCGGAAGATTACACATGACCTACGTAGATCTTACCGCAGCGTTTGACTGCGTAGGTCATACAAAACTATGGGATATTTTAACAATAATGGGTGTTGATCCTCTATTGGTTAATTATCTGTCTGAAATCTATTCCAATGCGACTGCCAGAGTGAGATTTGGCTTGGGGGTCAATTAACCGCACCCTTCAGGGTTGAACGGGGAGTAAGACCGGGCTGGGTCCTGGCCCCCATCCTTTTCACACTTTACACAAAAATGGCCTGGAACTAGCCATGTTGGAAGGGTGCCAGGACCAGCCACTAGTCCAGAATCGTCCGATCCCCGCTCTCCTATACGCGGACGACGCAGTGATTATTGCCCTTACTCCCCTTGAACTACAACGTTCTCTAAATCGATACAATGTTTTTATGTCAAACTTAGATCCCAAAATTAACATTAAAAAAACTTTTATCATGACTTCGGGTCTGAAAATTAAGAAAAGGGAGAGACATCTATATAAATAACTCTAGGGTGGAGCACACTCCCACTTACCCCTACCTAAGAGTTGTAATTGATGAAAAGGGTACCTGGAGAAGAGCTATAGAGGCTAGAAAATTGCTGTTTTAAAAATCCACAATGGCTCTAGTAACTTTCACACAGAGATTAGGCAAACGACCCCCGGAGGAGATGATACGTATTTACCAGGCTAAATGTGTTAGTACTGCCATCTATGGGGCGGAGGTCTGGGGATACGTACAGGCAGAATCTCTACAAAAAGTGGAAAATAGCTTTTTAAGATTCTTACTTGCAGTCCCACAATGCACGTCCACATTCAGTTGCCATTTAGAATTAGGCTTGACCTACATTTTTGATATCATAAAGATTCAGACAATTATTTTACGGCACCGTCTCTGGACGTCAAATAAGTTAGCGTTTACTCAATCTGTTGTAGCAGATTGCGTTATACTTGAAAACGCTAAAAAGATTGAGTGGCTGCAATATGTCAGGACGTTTTTATATGATCTTGGCCTGGAGAAATACTACCACAACCCCCTTGAAATGGCACAAATTCCAAGGAATTCTCCAAAACAATCTATGTCTAATGCACCTAGCAGGTCTTCGTTTGTTGGTTGAAGTCAATAAAACCTCTGTCCAGCATTCCTTGTTAATTCAAACATCCTTGGTGATTCAGCCATATTTAACTTGGACATTATCTAGCTATGACAGATTCTTACTGACCAGATTCAGACTTAATATCTTCCACTGATTTGTCACTTTTGCAACCGTTAATGACTGGTCAAAGCTGTCATGCCATTGTCCCTGTGATGGAATATCCTCACAATCGCTTTTACACTTAACCCTTTTCTGTAAATGCTACATCGAACCCAGAAAGCGATGGCTCATACCAATTCTAAAAAGTCTGGGCCTACGCCAATGTCGACCCGCTTTCATGGGTCTACAACTCTTGGAATCTGATCTCCTAGCTTTAAATACAGCCAGGTTTTTAACATTTTGTATTCAACATAGACCTAATTTATAACTTAAGATCTGATGCATTTGAAAATTTTGCCCTATGTTTTTTAATTGGAAATCTGATTGCAAATTTTACTTTGTAAATCATTTATTTTGATTTTAACAAATAATTCATGTATTTTTTGGAAAATGTACTGTTTTGAGATGAATATACTTTGATGGTTTTCTTCCAATTAAACCCCGAATAAACTAAACAAATTGAAATTGACCTTAATTTGCTTTTTTAGGAGGAACTGTAAAGGAAATCCAAATTGCTTGGTTGGTATTGGTGAGCATATTTGGCTTGGGGAAATAGACGAGAATAGTTTTCACAACATTGACGACCCAAATTCTGAGCGGAGGAAAAAGGTATGAAGATTCAATGTTTTCTGTCATTCTGTCACTTTCATTTTTGTGTTAGCGTAATTTATCAAACTATGAGCCAGTTTTACAGTCTGCTACTTGTTTCTTTGTTCAGAACACATCATTTTAATGAATCAGGACTCTGGAAAATATAGTAAAACTACACCCACGTCAGAAATGTATTTCCTGATTCTTGATCCCACATTTTGTTACACTGCCGCAGCTGAACTGAGGAGGCTTTGCCAAGTGTGTGCTTGGTTGCATCATGTTTTTCAAAAAATAGTGGCAATTAATTTACATTTCTATATTTCAACACAGTTTTTTTGTGTTCTTATGAATTATTTGTAATAATACAAATTTACAATTACAGAAAATCAGTGCAACAATTAGTGTTTGAAAAGAATCTTATGATATGACTTTCTCACATCGTAGTATTCAGCACTTTACACTTTCATTACCATTGGTGTTTGCATTCATGTGTTAGACCGTGGTTTAAAACATTTGTGTTGTGCTTACTTGCATACTGGTTTGCTGTTTTGAAAAGGTCTTGCCGTGTATTAATTGACTGTATTGTCTGTTCCTTGTGTGTCTTCTGTGCTCCAATACTTTCAGAAACCCTTCTGTAAATTGGAGGATTCAAGTCAGAATCTGTAACTGGAAAACTGCAACGTTCAAGAGTTTTAGGAGTTATTTAACTTATGAGCAATATGGTATCTTTCTAATTCTTTTCTTGCACACAGATTGTCACATTCAATTTTTTTTATAGTTTAAACCTTATTCTATATTTTTATTTATTTACTAGTATGTATTGAACATGCTGTGGAAAGACCGTTCTCTCTATTGTGAATCCCCTGGAATGTAACTTGTTTTCACCACCCAAGTGAAAATTACCCATGTGATTGTTTTAGGCCATAATAACATGCAAATTCCAGAGGGTGATAGTTAAGTCAGCTTGCTCACTCTGCTCAACCTGTCCTGCTATTTAGTAGTTCACCTTTATGGCTCTACAGTCAACTGGAGTTTTTACATTTTGAAAAATGGCACATGAAATTTTATAAGTTCTGACCTGACATTTCTTTAGGGTTTACTTAAACCTGCCTCGCATTTTACCTCCAGTTCTATTTGTGGTCAAAGACATTGAATGCCATTGACCGGTCCAGAAGAATGAGGGAACGGACATAACTACCATTCTAGGGATATTGTGATTACATGGTACTTGAGGTATGATTACACTGTCCATTCCTAGGAATCCATTGTTGAAAGAGCGGATCGTTTTATTCTTGTGAAAACTGTTAGATTTGCGCCCCTTCTGCAGCATATCCGATTGCTAACTGCAATAAGGTTGGTCTTTGTCTTGCAGCGTGGTCCTTGTGCTCCGTTGACATGCACACACTCCACAAGTTGCATTACCCTTGTAAATACATTGAAGTCATTCATGATGTCATGTAGCAGGTCTAGAGCAGAATAAGGCAGGGGCATGAGTTATGATTTTGTGCAGTTTACAATATCTGGGGAATACAATTGTTTTTAGGTCGAGCCAACTAGACAGCACATGCTCTTTTTGTTTTGAGGCATATTGTGGCATATTTATCTGTGTAAAGGTGGGCTGATGGGATTCATTTCCTTTTTGTTGTACACACTTTATAGGTAGACACGGAGTCCGTCACATTTTTCTTTGCCCCCATTAGTTGTACAGACCATTGACAGTCCTTTTGTATTGTTATACTGTGAATAAGGGGTTTGTCTGTCCTTTGGTCTTTAAATAATTTTCCCCTTAGACCCTCCACCAACTTTGTTTTTTGACATTGATATTGTGGCGTGCCAAGAACGTAGAGGGGCTTGGTGCACACCCTTTGCTTACAGTTTGTTTGGATTTCCCGTCACTCTAATTTGACTGCTTCTTATTCGTGTTCCAGCTTGTCAGTCTTGTGTTTGTCCCTTCTATAGAACATTGCCTCTTTACCATATCTTTAAATGGCTGGCATCTCTTCTTCCACAGCTTGATTTTCAAGCCCTACTTTCTTCTTTCGTGTTAAGCACTCCATGTGAGAGGGCTTGTCTTTACGAGCTTTCTCCCTCGAGTACTTTTCTCCACCTGCACTTGTGTTGCTCCCTGCCACCTGAGTGCTTGACCCCTTCCCAGTTTCACATGCACATTTGCTTTCCCTCATTGCCTCCCCATGCCCTCCGTCTTGCTTGACCCCTCTTGCGCTGCACACTCATTCTTTCTTTCTGTTGTTCCTTCCCCACCTTATGTGCCTGTAATGGCCGGATTTTCCGCTTAGTTGGAATCAGCCCCTGGGGGCCCCTCTAACCCAGCCAGAACGTAATCACCTCCCTCCTTAGAACGTATTTACAATGGGTATAGATATATATATGTACAGGTCGTACCTAAGGATGGGGAAATAGCAATAAACATGCATAGGTTTTCTACCATATCTTATTCACATCGGTTAGTCTCGCAGCCACTCAGACCCAGACTGATCTACCCCAGGGCAGATGTGACACACAATCTGGCGTGTCTACACACGGGCCTGCAGAACCCAATGCTCTCTTTTACACACGGTCCACAATCCGGCGAACCTCCACGCTGGTATCCCCCCCAGCGCTCTCACTTACACACGGTTCACAATCCGGGGAACCTCCACGCTGGTATCCTCCCCAGCGCTCTCATTAACGCCGTATATCAACGACGACCACTTTCCTATGAACACCTATGGGAACAATTTCTCATTTGTCTACTTGGGATAAAACTATGATAATGAAAGTTAGTACGGTTTTCAAATGATATGATGTACCTTCTGTTCTTGGCATCAAAGGTCCACTCGCTCCCTATTTGTTTGATCACTACTTACCTGATCGGGATTTCACATCCGTTCATGCAAACAACTCTCAACTAGAAGCATTATTTACCATGATTGAACAAGAATACAAGGCACATGTCAGTTCACTAAGAACTAGGATATTTATTGACAATAAGCATACAACACAATACTATGCAACATAGTTTCTGCAAAGGAAAGGTAAATGTTAGAATGCGCGCTCATTAAAAGAAAGGGCGGAGGTCACCTTGTTAATATGAAGTCGGGACTCGGCAGTCATCTAGGTTCCCTTCTCGTCTCTGTGTCTTGGCTCGTCTCGAAGTCACACCCCAGCCGTCACAAGTACACGTCTGCACCGCTAGGCTCAATCTCTTCTGCTTCCCTCCAAGTCACTGGAACCTTGCTGATTATTAGCTACCGTATCTCTCTCTCTCTCTGTTTCAGTGCGCTCCGCGCTATTTCTCCTTCAGTCTTTCTCAGAGAGTCTCGGTCTTAAATCTTTCTCGGACTTCAAAGATGGCGACTGTCCGCCATGGAATAATTAATGGCAGAGATGCTAACGGCTAGCTGCCGCCTACGAACTAACTCCCTAACTGTCTAACACCTTCGCTAATATCAAAGCCTGTTCCTTCATGGAAAGCTACGGCCAGTAATGTGCCGCCCACCAAATTCTTGTACCTCCCCGTACCAAGGACACGTTCCCAGCCGGCCGGCCTGAAGTTGTGTCTTCGGAGTGGAGAAAAATACATTCCTTCGATAAGGGCCAGCCTGAGCCGGTTCTCTCCAAGCGAACAACAGCTTGAAACTAAAACATTACACTTGACCTAGAAGGCCTCTCGAGCTACCAGGCAGAGGGCAAGATGGAGTCTGTCCCGTTTAAGGCCTACAGGGCCCACAATACACATAACTCCATGGAAAATATCCTAACACGCTAGCAAAAGGACGGATCCTGACTAATACTTATATATTTATCCCCTAGCTTGAATTCATAAGCCCTACTCTAAGGAAAGGGGCACGAAAATACCCTACTGTGTTTCATAAAGAGGTCCTACTTATAGTCCTAATCCCTACGCTATAAGGCTGATAGACTGGAGTCACTCTCCATCATTCTCCCTCCTTAAAGGGCCAGAAAAAGTCAGCCATTACATTACACCCCTTGACTCCAGTCTATTAACTAAATTCTATATGGAACTAACATCAGAAGAGGAATAATAGGAAACAAAATTAACTGATCTATGTCTTTTGCCAAGTCTACAAAACTGGAGTAGGGAAGGAATGCACTGAATAAAGCAACAGATAGCTATTAAAATACAAATAACAACAATAATCCCCCCTAAAATCTGTCGTAAAGAATGCAAGTCAGGTAACCAATTAAAGAGCCAGTCGAACAAGCCCTGATCAATATGCTGTCTAATCTATTCAGTCAAGTCGTGGAGTTTGTCAACATGGGCTTGGATTGATTTAGAGTGATCGGACAAATTAAAACAGCATAGACCCTCAAAATCAGAACACTCATGTCCATGTTTCAACAAAAGGTAATAGATTGCTGCGCGATTCTGCAATATAGCTCGACGTTCACCCTGGGCATCTAATAACAGGTCAGATAATACAGTAGAAGCTTGATTAATGGATTTAACCATCCAGCAGGCCATCTTGCCGATTGTTTTGGCATTATAAACGGCCAATGCTGGGACACCAATAATAGAAAAAGCTAAACCAAGGTATTCCGATTTAGAATAGAGGTGAACAGAGGAATCACAATCTTCATGTAATGACATAGAATCTCGCACCATACGGGAATGGGAACTAGGATGTGAGGAAAACATTAACAAACTTAATCTAGTAATAGCACATGGACCTCCAGAAATATTAGCGGGAATATAGGGCCAAGAGGAGTTCTCGCATGAGAACAACTACCCAGAAGGCAGTAACATTGAACGATAATAACTATGGGCAACTAATAAACGTTTACATGTCATATTATTTTTCACGGAAACACATGAATTCGGAAGTCTCTTTAAACACAACAATCGTTGATGAGCTGAAAAAGAAGTGGCAGCCTGAAGTTTTAATTTAAGGCATTCGGTGATAGCCTTGGGATCACATGTTAAAATAAAACATAAGTCACCTTGTGTGATATTGTAAGTTGTGATTTGGGAATGAATAGGGGTAATGGAGTCTGAAAGAATAGTACATAAGGGACAAAATTCATGGGCCGCGAAATCGCCTAGAATAATATTGGGTCGGGCACTTGAAATATTAAAAATATGTCGCAAAGTCTCAGTAGATGCTGGGACAGCAACCAAACAGGTCGCTAAAATGTCAGTCACAGACCTCATGGGAGTAAGACAGAAATGTGGAGAGTTTGTCACTCTCTTTGCGAGTGTTATCCAGAAATTAGCTGAAGAATCCCACGCAGCAAAGGAACGCGGAACTCGAGTTCTCCAATCAACCGAAGTCGGTGGGTGGTTCTCTCCTCTCCCGGCGTAGCAGGCCAAAAGGAGTCCAACGCCGACACATCCTGCAGCAGCAGTCCAGAGAATGATCTGAAAAAATACAAACACAGGCCTTAATCATTCTCGTAAGTAACATTTATCAGCTGGGACAGCTTCCCAGCTATCTTTCCCTGGCCTCATCACCAGAACGGTGTTGTCATGACCGGTCGCAATAATATCAGCCTGTTCAGGGGGATGTTTAGGCGATTGCACCCATATTTTAGCTCCAGGAAGATCAGATGATCCGAAGCCTTTTTGTTCTCGCACAGTTAGCAATGTTGGGGCAGAGCCTTTCTTAATCTCACCACTGAAGACAGGCATAATCAGCAACTGGGCAACACGGTCAGACTTTTTAATCAATAGGTCAGTCTCACTGCTATTAAGCAAGAGAACTTTAATCTCTCCCTGATAATCACTGTCAATTACTCCTCCGAGTACTTGAATACCTTTCAGGGCAAGGCCTGATCTGGGGGCAATTAATCCAAAACTACCGGCAGGTATACAGATACCAACGCCAGTTTCAACAATGATTCGATCTCTTCCTTTCAAGTTTGCATCATTTAAAGTATGCAGGTCTAAGCCTGCAGAACCTGGGGTCGCTCTACATGGAGCTAAAGCTCCGGGGGTAATCTCCCAATACATGACAGTGTTGGACATGGAATTAGGCTTTACATCAACATTTGGAGGAAACAAACGCATCAAAGGGGATTCAGCATGTAACAAAGGGCGATTATTTAGAATCAACAATGCCTGAAACAAAAAGTCTCTCCAATTTTTATAATGTTCATCCGTCAATTTACGCAATTGTTCCTTTAGCAAACCATTCATTCTCTCAATCAGTCCCGAAGCCTGTGGATAATATGGAATGTGAAACACCCATTCGATGTTATTTTCCACACAGAATTCCTGCACCAATCATCCACGAAAATGGGATGCATTATCAGATTGAATTTGGAATGGAACACCATAGTACAAAATAAGCAACTCCAGGGTCTTAATGGTATTCACTTGGGTAGCGTTCTTGCAAGGGAAAGCGACCAAAAGGCCACTATAAGTATCAACAACTGTACAAACATACTGACAATTTTTGCTCATAGGGAGCGGGCCAATATAATCAATCTGCCAAATTTGAGCGGGCAATTTTCCTCGATGTAACTGGCCTCGGACAATGAGGCACTTGTTTCTTTTTGGAATGCTGGCAAATGGGGCAATGCAGAATGACATCTTTAATCAAAGAAAAAGGAATATAAATTCCTCGATCGGCAGCCCACCTGCTAGTGGCTTTCTCTCCAAAATGTCCCGCTTTCTGGTGGGCCCATTTCGCCAATCCCGCCAAATCAGAATCTTGCATGTCCACCACTGCCTCAGCAATTTTAGATTTCTCATCTGCAATGTTATGAAAGAATTTATCAAGGGAGTCTATCGGAGTGTGAGCATCCACGTGAAAGATTGTCACAGTACTCTGTGGGAGTAACTCCCAAATTTCTTGCCATAATTCTTTTCCCCACAGTTCTTTCGAATGCAATTCCCAATTATGAGAATGCCATGTTGGTAACCATACCGCCAGTCCATTAGCAGTGGACCAGGAATCAGTGAAAATATGACATGTGCCAGGTAATTCCTGTTTCAAAACTTGGTAAACTGCATAGAGTTCAGCATATTGACTACTCTTACCAACACCAGTTGTACTCAATAATTTCTGCGTGATTGGATTATATGATACTGCTTTCCAATGTCGTTTCTCACCAATGAACCTCGCTGAACCATCTGTAAACCACACATGTTTTCTATCCTCCGCGGACAGATCATCAAATGATTTACCCCACTTGACAGGAGATTCCTGTACTACAATCACTTCCAGTCTCGTTCGAGGGCGCCTGCGCCACTCGCTCATGCAACACCGCCACACCTTTCGGACCCACACGTGCCCTGTCCTGAATGTACCATTTCCATTTAATCACACTCGCCTCTTGAGCATGTCCAATCCAATGGGATTTTGGCGAACTCCAAACCCACTGCATAATAGGAATCTCAGGTCTCAAAATCACAGCACGACCTAGGGTCAATTGTTCGGTATCCACCAGAGCCCAGTAACATGCAAGTAATTGTTTTTCAAAAGGTGTATAACGCTCACCAGCCTCAGGTAACTTTTTAGTCCAAAAACCTAATGGTACTTTTTGTCTGCCCTGCTTTTGCCATAGACTCCAATTTGCATACGGACCTTCCACAGACACATTCAAATCCACATCACCTTCGCCCACCGGCCACAAATCCAAGGCGTACTGAATTGCTTCTTTCGCCAAATTAAAAGCATTCTGTTGTGGTTCACCCCATTCAAATGCATTCTTTTTGCGAGTGACTCGATATAACGGAGCCAAAATCTGACTCAAATGGGGAATATGCTGACGCCAAAAGCCAAACAAACCAATGAAACTCTGAGCCTCTTTCCTATTCTTTGGAACTGCAAAATCTAGGATTTTTCGCTTCACCTGTGGGATCACTTCTCTGTGACCTTCATGCCAATTAATTCCTAAAAATTTTACATTTTGGGATGGACCTTGTAATTTATCAGGATTAATTTCCCAACCTTTTGCTCGCAAACAATCAAGGATCTGATCTAAATGGGACTGTACCTGATCTTGCGTCTCACCTTGAATCAAAATGTCATCAATATAATGACACACCTGTATTTGTGAATTCACGGGCACCTCAGACAAATGCTCCGCCACCAGCCGGTGACAGATCGTGGGACTATGTACATAACCTTGAGGAAGACTCCGAAACGTCATTTGACGTCCATTCCATGTAAAACTGAATTGTTCCTGACACTCGGGGGCAATTGGAATCGAAAAGAAAGCATTAGCAATGTCAATAGACGCATACCATGTACCTGGATGCTTCTGAATTCTCTGAATCAAAGTGACAATGTCTGGTACTGCAACAGCCAACCGAGGTGTGTGTTTGTTCAATTCTTGATAATTAACAGTCATGCGCCAAGAATTATCACTTTTGCGCACGGGCCAAACGGGGTTATTCCAAGCAGACGTGACCGGAGTTACGGAGTTACGGAGTTAACTCCCGCGTCAACCAAATCCTGAATTGTAGCACTAATTTCTTCATGACCACCTGGAATACGATATTGTTTCTGAGAAACCACTTTCGTGGCTAGAGGAATTTTAATGGGGGGCATCCGTAAACGGCCAACCCGTACGGGTCTGGTCGAAATATAATGTTTAGTTCCAAATTGATAACAACCATCATCCAAATGCAAAGTCATTCCTTTTAGAATATCAATTCCAATTATATACTCCAAAAGTGGCACATCTAACACAGAATATTCCCTACGAGGAATCCTACCAATCCTTATTTCAAGTGTAGTTTGTACTGCGGGGGTTTCTTTTCCACCTAAACCAGTAATTGTGAAAAACTGTCCTTTAAATTTCTTTGATTTTCCATGAATTAAAGTGGCCTCCGCTCCTGTATCTACTAGTGCTCGGGCCCTTTGGATATTACGATGTTTCCAAAAAATCTCAATATCTACATAGGGTCTGTTGTCTCTGTGAGCCCACTTGTGTACTGGAGCTTGACCTATTTCCTAGTCATTTTTCCTGCGTTCTGTCAACCAAGACAAATCAGGATAAATGCTCTCCGTTTTCTTGGGTATCTGAATGTCCTGTTCATATCCATCTCCATTACGAAATGGATTTTTGTCATTTTCAAAGTACTGTGAATTACGGTCAGAAAGTCTGTTACGATCCAGACTGCTTTTTTGGCCTCTCAAGGTGCCTTACGGTTTTCTCCCCCAACCCGTCATATTCCTTTATGGCTACTCATAGAACAGGATTTAGCTGCACCTTTACCAATTGCCTCTTTTTGTACTACTTCCACTCTGCATATTCTGTTTTCCCGCTCTATAATTATTGATACAATTGTCGCAATTAAGAAAGTAGACAGAAAGATGTCATTTCCTCTGCACAAAACTAGATGGTCTTCCATTTGGCGTAATTCCAAAATTAAACTTAATATCACTCCCACCCTCATGTCTTACTGGGCTACGAAGGGTGTCTCTCTTGTCCAACATTTGTATAGTGATTCTGGTGAGCCCTTACCTTTCTCTACCTTAGCGCTCAAACACTCTCTAACAAATCTAGACTTCTATACCTTTCTTAAAATCAAGGTTGCGGTCTCAAAAACTCGTCTTCACCCCTCCTCCTCCACCATCTCGCTGTTCTGTATTTGGCTCAAAGCGGGTCATGTTGCTTCCCACATATATAGGTTTCTATCCTCTACTTCGCTTCCTGATCAGACGGTTGCACAGCAAAAATGGTCGCGTCATTTTGATCACAATATTATGGATCATATATCATCCAAAGCTTGGCAATCCATTGGCAAATTGGCGCTCCGTAATAAAATAGCTCCTTCCTTAATACAGTCCAAGTTTTTCTCGATCAATCTACTCCACTGGACACCTCTACGTCTTCATTCCCTCAACCTTAAAGAGGATGACCTCTGCTGGAGTTGTGGCTTGGAGGCGGGTGATTTTCCACATATGTTCTATAACTGTTCCTTACTTAAACCTTTCTGGGACCTTATTCAGCAACATTTGTCTCTTATCTTTGACATTGAGCTCCAGCTCTCTTTTCCTTTAGTTATATTAGGTCCTTGGGCTGCTCCTACGCCTTTTCCCCTTGATCCGTTGCAATTACAACTGTTAGACCTTCTTTTATCTGTAGCGGTCAAAGTTATTCTTATGGAATGGAAATCTTTCTCGTCTGTCTCCTACCATACGTGGTGGGCATGGGTTTTCTTCTTACGCAGTGCTCACACCTCAGTAGATCTAGCACACCTGTCGCCTTCCATCTCTAATGGGGTTTGGGCAACCCTGGATGACTATATGGAACTCTCCTCGAAAGGTGTAGTCCCTCAATTTCCTGTTGTTCTGTCTACTTAATTTTTGTCTGGTAGTTGCGTTACATTGGGTTATTCCTGTGGGATTCCTTCTTCCTTTCTCCCTCTTTCCTGTCCTCTCATCCCGTTCTTTCTTTCTGCTGCTTTTTTCCTTTCTTTCCTTCTTTCTTCCTTTTATTCTTATTATCTTCCCCTGCCCCTATCCTCATCTTAGAGACTGATACGTTCTGCGTTCTGAACATTGTAATCCTTTATTGGCTCATATCATTAACTTCATATTGATTGCCTTTTTTCCAATTTTACTTACATTGAGTTTAGTTACTGATCAAATGTTATCCATGTTTTCACGTTCTACTCATATTGGAATGTATCACCTCTTTGTATTTTGATTGCTATTATTTGGATCATTATTTCTCTCAATAAAATCTTGTTGAAATTAAAAAAAGAAAGCCTGTTACGATCCTCTCTTCACCTCGTCTCAGGGGAATAATTTCTCTCATCTCTATTTCGGTTGGAAACACGATCATCTCTCCCCCTTTCTTTTTCCCCCTCTCTCCCTCGCTCATAGTCACGATGAGGGGACACATCACGTTCATAACGCCGATCATCACGGCGATCAGAATCCACACGCCGTCTCTCATCACCACTGTAATCAGAACCACGATCATACTCATTCTTCCGCACACGACGGGCACCCTCCTTCCGATCCAAACCACGCTTACGAAAAATATCCCATAAGCGATTATTAGGCTCACCGTCAATGTCCTCCCTTTTCACACCATCAGCTATAAGAGCAAGAAACATGTCACGTCTAGAGAACTTATAGTCCCCAGCAGTACGACCCTCAGGTCGAGATTGTCTCTCAGGTTTAAACCACTCACCCAATTCACCAAGCTGACGAACAGATTCAAGCACTGCAGACAAAGGATTGCCAGTTTGATTAATCAACAAAGTCATCATAACCTGCTTGTAAGCAACAGGCGAAGAACGGATAATGCAATTACGCACAGAAGATGTTAAAAGACCATCCAACAATCTGTCAGAAGTACTGAGAAAAATCGCAGTTTTCATCACTTCCTCTTTCAAACGTTGCGACGCATCGCGCAAAGTGTACCATGGCTTGTCATTGGCAGGCCAATCAGATTCAGTAGGATATTTATGATTACAGCCGTCAGACGCAAGCTGGAGCAAAGTAATCTGGCCAGCACCATTATAGTTCCGAAAATGATCTTGAATAGTAGAATCAGAACTCAAAGAGCAAAATCGTAAGCAATCAACAGCATCAAGCATAATTCATAAAGGCGCACCATCCACGTAAGCAGGGCCTCACCAGGCCGTTGACGAAATCGTTGTAAAATGTCACTAACCTCCTGTTGAGTAAAATCCTCAATACAATCCAAAGCAATACCAGCTGTATTACCAGGGGCTTGTTGTAATTTGCGACGAAACACAGGATGAGCAGAAACCTCAGGAAGAGCTTCCGAGGAAGCCCGCATCTTAGATTTAGAAGAACAATCGGGGCAAGACACATCACCTGAATGGGAAGAGCGACCACGGTCGCCGGGAACAACATTATCGGTACAAGAAGCAGATTTACAATAACGTCCGGAGCGGGAAGATTCGCGCTTTTCACCCTCCTCAGCCGAGGAGTCCGAAGCATTTGAATCCCAGATATTACCATCCCACTCATCAGGGTTCCAATCCATTCCGGCCTTCGCTACGACCAGACGCACTTTCCGCGTAGACACACGACCACGACGATGTTTATACTTATATCGTGCAATGCGAACCGCAGCCCTTTTGGCTATGGTTTGATAAGTCTCAAGTTTGTCGGCAAGCAATTTATTCTGACAGCGCAAAAGAGTATGCGCATTCTGCAATTCAACACACTGTCCTTCCACATCCTTAAACTGCTTTCGCAACTGAACAAACCTCTCATGAAGAATTCTGTATGCATTAAGCACAATCCAACCTCTGCGTCCTAAAATAGGAAGCTCATCACCCTTCACTACTGGCGCTTTCTGCAAGCACGAAACCACATCAGCAGGCTCCGCCTGCTCCAAACAGGAAGACCAATTTTCACTCAAACCAGTAGAATCGGCCCACTCACGGGCCAAGGCCTCGTAAGGCGTAGACTCCCAGCCGGGAATCTGAATAGGCAACTTGAAAACAGATGTCGATTTTTTTCGCAAACATGTCGACACACAAAACTTATATACACAATTATACACAAAATTTTATACGTACGAGCCGAGCGCAAACCAACAAGATCAAAACAACACAGCGCACACAGGCTTCGTAAACAGTTCGTGACGCCAGATGTAATGGCCGGATTTTCCGCTTAGTTGGAATCAGCCCCTGGGGGCCCCTCTAACCCAGCCAGAACGTAATCACCTCCCTCCTTAGAACGTATTTACAATGGGTATAGATATATATATGTACAGGTCGTACCTAAGGATGGGGAAATAGCAATAAACATGCATAGGTTTTCTACCATATCTTATTCACATCGGTTAGTCTCGCGGCCACTCAGACCCAGACTGATCTACCCCAGGGCAGATGTGACACACAATCTGGCGTGTCTACACACGGGCCTGCAGAACCCAATGCTCTCTTTTACACACGGTCCACAATCCGACGAACCTCCACGCTGGTATCCCCCCCAGCGCTCTCACTTACACACGGTTCACAATCCGGCAAACCTCCACGCTGGTATCCTCCTCAGCGCTCTCATTAACGCCGTATATCAACGACGACCACTTTCCTATGAACACCTATGGGAACAATTTCTCATTTGTCTACTTGGGATAAAACTATGATAATGAAAGTTAGTACGGTTTTCAAATGATATGATGTACCTTCTGTTCTTGGCATCAAAGGTCCACTCGCTCCCTATTTGTTTGATCACTACTTACCTGATCGGGATTTCACATCCGTTCATGCAAACAACTCTCAACTAGAAGCATTATTTACCATGATTGAACAAGAATACAAGGCACATGTCAGTTCACTAAGAACTAGGATATTTATTGACAATAAACATACAACACAATACTATGCAACATAGTTTCTGCAAAGGAAAGGTAAAGGTTAGAATGCGCGCTCATTAAAAGAAAGGGCGGAGGTCACCTTGTTAATATGAAGTCGGGACTCGGCAGTCATCTAGGTTCCCTTCTCGTCTCTGTGTCTTGGCTCGTCTCGAAGTCACACCCCAGCCGTCACAAGTACATGTCTGCACCGCTAGGCTCAATCTCTTCTGCTTCCCTCCAAGTCACTGGAACCTTGCTGATTATTAGCTCCCGTATCTCTCTCTCTCTCTGTTTCAGTGCGCTCCGCGCTATTTCTCCTTCAGTCTTTCTCAGAGAGTCTCGGTCTTAAATCTTTCTCGGACTTTAAAGATGGCGACTGTCCGCCATGGAATAATTAATGGCAGAGATGCTAACGGCTAGCTGCCGCCTACGAACTAACTCCCTAACTGTCTAACACCTTCGCTAATATCAAAGCCTGTTCCTTCATGGAAAGCTACGGCCAGTAACCTGCCGCCCACCAAATTCTTGTACCTCCCCGTACCAAGGACACGTTTCCAGCCGGCCGGCCTGAAGTTGTGTCTTCGGAGTGGAGAAAAATACATTCCTTCGATAAGGGCCAACCTGAGCCGGTTCTCTCCAAGCGAACAACAGCTTGAAACTAAAACATTACACTTGACCTAGAAGGCCTCTCGAGCTACCAGGCAGAGGGCAAGATGGAGTCTGTCCCGTTTAAGGCCTACAGGGCCCACAATACACATAACTACATGGAAAATATCCTAACACGCTAGCAAAAGGACGGATCCTGACTAATACTTATATATTTATCCCCTAGCTTGAATTCATAAGCCCTACTCTAAGGAAAGGGGCACGAAAATACCCTACTGTGTTTCATAAAGAGGTCCTACTTATAGTCCTAATCCCTACGCTATAAGGCTGATAGACTGGAGTCACTCTCCATCATTCTCCCTCCTTAAAGGGCCAGAAAAAGTTAGCCATTACATGTGCCCTATGTGATGCTTTTCTCCAACCCGTTTTGTTTCTCTGTCCCTACTGCCCTCCTCGTCTTACTTTGCCTCTGTGTTCTCCTGTCAGTTTGAAAAGCATTTGTGCATTTTTCTTTTCTTTTTAGTTACCGGTCAAACTCAAATTGGTAAGTAAAATGGGAAAAAAGTGCCTGTGTCACTTTGTAGGCGTGCGCATGTATAAATTAATGTTAATTAGTAATAACCAACGTTTTTTTTGTGTGAATATGCTTTTTTTACGAGATTTTGAGTTCAGTTCAGAAAAGACCACCATAAAACACGTTCAACAAACCTACAGAATCTAAATGTAAGTTTGTTTTGTACCAATAGTTCAAATACCACAAAGAGAAACTCTGTACCCCCCCCCCATTAAACCAGCTCACGAGTGAATCTTAAGCCCACCAAAATAGCATAGTCTAAACTTGAATCACTATTAAGAATCTTCTTGAAACTTTAATCTAGCGCTTATTAAACATCATGTAAATGAGGCCCGATCAGCCAATAGGCGCATTGATTTCAGTGACTTCGGCCATGTTAGTAACATTCCATTATGCAATAGGTAGTCTCCTAGTGGCTGCTAAAATGTCTCCAATTTATTCCTCCCTTTCATTTATCTCCCAAGTTACCTTCTCCATAGTTAACAGGCTCTAAAGTTTCCCAGCCCATTCCTGTGTTGTTGTAATCAATGTGTACTTCCGTCGCAATGCAATCAATTGCTTTGCTGCTAAGAGCATATTGAAGATCAGTTTCCAATCAGACAGGGGTGGATTCAGTTGGACAAAGGCCCAGTAAGATTCTTCCTAAATTGGGTTTTCGCTGATATCCCACCACTTCCCTTATGTGACTAAGTATTTCCTTCCAGTGATTAAGGCATGTCCACCAAATAAATGTAGTCCTTCTTTCTTGCCCATAGCCTCTCCAGTACTTACCATCAGTAGTTTTATACTTTTTGCTTCAATTTTTGTGGTGGTATGGTTTGAGATACCAGTTTCTCATACATTTGTACTGGGTCTCCCTATTCAGAACAGTTTTACTCAACCGATGAATGTCTGGCCAAAATTTCTCCCATTTTATTGGAATTACGGAGCTTCCTAAAATCTGTTCTCATTGTTTCATGTAATGCCAATTCGGGTGCGAGTTAACACTGCTTAATGCTGCATAAATGTTGGAAGTGAGTCCTTTAAGGGGGCGGGGGGAGTATGTTCGAAAAAGCTTTTTCCAGGAGGTTGGCAATCTAATAGCGCTGACTTGTTTTCTGGATGGAGGGCCCAGTGCCTTAACTGGAATAATGCACACACTCTGTTTCACTCAAGAGGAAATCCTCTTTGCAGTGCTGAAAGTATTTAATTTCATTTTCCTAAAACAGTTGCCTCAACATTAAACATCTTCCCATGTCCCAGGCCTCAAAATCAGTATGAGCCACCCGAGGCTTAAAGTCAAAGGTACCCAAATGTGGTGTGAAATGCAATGGGAATATTGGAAGGGTCGAAAACCAGTGTTAAGTATTTAAGGCAGGCCATAGTATTTCTGAATAATAATATACTGGGGGATGTGCAACATTGGGTAGTCATAGAATTTCTCATGGAGGTTGTCCCACACAGCAGCGTCCATATGGGCCAAATGATGTTCTGTTTTGTACAGCGACCATTCAAAGAAAACCTTCAGCTGTGCTGCCTGGTAGTATCTCTTTATTTCTGGCCTAGACCTCTTGATTTCCAATGAGCTTTCAATATTTTCCAAGATAGGTGTGTTAGTTTTCATGCCCAAATAAAAGCATCTATTGTGGTCTGCATATTCTGCCTGTCATTGTCTAGGATCTTCAGTGGGAGGGCTTGGAAGTTTTAAATCAGGCGGGGCAGCCAGTTTATTTGATTGCTGCTATCCTCCCCAACATTGATATGCATAAAGGGTGCCATCTTTGCAGATCTCCCACAATGGAGTGTATCAACCAGGAATAGTCAGCAGCATACAGAACCCCAAGCTTTGTTGTTAATTATATCCCCATTATTTTGTTAGTGGTCCAGCGGAAAGGGGATTGTGTCCGTAAATTCCTGTACAAGCACTGCAGGAAGAGTAAAACATAACATTTCCCGGAACCTAGATGCTCTACTGTAATGCCCAGTATTTCCTTAACTCTTGAAACAGAGGATTGTGGACCAGTTAGGGTCAGCAGAATGCCGTCAGAAGAATTGTGGATTTTATGGAAATCTTTCCCTAGATACACTCCCTTGATGTCTGGATGAATTCTAATCATTGCTGCTTAACAGTTAAGAGGGCAATAGTAACAGTGAAAGAGGACATCCTCTGCATTTACCAAAACTGTAGTCATAGGCAGTTTATAACTTGACTGAGCCCAAGTTCGCATATTGGGACCCAAACCAATCGCTCTTAGTATCTGAGACAAAAATGTCCAGCTCACCCTATCAAATGCTTTTCCAGGATGAAGGAACAAGCTCCTCATCATTGGTACTCTCATGTTAGTGTTCTCTACGAGGTGGAGTACTTGCCTTCATATTGTCCACCTCTTGCCACTGTGGTAGGAATCCTGACTGGTCTAGGTCCATTAAGGAAGGCTAGTTGGACGTCAGTCTATTAGCTAGTACTTTTGTGAACAATTTTGCATCTGAATTCAATAGGGCTATCTGTATATAGAACTCGCATTTGTTGTCGGATTTGCCTGGCTTATGCATTAGCGAGATATTTGCTGACTTCATTGAGGGTGTACCTATTTGCGATTGAAGAATGGAATTAAAGAGTTTCACCAGTCTGGGTGTTAGGTCTGATCTAAAGGGTTCAAAGAGCCTGTTGGTAATCTATCAGGTCCTGGGATTGTATTGGGGTGGAGTTTAAGGGTTGCCCAGCAATCTTGTCCGATGTGATACAGAACTCCAAGTTTTACCTATCTCCCACACTCAGTTTGGGCAATTTTGCCTCTTTAATGCGTGTCTCTATCCCCCGCCCCCCCTTAAACCACCGCCTACTCCTGATACAGATTAATATAAAAGATCTTAAATGCATAAAGTTTGTCCTCAGTTTTTTCAAGAAGGGTGCCAGAGGGGGTCTAGAAATGTAGGGATTAGTCTCCTCAGTCTATTGTCGTAGAAGTCTAGCCAGGAGTGACCTATTTTATTCCCTTGCTCATAAAATCGTTGCCTGAGACATAAGTGTTTTTCAGATTTCTCCATAGCCAACAACTGATTTGTTACATAAGAGATGTGATCTTTCTCAGAAGCTTTAGAGAGGCTGACGATCTATATTACCCCTCTTGACTTTTTAACTTCTTTTCAAGGGAATCTCTACCGAGTCTACATTTCGTTGTAGGGCAGGCCTTTCAGCTATGCAACTGTCTCGAGAGACTCCCCTGAAGCGTCCCAAAGTGTATTCTAGGGTACCTTTCTGATATAATTCTCTTGAAAGTAATGAGTGATAACCACCTACGTTTGCCATTCTACTCTACTTTTTAAGAAGAGATTTGTCGATTTCCAGCTACTCCTCTTACGACTGTTAAGGGATAGCTCTGTGTCTCATGTTACCATTGCGTGATTGCAATCGAGCATTGCTAAATGCATTTGTTGCATTTACTATACCATATGACTCCCTATATTAAGTTGATTAGGGAATACGACCTGTGTACGAGGGAGAAGAATGTATATTCTTGTCCTGAAAAATATCAAATATGCAAAAAACCAGGAGAAACAAATAACTTCTAAAGTTGCTACAATATTGGGTGAAACGATCAATGCTAGTTTTTCTCCACCCAGGGAGAACAAACTTTACCTTACCTCTCTCTTTTCTTTCGTCCCCCCACCCCCATTGTTCCTACTCCAGCCCCCCCTCCCAGATAAACCTTGCTTGAAATAGGAACAAGATACTTTCCAAGTGTGGTAGTGGTTTGTGCTGTGTCCTACACTTATCACTTCCACCTCACACCCAGCCCTCTGAAATATTCAAGTTATACAGCCCCTCTCTATAAACCAAATCTAAGGTCCCTTGAGTCTTAATTGCCAGCTGATCTATTTGAGAGTTAGTTGCCTCGACTGACTCACCCTTTCCCTTCTTTCTTTACATTCAAGATTTTGTCTGGAGGCGAGGTTGAAGGCCCTTTATGGAATGGGACCAACATTTCTGGAACTTCTTCTACAGTTTGGACCACATGTCTTTACAAATCAAGTTGCAACCAAAGGCAAAAAGGAAAAGCCCATCTGTAACGAATTTGCCGTCTGCGCAACTCCGCCGTTGCCAAGGACAGCATTCGTCTCATGTTCAAAGTTGTTTGTGACAGACCCTTCAACAGTTTGACAGTTTGGTCATGGAACGCTCCTTCGGGTCCTTTGGGAAGAGCCCAGTTTTGTATTATGTCCCCTGAGTGGGCGCCTCTCCCCCTTTCGGTATGCTCACCTTGTGCGCACTAACTACAGGGCTGTGAAGTGTTTGATCCTCCTTTAGAACATGACAAAAACAAACGCTCACAGTAAATGATCACATTATCTCCTTCATTCTCTCTCACATTGCAAATTGTGATAATTTCTCCAGTTGTTCCTCCAGATCTGTGCCTTTTTCGCTTGCATATCATGCATCTTCTTGCTGTCTTGACACAGGGCTGCAATATCGTCTTCGTTGGCAAGCCAGCTCGTCGACCCAAAGCCTGAATTTCCTTTGTTACTTCAGAGTCCTTTGGCCAAGTCTGCTTTTAGAGCTTCCAGTCGCATAGTGACCATATTTTTTATTTTCTAATTTAAGACTCCCAGACCCTTCTGTAAGTCATCCTTAGTGATCACCGGCCTGTGTCTCCTTTTTTTTGTTGCCATTTCAAGTTGGACATGGGTTGTTAGTGCTGAAGTCTGACCGCAACATTTGTTGAAATCCTTCTGAGATATTACACACCTTGGGTATGAATAAGCAGAAGGTCCCAAGATGCAGTTCTTTGAAGGAAAACTCTTGATCTTATAAAAGATATTTCTATGTTTCCCCAATGCTTTAAGTGCAAAGTTAGGGGACAGACCCTCCGCCATGACAACTGTATTCTCTTACAGTCAGTGTGGCTGAATAAATCTTCATGAATGTTTGGCAGGATTATGTAGCCAAAGTTAATAAAAATTTAAAAAATGCATTTCCAATGAATGGTGTGCTGTGATCATAACTATTAAGTTACAATTGCTGGCTCTAATAAATGTGTGATGTATCTCTCCTGGCCTTTTAGACAACATTCGTTTTTTTTGTTTTTTTGTATTTTTCTTACTTTACCTGTTAAGCACATTGTGATGATGGCTCCATTGGTATTATTTGACAGTGCTTCCCAGGTGACCTTCCTACTTAGGAGTTGCAATAAATAAGGATGGGGAGTAACTTATAGGTTTGACAAACGATTATCAGTTAACTGCGTCACAATTCAGTATGTGCATGCAATACCTGTTTGTGATAGCCAAGCACCGCAACAAAATTAGGGATGAAGCCCAGGTTGTGCTGCACCTATGAACGGACATTAAAACCCTCTTAAATATCTAAAATTGCATAGTCTGCTTCAGAACTGTATGAGAGCGTGGTTTGTGCTTAGTCAGAACCAGGAGGGATGCTACGTTGCAGATTGCTACTGGGTCACATAACGTCTTGTGACGCTCATCACTATATCATCACTATATCAGTAATTCATGTCAAAGACCTTGAGAAGCCGGTTTTAAACATCGCTATTGACCTTGTGTCGAACTGGCCACTAAAGCATCTTTTTCAGCATAGCTTTTTAGTAATCTATTTGCCTTGCCCTTAATGAAAGAATTCTCTTGATCGCATACTTCTTCATCTACTGCAGCATAGATATGATCTATAATTAAATCCAGCTATGCAAGCAAAAGCTTTTAACTACTTTCAACTGTACAAATGTAACAGAATATCACATAGCCTGCTCATGCATCTAGCTCTTAAGTGGGTGTAATCATGCTCGCAAAAGCACAGATCTGTAACAAAACACTTAACCAGCGGTGTGGCATGTAGTGCTAGTTACACAAAACCCTACATAGATATACATCACGTAGTCTAGCACCACTTTCCTCCCAACACTATGCAGTAACATGCGCCACTCAACAGCCGTACAACCGAACGCATAAAGGCTGAACCGTGACTACTAATCCAGGATTTCTTAAATATGTATGCAACAGACTACTTACGCACCCAAAACCAGATGCTTCCTTTATCTACCTAACACTTTCATTAGCCGACCACAGGCATGGGTACAGAACGTGAAGATGTGTGTAACTGTTACATTCACTTCATAAAAAACACATTCTTTAACCTACCTAAGAAATGTTTAAAGTAATCACTGGACAATTTACAGATTGTGAACTTTACCAATGACCATTCTTGTTCGATGAATGCGCCAAATAAAATTGTTTGTACCATAAACAGCAGTGTTAGAGTGCCAACTTTTGCTTTCTGTGGTTAACCAAATTGTTTCATTACTGCCTTTCTTGCATAAGATTGATGTGGTACAGGCATTGGTGCTGTGGCAGCTAGGTTACTTTCTAGTAATACTCGTAGTAGCCTCAGAAAAACGTAATTAGTTTAGTAGTCCAAAATCATCCAGACGGGAAAAATATGTCGCCTAAATTTAGTAGTCCTTGCATCCATGCAGCCCTTTGATTAACTCCAAGTGTACCTTTCAAATGTGTGTCCCTGTTAGCTCTATTAATCTTGAGGCCAATCGTCCATACTCCAACTTGACAAAAAATTCCAAACTAACAGAAACTTGAGTTCTGCTACAATTAGAACAGTTTCTTCAGTAACATTAGCTTACCACAGCCCCTCCAGGCCCTGGCTCCAAGAGCTGCCACACATCTTGGTATCAGCCCACGACATGTCGAGATGTGTTACAATTTTCACTTACAGGTTCCTAGGAGAAAAAGTAGCGTGCTATTGAGCCGCACCACATGGAGCTCAGTTTTTGTGCACACTCTGGTGCAACCCCTCCTAGGAAGCTCACACCTAGCTTCTAGACACCTCAGTTTTCACCACAAGCCCCAGGCAGAGTTTCTTAGGCTGGGGTTGGCCTATAAGTGCCCGGGTGGCTGCTGACTGTTTCATGCTTTGTCAAAGTGACGTATTAAAAACATTACTGAGCAGTAACATTTTAACTGTCCATTCTCCAAATAGAATACATTTATTGAAAGATTGAACAATAACTTTTACATCCTATGCACTTCTTTCCATTCACCCTCTGCTTAGCTCTTCGCTAAGGGTGATGGATTAAACCCAGATCTGTTGACTGGGTGTGAGTGTTTGATTGGTTCAGATGCTCCGTCCATCACCACTCCCTTTTGCACCACTTTGTTCGCCATAAGTTGGCAAGGTATGCTCAGACGTGAGTCCCTTGCTCACTTTGCCACTGGATTCAAGCAAGCCGGGCTGAAGACGGCTGAAATGCCAGAAACCGGTCCTCGGAAGCTTGTTTCCGGTCCAGGGAAGGTATGGCTTGGCAGTTCGGGCTGGACTGTTCCCATGAGGCACAGGGTCAGACTGATTTGCATATGGCCATGTCTGAACTGGGGTGGCAGAGTGGGCTAAAGAACAGTGATGGATTAAACCCAGATCTGTTGACTGGGTGTGAGTGTTTGATTGGTTCAGATGCTCCGTCCATCACCACCCCCTTTTGTACCACTTAGCTCTTGGCTCCAGCACAAGTCTCCACTTTCAATCCCGCTTTCCTACCCTCCACAACTCTCATATCACCTGATATTTATCCTTCTTGCACACTTCTCTCCATCCTCCAAACCCTGCTCCCTTTCCTCCTCTCCTATACATTTTCTCTGCGGCCTATTCTCAACGGACACCTTTACCCTCTTGAACCGCCTTCTCTTTTTCTGATACCCTCCCCCTCTCCCCTATCTCTCTGCTCCTGACACCATCATTGCTCTGTATTTTCTTCTTTATCCTAGCCACGGATGTCTGCAGCTCTTTCCTCTAGATGGCCTTTCCCTTCCTTCCTACCACCCTCTCCTCTCTCCTACTCATTTCTGCCAGCACATTAGTTCCCTTCATCTCATTTTCTGTTTCCACTTTATTTCTCCCACTAACACATCCTTCCTTACCCTAGCTCTCTTGCTATTTCTCCCTTACTTACTTAATATAACTGTCTTATCTCCTTTTTGTCTATCTCTTATTTAATTCTCCCAAACTTCCTATCCGCTTCTTCCAAATTCCTTTCACTTCTTTCCCACCATCCTCACCTTTCTCCCTCTCTGTCTCTAAATCTCTTCTGCTCACTCCCTTGCCATCCACGGTGACTCTCGTGCCATTTAGCAATCTGTGGATCTCTCTGACCCTTGGGGCATCTGAGTATTGGCCAGGAGGCACCATAACCTACTGTGCGAGAGTGCACCAAGTGTGCACCATGTTGCATATTGCGAAAAACAGGCCTCTTTTTACAATGTGTACATCGCCACCTCAGCAGTGTGTTTTAAAGTGGCTGTCCATGTGATCTTCACATGTAATACATTTTTTTATTCCCCACTACTTCATAAAAGTGCTTACTTTTAGGAAGTGAAAGTTACAGTTTAACATTAAAATGGCCCCCGATCAAGCATTGGCATAGCCAATAGGTCTCGTCTTTGGGACCTTATAAATAAGTGTTTAGCCATGCAACGGTTGGTGTTGTTGCACCAAGGAAATTGTGCTGCATAACGAAATACTTATAAGGTCCCTAAAGCGAGACCTACTGGCTATGCCAATGCTTGTTTTACTGAAGTAACCCTTTCTTCAGCACCATAACATCTTTGGGCATTTGTTTGCTCTCCATGAATCTGCATTCATTCATTCATTTCACTTCATACCTGCTGCCCATGAGTGCTTGATTTTTAGATATTGCTAAAAATGACTCATGTTAAAGATTGCATTAGGTTGAGAAGGTCTGTTACACACTGTAATATGGAGCTAAGTACAATCACGCCTTGCATCTAAGGCAAGTTTTTTTTTATAACACTTTTTTCTTTTGTCTCCAAGGACCTTTTTGCCCTCACTCCTATTTAACTCATGTTTTTGAGACCTTCCAAGGGTTCTGCACAGATCTTTACCTTCCCATTACGATCAGTTGGTCAGACCTGTCTGATTATTTGTTTGTTACCAATATTACCATCACTTCCCAAACTTCACTTGGCCCCTAATGTTGTTTGCTAGCCTTCTGGAAATGTTGCCAAACCATGATTAGCATAGTATATAAACAGAAATCTAAGAGTGTGACTGTTGTGCACAGAGGTGTAAATTTATTGAAAGAATATGTATTATCTGAATGCCTCACTTAACCAAGATGTATCGACATAAGGTCCCCTGGGTTGTACGCAATTTAATCTCAGCTTCAAGTTTTTCATTAATGAGTGTTGATAAAGTCCTACTTTGTTAAAGTAGTTTCTACCGTGCAAGTGTCCCAATATGGCCTTCTATAACGAGTAGGGATTTTATGGTGATTAAAGGATCATTTGGAGAAGTTCTTTGTTGATTAGTCAACCATCACTGCTAGAGCTGATAAGCTAAGGTTGAACATCATAACGGTCTAGGTAGAGATTTTACAGTCCATACTTGTACTGGTATAATATTGTGCATGACAATCCAAGTACGCTAATGGCTACAAGATATTGCTTTAGCAGCTTTTGTAATTGAAATAGAGCTTGTTTTGGAATTTTCAATGATTATGTTTGAGATTTGGTCTCCAAGGAGCCATGCAAACAATTTTCAGGGATCAGTTTAAATACAATTGTTGGTTCGCTTCACACAACTCCTTATATGACAACTGGTGGCATTGATGTTCCCTTCAAACTTGAAAGCATTTCCAGTGAATTCTATTAGGTAGTTTCATGTATGAGATAAAACCTATGTCTTGGTATTATGGCATAAGGAGCATTATTAGATACCCCTAAAGCAGCAAGAATTTGCTGACGTGTCAGAGCTGGAATCTGGAGAACCTATTTCACTACATAACCCTAGCCTTTGCCAATTAAAAATAAATCTATTGGTCCCCTTTTGTGGGGAAATTGAAATGTATGGTTTATTCAGGGGAAAAAAGGTTTCATTAGAAGAGTCTGCTAGTTATGGAAAATAATCACTCAAATCTCGTTTTTTTCAGATTAAGTTTGAATGATATTATCGATAAGAGATTTGATTATTTTTATGTTTCTATAATGTTTTATCAATTAGTTTTTTGTTTTGGTTTCTTTAAGCCGTAAATAAACACTTTCAATTTCATTTGACATATTGTCTTTATTTAGCATTAAATGCAGCAAAATTCTTGTGTTTTTGTAATGTGACAAGTTTGGAAATGCATCCTTACCTCAATTTCCTTTGTTGTAGAATTCTTTTGTTGGTCTTACAAATCTTGGTGCTACCTGCTATGTAAACACCTTCTTGCAAGTGTGGTTTCTAAACCTGGAACTTCGAGAGGCCCTTTATTTGTACGAGAATGCCTGGAGTGCAGCAAAGGCAGAGGAATGCATCTTGGAAGACAAAGGTATGCAAAGAAACACATTTTAACTGAAGCCTTTGCTAAACGTACTGACTTGGGCCTATGGTTGTGTACAGGAATCGAAATTTGCCTAGTGTAGTAACGGTAAGTTTCAATTCTATTAAGGACACGGAGGCGAGGATTATGCTTTTCTCTCTTCGCTGTTTATTAACATCACATCGCACAGCAGCCAGAAAAGCATCAAAACTTGAATTTTTTTTTTGTATTCCCAACATAGGAATATCAGAAAACATTGTAATAACATCGTTTAATAACTACAAATCCCATGAGATGAACATTTAGGCAGTCCTTCTTTAGTGTCCATAAACCCCAATATAAGGCGTCCAACCAACGAACTCCTCCTCTTTCTTCGTGGCGAGTCAGGCCAAAGTCTCAAGCATCTCTTTTCGCACCATCATTCCCTGACGGAAAAAAGAACAGCGTGAGCTAAGCCATACCGCTAAGCATGAAGGCAAATCAACAAAGCAGAGTATCAAGTCATCGACATGCAACCCAGGAAAAACAGTGACCAACTGCAAGTCGGAAAACGGATTACTTACTCCAGTACGGGCGGGATCTCCGCAGGAGGAATGGGTGGGATAATCCTCGCCTCCGTGTCCTTAATAGAATTGAAACTTACCGTTACTACACTAGGCAAATTTCGATTCTATGTCAGGACCGGAGGCTTCAGATTATGCTTGTTTAAAGCTTACTCACCACCAAACTAGCAATATCCACCACTGGCTTAAAATAGAACCTTTTGAAAGTGGAATCCGAAGACCAATCCGCAGCGCGCATGAGGTCTTCCAACCGTGCCCCAAGGGCAAAAGATTTTGAGGCCATGGCCCCTCTCGCTGAGTGAGCTCCGAACTGCCTCGTATCAATACCAGCTTCCTGCATTACCCAACGCACCCACCGGGCTATAGTGGGGGAAGAGACAGCCTTGTGCGGTTTGCGCAGCGCAATCAGCAACTGCCGTTCGCCCGGAGGGCGAAGTTCTGTTGTAACATCCTCATAGGTTTTCAAACACTGTACCACACACAACTTGGGGGCATCTGCAAATGCCGGATAGGAAATAGACCTCGTAGCCGATTTCGTGCGTCGACCCACGGTAAAGGTCACCCCATCCGGGGAGAACGCTCTCGCCGTGACATCCAGGGCACGCACATCAGACACTCTGCGACAAGATACTAAGCACAAGAGCATCGCCAGTTTAGCTGACAGTTCTTTTAAGGAAAGATACTTGTTAGGCTGCCAGGAAAGAAAAAGGTTCAACACCACGTTAACATCCCACAGGACGGAATACCGTGGCTCCGGCGGTAAAGCCAGACGCACTCCTCTAAGGAGTCGACATACCAGGGGATGCTCCCCAACCGCTGCTCCATCTATCTGCACATGAGCTGCCGATATGGCATAACGTATCGTATTAATCGTCCGGTATGCCAAGCCGGCGGTAGAGAGTTCTGCAAGAAAATTCAGGATAGGAACGAGGCCTGCGACCATGGGATCCAAACCCCGTCGAAGACACCAACGAACCCACCTGGTCCAAGCCGATCTATACCTCTTGGCAGTGCTGCCTGCCCAGGCCTTGGACAAAAAGTGCTGAGCTGAGTTCGAAAGGCCAGGGAGCGACCAACGTCGCCTTAAAGCCTCCATGCCATGAGGCGGAGAGAACCCTGGAGGAGATGGTGAGGGACCCCGTCTGGATTGAGGAGAAGACGAGGAATCCGGGGGAGTAGGATTGGAGAATCCCAGGAAAGTTCCAGAAGAACTGGAAACCACACTTGCGACCTCCACACGGGCGTCACCATCACCACGTCCGCCATCTGACGGCGAATCTGGGCCGCGGCCCGTACTATCATGGAGAAAGGCGGGAAGGCATACGGCCGTTCCTGACTCCAGTCTTGGAGGAGCGCATCCGTCGCTTCCGCCAAAGGATCCGGTCTCCAGCTGAAGAACCTCGGAAGTTGGAAGTCCAGACGGGACGCAAACAGGTCTATGGAAAACGGACCCCAGCATGTCGCCAGCCAGCGGAACACCTGAACATCCAGCTTCCACAGGCTGGAGTCCCGGAGATATCTCGAGTGCCAATCCGCTACCTGATTGGCCCGACCCGGCAGGTATTCCGCCTGAACCGAGACTTGATTAGCGAGACAATAGTCCCAGAAGTCTTTCGCCAGATCCGCAAGAGCTCTTGACTGCGGACCCCCTAAGTGGTTCACATACCGAACCGCTGAGACATTGTCCATCCGCAGAAGGACGCATGACTTCACAGAGTCCCTCGTCCAACAACGGACGGCGAACGAACCTGCTAGAAGTTCCAAGCAGTTGATGTGAAGCCGCTGTTCGTCGGACGACCAAGCGCCGCCTGTGGAGAAATCTCCGCAACGGGCGCCCCAGCCAGACCTGCTGACGTCGGACTCTATCACCAAGTCCGGGACGGACCCGAAAATCGCGCGGCCGTTCCACGCTTCCATGTGTGCTAGCCACCAAGACATTTCCTCTTTGACCTCCACCGACATGGGAATCAAGTGATCGTAAGATAGCCCTCTGCGCAAATGGTGCGCTTTCAGTCGCTGAAGGGCCCGATAGTGAAGAGGGCCCGGGAATATCGCCTGAATGGACGATGAGAGAAGGCCTACAACTCTGGCCACCTGCCGGAGGGAGGTGTGCGATTTCGAGATAGTTTGTGGAAGCAGATGCTTTATTTTGGCCATCTTTCTGGACGGCAAACTGAGAGTCGATTTCACCGAGTCCACCACAAAGCCCAGAAACACCATTTGCTGGGCGGGGGTGAAAACCGACTTCTCCCTGTTGACAATAAACCCCAGACCTTGTAACAGACCTTGTCTGAGACAGATGGGCGGCCAACTTGTTCGGGTCTTGGCCCAACAACAAGATGTCGTCCAGATAGACGATAAGCCGAATCCCCTGACTCCGCAGGGTTTCGATGGCCGGGTGCAGAATTTTTGTAAAGCACCAAGGGGCCGAGGAAAGACCGAACGGAAGGGCCTTGAACTCGAACACCATGTCTTTCCAGCAAATCTGAAGGAAACGACGATGCGGGGGGTAAATCGGAACCACCAGATACGCATCCTTGAGGTCCAGACGGACCATCCAGTCGTTCGGGAGCAAAACGTCCCTCAAAAGATGGATGCCCTCCATCTTGAAGTGGTTGTACACCACCCAGCCATTGAACTCCCTGAGGTTGATGACTGGTCGTCTGCCCCCGTCCACTTTTTCCACAAGAAAAATATTGCTCAGGAAACCCCGGGGGTGGCGCGTTGTTCGACAAATAGCCCCCTTGCACAGCAGCGCCGAGACTTCTTCGTCGATCAAGAGCGCGTCCGATTGAGAAAACGTTATGGGCCGGGGAGGCTCCGCCTGGCACGGCTGGTCGTAAAACTCTATGCGGAACCCCCGCACGGATTGAAGGACCCATGCGTCCGTCGTAATAGCCTCCCACGCCTGGGGAAAACACGCCAACCTCCCCCCAATAACCACCTGATCTGCAGGAATAACACTCACCGTGTGAACTGTTGCCGCCGGAGTCGTTCCGGAAGGTTCCGCGTCCTCTGAAACGCTGACCTCTGGTGGGGTAGAAGTTGTTATAATTCGCGGAGGAGTTGTAGCCTCCCCTGCCGGAGCCATGCCCTTTTCCGGGCTGTTGCTGACCACCACGGCCGGTCGTGAGGCCCCTACCACGACCAGCCCCCCGGGAAAAACGCTGGTGGAAGACCCGCTTGATGGTCGACTGGGCCTTATCCAGGGAGGTGAAGGTGGAAACGAACTTTCCCAGTTCTTCAATGAATGGTTCACCAAAGAGTCCTCCTTGGGCGACAGCGCCAGCTTCCAACGAAGCCAAATCGCCCAATTTGGGATCCAATTTTATCAGTAGCGACCGACGCCGCTCGGTCGACAGGGCACAATTGGCATTCCCCAAAAAGACAACCGCCCGCTGCGCCCAATTGGACAATACTTCCGGGCAAATGGCGCTGCCTGACACCTTGGCTTCTTCGGGCATATCGGTGTCCAAGAGCTTGTCCTGGCAGGAGCGCCAGGAACGGTCGATCCCCTTCCGGGGGTCCTTGACGAACTTCGCCATGAAGGTGGCCATCTTCCCATCAAGTTCCGGCGTCATGGCCACCTTCCCCTCCAAAGTCGGGCGAGGGCACTCGCCCCTCAGACAGCTGCGCGCCTCCTTCTCCAAGGGCTTGCGGAGGCGGCCCGCCACGAACTGCGCCACCTTATCGTCAGGCGCCCAGGCGGCTGACCGCGGGTGCATGATCTCGTCCGGGTCCACCATGCCCGAGGTGTCTTTGGGCAACTCCGTCGAATTGGACGACGGTCGCCATGACCGCACGGAGTCCTCGTCGTCGTCCGTATCCGCGGGGGAAGCCCCCCCCGGGGAGCCCAGGACAACGTTCGCCGGTGTAGAAGGTACCTGAGGCGGAGGCGCCTCGGGGGTCGACCCCGACGCTTTAGCCAGGAAAGCGTCACGTAGGCGCTCGAAAGCGTCCTTGTCCACACCTTGCGAACCACTGGGACCCGCGTCCCCTCGTGACTTTTTGGCCGCCGGAGGTTGGCCAGGATCGTTGGCGGGGGAACCCCTTGGGGCCGGTGCCAACTTTGCACATTCCAAGACAATGCGGGCTGAAAGTCTGTCCTCCATAGGCCCAACGATTTCCTGCACACACCGGTAAATCGACTGGTCCACAGCCGTATAGAACTCGTCGTCCTGGAGGTACTGGTGAGACTCCTCCTCCTCGACGTAGTACCCCTCAGCCATGGCGCTACGCAGTAGACAAGAAAGTGAAACTGAGGGTTTCGATGGCGTACACAGACTGCCACGTGTGGGCCGACCGAAGGTTGGCAAAAGTTGTGGGCCGGTGGAACCGGACAATCAAAAGGCAGCACCAGCCTTTACAGTGCGCCGACCCTCTCTCCAGAGACCGGGCCGCACCGCCTCCCAGCGCGCTCGAGCGGGGAACACCCCAGCGGAAGCTGTAGCAGAAAAAGGTGCCGAAATCGCCCGCAGGCTTCAACGTGGGTACAACCACTATACAGACCCCACTGGGGCGTTCAATACGGGACAGTACAACCCAAGAGGGCGTCAGGGTTAGGCGGTAGCAGGGCACCTGCGATGTCGACTCCCCAGCGCAGCTCCAATCAATGAGACGAAACTGCGCGCGGGCAGGCGAGACGCGACGGCGCCCTCTAGCGGTGACTCAGCACCGCGGAATACACGGGGACATCGCGTAAGGGGCGAAGGCGTCCCCGCGATGGAAGGGGCTCTGAAAGGGAAGAAAAACCCCACAGGCCCCCCAAAGCAACAATCAATGCAATAGAACAGAAGAAAAAACACAAAACCTCAACAAACACAAAAGTGCAAGAGAGGGATAATAGCACATAACTGGCTGCGAAGCAGCGAAGAAAGAGGAGGAGTTCGTTGGTTGGACGCCTTATATTGGGGTTTATGGACACTAAAGAAGGACTGCCTAAATGTTCATCTCATGGGATTTGTAGTTATTAAACGATGTTATTACAATGTTTTCTGATATTCCTATGTTGGGAATACTAAAAATGTTTTCAAGTTTTGATGCTTTTCTGGCTGCTGTGCGATGTGATGTTAATAAACAGCGAAGAGAGAAAAGCATAATCTGAAGCCTCCGGTCCTGACATAGAATCCTAGACGTTTAAAGCAATGTCCTAGTAAGAAGCTTTGTGTCAAACCCTTTTCTTAACATTAGCCTGTGAGGTTTTTAAGCATAAAAATACTATTTAAGTGTTGCCAACAGGCAGTGTTGTTGAAAGGTCTTGTGGACCATGCCAAAAACGTACACTGGGCTGTGACCCATTGCTTACCAGTGTTTGAAATTATTATTCTCATTTACTTGTTTATTATGCAATGGCTTTCCTTCCTCTTCTTGTGTTGATACATTTTCTGTTGAGTACGATGCCTAGGCTCCTGGCGTTTTCTGTGGGTGAAGGTTCCAGTTCTGCTGGCCACCAGGAGTTGTCCCATGGAGATTTGTTGCTCCCTAGGATAAGTACCTCCGTTTTGTCGGTGTTGAGTTTGAGGCAGTTGTTTTGCATCCAGAGGGTCGTGCTAATCATGCACAGGTGGCAGTTGGCCTTGGTGGTGGCAAAGTCAGCGGATAGAAAGAGGATGAGCTGAGTGTTGTCAGCGTATGATATGATGTTCATTCCATAGGTCCTGACCAAGATGGCCTGTGGGGGTCATATAGGTGTTGAACAGGGGAAACATCCTAAACAACGAAGTTTTAATTGCTACTTTCCTGAACAACGAAGTGCAAACAACGACAAATGCTGAACAACGAAGGCATGAACAACGACTCTTCTAAACAACGATTCCCGGACTAGAAATGCACTCTTCAATTTTGGAAATGCAATTCACTCTTCTACGCCCTATTCTGCGCCAGCATTCTTCCCCAGAAGATGACCATGTGTGGCTCCTTCTCAGTGCACGCGGGGCGGGCAAAGTCACCTGGTTTAATCAGTCAAGCTGGCACGTGTCACATCTTTTTAGAGCGCAGGTTTGCAGCGTGCGAGGAGACCCTCTCCAATCATGAGAAGTGAAACTTGCCAGAACGCAAATTCGGGTTTCATGTTTCTCTTTAGGCATGTGAAGTCATCAACACACATCACCCTCCTCACTGATTGTGCCTTTCACCAGCTGCAACCTATGCCAGGGCATGTGCAAATGAGCAGGCGAAGGAGGCCCTTTCTATTGATCCACGGAAATGGGATGCGTCTCACTCTCAAGGAATTATGGCAGTATTTCTAGTTAGTGTTTCATGTGCTGCTAGTCTTTTCATAATTCAGCAGCAAAGCACTGTGCCTGGCAGAGCAACCGGGCGAAGCATTTTAGCCTCTTTTATATTCGTGAGTGCTGTTGACACGAAGAAATGCACAGGACAGTTCTAGCACTGTAGCAGGGCTACTTTGATTAATCAGTTTTTTTTTTTGAAAAAAAAGCAAAAGATCATCAAATTCCAGTTTATTACGGACAACTGTGAGTGAGGCTTCTGCCGTAAGCCTTGTAACCAGATCTCTCTCGCGGAAGGGAAGGAAGGGCGGTGAGGGATATTCGAGGAGGAGAAAGTAGAATTTAGCACCAGCTTAGCCTCAGGTGTGTGTGGGTAATGGTGTTTTTTTTTAGGGTGGGTGTAATTAGTTTTAAGGAGTGGAGCGATCTGGGTAGTAGATGTAAAACATTTGTTTAAAACACGTATTTCTTTACCACGAAAAAACGTGATAAAAGAATGCGTGGAAAAAAAAATCGTGGTTTAGACTAGGTTGTGGTTGCGACCTCGTTGTTAGAGAAGTCGTGGTTGTGGAGCTCGTTGTTAGAACATACAACCGTTGAACAGGGTAGGGCTGAGTGAAGACCCTTGGGGGACACCGCCGATGATATCATATGGATCAAACCTTCTTTACCACCCTTTTCTTTTTATTTATCACTTTGAGAGTGCATGTGTTTAATTGTTCTCTTACAGTGTGGTGTTACCTCCTTCAAATACCTGTCCCCTGATCTCTCCTTAGGCTCCATCAACACCCATTTCCCCCACTACCCCTTGCCCATATGCATCTCAGACATGTTATTTTCTCCATCTTCCCAATCCCCATTTCTTTCCATAGGTAGGACCTGTCCCCCACCTTCCTCTTCATTGCACCCCACCCTCTTGTGGTCCTGTAAATCACTGTTATTCAATTTTTTTGGTGCAGGGCTACACTGCACCCTTCCTACATATGGAATGCTGCAGCATGACACATATGTGCGCATTAGTGTTATTGCACCATTTTTAGGTCGAGCTGGTGTAAGCAGTGCGCAGCACTGCGTCCAGCAAAGCATCTTTTGTCACACTTACACACACTTACACACACACACACACACACACACACACACACTTGTACCCTGCAAAGTACGGCCCGCACTCTCCAGCCCCCGAAGCCGCACCGCATGTGAGGAGTCCAAGTACGGTTCGTGCTTACTACCACCGTGCCGTCTGCCGGTTTAGGGCACAAAGGTACGCCTGAAGCGTACTCCAGCGCACTGTGTCCACACCTCCCGGGGCCGCGCCGCCCAGCACAAGGGAAGCCGCCCAGTATGAGTCGTACTGAGCCGCTCCGTGCCGCACTGCCGCCCCGGGGATCCTGCCTACAATAAGAAGATACGGCTCGTAGGCCGCCATCGTACAAGTCAGCCCTTTGATTTGCCCAGCCCGGTGCGTACATGTGAAGGCGTACTGCACCATACCGTTTCTTCCCTCCCGAGTCCGTGCCGCACTGAGAGCTGCCCTGTACCTTGGAAGACGTACAGGCCGCTACGTGCAGCGCTGCTGCCTCCGGGGTACTTGGGCTGCCACGAAGGATCACCTACGACCCGGACCCTCTGCATCACCCCCTCGAGGTCCTGCCTAGAAGCCCCGCACCGCGGCGCCTCTCCACAGCCGGATCTCCACGAGGGCACTGCCGTAGAACTTCTCCTGTTGCCTACATCGTCCCAGCAATTGTAAAGGTACTGTGTGCATCAGAGGGGGCCCGTCTCGGACCCGAGAGTCCGCGCTTGTGTTTTCGACTCCTGCTCGTTGTGGGCTTATTTCCTTAACCATTTCAAACCTCCTGAGAGTCACCCCAGTAACGCCAGACACACAGAACAGCACATCGAGTCCCAACTCCGCCCCCTAAAGTACACTTTGCTAAGCACTCTTAATCCCGACCAGAGGTGGATGCATTTTTTACGTGATCTAGGGTCAAGAGACCGTTCTAGAAGAAAACGCATTTTCATATAAAAAGTATTGTGTTCCAGCCCCCTCCATACAGCTACTCCTGCATTCCTTACCATTACGACATACTTCAGCGCGATGCCCTGCAGCGTGTCCTCAGAGCTCACGGGGTGCTCGTGTACATCTCTACCCAGGCGGCCGCTCAAGGACAGTTCGGCCTCAAACTCTGAGCCTCAGCGCGGATAGACAGCGTTTCTTCTCTGGCGATCCTCAGCTTTCGCCGGTACAGGCGATGTGCACGCTCACGGCGTCTCGTGAGCACCCACTGCACTTTCAGTTTCGTTCCAGCCCTCCAGCAACTTCCAAACATCAATTAATATGTCAAGAGAAGCCCCGTCATTAATCAGCTTCTTGGAAACAGACCAGAGGTTTCTGTAGTGAAAAGTTTGACTCCTCCTAAGGCAGCACACAGGGTTAAACTGCCTACTGCTAACAAAGTTTCCCACTAGTTTTTCTTTACTTTAGCGTGCAGTTTACCTATTTTGTTTAAAAATGTTTCTCCACATTTGCAAAAAAGCAATGAGGGTATTCTTATGGGTAAGCTCCTTTTCTCAAAGAAAATCAGAGAGCCCAGGGCGCAGTGAACACACGAGCACTGGAGAAAACAAGGATGTTACACATGACACAGTTGACTCTTCTCACTTTCAAAGAACCAAATACATCTGATATTTATTTATTCTCACTGAGCCACCGTAAAGCAGTTCTTTATTGCACACCTTCACCTCTATCTTTTTAGGTCTCGGCTAAACGCGCGGAAGCGCGTCTCGCCGAGATCTTTTGTTAGCGAGTGTGCTTCCCAGGAGACTTTTTCAGCCGCGCGCATCCTTGGAGCCGATTTGAAACGGGAACGCGCGCTGTGGCCAGGCGCTGTCTCCTGGGAAGCTCAAGCACCACACACGCATGCGCATACACACACACAAGCACCCATGCACGCACGCACATACATACATACAGAGACACCCCCCCTGACACATACACACACACGCGCACACACACAAGTGCACCGAGGCCCCCCTCCCTCCCTCCCTCCCTCCCCCGCCGTCACCGTCGCACACATACATACACACACGAGTATACACGCACACACACCAGTGCACCAAGCCCCCCCCCCCAGCCTTTTGGAACTTACCTGGCCAATGTCGGGGACTCTGCTCTCAGCACGCGGCGCCCAACCTCCTGCTGGCGTGGCCCCGGAGCTCCACACCGCTCACAGGAGCCCCGGGCGTGAGACGCATTTGACTCCGCCTGCCTCCTCTTCCGGTCTGGACGTGGCCCCGCCCCGTCACAGGCGACCGTGCCTGACTTCCGGGGCACAGTGTTCATTAATACAAATGTTTACATGCTGGCTTATGTGTTTAATCAAACTGAGAAGAGAGGATAAAAGCACAGTGCTAGTGCAATGAGTGAAATAAAACTGCTATATATGTCCTCCTAGATCCAACACACAGTCTTACATCGTAGGTGCCAAGAAATATATGAGAGTACCTACATACTGCATCCGGCAGTGAAGGGCATTTACACTACGGAAGGGAGAATGCAGAGTAGTGAGTGTTGAGTAGTGAGTGCAGAGTAGTGAGTAGTGAGTGCAGAGTAGTGAGTAATGAGTGCAGAGTAGTGAGTAATGAGTGCAGAGTAGTGAGTAGTGAGTGCAGAGTTGTGAGTAGTGAGTGCAGAGTAGTGAGTAGTGAGTGCAGAGTAGTGAGTAGTGAGTGGTGAGTGCAGAGTAGTGAGTGCAGAGTAGTGAGTGCAGAGTAGTGAGTGCAGAGTAGTAGTGAGTGCAGAGTAGTAGTGAGTGCAGAGTAGTAGTGAGTGCAGAGTAGTAGTGAGTGCAGAGTAGTAGTGAGTGCAGAGTAGTAGTGAGTGCAGAGTAGTAGTGAGTGCAGAGTAGTAGTGAGTGCAGAGTAGTAGTGAGTGCAGAGTAGTGAGTGCAGAGTAGTGAGTGCAGAGTAGTGAGTGCAGAGTAGTGAGTGCAGAGTAGTGAGTGCAGAGTAGTGAGTGCAGAGCATTGTGTGCTGTTGAGTGCAGAGTGCTTTGTATTGGCAATGTTAATGACAATGCCATTTATTTGTGATTTAAAGAAAAAAAATGTCATGAGCAATGCCAATAGCTCTACCTTTAATGATGCCGAGACCATTGCATTGCAAATGCTTGTTTATAATAGGATCCATTCCCATGCTACCTCACGACATTAGAAGTTTCCATGTACGCGGGGTATTGAGACTTCAGTGGTTCGTCTTTGCGTACATGCTCAGAAAGGTAGGGTATTTCATTAATTTGGTATTATGGGTACCAGCGTTTGTTCATTTATGTCTGATTGAACAATCATACTTCATTTCCCCTTCTGTTCAGATAGCAACATTCAGTTCACATCTTCAACATTACATCTCCTTGGTGTTCAGCACGTAAGCTACCAGTTAACATGCATTTGAGTTTCACTTAGTTGGTCTACAATACAGTGGTGCAGGAGTTCATATTATTGAGTGTTTACCTTGAGATGCAATCTGAGCGTTCTTTTGTTGTTGGCACAGTTGTGGTGGTGTTGAGTATGACACACATGGGGTTTTCCCGGTATGGCTTTGTCTCTTTGGATTATTTCCTAGGCACGCTCCTTTATTCACTTCTCGGGTTTTCATTCTCTGGTTGCCTTGTTTATGTGCATTAATGGTGAAGAATTCACTATTTTAACCCCTATATGTTGTATATATTCAAGTGCTTGTAGTTATTATAACCAGTCCTTAATTTTTAGGTCTCGTCTAAGACATTGCGTTAGCTATGCTTTGGCAGAGATATTAGGTAGGGGCTCTCAGAAATGCTCCCACTGAATGCAACACACACTCCACACAATACCACTCAGTGCCACATAATTATATGCTACATAATTACACTGCAGTCAAAGCAACATACACTCCAAATACCACTCGGTGCCACATAATTATATGCTACATATTTACACTGCGCTCAACTTAACATACACTTCAAATACCACTCAGTGCAACATAATTACACACCACATAATTACACTGCACTCAATGCAACATACACTCCAAATACCACTCAGTGCTACATAATTACACGCCACATAATTACAATGCACTCAATACAACATACACTCCAAACAATACCACTCAGTGCCACATAATTACATACCACACAATTACTCTACTGAATACAACATACGCTCCACACAATACCACTCAGTGCCACATAATTATATGCTACATAATTACATTGCGCTCAACGCAACATACACTCCAAATACCACTCAGTGCCACATAATTACACACCACATAATTACACGCCACATAATTACACTGCGCTCAACATACACTCCAAATACCACTCAGTGCCACATAATTACACGCCACATAATTACACTGCACTCCATGCAACATTCCAAATACCACTCAGTGCCACATAATTACACGCCACATAATTACACTACTGAATGCAACACACACTCCACACAATACCACTCAGTGCCACATATTTACATGCCACACAATTACTCTACTGAATACAACATACACTCCACACAATACCACTCAGTGCCACATAATTATATGCTACATAATTACATTGCGCTCAAAGCAACATACACTCCAAATACCACTCAGTGCTACATAATTACACGCCACATAATTACACTGCACTCAATGCAACATACACTCCAAACACCACTCAGTGCCACAGAGTTACACGCCACGTAATTACACTCTATCTATCGCATCACCACAGCATCACTCAGCACCACCACAGCATCAATCAGGGGCACCACAACATCACTATACGCTACCACAGCATCACTGAATGCCACTGCATCACTCGTCGCCACCACAACATCACTCGTCGCCACCACAACATCACTCAGCGCCACCACAGCATCAATCTGTGCAACCATTCAACAACAACTAGTTCAAATATGTTCTCTCAATGTTTCGAGCTTTATTACAAATGTCACCATTTTTTTTTTATATTTCACTTCTGTTCTTGGATTTTCGTCACAATAAAATACACTGAACATACTCTTCACAAAAGTTATTTACAAAAGTTTAAGCTATTGTCATTATAAATTACAATAACTTTTATTTAATTATTAATTATTTAAAAAAATTAAAAGCAGTTTTTTGTAATATCAAAACATCTAAGACACGTAATACAACACATATTGCGTTACAAATGCTTAAGGTGTCACATTTGCGAAAGTTAAAAGTATTGTCTTTTTAAATGACAAAGCTATTAATTTAGCTATTTTCAAAACCAACACATAAATAAAAATTTGTAATTTTCAATACCAATAGCTCAAACTTTCCTAATGCAAGACCTATTGCATTACAAATGCTTATTTTTGTGTGCTTGCCAATGGTGAATGACAGCATTGGTAATGCCAACAGATCATAAAAGGAGAGACCAGTCGGCTTGTCCATGCTTCTTTTGTTTAATGATTTTTAGTCTCAAGAATGAGTTGTGGATGCTGCCCATTCATGTGTTCCTATTCGGACAAGAGTTTGCTCGATGTTCTTGAGTGGGGTTGATAAAGTGAGCAGTAAAATGTTTGAAAAACAGGACTATAAAACACTGTCTGAAGGTCACCTTATTGGAGATCATGATATTTTCAGTCTCCAGCCCGTTCGAAACGAAGTGTCAATAACTTAATCCCTTTTATGTTATGTCAGTAATGTTTAAGCCAAACTGGAATTTATATTGCCATCTTTAGTTCTTTGTAGTTTAAACAAACACATAGTGGGGGATATTCACAAACTTTAACTTAAAAGTGAGTAAATCTACACGTGTAATTTTACTACTAGACTTTGTAGTAAATTTACTCATTTAGGCTATTCACCATTTATGCAGGCGTGTAGCTACCAGAGGTGCAGCAGGTGCAGTGCACCAGGGCCCGGAAGCCTGGAGGGGCCCATTGAAATTTGATAATTGTATCTTACCACCCTAACTGCAGTCATATGGGCCATTAGCCTTGGTTGCGCATGGCATCCGTGTTATGCTACTGTGTTTATAGGAGTAAACTTACTACAAAATGTAGGTTTACATGTCTCCACCCCCTGAAACCAGAAGATGGCCATAATTTACAAGTTTAAAGTTATTAGTAACTTTTCACCTGTATGTTGAGCTCTCCTCCACTGAGGTGAGATCTCCCTAACGTGAAGTGTAGGGAAAAGTTAAACAGTTTATTAAAGGTTGAAAAAATGGTAAAACAACTTCAAAGATAAATATAAACATACATTAATTTAAGATGTTTAATGTAAATGTAAGAAAAGTAAAAACAAAAATGCTACAGCACTATTAACTAACTTTTGTTTTTAATATTTCATTTAAATATATGAAATACAATTACATTTATTTTTAAACCTGTTTAAAAAACAGCTATAGTTTATATTTATTTAGCATACAAATATTTACATTTATGTAAAGAATTCATTTTTTTACAAAATTAAAGTTACATTCATTTTTACGTTAATGAAGGTAATTTCGGTAATTTAAAATACACTAATATTTTTACATTATAGATATATTTTAACGTTTAATTACATTTTATATAATTATTATTCTAAATGTATTTATCTTAACATTATTTCTTGGATTTGTTTTTTTTAAAGTCACTATCTCCACTGCTTTCTTTGATAGGTTGTTGCAGTACGAGTGGTTGGCCATGTATATTGAATTGAATTGAAATTGCATTTGTATGGCACTCATTACCCCTGAAGAGTCGTTGAAGTGTTCTGCGGCGAACAGCACGCCACCCAGGAGCCCGAAGTTATTGGTCAATCTATTAGTTATTAGGATTGGACGTGTGATCGCAAAAAAAAAACATTCCATGCATTTACTCTACATTTCGAGGTCCGCTTTACATGCAGGGTTTAAGGAATATAGTAGGTGGACTTTTTTTGCGATAACTTGCAGATCTGTGGGGTGAATCTGTAGCAAGGTTTTTTTTTTAATTGAGCTCTAAAGGAATGTGGCTTTTAACAGTCTTTCTAGAAACGCTTTAAATTTCAGAGGTAGCAGATACTTGCTTTGCATTAAAAAAACACCCCAGTGCTTGTTGAGACCCTTTTATGAGTGACCGTGAAGCAGTGCATCATTTACGCACATCCCAGTACCTATAATTACTATGTAACCGCAACATTGTGAAATCTCTTATGCACATCATCATACTGTAGATACAATGAATACATGCAAACCCAGAAAGAACACCTGCGTGTACCAACTAGATCAGTACAATCAGTTCTAGGAAGTATAGGAAGTATTGTTACTGTATTGTACTTGCAAATTATTTTACACCATACAAATAACTATACATACAGCCATGTTATGTAAATACCCTCCAAATTATTATATGACAAGGTAGTTGAAAAACGTGTTTAAAGAATTATCATTAGCAAATTAAGCGTGTTTATCTTACCCACTCATTACTTGGTTCGGAAGGACGGAGACCTCTACATGTAGGTAAGTAAATAGCATTTTATAGTATGTGAGCAGTATTCCGATGCAGTGTGTGAATAAGTACCTTAGTTTTTTTTTTAAAGGATCAATAGATGAAAGTAAATAGCTTCCCCTTCCCTCTTTTTCCACGGAAATGGTCATTATGTTTCAAGTCTCCGGTTTATTTATTTATTTATTTATTTTGAAAGTTTCATATAGCGCGAACAAGATCTTTGCAGATATCAGAGCGCTTTACAGACGATGGGTAGACTGTTTTTCTTGAAATATTTAATCCAAGTTTTAAAATTGCATCATAAAATTGTGCCTACGTTTTATTGCACCAGAAGTGCGAAATTAATATCTAAGGAGCTTGTTTGAAAATATATATGTAAGGGAAATGATTAAAAATCAATTACAGAAGTAACTAATCCATGTATTTTTGGCATGATTTAGAACATACATTTTGTTTACCTATTTTCCAATCCAATCCAAAAAATCTTTATTTCGGCCATTAAGGCCATAAAAGATGCATTAAAAAACATACAACATTTTAAAATCAGCATTGGTATGCATACAAGAACAAGTGACAACATTTCTTAACATTTAAAATCAGGTTTGTAAAGTGCCTAGAAAGAGAACAGCAGCAATACATGTCCATGAGAATAAAATAGACAGTGAGATAGAAGGCATTATCAACGGAAGCCGAGGATTACAGTGAGACAGTGGGAAAGGCATTTATCCTATGATGATTTGGCCTTAATCAACTTGGACCTAATGCGCCACATGGCGAAGAGATATTTTGAGACTGCAAAAACAATGTGGGGGGAGGGATCAGATTTCAGTATTCTGTAAGATGTTAAACAGTTCCTTATTGCCATGTTCCTACATAGGGGCACCAACCAATATTTCCTTGGTGACTTGTAGGTGGGGCAAAAAAACAGAACATGGATTTCCTCCTCATCGCACGAATTACAGCCGGGGCATAGTTTATCCCCTCCAATGGTCCATTTGCTGGTGAAGGATTTGATAGGTAGGGTGCCAAACCGCCACTGTATGAAAAGCTTCCTTGCCATGACCGGGTAGATGAAGTCCATAAAAGTTTCAAACTTATAAGAATTTTTGGATTCGATAAAACAGTGGGTTAAAGTGCCGATGCTGGGTGCAGTCGTGTGGGAGACAAGATTTTGTTCCTTGTGTACTTCCACAAGTCTTTTCCGAGAGACCTTGTTGCAGCCTATTTCTGGGGCCACCCATAGCTCGTTAAAACCAAGCCGGAACAATTCTTTTTTAACAAAGGCAAGCCAAGGGATCTTATCATTGTGGTTTAAATTCATGACATGCACCAAATCTTGCCTGTAGTGACTAAGCTCTTTTGTTGACCAAAGTCTGTGCCAGAATCTTATAGGTTTGGATTCGAGGTCCTCCCTAATGGACGGTAAACCCAAATCTAGACGTAAGGGAAACAAAGGAGTTGCAGTTGGGAGGGCTAGAAGACGCCTCATGAAGTTATTTTCAACACGTACCAACTCAGTTGCAGCTAGGTGTCCCCATAGTTCACTACCGTAAAGTGCAGCAGATTTCGCTTGTGTTTTATATATCTCAACTGCAGGAGCTATAGGTTTGTATGATGAGGTGTTTGTAACATTTAAAATAGCCCCAGAAAGTTGAGAGAGCCTTATTCGTGAACTTGAGATCTGTGGTCCACAGGAAAGGTTCTCTTGGAGGGTTACGCCCAGGGAAGAACCCAGAGAGTCCGCCTTCCACCATTCAAGTCAGAGGCCACTGAAGTCATCTGCGGCGTACCACAAGGATCTTCACTCAGCCCCACCCTCTTCAACGTGTACATGAGCCCCCTCGCGGTCATCGCACGCCAACACAACCTCAACATCATCTCCTACGCGGATAACACTCAACTGATCCTATCACTCACCAATGACCCTAGCACCGCCAAAACTAACCTACACGAAGGAATGAAAGAAGTAGCCGAATGGATGAAACACAGCCGTCTGAAACTGAACTCAGATAAAACAGAAGTCCTCATCTTAGGTACCTCCCCCTCCGCATGGGACGACTCTTGGTGGCCAGAAGCCCTTGGAAAAGCACCCATCCCGACAGACCACGCACGGAACCTGGGCGTCATCCTGGATTCCTCACTATCAATGAACAGACAAGTCAACGCCGTCTCCTCATCCTGCTTCAACATTCTTCGCATGCTCAAAAAAACATTTCGTTGGATCCCCACCGAAACTAGGAAAACGGTCACCCACGCTCTGGTCACGAGCCGACTGGACTATGGAAACACCCTCTACGCCGGGACTACCGCTAAACTCCAGAAAAGACTCCAACGAATCCAAAACGCCTCAGCCAGGCTCATATTAGACATCCCGCGTAAAGAACATATCTCTGGTCACCTGAAAAACCTCCACTGGCTTCCCGTCAATAAGAGGATCACTTTCCGGCTCCTAACCCACGCACACAAAGCACTCTACGAAATCGGACCAGAATGCCTCAACACACGACTGTCCTTCTACACCCCCTCCCGCCAGCTACGATCATCCAACCAAGCCCTTGCCACTGTACCTCGCATCAACAAAACCACCATGGGAGGTAGATCCTTCTCCTACCTGGCAGCTAAAACCTGGAACTCACTTCCCACTTACCTTCGCCTTACCCAGAACCACCTAGCATTCAGAAAGCAACTTAAAACGTGGATTTTCGACAAGTAATTCCCCACCCCCCCTCAAGCGCCTTGAGACCCTCTGGGTATGTAGTGCGCTATACAAATTCTCTGACTTGACTTGACTTGACTTGGTCTTCCCTGCGTTGATCTCAAGGCCATACTGCCTGCAGAAAAGACCGAAACCATCAAGGATTCTCTGAATTCCCATGGGTGATTTGGAAAGCAGGAGGGTGTCATCAGCAGACATAATTGCCGGCACCCTCCTGCCTGCCAAGACCGGGGCGTCATTGTCCCTAACGTTAACTAAGTGTGAAATGACACTGTTCACGTAAAGACAAAAAAGAGTAGGGGCAAGGACGCATCCCTGCCTGACCCCCCGGGAAACAGGAAACCTTTTTGACAAAACTCCACCCCGCCCACATCGTACCTGTGCAAAGTTGCCCTGATGGAGTCTTATTATGGCCTGGAGTAAATTGGTGGGCACTCCCATCTCCTTGAGAACCTCCCAGAGTTTTTTCCGTGGTACCAAATCAAATGCTGACTTCAGGTCTACGAACACCATGTACAATCTCCCGCCCTCGATGGTCACCGATTTCCAGAAAAGGAGAACGAGGCGGAAGATTTGGTCCATGGTGGACGTATTTTTCCTGAAGCCAGCCTGGAGGGGACTTAAGATTTCATTTTCCTCCATCCAGTCCAAGAGTTGGTCCAATAAGAGACGGGAATAAATCTTTTGGGGGACATCTATCAGGCTGATCGGCCTGTAGTTGGATGGGAGCAGAGGGCAGCCCTTCTTGAAGATTGGGACTATCTCTGCCCCCAGCCAAGTACAGGGGATCGCCATTCCACTTGCCAGTGAATTGAAAAGAATGTGAAGATAAGGCACCCAGATCTCTGGGTGGGACCTAAAAAGGTCACCTGGTAATTTATCAAGGCCAGGGGCCTTACCCAACGCTAGACCATCTATTGCGGTGACCACTTCCCCTAGCGTAAACTCCAAGGTGTCTGCAGGAAGGGAAAGGAGTGTTGCAACAACGACATCAGTATTCTCTAAGGTATCTGCATATAGTTTACTGAAGTGTTCTTCCCATATGTGTGCTGCTATGTTGGGCTCAACTGCAGCTTTGGGTTCCCCTGAGCCAGTAGTAACTAAGGACCAGAATCTTCTTAAGTGCTTAGTTATTAGGGCTGTTGAAAGATCCTGCCATCTATCCCAGTCCCAGTCTGACCTCGCACGGGCCATTGTATCCTTATACTGACGTCGCAGGGCGGTCACCCTGGTACGGGGTTTACCTATTTTATTTTTTAAGCAAAGACAGTTGACTATTTCACATCTACACGTGCTTGGCTTGTGCTGCAGTGTTTAAGACAATGGGTTCAGAGTACTCAGTTTTTGGCTTGACCACCTTTTGGACGATTGGTTCTCATGCAAAATATTGCAGCGTTATGCCTCTAGATTCCAACTGCAAATTTTAAGCATGTGTTAAAAGCCTTGTGTTGTCAAATTGTCAGGCCTGGAAAAATCTTTAAAATGTTGACATGGGCAGCGCCCCTGAACTGGAAATTACCCGGCGGAGGGCCATGTCTAACTCGAATCTATCCGGGAGCCCTGTGATCCGTGGCTCTTGGGGGAGGAGGGGGTGTGATCAGTGTTCCCAGTGGTATGCCTTCGCCCAATTCTTCTGGGCCTGTGGGGCGATCCTATACCCGACCCCGTGACCGGGGATCTTCCTTGCCTCTGCTGGCCGACTTAGCCAGGGTTTACCTTTACATTGTTGTCCTGGACTCGATCCGTCTGATGTTTTTTGTCCACTCCATGCTTCTCAATGTGGGAATGTATCCGTACATATGGAGGGGGGTCCAACTTAGCCATGCTCCTGACTGATTGTAGCTAACCGTTTTAGAGTAGCGTATCACCCTTTGTGGTGTAGTTAATAGTTGGGGTTTTTTGGGTGGCAGATACTTCTACTTCAGAAGTGTAGGGTGGAGGGAGTTGGGGGGTTGGGCGGGGGATCATTGTCCCTCAACAGTTTGTTTTGTTTAGCCGCAAACGGGCCGCTGGTTGCAGTTTGTCTTGCTTATGCTCCTTTGATTAATTCCCAACGGGCATGCAGATCACGTCCTTCATCAGTTTATTTTTGGCCGCCTACGGGCCACCACTGGGGGTGCCTATTGGCAGCTAACTTCCTCCTTTCCCTGATTCCCATGGGTAATGGCAGATCACCATCTATCATGACCTGATTATGAGCTCGGGTGTGGGGAGGTGTTCTCCCCTGGGCGGGTGGAGTCCCACGTGGTTATCCGGCCCTTCCACAGTTCCTTCCCCTAGATGACCGTTACCCTTACTAGACCTCTCCAGATCCTTTCTTGGAATGTTAATGGCCTCTTGGACCGAATTAAGCGCACGGCTGTCCTCCGCGCTGCTCACCGCCACGCGCTGAACATTCTCTTCCTCCAAGAGACGCACCTCCTGGGAACGCAATGCAACCTCCTGTCTCTGTATTGCTTTGATTGGGGCTGGCACTCTGGGTTTACACCGGGATCCCGAGGGGTGGCCATCTTGCTGAGGAGAGGGCTTCCCTTTACCCTAGTAAAAGCTGATGCACAGGGTCGCTATGTGGTGGTTTCAGGAACCATTGAGAGGTGCCCCTTGAGCCTTCTATGCCTCTTCATTCCCCCTCCGCTCCTTCCCCCTACACTCCGACATCTTACACAGGTGGTCTCCTCCCTCCCACAGGGTCTAATGGTAGTAGGGGGGACTTCAACTCTGTTCTGCAGCACCTGCGGGATACGACGGGGATGCCATCCGGACCCCGGGTCCCCTCTGCGAAGATCCTCTCAAGCTGGTCCTCGGCCTTGGGTCTCTGCGATGTCTGGAGAGTATGGAACCTGCATACAGAACAGTACACACACGTCAGCTGCCCACCATACTCCCTCCCGAATTGATCTTATCCTGATGCCGGCCCCGGACTGCCAACTGGTGTCTGGAGCTGCGATACTGCAAGAGGGATCTAAGATCACTCTCCCATTTCCCTCCGCCTCGGGGCCCCTTTGAGGGGTCCGCGAGCGGTTTGGCGGCTTAACGCCTGGTTCTTACAGGACTCGACGTTGGTGGAATCCCTTGGCCAGGAATTGCGTAATATTTTCTCTACCAATATAGGCTCAGTTCCCTCGCAGGGGAGGTTGTGGGAGGCGAGCAAGGCCGTTATCCGGGGGGTGGCCAGGGGCTTGGTCCACGCGAAAAGGTCGGAACAGATGCCCAGCTTGCTCAACTGGAATTTCAGGCAGAGCGGCTCGAAACGGCCTCACTCGTGGACGGTGAGGGGGACTCCTCCCGTCAGCTAGCCGTGGTGCGTGAGGAGATCCGTCGGGTGTCGATGGAGTCTGCCAAGACGCTTTGGCGCTCGTCAGTTGCCCGTACCTAATGAGTGGGGGGACAAGAATGGTAAGCTCCTTCATAACCTTGTGTCTTATCCCAAAGTCCACCGTATTATTCCTGAAATCCGCTCGAGCACTGGAGCCCTCCAGGTGACGTCTTCAACTATCGCACATGCCTTTGCTGACTATTACGCAACCCTCTATACTGCCTGCTTCCCTGGCCGACTTATTGGACGGGACAGGTACCCAACTCCTGGGTCTCTCTCTGGAGGCTGCGGAGGCACTGGACCATCCTTTCACCCTGGAGAAAATCCAGGACGCTATCTCACTCCTGCATCCCGGGAGGACGCCTGGTCCCGACGGGTACCCTCAAGAGTATTACGCGACCTTTCGAGATGTTTTAGCCCCCCCACTTGGTAGACCTTTTTCGCCATGTGACGGAGGCAGAGGCATTCCCGCCCGAGTTGGATGTTGCTACGATAGTGGTCATTCCAAAGACGCAGCCGCCCTCCCTGAACTGTACGGACTACCATCCGATTTCACTGATCAATACAGAGATCAAGATCTTGGCCACTGTCTTGGCTCAGAGACTCCGGCCCCTTCTGCAGGATCTTGTCCACTCCGATCAATGCGGCTTCCTGCCAGCCAGGGGCACTCGCCATTGTATTCGCCGGTTCCATCTGGCTCTGGCTCACCAAGGCCGCCTCACCCCATACTTTGCACTACTCTTCTTAGATTTTGAGAAGGCCTTCGATACGGTGAACTGGGAGTATCTACAAGATGTGCTGGACAGGATGGGTTTCGGTCCCTCGTTCCCGCCGTCTCATGAGAATTCTCTATGCTAGCCCGAGTACTCCTCAATGGAGAACTGTGCGGGGACTTCCCGATCCGAAGGAGTACGCGCCAGGGGTGTCCGCTTTTGGCGCTTTTATTCACGCTGGCGATGGAACCCCTGGCGACTCTCATCCGGCAGGACCCACTTATCCGGGGCTGGGCCTTGGGACTCGCGCCAAGTGGACAAGATACCCCTACATGCGGACGACGTCTTGCTTTATTTGGCAGACCCTGATAGTTCCGGCCCCAGGTGTCTGGCGACTCTTGTCAAATTTGAGCGGGTCTCCGGACTCCGCCTCAACCCGGCAAAGTCGACCCTAGTGCCCCTGCATCCTTCCAGAGACTGCTTTGACTGGCAATCGGACATCCCTCTCAGGAGACAAACTGTTAAATACCTTGGCGTTGGATAGCCCTTCTGCCAGAACTTCAATGGGCTTTAAACGTCACGCCCTTGGTCGTCCGGATGAAGGCGGACCTTAAGAGGTGGCAGTCTCTCCCTCTTAATCCCTTGGGAAGGAGTGCGCTGTTCAAAATGATGGTCCTCCCCCGCTTTCTTTACATAATGCAAAACTTTACTGTCCACCTGCCAGGAAGCTGGTTCCGCGAGCTGGACAGTGCTCTCACCTGGTTTCTCTGTGGAGGGGGAAGACCATGCCTATCTCTGGCGCACTGTCGTATCCACCCCTTTGATGGAGGTATGGGGGTAACCAATCTCCACCTCTATTATCTAGCCACGAAGCTCATCGTCGTCCACGATCCGTATGCCGGCGGCTGGTCCGACCCTGCATACCGCATGGAACTCAATACGTCGGACTTCACGCAGATTCAGGCCTTTTTGTACGGTAACCCAGTTCCACAGGCCCTGCCCCCGGTCACCAGGACGGTGTTTCTGGCCTGGCGCACGGCCCTCCGCCACGTACGGTGGGACCGGAAACTCACTCGGCAGATGCCATTATGGTACGGGTCCTGGATGCTAGAGGTCTCGTCCTTGCAGGGGTTCCAGCGGTGGGACCTCATTGGAGTTTCGGTGCTCGGTGATGCGTGGGTGGGAGACCACATCCGCTCCTTTGCAGCCCTGCAGCAGTGTCATGCCCTTGCACACTCCCAACATTATAAATATCTACAGCTCAGGCATGCCCTTCACACCCATGTCTCACCCCCTGTCCCCATTCCGGAGTTCAGCCCGTTAGAGGCCCAAGTGATGATGGGAAACCTAGGGAGGGGAGTAGTGTCCCGTATCTACCGATCCTTGGTGAACAATAGTCCCGCTTCTCGGGACCGGCTCAAGGCTCGATGGGATGGTTCGGTGTGCCCCCTAGAGGAGACGGACTGGAGGGATGCCCTTATGGTGCCCAAAACCCTAACCACATCCTCTAAGCTAGGCCTGGCCCAGCTCTATTACTTACACACGGCGTATCTCACCCAACGTGGCTATTCCAGGCCCAGCTGAAACCCTACCCGGCATGCACACGCTGTGCTTCAGCCCCAGCCGACTTCTACCACATGGTATGGTGTCCGGCTTTGACGCCGTTCTGGAGGGGGGTGGAAAGAGAACTCCCGATCGCCCTGGGTTGGGAGGTTCTTCATGACCCGATACGTTTATTGCTTGGGGTGTTTGATGGTCTGGATGGTTCAAGGGCGGTCAAGCGCCTACTGGGGACAGCTGTAGCAGTGGCCAAGAGAGACATAGCGGCGCATTGGTCCCAGGCTAAGGCGCCCACGATAAAAGGTTGGAGGAGTGGAGTGGAGTGGACTGGTGCGGAATCCAGGAGGAGGCCATGTTCTAAGCACGGGGGTGCCCTGGTTTATTTAATAATGTGAGGGGTAAATGGTTCAATATGCTTCCCCCTTGAGGAACTGCCTATTTTTCTTTCCATTGTATTCCATACTCAGTCTTCCTCTATATGTAACTCTTCCTAGTGTATGGTCTGCCATGTTCCACCCTGAAGGATAGCCTTTCTTCATGTCAACTGCGGGTACTGCTATGCTTTTTCTGATGTCCTGCAACCATTGAATTTCTCTGTTGTAATAAACCTAATAAAATTGATTATAAAAAAAAAAAATGAAATTTAAAAGACGATTGTTAAACATCACCCCTAAGTATCTATATCTTTTAACAATATCAATTGTACCTGCTATGGCCTTCCAGGAATTAAACTTCTGTTTAACTACAAAAAAAAAATGTTACCAGACCTGCAGGTCTAGTGACTTAAATAATCTGTACGACCTAACACTAATTCCTTTGACCCTAAACTGATTTCAAATTATGTGATCATAGGCAAATATTTAAATTCACTGAGCTGCCATTTTCTTCATTACCTCATCGTCCCCTCCCTCGCTTCCCTTCATTACAACAATGAGGCATTTCTGCCTCGCCAGATACTCATACCACATGATCTTGATCACCAATAAAAACTACCCTCCTCCTTTCCTTCCTCCTGTTTTTCCTTTTCTTACCTTAAGACGCATGTTCCACTCGCCAGTAGTGTGCGGTGCTACGGTAGTTTCTTTTCTTTGTTTCCTGGGCTCTGTGGCTTTGCTGGGCATCTGCGAAAGCATATGTGCATGCTTACTGGGCACTGCAGGCCTGGCCGATCGGCGTGGAGGCCATGAGGTGCTGCGCTGTGGAGATGTGCTGCGCTTCTTAACGGCGTGTCTGTTGAAAGCCCGGAAAACGGTGTTACCGGCTCGCGGTGGCTGGGGCTGTTCCTGATGGTGTTTGCTGCCTATTTGAAGGGGTCATTATTGTTATAATGGTGGGGAAGCAAGCATCCAAACGCAAGGCATGTTTTGTGATGCTCTGAGAACGATGAGCCTATTCCTGTCCGCCGGAGCAGGTCCTCTGGCCCTAATGATCCTTCTGCTTTGCTATCTGCCTCTGAGGTCCATGCTATGATTGAGGCAGCTATGGCAGGGCATTGGATGACAGAGCTAGGCCCAGGCGCAGGGGGCTAACTTCCTGATGTGGGTTTGGTGGTTTCCCCCTCCTGTTTACGGCCGTAATGCATGCTCCCATAGTGAAATATAGGAATGCGACCGAACATTGTTTGGTCGCATTCTAATGAGGCGCTCGGGACCGCCGACCGGGTGTGGGGGGTCCCATGACTGATGCGGTGTCAGGCGGAAGTGATTCCACCCAATAATGTAATGAGGGCCTTTGGTACAAATAATTATGTATGTAAATCAAGTTTCTGAAAATATTTGTCATTTGCCCATCACAAAGTAAAGTGCTCTAATATGCTTTGCCATTATTTAAATCTTTGTGTGCACCACGCTTCTGAATTACAAAAAAATTTGCTTAATTCCTGATATTTTGAAATATTTGTTCCATTTATTTACAAGCTATTTAAATGTTGTGTGTTAGAAAAAAATGACATCCTACCGCCTTTTTTTCACAATAATAGACCGCTCACTTTACAAAATCCTCTAACTCTAGTAAGAGAAAGAAAAGTAAACGCCATTTTCCAGGATAAGATAAGCTGCAATTGCTAAAGTTTGACTGACATTTGACCTCTGTCCTTGAACAGAGAGCATAAGGTTTCAGACAAAAAAAAGATTTAAAGGCGTCTTTATTGCTCATTCACTTTGTGAATGAACAGAGCATTTGTTCCTTTCCAACTCAAGTTCACTCGCCATAACGGACCAGTAGGTCCTTAAAAAGTTCGAACTGATAAATTCTGACTTGTCGTAGCGAACGGATGAGTAGATTTTACAAGGCCTGTTTGTACTGTAGAAACATGGACCGTTGTTTATTCAATTTATATTGAAACTAAATCCTCTAACGTACTGACATCTAATGCTTATTATTGGGTATCTCATTGTGTTCTTCCCAAATGAACATGCAAGGCGGACTTAAAAGTTGTAAACAAAATTCTTTGATTGTGACAGTTTGCCAAGCTGCCAAATATGCAAGGCGTCTTTGACTTACATTCTTAGAGATGGCTTTATCATTATACCCTGATACAATGGTGTTTGCTAACATTTTGAATTTCTTTGCAGAATATGAGCCTCAGACCATCTGTGAGCACCTGCAGTACTTGTTTGCATTGCTCCAGAACAGCAATAGGCGTTACATTGATCCATCTTGTTTCGTCAAAGCCTTGGGCCTGGATACTGGACAACAACAGGTAATGATAGTAAGGCAAATCAGCAGTACTTAATGGTGGGAAAAGTCGGACTTGACAGTGCAGCTGTCTCCAATGACCAATTGTTGAAAGTTTTTTTTCCCAATTATTATGCCTATTGTGGGTGTTTGGCTTTGTCTAGTAAGGATTTTTTTTCCCTTCCTGTTGCACTCTGGTCTATCATTGCACCTCATATGGAATTCTGTCATTGCAGATCATGAAAGATTATTTTACATCTCTAAAGTACTTTGAGTAATCCAACTTTAAATTGGTGTACTCATAGATGCATAGTAGAAAGAAAACCATTGTTTGTTTTGTTTTTTCACCACATCAACTTTTTCAATATTTTAGTCTGGTTTGGAAATGCAAGTCAGACATATGGGCATTGTCATTGCTAATTATGTAATATCTCCCTTAAGATCTGTTCGTAAATTATGAGCATTACATTTGTTTCAGCATTGAAACTTCAATAGGTGAGTATATTTGGTAGGACCTGGAAAGATAACTGTTCTGCTAGATCTAGGCCAAGACGGTAGATTCATTGTTATCAGTCCACAATAGCTTCTCCACGAGAGGTGCACATCTGTTTTCAGAGACATTTAAGCTAGCTCAGCAAAGCAATGATGCAAACTGCTCTGAGAGTGACAGCTGATTTTGTAGTACATTTTGCCCCTCCCCCTGAAGCCATGACCGTGCCCGCCCTCACGAGTCGGAGAAGCAAGATGGAGGACGGCTCGTTGTTTCTCCGCCCGGGTCAAGCAGTTCCCCTTCCCACCGATACAGTCAGTTGTATTCTTCGCCATTTTCCCCTTACCCCCTTGGTAGACCTGTCTGGCTTCTTGCGTAGTCCCTCCAATTTATTATTTATTTTGTCCCCTTTTTGCCCCTCATACCTTTAATAATTTTTGTCCACTAACTTTTTCTAGGTGTTGGTCAAGGGGATAGGTGTTCTTTTCCCCCCCTCATAGTTTTTCACCTCAGGCCTAGAGGCCTGTTCTGACTGGAAAATAGTTGGAGTCACAAAATGGTGGCTACCAACTGCCCTAACTGCCAAACCCAGAACCTGTCCCATAGAGTAGCATAGGGCATTCCAGAACCTTCTGGTCCCTTCTGGACTTTTGAGGGTCAGCCTATAAAAGGCGGAATGCTTTACAGCCATTTTGTCTACCAGAGAGAGTCAGCTGGAGGGCAGGCTGTAGCTTAAGGTGGGGGTAGGATAGTCAGAGGTTTGGGCCTATTGATTCACCACCCTTCCTCCCTTGGGTTATTTGTCCTATCCCTGCTGCGTTGGATGACTGGAGACCCTGGGCGCCTAGCTCGCCCCTTGTCTAAATCATACAGGGGAAGTCTACAGGAGAAGGAGACTGCAGCGCTGCGGAGCGCAGTCCTCTGCCCAGTAAAGGAACTTAAGGGAAGTGACCCCAGGATATCGTCACAGTGGCTGTAAGGACTGTGAGCTGGTGAGGAGTCTATCGCCATATATCCCAAGCTTATCCCCCCTTTTTCCCTGTACCTGGGGCTGCCCTTGTTCAAGTGAACTCCCAGTGACTGAAGTGGGGCTGGGAGTGTGTTCTTCATGAGGCGCTACGTGGTGCCCTGGTTGCTTGTTCAGGCCACCTGTGTGCCCTGTGACCGGAGGCTGCAGCGGACGCTATAGTGGAGGATCGTCTTTCCTGCGCTGTGTCCTGTCAGCGCTAACCCAGCTTAAGGAGCGAGTGAGCCGGTGCTTGAGGGCGGGGCCGGAGAAGGCAGAAACGAGCAGTCTCCTACTGAAGCCGCCGCTCGCTCGCGCATGCCCGGTCGCGCCGCTTCTCTTCAGGAAGGCGGAGGCGGGACCAGGCGGGGAGGCGCCGAGAGCCTAGCAGAGGCGGAAGAGTGTGCCATCGTCTTTCCCCCGCTCGAGCGCCCTACGAAGGAGCTGGCGCGAGCGGGAGGGGGGAATTGAGAGGAAGAGTGTGACATCGTCTTTCCCCCGCTCGAGCGCCTCACGAAGGAGCTGGCGCGAGCGGGAGGGGGGAATTGAGGAGCCTGGCAGTGGCTCAGAAGAATCGGGGAAAACTCCCTTTTCCCTGCTCAGAAGCCACACGAAGGAGCTGGCTCGAGTAGGAAGGGGGAAGCTGAGGGGCCCTGGAGATCGGTGAGCCTCCTCATCGTTCAGCTCCTTTGCCCTGCCTCTGGTGATGCAAGATTACCACTCCAAGCTGTATTTCAAGTAAGGAGGATTAAGCAGGGGAAGTGAGACATAATCAGCGCTCTAGCTGAGGAACCAAACTAAAGTATATAGCATCCATAAAGAATCTCTGAAAGGGGCTCCACCGACAGTTGGTTTCCTGGGTTACCCAGACTGGCTTATTGCTTATAGCAGGTTATTACTCCAGTGGAGCTAGTCTGGGTGGGGAAGTGGATACTGAGGGATTTTGCAGTGGCCAGTGAAGTTGTTCTAAGAGCTCCTGCTCATTAAGTAGGAGTGCTGGTGTCTAATAGAGACTGCTGCTGCACAGACCTGTACAACTTAAACCGTACTGTAGTAGTGTCCCATGGTGGTAATTAGAGTGACTAAAAGGGAGAGTTAAAGAGCACTTCATAGAAGTTGAGCCACATCAAAGTTGGAGTCTAATGTAATGAAATGCACTATTACTGTGGTTTACTGATGTAAGTTAACACTGCTAAAACTAATGCTTCTGACTTCATGACATCTGAATGTATTGAGCTGTAATTTTTCCACAGACATAAAAGTAATATTATTTCTCCTGATCAAATGTGTAATTTTCAATTGTGAATACTAAGAACTAAAACAAAGAGTATATTATTTTTATAAAACAGCTCATATTTTTCCATATTTTGGTGTAGTGTCATTCTTGTGTGTTATTGCGTGGATTTACTGCTGGGTGGTTTGCAACCTTCACACTTGTGCCTCTAGTATTGTGTCTTACCCTAGGCCAGGCTACCCTAGGTGACCTGACATCCCAGGTTCCAACACCCCTGATATGGTTAAAATGGTAGTATGCCTCACCCCTCCTCTGTGGCCCTCCGGTGAGTCTTCAACGATGTAGTTTTGCTGCTACCTCCCTGCTCTCCGCTCAGCCACTGTGCCCTGTCTGCTTGCTGAGGCGAGTGGACTTGGGTGTACAGTAGGACGGGTGGTCCGACATAGCCAGACGGTGCATGGTGATTAGAGACTACAGGTATAGCACTTCGTTTGGGGCCATAAGGTGCAACTCTGCAAGGTAAAGTTGTCCTTTTTGCAGTGGGGTAGCAACTATAAAATGTGCGTTGAGACTACGCAGCTCCCGCGAGTTTCAGCGAATGCCTGTCTGCTCGCTACAAATTATAATTGCAACTATTTAATTTAGTGTGAATGGAGGCGGCATCACTAGCAAGACCAGGGTGAGGAGGTAAGTGGATGGCTGCTGGGCAGTCTGCTATACTGAAACTGATTTCTACTGCAATGCCATTTGTGGACCTGTGCCTGTTTTTTGGGGGTGCCACATAAACACATAGCTGCATGTGTGCACCTTTCAAAGCGCCAACAACTAGTTAGTAGTGCTTCCCATCACTCAGTGGTGCTTCCTGGGGGGTTGTATCTGTGTGGGGGTTGTATGTGTGTGTGTGGGAGGTAGTGTGTGGGGGGGTTGAGAGTGTGTGGGGGTTGAGAGTGTGTGTGGGGGGGTTGAGAGTGTGTGTGGGGGGTTGTATCTGTGGGGGGTTGTATCTGTGGGGGGTTGTATCTGTGGGGGGTTGTGTGTGTGGGGGGTTGTGTGTGTGGGGGGTTGTATGTGTGGGAGCTAGTGTGTGTGGGGGGTTGAGTGTGTGGGGGGGGGTTGAGAGTGTGTGGGGGGGTTGTATCAGTGGGGGGTTGTATCTGTGGGGGGTTGTGTGTGTGGGGGGTTGTGTGTGTGTGGGGAGGTTGTGTGTGTGGGGGGTTGTGTGTGGGGTCGTGTGTGTGGGGGGTTTATCTGTGTGGGGGTTGTGTGTGTGGGGGTTGTGTGTGTGTGGGGGGGTTGTGTGTGTGGGGGTTGTGTGTGTGTGGGGGGGTTGTGTGTGGGGGGGTTGTGTGTGTGGGGGGGGTTGTGTGTGTGGGGGGGGTTGTGTGTGTGTGGGGGGGTTGTGTGTGTGTGTGGGGGGGTTGTGTGTGTGGGGGGGTTGTGTGTGTGTGGGGGGGTTGTGTGTGTGTGGGGGGGTTGTGTGTGTGTGGGGGGGTTGTGTGTGGGGTTGTGTGTTTGTGTGGGGTTGTGTGTGTGTGGAGGGGTGGGGGTTGTGTGTGTGGGTGGGTTGAGTGTGTGTGGGTGGGTTGAGTGTGTGTGGGTGGGTTGTGTGTGTGGGTGGGTTGAGTGTGTCTGTGGGGGGGTTGAGTGTGTGTGTGGGGGGGTTGAGTGTGTGTGTGGGGGGGATGAGTGTGTGTGTGGGGGGATGAGTGTGTGTGTGGGGGGGATGAGTGTGTGTGGGGGGTGGCGTTTGTGGTGGGTGGCGTGTGTGGGGGGTGGCGTGTGTGGAGTTGTGTGTGTGTGTGGGGAGGTTGTGTGTGTGGGGAGGTTGTGTGTGTGGGGAGGTTGTGTGTGTGGGGAGGTTGTGTGTGTGGGGAGGTTGTGTGTGTCGGGGGGTTGTGTGTGGGTGGGGGAGGTGTGTGTGGGGGGGAGTTGTGTTTGTGTGTGGGGGAGTTGTGGGGTTGTGTGTGGGGTGTGTGTTGGGGGTTTGGGGTGTGTCTGAGTATATTATTTTTATAAAACAGCTCATATTTTTCCATATTTTGGTGTAGTGTCATTCTTGTGTGTTATTGCGTGGATTTACTGCTGGGTGGTTTGCAACCTTCACACTTGTGCCTCTAGTATTGTGTCTTACCCTAGGCCAGGCTACCCTAGGTGACCTGACATCCCAGGTTCCAACACCCCTGATATGGTTAAAATGGTAGTATGCCTCACCCCTCCTCTGTGGCCCTCCGGTGAGTCTTCAACGATGTAGTTTTGCTGCTACCTCCCTGCTCTCCGCTCAGCCACTGTGCCCTGTCTGCTTGCTGAGGCGAGTGGACTTGGGTGTACAGTAGGACGGGTGGTCCGACATAGCCAGACGGTGCATGGTGATTAGAGACTACAGGTATAGCACTTCGTTTGGGGCCATAAGGTGCAACTCTGCAAGGTAAAGTTGTCCTTTTTGCAGTGGGGTAGCAACTATAAAATGTGCGTTGAGACTACGCAGCTCCCGCGAGTTTCAGCGAATGCCTGTCTGCTCGCTACAAATTATAATTGCAACTATTTAATTTAGTGTGAATGGAGGCGGCATCACTAGCAAGACCAGGGTGAGGAGGTAAGTGGATGGCTGCTGGGCAGTCTGCTATACTGAAACTGATTTCTACTGCAATGCCATTTGTGGACCTGTGCCTGTTTTTTGGGGGTGCCACATAAACACATAGCTGCATGTGTGCACCTTTCAAAGCGCCAACAACTAGTTAGTAGTGCTTCCCATCACTCAGTGGTGCTTCCTGGGGGGTTGTATCTGTGTGGGGGTTGTATGTGTGTGTGTGGGAGGTAGTGTGTGGGGGGGTTGAGAGTGTGTGGGGGTTGAGAGTGTGTGTGGGGGGGTTGAGAGTGTCTGTGGGGGGTTGTATCTGTGGGGGGTTGTATCTGTGGGGGGTTGTATCTGTGGGGGGTTGTGTGTGTGGGGGGTTGTGTGTGTGGGGGGTTGTATGTGTGGGAGCTAGTGTGTGTGGGGGGTTGAGTGTGTGGGGGGGGGTTGAGAGTGTGTGGGGGGGTTGTATCTGTGGGGGGTTGTGTGTGTGTGGGGGGTTGTGTGTGTGTGGGGAGGTTGTGTGTGTGGGGGGTTGTGTGTGGGGTCGTGTGTGTGGGGGGTTTATCTGTGTGGGGGTTGTGTGTGTGGGGGGGTTGTGTGTGGGGGGGTTGTGTGTGTGTGTGGGGGGGGTTGTGTGTGTGGGGGGGGTTGTGTGTGTGTGGGGGGGTTGTGTGTGTGTGGGGGGGTTGTGTGTGTGTGTGGGGGGGTTGTGTGTGTGGGGGGGTTGTGTGTGTGGGGGGGTTGTGTGTGTGGGGAGGTTGTGTGTGTGTGGGGAGGTTGTGTGTGTGGGGAGGTTGTGTGTGTCGGGGGGTTGTGTGTGGGTGGGGGAGGTGTGTGTGGGGGGGTTGTGTGTGTGTGGGGGGGTTGTGTGTGTGTGGGGGGGTTGTGTGTGGGGTTGTGTGTTTGTGTGGGGTTGTGTGTGTGTGGAGGGGTGGGGGTTGTGTGTGTGGGTGGGTTGAGTGTGTGTGGGTGGGTTGAGTGTGTGTGGGTGGGTTGAGTGTGTGTGGGTGGGTTGTGTGTGTGGGTGGGTTGAGTGTGTCTGTGGGGGGGTTGAGTGTGTGTGTGGGGGGGTTGAGTGTGTGTGTGGGGGGGATGAGTGTGTGTGGGGGGATGAGTGTGTGTGTGGGGGGGATGAGTGTGTGTGGGGGGTGGCGTTTGTGGTGGGTGGCGTGTGTGGGGGGTGGCGTGTGTGGAGTTGTGTGTGTGTGTGGGGAGGTTGTGTGTGTGGGGAGGTTGTGTGTGTGGGGAGGTTGTGTGTGTGGGGAGGTTGTGTGTGTGGGGAGGTTGTGTGTGTCGGGGGGTTGTGTGTGGGTGGGGGAGGTGTGTGTGGGGGGGAGTTGTGTTTGTGTGTGGGGGAGTTGTGGGGTTGTGTGTGGGGTGTGTGTTGGGGGTTTGGGGTGTGTCTGAGTATATTATTTTTATAAAACAGCTCATATTTTTCCATATTTTGGTGTAGTGTCATTCTTGTGTGTTATTGCGTGGATTTACTGCTGGGTGGTTTGCAACCTTCACACTTGTGCCTCTAGTATTGTGTCTTACCCTAGGCCAGGCTACCCTAGGTGACCTGACATCCCAGGTTCCAACACCCCTGATATGGTTAAAATGGTAGTATGCCTCACCCCTCCTCTGTGGCCCTCCGGTGAGTCTTCAACGATGTAGTTTTGCTGCTACCTCCCTGCTCTCCGCTCAGCCACTGTGCCCTGTCTGCTTGCTGAGGCGAGTGGACTTGGGTGTACAGTAGGACGGGTGGTCCGACATAGCCAGACGGTGCATGGTGATTAGAGACTACAGGTATAGCACTTCGTTTGGGGCCATAAGGTGCAACTCTGCAAGGTAAAGTTGTCCTTTTTGCAGTGGGGTAGCAACTATAAAATGTGCGTTGAGACTACGCAGCTCCCGCGAGTTTCAGCGAATGCCTGTCTGCTCGCTACAAATTATAATTGCAACTATTTAATTTAGTGTGAATGGAGGCGGCATCACTAGCAAGACCAGGGTGAGGAGGTAAGTGGATGGCTGCTGGGCAGTCTGCTATACTGAAACTGATTTCTACTGCAATGCCATTTGTGGACCTGTGCCTGTTTTTTGGGGGTGCCACATAAACACATAGCTGCATGTGTGCACCTTTCAAAGCGCCAACAACTAGTTAGTAGTGCTTCCCATCACTCAGTGGTGCTTCCTGGGGGGTTGTATCTGTGTGGGGGTTGTATGTGTGTGCGTGGGAGGTAGTGTGTGGGGGGGTTGAGAGTGTGTGGGGGTTGAGAGTGTGTGTGGGGGGGTTGAGAGTGTGTGTGGGGGGTTGTATCTGTGGGGGGTTGTATCTGTGGGGGGTTGTATCTGTGGGGGGTTGTATCTGTGGGGGGTTGTATCTGTGGGGGGTTGTGTGTGTGGGGGGTTGTGTGTGTGGGGGGTTGTATGTGTGGGAGCTAGTGTGTGTGGGGGGTTGAGTGTGTGGGGGGGGGGTTGAGAGTGTGTGGGGGGGTTGTATCAGTGGGGGGTTGTATCTGTGGGGGGTTGTGTGTGTGGGGGGTTGTGTGTGTGTGGGGAGGTTGTGTGTGTGGGGGGTTGTGTGTGGGGTTGTGTGTGTGGGGGGTTTATCTGTGTGGGGGTTGTGTGTGTGGGGGTTGTGTGTGTGTGGGGGGGTTGTGTGTGGGGGGGTTGTGTGTGTGTGTGGGGGGGGTTGTGTGTGTGTGGGGGGGTTGTGTGTGTGGGGGGGGGTTGTGTGTGTGGGGGGGGTTGTGTGTGTGTGGGGGGGTTGTGTGTGTGTGGGGGGGTTGTGTGTGTGTGTGGGGGGGTTGTGTGTGTGTGGGGAGGTTGTGTGTGTGGGGGGTTGTGTGTGTGGGGGGTTGTGTGTGTGTGGGGAGGTTGTGTGTGTGGGGGGTTGTGTGTGGGGTCGTGTGTGTGGGGGGTTTATCTGTGTGGGGGTTGTGTGTGTGGGGGTTGTGTGTGTGTGGGGGGGTTGTGTGTGGGGGGGTTGTGTGTGTGTGTGGGGGGGGTTGTGTGTGTGGGGGGGGTTGTGTGTGTGTGGGGGGGTTGTGTGTGTGTGGGGGGGTTGTGTGTGTGTGTGGGGGGGTTGTGTGTGTGGGGGGGTTGTGTGTGTGTGGGGGGGTTGTGTGTGTGTGGGGGGGTTGTGTGTGGGGTTGTGTGTTTGTGTGGGGTTGTGTGTGTGTGGAGGGGTGGGGGTTGTGTGTGTGGGTGGGTTGAGTGTGTGTGGGTGGGTTGAGTGTGTGTGGGTGGGTTGTGTGTGTGGGTGGGTTGAGTGTGTCTGTGGGGGGGTTGAGTGTGTGTGTGGGGGGGTTGAGTGTGTGTGTGGGGGGGATGAGTGTGTGTGTGGGGGGATGAGTGTGTGTGTGGGGGGGATGAGTGTGTGTGGGGGGTGGCGTTTGTGGTGGGTGGCGTGTGTGGGGGGTGGCGTGTGTGGAGTTGTGTGTGTGTGTGGGGAGGTTGTGTGTGTGGGGAGGTTGTGTGTGTGGGGAGGTTGTGTGTGTGGGGAGGTTGTGTGTGTCGGGGGGTTGTGTGTGGGTGGGGGAGGTGTGTGTGGGGGGGAGTTGTGTTTGTGTGTGGGGGAGTTGTGGGGTTGTGTGTGGGGTGTGTGTTGGGGGTTTGGGGTGTGTCTGTGTGTGGGGTTGTTTGTGTGTGTGGGGTTGTTTGTTTGTGTGGGTGTGTGTGTGGGTGTGTGTGTGTTTGCGGGGGTGTGTGTGTTTGCGGGGTTGTGTGTTTGGGGAGTTGTGTGTGTTTGGGGGTTGGGTGTGTTTGGGGGGTTGTTTGTGTGTGGGGTTGTTTGTGATTGGGGTTGTTTGTGATTGGGGTTGTTTGTGATTGGGGTTGTTTGTGTGTGGGGTTGTTTGTGTGTGGGGTTGTTTATGTGTGGGGTTGTTTGTGTGTGGGGTTGTTTGTGTGTGGGGTTGTTTGTGTGTGGGGTTGTTTGTGTGTGGGGTGTTTGTGTGTGGGGTGTTTGTGTGTGGGGGTTGTGTGTGTGGGGGTTGTGTGTGTGGGGGTTTTGTGTGTGGGGGGGGTTGTGTGTGGGGGGGGGTTGTGTGTGTGTGAGGGGTTGTGTGTGTTTGGGGGGTTGTGGGTGTGTGTGTGTGGCGGAGTGTGTTATTGGGTGTGTGAGGTGTGTGTGGGGTGTGTGTGTGTGGGGGGGGGCGTGTGTGTGTGGGGGGGTCGTGTGTGTGTGGGGGGGTCGTGTGTGTGGGGGGGGTTGTGTGTGTGGGGGTCGTGTGTGTGGGGGGGTCGTGTGTGTGGGGTGGTCATGTGTGGGGGGTTTTGTGTGTGTGTGGAGTTGTAGGGGTGTGTTGGCGTGGGGTGTGTCTGTGTAGTGGAGTTGTGTGTGTGGGCTTGTGTGTGTGGGGGGTTGAATTATCATTTAACTTGCAACCGAGCAGCTTCTGTTCACAAGCTTGAAAGCAGCAGTTACATAAATCTGGAGCTGCAGCCTGCCCATGGCTCGCCAGTGCATGTTGCAAATGAAACTAAGCATAATGTGTTCGGATCGCATTACAAAGAAAGGCAATAAAAACACAGGGTGGTAAATTAGGCATGCGGGCAGCCTTGAAGCCAAATGGTGTGCGATGTGAAGGAGGGATATGGGGACAGCAAGGAAATACTTGTGAGGGAGGGAGAGAGTGGTGCATGCAGATGGGGATTAAAGAGGTAGTGTTTGAGCAGAGATTGGGATATAAAACAAGAATTGTGTCTGGATGGGCAAGAGATAGACTGAAGAGAGGGGGCTTGGAGAGAATCCTATTAGCCTAGCTTAATTAGTAGTATTTGACAAATCCGCCATTAGTGTCAATATGTATCCCAAATAAAGCTGAGAAGGATCCCGGCTACTGTCTGTCTTTTGAACTTTTTCTTTCTCTCGGCCCAAGCTGCACCAGGTATTGCAGTACCCCTGGAAATGGTGCACTTCCTCATCCGTGGAAAACAATGTTTTAAGAAAAAGGAAAAAACTAAAGTAGCGCTTTACTGGTAACCTCTGTAAAGTGGCGCTAATGTGTGTGGATAGTGAGTCACCAAAATAGGAGAGGAATACCTAGAAGAAAGAGAGAGGGGGAGGGGGCAGCTGCTAGCGGAAAACGGAAGTGAAAATTGTTGTTTAAACAAACACGATAAAACGAAAGTTGCGCTCCACAGGAAAAAACCTGTCAAGGGCAGTGTGAACAAAGCAAAGTGCGGCCACCATATTTAAAGAACACAGCTTAGGGTGTCCGGCGCAACAATTACAACAAGACCTGCTGCTGCCATTGTGGAAGATGTAAAAAAAAACTATTTGAGTTGGGACGAGCGGCAATAGTTAGACACGCAGCTGGTATTGTTGAAGATGTTAAAAAAAAAATATTAGAGTTGGGGGCGAGCCGCGTACAAAATGATGCGCGGCTGCCAGGTTAAATATGGTAAAAAGTAACATTGAGTTGGGCGTTTCATGCACAAGTCGTTGTTTAAGATCAAGCAAAAAAAATTATATAATGTTGCCTTGCACTCGCATTTATGGCACAACGCATGCTAATGCAAATGAAAGCATAACAAAACTCACCCAAAATTGCAACAATGGGGTTGGAGGGGTTGGGGCAGTAAGTAGCTATTGTGCCTGCAACTGAAGATACAACAAAGAAGAGATTGAAACAAGCTCTCTGCATTCCTGTGGCAGGGGAGCGCATTCCTTTCAAGTCTGATGCGGGGGAGCAGAGCCTGTGAGATCAAAGGAAAGGCGCATGCGCGAGCGAGCATATGGAGAGTGAGGGGGTGTGCAGCCTGGTGAGCTGAAGTGGCAGCAGAGGTGGAGCGCGGCATGCGCGCACGAGCGCGTGGTTGTGGTCACATGCACTGTACCCTATCCGCAGTGAGGGTAGACTTTTGAAAGCCTTACTATAATCTCGCCAAACAATCACTGCTCAAGCAATGCCGTAGGCGAGACCTAAAAAAATACCGGTTGCAAAGGGGCAGATACTGAGAATCTGCCCATTTGCGACCGAATTTTGCTTTGGTGCATGTGGGCCATAGTCAATTATAACTACTGGTATGAGCATAGTTTGATAGGTGTCAGAATGGTGTTTAGAACGGTGTGTAGATGGTTGGGATATGCCGGAAAATATTGCGGATCTCGGGGATCTGGGCAAAGGCATGACAAGATGCAACGACAAACAAGCAGGAAAGATTTGCTCATGAGCAAGGGGAAGAATGTCCTTAGTGTGAAAGGAATTTGTTGGGTAGTTGTATTTTGACTTCTTTTCTGAAGAATGATGTAGATGTAAGTAAGTATCATTCTTTCATTTGTAAGCATTAAACCTGTGCCTAACAACATACACAGTACAGCAATGGATTAAACTAGGACAAAAAGGCAGATTTGCTGATGTAAATGCATAAAGGTGTTGTGTTATTTAAACATCCCTGTGCCACAAAAAGTGGAAAAGTGCTGAAATACATTCAGAATTGAATAAACTCAGTATGAAAGAAGTGTGATGCTTTTGTTGTACAGGCATGATTAATTACAGTTGTGATTCAACATTAACTCAAATGTTGCTGCTACAGATTTGGTTATAAAAAGTTCCAAAAGAAGACTGTCCAAGTGGAGCAAGTTTAGGTCTTCCTCAGAGATCAAAAAAATCATGCTCTAAAGTTTCTCCAGGTGTATTTAATCTTTACAGCATTTGACCATATGGAAGGATTGTGATATTTTTTAAAATTGTATTTATATATAAATGTCTCAAAAGGTATTGCGTAATGTAATTTTCACCTCATTGACAACTCCAAAGTTTAGATCGACTGATGACTTGCAGTTAAACCATTGCAGAAAAAACTTGTGGCCGATCCCACTGCTCTATCAAGCCTTCGCCCAATCTCTCTACTTCCGGTTGTAAGCAAAATCATAGAAAAATCGGTAAATGCTAAACTAACGGTTGTTCTGGAAAAAGCTAACATCTTACATCCAGAGCAGTCAGGTTTCCACCAAAGACACTCTACTGAGCCTGCTCTCTTGGAGGTCTCAGATACTTTAAAGTTAGCACTGGATTCGGTAAAAAATGCAGTCCAGATTTCTAGACCGATCAGCTGCATGTGATACCATCTCCCATGATATCCCGCTGCACTGTATCAAGGATTGTGTAATCTCCCATCTGGCACTGTCGTGGATTAGATCCTTCTTCTCGGACTGCAGACAAATGGTAATGTTATGTTCCTTTCTATCCCCCGAAAAGACTGCGGTTACCTCAGTGCTGTTTACTCAGCCCCTCCTTATTTAACATCTACTTAGCCCCCTTGATCTCCTTGATCACCCACTTTGGCACGGACGCCACATCTTATGCCTACGACACCCAGTTGATCTTGTCATTGGATAAAAATACTATTGGCTCTGATATCAATTTTAAAACCCTGCTTAACCAAATTGATCAGATCACCTTAAGTGTAATACCGACAAAATTGAGTATGTTTCTCGGGAAGTCCAATTCTTTTGGATATAGCTCTATGGTACCCCAACTCTACAACCTGAGTCCAGGACTTAAACTTGTACAGTTAAGAAAAACATTACTAAGGAGTCATCTAAACTTATTCCAAAACAGATGACCTGCAAAAAATGACACATCAGTCTATGATCCGACTCCAAGAAGCAGAGAAATTAATTGAGCTTCAAGTTTAGCAAGGAGTTGTCTAGCATAATTTGCTGGAAAATCAGTTATTACTAACAAGAACAAACTGGAACTTCTCTGTTTAAACAGGGAAGTGAACAGACTAAAGTTGAAAAGCACTCTAAAGAAAAACTTCGAAAACTAACCCAGCCAAATATCTCTGGAGCCTATCACAATTGTGACACATTTTTTCAATGGCCTGCACACGTCTGTCTCTGAACCACTATAGAGTGCTGCATTGAACACAAATGCAGATGCAAGCACTACTAGGAAACCATTGAGGTTAAGGCCTTGAGGACTTAATCAATTACTAATGTACTTGCTGACCTGCTGGTGCTGGAGAAAGGACATGTGGTTGTTTTATCGCAGCCCTGCCTCATATTAAAGCTGCTGGCAATATGATCAGATGTTTCAGATGCAGCCATCTGTGTCATAGGAATATGGGAAAAATGAAGGAGTGTGGTCATCTGGTAATTATCACAGCAGATGACCACACTTCACATGAGCAAATAAGATATACTGTATTTTATTTTCTGGTTTGTATTCGATTCATCTCAATATTAGCAGAAATAAAATGACGGATTACTGCCCAGTGAACACAAATTCCAAGTGTCTGGAATTAATTCCAGAATTCTACCACTCCCTTTTTGTTGATCTTAGCTGTAAAAGGTGCTATTATTTTCACAGTGATAATTTATGATTTCTGTAAAAGATCTGGGTATTGACATGCTTCACCAAGAGCACATGTTGCATAAAACACGTTAATAATCTTTTTTTTAAATACAGCTGGAAAATTATTTTCTGTTTCATTTATTTTGTAGGATGCCCAAGAATTTTCAAAACTGTTTATGTCACTGTTGGAGGATACACTTTCCAAACAGACAAATCCAAATGTCCGAGAGATTATTCAGAAACAGTTCTGTGGACAGTATGCTTATGTGACAGTGTAAGTATGAGAAGGGCTTTGCTTTTTTCCCACCCTTTGATAGGTAGTCCTTATTACTTGTTGTACACCAGCAGGCTTCATTTTTCAGTCTTCAGTGTTACATTTCCACATGGAGTAGCATTCAGCATTGCTGTTTTCTCAAGGTTGTTAGAAGTCCTAGTCTGTCTAGGAAAAAGCAGAAAAGTGTGTAGGTTTCAGGTGATTGGGATATGTTTTTATAACCACTTTGTAAAGTTTTTATGCGGTACCGATTAGAATAAAATACAACACCAAATTATTTTCTAATTTGCATCATGTTTTTACTGTGTTCGCGATTTGCCTTTTCTCTTTCTCATCTTCCATTAAGACTCACTAATGCCTGATCCTCATTAATAACTCCATCGACTGGGGATGCTGCCAGTGTATTCTTTCATTTCTTCTTTTTCCTTCTGTCCTGTTCCTTCTAGTTGAAATGCAAGGAGTTCTAAATCGCTTAAAGCAACTCCATTTTTGTAATATTATATCATTCTGTGTAATGTTGGGTATTATGATTTGATCCTTTTATACCAATTTGTAGCATTAGTACAGACCACGGGCATTATTCTAGGTACCCTTTCAAATTATATAATTCTGGAAACGTTATAATTCGATGTGTATGTTCTTTAACTATATATATATATATATATATATATATATATATATATATATATATATATATATATATATATATAGTTAGTAGAGAGTTGTTGAGTATTTCGTTTTGTTAAGAGGTTTCTGTAGGTTAATATAGAATTGAAGTACGATGGGCTTGACCTAGACGAGGATCTTTGTAATGCCTTATACGTATGATTTAGTGTGCTGTAGGACTTCTCATTTTTTGTTGTTTTAGCTGGTCAGTTGCCCATTGCTCGTCTAATGCAGGTCCACTGTACCACATTTGAAGAGAAATCCATATCTGATCTAAAACAGCACTTTTATGGTTTTCAATCTGTTATGTGCTTTTGTTCAATAAAAGGTCCCCATTCCTTTCTGTCAGTACCATTTATTAGTAAAATGGTTGATGGTGCACAAGTCTACTATTCCTTATTTTTCCATGATGATTGGTTTTGACACATTTCATCACTATTAAACACTTTTCAAAATGTCTCATTGAGGGGGCTAGCAGAGCTGTACCCAATCCAACAACTTTACTGCAATTAAAACACCCTCATATTTATACTCTTGGGCTGCAATACAGAACGTATAGAAAATATTAGATTTTCTTTCATAATGTTTTCAGGTTTAATGACTGATATTTAGG